>NC_052632.1:51689886-53058290 GCF_016161935.1 Mauremys reevesii | reverse complement strand
TGATTGCAGAAATCACGTCAGAGATTTGCCTGCCTTCCTAATACTTTTAAGCGTTAAAGACAGTTTTGCTATGCCCTGACTGGTGTTATTACAGCTACTTTTGCCATGATTATTTATATTTTGTAATGTGGATTCATGGATATAGCACCTGTACTGCAAGCAGAACATTGTCTATGAGAACTTTTATTTCTTCTGCTTTGAACGTTGTCTTCCTATCAGTTCCAGTCTCTTCTGTTTGTCATTATGGTTTCTTAATAGAATACTTCTGCAAATCAAATCCCAGTGAGAGAATTTATGCTTCTAAGAATATGTACAGCAGATCTCCATGACTTTGCTTGATAAATGCCTTTCTATGTAGTCCATCTTCCATCCATCTTTGCATTTCTTGCATTTAGCGTAAGTCACTGGATGGGTCCAGCTTGAACAAAAATTTTGCAGATCTGCAGCCTAATACATCTGCACTCACTGTAATCTGAATAAAGGTAATAATTGGAGATATACTTCCAAATTTCCTAGAAGTGGAAGGGACCTTTGAAAAGGTCATCAAGTCCAGCTCTTGCCGTTTCTACTAGCAGTTGCGACCAATTTTTGCCCCTGATCCCCAAGTGGCCCCCTCAAGGATTGAACACATAACCCTAGGTTTGAAGTGGCAGGCCAATGCGCAAACCACTGAGCTATTTCTTCCCTGTGGTTGTAAAAAATCTTCCATCTAGATCAGTCGCTGAGATTTCATTTTGACTATTTCTCATCCAGCCATACCCTTTGGAACGTGAGGCAGCATTTCTTTCTTAGATTTTCCCCTTTGTTGGTTGGTGCTGTTTGGTCTTCATTTACACACATGGCTGTTAAAAAGCGTATGCTTTTGCTGTTAATAAATAGAATCTCCCATGTAAAGTATATATTAAAATCAATAATAATTTTTAAAATGCTACATTCAGTTCTGATATTATACACAATTACTGTAGCCAAGACTTTTCAATCATTGTTTGTTTATACGCTTGATGAGAGTAAGCAACTCAGAACGTTAATCGTTAAATTGAGCTACACCATCATTGGTCGACATTGAACCAAAAACCCTTATAGTTGTTAGTTGCATATAGCGTTTCTTTTATCAGCAAAATACATATTGTGACGAAGTGGGACTGGTTCTTTAATGTTCCTCTGAATATTACAGCGGGGGCTTCAGCTCTGGCTCATTCTCTGTTGCCTGGCAACTAATGGCCAGGCCTCTTCTCCTCTGCAAGGGGATGCCAAAGGTGTGTGGAGAACAAAGAGATCAGGTGACCTCCTGGCCAGGGAAAGAGACAAAGGCCAGAGAGGAGGGGCTGGAGGGGTTTTGTAGTCATTTGGAAGCTGGCTGAAGATGGAGGGGAGCCTGAGGAGGCTCGGGCCTCTCAGCGGGCGGTGGCCTCCTGGGGCCCCAGATGGACTCCACTAAGGGGGTCTTGCTGTCTGTACTGGCAAGACCTGTTTTGGACTGTGTCTCTGTCATCTAAATAAACCTCTGTTTTACTGGCTGGCTGAGAGTCACGTCTGACTGCTAAGTGGGGTGCAGGATTCTCTGGCTTCCCAGGACCCGCCCGCTGGACTCGCTGTGGGAAGCACATGGAGGCACATGCTGAATGCTACGTGAGCTTCCTGCCCTAAAGATAGTCAGCTCCAAGGGAGAGGAGACTTCAAAGTCCTGGACTGGCTTTGTGGGGAGCAGTTCCAGAGCATTGCCCGGGACTCTGTGACACATATATATTACAAGTATAAATTTTATCAATCTTACTGAAAATTGGGTGAAATCAAGAGCTTATCAACTGCACGCCACTGCAACTGCCCCACGGCCACGTGTGCTTCTCTGTTCCGGTGTCCCAGCATGAAGTTAGATGTCACCACCAATCCAGTGACTCACGGAGTGAAATTCAAATGATTAATTTTTTTTTCCTGTCAGAAACACAATGAAGCCCTGACATTCTGACAAAAGTTTCTTTGACAAGTCACCATGGCTGAGGATGTGCGCAGCTGTAAGAATCAGGTGTGTGGCGCTTGATGGACGGTTGTGCAGGTGGCAGCTTCGAGGAGCATTGACCCCATCCTGGTGGCCATGATCCTGTTTAGCAGCCCTTAGGTAATATGGCTTGACCTGTGTTTGATTATGAACGCTGTGTGTGGATCGCTCTCTGATACAACTCTGAAGTCTTCAAATGTACCTGCTGTGAAGACTTTGTTGTGTGACATGGCCTGGAAATGTTGTTACTGTCTGCTTTGGCTTACATTTTCAGAGGCTTTTTGTATCAAGTTGAGCAGTGTCAATATGGGAATCTGTGCAGCCCAAAATTTCTGGTGCGGGATTGTCTGGGCCATTTCAAATCCCAGAACGGTGGGCAAAGCCCTCCAGGTGCTAACGGCCTGGGACTGGGAATCTACTATTTGGGGCAAAACAGGGAAAATGGGAACAGGAGTGTGAGTGAGAGGTTTAAACTCAGGAGCAAGATGGGGCCATTCCTGGATCGCGCCAGCTGCACCAGAAATGGCATCCAGGATGCTGCCCAGAGGAACGCTGCCCAGGCGTGTAAGTCAGCTAAGGAACAGAAACAGACCCCTATAGGTGCAGGGAATTTCCTTGCAGTATCATCTTTCTACATCGATTGATGGCTCTTTGGCCAGTGCCATGGACAGTCTGAAGTCTCATGACTTCATGGTGTTACCTTGTTGGTAAGGGTGGGTTCTGCCCTGAGGTGCTCTGGTTAAGAGACTAGGAGACCTGCTCCATGAAACACACATTATTTACTGAGTGATACTGTAGCATATATACACAACAGTAAAACCTGTTCTATATGGTTTACCTTAATCCTAGCTCTGTTCTTGCTACCGGGGCCCTCCAGATCACAAGGCTGGGGTCCATTACTTGCTGTCCTTCCGTAGCTGAGGAATAAACCAACTCTTCTCTCTGTCCTGCCTCTACGCCTGAGGCAAACAACCCCATGCACGTACAAACTTCAAACTAAACCTGTCTCTAGGCAAACTTTTCATTTTCCCACCAATAAACAAGGGTGGCCACCTACTAATCATGTGGTTGGGTCTGGCCAGAAGGTGCACTGCAGCCAGGCCTGCACTTGGCCCTCCTCTGGAATTTCTCTGGGCTGGATCCTACACACTTGTGCAATAGGGCAAAGTTTTTCTTACTGCTGCCTTGAAGAGGCAGTTTTATCTCTTACAAGCGTTGCAGGAACAT
Organism: Mauremys reevesii; assembly: GCF_016161935.1. Taxonomy (NCBI): domain Eukaryota; kingdom Metazoa; phylum Chordata; order Testudines; family Geoemydidae; genus Mauremys; species Mauremys reevesii. Next base: position 53,055,067 of record NC_052632.1, on the reverse strand, counting down.
CTTTCAATGGGATGCTCTGGACCCCTTTGACACTGCACTTTCTGTTCCCAACAGGTCAGCCGGATGGACCCCAGGAGACCTGACCCCAGGTTTCCTTAAAACCTGTTCCATAGGAGGGGGTCTGGCATTTTAAATGCAGACTTTCACCCTCCTCCGGGAAAGTCCCACCTACAAAAGGTGGGCAGACTCTCTGCCCTCCCCTCACCTTCCATCTGGGCTTCCTCTCTGGGCTCCCTCTGGGTCAGACACTCCTGTGTCCCCTGAAGGAAGGTGACCCTGGTCCATCTGTGCCTTCACAGCTACCAGCTATGGCAGACTCTTCACTGGCCAGCAAAATCCTCCCCTCTTTTTACTCAGGTTGGGTTTGCTTCCAGGCTACAGAGATCTTGGGGTCTGTTTCCACCGCAGGGGTCACCAGACCATGTACCAGAAACACAGATACAGGTGAGCAACTGCTGTTCGTGTTCTCTCCGCAGGTACTAGTGCAGAGAGTGGAGTGGATGATACATCTGAGGGAACAGAGCAGAAGGAGACTCCACTGATTGGAAGGAGGAGGAGGGTGGGAGTGGTCAGGGACTCTCTCCTCAGGGGGACTGAGTCATCTATCTGCCGCCCTGACCGGGAAAACCGAGAGGTGTGCTGCTTGCCAGGGGCTAGGATTCACGATGTGACGGAGAGACTGCCGAGACTCATCAAGCCCTCGGATCACTACCCCTTCCTGCTTCTCCACGTGGGCACCAATGATACTGCCAAGAATGACCTTGAGCGATCACCGCAGACTACGTGGCTCTGGAAGAAGGATAAAGGAGCTTGAGGCGCAAGTGGTGTTCTCGCTCATCCTCCCTGTGGCAGGAAAAGGCCAGGTAGACCGTCGAATCGTGGAAATCAACGAATGGCTACGCAGATGGTGTCGGAGAGAAGGGTTTGGATTCTTGACAATGGGACGGTCTTCCAAGAAGAAGGATTGCTAGGCAGAGACGGGCTCCACCTCACGAAGAGAGGGAAGAGCATCTTTGCAAGCAGGCTGGCTAACCTAGTGAGGAGGGCTTTAAACTAGGTTCACCGGGGGAAGGAGACCAAAGCCCCGAGGTAAGTGGGGAAGTGGGATACCGGGAGGAAGCACAAGCAGGAGACTGCAAGAGGGGAGGACTCCTGTCTCAGACCAAGAAAGCGGGACAATCAGTGAGTTATCTTAAGTGCCTATACACAAATGCAAGAAGCCTGGGGAACAAGCAGGGAGAACTAGAAGTCCTGGCACAGTCAGGGAATTATGATGTAATTGGAATAACAGAGACTTGGTGATAACTCACATGATTGGAGTACTGTCATGGATGGATATAAACTGTTCAGGAAGGACAGGCAGGACAGAAAAGGTGGGGAGTTATGCTAGATGTAAGAGAGCAGTATGACTGCTCAGAGCCCGGTATGAAACTGCAGAAAACCTGAGAGTCTCTGGATTAAATTTAGAAGTATGAACAACAAGGGTAATGTCGTGGTGGGAGTCTGCTACAGACCACCAGACCAGGGGGATGAGGTGGACGAGGCTTTCTTCCAGCAACTAACAGAAGTTGCTAGATCACAGGCCCTGGTTCTCATGGGTGACTTTAATCACCCCGATATCTGCTGGGAGAGCAACACAGCGTGCACAGACAATCCAGGAAGTTTCTGGAAAGTGTAGGGACAATTTCCTGGTGCGAGTGCTGGAGGAACCAACTAGGGGAAAAGCTCTTCTTGACCTGCTGCTCACAAACAGGGAAGAAATAGTAGAGGAAGCAATAGTGGATGGGAACCTGGGAGGCAGTGACCATGAGATGGTCGAGTTCAGGATCCTGACACAAGGAAAAAGGAAAGCAGTAGAACAGAGACCCTGGACTTCAGAAAAGCAGACTTTGACTCTCAGGGAACTGATGGGCAAGGTCCCTGGGAGAATAACATGATGGGGAAAGGAGTCGAGGAAAGCTGGCTGTATTTAAAGAAACCTTATTGAGGTTGCAGGAACAAACCAGCCCGATGTGTAGGAAGAAAAGTAAATATGGCAGGCGACCAGCTTGGCTTAACAGTGAAATCCTTGCTCATCTTAAACACAAAAGAACAGCTACAAGAAGTGGAAGATTGGACAAATAACCAGGAGGAGTATAAAAGTATTGCTCAGGCATGCAGGTGTGAAATTAGGGAAGGCCAAATCACACTTGGAGTTGCAGCTAGCTGGAGATGTTAGAGTAACAAGAAGGGTTTCTTTAGGTATGTTAGCAACAGGAAGAAAGTCAAGAAAAGTGTGGGCCTTGCTGAATGAGGAGGGAACCTAGTGACGGAGGATGTGGAGAAAGCTAGTGTACTCAATGCTTTTTGCCTCTGTCTTCACAGGCAAGGTCAGCTCCCAGACAGCTGCACTCTGCAGCACGGTATGGGGAGGAGGTGACCAGCTCTCTGTGGAGAAAGAAGTAGTTCGGGACTATTTAGGAAAGCTGGACGAGCACAAGTCCATGGGGCCGGATGCGCTGCATCCGAGGGTGCTAAAGGAGTTGGCCGATGAGATTGCAGAGCCATTGGCCATTATCTTTGAAAAATCATGGTGATCGGGAGGTCCCGGACGACTGGAAAAAAGCTAATGTAGTGCCCATCTTTAAAAAAGGGAAGAAGGAAGATCCAGGGAACTACAGGCCAGTCAGTCTCACCTCAGTCCCTGGAAAAATCATGGAACAGGTCCTCAAGGAATCAATCCTGATCCACTTAAAGGAGGGGAAAGTGATCAGGAACAGTCAGCATGGATTCACCAAGGGCAAGTCATGCCTGACTAACCTAATTGCCTTCTATGATGAGATAACTGGCTCTGTGGATGAGGGGAAAGCAGTGGATGTGCTATTTCTGGACTTTAGCAAAGCTTTTGATACAGTCTCCCACAGTATTCTTGCCAGCAAGTTAAAGAAGTCTGGGCTGGATGAATGGACGGTAAGGTGGATAGAAAATTGGCTAGATGGTCGGGCTCAACGGGTAGTGATCAATGGTTCCATGTCTAGTTGGCAGCCGGTATCAAGTGGAGTGCCCCAAGGGTCGGTGCTGGGGCTGGTTTTATTCAATATCTTCATTAACGATCTGGAGGATGGTGGACTGCACCCTTAGCAAGTTTGCAGATGACACTAAACTGGGAGGAGTGGTTGATACGCTGGAGGGTAGGGATAGGATACAGAGGGACCTAGACAAATTAGAGGATTGGGCCAAAAGAAATATGATGAGGTTCAACAAGGACAAGTGCAGAGTCCTGCACTTAGGACAGAAGAATCCTATGCACTGTTACAGACTAGGGACCGAATGGCTGGGCAGCAGTTCTGCAGAAAAGGACCTAGGGGTTACGGTGGACAAAAAGCTGAATATGAGTCAACAGTGTGCCCTTGTTGCCAAGAAGGCTAATGGCATTTTGGGTTGTATAAGTAGGGGCATTTCCAGCAGATCGAGGATGTGATCATTCCTCTACTCAGCACTGGTGAGGCCTCATTTGGAGTACTGTGTCCAGTTTTGGGCCCCACACTACAAGAAGGATGTGGATAAATTGGAGAGCGTCCAGCGGAGGGCAACAAAAATGATTAGGGGGCTGGAGCACATGACTTATGAGGAGAGGCTGAGGGAACTGGGATTGTTTAGTCTGCAGAAGAGAAGAATGAGGGGGGATTTGATAGCTGCTTTCAACTACCTGAAAGGGGGTTCCAAGAGGATGTATCTAGACTGCTCTCAGTGGTAGAAGATGACAGAACAAGGAGTAATGGTCTCAAGTTGCAGAGGGGGAGGTTTAGGTTGGACATTAGGAAAAACTTTTTCACTAGTAGGGTGGTGAAGAACTGAAATGGGTTACCTAGGGAGGTAGTGGAATCTCCTTCCTTAGAGGTTTTTAAGGTCAGGCTTGACAAAGCCCTGGCTGGGATGATTTAGTTGGGTTTGGTCCTGCTTTGAGCAGGGGGTTGGACTAGATGACCTCCTGATGTCCCTTCCAACCCTGAGATTCTATGATTCTATGACCCCAACATCCACCTTTGGGATACACGCCTCTGTGCACCCCAGGACAGGCCCTGCCCCCTGCTGATCTGCGACTTCCTGGCAGTCAGCAGCCCGGGTGGCCTCTTTGCTACAAGGTGGTATGGAAACTTGGCAGACTGTTTGTAACACCATCCATGATGAAAAACTGCTACTTCATATCCAATCTATCTAGTATTTTAGGCTTAGTTTGTGGGTTTTGTTATTTGCTAGGTAATCTGCTTTGACCTGTTTACAATCACTTTTAATTGCTTAAAATCCATCTTTTTGTAGTTACACTTATTTTTCCGTTTATCGAAATCAGTGCACCTTTGCGTGTCTGGAGAAAATCTCGGCTCGATTAACACAGATGTCCTTCCCACATCAAGGGGAGGGGAGCTCTATTAGTGAGCTCACATTGTACAGATCCCCGTGCAGAGCCAGACAGTATAAAGGTGGGTTTATACTCCAGTGTGGGTTATGAGCCTCAGGAGCTGGGAAATTGGCTGATGTCCACGGTTTGCTCTTGGGTAGCTCAGTTTGGGTGAGTTGTCACCCTCTGCTGTTATGGTGGGTGATAACAGGGCCTGGAGAGGCTGAATCACCAGCAAAGCAGTGTGAACAAGGTGTCTCAGAGTGTGGGGGAGTCAGGGCCATGCACCCCTCTTCCTGGGATTCACAGTGACTCTCAGCCAGCAAGTAAGATGGAAGGTTTATTGGACAATAGGAACTCAGTCTACAGCAGAGCTTCTGGGCACAGCCAGGACCCCTCAATCAAGTCCTTCTGGGGGTTCAGGGAGCTTAGACCCCAGCTTGGGGTTCCCTGCATTGTACCACCCAGCCCAAACTGAAACTAAAAATCCCTCCAGCAGCTCTCTTCCGCCTCCCCTCTGCTCCTCCTCCCGTTGTTCAGTCTCCCAGGCAGAAGGTGTGATTTCTCCCAACCCCACTTCTGGCTCAGGTTACAGCTCAGTAGATTTACTCTCATCCCCAATGTAACCTCCCTGCAACATTCCCAGGTCAAATCTGCCCTGCTTCCTGCTCCATCACACAAGGGCCAGCCCACTTGCATGGTTAGAGGGGCACAGCTATTGGCAAAGCTCCCAGATTGCTCCCCAGAAGTCACATCCCCTAACACTCATACTCTCTGGAGTGCAAATTAGCCCCACGGGCGTCTGTGATGCAAGCATGGGGGAGGGACTGTAGTCCGAAGAAAAGATACAGACATAGCAGTTGTTTCATTTCTTTACCACTGTGTTCTCACCCCAGCAGTGCACACCTACCTAAAATAAAAAAAAAAAGGCCCCTGTGCAACAGATTTGGGAATCTCAGTGAATTCCAGGTGTTTCTGGACTTTGGAGTGGTGAAGGAATCAGAGTGAGCAGAGAAGTCCCATTGTATTAGTTCTGACAGAGGTTAGCACAACCCATTTCTTCATGGATTTCAGAAAGATCAACACAGTAGCAAAGAGTAGATGAACACTGGGAGCTGACAGATGTATATTCAATTTTAGATCTCACAAACGGACACTGGCAAATACCTTTTGAGCTAGAATCCTAGGAGAAGAAAGCCTTTTCCAGGCCCTTGGCTTGCATCAATTCAAGAACATATGTCACAGTATGGCAGTGACTTTTCAGAGGCTACACACAGAAAACAAAGCCATCGTCAATTGCTAGGCTGAACAGTGTGTGAGATTCAGTTTGCCTTGAAAATCTGAGCTCCTGTTATCTGAAAATCATTTCCTCACTCCCTGGGGAGGCTCTTGGGATGAATTTTTTCAGGGTCTATTTTCTGCTCTTCACAGAGCTCAGGGAATTCTCTGGGAGCCCTGGCCAACCGGAGAGTCCTCAGGGACTGACAGGTGAGTCATAAAGGTCGTTGGCTGGTATGCTGAGTCTCAGACATTCGAGATTCATATGTCGATTCTCAGTGCTCTGCCTTCCTGTCGCTGTAAGGAGATTTCCACCCTCTGCTGAGCAGGATTTTGGTGAGTTGCTTGTTTCTGCGTTAAAGTTAGTGTTCAGGGCTCAGTCAGAGACAAGGAACTGATCTTAAAAACAAGAATTTGTCTAAATGATTTCTAGTACGTACATAGTTCCAATTTATCAGGTAAACCCCTTGGTCTTTCTGACAATACTAAACAGTTCAAGTCGCCGTGCTGGTGATTTTCTGCCCCAAAGGTTCTTGACTTGAGACAGTTAGAAGTAAACAGGAAGGGTTCCAAGGTTCACTAGCTACCTTTTTGGGGGTGTCTGTTTTTTCCTTTGGTTCACTCAAGTTTTCCAATTCAGCGACTCCACTGCCCTGTTCGGAAGTGCAGCCAAAGCCTCTCCAGTGGGTATCTGTGTTACCAGAGGGTTCACAACAAGAATGGCTGAAGAGAGACACAGCAAGTGGGGGGTCAGGAGGAGAGCTGTGGGTGGGTGAGGGTCTCGTGGAGCAGGTGAGTGGCAGGTGGGGGTGAGAGTGTCTTGTGGTGGGCGGATAAGGAGGCAAGCGGCAGGTGAGTGGCAGGCAGGGGGGATCTGGCAGTGAGCTGGAGGGTGAGGAGGCAAGCAGCAGACGGGGGAGCTGGCAGTGGGCTAGGGGGTGGGGAGGTAAGCAGGAAGGTGAGGAGGCGAGCAGCAGGTGGGGAGGGATCTTGTGGCAGGCAGTGAGGAGGCAAGCAGCAGGCGGAGGAGGGGTCTTGGGGCAGACAGGTGAGGAGATGAGCAGCAGGCAGAGGGGATCTGGTGGCAGGCCATAGGTGAGGAGGCAAGTGGCAGGTGAGGGAGGGATCTTGTGGCAGGCAGTGAGGAGGCAAGCGGCAGGCGGAGGAGGGGTCTTGGGGCAGACAGGTGAGGAGATGAGTGGCAGGCAGTGGGGATCTGGTGGCTGGCCAGGGGAGGAGGTGGCGAGTGGCAGGTGGGGGAGGGGTCTTGTGGTGGGCAGGTAAGGAGGTAAGGAGGCATGCAGTAGGCGGGTTGGGGACGTGTCTTGTGGTGGGTTCGTGAAGAAACAAGTGGCAGGCGGGGGGATCTGGTGGTGGGCCAGGGGTTGAGGAGGTGAGCGGCAGGCAGGGAGGCTCTAGCGGTGGGCTGGGGGGGGAGAGGAGACGAGTGGCAGGTGGTGGGAGATATGGCGGCAGGCCGGGGGCTGAGCAGGTGAGTGGCAGGCGACAGGATCTGGCTGTGGGCCGGGGGCGGGGGTGGGTGAGGAGGCAAGCGGCAGGCAGGGGGGGGGGGGTGTGCCGTGTGGTGGGCGGGTGAGGAGGCGAGCGGCAGACGGGTGACCAGCTGGTGAGGGGGATCTGGTGGCAGGCTGGGGGGTGTGTGTGAAGAGGCAAGCAGCAGGTGGCAGGGGGTCCTGTGGCTGGCAGTTGAGGAGGCAAGCAGCAGGCCAGTGGCAGGCAGGGGCGATCCAGCGGTGGGCCGGGAGGCGAGGAGGCAAGTGGCAGGCAGGGGGGAGTTTCTCACAGCAGGCAGGTGGGCAGGCAGGAGGGATCTGGGAACAGGCCGGGGTGAGGAGGCAAGCGGTAGATGGGGGGGAAGGTGTCTTCTGGGTGAGCAGGCTAGCATCGGGGGGCGGGGGGGGGGATCTGGTCACGGGGAGGGGGGGTCTTGCGGCAGGCAGGGGATGAGGAGGGGCTGGGTGGAGGGGTCTTGTGGCAGGATGCAGTGAGCGGGGCCAGAGGCGGGGCCGGGATTGAGTGTAGGTGGGTCATGGACAGAAAAGGTTGGACAGGGAGCTAGGTTCCCTTCTGGGAAGCTTTAACTACTGCCCATGGTTGCTAGCTAGACATGATAGTGGTGACAGATGACAGAACAAGAAGCAATGGTCTCAAGTTGCAAGGGAGGAGGTCTAGGTTGGATATTAGGGAAAAACTTTTTCACTAGGAGGGTGGTGAAGCACTGGAATGGGTTACCTCGGGAGGTGGTGGAATCTCCATCTGCATCCTTAGAGGTTTTTAAGGCCCGGCTTGACAAAGCTTGACAAAGCAGCGGGTTGGACTAGATGAACTCCCGAGGTCTCTTCCAACCCTAATATTCTATGATTCTATGATGAGTTGACCCCCTCAACGTAACAGGTTATAAATTTGAAACAGCTTCATAACTATATTTAAAACAGCACTTATTATTAGTTGCAAATGCAGAACTGAAAAAAAGAAAAGAAAAAAGGCTTATCGTGCATGGCACGCATGTCTACCGCTTCAGAAGTGTTTCCTATAGACTTCAGTCATAGCTAGTGCTCTCCCGCTTTCTCTTTTATAATAAAAATACATACCTAGCTAGCGAGCTGGCATTAACAAAGGGTGATGAACCCGAGCCATCTAAAAAGAAACCGAAAACCTACAACTTCCATTCGGAATAGGAAAGTGAATTTCTATTTGCAACAGTGAAAGATAAGTGTGTATGTCTTCTCTGTCACACAAGTATATCGATAAGTAAAACAGGGAATTTAGAAAGACACCACAAAACAATGCATAGCAAATTCAAGGACAGTTTCCCCTTCAATAGCGCACTCCATACAAAGAAAGTTAATGAATTGAAGGTCATTTTGAAAGCTCAACAGTCATTTTTTACTAAACCATCAGCAAAAGGGAAGGTCTCTACTGAAGCATCGTTACATGTTTGCCATCTGCTGGCAAAACACAAGCAATCGTTTACAGATGGAGGAGTATTTAAAGAGGCGATGACTGTGTCAGTATATTTCTGCCTGCATCTGTAATTTTCACTCCATGCATTTGAAGAAGTGGGATTTTTACCCACAAAAGCTTATGCCCAAATAAATCTGTTAGTCTTTAAGGTGCCACTGGACTCCTCGTTGTTTTTACTTGATGAAGTGGATTCTGCTTATGGTGAGCTGCTCCCCCACATTGATGTGCCTTGGTTAAGCAAGGGGAAAGTCCTGCAAAGATTTTTGGATCTAATGCCAAAAATCATCACTTATCTAAAATCAAGGAACGAAGTGTGCAATGAGCTATCAGACAATGCATGGCTGCTAGACTTCAGGTTCCTCCTTACTGACATAACGTCTAAATTGAATGAGCTGAACAGCAAACTGCTGGGAAAGGACAGAGACTTATCACATATGATCAATACAGTGAATGCATTCAAATTGAAACTGGGTCTGTGGTGAGACAGGTTCAGTCACAGAGACCCCCTTGGGACTGTCACCTGACATGCTTAGATTACCTCTGAGTCCATTTTCCCTGCCAGCTTGGGACTCCAGAGCCCTGTCTTGTTGAGCCAGACATGCTAGCCTGCAACACAGACCCAGGGTCTTGGCCATGCCCCCAAACCTGCAGACTAAACTGAAAACAGCTCAGCAGGTTTACCTGTCTTCAGCACCCACACACCCAGCGGGATCCAGACCCCAAATAAATCCGTTTTACTCTGTATAAAGTTTATACAGGGTAAACCCCGCCCTCCATAACACTGATAGAGAGATATGCACAGATGTTTGCTCCCCCAAGTATTAATCACGTACTCTGGGTTTGTTAATAAACAAAAGTGATTTTATTAATTATAAAAAGTAGGATTTAAGTCATTTCAAGTAACAGACAGAACAAAGTAAGTCACCAAGCAAAATAAAGCAAAGCCACGCAAGTCTAAGCCTAGTACATTAAGAAACTGATTACAGGTAATATCTCACCCTCAGAGATGTTCCAATAAGCTTTTCTCACAGACTAGACTCCTTCCTAGTCTGGGCCCAATCCTTTCCCCTGGTACAGTCTATGTTAGTTCCAGCAGACATCTTAGGTGGAAAGCAGGGTTTTTCTCATGACTGGAACCCTCTTTGTTCTGTTCCACCCCCTTTTATAGCTTTGGCACAAGGCAGGAATCTTTTCTCTCCCTGGGTGACCCCCTTCTTCTAAATGGAAAAGAACCAGATTTAAGATGGATTCCAGTACCTGGTGACATGATCACATGTCCTGTGAGACCCCAGACTCCATCTTTTCTGGGCAGGCCCACAAGTACACAGGAAGTACACAGGAACAGAGCCATTTACAACCAATTGTCCTTGTCAATGGGAGCTATCAAGATTCTAAACCACCATTAATAGCCCACATCAGGGGTCCCCAACACGGTGCCCGCAGGCGCCATGGCGCCTGCGGGGGCATCTTAATGCGCCAGCTCTGGCCGCTGGAGAGCACCGGCCGAAATGCCGCAGTGGCATTTTGGCAGGGACGCCTCTCGATGACGACGCTTGTCGCCGACAAGTGATGTCATCGAGAGGCATCGCTCCCGACGTCATCGAGAGGCGTCACCGCTGAAATTCAGCAGCATTTCGGTGGGTGCTCCACCGCCGCAGTGGTCCTTCGACTGGTGCCCGCCAGCCAAAAAGGTTGGGAACCACTGGCCCACATGTTGCGTAATTATAATAGGACCTCAGAGTTATACTTCATATTTCTAGCTTCAGAAACAAGAATGATATATACATACAAATAGGAGGAATATATTCAGTAGGTTATAATCTTTGTTATGATACCTTACAAGAGACCTTTTCCATAAACCATATTCCAGTTACATCATATTTACACTCACAAGCATATTTCCATAAAACATATGGAGTGTAATGTCACATGTGGTCCTCCCAGTCAAAGGATAAAATGCTGCAGCACTTCCCGAGTCTGGAGAAAATACTAGAAAAAATTTAAGACAGAGTTTCTTGCTGGGAGTTGCTTTTGCTGATAAGTAGAAATGATGAGTTCTTTGTTGTTACTAGGGAAATTGTTAGCTCATTAGGGGTTACTATGAGTTGTGGGCTTTGTTTTGAGCAACCTATAAAGATTAGTTAAGTGTGTGCAATTTGGAGATAGTTGGGAGAAGTTCGAAAAGGATTTCTACAAGCTAGAAGACTGACCTCTAACTCCCCGGCGGCTAGGAGAAAGGCTGGAACCCTGATGCTGAGCATTTGACACCATCTCAGACTTTGGGTAAGTGTATGCAGGGGGTTCTAGATTATTGCTATTTTAGATGTGTGCTGTAGACTCAATAAAAATAAGGATTTTGAGGTGAAAGCATTCATGCTTACCAATCATTCATCAGACAGAGGAGCCATGTCCCTACTGATTTATGTCCTGACAGCGCCTGGAAAACACAGACTAGTTACCAAAGTTTCCAATTCAGAAAACCCCAGGTAACAACTGCAGAGGTGTTAATTGCCCACTTCATCTTGAATGGTCTCTTGCCATACATGTTAACTCCTTATGCTTAACAATGTGTTACATCTTGTATTTAGCTGTGACACACTGATTACCTTTCAGACCTGAAGTAGACAGAGCTCTGTGTAGCTCAAGTTTGTGTCTTTCACCAACAGAGGTTGGCCCAATAAAAACTATTACCTCACCCACCTTGTCTCTCTCATAACCTGGTACCACCATGGCTACAACAACACTTCAAAGTGCCAGGCATTCTGGGACCCTTAAGACATTCCTATTAAACAAAACCTGTTTCCTCAGAAAGCACACACAACCCCTCTGGGTTGACGATCGCATAGCAGACCTCAGAATTGCCCCTAAAGACAGTTTTTGAACATTAAACTGAACTGGAGAATGGGCAGGAATTCTCTTGGGAAACAGGCTCCTGAGCTGCTGTCTATCCCAACCTAGGCCAGAGATTTAGATCTCTGAAATGGCTTGGTTCCACTTTTTGTTGAAATTATAAGATGCAGAGGACTGGGATTTAGGACTTCTGGGATCTATCCCCAAATCAGATTCACTGTGTGCCCTCGGACAACTCATTTACCCGCTGTGCCAGCTTTGCCACTGGTAAACTGCAGACAATACTGACCTACTTCACAAGGGGTTGGGAGAATTAGTGTTTGTAAAGCAAGATAGAAGTGCTAAGTATTATTAATGTCTCCTGAGTTCTCTGCTTTTGGAAACAATGGGCATTTCTTCCCTTAATGTTTTAAACAGTTGCTGGTGGAGGAGCTTAGACTGCAGATTCCTGGCTTGTGGCTTCCTGTAAATCACAAAGCTGGACTCTACCCAAGACTCCCTCTTGAATGTTTCAGCAGGAAGTCTGGATGAAGAAAGCTCTGTTCTCAGTTATGTGGCCCAGTGAACTACTTTATGAGCTGGTCCGGTTTCAAGGTCCCAACCAGACCTGCAAGGGATTCTGTCCAAGTCTCAAAGAACAGGGTCTCAGGCACGTCCTTCCAAACTGGATTTCACTGACTATAAACTTTGCGTCTCCTATGTTGAGGATGTATGTGACTCCGCAGTACTGCCTGTGGGTCAGTTGACCAGCCTCAGAAAAAGGAGGCTTGAGAGCCCAATTTATTACCCCTGCAAACTACATAAACACTTAGGGCTTGTCTGTACACAGAATTTAAACTGGTTTAAACTTATTCCAGTTTAGTTAAACCAATACTTAGATCAGTGTAGCTTGAAGCACAAACCTAACAATCTTAACCGGTTTTGAACCAATAGATTGCCCACACACAAAAGTTGCAGTGGTTTAACTAACTCGGAATAAAATCACACCTTATCGATACAATGGTGTGCAGGCCCACACTTACTACTGCTTGTAGCCATGAATCAAAACAACATGGATGGGGCCTGAGTACTTTAGAGGACCCCCATGCTGTCCCAACTTGGGTCCTGGTGAAATTGGGTATGGAAGTAAGCATCACGGTTGAAAGCAGAATACATCTGGGAGGATGAATAAGTAGCCCATCCAACAAAACTACACACCAACATTGCAGTATGTTAAATGTTATTGGGAGGTTTGATTTTTGCTTGCTAGAGGAATCACAAAGCTGCTCTGTTCTGTTTGCAAAGTCCAGAAAAAGTATCTGGTGGGATGGAAAGAGTTTGCTGGTGCAAATGCAAAGGAGGATGAGTAATTTAGTATCTCTGCATGAAATAAATGTGGTCAGAAGACTACAATTGACAACACTGGTTTGCTGCCACCCTCCATATTGAAATTCTGCAGTAATGTGCATGTTCCATACAATGCTCTTCTTTCTGCACAGAGTGCTCCCATATGGAGTGGAAGTGAGAAACTAGGCTGCCTATTCCCAGCTCAAGGTTCTCCTTTTTACCTATATGTTTGGAGCAGCTCATCCTTTACACCACTTTTGTTAACAAAGGAGCCTCTGTTGTGCGCTATGAAGAGCCCCCCTCAGACTCAAAGCCATTTGCAGACCAGCTGTCAAGCAAATCCTTTGCATCCATAGCATGGCACTGCCAAGGGGTCAGTAGTTTTTGTTCATCCCCTAATGGTGCTACATCTAATTTTCCCATGTGTGCTCTGTAGTGCTAGTGACGCGTAAAACGTTCACAAAGCCTGCCTACCTCTGCTGGTCATTGCCTCTCCTGTCATGCACAGCTTTACCTTTGCAAATATATGGGTCCTGCATCAAAAGGATATGCCAACAGATCATTTCAGTTCTCTCACATCATGACTCAATTGTTTCCATTCTCTTGCTGCATGTGCAGTCACTGTTCCCCTTCATCAGGGCTCTGGTATCAGCCATCATTAATGCAGAAGGATGGGATGGGTCAGGAATAAGGAATCAGTGATGCATTTCCTGCTTTGATATAGCATGATCACAAATGTGACTTTTTGATCTAAGTCTGACCCTCTGCATGCTGCTGCCTCCTTCATACACTGTTTATTACCCCTTTTCATACTGACACAATAGGCTAGGGGGCAGGTTTTCATATGAACAATTGTTACTTTGCTTGATCTTTTAGTCAGTCATCTCTCAACCCCAAAGTTAGGGCCCTAAGGGTTGGTTGGTGCATAGGATTCATGGGATCATAGCCAGTTAGATAGAGTTCATGCCCCGCCAGGGGAGGATTTAGTTCCTGATAGAACACACAGGTTTTATAAACCAACACTAAACTTCAACTCAGCCAAAAGGATTCCATTCCACCATGCAACGTCTCCCCTGACAGTGAACAGACACCACTGTCAGCAAACTCTGAATGGCCAGAGTGCAGGTGAGTACTTATCAGGAATTCACCAGAAGTTTCCATTTCTTTACTCTGTTTCCATAAAAAGCTATAGCAACACATTACAATACAGTCTACTTCCATGGATGCATACTATTTCTCTAGCAGTACAGGACAGCATACTATTTCTCCAGTGATCATACAGGGTTCTAACAAGCCCTGGATATACATGTAGCATCTAGTAATAACTTGTCATTCCTATATACTTGCACTGATTTGTTGGCAGAATGATCCAATATATCTATTAACGGACTCTGCATAGAAGGTCGCCTCTCTAAGGACTATATTTTAAACAACTATGCAGTCTTGGTTCACTTCATGGAAGGAGGTGTTTAATGACAGATTAATTACTGGCTGCAAATGTAGTGGCCTATATATGCCAGCTCATTTGCACTCTTACTGTTATACACAATATAATGCAGATTAGGTGTAAAAACAGTTTACTGGGTACCTCTCATTTAAACGACTAAGGAATTCCAGCACAAACAGCGACAAGATGCCACATGTATCTTACTGTGAGCTGGATCGTGCCCATCACTCATTTCATATAAACCACTGAACAGACTTCAGTCAGTGATGACACTGGTCATCATTTATCTGGTCTGGGTTAATCCTGAGATGTAGAGGGGAAAGGTTCTACTCTCATTATCAGCCCCCAGACCAATCAGCCACTACTCTTCCTCATCTGAGTAAAACTGAAGGCTAAGGTAAGTTTATGGTATGTAAAAATGACACTACATAACTCTTGGATCTTGTCTGGTCAGCATCAGAAATGCTGATTTAGTGACAAGTTTTTACTACTTATTTGTGTTCACCTGCCAAGCTCACATAGCTCTGGGAGAGAGCTGGACATCTATTCTGGCTCACATAGCACCAGAATCATTAACCAAGTTCTACTTACAGAATCTTATTACTGGAGATTTAAGGATGAACCAGAAAGAGGCTGGCCTGACTCTCAGAGCCCATGCTGAGTTTGCCGAGTTGCCAGTTATTAAAAAAATTTTGTACACTGATTTGTCCAGGTGTAATTGAGAAACAAACTTGGAGGATCATGATGACTCATCTATCTCAGGCCCTTTCTGTTGGGTAACAAGCACACGTTAGAAACCTGGAGTTCAGATCTTATAACCTTAAGGACAAGAATGAGGATTCATAGTTGAGGGACTTGCCTCCTATCTTCCACTTCCTTCTATACTGCCCCCCCCAGCCCACTCATGTTCCCGCCAGCAGAGGGAACCCCCCACCACCACCACCATTCTAGGACCCTGCTGCCTCTCAGAATTGGGGACTGTCTGAAGGATACGAACTGTCATGCTAGCAGACCTGGGACACAACATAAAACAAAATAAGGCAAAATCCCATGATGAAGGTATCTTGAAATGAAGAGGAATTTATTTAATATAAATAAACAGAACAGAGATTACCAGGGGCATGCAAATAATAATGCAAGGGAGGCAAAAACCCTGGAAACTGTCCAAAAAGCCAAGTGAGCTTGTTAAACGTTTCCCCAGATACAGAGATGAGTTCAGTTATCCAGCAGCTGAGCTACCTTATCTGCCACACTAATCTGTTGACAAATCATTGTTCCATCAGTAGTACCTGTGTTTGCTAATGGCAACAATCTATCCCTGTGCCTGCTAAACCCTAAGTACCAGGCAGAGGTGGAGGTTTCCTGACAAGCTAATGAATTTTGCTAGTGCTGAAGGCTGGTGTTCTGAGCCCATTGGTGTATAGGGCTAATTCTTAGGTGGGTATATGGAGTTCTAGTCCATGGAGCTAGTCTGGACTCCTGATGTCAACTGCTCTGTTGGGAAAGGTTGTTTCTAGAATCGATATGAAATTAGGACTTTTGGGCCAAACTTAGAAATCCTGGCAAATCATTTTAGCAGTAATCTCCAGGTTTTGTCTCAGCAGGACGATGGGACTTTGTGTGGGTAATATACAGTCCAGTAATTACAACTGCAACCTCCCTATAAAGTGAAACTTGGAAGCACATTTAGGTATCACGCAGAGCTGCAGATATTCTACCCCACGTAGCAGAGTCTGGGAACAGATGGATGTTCCAACGGTCAACAACAGAAGCAGTTGTGCTGGAGGGAACAGAGACTGGCATCTGGCACAGAGCTTGCCCTTTTAATACGTTTGGGCTCAGTGTTTTTCCAGGGCTTTGGTAAGGAGTTCGTTCAGACGGCTCACCATAGGTCTGGGATCATCATTCAGTCCTGCTGCTATCATGGCATTCTCATAAATCTGAGTGAGACAAGGGCACAGAGAAGAGGAGAGTTATTAGCAGCAGGAGCCACCTTGGTATTAAATAGAGAAGTGCTGCTCCTCTGTAGAAGATCATGGGATACACATCAAGGCACATCTGGGGGGGATCACATGACAGGAAGAGGTGCTGCCCAGGGATTCTCTCTAGCACCAGAGTGCATGTGAGTGTGATGTGCCACTTGGAGCCTTGGTCAGTTTCAGTCAGACTTACCATACCCTCCCCACTTCAAAGGAGCCATCTTAAATACCAGGTGCTTCCAGTGGACAAAAGCCTATGAATTCTCTCTGCTTTTTCCCTCCCTGCCCCTCTTTCCCAAGTGCAGTCCACCCCTGTGAGAACAGCATAGCTCCTAGCTCTGCACCAAACATGAGTAGGGTCAGAGTAGGTAACACCGAGCCCCATTCCTGGACGGCATCACAACGTTCTAGGGAAATGGACCCTGGGCCATGCAGGACTAAAAATACCTAGAGTGGGGACCATTGGGTGTATGCTTCCAGCTGGCCATGACGATAGCCTTGGCCCACTCCCTTACTGCCCACAGATATGGCAGCCTGCCCAGGGAGCATAGTGGTGCAGACATGGCTCTCACCTGATCGAGCAGCAGCTGGGCCAGGTCGGGCTGGCTGACCCTCAGCTGACTGAGTTTCTTGATCAGCACATGCCTGCAACGGAATGAGAGATCAGCACAGTGTCACAGTGCCCCTTGGATGCATGAAAAAGCCACTGGTCCCAGGAGGAGCAATGAGCTATGGAGGAACAGCGAAATGCCTCCCTAATGGCCAAAAGTTCCTTTCTCTGCCTCTTTACCTGTGAGCTTCTCCCTCCCTCCTTCTACATCCCAGCACCATAACCTGTGGGGTGGATAATACAGATGGCTGCTGCTGGGAGACCCCCCATGAGGCTGGACGTCAGGTGAGCTTGCATCCATCACTGTGCACAGCTCCACAGGCCAAGACACAGCAGCACAAACTCAGCACTTAGAGAATGGAGGATACCAGCTGGTTCAAGTTCGCCATGCTAGCCAGTGTCTGCCTTTGCACAACATCCAAACTGAAGTGCTCTGGCTCTGCCCCACCTCACCCTGTGTTTATCTCCAGTGTGGGCTGCAGGATCTGGGCACGCTCCTCGTTGGTCTTGGCCAGCTGTTGCATGCGCAGAAAGTGGCGGGCAGCCCCCATCTCAAGCACAGTGATCATGGCCGGGTGGGTGTCCAGTCGTGGAGTCACCTATCAGAGGAACAGGATGGGACATGCAGGCAGCTCAGAGGTGGGGGAGAATGAAGGGCTCAAAGGCTGGTTTTCGGCCAAGGAGGAGGATGTCCCCTCAGTGCAGAAGCAGCTACACAAAATTCCTAGAGAACTGACACCCACACTCAAGAAACTGCTTACAATGGGGTGAAAGCCCACAGCCTGAACAGTACCTTTTTGAGTGTGCGAGTGAGTGAGAGAGAGAGACAGACACTGAGCACAGGGCAGGGAGCTTGGATGATATGGGTCTAATTCTGCCTCTGCCATTATCTACCTACCTGAGAGTTTGCTACAGTGGCCGTCCCCACAGAATGTAAGTACTCCACTGACTCCTTTCTCTGACCTCAAGCCAGTCACCTACCCACACTGTACAGAGGCGGAAGACCAATTAAGATCCTCCACCCAGAGGGCTGAATACATTTGTGAAGCACTCTGAAGATGAAGTGCTATATCAGTTCACTCTACTGTTTACAGAGTGAGAACTCAAGGAATTATTCTACCAACAAACATTACTGATCACTCAGCATGCTCACTACTAGCCTAACTGCTCCCTGGTAACCCAAGTGTACCTGAACAATCTGACTGCAATCACGCCTCTGAGCCAAGCCAAAGAACTGGTGTGTGTAGGAGCGCACCCTGGCCTCTAGAGCGCTTTCCTGTGTCCCGGAGTGGTGCTTCAGAGGTCCTTTCAATCTAACAAACCCTCCAGCCCTTCTGGTGTCAAGTTATGCAGCCTAGTTCTCTAGCTAAATCACTGCTCAGTCTATCTCCTTTTGTAGCTAGCAGAAAGGTCCAAATATAAGGATCTCAAAGTCCAGCAGTCTCGGACTCGCTCCTCTGGCTTATGTCTAACACTCACTGTCCTTGACCATTTTCCATCTCCCTTCTTAGCCTGCGTAAGAGGTAGGAGGACCCAGGCCGACCCACTCTACTGGGCTCCAGCTCAGGGCCCTTGTTCGGAGCAGGCAGAGTTAACCCTTCTGAAGACCATTGCTGTTCCCTGAGCTGCTTCCTACCTCTTTGGGCCTTACAGCCTCTTGTTCTGCTTCTCTCTCTCTGGAGTGTTGGCTTCTCTTCTTACTAGTTTGCTGTTAGGAGCTTCTCTCCACAGTCCCTCTGTCTCTCTAGCAGCCACCCTGCCCTCCTGCCAGACAGCCCTTTAATACTCCCAGCTGCCGTGGGGCTGCCAATCAGCTCAGGCTGAGCAGACAGACAGTCTGCGTTAGCCCTTTGGTTGCCAAACCAGCCTGGGGTGTATAGACAGCATCCAAGAAAGCAACACTGAAACTGAGATACAGGGGGAAAGACGAGAGCTGGATTTATAAAGGATTATTACTGAAAGGGCCATGCAGATCCAGTCCTATCCCTTGATAAGCACAGGACCATCAGATACGCTATTTACATCCTGCCCTGGCAGAAGGGAAGTGGGGAGGACACTTATTATTTATACTACCATGGCATCTAGGGGCCCACCTGAGGTCAGGGCCCCATTGTGGCAGGGGCTGCACATAAAAGTAAGAGACTGTCCTTGCCCTGAGGCACCTACAGGCTAACTAGACAAGCCAGACAAAGGAAGGGTTCTTACACCCATGTTACAGGTGGGGAATTGAGGCACGGAGAGATTAAATGATTCGCCCAAGGTCACACAGAAAATCTGTGGCTGAACCCACATCTTCTGGGCCCTAGTTCAGTGCCTTGATCACAAGACCATCCTTCCTCTTTTCAGAGGTTATGATCTATATAGGTCTTTTCCACCTTTAACTACTAGAATCCTATAGCGCATGTACCTTAACATTGGTGATGCGAGAGCCCAATGCATTCCTCATCCAGGCCATCAGCTCCTCAGCCTCTTTCTCCGTCAGGCGTTCTGCAGCTTGGGGGGAGGAGGATGGGTTACATTGCAGTACTGTCTGTCACTGGGCAGCACTAGGGAATGTGTGCTTTGCTCCTGAAAAGCAGCTTTGTCCATTTCACATATCCATCCGTCTAGTCTCTTACCAAACAGAGATGCAGACATATGGCACCATGCCAAATGCACAAGCTCAACCCGCATCAGTCCAGAGACCACCTCATACATAAAGAGGACAAGCTTATTCCACCCCAATCCCCTCACTCTGCAATATCACTACTGGGATCAGGAGTGTCTGATTTTAAAATGAAGATGGCTTTAAAACTAAGATAGACCAGAGATGCCCGTGAACTCGCTACGCAATATTTTAATCACTGTTTTAAACTAGGAAACTGCTTGAGTCCTGTCCACAGCAGGGCCTGCTCTCTTACCAGACAGGGTTTTGACCCCAGCGCAGACAGGACAACGTTAGATTTATTTTAAAGAGAAGAATTTACATCTATACTATACTGCTCCTGCTTCATGGTTCTCGGTGTTATTACTGAGAATATAATCAACACTTCGTAGCCCTTTACAGCCACTGGCCTCGTGAATCCTCAGTGACCCAGTGAGCTTCGCAGGACAGGCAGGCTGGCTAAAAGCCTCCCAGACTGGGCCTGCAGCACTGGTTGGGGAAGGGAGGCTGCATCCCCACCCCCTCCTTCTTCAGGGAGGGTGACAGGTGCCTCTCAGCACTGCAGAGGCAGGATGATAACTAGAGAGAGTTTGCTCACATGCCCGGCAAAGGCAATGCTTTCTTGAGGGAAGATACGAAAATAGGATATTCTCACTGGCTACCACCTTGGCTGCCATGTGGGAGGCTCAGTGCCATCTGGCTGCTGAGCTGGAGAATGTAGGTGCTGAGCCCAAGGCCATGCACAGGATGTGCTGGGGGAAGAGATGCTCTACCTGGGCGACTCTCCTCAAATTTCTCTTCCTTATAGTGGTCAACAACGATGTCAGTCTCTACTGAGATCAGCTTCTTCTTATCAAACTCCCGAAGGTGCAAGAGTGTCAGCTCATCAAACTGCTCATAGCAGAACAGCACCTGTATTGGAAAGGACAGTAAGCAACGTGGTGTCCAGTGATGAACAGGACTGCCGGCAGCTCATCAAAGCTGCAGGGACAATAGCCCCTTCCCTTTCCCAGAGAGCAGAGCTCGCTAGCCAGCAAGAGCATCACAAGTGAATGCTGGCAGATCCATCACTGCCCGCTCCGCCTGACACCCTGCTTTCCAGACACATACAGCAACTGAACAGGCCAACAGGTTTGCTGACTGATATTGCTGAGCTCTGTGCAAACCCCTCCCCTTGCAGCAGCGGTTCCCAAATGGGGTTGTGCCACCAGCAGACCACGGCTGTCCCTAGTATGCAGAGGACACCATTCTGCTCCGCACAGCGTGACCTCACATCTATGGTGCTTGCAAACAAAATGGCATCCTCTGTGTGGTGAGACCTCACATGTACGGTGCGTGTGCAGTCATGCAAGGAGAGAGGATGCCATTTTGCTTTACAAAATGGCACCCTCCATGCTGTCTGTGGCCCCGGGAGGAAATGGTTCATTAAAATGGGGTCATGCCGGCAAAAAAAATGGGAATCCCTGCCATGCAATATCTACCCTGCCATGACGTACAATGTCTCAGCATGCACAGCCTTCTGTGAAAAGATCTCCTCTTTGCAGGGGTAGTGCTGAGTCAAAAAACTGCTGATTATAGACACAACTTCTCGTACTTCATTGTCCTCCAGATTTCATCCCTACCCTCTACCACAGATTCCTAGCAGTCCTAGGAAATGGACTGTGTGGAATATGCCCACCTGATCCTATCCAATCCCTGCTCAGTGCCCAGGAGAAACTGAACATCCCACAGGGCTCTGCTAATACACGCAAGGAGAAATTCCCTCCTGCCTCAAATTTGGTGGATCCCAAAGTAGTCTGGAGATAGAGAATTCTTGCTGAATTGGGGAGGAACTATGAAAGGTGAGGAGGAACATCCTAGGACCCCTGGAAAAGACCATAGGCCCAGACACTGACCTGCTCCTCACTCATCACCCTGCTACAAGCATTGCAAACCAATAGCTGGGCTCTGAGGCAGAGCAGCTTTACTCCTGCGGTGTTAAGCCGAGAGAGGTGCAAGAGCTCATGGATTTTCGCCTGTACAGACTAATACTAACTCATACGTTTGTGAGGCTCCCATTGCCCTTTGCTTCTGAATAAAGAGACAGATCTAATAATCCCCTCCCCCAATGCAGGGTGAATATCTGAACCCAAGAGGAGGCAGAGGGCTGCTAGGCTGCACTGGCCCTACAGAATGACTAAAGAAGTAACATATGCAGAAGGCAGTGAACAACATATCTCAAAGGTTGTGTCTCCTTTGCAGCAGCTCTGCTGTATCCCGCAAGCCCATAAAATACACCAGACACAGGGGACCCCACAGAGAGGAAGCTGGGCCTGGCAGCAGAGACAGAACTCTTGGTGCTGAAGCCGATTGGTAGCAGCAGAGGGCAGCACACTGCTGCATCCTGCTGAGACACTGCATTGCTCACTCACCTCCATATCTTTTTTCTTCATGGCCTCGAAGTACGGCGAATGCTCGGCCAGGTGCCGATTGGGCGCACACAAGTAGTAGATATTTCGGCTCCCTGCCTGCATGCGGCTGGCGTACTCTGTCAGGCTGGTCAGCTGGCCTGCAGGCAGCGCCGAGGACTCGTAACGCAGCAGCTTCGCTATGTCCTCCTGGGAGAGGAGATTCACCTTGTTAGAGGTGTGATCTCCCTTGCAAGGGGCTGGAAACCTGCTCTGGTTTCTGCCCAGGTCTCCTGCAGTGCCAGACAGTACAGAGCAGCTCCCTGGGGGCAGCAGGGTCATCAGAGAAGCTGGAGGAGCTTCTCCCCCACAGCACAGACAGAGGGGAATGTGGTTTCTTTAGAGGGTATTTTTATGGCACTTGTCCTGGCGGTAGCTGAGCACCTCAGGGTTCCACACAGATCTCTGAACTACCTTAGCCAGCAGGCTAGGCTGGGGCATAGCAGCCACTCTGCACTCAGAACAAGCGTAGGCTGTCAGTAGCTGTTTTACCAACGTGGGAGAGAGGGGTGGTCAGGACGCCAAGATAATCCACCATGCCATAGAGCTTTTAGCCCTCCCACGAGCAGACAGAAGGGAGCTCAGTCCAAGGACAGAGGAGGAAACTCTCCTCTGCACTTTACAAATCCAAGTGATTACTGCAGGTGGAGGCTACGCCCAGCCATCCCATACTGTAACCCACAGGGACCAATGAAGCCTAATATGAGCAACTGCCTTAGCCACTATACCAGGTGGGTGTGTGGGTAACTATAGCTTCTAATATGGCACATATATGTCAGCAAAGGACTGGCAATATTTGCCATAAACACCCAGCCCTGTTAGCAGGCGCTGATCCTGCTGCCAAAGGGTTAAGTGGGTTCTGCTAACTCACTTTCCCTCCTAGATACAAAGGAGGTGGGAGTGGCCCTAGACTGGATCTAGAGTGTGGGCTAGGCAGTCCTGAGAGAGGAATCCTGGGAGAAGCGAAGCCTGGGCAGAAAGGCTGAGCTGAACATTATGTTCTGTTCTTGTTTACATATAGATTCCAAGGCAAGAAGGCACCACTGTGATAATGAAGTCTAACCACCTGTGTAACACAGGCCAGAAACCTGCCCCACAATAATTCCTAGAGCAGAGCTTTTAGAAAACATCCAACCTCGATTTAAAATTGTCACCGATGGAGAATCCACCATGACCCTTGGTAAATTGTTCCAATGGTTCTCTATTCTCACTATTAAAAATGTATGCTTCATTTCCAGTCTATATTTGTCTAGCTTCAACTTCCAGGCATTGGATCGTCTTAGACCAGGGTGGGCGAACTATGGCCGGGGTCACATCTGGCCCTCCAGAAGTTTTAATCTGGTCCTCGAGTTCCCATCAGGAGCAGGTCCAGAGCTTGCCCTACTCTGGTGCTCCAGCCAGGAGCAGGGTCAGGGGCTTGCCCGCTCCGTGCAGCTCCTGGAAGCAGCGGCATGTCCCCACCAGCTCCTACACATAGGGCAGCCAGGAGGTCCTGCATGGTGCCCCCACCCCAAGCGCTGCCCCGCAGCTCCCAGTGGTCGGGAACTGCAGCCAATGGGAGCTGCAGGAGCAGCACCTGCAGATGGGGCAGCGCGCAGATGGGGCTGCGCCCCTGCGTAGAAGCTGAAGGAGGGACATGCCACTGCTTCTGGGAGCTGCTTGAGGTAAGTGCTGCCTGCACCCCAGCCCCCCACCCCTGCCCCATCCCTGATCCCCATCCTGCCCTCCGAACCCTTCGGTCCCAGCCCACAGCACCCTCCAGCATTTTTAGAAGCGCTCTCTCTCTATAAGTCTATATTATATAACTAAACTATTGTATGTAAAATAAATAAGGTTTTTAAAATGTTTAAGAAACTTCATTTAAAATTAAATTAAAATGCAGAGCCCCCCGGACCAGTGGCCAGGACTTGGACAGTGTGAGTGCCACTGAAAATCAGCTTGTGTGCCGCCTTCGGCACTCGTGCCATAGGTTGCCTACCCCTGGGCTACAGCTTTGCACTGGAAGCCCATATACAACTGATTATCCGCCATGACCCCCAAATCTTTTTCAGAGTCGCTGCTTCCCAGGATGGATTCCCCCATCCTGTAAGTAGGGCCTCCATTCTTTGTTCCTAGATGTATACATTTAACCATATAAAAACCACATATTTAGAGCCCTGCAAATCGGTGGAAATCTGCTTTATATTCATGGATATCCGCATCCATGGACCATCTTTGCAGATTGGATGCAGATACAAATTTTGTATCCGCACAAGGCTCTACACATATTGTTTGCTAGAGCCCAGCTTACCAACCCATCCAGATTGCTCTGTGTCAGTGACCTGTTCTCTTCATTATTTACCAGTCCCCCAATTTTTGTGTCATCTACAAATTTTATCAGTGATGATTTATGTTTTCTTCCAGGTCATTGGTAAAAATGTTAAATAACATAGGGCCAAGAACCAATCTCTACGGAACCCTACTAGGGACACACCCACTCGATGATGATTCCTATTTACAACTACATTTTGAGTCTTGTCAGCCAGCTTTTAATCATGTGCCACATTAATTTTATATCTTTCTAGTTTTTTAATCAAAATGTCATTCAGTACCAAGTCAAATGCCTTACAGACGTCTATTACATCATCACTATTATCAGCCAAACCTGTAATCTCACCAAAAAAAAGATATCAAGTTAGTTTGACAGGATCTATTTTCCATAAACCCATGTTGATAGGCATTGATTATATCACTCTCCTTGAATTCTTGATTAATCGGGTCCTGTATCAGCTGCTCTATTATCTTGCCCAGGATCAATGTTAGACTGACAGGCCTATAATTAGGGAAGTGGGAGTATTAATATTCGTATTAATAAAACCAAGCGCCAAAGGGAGGGCATGTTTACTTTGTATAGTGTGTGGGCTGTGTCTGAGAAGGGATGGGCAATGGCACCTGTCCACATTCCCCTTTCTGAAAGCTTGTAGGACACTGTGAAGGTTAGAATATTTTGAAGGATCTGTAAATCTCCAAAGGGCCAGGCACAAAAGGCCACATGAGCAAATGATAGGATCCCTAGAAGAGAATCACCTTCCCGCACCACTGCCTTATCTCAAGTCCGGGCAGCAGTCTGTGCTCTTTCACACCAGCCAGACACTTAGTATGGTATGTACCTTGACGTCCTGCTCTGCTATGGTCACAATCCCCTCTCTCATGAACAGCCCATAGTCTTCAAAGAACTTGGCATATTTCTCAGGGTCCTTCTTGCTTTGGTCAATGAAAAACTTGATCAGCCTCTTCTGCAAAACATCCCGGAGTTTCCTGCAGTGAGAACAAGTATTGTTAAAAGCAGTCGATAGGCCAAGATATTCAATGGTTTTAGGTTAATGTCCCTTTCCCTGTATACAGCTTCAGTCATGGGTTTCCTACACAAGGGTTGGCTTGGAAAGAACAAAGGAGAAACACCAACCCACAGCCTTCTTGCCCTCACCCCATCTTCACACGGGATCTGAAATTGGTTTCTACTCTCATCTCAGGCAGGGGCAGCTCTTGGTGCTAGGGACGGGGTGAGGCAGTATCCCAAACCCACTGCTGGAGCCTGGCTCTCCCTGACTTAGGAGACCTCCACCATTCTGCACTGCACAAGGAGTTTAATGCACTCTCCTGATAGGCAGCTCACTCCATACCTGCCAAAATCAAATGCAGTGAGGAGGTGGCTATAATGCAGTCATTTTTTGGGGGGGTGGAGTGTTCTTGACTAATTAAGAACATATATAATGATGGAGGCTTTTTATCTTCCAATTAAGGAGAATTATTTTGATTACTGTAAGAAAGCACCTATTCTAAATCTCGAAGTACTTCAACAACAGCAGAATACATGATGCAGATGCAACCCCAAAGGCAACAACCCCACCTCACGCAATAGAATATAAAATAACACCCTGACCTCTCTCTCTGAACACTCAGCAATGACAGGAGCCTTGGTCTGTTGTCCTTCAGGACACACTGTAAGGAGGAGCGAATTCCAAATTCAAGGGCACTCTCAGAGGAGGCTGGCCTTACAGTGCTTGGCTCTGTTGACCCTCAGGGCATGGTGTAAAAGCTGATCTATTTGGTCAGACCTTTGATAAAGGGATAACTGTAGGGGTGTTATGTGTGTAGCTTAACATTGCAGCATGTCTGAAAAGAGGCCCAGAACACTGTCCAGTATTAGGAGGATGCTATGAAGGGCCTATTTCAAAGATGTATGCATAATAAATAGTGTTACTTTAGCATGGACCCAGCCTCCCAGTGTCTGTATCTGACTTTTGGATGTGTTTTATAACCTTTTACTTTCCAATCAATGGACCTGTTGGGAAAGTCAGAGGGCCCTAAATACTAAATTCAGTCTCCCAATTTCCAGCCAAGTCAGTCTGTACCATGCATGATATAGGACCCAAGAGGGAGCCCGGCAGGTATTCAGAACATCCAGCAGATTGTGACACGGAACGTTGCCCCAGCAACCATGAAATGTGACTGCTGAAAAAGTTTGCTCCTAGAATTGCTCTTAAGCACCCTCCCTTGTTCAAAGTGAGTGAACTCCCTACAGGAAAGGAGCGTTACTCACCTTGTGCAGTAACTGGAGTTCTTTGAGATGTGTCCCCCAGTGAGAGCTCCATTTCCGGTGCATGTGTCTCTGCACCCTTGATCTGAGATTTTTGGTAGCAGTGCTTGTTCGGCCCACGCATGTGCCTCCTCGCATCCTTGCACCCCGCACTGAGGATATATAGGTCTGTGAGGCGAACGACCTGTAGCTCCTTCTCTATCATAACGTCCCACAAGGTAAAACTTCAAAGCAGAGGGGAAGGAGGGCAAGTAGTGGAGCACCCACAGGGAAACATATCTGGAAGAACGCCAGTTACTGCACAAGGTGAGCAACCCATCCTTCTTCTTCGAGTAGTGTTCCTATGGGTGTTCCACTTCAGATGACTCCAAAGCAGTATCCCCACAAGGAGGGGGGAGAGTCAGAACAACATCCAATACCAAGAACAAAACTGCACTGCCAACTGCAGCATCTGATCTAGAGGCAAGAACCAGAGTATAATAGTTGGAGAAAGTACGTGCAGAGCTCCAGGTTGCAGCTCTGCAGATTTCAGACACTGGAATGTCTTTGAGTAATGCCACAGATGTAGACTGTGATGTTGCAGAATGAGCTAACACTCTAGAACAGTGGTTCTCAACCCGGGGTACATGTACCCCTACGGGTCTGCAGAGGTCTTGCAGGGGTACTCAACTCATCTAGATCAGAATTTCTCAACCTAGGGGTCGTGGTTTTGGACGGGTTTTGAGGGGCACTAGGGGTGGCAAGCAGGGCAATTGCCCAGGAACCCACGCCACAGGGAGCCCCACAAAGCTAAGTTCATGCTTCAGCTCTGGGCGATAGGGCTCTGGCTTCAGACAATGCTCACAAGTGAAGAACAGGTCAAGTATCACACTGAAATGTAAATACAATATTTATATTCCAATCAATTTATTTTATAATTATATGGAAAAAATGAGAAAGTAAGCACTTTTTCAGTAATACTGTGCTGTAACACTTCTTTATTTTTATGTCTGATTTTGTAAGCAAGTAGTTTTTAAGTGAGGTGAAACTTGGGATATGCAAAACAAATCAGACTCCTGAAAGGGGTACAATAGTCTGGGAAGGTTGAGAACCACTGCTCTAGAAAGAGGCTGAATGTCAGCAGACACATAATATGAAATAATACACCCCAAGATCCATCTTGAGACTCTCTGGGTGGAGACTGTGGATCCCTTGCATCTTGTCACAATTGAAACAAACAATCTAGGAGACTTTCAGAAAGGTTTCGTTCTGTCCAGATAGAAGGGCAACGCCTTTCTGACATCTAAAGTATCGAAGGCAGAATCCTGCCTAGTCTGATGTGGTTTCAGGAGAAAAACTGGAAAGTGAATAGACTCATCTATATAAAATTCAAAGGACACATTGGGTAAAAACTTGGGATGTGGTTGCAATGATACCTTATCCTTAAAAATACAATGAAAGAAGGATCTGTCATTAAAGCTCCCAATTCTCCAACTCTCTAGGCAAAAGTGATGGCTACCAAGAAAGTTGTTTTCATTGATATGTGAACCAATGAACATGTAGCTAATGGCTCAAAGTGGTCCTTTGTAAGAACAAAGATCAAGTTCCATACAGGAGCAGGTTCTCTAATCTGTGGAAATGGGTTCATTAGGCTTCTGAGAAACCTTGCGACTGTGGGGTGAGAAAAACAAACAAACAAAGAAAAAACCTTTTATCAAGGAGTGAAAGGCTGTGACAGCCGCAAGTGAACCTTGATCAAGCTCATATCAAGACCAGATCTTTTGAACTCAAACAGGTAGTTAAGGACAGCGGATAGAGAAGAGTGATCTGGAGAAAATTGTTGAAGGATACACCAGTGATGAAATCTCTTCTGTTTCTGAAGGTAAATAATTCTCAAAAATGTCCTTTTGCTGTTTAATAATATCTGTTGTACTTCCGTTGAACAGGGGGTCTCTATCCCCAAAAGCCATCTAGGAGCCATGCCTGAAGTTACAGAACTTGCAAGTTGAATGAGGTAATGATACCAAACTTGTCTCAGCCAGGTGAGTGCAATTACAATGAATCTAGCCTTGTCTTGCTTGATCTTGTTGAATACTTTCAAAACTAATGGTGGTGGTGGACACGCATGAAGCAGACCTCTTGTCCATGAGAGGAGGAAGACATCCCCCAGTGATTGAGGGTCTAGTCCCACTCTCGAGCAAAATTTCTTGCACTTGTATTGCAAAATTTCTTGTGTTGGTGGTGGTTGCAAAGAGGCGCACTTCTGCCAACTCCAAGTTAGAAATATGCCATTGAAGACTTGCATGTCCAACTCTCATTAGTAATTCTGAGGAAAATGCCTGCTGAGGTGATCTGCCATAGTGTTCTGCATACTTGGGAGGTAAGAAGCTCAGATGATTATCTGGCTGACTATGCACCAATTCCAGAGTTTTAGTGCTTCAGCACAAAGTGAGGAAGAATGCATCCCACCCTGAGATTGATGTAGATCATGCAGACCATGTCGTCTGTCATGATCTTGATGGACTGGGCCTTGATCAGAGGAAGGAAATGAATGCAAGAATTTCTGACTGCCCTCAACTGTAGATGGTTGATGTGGAGAAGCTGCTTTTGGGACGACCATTTGCCTTGGATTGTGTGTGACTCCAGATGTGCATCCCACATCCCAAGAGGGATGTGTCTGATGATATGACGATGGTAAGAGGTTCTTGACTAAATGGGGACTTCTGCACAAATCTTTGAAGGGCTCTTGAATCAGCTGAGTGACTGTAGAACCAACCAAGGGAGAGACATATGCTTGCTGGTCATATAGACTGTCTTGAGCCATCCCTGGAGGCATCGAAGATGTAAACTGGTGTGTTGTGTTACGAAAATGCAAGCTGCCATGTGCCCTAACAGTTGGAGGCAACTTCTTGCTGAGGTTTGAGGACTGAGCTGAATCCTTGAGAAGCTGGGAGAAGATGACAAGGGATGGATCACTCAAAATTGCTCTGTTTTGTTCATTATCTCTTAAGCATCCGACACTGGTTGCTGTTAGAAGATAGGATACTGGGCTCAGATGAACCACCGGTCTAATCCAGTATGGCTGTTTTTATGTGATTCTTTTGGGCAACATATCTGTTCATATGTAGGTAAACCCTGGCTGTCACATCCAGAGAAGCTCCTACGAAATCTATCCGATGTGCTGGTGTAAAAGCAGACTTCTTGAGATTGAGTCAGAGGCCTAAACTGTGGAATACCAACCTTGCTGTTTGTACTGCTGACCACACCTCTTGATAATATCAGTCTGCTGAGCAACCAATCATTGACACATGGGAGGATGAGCCAGCCAGTGCAGCCAGGGTTTGGGGCCCGCTCCAGCCTGGACTGGGGTCCCATCGGCTCACCTGGCATGGTGCAGCAGGGACCTCGTTGGCATGTCAGGGCTGGGGTCCCTCCCACCAGCCTGATGCAGGGCTGCTGAGGTTAATGGTAAACTTTGGTTAACCGGTAAGCCTAATGCTTACCAGTTAACCTTTTACATCCCTAGTAGGTAGGTGGGTATGACTGCCATGATCTTTGAGAATACCTTTGGGGCAGAGGAGAGGCCAAAAGGGAGCAAGAGGGGCTGGTAGTGGTCGAAGTTGACTATGAAGCAAAGAAATCTCTTATGAGAGTGGTGAATCACAACATAAAAATAAGCATCCTGAAGGTCGAGAGTTGCAAACCAATCCCTGCAATTTAGGGGGGAATTATAACTGCAAGGGTCACTGCCCTGATTTTCTGCTGTTCACATCACTGTTCAGATGTCTGAGATCTAATATTGGTCTCCATCCTCCGTTCTTTTTGGGAACCAGAAAGTACTTGGTATAAAACCCCTTTACCTTGTGCTGAACTGGGACGGGTTCTATATCTCCTAAGCATGGAAGTGAGGCAACCTCCTGTCTCAGCAACTGAATGCAAGATGAGCCCCTGAAAAGGGACAGGGAAGTGGGGTAGGTGGGGAGGGAGGAATAGAAGTGAAATGGATGGAATAATTAGATATTATGGTCTCCAAAACGCATTTGTTGGTGTTAAGCTCTTCTGCGCAGGTTGAAATTGGGAGATGCGGTATCCAAAAGTGGGGGGATGTGGATAGAATGGTGCAGCAGTAAATCCCTGTGGAGTGGGTGGTTCACACTCTCGACCAAGCCATCACAACTGGCACTCGGACAATCCAGATGGCTGGGATGAAGTAGCTGTGGCCTCTTGGTCACTGGTTCGGGTGGCTGACAGAAGCTAGAAAAATGAGCTGGGTGAGACCTCTGCGCTCTCTGAGACCTGCTTATATTATTATTTGCAAGGGTAGAGATCCCGAGGGATCTAAGTGTGTCCCTCAAGTCCTTCAAAGTGGGAAGAGACGAGGAAGTTGTCCTTAGATTCAGAAAACAACTTGTGACCGATGAAAGGAAGGTCTTCTATAGTAGATTTGTAACTCACTAGGGAAGCCAGATTGCTGGACCCAGATGCTCATTGTATCATGATAGTGGTCGAAATGGAGTGGGCTGCAGTACTGGCTGCATCTAAGGCCTGGTCTACACTGGGCCGGGGGGGGGCGCGGAGGGAAGCAAAGCCATCTAGGTTATGCAACTTCAGCTACACGAATAACATAGCTGAAGTCGATGTACTTAGATCTACTCACCACGGTGTCTTCACTGTGGTGAGTCAACTGCTGGCACTCCCCCGTCGACTCCATCTGTGCCTCTCGTGGCGGTGGAGTACTGGAGTTGACGGGGGAGCGCTTGGTGGTCGATTTATTGTGTCTAGACTAGACGCGATAAATTGATCCCCGCTGGATCGATCGCTGCCCGCCAATCCAGCGAGTAGTATAGACATACCCTAATGCAGCCTGTAATGGCATCTTTGTCAAGAGCTGACCTCCATTTATGATGGCCTTAAATTATTGATGGTGAAATATTCAATAAAGGTATTCAATTTATTGTAAGGCAGGTAGTCACGGTTTGACACGAGCACCTGGTGATTCACTATCCTGAATAATAATGTCACAAAATCTACTCTGTGACTGAAAAGATCAAGATGCTTCTGCTTCTTGTTATATGGGGTAGCCACGGTGTTGTGCTGCCTCCCACGTTCATTAACTGCATCTACAAACAAGGAATTCAGTGTTGGATGTGAAAATAAAAATTCTGAACCCTTGGATGGGACGTAGTATTGTTTGTTGACCTATTTGCACATAGCAGGTGCCAGGGCAGGAGTCTGACAGACCATCCTGGCTGGCTGTAGAAGGGCCTCATTAATTGGAAGTGCCACACATTTCACAGCAGAGGTATGTAAAATGAAGGGTTAAAATCCATGTGCATTTTATATAACAACCACTCCATTGGTATATGGATTGTGCCAGCTCTTTTTTTAGACCCAAAGTCCAGAGTTTGGTCAAGAGACCAGAGGCCTAGCAAATAGTGATTAGCTAAGAGAAAGCTGGGGTAAACAGATAATCTTGTTTTTGCTAAAATAGGCCTGGTCAGCAAATTGTCAGGTGTTGGAGCTAAGAACTAAATAATTGTGTCTTATTCAGAGTTGCAAATTGAACAAAGAATCCCTGTTCCTATTGTGTCAGTCTCTTCTGTAGGGAACGTTCTTCCCACAGATCCAACCTTGAGTTTATGAGAAGTTGGCACATGTCAGTATAAGATATGGCATCCTTCCACCTCCCTTCCCAGGGACCAATGCCTGCCTTAAGACATAAAGGGGACAATCTTTATTGCCATATACTTTCACTGTTTCTTTGCTTTAATCCCTAGGAATGTACCTGTTGGACAATCAAAGGAGTTGCTCCATTCCTATGGACCCCAAATTAGAATTCAACATATATATTTTATACTAATAACATTTTATCAAAGTATTAATTAAATGTTAACTTGCTAACTTAAGACCATGGGCGGAGACATTATGTAACCTTTTAACCATTGACTAATGTGCTAACTTGTTTTGCTGCAAAACCTATCCTGGAGTGTGGAACTGCCTACCCCATCACTTTCTCCCGCCCACGGAAAATCTATATATCCTATTGTAATCGATTGATTGACAGTGTCTCTGAGCCTAATAAGCAAGGTGACACTCCGCTAGCGCTGTGTGTAATAAACTCCTCTGCTTGACTTCTACACGGTGTGGATTTATGTCCTTCATAAAAGGTCCAAGAGTTTATTATAGGAGTCCTGGACTTGCACAAGAGGAATTTGAAGTACATCTGTGACATGGTTCATCAGCTTCTGGAACTGTCGAAAGTCATCCACCACGGAGGGTAGTAGAGGCATTACAGCCTCATCCGGCAATGATGAGGACATATCTGTGTGAGGTGCCACCTTGTCAGCCCTTGCCTCCTGTTCTTCAAAGGTCTCCTCTACAGCTCCAGCTGTCCTCTCACAGGGGAGGGAAAGGGCAACTCCCTAGCAGGCTGGACCAACAGCCCCTATATGGACAACTGGATGGGTTGAAAGGAGATTTCAGAAGTCTCCATGGCATGGGGTAGCATCGGCTCTGAGATGGGTGACGAGGTGGAGGTTGGTCCCAATCTTGTCCAAGTCTTCTGACCAAGAAGGTGGGTCTTGGAGGAGGGAACAATGATTCATCAAATGGTTTAGAATCTTCTGATGGAGAGAAAGCAGATTCCGGT
This sequence comes from Mauremys reevesii, assembly GCF_016161935.1. Classification (NCBI taxonomy): domain Eukaryota; kingdom Metazoa; phylum Chordata; order Testudines; family Geoemydidae; genus Mauremys; species Mauremys reevesii. The sequence goes on along the minus strand of NC_052632.1, from coordinate 53,021,916 downwards.
TCCAATGGCAGTACCAATGAAGCTGTTGGAGGGAAGTCATAGCATGAAAATGGAATGAGACACAGACTCCTCCCGAAGGCTGGTGCCCCTCATGGAGTTATAACCCTTCTGAAAAGGGAGGGACCCAAAGGAGAGAGAGACTCTGGGTATGGGGCAGCGAAGATGTCCACAAGAGGAGGCTAGGTCTCAGCTCTTCCCAGAGCTAGAGGGGTCCAGTCCACCAGAGCTGCGGCAGAGACAGTCAGTGCCACAGCCACTGAAGACAAAGACTGCACCATGGGTAACTGATGCTCTCAATGATCGTTCTTCATCAGTGCTGGTGGATCCTGGGGTTTCTGTTTGTGAGGTACCAGAGGCACTAGTGCCACCAAAATTGTGTGGGCTTTCTTGTCATGCTTCTGAGGACTTGGGACATCCTAGGTTCTCTTCAGCTAAGCTTATAGACTTGTTCAGTTTAGGCAGGGCTGAATCCAACTTTTTCAAGTCTTAGCCTCAAACTTATGAGAATGCTCTCTGCTCTCCTGACAAGATTCCGCCAAGGGATCTGTGGAGGTCGATTCCTTTGCTCCCAAGTTGGACCTCATGGTGGGAGACACACTCCTTGTTGAGTCAAGCCAGTGTACAATGGAGGGAGGGAAGTCCTCTGGCCAGGGTCCGATTGCGGCATCATGCCCTTTTTCATTAGGTGGAACTGAAGGTGAAGTCCCCACCCTTCCTGAGTATGGCTGGAGAATGAGCAGCAGATACTACAACTTGCTGCAATGTGGGCTTCCCTGAGAGTGCTAGCAGCATTGGTGATCATCGTTGACCAGGAGGGTTTGTGGGAAGAAAGCACAAATTTTGAAGCCTGGAGTAGTGAGCATAGTTCAGTACTGAAACAGGGTACAGAATGAGGGGTGAAAGAGGAGTGGCTCTCCAGGCCAGGAAGACTAATTACAAAACACTATAACTATCAGATAAAAACTTGAGAACACTTGAATGATAAAAACTCTTTACAGATAGCTAAATATAGTCACAGAGAAATGAGAAAGCCAAAGTTTTGGACACTGGAGGTTCTGACACAGACAACGAGGCAGTGAGAAGGAACTGAAGAGGTGGTCAGTCTGCACCGTCCTTTAACTGCTCAGTCAGGGGCATGAGGTGAGCCAGGGTGCATGTGAAGACCAAAAGACGCTGCTTGCAAAATTTTCCATCTCTGGGCACATGCATACCCCATAGTGGAATACACATGGGAACCACTCAAAAAACTGGAGCTCTTCACAATGTATGTCCCTGTGGGTGTTCCATTACCTGCCTTCCTTCTACTCTGCCTCAGTTTCCCTTGTGGAACTTTGTGGTAGTGAAGGAACTGAGGGTGGTTTGTCTGCACAGCCCTATATGTCCTCGGTGCAGGGCATGAGGATGAGCGGGGCGCATGCATGGGCTGAACAGGCACTGCTACCAAAATCTTCGCTCAAAGGCGCAGGCACACCAGAAGTGAAACACTCACAGGGACACTACTCAAAGAAGAAGCTGGATGGTGCAGAGCAAGTTAACACTCTGTCTACCATGTCTAGTTGAGAAACACCTCGTGGATGAGAGAGTTTGGAGCTTCTCGGGCTACACAGTATCAGATTATACACAGAAACTCTTGTTAATGGGAACTGCACGGCTCACCTGCTAGGTCTTGATCTGAAATGACATCCTATAGCTTATCACCACCCACCCAGAGACGGGTTAGCACTCACCACAATCCCCTAGGAACCAGCCTCTCTGTCTGCTCACCTGATGAGGGTGCTCTCCTGCAGCAGCTCCCTGCTGAGATTCAGGGGAATGTCCTCACTATCGACAACACCTAGAACAAACAGTGGCAATGAAGTGACTCAAGACTAGGATACAACTGGACTCAGGACTCAGCCCTTTGCTAAATCCTCCCTTCCCACAAATCTCCAACAGATGTCTCATGTCACCATCCTGGCTGCCTTCAGAAATCTGCCTCAACTGCACTAAGGGTATGTCCATACTACCCGCCAGGTCGGCGGGTAGCAATCGACTTCTCGGAGTTTGATATATCGCGTCTCAGCTAGACGCGATATATCGAACTCTGAACGCGCTCCCATCGACTCCGGAACTCCACCACCGCGAACGGCGGTGGCGGAGTCGACGGGGGAGCCGCGGACTTCGATCCCGCGCCATGAGGACGGGTAAGTAGTTCGACCCCCCCCTGCCCCCGAGTGTAGACCAGGCCTAAGTGACACTCAAGGAAGGTGCTGCTGCAGACCATTGCACTCTCCTGCTCGCTCCCTGACCAGCCTACCTCTGAGGAAACGCAGCCATTTTGGCAGGATGTCAGCGGCTTTGGTTTGGATGAGGATTTTGCGGCTGTAAAGGGCAACACTGGAGCCCAGCTCCCTGCTGACGTCAAACATGGATGGTTTCTGCGGAAGCAAGAGAAGAAGTTACACCATCAAAAGCCATGGGGCATTGCTTGGGGCCCCAAGTGGGGCTCATACGAAAGCCCCACACTCTGCTGATGTTCACTATAGGTTTCACAGGTCTGAGGAGATCAGAGCAAATCACATTTTTATCCTCCCCACCAAAACGGAACTACAGGAGCATGTGAATCTTGCTCTGTGAGGGTTTCTCCCACCTGAGCCAGATTCTGCTCATGACAAATAGACACAGTTCAATGCACCCTAATTATCCTGCGGCACGCTACCCTCATTGGAGAGATGCTTCCATCTCTTTTAGGCACTGGGAATTCCCTTTTGGCTACTCCAAAAGCAATTCTGCAGTGCTGGGCACATAAGGCTGCAGCTGTTCAAGTTGGAAGGGATGTCTATTCTGTGATCCTTTCCTTCACTGAGGATTTCCCACACCCCCAAGAGAATGCCAGAGTCTCACCATCTCAGGCACATAAAAGATACTGCGGATATTGAGGGGGGCATCTGTCTTGTAGTGCAGGGTGTAGCGAGGCTTGTCGTAAGCCTGGGCTATGAAGCGGTAGAACTCCTCGTGCTGCCATTCACCAATCTCCTTGGAGTCCATCATCCAGAGTGCCTGTGCGGGAGGAGGGAGGGTTAAAATCCCCACCCATCTGGTAACACCCACAGACACACACACACCCCACAGCCACATACTAAGACAGGCCCCCAAGTCATACCTCCTGCCTTTTAATAGCAAGCCCAATAGGCCCACTGTTCTTGCAGCTCAGGCAATATGCTGAGCAAGCTTCCTTTTTTAAAAGGGTCATTCCCAAACAGCCTCTTAATAAGACCAGAAGTTACAAAGGTGTTGGAGGGTTCCAAGATCCAAGGTGTAACTGGGATTCAGTGGGGAGTTCAGATGCTTTACAGCACCTGTTTCTAGGACCAGAGTTTTGCGCTGCTCCCCAGAGTTCAGACCGCAGTCCGTTAAAAAGCCAGCAGGTCTTCACTTGTGCCCAAACAGCATATCATACTTAAGGCTAAGATTTTTTCATGGTTATTTTTAGTAAAAGTCACAAACAGATCATGGGCAATAAACAAAAATTCCTGTGACTTGTCCATTACCTTACTAAAAATAACTGGGGGCAGGGCTAGGTAGTGGGGGAGAATGGAGTCCCATGGGGGGAGGGGGACAGGGGGCAGAGACACTGACAGGCCAAGCCCCCCACCATGGCAGAGGGCACAGCCCCGACTCGGGGGAGGGGGGGGGACGACACGACACAGCCCTTGCTCCAGAGCTGGCCCACCTGCAGGACAGGACCACGTGGCCTGACTGCAGCCCCCGCCAAGCCTCAGCAGCAGTGGGAGGGGGCATATGACCCTTGGAAGCCACCAGGGGGGCACACGACCCCAGCTGCAGCCTCCGGCAAAAGCCGTGGGACTGGAGCACATAGTCTCGGCTGTAGCCCCGCCAAGCCCGGGACTCAGTGCACAGCCCCGCAAAGTGCCCCTCCATCAAATCTCTGTTAAACCTTCACAAGAGCCGAGATCGAAGCTCTCCTCTCTGCTACCAAAACAGCTGGCACAGGCAGCATCCATCCAGATTTCCTTAACTATATTGGGCCAAGAGGGTGTGACTGGATGGCAGCAATATTGATGGAAGTCATCACCCCCAGCAAACTTCCAACAACTTGGAGACGATCAGAAGTCATTGCCATTTTATAACCTGGAAAGCTGCCCAACAACCTTCACAGCTACTGCCCTCTCTCTCCTCTGAACAAGATACAAATTACTGGAGTGGGTGATCCTGGCGAGGCTGATCCCCATCCTGGAGACCACAATCCCCCAGAACAGGCATTTTTCAGTGCAGGGAAAAGCTGCTGTGATCAAGTGCTTGCACTGTCTACACATACTCAAGCCAGCTTCCAGCAGAAGCTTAAAACAGCCGCAGCTTTTATCGATTTATCAGACTACGACCCTGTCAGGCACAAGAGTGTACGGCTGAAGCTATCCAACCAGCTTCACCACAACCAGACATTTCAACTCACTAGGTCAATGGTTTCGGAAAGAATGTTCATCTTGAGTAACTCCTCACCTCAGAAAGGCTCTGTGATCCCCAGCCCTGGACAATCACCACCACCTCATCCATTCGCAGTCTTTGGTCCTTTCTGGACCCATTCGCTCATTTTCTGAGCCCACTGCAGGGTTACAAGTTTCCCCCTCAATCACTGCCCTGCCCATAGCTCTCAATCTAACCTGTAACGTGTTGAGGCGTCTCCCGTTGAGGAAGAGGGGAAAGCTGATGAAGTTACTGTATTTTGTCACCACATCTGGAACAGAGAGAAACATTTTCAACGAAAAAAACCCAGAACCCAGGTCTTATCAGTTTCAACCACCATATTGTTGTGACCAAGGTGAGCTGTGGGAACCTGTCATATCAGCACAGATTAGCCCCTGCTCTCCACTGCAGCCTGCTCCTGCCCCCCACAGCATTTTACCACAGCCCATTAGGTAATCAGAAAAAAATCATGGAATGGAATAGTTCAGAAAAGAGCAACGAAGAACATTAGAGGTCTAGAGAGATTGAATGTTTAGCTTAGCAAAGGGATGGTGACTGGAGGTAGTGGCGGTGAGAACAGTCTACAAACATCTGAACTGCGTGAATACCAAAGTGAGAGAGGAGTATTTAATGTAGCACTCTGAGGTACAAGTAGGAGTAATGGGACAGAAGGAAGGGAACATTTTGGCTGAATATCAGTGAGAGCCATCAAGCTGTAGAACCCTCTCTCGAAGGAAGCAGTGGATTGGTCAGGGCATATAAAACTAGACTCAGCAAAATGCCAGAAAAAAACCTCTAGCAAATAATCCTGCACTGCCCCAGGGAGAGGAGGGGACGACGTTAAAGGACTTTTGTCTCTCTTACTTCTACGGTTACAACTTTGGTATGTCACAGCCGATTCTGTAGTGACGACCATATACTTAACACTCCTCAACACAGGATCTCAAAACATTATGGGACGAGGAGAACATAGGGACACCCACAGTTAAAGGGTGGGGAGTTCAAGTGTTTCCATGGTTACCCAGCTTTTACCGTGGCTCACAACTTTCTGAATCTTTCACTTGTCAGGATGGAATTTAAGAGGCTTGGTTTCTGCCCAGAGGTAAATGAGTTTCTTTGAAAAGTTTGAGCAAAAATTATTCAGCTACTTGAGAGCAGAGAGGGAAGGGGATACTTTCCCATTAGATATGGAATTCTTGCTTTAAAAAACAAAACAAAACAAAACAAAAACCAACCCAGCTCTAGCATCTATGCAGTGTGAAGTGGAGAGCTGGAAACCGGCAGGAATATGGTTCCTAGGGAGGAGAGGTGACTTTCAGGATCCTAGGAAAAACTGGTTTAAATTTGGCCATGTTAGAACCATTTTAAAATGCAATTCGCACAAGTGCATGTGTGGTAAAATATTTTAAACAATACACCATTCACCGTGCACACAAAACAGACAGGGGTCCATGGAAATAGCAGCAGGAGATCATGTAATTAGACACTGAATTGCAATGCCTATGCGGAAGTGGGCAAAGCCTGCCATAACCTTCTCATTTGTTAACTACATTTTGAAATCTCAATGTTTCTTTTAACAGTTTTTCCTCTACCCTGTGAAATACAAGGAATTAAGTCAGGGTTAAAAGACAAGGGGTCTAAGCTCCCAGACATGTCTATAGAAAAAGCAGGCATGCCAATTCAATCAGATTTTCCCATTTCTTTGGGAGAAGTCAATGAGTTAAACTAGCAGCACCCTGTATATTCCTCAATTAGAACAGAGGTAGAAGGAAGTGGAGTAATGGCCTTTGGGGCTGGCAAGCTGTTCCTGGATTATATAAATACAAGACACGTTCTACTTTGGTGAGCAGCACCTGTGGTGAGCAAAGGACAGATATCCTCTGCACACACCCCATCTGCCCAAACTCACCCTTAGAATCTCATCATCCTCCGCTCTTCCCAGGCCTCTTCAGCAGAGGAGCTCAGAACATATTACAAACATTAGCAACCCCATTGTAATAACACCCAAGTAAGAGAGAACTTCTGAGGTGTGGGATCCTTCCAGCTTTCTAATACTGGCCATGACACTTTCCACAGCTCCAGGCTAACCTGGGAGGATTAGGGTTTGCCTGGGATTGCTCAAAGGAAGAGAAAGCATGGTGGTAGAAGAGCTACAGAGGGGACCATCCCACAGTGCCTCACCCCATCACTGCAACCCTTACACTGATCCACAGGGCTCCAGAAGCCTAGTCGATCTTCACAAGAGACTCAGCATCGATGTGGAGCCCCACAAGGGCAGGAATATAAAGTGGGTAGACCCACGGGGCTCTGGCAATGAAATGTCAACCCTCTGCACGACAGTGTCAACCAACAGGCAATTTACAAGTGTTTAAGCATCAAAGGCTGGGTGTCCAGCCAGTGCAGGAGACTATGAGTCAGGACGCTGGGGTCTAATCTAAGCTCTGCCATCATGTCACCACCTCTCCAGGCCTCTGTGAGATGGGGACAGCAATCCTCAGGGGAAAGGGGCTACAGGAGTCCAAAGAATACCATTTCATTTCCCCACCCGATCACCTTTGACACGGTCCTCATTCGCAAATTCTTTGCACTCCTCTTTGAGATGGATAATTATTTTGGTCCCAGGTCTGACGCCAGAGGCTTCGATCTCAAACATTCGAGCTAGGAATAGAAACACAGCATCACATAGAAACCTTTTCCTTGGGGATGTTTATTAACAAGGAGAATGAAAAGGGAATATTTCATTAACTAAGGAGACGATTTTCAAAGCACAAATGAAACTACAGCACCCAGCTTCCACTGAAGTCAATGGAAGTTGGGCACTGTGGAGTTTTACATGTTGTCACCCAGATATATAATATGGTGATGCAGCCTGTGGAGACTACAGGTCCCAGCAGACAATGCTTCACAATACCAGCAGCCTCTACTGACAACAGCACTGCGCACTGGGTGATGTTGTCTGCCTGGGCTAAAACTCCATGGTAGCAACTGAAATCTTCTACATTTATACAGATACTTGCAGCCCTCCAGGCTCCAGACAAGCAGACTGCATGGCTCTTTATTGGTCCAGCATGTGTGTCCCAGCCTATGATTATTTCCACTAGAATGCAGCGACATCCTCTGATGAAAGGCTGCTGCACTGAGCTAAAGGGCCCCTTTGCTACCAATAGTCATCTCCACTCTTTCTAGTTCAGAGTGACTGCCCCATCTGTCTGAGGGTTGAACGCCCCAGGGAGCAGCACCGATTCAAGGGTGGAAAGCACACATTGTGAAAGGTGCGGGAATGGCAGGTGATCCTTCAGTGACCCTGACAGGTTACAAGCAGGAGGACTGTAACATTTAGCACAATAAAGCAGATTATTATCTGGAACACAACAGGATCTGAAGTTTCAATTGTAAAACAGTTTTCAGGGATTTATAAACTCAGCAAATTCTTTCTCCCACTGGCTTTTAATAGGCGGTGGTTCTTTTCACATCTAGGGCTCTGGTCCAAATCTGGCCCAAGTCTGCAGTAGCTCAAAGCTTCTGCCATCTGATGGACATTCTGTGGTCTGTGTGAAATGAGTGGGTGATCTATATGGAAGTCCAGCTCACAGAAGATGTGTGCCCATGTTATAACCAACACCACAACAGGCCTCCTCGTTGGCATTCTCAGCAAAACAACCAGCCCACAGAGACTGAATTTCCTTCTCACCCCTTCAGTATCCCTTCAAGACAGGGCTGAGGCACATTGGTGGGTTGGAGATGGGGAAGCTTGTGCCGCCTGTGCCATGCCTGCTCTGTGGGCAAACTGCAGTCAGTTTCTATGGCTGTCAATCTGGCACACTTAGCAGGACTGAATTAACGTGTGGTTTTCTTGTTTAACAAGCCCATAGCAGCAAGGAGCTGACAGCTCAGGCTGCAGTGAAGGGCACCACACAGCTCTCCTAATGCACCATTCTCTTGCCTTATAGTAGCCTTGGCTATTCAAACCTGAGCTCTGTGCCAGCACAGCCAGGCTGCTGAGTTACATGCGGTGGTGGTTCTGTAATCAAGACTTTCATTTGTAACCTAAGCAGGATTTTAACCGAGGTGTCTAGCTGCAAAAGACCAATGCCCTGCCTCACCTTGCACCTCCCTGCACAGCTTCCAGTCCACACCCAGGTGGAGCTACAGACAATATCACAACACTCGCTCGTTCTCTCTAATACATTGGCCTCCAATAATTCCAGTTTTGCAGACTCTTACCCATCTGAAGACCAGTGGTAGCCTGGGCTCCCGGACTCTGTAGATTGCGAGTATACCTCCACTTTATCAGCCACCATGAAGGCAGAGTAGAAGCCCACTCCAAACTGGCCAATGATCTTACTACTGGCTTCCGCCTGGCTCTGCAGTGCATCCAGAAATGCCTGTAGGGACAACAAGTAGCAGGTATACTGGACTGCAGGTCCACTGACCCTAGGCTACAGCTGGGAGGCTGCAACCTCCTCCCAACCCCCCATAGCTGCTCTCCCCACGCTCCCTGACTCAGCCTGTTGCTATGTTTGCTCAGTGTGAGCCTGGCACCCCAGAACATTCATCTCCAAGGGGATCCCTCCCCTTCAACTGCTTTGCAGCATTCAGCACTCTGGGGGGCTGAGCTCACCCTCCTGGGGACAGCACAAGTGGAAGTTGCTCCAGTGACTTGCTCCTACAGAGCAACATAGTACAGGAGGAGCAGAGACTGCAGCTCTGGAACAAGAAAGCGTTGCCTAGGGCAGCACTTGCTGCACAGGTGGGAGAGAGGAAAGAGAATGGCGTGTGATTGCTCAGTTGCAAGAAATGAATGAGGATCTCAGAGATGGAAAAACCCAACAGATACATGCACCAGCAAACACTGTGTCCACCCCTGGCCCGCCAGTAACTGTGTTGCCACTTGCAGACTTAGAAAACATGATGGTAGGTAGAGAGCTTGTGGATCTGGATCACTATGCCTTGGGGGAAAGAAATTTGCTTTTACAAAGCGGCACAGCTAAGTGCACCATGACTATATAAAGAGCCTGGATCTACAAAATACAGGACACATAAGGGATCCCCAGCTAATGGGACCCTGCTCCCCCAATAAGAGGAAAATGGTTCTTTAGTGTTGTCCTGGTACCAATGACCACACACTTCAGGGGTCAGGAACGACAATGGAGCCTTGGGCTGGTTTCACCTCCCAACAGGGGTCTCCTTGACGATAGGGCCTCAGGAGATGCAGGATGGAGAAGCCTCAGGGGGATGAAAATGGCCACGAGGACACAACATAAAGGAGGCATCTCTCTTACCTTCGAGCCAGATCGAGCAATGGTGCCGAGATTAGAAACAAGCTCCTCCTGGGTCATTCCAATGCCAGTATCCTGCAGGGAATACAATGATAGAACTTGATGTACCAGGGCACGTGCATTTCTGCAGCAGACAGGACACAGAGAGTCCCAGTAAATTCCCCAAAATCAGACACCACTATCATTGGGGACCTTTAGCTAATAAAATGAAAGAATGGATTTTGGTTCCCCTTCCCCAGGCCAGGACATGGGAATCAGGGACATGCACAGTTCTAAGGTGCAGAAATGACTTCCCAGTGGCTACAAACCAGATGTTAGCAGAATGCAGGGCAGACACAAAAATGCACTAAGAGACCAACTGACTTCTATACCCTCATAACAGAATACTCTCAACACAGCAGTACCTACTGACCCTGACCAAGAGGGCCCCACTGTGGTAGGTGCTGTACAGACACTTAGTGAAAAACAGTCCCTGTCCCTAAAGAGATCAGACAGACCAAGTGTGGGAGAAAGGAAGGCTAATCCCCAAGGTCCCGCAGGGAGTCTGTGACAGGGCAGTGAATTGAACCCAGATCTCCCAAGCCTCAGCCAGTTCAGTACTTTGACCATAAGACCCTCCAGCCTCATTGTGGGTGCTACCGTGAACCAACTCTTCTTTATTCTCCTTGTCACCTTCACTAGCCCAATGCTACCCTCTGCAAAACTCCACTGCCAAGTATGCTGGTAGAACTCTGGCATCCAGGCTGGATAACTGAGCACAAATGTGTGTGAGAGCACTCTCATCCTGGCTTCTCCCACAGAGGCTGCCATTTGTGTTGGGAGGGCCAGAAACTGGCTATTACACTGACTGTTACCTGCCATGTAGCCCAGGCCTCTGGTAGCATGAAGTTTGTTGGTCTATTGTGAGTTATTTTAATCCATTTCAGTCTGAATTTACACTCCCATTTATCACAATAAATAACTGACTCCTGGCCGTCCTTGCTTATCCATCTCTCTGATCCTTGGACATTAGCAGTAAGAATGGGCTCTGGTTTGCTTTGATTCAGTTTTAGTTTTCCCTGCTGCTCCTTTGGACAATTCTGTGGCAGCATGGCAAAAATCACAACTCAGAAATGGCCAACCCATAACATAGGGGTCGAGTCCACTGTGAATACACCAGTTCTTACTTCCTGCTTTGCAAGAGCTTCCCTGAATCCTCCCATGTTGGGCTTCCCTTTTAAGTTGCTGCTTTTGAACTCAGTTCCCTTCATACCTTCCACAGAAACAAAGCGCAAGCTAATCACATCAGAACGGTGAGAAAATGGGCTTGGTGTCGCTTTTCAAACCCAAACTTCCCACAGCACAGCATCACCAGCTGCATTACAAAGGGTCAAGTGAAGTCACTCCAACAGAAGTCTCTGAGTCTCTCTGATTATGCACGATGGCACATGAACTGTAACCAAAGTTAATGCCACAGTAAAATGAGGTTTTCATCCAAAGGAGGGGTTTGAGTCATCTACTATCACCGAGAACAAATCACTACATGCCTTGCAAAACCAGAAGCAGAATAGAGTCTGATTTCACATGCTCTGAGCACATCTTGTGGAGAGTTGGGGTGCAAGCCCTCAAATTTCTGCAGAAAGAATCTGAGTGGAACCGAATAGCATGAGCAGGGATCTCACTGAAATCCAGCCCCTTTGATGTCTGCTAGCTAACTGGGGGGGAGTATTTCCTCACCATGTGGACTTCTTCTTAACTAGTAAAACAAAATGTCATAATTAATGCCAACAATGCACAATTATTTTTTTTAGATCAGTGTTTATTTCCAATGGATGATCAAAATATCTTCAAGTGCGTGCAAGATATTGGCTCAAGTATATGTCTTGGTTACTGGTGAGGTGCTTCCTCTGTGTCCCTTTTGACAGAGAAAAGTGACACCTTTCATCTGATTAAAGGTGGAAGTGAACTGGATGCTAGGTATGGTCTCAATAGTGGGGTTTGTACAGCCAGAAAAAACAAACAGTGAATGGCAAAACCTCAGGAATCTGACAAGAACGTCCCTGCCCCCAGGCCAGAAAGAAAAGTTTTCAGCATCTGGTTCAAGTTTTGTTCATTCCAGACCCCTGAACAGAGCTCTGAGCTCCTCTGAACCACTCCTATTTATAGCATAGCACGTCATTCCCAAATTTCTATACCTTAAAAAAAAATCCCTGCTCTCTGAATGTAATTATCGAACCTCTGCCAAACGTACTGCAAAATGCTTAAGGAAAATTTCTGGAGACTGGTTTGAATGGAATGAAACACAACTGCAGTGAAGACAGCTTACAGTTCAAACTGACTGCTCCCAAAACAGTTCTGAACCCAACTGCTATAGGGAAATGGGAACGGTACTTGTACATGGCTGGCCAAGAATCCCAGCAACATGACGTGCCATATTGCAGGAAAATACCTGGACTGTCCAAGATAAATGTGATCAGCTTACAAACTTCTCTCTTTCAGTCCACAAGCTCTTTGACAGCTGCAGCACTTTTGTCACCAGATGGCACTGCTCCCAGCCAGCCAGCAAGCTCTCTAATCAGTAAGCAGCATTCTAGGGAATGATGTCCTGCAGCAAAGACCACAGTCATACTTATGCAAAGCAGGCCCTCTACTGGTCTGGAAGGTAAATAAAACTCCAAGGAATGGAGAGATAGGGGGAGGAGCGCAGAAAGGGCAAAGAGCCAACAATGCAGGCTCCACTAAAACCAAAGACAAGAACTACTGGAGTTTCTATTCTCATCACCCAGCAGTTTACAGTGAAGTCTGCATTCTTCAACAAGTCAGCAGTGGGCATTTCTAGGAGAGTCTTTGGCCTGGTCTACACTAGTCGGTTATTTCGGAATTAGCCAAGTTAATTCGGAAAAAAAAAAAGATTCCGTCCACATGACCAAACCGTTTATTTTTATTTAAAGAGCTCTTTAATCCGATTTCTGTACTCCATCTCGGCAAGTGGAGTAGCACTTAAATCGAGATCGCAATCCCAGGTTAAAGGTATTGTGGACGCAATTTGACCTTGGCCTCCGGGAGCTATCCCAGAATGCTCCCTTGTGACCGCTCTGGACAATACTCTCAACTCCGATGCATAGCAAGGTGGGCAGGAAAAGCCCCAGGAACTTTTGAATTTCATTTCCTGTTTGGTCACCATCAGCACAGTCCACCATCACAGGTGACCATGCAGAATCAACCATCATAAGAGATCACGCAGTCCCGGATTCGCAGACGAGCTCCAGCATGGTCCGAATGGGAGGTACTGGATCTCATCGCATGTTGGGGAGACAAATCTGTTATAGCAGAACTACGTTCCAAAAAAAGGAATGCAAATACGTATGCTAAAGTCTCCAGGGCCATGACGGAAAGAGGCTACTCCAGGGACACAGAGCAGTGTCATACAAAAATCAAGGAGCTCAGGCAAGTGTACCAAAAAGCCAGCAAGGTGAACAGGCGCTCTGGGTCACAGCCCTATACATTACACTTCTACCATGAGCTGCATGCAGTTATGGGGCGTGATGCTACCACTACCCCACCACTGTCCGTGGATACCTGTAAGGGGGGAGTTGCACGGAGTGAGGAGGATGAGTTATTGTAGGACGAAGAGGAGGAGGAGGACAGTGCACAGGCGGCAAGTGGGGAATCCATTTCACCCCCTAGCCAGGAATTATGCTTAACGGTGGAGCCAATAGCCTCCCCCCACTCCCAAGGTGAGCTCCCGGACCATGACCCTGGAGAAGGTACTTCTGGTGAGTGAGAGTCTGATCGGAGCCATGTGGTGGGGGGTGGGGAGGGGAAACCCAGCCGTGCTGGGCTGTTTGCATTTAGTTTAAAGGGCTCATCCCTGTTCAGAGCCTCATCAGAGCCACAAGGTGTGTGTGTGGTGGGGGATGTTGTGTGAAGCGATCATCCCAGAGAGCCCGCAGGCCCTCCTTTTATACGGCAAACGCACCAGGCATTGCTTGCTATGGGAAAGGGGGCCCAGCGTTTGAAAGCATTGAAATGAATGCTGAAAAAGCAGAACCCCGCGTGACCCTAGGGCTTACCATGGCTGCCTGCAAGCTGAATTCTGTTGCCCAGCTGTTTGTGATGGCTTACTCACACCAAAGTGGCAGGCACTTCAGTATAAGAGGCAAAATGCTAACTTGTACAGAAAGAACATGTGCTGTGTACTATGAATTGCCTGTTTCACTGAGAAAGTGTGTCCCCTTTGTTCTCTGAAATGTATCTTTTAAAATACTACCCTCCCTTTTTCTCCTCCTGCAGGTGCAAATGTTTCAACGCGGCCCCTATCTACTCCGTCCCAGAGGCTGGTCCAGATTAGAAGGCGGAAAAAACGAACTCGGGACGACATGTTCGCCGAGCTCATGCAGTCCTCCTGCACTGACAGGGCCCAGCTGAATGCGTGGAGGCAAACAATTGTGGAGTCCTGTAAAGCATTACAGGAACACGAAGATTGAAGGAACACGCGCGATGAGAGCAGGCAGGATGCCATGGTCAAGCTCATGGGGGAACAAACTGACATGCTCCGCTGTATGGTGGATCTAATGCGGGAAAGGCCGCAAGACCACTGATCTAATGCGGGAAAGGCTGCTGCAGCCCCTATATAACTGCTGTCCCTCCTCCCCAAGTTCCATAGCCTCCTCACCCAGACACCAAGAACACAAGGGGGGAGGCTACGGGGACCCACACACTCAACCCCAGAGGATCGCCCAAGCAGCAGAAAGTTGGCATAGGCAAACTTTTGATTTGGTTTCCAGACTTGTCCTTCCCTCCTCCTCCACCCCGCAACCCAATACACCCCCACCCTCGGGTCTACCTTCTGATTTCTCTCAATGTGATGTGCAACAAATAATAAAGAACAGTTTTTAAACTGTGACTTTATTTCCCTTCATATATATAGGGGGCAGGTAACTTCAAGAGAAACAAAACACAACTGTCACACTGTACTCTGGCCAGTCATGAAACTGGCTTTCAAAGCTTCTCTGATGCGCAGCGTACCTTGCTGCGCTCTTCTAATCACCCTGTTGTTTGGTTGTGTGAAATTGGCCGCCAGGTGAGTTGCCTCAACCTCCCATCCCACCATAAATGTCTCCCCCTTACTCTCACAGATATTGTGGAACACACAACGAGCAGCAACTACAATTGGAATATTGGTTGTGCTGAGATCTAACCGAGTCAGTAAACTGCGCCAGCGCGCTTTCAAACATCCAAAAGCACATTCTACCACCATTCTGTACTTGCTCAGCCTACAGTTGAACTGCTCCTTACTACTGTCCAGGATGCCTGTGTACGGCTTCATGAGCTATGGCATTAAGGGGTAGGCTGGGTCCCCAAGGATAACTCTCTAGTGTGCTTTAACATAGAAGCGCACTCGGGAACTTTTAATATGCACCAACATGGTCTATATCGGGGTTCTCAACCTTTTTCTTACTGAGGCCCCCCCTCAACATGCTATAAAAATGCCAGGGCCCAGCGGGAGCGGCGGCGGGGGGACCACTCAGGGCCGAGGGGGGACACTTGAGCAAAGGCATAGTTTTACTTCTATTTAGGGTGGGCAACAGCTGGTGGGGCTCAAGCCAGCTCTGCACAGTGGGGTCCAGGGAGGGACTCAGTTCAAAAAGTTTGAAAACTGCTCAAGGTGCAGGGAGGAGATAGCTAGGGGCTATGTGAAGTGAGAGGAGTAGCCCAGGTGCAGGCAGGGGAGTAGCTAAGGCTGTGTACAGGTAATGGTGGAGGCTCCCAGTGCTGCTCCCAGCTTCAGGGCAGGGGGCGCAAAGGTTCCCAGCTTCAGCCCCCGCACTGCTCCTGGCTTGAAAGGGAGGGGGCTGCCACCTTTAGCCCCATGCCGCGTCCGGCTGGGGCGGGGGACCACCAGCTTCAGCCCCACACTGCTCCCAGCTGGGGCGGGGGAGCCCTGCGCTGCTCTGGCTGGGCGGGGGGACTCCCGACTTCGGGGCTGCCAGCTTCAGCCCTGCACCGCTCCCAGCTTCGGGGTGGGGGGCTGCTGCCTTTAGCCCTGCGCTGCTCCCGGCATCAGCACTGGGGCTCGGGGCTAGCCACGGGGCTCCATGGCCCCCCTGAAAGGGCTTGTGGACCCCCAGCGGGCCACAGATCTCCGGTTGAGAACCACTGGTCTATACGGACCAGTTATTACACAACACGTTGGCACACTTTATAACAGGGGTTCTCAAACTGGGGATCGTGACCCCTCAGGGGGTCACAAGGTTATTACATGGCGGGTCGTGGGCCATCAGCCTCCACCCACAAATCCCGCTTCGCCTCCAGAATTTATAAGGGTGTTAAATATAAAAAAAATGTGTTTTTAATTTGGGGGGGTGGGTCACACTCAGAGGCTTGCTGTGTGAAAGGGGTCACCAGTACAAAAGTTTGAGAACCACTGCTTTAGAACATAACAATGGCCATACTGGCTCAGACCAAAGGTCCAACTAGCCCAGTATCCTGTCTGCCAACAGTGGCTAATGCCAGAAGCTTCAGAGGGAAGGAACAGAATAGGTAATCATCAAATGATCCTTCCCATGTGGCCCATTCGCAGCTTCTGGCAAACACCTCCACAAATCACCTCCAGAGAGCACATTACCCCACCACGTAGACAAGCCCTAACATTGTGATCCGGGCATAGGAAATTTGCCTACATTGTATGTCTCGTAACTTGGATAACTGGCTGGAATCTTGGGGTTAGCACCAGGAGGTGCTAAGTACCTTCTCCATGACTCAGGACCCTGGACCCCTTAATGACGAAAAGTCAATCAATGCCTTCAGCTTGCTCTGTGCTAATAGTGAATTTGCTAATAGCTTGCTAATCAGGACTTTGTAAAATTCTTGTATGTGTACTATGCTTGAATGTAAAGCAACCCAACCACTAAATCTAGTTTTTGTGGCCACTGCCAAAATGAAGCTATTTGTTATGGATCAATGAGGTACAGCAGCAGGAAGGCTCACTTTCTCAGTTCTCTCAATGGGGTCAGATTTAAGGTAGTTTGGGTGCTTTGCTTAAGGAGGGTAACTGAAAACCACAGGAACACAGGCATTACCAGGCTAGATCAGACTTGTGGTCCATCTAGTCCTGTGCCCCGCCTCCAGCAGTGACCTGTGTCTGATGCTTCAGAAGACGGTGCATGAGACACTGCAGTGGGAAGATGTGAGGTGATTTCCCCCCAGGAATGTCACATCCTAATATTTAGAGATTGGCTTAAACCCTGTACCCTGATGTTTTATCTCCTTCTCAAAACTCTTTTTGGCATCATTAACCATAACAATTCTGAATCTTACTAAGTTCTTGGCCTCAACAACTTCTTGTGCGAGTGAGTTCTACAGTCTATCTACATGTTGTGTGAAAAAGTATTTCTTTTTATCAGTCCTGAATCTCCCACCTTTTAAATTTCATTGAACTTCTATTGTCCTTGTTCTTCTATTACGAGACAGAGCCCAGAAGCTCCCAAGCCACCTTCTGCATACCATGTGTTATTATTTTATATATTTTTATACTCCTTGGGTTTCTAACTTGTTTGTGAGAAGCTGTAATACTTTTGAATGGTAACACACCCTCCAGCTATTGTTGCACACCTGTAACCTGGGCTTCACCTGGAAGATTTCTGCATGTGTTTATTAACTGTTAAGAGCTAACAAGGCGTTCAGTCCTGTTCAAAATACTAGCCTGAGGTCCATCCTGTCCCTGCAACAAAGAGCTCACAATCCACCGGACAGGAAGGATGCACTAGGAGATCCAGACAAAGGAATTGCTTTAGTTAACTATTCTTATTCTCCCTCTCCACAATTTTTCCATTTGGAGGCCTCACAGAAATGGGTCTTTAGGACAGACTTGACTGAGGAGAGGGAGAGAGCCTAGCACAATGGGGTGGAGGATCGGGGTTTCTAGAAGTCGAGTAGAGTGAGACAATTATACTCCCATGTCTTACATTCAACACCCCAGAATGATATTAGCCTTTTCCACAACTGCATCACATTCTTAACTCATATTCAACCTGTGAACCCCCAGGATCATTTGAAGCAGTACTACCACCTAGTCAGTTATTCTCCATTTTGTAGTTATGCATTTTATTTGTCCTTCCTAAGTGAAGTATTTCACAGTTAACTTTATTGAAGTTCATCTTGTTGAGTTCAGACCAAAGTTCTAAGTTGTCAAGGTCATTTTAAATTCTAATCCTGTCCTCCAATGTGCCTGCAACAACTTCCAGCTTGGTATCATCTTCAAAGTTTATAAGCATACTCTCCACTTCATTATCCAAGTCACTATTGAAAATATTGAACAGTACAGGACCCAGGACCGACCCCTGTGGGACTCCACTATAGATTACGCCCTCCCAGTTTGACAGTTATTGCCAACTATTCCTTGAGTATGTCCCTTCAACCAGTTGTGCATCCACCATATGGCAATTTCATCTAGACCACATTTCTCTAGCTTGCTTATGAGAATGTCATGTGGGACTGTGTCAAAAGTTCTATTAAAATCAAGATATATCATGTTTACTGCCCCCCATCTCCTAGACCAGTAACCCTCTCAAGGAAGGAAATCAGGTTGGTTTGGAAAGATTTGTTCTTGACCCTAGTAACCTTCAGGTGCTTACAAATTTATTTTTTTGTAATTTATTCCAGTATTTTTCCAGGTATTGACTTTATGTTGAGTGTTCTATAATTCCCTGGGTCCTCTTTGTTCTCTTTTTGAAAATAGTACTATGTTTGCTTTTCACCAATCCTCTGGGACCTCTCTTGTCTTCCATGAGTTCTCCAGGATAATCACTAATGGTCCTGAGATTGCTCCAGCTCGTTCCTTAATGATGAATTTCATCAAGTCCTGCTGACTTGAGTACATCTTAATATTCTTTATCCTGTTCTTTCCCTATTTTGGCTTGTGGTCCTTCCCCCTTGTTGTTAATATTAATTGTGTTGAATATCTGGTCACCATTAACCTTTTGACTGAAGACTGAAGCAAAATAGGATTAAATTCTTCAGGCATCTCTTGATGTCATCAGTTATTAGCACTCCTGCCCTGCTAAGCAGAGGACCTACACTTTCCTTTGTCTTTCTCTTGCTCCTTATGTATTTAAAGAACCTCTTCTTATTGCCGTTTATGTACCTTGCCAGGTGTAACTCATTTTGACCCCAGATGCTTGTGTTATTCTTCTGTACTCATCCTTCGCAATTCATCCATGTTTCCACTTTTTGTAAGATTCCTTTTTTACTTTCAGGTTTTTAAAGATCTCCTGATGGAGCTATATTGGCCTCTTACTATTCTCCCTCTCTTTCCTTCGCATCAGGATAGTTCGCAGTTGTGCCTTTAATATGGTCTACTTGGGAAACTGCCAGCTCTCCTGAGCTGCTTTTTCCTTAGATTTTCTTCCCATGGGACCTGACCAATCAGTTCTCCGAGTTTGTTAAAGGCTGCTTTTTTGAAGTTCATTGTCCTTATTCTGCTGTTCTCACGCCTTCCTTTCTTTAGAATCATGAAATCTGTCATTTCATGATCATTTTCACTCAAATTGCACTTTCACCTTCAGATTCACTACCAATTCCTCTCTGTTGATCCAAATGAAGTCTAAAATGGCTATCCTGCGGTTACTTCCTCCACTGTCTGAAAATCCTTGGTACATTCCAAGAACTTTCTGGAAATTTTCTGTTTTACTGTACAGTAACTCCTCCCTTAACGTTGTAATTATGTTCCTGAAAAATGCTATTTTAAGCAAAATGATGTTAAGCAAATCGAATTTCCCCATAAGAATTAATGCAAATAGGGGTGGTTAGGGTCCAGGGAATTTTTTTTCGCCAGACAAAAGACATTACACACACACACATACACACACTATAAGTTTTAAACAAACAATTTAATATTGAACACAGCAATGATGATTGTGAAGCTTGGTTGAGGTGGTGGAGTCAGAGGGTAGAAGAGGGTGGGATATTTCCCAAGGAATGCCTTGCTGCTAAATGATGAGCTTACACTTGGCTGACCCCTCAAGAGTTAACACATTGTTGTTATGTAGCCTCACACTCTACGAGGCAGCACGAGTGGAGGGAGGAGACAACAGATGCATGGCAGTGGGTGCAAACATTTCCTGTGGAAACTGAATGTGCTGATGAACCCACGCTATCTCACTGGAGCACACCACTCCCTCCACTTTCCAAAGTGCCAGGGGTGCATGTGTGTGTAAGAGTGAGAGAGACACACACAAACCGTGTGTGTGTGTGTGTGAGAGAGAGAGAGAGAGAGAGAGAAAGACGCACAGTGCCCCTTTAAGCACACTGACCCCACCCTTTAAGTACACCGCCTTTTTAAATAGATCAGCAAGTTGAGAAAGCAGCTTCTGCCAGCAAACTTCCTTCATCATGATCCCTGTGTGCCCCCCTCCCCGCTCTGTGGAGCTGGGGTACAGGAGTTGGGGGAGGGGGACACTCTGACATCAGCACCCCTCTTTCCCCACACCTCCTGCATGGCAAGCAGGAGGCTCCCTGGAGCAGCTCCAAGGCAGAGGGCGGGAGCAGCACACGGCAGTGGGGGGAAGGACACCTGAATTGCCCGGCCCACCCTGGTTCCAAGCCCCCACTAACTAGCTCCAATGGGCTGCTCTTTCTGTAAGCAGTGGACAAAGCAGGAGGCTGCCAAACAATATTACAAGGGAGCACTGTGCAACTTTAAACGAGCATGTTCTCTAACTGATCAGCAACGTAACAACGAAACAACATTAACCGGGACGTCGTTAAGTGCGGAGTTACTGTATTACTTTTCCAACAGATGCTTGGGTAGTTCAAGTCCCCCATTACTACCAGGCTTTGTGTTTCGGATATTTCAGCTATTTGTTCCGGAAATGCCTCATCCACCTTCTCTTCCTGATTTGGGGGTCAGCAGTAGAACCCTACCTGGAGACTTTCAACTAGTTTGCCTCTCACCTCCTTCTGGACTTCAGAACCTTGATCTATTATGCAACCCTCCTCCCTTTTTATCCTTTCTGAACAAGCTATACCCTTCTGTACCAACATTCCAGTTGTGAGACTTCTCATCAAGTCTCTGTAACACTAATTAAGGGTATGGCTACACTTGCAGCCGAACAGTGCTGCCGCGGGCAGCGCTTTGAAGTGCAAGTGTAGTCGCCGTGCCAGCGCTGGGAGAGAGCTCTCCCAGCGCTGCAGGTACTCCACCTCCCTGTGGGGATTAGTTGACAGTGCTGTGAGCCACGCTCCCAGTGCTGGGGCACTGTTTACACTGGCACTTTGCAGCACTGTAACTTGTTGCGCTCAGGGGGGTGTTTTTTCACACCCTTGAGCGAGAAAGTTGCAGCGCTGTAAAGCGCCAGTGTAGCCAAGGCCTAAGTTATAGTTTAGCTTATGTACTAATACATCCAGTTCTTACAGCTCATTCCCCATACTCTTTGGATTTATATATAAACATCTAAGATGTTGAATTGATTCCCTCATTGATTTCCCTCGTTGCTATGACCTTTTGTCATTTTCCATGTCTCCCGTAACAATTTCTACCCCTCTGTTAACATTGCATTTTTTTAATGCTTTCCTGTGTGATTTTGTCACCTGTCCTCTTCGAAAATAATTTAAAGCCTTCCTCACTAGGTTGGCAAGATGGTGCAAGACGATTCTCTTCCCCTTCTTGGTGAAGTGGACACCATCTGTTCCCAGTAGACTTGTTCCCGGAACAGCATTCCATGGTTGAGGAAGCTGAAGCCTTCCTGTCAACACGATCTATACAGCCATGCATTCATCTTCAGGATGCACATGTGCCTGCCTGGGACCTTACCCTCAACTAGGAGGATTCACAAGAATACAACCTGCGTCCCCAACTCCTTCACCCTTGCTCATATCTATTCCAGTTAGGTGTGCACATGTGCCATGTGCATGGATGTCAGAAACTTTTCCCTAGCAGCTACCCGTCGGGCCGGCTGTGGAGCCCCCTGGAGTGGCGCCGATATGGTGCTCAATATATGACCCTGCCGGTCCGGCCCCCATTCAGTTCCTTCTTGCAGGCTACTCTGACAGAGGGGAAGGTGGTGGTGGGGGAAATGGAATAGATATGATCAACATATATCTCGAAGAACAACAGTTACAAAAAAGGTGAGCAACCGTTTTTTCTTCGAGTGCTTGCTCATATTAATTCCAGCTAGGTGACTCCCAAGCCTTACCTCGGAGGTGGGGTTGGAGTCAAGGTATTGCAGACTGAAGAATCGCCCTGCCGAAGGCTGCATCATCACGTGATTGGTGAACGATGGCGTAGTGTGACGTGAAGGTGTGCACCGAAGCCCATGTGGCAGCCCTGCAGACTTCCTGGAGGGGTACCTGTGCCAGGAAGCCCTCGTGGAGTGAGCCATGACAACAGGCCAAGGGACCTTCGCTAAGTCATAACAAGCGCAAATACATGCTGTGATCCAGGAGGATATCCGCTGGAAAGAGACCGGCAAACCTTTCATCCATTCTGCTAGAGCGATCAATTGGGTTGTTTTGTGGAACGGCTTCGTTCAGTCTATGCAGAAAGCAAGCACCCTTCTAACATCCAGCAAATGTAGCTGTTGCTCATGGAGGGTGGTGTGTGGCTTTGGATAAAAAACCAGCAGGAAAATATCCTGGCTGACATGGAAGCGGGACACGACTTTTGATAGTAATGCTGGGTGAAGGGGCTTCATTGAGGGATAGATCTTTTCCAGTCCTTTTAGGAAGTATCCCACGATGGGATGTGCAAACACTCAGTGCCTGGAAACGTCTGAGTGAAATGCCGAGATAGTCGCGAGGTGGACCTTAACAGAACCAGATGCCAGGCGCTGATCTTTCAGGTGCACCAGATAGTCTAGGATGCACGGAATTGAAGCCTGGAGTGGGAGCACCTGCCATTGGGCACACCAGATAGAAAACCTTTTCCACTTTGCTTTGTAAGCAGTTCTGGCAGAAGGCTTGCGGCTTTCCAGGAGCACCTGCGTCACTGGGTCCGAACAGGCTAGCTCTGCTTGGTTCAACCATGGATCCTCCAGGCCATGAGGTGGAGGATGGAGGAGGGTGAAGGGTGAAGGAGACAACCATGATTCTGCAAGATGAGGTCGGAAGTGAGAGGTAGGCAGATTGGTGACCGGATCGACAGGTCCATGAGGGTGGGGTACCAGCACTGGCGAGGCCAAGCTGGGGCCACCAGGATGACGTCTGCCTTGTCCCTGCGGACCTTGAGAAGCACCTTGTTTATGAGTGGAAATGGTGGGAAGGCATATAACAGTTGACTGGACCATGGAATCAGGAAGGCATCTGCAATCGAGCCCAGACTGTGACTCCCAGAAGGAGCAGAAGGTTGGGCACTTCCTGTTGGCCCGCGTGGTGAACAGATCGAGTTGGGGAAACCCTCAGATGTGGAAGATGGAGTGGATAACGTCTGGCTGAATCGACCATTCATGTGTAAGGAACCATCTGCTCAAGCTGTCCGCCAATATGTTCTGAACACCCGGCAGGTATGAAGCTTGGAGAAGGATGGAGTGGGCTAGACAGAATTCCCATAGAAGGAGTGCTTCCTGACAGAGAGAAGCTGACCGGGCTCCGCCTTGCTTGTTTATATAAAACATGGCTGTGGTGTTGTCCGTCAGCACTGCTACGCAGTGGCCCTGCAAGCGGGACAGGAACGCTTGGCACGCGAGGCAGATCGCCTTGAGCTCTTTGATGTTGATATGCAGAGCCAGTTCCTCCACTTGCCATAGGCCCTGAGCCGTCAGGCTCCCAAGATGCGTTCCCCAGCCGAGTGCAGACGCATCCATTACTAGGGTCAGAGTGGGCCGGGGAGGGTGGAACGGGACCCCAGCGCTCACCATGTGGGGGACAAGCCACCAACGCAGGGAATCGAGGGTATGCCCCGGAACAGTCAGTACCATGGCCAGACTGTCGCGGCCCGGATGGTACACTGACGCTAGCCACGCCTACAGGGGCCTGAGTCGTAACCTGTTATGCTGCACCACACAAGTACAGGACGCCATGTGGCCCAGCAGCTTGAGGCGGTGCCTCACCGTGGTGGTGGGAAAGCTGCAAAGGCCAGTGATTATGTGTGCGAGGGCTAAACATTAGGCCTCTGGGAGGAACGCTCTCACTTGGTTTGCATCCAGAACTGCCCCAATAACCTCTGTTGTTTGAGTTGGGGTGAGAACAGACTTGTTGACATTCAGAATGATGCCCAAGCGGTCGAACGTGTCTCTGACCATTTATACCTGTGATTCTACCTGCTGGTGAGACCGGCCTCGTATGAGCCAGTCGTCTAGGTACGGGTAGACATGCATGTGATGGCGATGAAGAAAAGCTGCCATGACTGCCATGCATTTGGTGAAGACGTGGGGAGCCGTGCATAGGCCGAAAGGGAGAGCCATGAACTGATAGTGAGTCTTGTTCACCACAAAACAGTGAAAACGTCTGTGAGACAGGGTGATTGAAATGTGAAAATAAGTGTCCTTCATATCGAGGGTGGCGTACCAGTCTCCCGGATCCAGGGAGGGGATGATTGTGCTGAAGGAGACCACGCGGAACTTCGAGTTGACGATGTACTTGTTGAGTTCCCTGAGGTCCAGAATGGGCTGTAGGCCCCCTTTCGCCTTGGGGATGAGGAAGTAGCGTGAGTAGAAACCTTTGCCTCTGAGCTCCTGAGGTACCCCTTCCATGGCTCCTAGAGCGAGGAGGGACTGGACCTCCTGGATAAGGAGTTGCTCGTGAGAAGGGTCCCTGAAGCGGGATGGGCAAGGGGGGGTGAGAGGGTGGGAAAGAGCAGAAGTGGATAGAATAGCCCACCTCTACTGTGTGGAGGACCCACCGGTCCGATGTAATAAGGGACCATGCACGGTAGAAGCGGGATAGACGGTTCAGAAAGGGAGGATAGCTGGCTGGGATGTGGACTGGTAATCCATCCTCGTGCGCATCTTCAAAATGGGCGCTTAGGGCCCGGAGGGGGCTTGGACTGTCCTTGGCCCTGCCCAGGAGGAGGATGCGGTGGCCTACGCCTAGTGTATCTGCTCCTCCTGCGGGAGAAGTCCTGCCTGGGTATAGTGGGAAAAGACCGCTGCTGGGTGGGATGGGGCTTAATCAGCTTTCTTTGAGTTGCCGGGGTATGCATGCCGAGAGACTTAATAGTGTTTCGTGACTCTTTCAGGCTATGCAACCTAGAGTTGGTTTGTTCAGCAAAGAGGCCCTGACCGTCGAACGGGAGGTCCTGGATTGTTTGCTGAACTTCCAGCGGGAGACCTGAGGACTGAAGCCAGGCGTTATGCCGCATGGTAATGCCAGATGCCAGTGTATGCGCTGCCGCGTCCGCAGCATCCAGGGAACCTTGAAAAGAAGTCCGGGTCACCAGTCTGCCCTCCTCAGCAATGGCTCCCAGCTCCTGCCAATAATCAGATGGGAGGAGCTCCTTGAACTTCTGAATAGCAGACCATGAATTATTGCCGTATCTGCTAAGGATGGCGAGCTGATTAGCGATCCGGAGGGAAAGGCTGCCCATAGAATAAACCTTTCTCCCAAAGAGATCCAGGCGTTTTGCATCTCTTGATTTAGGGGCAGGCCCTTGCTGACCCTGTCTTTCTTTTTCATTTACCGTCTCCACCACCAGAGAGCATGGGGGGGGGATGGGTAAAGAGATAGCCGTACCCCTCAGTGGGGACAAAGTACTTTCTTTCTGCCCCTTTGGCCGAGGAGGGAACAGAGGCCGGAGTTTGCCAGATTGTCTTGGCATTCGACTGGATGGTCTTTATAATGGGCAGGGCCACCCTAGAGGGCCCTTCTGGTGTCAGAATGTCCACCATGGGATCCTCTTCTTCTACCACCTCCTCCACCTGGAGGCTCATGTTCAGGGCCACCCACCGTAGGAGTTCCTGCAGAGCCCTATAGCCCATGGGTGATGGGCCGGATGTGGACGTACCCACCACCGCCTCATCAGGAGAAGACGAGGAGGACGTGACAAGCAGGACCCTTGGTCTACTGGGTCTGGTTCCTCCTGAGCACCGGGTGTAGCCTCCACTGGGGGTGGGGGTGGGGCTGGGTCCAGAGTTTGTGCAGGGTCCAGAGGACGATGACTGAGGGTTGCCTAGGGGATACAGGACCCCAAATGTGATGGTGGAGGGATGCTGGGAGGGGCGCCCTGGGCCTGGTGATTCACCCAGGGGGTCCAAAACTGCCACTGGGGCGCTGAAGCGTCTTGTCCGAAATGGCCCAGGCCTGATCGGGGTACCTCCGATGGTCCCGATGCCCTACCCGACCTAAGGGAGGGTAACTGGGAGCGGGACGGCCAAGGAGAGGCAGTGCGCGGTGCCAGGGAAGGTTCCGTGTCCCCCGACGGGCGGAATGGGTACAGCGAGAAATGGCAAGATCCAGACGGTGATCGGCAGTGCTGTTGTGGAGAGCGGTACCGGGAAATCAACCAGTGCCGAGAAGTTGGGCTTCGCCACAGTGGGGAGTGCAAACGTGATCGGTGCTGTGCCGGAGAACGGTGTTGTGCTGGAGAGCGGTGCCGTACCGGAGAGCAGTTCCGCAATGGGGAGTGGTGCCGCGATTGGTGTCATGGAGAGGTGCGGTGCCGCAATGAGGAGTGGTGCCACTGCACGGAATGGTGTTGGTCTGAGCGGTGCTGCGAGGTCTCAGATCGTGACCTAGACCTTGAGCAGGAGTGGCTCCGAAGATGGGGGCTGCAAGACCAGTGCTGCAAGTCAGCCCGGTGCCACGAGTCAGACCGGCGCGGAGCATATTTGAGGTGCCGGGACTCAGAACGGCACGGTGATGCTGGTCTGGGGGCAGACAGCCCAAAGATTGCCGGTTTGCCTCTTGACAGTACTGGGGCTCGAGATGGGGCCTTGGGCGCTGTCATTTCAATGAGCCCGCTAGCAGCCTCAAAAGTATCTGGCGTAGAGGGTAGCGTGACCTCCTCCACCTGCAGTTGCAGGGAGTCTGGCGGTGCGGGGCTTCCCGGGGACGGGGGGGGGCCATGTGGGTTGAGGTCTACTGGAGGTCTGTCGGCCTCATGTCCCTGGTGTGCACCGTGCCCTGCCGGGGTTACGGCGTCCACCTCAAGCCTTTGTGGAGGCTTTTGCCTGGCCTGCTTTTTACGGGTGGCCGGGGAGCGGGAGTGATTCTGGAGAGGGCGCTTTGAGGCCCTGGGGGACTGCCGGCCCCTAGGAGGGTGTGCCGAGTCCTTTTTCAGTGTTGTAGACGGCACCACTGGAGGAGCGCTCCGCACCGAGGCGCTCAGGGCCAAGTCTTGTGGTGGACGGAGAGAAGACTCTATGAGGAGTTGTTTTAGTCTAATGTCTCTCTCCTTTTTAGTGCGAGGTTTGAACGCCTTGCAAATCTTGCACTTATCCGCCTGATGGGCCTCACCCAGACACCGAAGACAGGAGTCATGGGGGTTGCCCGTGGGCATAGGCTTGCTGCAGGAGCTACAAGGTTTGAAGCCCTGGGACGGCATGCCCCAGAGCCCCGCAGGGCACTCGTTGAAGGGAAAAAAAGCCCAACTCCTAAAGACTATACTTAACAACTAAAGATAACAATTAACTAACAATGGGTAATGATATACAAAGATAAGTAGAATAGGTAGGGAGCAGTGCAGCACTTGAGAACAAGAGACCACTGTTCCAACAACCGTCACTGGCGGTAAGAAGGAACTGAAGGGAGGTCGGGCCGGCAGCGTTATATAGTGAGCACCATATCGGCTCCACTCCAGGGGGCTCCACAGTCAGGCCGATGGGTAGCTGCTAGGGAAAAGTTTCCGATATCTGTGCACACAGCACGCACGCTCACCTAACTGGAATTGATATGAGCAAGCACTCGAAAAAGAACCCAATAATAATGGGGGATTTCAACTAT
Source organism: Mauremys reevesii (assembly GCF_016161935.1). Taxonomy (NCBI): domain Eukaryota; kingdom Metazoa; phylum Chordata; order Testudines; family Geoemydidae; genus Mauremys; species Mauremys reevesii. The sequence continues at coordinate 52,994,320 of NC_052632.1, read as the reverse complement.
CCCCATATTGACAGGGAACATGTTACCTCAAGGTGTGATGCAGAGATAAAATTTCAAGACACCATTAATGACTGCTTCTTGGAGGCATTCTGGATTTAGTGCTAAGTGGAGCACAGGATCTGGTCTGAGACGAATATAGCTGAACCGCTCAGTAACAGCAACAATAATGTAATTAAATTTAACATCCTTGCAGGAGGGAAAATACCAAAGAAACCCACCACAGTAGCATTTAACTTCAAAAAGAGGAACTAAATAAAAATGAGGAGGCTAGTTAAACAGAAATCAAAAGGAACAGTCACAAGAGTGAAATTCCTGTAAGCTTCATGGAAACTTTTAAAAAACACCATAATAGAATCTAAAATTATATGTATACCTCACATATACAAAAGTAGTAAGAGGGTCAAAAAATGCCACCATGGCTAAACAACAGAGTAAAAGAGGCGGTTAGAGACAAAAAGGCATTTTCTAAAAAGTGGAGGTCAAATCCTACTGAGGAAAATAGAAAGGAGCATAAACTCTGGCAAGTGTAAAAGTATAATCAGGTAGGCCTAAAAAGACTTTGAAGAGCAATATCAAAAGACACAAAAACTAACAGCAATTTTTGTTGTAAGTACATTAGAAGCAGAAAGCCTGCTAAACAATCAGTGGGGCCACTGGACAACCAAGGTGCTAAAGGAGCACTCAAAGAAGAAAAGGCTGTTACAGAGAAGCTAAATGAATTCTCTGCATTGGTCCTCACTGCAGAGAATGTGAGGAAATTCTGCCACCTAAGTAATTTTTTTTAGGTGACAAATCTGAAGTACTGTCTCAGATTGAGGTGTCATTAGAGGAGGTTTTGGAACAAACTGATAAATTAAACAGTAATATGTCATCAGGACCAGATGGTATCACCCAAGAGTTCTGAAGGAACTCAAATACGAAACTGCAGAGACGGGACTGTAGATGGGGAGGGCTCTGAGTTACTAGAGATAATTCTTTCCCAGGTATCTTGGTGCGTCTTTCCCACATGCTCAGGGTCTAACTAGGGGGTAGGCAAACTTTTTGGCCCAAGGGCCACATCTGGGTATGGAAATTGTATGACAGGCCATGAATGCTCATGAAATTTGGGGTTGGGGTGCAGGAGGGGGTCAGGGCTCCAGCTGGGGGTGCGGGCTCTGGGGTGGGGAACCCAATGCCATGTCCAAAACCCAGGGCATGCCCTGCAAATCCCAGGAAGAGCAGATATGGGCTAGACAGGAACTGCATCCCAGTGCTGGGATTACAGCTGTGTCTAGGTCTCTAATGGAGAAATCACTTGCTTAGACAATGGCCAAGGAACTATAACAGCACTGTGAAACTCAGAAAGTAACAAACACAATTCACTAACCCAAGGATTCTGAAACAATCCCTACTGTGGAACACAACACACACTGTATTGCCCAGCCCCCGTCTCCCCACTCATGATCATTTATCATCCCTATGCAACTAAAGCAGGCCCTTACGTGGAAAAGTGAAAGTATCTAGTATATTTTAACAGTCTCCGAAGACATAAGTGCTTTGTCCTTTGTGACAAAGATTACTTACGCTGTGTCCTTTGGACTTCACATCTCCCTGTCCCCTCCATTCTGCTCCCCTCTCCCTAGACATTCCCGTCCCTTGTCCTCCTTCTGCCCTCAACGTGCTGCCCAGCTACCCCATTCCCTGGTCCCCTTGGCACTCCTCTAGGGCCTGCTGGTGGCTCAAAGCTCTAGTCTCACTGGTCACTCTGGCCCATGAGGAAAGCTCCTGCTTCCTCTCCACCTCTGCTTATATAGCAGTGACCCCAGTATAGGCACCTAAGCTCATTCCAAGTTGTTGTTATTTTATAAGGAAGAGTCCAGCCAACAACAGAAGCAACTAGAAACAGGGAGAAGAGCGAGCTCCACGTGACTAGCTAGTGCTCTGCGGGCCACAGCTTGGGAGTGTTCACCCTACCCTAAAAACTGCCTTTCCTTTGCTCCTAGGAAAAGTGAAAGCATCTCTGTCATCCTTTCTCTGCCTCTGCAGGAGGAACAGCGTGTTCACCCCCTGCCACAAGAGAGACGAGGCCAGAGATGCACCCCCTTTCCTCTGGAGCATGCTGTATAAGAAAGAAATGTCACATAAATTCGGACACTGAGTAAATTCCACAACCCCCTGCCAGCAGTAGAAACCCCTCAAACTTCAACCTCGACTCAGGCAGCAGGAAGCAAGAGCATTTGAAAGACAAGGCATCAGAGATCTGCCTGTCAGAGAGTTTTAATCATCCCTGAAGTGCAGCTTTATGATGAAATATTTTATAGCTCAATACCAGGGACCAGAGTTAGGGGACTCTCTCATCCTGACAGAGCAGGTGTGACTGGGAGAGGGGCACAACAAACCAGGGAAGGGTTGCCCTCACCGCACCAGCACCTCCTGCAGAGCTAGTTAGGAGGGGAGCTCTGCCTGCTGTCAGCACGAGGTCTCAGATCTAGAGAAGGGCAGGGTCTCGGTGAAGAAAGCCAGGGCATGCACAGACTGTACGGCAGCATGCTGTGCACCTGGCTGTCCTCCTCCCATGCGGGTGGCTGCTTTTTAGTGGGGATACACGCACAGAACATGGAAAATGCTTTAGTCCCAACACGGTAACAGGCACTATGGGAGAAGCTACAGATTGTTTCCAGGAAAGGGCTGGAGCAGGGAACCTCCTCACATGGGCATGGTATGGGTTGGGGGTGGGGGCACAAACTTGCTGGCCTTTCATCAAAGCTTGGGGTTACAGACACAATCTAGCATCACTGTCGAGCACTGACCAGCCTTGCAGACACCCAGCTGTGACGGGCCAGGGGCACAGGGAGGCTGTGGAGACTGATGGGGGGCTACATTCCAGCTCAGCTTCTACTGGATTTCAGCTAGGACAAGCCGTGCAGCAAAGTGACTTCCTATTCCTCGTGCCAGCAAAGGGAGATACCTGGATGGTGATGGTTCCCTTCTTGCTGTCTGTCTGCAGGTGAATCTCCATCTCGGGTAAGACCTTCCCTTCAGACATCAGCTTATGACGCAGCTTTTCCAGCGCATCGCTGCCATTGGAGATCAGCTCCCGGATAAACACCTGGGGAAGGAACATTGTTATGTACTGCAGCCTCTGTCTAGCCAGCACTGCTCCCAGCCAGCTGCATGGCACCCTCACAGTGCTCAGGGCACGCTGCTGGCTCGTATGCAGGTTTTTATCCCAACAGAGGGACTTGTCAGGAGACACAGACACACAGACTGCAACACTCTAGGTGTGGCCATGTCATAGCCCCTAAACGGGGTACCAGAAGAGGAGGGGTTTGACGACAGCATTCTTTATGCTGGCACCGTTGGCTCCTATGGAAAGAACATGTGGGTTTTTGGCACTTTTAACATAAGAACATAAGAACATAAGAATGGCCGTACCGGGTCAGACCAAAGATCTAGCCCAGTATCTGTCTACCGACAGTGGCCAATGCCAGGTGCCCCTGAGGGAGTGAACCTAATAGGCAATGATCAAGTGATCTCTCTCCTGCCATCCATCTCCATCCTCTGACGAACAGAGGCTAGGGACACCATTCTTACCCATCCTGGCTAATAGCCATTTATGGACTTAGCCACCATGAATTTATCCAGTCCCCTTTTAAACATTGTTATAGTCCTAGCCTTCACAACCTCCTCAGGTAAGGAGTTCCACAAGTTGACTGTGCGCTGCGTGAAGAAGAACTTCCTTTTATTTGTTTTAAACCTGCTGCCTATTAATTTCATTTGGTGACCCCTAGTTCTTGTATTATGGGAATAAGTAAATAACTTTTCCTTATCCACTTTCTCAACATCACTCATGATTTTATATACCTCTATCATGTCCCCCCTTAGTCTCCTCTTTTCCAAACTGAAGAGTCCTAGCCTCTTTAATCTTTCCTCATATGGGACCCTCTCTAAACCCCTAATCATTTTAGTTGCTCTTTTCTGAACCTTTTCTAGTGCTAGAATATCTTTTTTGAGGTGAGGAGACCACATCTGTACACAGTATTCGAGATGTGGGTGTACCATGGATTTATATAAGGGCAATAATATATTCTCAGTCTTATTCTCTATCCCCTTTTTAATGATTCCTAACATCCTGTTTGCTTTTTTGACCGCCTCTGCACACTGCGTGGACATCTTCAGAGAACTATCCACAATAACTCCAAGATCTTTTCCTGACTCGTTGTAGTTAAATTAGCCCCCATCATGTTGTATGTATAGTTGGGTTATTTTTTCCAATGTGCATTACTTTACATTTATCCACATTAAATTTCATTTGCCATTTTGTTGCCCAATCACTTAGTTTTGTGAGATCTTTTTGAAGTTCTTCACAATCTGCTTTGGTCTTAACTATCTTGAGTAGTTTAGTATCATCTGCAAACTTTGCCACCTCACTGTTTACCCCTTTCTCCAGATCATTTATGAATAAATTGAATAGGATTGGTCCTAGGACTGACCCTTGGGGAACACCACTAGTTACCTCTCTCCATTCTGAGAATTTACCATTAATTCCTACCCTTTGTTCCCTGTCCTTTAACCAGTTCTCAATCCATGAAAGGACCTTTCCTTTTATCCCATGACAGCTTAATTTATGTAAGAGCCTTTGGTGAGGGACCTTTGTCAAAGGCTTTCTGGAAATCTAAGTACACTATGTCCACCGGATCCCCCTTGTCCACATGTTTGTTGACCCCTTCAAAGAACTCTAATAGATTAGTAAGACACGATTTCCCTTTACAGAAACCATGTTGACTATTGCTCAAGAGTTTATGTTTTTCTATGTGTCTGACAATTTTATTCTTTACTATTGTTTCAACTAATTTGCCCGGTACCAACGTTAGACTTACCGGTCTGTAATTGCCGGGATCACCCCAGAGCCCTTTTTAAATATTGGCGTTACATTAGCTAACTTCCAGTCATTGGGTACTGAAGCCGATTTAAAGGACAGGTTACAAACCTTAGTTAATAGTTCCGCAACTTCACATTTGAGTTCTTTCAGAACTCTTGGGTGAATGCCATCTGGTCCCGGTGACTTGTTAATGTTGAGTTTATCAATTAATTCCAAAACCTCCTCTAGTGACACTTCAATCTGTGACAGTTCCTCAGATTTGTCACCTACAAAAGCCAGCTCAGGTTTGGGAATCTCCCTAACATCCTCAGCCGTGAAGACTGAAGCAAAGAATCCATTTAGTTTCTCCACAATGACTTTATCGTCTTTAAGCGCTCCTTTTGAATTTTGATCATCAAGGGGCCCCACTGGTTGTTTAGCAGGCTTCCTGCTTCTGATGTACTTAAAAAACATTTTGTTATTACCTTTGGAGTTTTTGGCTAGCCGTTCTTCAAACTCCTCTTTGGCTTTTCTTATTACACTCTTGCATTTAAGTTGGCAGTGTTTGTGCTCCTTTCTATTTGCCTCACTAGGATCTGACTTCCACTTTTTAAAGGAAGTATTTTTATCTCTCACTGCTTCTTTTACATGGTTGTTAAGCCACAGTGGCTCTTTTTTAGTTCTTTTACTGTTTTTCTTAATTTGGGGTATACATTGAAGTTGGGCCTCTATTATGGTGTCTTTAAAAAGGGCCCACGCAACTTGCAGGGATTTCACTTTAGTCACTGTACCTTTTAACTTTTGTCTAACCCCCTCATTTTTGTATAGTTCCCCCTTTTTGAAATTAAAGGCCACAGTGTTGGGCAGTTGAGATGTTCTTCCCACCACAGGGATGTTGAATGCTATTGTATTATGGTCACTATTTCCAAGCAGTCCTGCTATAGTTACCTCTTGGACCAGCTCCTGCGCTCCACTCAGGATTAAATCTAGAGTCGCCTCTCCCCTTGTGGGTTCCCGTACCAGCTGCTCCATGAAGCAGTCATTTAAAGTATCGAGAAATTTTATCTCTGCATTTTGTCCTGAAGTGAAATGTTCCCAGTCAATATGGGGATAATTGAAATCCCCCACTATTATTGGGTTCTTAATTTTGATAGCCTCTCTAATTTCCCTTAGCATTTCATCATCACTATTACTGTCCTGGTCAGGTGGTCGATAATAGATCCCTACTGTTATATTTTTACTAGAGCATGAAATTTCTATCCATAGAGACTCTATGGAATCTGTGGATTCGCTTAAGATTTTTACTTCATTTGAATCTACATTTTCTTTAACATATAGTGCCACTCCTCCCCCTGCACGGCCTGTTCTGTCCTTCTGATATATTTTGTACCCCGGAATGATTGTGTCCCATTGATTGCTCTCAGTCCACCAGGTTTCTGTGATGCCTATTATATCTATATCTTCCTTTATCACAAGGCACTCTAGTTCACCCATCTTATTATTTAGACTTCTGGCATTTGTGTACAAGCACTTTAAAAACTTGTCCCTGTTTATTAGCCTGCCTTTATCTGATGTGCCATATTCTTTTTTATGTGACTGTTTATCATCTGATCCGGCCCTTACATTATACTTCTCATTCCTCTGCTCCTGACTATAACCTGGAGATTCTCTATCATCAGACTCTCCCCTAAGAGAAGTCTGTGTCCGATCCACACGCTCCTCTGCAGTTTTGAGTGATACTGATGCCAGAACCCCAGAGTGCATCCTTTCCAATGGAGCCAGAAGTCCCAGAGTGAAACTTCCTTTCCCAAGCATGGCTGGATGGTGTGTATAGGCAAAGCCTTAGTCAAAAATCTGGAGCACACCCCATTCTCGCCAGGGCACAAAGACATACATCTGCCAGCGAGGACAGGGCAGCCTTCCATCAATCCCTGCATTTAAAATGCTGCACTAAAAAGCTAAGGGAGAAAAATGGCCAGTAAAAGGAAGGGGATTAGTTCCTATGAGGCAGCATGTTAGCACAGCACTGTCTTGACTCCGTTAGCTCCATCGTGCTGAAACTCTACATGCAGTGCAGCACAGAGCCGACTGTATTTCTCCATTTAGTGGTGTGGGGGCTGGTTTGTTTAAGCTTGATGCTAAAACACAGCCAATTGCCAGAGCCAGAACAGGCCCACTGAGTCATCTGGATGTATTTACACATGAAATTAAAAACATACTCTAAAGGTTTCAGTGGAAGCTTGGAGCATGACCAGCCCGAGGTCTACTGGAAAGTCAAGCAGGCATTCCCATGGCAAGGACAGTGTCTGGCTTTGCCACAGACTTATATATACATGGCTTTGCCAACAGAAACTTCACCAGCATCGGTATGATTAGTAGGTGACCTACCTCCTTCTCCGAGTACAAGGAACGTGCAACAATGTCCAACAGCTTCTTCGTCTCTGCCTGGAACTCATGTTTGGAAGCTTCTCCTAGAATTAATCACACACACGCACACCCAAGGGCATTTCACACAGTTCTCTCATACTGGAAAAGCACACACAGCTTCACCAATGTGCCTCAGCCTCTCAGGGCCCTGGCTAGGAGTGGCAGGGGATATGGGCATCTATGGCCTCCACAGAGACTGCCAACAAAAGCGCTATTATTTCCAAATGTGAGAATGGTTTTTACCATGTGGGCACCCTGTCAGCTGAGACAACACACAGACTGCAGAACGGCCATTAGACGATATATTATGTGAGTTTAGGTCACTACATGTCTGGGCTCAAGCTGAACCAGTGATCAGAGGTGAAAAATTACACTCCATTCCCGATCCATGGAGCCATCCAATCCCCAAATCTTCATCTCTAAAAATGCCCTCCCCTGCTTCATAGCCAATCCTCCACCGTCTCACTGTTAGAGCACCACACACTGCCAGATGTGAGCCCTCACTGTTGTTCCAAAAGAGGCTGGTGGGGAAAGGGAGCTCCTACATGTGAAGGAGCTATCTGCAAACACCGCACTCATGGAGCTTCAACAAGCACTCTAAGCTCCCAACATAAAAAGCATACTCTGAGTAAAACAGAAGAAACCATTGTGTTAATCTGGCACCTCTCTGCTGAAGCACCCTCGACACTGCACACACCCCGCTAATTAACATGCTTAATCCTATTGAATGACAACAGCATCTCAAAGAGAACAACACTTTACAAAATGCTTCTCTCAAGAGGCTCTCTTTCACGCTCTTTTTAAAAGGCCCGATCTTTGTCATTTCCTATGCTAAACTTAAGACTCTAAGGAGCACAGTCAAAGTTACCCATGACCTGTCACATGTGTGCAGCTGCTTGCGGACAAAACCCCAGATTCTCTGACCCCAGAGGGTAATATGATGGGTGCAAGGGGCAGTAGACAAGCAATGGGTGCAGGGGGACCAAGTTCATTTAAGGGCCTCATAGCCCTGGATCTTCAAAATTACAAGGTGTATGGAAAAGGCCTTGGAATATTGAGTTTAAGATGCTATTTCTGTGTTAAGATAACTCACATGAGTTTGTTTTAAAGCAGCTCTGCTTGGAGGTAGGCAAAGCAATTAGTTCTAACTAAAGGGATGACAGCATGATTTTAATCAGAGATCTCCATCATCAAAAGTAATGAGCCGGGCAGACACAGTTCATTTATGTAACAATAAATGTAATTGCAGGCAAGAGGCAGGTCCTTTGGAACCCCCTACCGACACACACAAAAGTTACATCTACCAGACAACACTGCAGGCTTCTGCCAGGCTGCAACTGGAGAGGTGTGTCTCTCACTCTTAAGTAATTTTATTTCTCAACAGGTTCATGCTTCCTGAGAGATATTGAGAGGGTACAGGGGTGAACCTGTTCCTCCTGTTTTATTTTTCACTCTATATTTACTACTTTGCTAGAGGGATGTTTGCCTTGTTCTGTTCATTCTGGTGATTTTATTTTTGCTAGGATACCTGGAAGTCCTTGACTATGAGACTCCAAGAATTTACTGTTATTGAAGCATCAATGACAACTTCCTTCCACAAGTCTTGAAAGTCCATCCCAAAAGACATTCTAACTGATGGGATGACGAACACCTGCACCTCTCCCCCTCCAAAGGTGGGGAAGGTACCCACACTCCTGCCCTCCCAGTTAGGTATTATTTTGCCAAGGTTGGGTTTTCAAGGCACCCCAAGAGACTTCCTTCCTGTGATCTCCCCGGCCTCTGCTCACCTTTCACATTCTCTGTATTGCTGATGATGGTGTGCAGGGGCTCCTCTTCCTTGTTCTCAGCTGCCTGGGTACTGTACTTCTGCCCAGCGAGAACACTGAAGGCAGCTAAGTTTTGCCGCGGGACTGGGAAATGGAAGGCTGCTCTCTGAAGACATGCGGTTCCTCTTCCTAGAAGATGTAATTCAAGCGGTTTTCGTCTAAATCACACATATTAGAGATGGGAAAATTCTATCAAGGTCACAATTTCCTTTCCCAAGGGCTAATGCAGGATTGCTCCCTAAGGTACATTGTCCTATGCATTGTCCAGTCGAGTTTTCAATCCCTGTGTGATTGGGCTCTGGCCGGAGCCTGGGATCTGAGACCCAGCAAGAGGGGGAGGTCTCAGAGCTGAGTCCAAATGTCGCATTGCTATTTTTAGCCCCATAGTGGGAGCCCAAGTAAATTGACCCAGGCTCTGAGACTTGTTGCTATGGGTTTTTTTTTTTTGGTTTTTTTTGGCAGTGTAAAGATATCCATATATTTTACTGACAGAAAGTTTTTCTACTACCAAACCTGTTTTCCTTTGCTCGGTTACATTTCATTACTGCTGGTTACGTCCCTTTTGAGCACCTCCCTATAGAATTCTACTCCAATTTGACCCTTATACCCGGTGGTTTATGACACTGGCAGTAAACATTCAACCCTAAGCTCTCAAAGATGCTTCCTTTGGCAGAGTGTAGCTCAGCGGAGGGGAACCTATGGCACGCGTGCCAAAGGCGACATGTGAGCTGATTTTCAGTGACACTCACACTGCTCGGGTCCTGGCCACCGGTCCGGGGGGCTCTGCATTTTAATTTAATTTTAAATTAAGCTTCTTAAACATTTTTAAAACCTTATTTATTTTACATACAATAGTTTAGTTATATATTATAGACTTATAGAAAGAGACCTTCTAAAAACATTTAAATGTATTACTGGCACACGAAACCTTAAGTTAGAGTGAATAAATGAAGACTCAGCCCACCGCTTCTGAAAGGTTGCCGACCCCTGGTGTAGCTACTGGTCAGAATGCCACAATCATGCCCCCAGGCAGAGCCAGTTTTAGGAGTAAACAGCACATGCTGCCTCTCAGGGTCCTATCAGAAGCAAGAGTCACAACCCGGAAAGCTATAAAAGACAGCTAATTCCACTAGGAACATAGGAATTGCCAGCTTTGTCATATTCTTGTACCGTCTGACTTAACTAAGTGGATCATAGAAGACCCTCTTCTGTTTGGCTGAGAATGAAACAAAGACAAACTGGTTACTAACCAACATTTGCAGCACTGAGCAGATACAAAGCACTGTCTTATATTAGTACTCAGTGAGATTGTCTATGTTGTGAAGATAAAAGGAAATGGTGCTAGAATGATGTTCCAATCTAGAAGGCAACACAAATATATTCAGAGGGGGGTGAACGTGCATGAAGCCACATAACCACATTTTGAAGCTGGTTTCAGATGGACTGGGTTATGCCAGTTCTACTGGAAAATGATGCTGTACAAGAACCTCAAAAAGCCCTTTTCAGAGAGCTTGAGATCCAACAGGCCCATCCAACAAAGAAGCAATTCCCAGACTTTACTTCCTCCAGGTTTCCACTGTGTATTTTACACCTAATGAGCAGCAAACTCTGCTGCATTCCATTTGCCAGGATTGAGTGGTCCTGAGCCTGTTGCTGAGGGGAAATCATCAGGCAGAGGAGGGTATATTAGTTCATCTCCTCCATGACAATGGATACACAAAATGGAACAGGAATGCTCTGGCAAGTGGATGGGTGGTTTTCCACCCTTCGCCACTCTAGCCCAGCATTAAGCTGCAGCTTGCCCCACATTGCGAGGGGCAGAGCCTCCTTGGGGCCAGGTGGGGAGAGGGAGAGAAACTGGTCAAGCCACAAAAGCCAGGAGCAGGCAGCAGCAAGCAATACTGGGCTTTTACAAACAAATTCCCCCCCCCACCCCCATAGGCTGTTTCGTCAGCCGAGGAAGGGAAGCAAACTCCAAGCCCAAGTCTGTTATAAAGGCCTTTACCTCTGGGCCCCATTCATTATTTATTGTTTACAACAGCCGGTACAAACAAAATAAAACTATCCAACCAAAAATGCTGATTAGAATCCCAAGAACCTTGCTGCCTCTACCAGCCAGTGCATGTGTGTGGCCACCACACACCCCTCCCCTGGTATTCCTCTGGATCCAGCTTCCTCTTCCAGCCATGTGATAGGCAGAGATCTCTTAACCCTTTCCAGGCTGCTGCTTTTACCTCCTCATAGTACCTGATACAACTTACCACCCTTTACCCCTCAGTCCCTAGGCTGAGCAGGTTATCAACCCCAAATAGTCCCTTACCATGTCTGCCATTCAAAAACAGTTCCAAGTCATGATCCACTTTTCCAGCCAGAACCCCCAATTATTTCTCGATAGTTCTGTACTTAAAGAGCCTGTGAATAGCTCTCATGCACTTGAATGCCTCCGACACCTCTAACTGTTTTGCTGTATCACACAGTTCTGCCTTATTGTTCAAGCAAAGGTCTGTAGCCTTCATTCCAATGCATTTGTTGGACTGATCCAAGAAAATGAAGAAAAAGCCCACATGAATGAGGATCTAAGAACTGGAGAATGAAACAGCATTACACTAAGGCTATGGCTACACTTAAACCGCAGCAGCGTCAGCGCCAGCGCGCGGAGAAAGGAAAACTCTCCCAGCTGTCTCTCCTCAGCTCCCGGAAGGGAATGGGACAGCGCTGGGCGGCGCTGGCTGGGGCTTTGATTTACGGCAGCGGCGCGCGCCCATTTTGCAGCGCTGCAGAGGGGTGTTTTCACAAGAGAAGGGTCAGGTCGGACACGGGCAATGCCTGAGCCAGCCTGGGCTTTACAATCTGACACTTTAACCCTGTGGTGCAGAACAAAAAGAAAAATCTGCAAATACACCACACTCAGGAATCTGGGGATATGAGAGGAGCTTTGCCCAGTCACTGCCTCCAGTGACCCAAAAGGAAAAACAATCCATTGGCATTTTCCTCCCATTCTCAAGTCAGCCTCTGTCATCAGGTTTACAAACAGCAAGTCCTGAGAGTCTATTCACCCAATATACACAAACAGAATGCTGACCACCCTCCCCACCAGTAATGGATCTCTCTGGAAAACCCAAATATTTATAATTCTTGGCCTAGTCACATCTTCTGCCTCTGTCTCTCCAAAGCACAATGAATAAATAATCAATCAGTTCCAAGATTATGTTTGGCTCTGTATAACATTTGGTCTTAATAGCATTAATTAATAACTGGCATTGTGTCAGCCAAAGATGAAAATTGTTAAATTCAAGCTGCAGCTTTTTCAGATTATTTGCCTCCTGTGAACGCCCTACTTGGCCAGCAGAGGAGAGACTCCTGGCAATTTCAAGACACAGAACCATGGCCATTTATATAAATGCATATATATGCAGAGTAAGTGAGAAAGCGCTTTCTGAAATAGCAAGGAAAAGCCACACACACAAAAACAGCTTGGGAAGCAAAGCTCCTAACACCCAGAGACAAAGTGGAATTAACTCACATGCCTTGTCTAGTTTTGGAGATCAGCCCCAAGATGTGCCATATCAGATCATGATGTATTAGGGATGGGGCTTTTGGGTGGTGAGGAAGCCTCTAAGGGGTGTCACCACTACCCCGCTTCCACTACATCTGAAGGGGAAACAGATGCATCACTTTCAAACCGGTATTTTTCACTGACTTCCAAGTCGCCTTCCCCTATGATCCCACGTGCATAGGCTCTCCACTCAGATGTGGAATACACCAAAGGGAATGTCTGGGCTCATAAACCCAAAACTGAAACAAACAAAATCTCTCACACAATCCACACACACTAGGCGGCGGTTTATCGATTTTACTAACTACAGTAGGAGGCACTAACCGCTCCTTTTAATCTTTAGGAAACCGATTTCTGTACTCCTTTACCCTATTCCGAGTAACGAGTATTCCAGTTATCTGAGTTAATATGTAGTTAGATCGGGCGCTGTAGTTAGTGTATTGGCATGCTCAGCACATAACAGTGCACCAGTGACTAGTCTGGACGTGACTGCAGAAAAGGATGCAGTGGTCAGGTTGACCTGAACCAGCGAACTTTTGAATATTTCCTGAACCAGTGGAACTCCGATCCGCGCGGCGCGTGGAGCTCCAGTCGATCAACGAAAAAAGCGCATGGATCCATGCGAATGCGGAAAGGCAAACCGCAGGCAGCAAATCGCATCAAATCCTGTAAAGAGAAGATGAAAATTCAGACAGAAAAAATCCACAGAAACTTCCAGCACAGACTCAGCACTGACCAGACACCAAAGCGACACAGAAAGACAAGCGCCAAAAATGGCAAAACAAAAAAGGGGGGACGAAAGCTCATGCGGATAAGGACTCATGGAAATCCACATTTGCAGCTTCCACAAATTATGCAGATTCTTCTTTACAACACAGTGTCACTAGGGTCAAACACATCTAGCAATCTACTCCACACCTCAGGGCCCCCCCCCACCCCTCCACCCCCCCCTCCAACCACCCCCCACCTCTAAAGACTCTTGCTCTGACTACTGAATGCTGCAGATAGACGACTGATTGCACTGATAGCACCAACTGCACTGCTCCTGCAGCAACATCTGGCGATGAATCATCAAAGCTGACATCATCATCAGTGATGAAATCCCAATCATCCATCATCATCAGCTCATCATCTGCTGAAATCCATCCATCATCATCCTCATCATCAGGCACTGGTACAATCAGCTGACTGGCCGTCATCATCATATTGGCCTTCTGGGTCATCAGCTGGTGGATGTGCAATGTAACCATCCTCACCCATCAGCATGGGCATCATAGCAGCTCATGCGCCCCTCCAGCCCCTCCCAAAACCTTGATGTGAAGAAAGTGTAAAGTTGCCCCTGGCCCTCCCTGGGATGCTGGCACTGCCTCTCACTGGCTGGACTGTCTCCTCAGCTGGAGGCTGCCTAGCAGCTTCCTCTCCTTTCATTTCTTCATGTGTCTCATTACACATGTATTCTTATTTTATTCATTTAAGTCACACATCACACAAACAATGACAATGGAGCCAAGGAAAAGGGGGGGCTGGGGAAAGGACAACACAGGGTGGTTACAGCAGATAACTGCACATGATATCTGGCTAATCTGTCTTTCTAGCTGCACAGAGCAGTTCTTCTCTCTGGTTCTATTCTCTGGTGGTTCTCTGCTTCATTAAGGCACTGATTCATTTTTTTACTTGATTCTATTAGGATTGAGGAAGGAGGGATTTTTCTTTTTTTTCTTCCCACTTTTGCTAGCCCCTGGCTGAGGGCCAGGCTAAACAGCAATTAATGCAAAAAAACGAATATGGCAAGTGCATGCAATATGGCTTTGAGCTGGCTGGGCTTTAGCAGCTCTAGGGGCAAAATGGGCACTAGCAAATGGTAGTAAAGATCTGGTAGCCATCATCATCTGGAAATATGTTTGGATGGGGCATGGATGGATATGGCAATGCTAACTGCATGCTGCAAAAAAGCAAAGCAAAGCATCTGTGCGCTGCTGCTCTGCTGCTGTGGCTGCATCTAGTACACATACGGACAGAGTCACACACGGCAAAACAAGCTCCATGATTGCCATGCTATGGCATCTGCCCATGCCCAGGCAGGGAAAAAGAAAAAAATGAATTGTCTGCCATTGCTTTCCCAGACCAGAGGAGTGACTGGTGACATTTACCCAACCACCACCCGACAATGATTTTTTTCCCCCATCACTGGCACTGGGATCTCAACCAGAAGGGGGCGGGGGCGGGGGGGGAGGAACTATGGTAGGAGAATATATAGCTACCCACAACCAGAGCAAACGCCACGCTAGCGCTGGACCGGACCATGGACACACACACCGATGTTAGTATTAGTATGGCGCGCCACCCGATTTTATAAAATCTGTTTTACAAAACCGGTTTATGCAAATTCGGAATAATCCCGTAGTGTAGACGTACCCTCACACAGCATCTTTCATCCCAAACTGTGCAGGAGCCCACAGCAATTTACAAACTCAAAACAGTCACTTCCCCCACTTCTGAAGTGCAGCCTCCATGGAAGTAAAACATGGCAGCTGTTTAGCAGTGCACAGCAACACTATCCAGAAGGTCAGGACAGGAAATAAAGAGTGATACAGTGTACAACTGAAAATGAAGGGAGTTTAAGGCTACCCCCCGAGACCCTTTAAAAAAAAAAAAAGTCCCACAGGATCTTTCCTGATGAGTACTCAAGAAATCCGTTTGCATCTCATCCGAAGAAAGGGGTCTCCAATAGGACAGGGTCTCCTGCCATGCTGAGACATAGTTCAGTATGGACTCAGAGAGAAAAGTGCCACCTACTTAATTGCCAACACTAAGGGCTGGTCTACATTTGAAAATTAGGTTGGTTTAATTACTTGGGGAAAAATCCCCCCCCCGCCCCGCCCCGCCCCGCCCCAAGCAACTCTGTTAAGCTGACAAAAGTCCCATGTAGACAGCACTTGGTCAATGGAAGAATTCTTCTCTCAATTTAGCTACTACCTCTCAAGGAGGTGGATTATCTAGGCTAAAAGAAGAACCCTTCCAGTCAGCATAGGAAGCATCTACACAGAAGTACTACAGCTCCGCAGCTGTGCTGCTGTAACATTTTAAGTGTAGACAAGCCCTAAAGCAGTGGTTTTCAAACTTTTTAGGCTGTGTACCCTTTCCATATAACGTAGTCTACTATGTATCCCCTTCTGAGATAGGCTCATAATATACCTATGATTAGATTGCCAAGTCTTACTAAATAAAGTGTATTGTCCGCCATTACAGGATTTTTCTTGAATACTCCCTGACAAGAGCTCACATACTCTTAGGGGACACATACCCCAGTTTGAAAAGCACTGCTCTAAAGCAATCCTGAGAAGTCTCCCATTCAAGTACTGTGCAGGCCTCAACCTGCTTAACTGACCAGATCTGACAAGATTGCAGCCGAGCCTGGTGTGGATGAAGAGAAGAGGTGACAGCCTTTCTAAGCAGGGCAGTCGTCTCTCTTGCATCGTTTTAATTCAGCCTATAAGCTTGTGTATACTTAAAATACTACAGCGGCACAGTGGTAACACTGCAGCACTCCAGTGTGGACACTACCCACACTGACTGGAAGGGTTCTCCTGTCAGCATAGGTAATCCACATCCTTGAGGTGGTAGCTAGGTCAATTGAAGAACATGGTCTACATGGGGACTTAGGGAAGCTTAACTACGCTGCTCAGGGGGGGTGGATTTTTCACTTGCCTGAGCAACATAGTTATGCTGACCTAATATTCTAGTGTAGATGAAGCCTAAATCACTGTGCTCATTTCCTACCCCACAGAACAGGGAACACCCCTGGCTCTTTCCAGCAGGCCTCAGGGACATTTTTAAAAGATGACATTCAGACAGTGCTTGAGCGGGATGCAGACCAAACTACCCAATCCCAGACACACAGCTTTCTCCTCAGATATGACTGCAAACAAGCCATCTTGAGATGAACTGCCCAGAAATGTTGAAGCCACTCAGCAGTGCAATAAATCTAATGACTTTAGTTTGATATTGGCCTTATCTGTACTAGGGTTTCCTGTGTCACATCTCTTCCTCATACCACAAAGGGAATCCACAGACCACAGTGACAGCCTACAAAGAAGCAGCATCAAGCCATTTGGTGATTAGGAGCCACACAAACTCCAAGGAAACCATGATGAGTGTAGCCCTGAGGAGTAATCTGTTGGTCTGTATAAAATGTCTTTTTGATAAAGTGTGTAGGCTGCATAGATTATAGAATCTTTACAATAAGCTGTAATGCAAGATACCTATAGACATCCAGGCCAGACACTCTGGCCAATTTCCTGCGTGACGCTGAAAGCAACCTTTAAGACCCTTACTCAGAAAAGTAATAATAGAATACAAACCTACACAAATGTCTAGGGACCTTTTGAATGTTTGCTAACCTTTCACCTAGATAGGGTGAAGAGTGGGGGATTTCTGCCCACAAATTTCACACGTAAACCACAGATGCGTATATATCTGTCATTCTTACGCACATAAAAGGTTAGCCTATGAAAATAGGTACCCTAACATTTCCATGGGGGAAAGACAAATTTGGGCATAGGAGGAAGGATTTCTCCCTATAAAAAGGGTGACAATCCACCATTAGGCAGGCGATACACCCATCTTTCTATATTCCATCGCCTCACCCTGCCTACACCTACGAAAGCTGTCAAACTACTGATAAATCGTGGTGTTATTTCTTTTCAAATTTGTAAGTATAAAAGGACTCTAATTTCTGCTTTACCTCTAAGCATCTAGTTTATAGAGGGTTAAAACTCATAACCATTTTTCATCACTTCCTCTATCTATCAGAGGTGTGAACACCCTAGTGATACTGCACTAGTGAATTTAAAACTGTTAATTATCATAGGTATTTTTCTTAAAGAACTGTGATATTTTGTAACTTTGTAATCTCAAACTGCTTTTAACATTTTTGCATTTACTTCTTGTTTCATTGATTTTAAATAAAAGGTCTTGATTGACTAATTTTGTCTCAGTGTAATTTCCTGTCATATATCCCAATCTCCTTGTATAAATTCTGTGAAGCCTGATTCAAGACGAACTTTATCTTCTGATCACACATATTGGCGAGCCATACCCATATTATTAATATCTATTAATTATTAATATTACTAATTAATTAGAAAATTAATTATTAAATAAAACTAAATTAAGTGGATAAATTCCACTGTCCCTACTAACCCACCCCAAATCAGGCTACATGAGCAGATGCTGCTAAGAGCCCAGCATACAGGGAGATTCAGGGAGGAAGCTGCCAAAACCCACTACTTCTTGCATTTTACTGCACTTGAAACTCAGCAGCACATTCTCATTAACTCTGATATCATTCGTAGGTTTGACAATGCAGCTGTAAGAAAGCAAGGGAAGCAGCAACTGGTCTCACAGTATATGAGCTTTCAGATTCTCTTACCCTGTCAACTTGTCAGATCTCTTAAGCATGGTCAGTATTCGCCTAGGAAATTTCCAAGGCCTTTAGAACCAAAGCCAGTTCCTTGGAAGTTCCCCTCATAGTGGTCACTGTCACAGCATGGTGCCTGCCGGCAGTGCTATATTTTGGATGAGATGTGAAACTCAAATCCTGACCATCTCTAGTTATTTAAAAAAACCCTGTGGCACTTTAGAAAGCACAGGAGTGGTAACTCCAACTTCCTGCTCAAGTTAAACTGGGTTATTTTCTAACCTAAATAAGATCGCCCTGAAGTTTCAATGGCTTAGTTTATTCTTCCACAAACTGACAGGAATTATACATGGAAAAAAACATTCGGTAATCCATTCTATCACCTTGCCCCCAATCCCATTTCCTACTACAAATTTTCAGGTGGGTTTTCTACTTCTCCAGTATCCCAGTTCTGGCCATCCCATTACAGTATAGTCCCAATTATCAGAATAGCAAGGGAGACACAGATTTTATTTGGATAATTGGGAGTTTGAATAATGAAGAGGCAGGAGCTATTCAGCAACGGGGTGGCCTTGCCCACGGCCAGATGCTCGTCATCATCACAGTCCTGGCCAGGGGTCCCTGCTCTGCCCCACCCAGTGCCTGCAGGGATCGGATGTCATCAGCCCAGCGGCAGCACAGGGAGCCCTCTGCAACTCTGCTGTCATAGGCCCACTGGTTCACTCCTGTGACAGGAGGGCTACAGAGGGCTCCTACAGGAGCCATTCAGTAGCAGGGTGACCTCCCGCACAGCCAGCGGCTCCTCCTCACAGTTTGGGCCGGGAGGGGTTGGGGGTGTCCCTGCTCCGTTATGTGAACCTCAACATTATCCGATTCTCTTCCTTGTCCCCCAGCATGAGATTCCTGCTGGGAGGCAAGGGAGGGATTTGGATAATGCGGAGGTTCAGATAATAGGGTTTTGGATATACAGGAGTACACTGTATTCCTAAACTGTGTGCCTCAGTTACTCTTGTGTACCACCCTAAATAAATCCTTTTCCTCCTTGGCATTTACATTCTTCACATATTTGCTGCTTAGCCAAGCTATATCCAGTAAGAGCTAAATGTCTCAGTCAGCTCCTTCAGGCCCTGAACATTTATGTTGCTCTTCTCCAAACACTCTACAGTCTGCCATAATCTGTAATCTACCTGGAACCGAAGTGCCCAGACAGAGAGTGCAATGGCCTAGGTGCAATGATTTCATGGACATATGGAAGGGACTATGACCTCCCTGTTCTATTTCCTTTTCCAGATGGTTATGTATTACTATTTGTTAATCATTGACAATGTGCTCAAACCTGTAAAAGCTACAACACAGCCTCACTCTCAAAGAGTAACCTAATCAGCTAGGGTTGTGTAGTTTCTGGTAACTGACCAATGGGTAATAGCTACAGACTGTAAAGCAACTTGGAGTCCAGTTCTTCTGACTGGAAAGAATGTATTACTACAGCCTTTTAACTCTGGAGAACTGAGTATACTAGAGTCAAGTTAAAAGTGAAATACATTTGTTGGTGTAAGTATAGAACCTAGTAATTGTCACCAGATGTTAAGAGAGACTAACACAACCAGCAGCCCTTGAGAGAAACAAAAGAGCTTACAAGGGCTTTGTCATGACTCTAGAAGACCCAAAATTCACATCCCAGGGGATGCTGCAGATCAGAGATGGGGTGCATTAGCAGAGGTAAACTTTCACAGCCCCTGCCTGCTCTAACAAGCCCCAGTTCAGCAAAACATCTATGCACTTTCTTAAGATTAAGCATGTGCTTCAAGTCTATTGACGTTAATGTGATTTAACACTGTTGCCTGATTTAGAGTGTTAATATTAATTTGGATAGTATGGGTTTTAGGCTCACCAATCTGTTTGATCAGAAGATAAAAGTTCTTGTCCTGAATCAGGCTCCACAGAATTTACAAAGGACCCTCGGGGGTATGACAGGAAGCTCACACTGAGACAGATAGAGCCATAAAGACTTTTTATTAAAATCAATGTAATAGTCAGTAAACGGTAAAATAATCAGAGTTGCAAAGTTACAATTGCATTACTACTATTCAAAAGGTACATATGGTATTATATGCTACAAAGCTTTGGTTAAAATACTCACACCCTTTCTTAATAACCTGGTGGTAAGAGACACAGGACCCTCTGGCGGTTCAGGTTTCTCAATATTTGAGTGAGAGATGCAGATCTTAAAAGAAGCTAATGCTAAGAGCTACCAAAGCTAACTTAGAGTTTACTTAACTAACTTAAACTTAAAACCTAATAAACAAAATTAAGAACAAAAGCTTCGGGAAAACCAAGCTTAGCCTAGTCCCCTTGGAATTAAAGTTTGAAAAGAACGAATACAGCCTAATAGTTAGTAGTGTCGTGGCTAGAGAAGGATAGATAGTCTAGCCAGGTGGGTCACCTCTTTTATAGGGTACAAGTGCCAGAAATCCTTCCTCCTATGCCCAAATTTCATTCCGCACCCACAAAAATGTTAGGGTACCCTTACTTCATAGGCTAATATGTATGTGCGTATTGATGACATGTACCTACACACACGTTATTTTTGTTCTTCTTAGTTATTTCAATTCTTTCCATGTGATGTACCTTTTAAGTCTGTGGGTACAAACTTGGAAGAAAAAAAACTACCTTCTTCCATCATCTATCTGTCTAGGTAAAAGGTCTCAATATAGGCCAACTTTGCTATCTGGGTGAAAAGTCCCAGATATAGATATACTAACTTTGCCTTAGCTTAACATACAGGATATGGCTTGTAGGTTCCTTGCATTACAGGCAAACTTACTTTAAAATAAATCTTTATAAATCTATTACAATAAACCAAATATTTAAACTATAAGAAAAGATAGATATATATGCAAGCAAGTAGGTTAATCCTTTAGGCTACAACACTTGCCCAATGTTAAAAATGTGTTCAAGTGCTTTGCTGTATAGGGACAGCTACCAAATAAAGGCCCTCAGCTGACCAGAACGAGGATCTCTCTCCTATTCCAGAGCAGTGCATGCCAGCAAATTCACACAAATATCCCAACACCTCATACATATGGCTTTAAAGCTAAAAAAAATAAAAAGCTAATCACATCTCCTCAGCAACACAAACTAACACGAGCACAGCACACCTGTCCTCCGCTGTCTACACTGGCTTCCCATAGAATTTCAAATCAAGTCAAGGTCTCAGCCCTTATCTTCAAAATGTTCCATGGCCTGGAGCGAACGTATCTAAAAGATTGTCTAAAGCCTAGGACGAAGACCATTGTTGTCACCTATACTACTCTGGCACAACCAAACTTTCTACAATAAGAGTAAAGCTTGTCTGTGCTGGAGACAGAACTTTCTATGGGGAGATGGTCCAAAAATACGGAATGAACTCTACCAAGAATTAAGGACCACCACAAACCTTCCCCACCACTTGCTGCTCCCAGTGCAACATGCATTTCTTTAGCATTGCCTTCTCTAATGTAAGCACATAGCAACAAGTATATTGTAACAATTGACTGAAAGCCCTGATGGGCCAGATCTGGCCCACAGGCCATAGTTTGCCCTCCCATGCCCTATGCCATTGCGACTGCCCTCCGGACAGAGGAGACATAGATGACTCTGGAGCCAATGAATGCCACTCCTTCTCCTGCATGGGACTCAGCACACTTCCCCTGCAGTGCTCAAACTTTGCAAAACCAGGGACTGAGAGATGCCAGGGTGAGGCACTGCTGTCAGAGCACTGGGCCAGCTGAGTCACTGTCTTCAGAGCACCAAACCAGCCCAGAGTCATCCAGGACTCACACCTCCCAAGGAGGAATAAATGTTCACAGAAGAGAAATCACTTACTCTTTATATATAAGAAGGATCTCTACACGTCTAATTCAAATTAGATCACACAAACTTTATTTGTATTGCAAGGGCCATCCAAGGCTCCCACTCAGAACTGGGGCCCCACTGAATGAGTCAACAATGTGATGCTGTTGAGAATAAGGCAAATGTAATTCTGGGATGTATTAATGGGAGTGTCATACTTAAGACATGGGAATAATTGTTCCACTCTATTTGACACTGGTGAGGTATCAGCCGGAGCACTGTGTCCAATTTTGAACAGAACACTCCAAGAAAGTTGTGGACCAACTGGAGTCCAGGGGACAGCAACAAAAACAAAGAGGTTTAAAGGAAATGTTGAAAGAATTGGACATGAAGGCTGAGGGGGGCACAATAGTAACAAAAAGATTGTGATGAAGAGGATAGTGATCAATTACTGTCCATGTCCACCGAGGGTAGGATAAGAAGTACTCAGCTTAGTTTATAGCAAGGGAGGTTTAGATTGGATATTAGGAAAAACTGTCTAACGATGAGGATCAATAAGCACTAGGTTACCTAGGGAGGTTGTGGAGCCATTGAAGGTATTTAAAAAGAAGTAGACAAATACCTGGCAGGGATGGTCTAGGGACTTGTCCTCCCTCAGGACAGGGAGCTGGACTAGATGTCTTCCTGAGGTCCCTTCCAGCCCTACATTTCTATGATTGTACTAGGCACAGTACAAATACTCACGAATACATGATCCCTGAGTGACAGAATTAAAGTCCTGAGACACCTTTTCTGTGTGTGCAGCAAGCAGTCCAGCAGGGACAGCAGAAAAGGCAGAGTTCAGAGCTATGCAGTGAAGAACATGCCTGCATGAAAACTTTTAAAAATCATTTCTCTAAAGAAAGTTAAAAATTCCCCATGCTGGTGAGTTCAGTACTCAGAGTTGAAGGAAAGAAAGGCCTTCACACCAAGAGGTTGATTTCCTACGTCCATACTAGGTCAGACCAAGATACAACTAGCCCAGTATCCTGTCTTCCAACAGTGGCCAATGCCATGTGCCCAAGAGGGAATGAACAGAACAGGTAATCGCCCAGTGATCTATCCCGTCACCCATTCCCAGCTTCTAACAAACAGGGGCGAGGGACACCACCTCTGTCCATCCTGGCTAATAGTCATTGATGGACCTATCCTTCATGAACTTATCTAGCTCTTTTTTGAACCCTGTTATAGTCTTTCATTCTACAGGGTTGGCAAGAGGCAATTTTTAGACTACAAATTAAGCTCTGATGCATCATG
The DNA here is from genome assembly GCF_016161935.1 of Mauremys reevesii. NCBI lineage: Eukaryota > Metazoa > Chordata > Testudines > Geoemydidae > Mauremys > Mauremys reevesii. The sequence goes on along the minus strand of NC_052632.1, from coordinate 52,971,125 downwards.
ATGGGCAGGTCCCACACTACCCTGCCACTCAACAGACACTGTGGGTTGATTGGCTCAGAGGGGTTCCTTTCAGTTTAATGAGAATATTTGTGCTTCTGAAGATTAAGGGACTGGCATGCAGTGATAGAGCCACTGGTCAGGCAGCTGTACTGCAAATTTCTTCCAATGCAGTTCCCAACAGTGACCTCAACTGAAATCATAAAGTCATTTTTTCTAACACACCTGCTTGTTCAGCCTGTGTTTAGGACTGTTTAAATGCTGGAACCTTGCCCGTAAAAAGACTGAATCCTACTCAGCTAAGCAGACTGTATCTAAGTTGTTGGTTTCCTCAAAGGCATTTTTTAAAAAGGAGTCAAACTGGAGGAAGGTAATTTGTCCAAGGAAGGTTCATTTTTATTTATTATTTTAACAAGTAGATTGGTCACTCCCCTAGCTTCCTTTTCATGTCTCCTGTTGTTTAGAATTAAATGTCAAACTACCTTCAACATGTAGGGACCATCTCACTTCACCAGATACATACATCCCCACAAGAATTTCAGCTATTTTCTCCATGTTCCAGCAAAGATTAAATAGCCAAGTGCTATAATGAAATTGTATAAATCACCAAGACATAATTAACTTCAGAAAATATACCACAGGATATTTATTCGTTTTAATTATGTAGAATACTTCATGGTACCCTAAGTTACCCTTCTCAAAATAAATGAACTCGAGTACACTCCATAACACAACTTTATTTTCAATTGTGTTTGTTCACTTTCTTACTCATTTATACAGTACATGGGAGGAATGTGCGATCGGTCTCCAGGTAGATGTGAATTAGGGACGTTCCAGTATAACAATTTTCAAATAGAAAAGTCTGAAGATCAGTTTGGACTCTGTTCTCCTATTTCTACTCCAATGATTTATACCAGAATGTAAACCAGGTTTAGGTCAAGCTACACTTTAGAACTCATAAGAAACAGAAAAAGAGTTTTCCCCCTGCTTGTATCACTGAGTTCATTCAGGCTTGCCCCTCTGCCTTTGGCTGTTCCAATCGCTACCCTGGCTGACAGGGTGCACCTAGACTTTTACCGCAGCCAGACACGGCAGGAGAGCCACACGACTGCCCCAGCAGCAGGCAGGGGGTTAAATAATAATTGGAGATATACCAATCTCCTAGAACTGGAAGGGACCTTGAAAGGTCATCGAGTCCAGCCCCCTGCCTTCACTAGCAGGACCGAGTACTGATTTTTGCCCCAGATCCCTAAGTGGCCCCCTCAAGGACTGAACTCACAACCCTGGGTTTAGTAGGCCAATGCTCAAACCACGGAGTTAACGGGGATTCGCGGTGCCGGCTCCAGACTTCCACGTGCTCCCGCCAGGGGCCGCCCAGCTCCTCTGCTAGCCCGGCGCGACCCTCGGGCTAGAGCTGCGGGCCGAGGCCCTACAGCCATAGCCCGCGCGCGCTAGCCCTGGGCGCCAGGCAAAGGCGGCAGCGGCCCCCGGCAGGTCCGAGCCGGGCCCGCCAGGCCTCGATCCTACCGGCTCCCCCACCAACCAGCCCCCGAGCCGCGCGGCGCCGGGACAGCCCCGCCCTCACCTGCCGCCGGCGCCCGCAGCCGCGCGGGGCTCCCCGCCCGCAGCAGGGCCCCCAGGCGGCTTCCGCGTAACAGCATCTCCCGAGCCATGCCGGGCCGCTCGCTCTGCTGGGCGCACGCGGCGAGTGTGAGGGGAGAGACCGGCGACTGCCGGGGGAGGGGGACTCTCGCCTTCCGACGCGGCGCAAACTGATGATGTCACGTTGCCTGGGCGACCCAGGCGCGCCTGACAGGAACCGCCCCCCTCCCCGGGAAGGCGCAGAGAGGCGGCCCAGGGCTGCGGGCGGGTGTCCGCTCGCTGCTTTCGAGACGGGCTTCAAGGGCAGCGCCCGCAGCTTACAAAGCCCCCTTCCCCCAGCGGGTGCCCGCCCCCCGGCCTGGTTGCCCCTTCCCCCCCGCTGGTGCTCATCGCCCCGCGCCCTGGTGCCCTCCCGCTTAGCAGATGCTCAGCGGCGGCTGTAGCCTTTTTGCCGCCCCAAGCCCTGCAGTGAGGCAGCCTGCGGCAGGTCCCTGATCCTGCGGCTTCGGCTACCCGCCGCGAATTGCCGCGCTTGGGGCGCTGATGCCGGGGAGCAGCCGCTGCCCTCACATGGCCACGTCACATGGTATCTGGGGACCTCGTAATCTTTAATGAATTTGTCCTCACACCAACACTGTGAGGCAGGAAAGTGCTGGTGTGTCCGAAGTGCAGATGGGGCCCCGAGACACAAGGGGACACATTACACTTGCCCAGGGTAACCCAAAAAGTCTGTGGAGGAAAAAGGGGATGGAATCCCCATACCCGTAACCCCAGCCTGGATCCCTAACCACTGACGTCTGACTCTGCCTTCCTGAATCCCCAAACCTGGATTTTCAGACCGGCTCTTAGGGAGCTTGTCTCTCTTATAAGGAGGGGGATATGCAAATAGGAGTGACAGGCAGGGGCAGCTCCAGGCCCCAGCACGCTAAGACCACAGACCTTGGGTCTGAATGTCCCCCAAATGGGCTCCCCACCCCAGGTCCGAAGAGTTGGACACCAGCTCCACCGACAGGGGCCTGACCCTGAACAGGACCCCGTGGAGCATGTTCCCTGTAGGGAGGCAATCACCGGCTTGGGCACGGTGAGGCCCTTGTCCATCCTATCTTTGGCCTGGGAGAACACTGAGGCCAACCAGAGCTGGAGGGGCCTCATCCTGAGTCTGGTGTGGTAAACCACATATGTGCACGCCAACATGTGACCAAGAAGTTGGAGACACACTCTGGCTGTCATCACGGGAAACCTTGTGACTGTGTCAAGGAGCCCTTTCAGGGTCTTGAATCTGTCTGGTGGGAGAGAGGCCCTGGTCGACGTGGCATCCAGGAGTGCCCCGATAAACTCTATGCACTATATCGGGACTAATGTGGACTTGGTGTCATTCACCAAACAGGCCCAGGGTGGCGCATGTGGACGGGAGGAGCGCCACATCATCCCACACCTGTGACCGGGAGCTGCCCTTGACCAGCCCGTCGTCCAGATAGAGGAAGATCTGGACCTCACAACGTCTGAGGTAGGCCACCACCAGAGACATGCACTTCATGAATTCCCTGGGATCAGTGGACAGGCCAAATGGGAGGACCATAAATTAGTAGTGTTCCTGCCCAGCCATGAAACGGAGGAAGCGCCTGTGCCCCTTGAATGTATGGATGTGGAAGTACGCGTCCTGCAGATCGAGGGTGGTGTACCAGTCCCCGGGATCCAGGGAGGGGATGATGGAGGCCAGAGCGACCATGCGGAACTTGAGCTTTACCATATACTGGTTCAGGTCTCCCAGGTCCAGGATGTGCCTGAGCCCCCCTTTGGCCCTGCAGGCAGTGTCAGATGCAGCAGATACGGCTGCATGGTCCATAGCCTCCGCGGTGTCCATGAGGAGGGCATTGTGGACAGGAGGAGCGCCACGTGATCCCGTGGGATAAGGATATAGCAGGAGTAGTACCCCTGGCGTTTGAACTCCGCAGGCACCACTGCCACAGCTCCTAAGCCAAGGAGCTGCCCCATCTCCTGCTTGAGCAGGGCCTTGTGAGAGGGGTGCCCCAGGAGGGACGGGGGTGGAGGGTGGTTGGGCGGGTTAGAGATAAATTGGAGGGTGTAGCCCCGGTAGATGGTGTTGAGGACCCAACAGTCCAAGGTCAGCCGCGACCACTCCGGGAGAAAAGCACACAACCGTTTGGAGAAAGGAAGCTTTATTGCTGGTGGATCCCTGGCATGAACTGGTAGGTAGCCCGCGGGTGTCCCGTTAAAACTGCCATTTCCCTGCCTTTTTGCCCTTGGAGGACCCAGGCTGGGGGGCAGACCGGGACTGCCTCTGCAGGCATTTTTTACAGTCCCATGACTTTTTATAAGGGGGCTTGTATTTAGAATGGGTGGCCTGGGTGGGAGCCTGCTGCGGCTTAAACTTAGGTCGAGCCGGAGCCGGAACATAGAGGCCCAGTGTCTTCAGCATAGTGTGGGAATCTTTCAGGCCATGCAGCTTCACATCCAGCTGTTCCGCAAACAGGGCCTTGCCATCAAACTGCAGGTCCTGAAAGGAGGTCTGCGCCTCACTGGACAGCCCAGACAACAGGAGCCACAGCACCCTCCTCATGGAGGCCATGGACCATGCACCTGTATCTGCCGCATCCGACGCTGCCTGCAGGGTTGCCTTGGCAGCCTCTGTACTCTCCTCTACCAGAGCCTTGAATTCCTTCCTGTAACATTCCTGGAGAGAGTCCTCGAATTTGGGCAGAGAGCCCCAGAAATTGAACTCATACCAACCCAGGAGAGCCTGATGATTCTCCACCCATAACTGGAAACTCAAGGACAAATACATTGTCCTCCCAAATAAGTCCAGCCTCCTTGAGTCTTTATTTTTCGGAGTAGGGGCTCGTTGGCCCTGCCGCTCCCTGTGGTTGACCGACTCGACCACCAGGGAGTTGGGGGCAGGGTGGGTGTACAGGTATTCATGCCCCTTGCCGGGCACAAAATACTTGCATTCCACCCTCTTAGAGATGGGGGGCAAGGAAACCGGGGTTTGCCACAAGGCATTTGAAATTTTTGCCACCCCTTCGTGGAGTGGAAGGGCCACCCTGCCCGGTACCGAGGCGGATAGGACATTGAAGAGGGAGTCCGAGGGCTCCTCCACCTCCTCGGCCTGAAGGCTGAGGCTTGATGCCACCCTTTTCAATAGTTCCTGGTGGGCTTTAGAGTCCTCCTGCAGAACAGAGGGGGGAGGGACTGTAATTGCCTCATCAGGGGAGGGTGTGGAGGCGGGCACGGTACTTTGCGTGTCCACCGGTACTGGAGGACCCACCACTTGGTTGTCCTCCAGGCACAGCACCGAAGATGCCGGTCTCACCAACTCCTTTCTCGGAGGCTGGGACAGGGAGGATGATGGCTGTTCCGAGGCTCCGGCCACCGAGCAAGCCCCCACCGGGGTCTGCGTCGGGGGGCCATAAGGCCCATTGGTACCATGGCACCGGCCACGGATCCTGGTGCCAATGCACCTGCTGTGGCACCAGGGGAGCAGGCTGTTCAGCCTGACTGACCTGTCCCATCGATCAACAACTATGAAGGGAGGCCAGGCTGGCGTACGACCTGCTGCTGTCCCTGGACCAGGAGGCATGGCGGCGGTGGGAACGGTGCTGACCACAAGACTGCGATCCTGACGTGGAGGAATGGTACCTCCATAGCAGCTGCTCCACGATCAGCTCTGGCGGGCGGATCCGTGACAGTGCTGCAACAGCGATTGATGTCCAGGACTGTGGGAGCGGTGCTGTGGCGGGGTTCTGGAGCTTCGATGTTCGTGTCGCGACTGGTTACAGTAGTCCTTTGGAGACGAAGACCTTCAGTGCCATCGGTCTCGACGGGGCCTGCTCCTTGAGGCGGAGCAGTTTCTGGAGCCCCAGTCAGTCGGTACCCAGCTAGACAACCTGTTGGGGGTCAACGGTGACCGGCGTGGACTACGCATGGGACGGTCGCTGAGCGGCGAACGGCATCGAGAACATTCCCTCGACCGCGAACAGTACTGAGCTGGGGCAACTGTGGAGATCCCAGCGGTGGCTTGCCTCTAGACCGCAGAGCCAGCGTTGGTGGTGCCGCTGGTACCGGCATGGACATAATGTCCCAGGCTGCTTGCAGGGCCTCCAGCGTGGAGGGCATCCGGACATCCAGGGAAGCCTGCTCTGAATGGGCCGGGCTAATCCGCTTGACCTGAGTCAGAGGCCTAGAGGCCGATGGGGACCGAGGATTGCCCAACACGGGTCTAGCCTCTCCCCTGGTTTTGCTGTGGTGGAGGCGGCCTCTTCTTACCCTTCTTGGCGTGTCCCGCAGACAGGGAACAGTGCCAACTGGTAGACAGCACCGAGAGGTCGCCACACACCAACACCGCGGTAACTGGGGCTGACTTGGAGCAGCGTGCCAGAGTCGCAGGTCATGGGTCAACGCCGACTCCATCAGGATATCCTGGAGCTGAATGTCTCTTTCTCTCTTGGTCCGAGGCTTGAAAGACCTGCAAATCTTGCAGCGATCGCTGAGATGGGTTTCACCCAAACAGCGTAAACAGTCGGCGTGGGGATCACTCACTGGCATAAGCCGCCTACAAGTGTTGCACAACTTAAAACCCGAGGCATGGGGCATGCCCTGGCCTGGGCACACTAAACTAAACTAAACTTATCTAACTACTTCAACTACAGGTACTACTACACTGAATGAACAAGAGTTCTGGAGGGAAGCTGCAGACAAGCTGGAGCAGAGCAGTTCCGAAGCACCTTCACTGGTGGCAAGAAGGAGCTGAGGGGGGGGGGGGGCATTCCCAGCCAATGGGAGCTGCGGGAAGCGGTGCGGGCCAGGCCAACACTTCCCGCAGCTCCCATTGGCTGGGAACGGCGAACCGCGGCCACTGGGAGCTGCAAGCAGACGTACCTGCGGACGCTCAGGTAAACAAAGTGTCTCGTGGCCCACCAGGGGCCTACCCTGAACAAGCCGCAAACCAAGTTTGGGAACCCCTGCCCTAGATTATCACAATGGTCCCTTCCCACCGCGGAGTGTGTGAATTTATTAAATGGGTCTGAGGTGTGAACTGCCTATTATTGTGTCAACTTTGTTAACTACTTTACTGCTAATCAAAGCATATTAGAAAGAAGAAAGAGGATCATAGGGAAAATCTTCACAAAATAGTCAGTGACATTTTGTTTTGGTGCAAGAAGTGGCTGGTGTTTTGGAGAATACTACCACAATCAACCCTCTACCCACCAATCCAACTGATGGAGCTAAAAGGCCAGAGAGGTCAGCTGAGTATCCCCCATCCAGACTAGGCTCTTACAGAGCAGAAGAGGCCTGGTCTGCTTTTAGTAGTAGGGTGGGGCCAGATGAGTTCCTCCCTGACTAGTGGCTGCTGCTTCTGCACCTACTGGAAGCTGCCTGAAGGCACTGCAATATAAAGGAGCTGCTGGGTTCTTAGTCTATTTGAAAATCAGGTTATGTATTGAGGAGTCTAGATGTTGACTTTGAAAATATTGGGTTAATATTTATAAGAAACAAACACTTATGCTTCAGGACATAAACCAACCACTAACTGCCTGGGATGAGGAAATTGCTTCTCCCATAGGCATGTTATTGTATAATTGTCCATTATGCATGATTTACCACCTTTCTCTAAAGCATTTGGTACTCACCGCTACGGGAGACAGGATATTGAACAGCATAGACTACAGGTTTGATCCGGTACACCAATTCCTGTGTTCCCTAACCTTCATCTTTTATGTTCCCATTTCTGCTATATATACACATTAGGTATCACAAGTTGCAGCACAACCCTGGGGGGGTAGCAGCTGGGCAGACATATTTTCTCATTTAGCATTAGGTGAACTGGTCCTTCTCTGAGGAATGTGAAATGGCCTCAATGGTGAACCCAGAAAAAGGTTGCAGGTCACGATTATGAGGGCTAAGAAATCTCCAGGTGCCTAAATCAGATGTTTTCCCTGCTGGGTTATTTGCACCTGAAAGGAAAAACACCATATAAAAAAGCTGTCCTGCAGACTTTGTCTGCTGTCCCCCATTGTATTTGATTTTCTGCCTTGGATCTGTATGTGCAGAATGTCTGGATTTTTCTAAGTCAGTGAGTGAAGAAGCCATGTATACACGGGTATTTCAGATGCTGCAAAAATTGCATCAGCATCTAAAACCCACTTTGAAAGGTTTCTCTGTGATGTGTACTCTTCCTGCTGCACTGAAATTGCCATTATTCATGGTAGAAATGCACTCCTTCTGCATTCAGAGGCCATTTACTCCTTTCTTACGCTGTTTGAGTTTAACAGTAGCTATCAGCTGTGGAATATTTATTGATGGGCCGTCTGGCTCTCGCCTCCTGAACTATTTTTAACAGCACTTTTCTAATTGCACCTCTTGTGCTTCGGTAAATGATTTTATATCTGCAATCCAGAGCTTTGGAGAGGACGTGCTATAGATTTTGATCTGATGTCCAGTCCTGTTAATGAGCTATATTCTGCCATTAGGAAACAGTTTTCATCAGCTGCTCTGTATTAAAATTATATTTCTGTAGCTACTTCTTAGTTCAGCTACTGACTTTGAAGCATGCAACATGCTCTCTGCCTTGGCTAGAGTGCCCAGTTTTTGGCAAGGAAGGGTTAGTAAGATGAAATTAATAACTGTTGAATCTCCACAGTGACTGAAATACTGTTCCATTAATCGCTTCTGTGGAATCATTACCACTTTATGAGTCAGTTTTACTGCCTAAATTTGCTCTGCTTCCAAAAAATATAATCATCAATTCTTATTCATTTATAAGTCACTTCTTTATTATTGGTAGACATCGAGGTGGTGTCTTGCTGAGTCCTCAGAGTCCTTGCTTTTTGTTAGAATTAAATATTTGGCACATGGCTTGGCCATGATTCTCCTCCAAAACATTCTAGTCAGTCAAGCACATTCATAGCTTTTAGCTCCTGCTCTTTGTTTCATGCTCAGTCAAATCCACCATAAATCCTGAGTATTTCTGAGGGAGCCAGACATTAATTTTCTGCCATCCAGGCTGGATTGTCAATGCCTTGCACCAGATCTCCATTTGTTTACACCTGTTTGGTGTAAAATGAAAACTCTCAACTCACAGGTGCAGCAGCATTTGACACCCATTTTGGACATGTATAAATGCTAAATCAGGTTTCAGGCAGCAAAGAATCAGGCCCTCAGACTTAATTGAAGGGTTGAGGGATGATGAATCTTTAGAAAAAGAGGTTTTCTTCCAGCTGTTTATTTAGACAGTTGAGTCAAGTGGGTGTAAATAAAAAACAAAATAAAAAAATAATATGAATAAAAATAACGGACGTATTGGAGCATAAGCTTTTGTGGGTGAATACCCACTTTGTCAGACGCATGATGTATTCACCCACGAAAGCTCATGCTCCAATACTTCTGTTAGTCTATAAGGTGCCACAGGACTCTGTCGCTTTTTACAGATCCAGACTAACACGGCTACCCCTCTGATACATGAATAAAAATGACCCTCTCTGCCAGGGTCAAATTCTTCTCTGCAATGGTGCAAATCCCTATGCAGCCACTGAGGGGGGACAATTTACCCACATAAACATCATAGAACTGCTGGCACCAGCTCAGTCTCAATGCAGGTCAGAGTATGTCCGGGCTGCTCAGAATTGCATTGACCCATTGAGGCCATTGCAGCAATACATAATAGCCAGGGTGTTGGAATGCTCCACCTTCTATAGCTGTCAATCACTTCCTTCTTCAGATGTCTTCTGAAATCATATGACTCTTTGCTTCAATCTCCTTCCTTGCTCATCTGCCCCATGTACGTACCCACCCTCCAATTTGCTTAATGTGACATTTTTCTACCAGAATTTCCTATTTACAAGGTGTTTTTAAACTTCCTACCAAGGTAAAAAGGTAAAAACATTTATCTCTAAACTTGATCGATTTATTTCATTATTATAAAAACCATTAGGAACACGCTGAAGCCTCCTCTTTCCTACAAAAAATAAAAAATGCATTTTCTTAACCTTCCCTTATAAGCACTATTTTCATAAGGCACTTGCTTTTGTCTCTCCTAAGGTCACCTTGAAGATTTCCACCTATTTTGTTTTTATTTCATAGTGAATTTAGCACTGGTTAAAGGTGACAGATTGACAGCCCTTGAGTCCTCTATCAACAGAACAAGTAGAGCATGAGCTGTAGCAATGCAAATCTTCCCCACATTGCCCCCTGCCACACTGTGCCTCTACACTGACCCAGAGAGATCACCATTCTCCAGGGCCTATTTAATCTTTATCTCTCTGCTGCAACTGCCATCTAATGTGCTGTCTGAGCTGCTGGTGGGTTTATGATGTATTTTATGTATTTAGATTTGTAAGAACAGATGCAAAAAATAACATCTCCCAATCTGGTTTGTGCAGCACCAAATACCCAGCGAGCAATACCTGAGCCAAGACCAGGCCTGCAGACAGTGTCATCCCACCCCAAGTATCGATGTCCCCAGCATGCATTGTTCTACCCTCACAGTCACACACAATGCAGCTGGACACCCAAATAAGGACTCCAAGTTAGGCAACAATGGTCATTTTCAGGGCAAAATCCATATCAATCTCTATTCAATGGCTAACGCTAATCCCTCCACAGCAACAAAAGGCAACTCACCCTAAACTTGAACTCCCTTTGTTTAAACCCTTCCTAAACCTATGAACTTCTCATGCTTCAAGCAATTCACACACAAGATACCTGCTTGGAGTACACATCCTCCCATAACACTCTTCCCACCTTCTTATGAAACCATTCCCCTCTGACAGGAGAGGAATATTACTCTGTAATTCATGGGGTTCTCATCCCCTATCACATATACTTTCCCTACTCACTCAGCCCTTCCTTCCCTAATGAGTCTCTCAGCCTCACCCTGAAAGCTATGGTCACTAGTCACCATCCAGCCTCCCACTGTTGGGTCAACCAGGAGAGGGAGCCAGATTCTCTTGCTATGTGAGGTTCTCATCCACACAGAGAGTAAGATGGCAGTATCCCCCTCCCACCCACCAGTCTCTTCCCTTCCCATCCTTACAGCAACGTTCTAAATAAGTGCCCACTCATATAATCCACTCTCCTACTGTGGCGGTTGCGTGTGGGAGAATTGGGCTAGGCCAGAGCCATTAGACACAGCTGCTCCCACTGCTCGTCAAGGGCTTACCCCCTCCACAGCTAGCAGAGTTGGCGCTAGGCCTAAACAGACTAAAGTTAAGCAATTGCTCAGGGCCCCAAGCAGCTCAAGGGGCTCCCAATTAATTATTAGTATTTGTTGGGGTGGGGGGGATATTCCTGCTTAGGGCCCCCAATGGGCTAGCACTAGCACTGACGGCTGATAAGTCTTAGTGGAAGTGGGGCAGGCTGGGACTCTCCTGTCTAGTTCATACAGGCCACCAGTCACCATAGCCCACAATCAGTCCCCTGAGATATTCACTGCTCCTGGCAGTAGTTCTGTTGTCCTGTTCAGTCCCCTCTCTAACTTTCCAGTAGTTGCTTAACAATGGGGGACATAGCCCACAGCCCTAACATCTTGTAACATTATTCCATATAGAACCGTTTAGTCCAGCGGTTCTCAAACTTTGGCAGCCCGAGGACCCCCATTTTGATTTAAAATTTTTCATAGACCCCCAAGCCCTCTACTCAGCCCCAACCTCCACTCCACCCCTTCTCCCAAGGTCCCACCCCTGCACCTCCTCTTCCCCACCTCTTTCTGCCCCTCTCCTGAGCGAGCCCCAACCCCACTCCTCCTCCCTCCCAGTGCACCGGGGAACAGCTGTTCTACAATGTGCAGGAGGCACTGGGAGGGAAGGGGAGGAGTTGATCAGTAGGCCTGTGGGGCCCCTGGAGTACCCTCACGGACCCGTGGGGGTCCACGGATCCCAGTTTGAGAAATGTTGGTTTGTTCAAACAAAAGGTATTGTACGGTGTCACTGATCTGCTCTTTATGGCTCAAGAGCAGAGCTTTGTGTGAATTGAAGTTCCGTTGTCTCTCCTGCTCTAAACTGGGCACTGTGCTTTTCTGAGAGCCAGTTATGAGGATGAGGTGATGGTAATAATGAGCAATAGAAAGCAGCCCTCTAATGATCCAGGAGCAATGCTGTGGGCAATGCAGAAGGCAGCAGGGAGTGGGAGTCAGAACGGGTGAGAGATTAAACTCATGTGAGGTGTTCAGGAGAGGGAGAAGAAAAGCAAGGGAGCATGGTGGCCTGTGAGGTAATGTGTCTGTTTCTGGGCCCTCTTTTTCAAGGGATTTCCTGGAGATTATAACTGTGCCCAGCTGTTCCTCTGTGTGGAAAGAAAGAATGGTGGCATTGGGAGCAGCATTCTTTAATGAGATGGGGGCAGAAGTGGACAGTGAGTCTGTGCAATCTGCTGATGAAGCACAGTTGTTAAAGTCAATTAAAAAAGAAATTGTGAATCTCCACACGGATTTGCACACAAATCAACCAAGTTACACCAGGGATGAATTTCGCTCTGCCAGGAATTTGGCAGCAGGATGACATGAAATTCAGCTAATGCATTTCCACCTTTTCATGTTCTCTGTATGTATAAATATCTTCTTGCTGTATGTTCCAGTCTATGCATCAGATGAAGTGGGCTGTAGCCCACGAAAGCTTATGCTCAAATAAATTTGTTAGTCTCTAAGGTGCCACAAGTACTCCTGTTCTTTTTGCAGATACAGACTAACACGGCTGCTACTCTGAAACCTGTCACCAAGAGTAGACTGTATGTGCTGGAGGCACTGAGCTTTAAGGATGCCCTGTGAAAGTAGACTTAGAAGTTATTATGGACACTCAGTGGCAGATCTTCATATGGTGTAAATCGTCCTCACTCCATTGAAGTTAATAGAGCAAAAGCAGTTTAAACCAGCAGAGGATCTGTGCCTCAGGGAAGATGGCTAAAGGTGAAAGCAAAGGGGCAGGTGGGCTGTAATGGAGAATCACTTGGTGGTCGAGCAACACAGACACATCAGAGTGTTAGCCGTGTTAGTCTGTATGCGAAGGACAGCAAACCAGATGAAAATGGTGACATACCACAGACTTTTTTTTCTTAAAGATGCCATTTTTAATTAATGTTAAACAATAAATAAGCAAAATTTCTGAGAATTTTCAATTGAATCTTTACTTACTGATGAAATGCTATAAACTTGGTTAAGATACACTGCAGTCTTCAGATGACACACAAAGGTGAGATTCCTGGTTTAAGTGAAAAACCAAACCTGGTCTTGTGAACAGGCATTTGATTGGGAATCAGGAGACCAGACTTCTGTGTCTGCCACTGAGCTGCTGTGTGCCTTCACCTCTCTGTCCCCACCCTTTGTCTGTCTTGTTTGTTTAGATTGAGAGTTCTTCGAGGTAGGGACTGTGTGTGTAAGCACCTACCCCAATGGGTCTCTGATCTTGGTTCGGATCTCTAGATACACCTACAATAGAAATAATGAATAACACAACCTTTTATAGACAAATAGGCACTAGCGTGCTTCATTGTACTGCTTGTCCCTAGTCTAAATGGAGCCTTAAGTAGAGCAAGAAGCTAATGAGGTTGTGGACAGTTGCAAAGAAAGCCTTCCCATTATGACCTGCTGTACGTGTGGGGGGAGCAGGGGGTGGAGACAGGACTGTGCAACTGTTTGCATCCTGGCTGTAACCCAACTCCAAAGCTCTGAGAAATATGAATGTCCCTCATGCAGTAATTGACCACTGAAATGTTAATACTGATCATTGTTGATTCTTGCTGATGATTTTGATAGTACTTGTCTGGTGCCAACAAAGTTTGTACATTGGATTTGTCCCCATTTTTTAAAAGTTAATTTAGTGGTAGTGAAAGAATTCATAGACTATCAAGGTTGGAAGGGACCTCAGGAGATCATCTAGTCCAGGGGTCGGCAACCTTTCAGAAGTGGTGTGCCAAGTCTTCATTTATTCACTTTAAGGTTTTGTGTGCCAGTAATACATTTTAGTGTTTTTAGAAGGTCTCTTTCTATAAGTCTATAATATATAACTAAACTATTGTTGTATGTAAAGTAAATAAGGTTTTTAAAATGTTTAAGCAGCATCATTTAAAATTTAATTAAAATGCAGAGCCCCCTGGACCAGTGGCCAGGACTCCAGGCAGTATGAGTGCCACTGAAAATCAGCTTGTGTCCTGCCTTTAGCACTTGTGCCATAGGTTGCCTACCCCTGATCTAGTCCAACCTGCTGCTTAAAGCAGGACAAAGCCCCAGATCCCTAAATGGCCCCCTCAAAGCTTGAACTCACAACCCTGGGTTTAGCAGGCCAATGCTCAAACCACTGAGCTATCCCTCCTCCCCATATGTAGCAGCCTATCTGACCTATGAGAGAGAGGTGGAGCCCACAGTAGAAGGTGCCCAACTGACAGCCCCCGAGACCCAAGGCCTTTAAGTCCTAGAACAGGCATTGCAGGTTTCCCCTAAATCAGCTCAGTGACGTACCTATACTGTGACCCAGAGGAGCTTCTCACAGGGGTTCAGTCTACTTGGTCCGTTCAATTTTGGCATCATGCTGGAAGTTGCCCTTGGTTTCTCATTAGCCAGTTAATGCCAGTTGTGATGGTGATTTTTATGACACCCCTTGTCCTCACATCTATCCTCTTGAAACTGGACAAAGATCATGAGTTAATTTTGAGCGGTTTCAAAGTAAGCAGCCAGGCTTCTGCTGTGGGAATAGTCTCCTCTTTCTCAGATGGGGTGCCCGATCCCACATCCTTGGTGTGCCTGAGAACCCAGCCCGATGTTTCCACTGTAGAATACCTGACCTCTAACATTCCACTGATAACACCAATGGGGACAGAAATTCCCAATTAGATGAATCCTGATATCCCAGGCAGGAGGGAGGATCTCCTCTTCTTTACATACAGGCACTGGAAAGCACCAGGCTTTTGCCTTATGGGCAGTGCATCTTGGGCTCCTTTACTGTGTATTTCACTTCACTATCTGCAATTTTCCACATGCTTTTCTATACACACGCAAGCTCATTTTCCCCTCACAGGCTCAGTGACTTACCCCTGGAGCATCCCATCCCTTTGATAGCCAGTTTTTCTACTCTTTATGGTTACAGGCTGGTTGCTAGAAAGAGGAATTGATGTCGCAATTAATAATTACTTGCTTGTTCACTGCTGAATAATTGATATGAAAAATGAACCTCTTGTAAGTTTCGCTCTACCAGGTATTTCCTTGCCCCTTTGGGATGATGTAGCCATTGTTGATTTTATTAAAAACAGCTAGGATGTGTACCATGTGTGTCTTTCAGTGTTATAAGTCAAAATTCAAATTACAGAGAACCTAAAACTCTACACCTAATCAAATTGCTCAACTAGCCTAACTGACATCTTTCTTAATACAATGGCACTAGACCTGCTCCATTGTTTCTAGTGGGGTGGGGTTTATTGGGTTTTCAGATTTAATTAATAAAAACAAACCCCACCCTTGTTGGTATTTTGCACTGTTCCCCCCTGCCTGTGTCCCTATCATGGTGGTTTTCAATCTTTTCTTCATTTGCGGACCCCTAACAATTTTCAAATGGAGGTGCAGACCCCTTTGGAAATCTTAGACATAGTCTGCAGACCCCCAGTTACCTGCAAACCACATCTTGAAAACCACTGCCCTCTCATAAAGTACTCACTCTATTTAGATGAAACCAAGAATCACTCCCCTGACCATCCATAATTAGTATAATCCAAACAGCTTGCAAATGCACCTGGTAATTCCAGAAAGAGATGATCAGAAAATGAGTCCTTTATAAATATATCTGAAAACTCATGGACAAGGGGTGAGGTCCCAGAAGACTGGAGAAGGGCAAACATAGTGCCTATCTTTTAAAAGGTGAACACCAAGGACCCGGGGAATTATAGACCAGTCAGCCTAACTTTGATACCTGGAAAGATACTGGAACAAATTATTAAACAATCAGTTTGTAAGCATCTGGAGGATAAAAGGATTATGAGGAATAGCCAGCATGCATTTGTCAAGCATCATGCCAAGCCAATCTAATTTCCATCTTTGACAGGGTTACTGGCCTAGTAGATGGGGGAAGCAGTGGATGTGATATAACAGGGGTAGGCAACCTATGGCACAGGTGCCAAAGGTGACACGCGAGCTGATTTTCAGTGGCACTTACAGTGCCTGGGTCCTGGCCACTGGTCCAGGGGACTCTGCATTTTATTTAATTTTAAATGAAGCTTCTTAAACATTTTAAAAACCTTATTTACTTTACATACAACAATAGTTTAGTTATATATTATAGACTTGTAGAAAGAGACCAAGAACATTAAAATGTATTACTGGCACGCAAAACCTTAAATCAGAGTGAATGAATGATGATTCGGCACAACACTTCTGAAAGGTTGCTGACCCCTGTGATATAACATGATTTGAGTAAGGCTTTTGACCCAGTCCCACGTGAGAGTCTCATAAGCAAACTAAGGAAATATGGTCTGGATGAAATTACTCTAAGGTGGGTGTGAAACTAGTTGAAAGACTGTATTCAAAGAGTAATCATCAATTGTTTGCTGTTAAACTGGGGGATCCATATCTAGTAATCCCACAGGAGTCAGCCTGGATCAGGTACTATTCAATATTTTCATTTATGTCTTGGATAAGGGAGTGGGGAGTAGGCTTATATAATTTGCAGGTGACACCAACTTTGGTGGGGTTGCCAGCACTTTGGAGGACAGGATTAGAATTCAAAACCTTGACAAGTTGGTCTGAACTCAACAAGAGGAAATTCACTAAAGTACTAAACATGGAGGGAAAAATGAAATGCACAACTACAAAATAGGGAATAACTCACTAGGTGGTAGCACTGCTGAAAAGGATCTAGGGCCGGGGGTTATAGTAGATCACAAATTAAATATGAATCAATACTGAGATGCAGTTGCAAAAAAAGGCTAAAATTCTAGGGTGTATGAACAAGAGAGTCATATGTAAAAAACGGGAGTATAATTGTCTACTCAGCCCTGGTGAGGCCTCAGCTGGGCACTGTGTCTGGTTCTGGGCACCAGAAAGATGTGGAAACACTGGTGAGAGTCCAGGGAAAAGCAATGAAAATGACAAAATGTTTAGTAACTAAAGGAACTATAAGGAAGGGTTAAAAAAACTGGGCATGCATAGGGTATGTCTACATTTAAAATGCTACAGCTGCAGTGCTGCAACTGTTCCACTGTAGTGCTTCAGTACAGACTCACTACAGCTCTTCCATTGCTGCTGTTAATCCACCTGTCTGAGAGGTGGTAGCTAGGCTGACAAAAGAATCAGGCTGGGATAGCTGCATCTCAACAAGAGGTGGATTTTTCACATCCCTGAGAAACGAGTTACGCCCATGTAAGATTTCAGTATAGAACGGCCCTTAGTCTTGAGAAAAGATGACCGGGGGTGGGGGAGGGGTGTGTGGGACGCGAAGCGCTGCTAAACTCTTCAAATATGTTAAGAGCTATTATAAGGAGGACAGTGATCAGTTGCTTTCTATGTCCACTGAAGGTAGGACAAAAAGTAGTGAGCTTAATCTGCAGCAATGGAGATCTAGGTTAGATATTAGGAAACTAGGAGGCTAATTAAGCAGTGGAATAGGAAGGGAGGTTGTGGAATCTCATCACGAGAAGTTTTAAGAACAGGTGGGACAAAGTATGATTGGGGTTGGTCTAGGTTTACTTGATCCTGCCTCACCACATAGGGCTGGACAAGATTCTCTCTTTAGGTCCCATCCAGCCCTACATTTCTATGATTTTGTGCTTAAACAGCTAGTTATTTCCTTTCTCTTTACAAATAATCAGGAACTTTGCAGCCGTAGGGAATTCAGTTACGTTTCATACACTGGGTACAAGGACTATGGGCTGTGCTAGTACTTCATTTGGTGCAGTTGAAGTGGAGGCCATGGCTGCTGCTTCTGCTAGTTTGTAGCTTGCTGCCTGGGGTCCATTAGAACAGCCCAGGATTAACAGACTCCAGCATGCTCCAGTTGTGTCCCTGCCTGCTCATGCCAGGTTCCCTACACAGAGAGCATAGCAAATAACTAACTGTGCTATCACTATAGCAGCCAACATCTCCCCCAGGTCTGGGGGAATCCAGTCGCCCTGTTAGGGCAGCTTTCCAGCACTGGAATAGGAAGATGTCCCCTAGACATGGTGGTATTTCTGTAAAGCCAAGTACAGCACTTTGTGTGGAACAAAGGCCAAAACTGTAACATAATGAAACTTCTAAACAATCCAATGCATTGGCACTGCAAGAGGGATGCGTAGGGCCTCGGGCCGCAGAGTGACCTTCTTTTGCTCGGCTGGCCAGGGGTTATTTTTCATTACCACCCTTGCAGACTAGCTGGTGAGCACGGCCCGTGAGAAGTACCTCCCATTCCTTCCCTGCTAGTTTGTTGCTCTCACTGTTACGGCTTGTATGGCCACCTCTTTGTTCTTTCCATGTTCAGTTTTGGGTTACGCCTTCTTGTTTTGTCACTTGCATCTAACTTGAATAACTTATCGCCATGAGATCTCGTCCCAGCCTGCCACTTGCATCACCTTTCCTGTCTGCATATTAAGCGGGTCCCTCTCTGTGTCAGACTGTGACTCTCAGTTTAATGTCCTTTTTTGAATATACTTATTCTACGGGGACAAGAGCTGCTTCCACTGCACAGGCAGTAGCACCAAGACGATACAGCAGCAGCAAAACTTCCCTACTTTTATGTTAAACTTTCTATATTCCATTTAACGGGGGTGGGGTTAAAGAGTAGAATTGTAAAGTGAAGCAACCAAAGGTTAGGAAACCCCAACATTGACGGTGCCCATGAAACCTTTGCCCTGCTCCTGTGAGCACATGCAGGAGATAGTGTTTAATTACACTTTTTTCTGCAGGTGCCCTTGTGTGTCACTTGGTGCGTCTATTAGCCAGGGTTGTGTAATGAAAAGGGCCAGATCCAGAGCACCAAAGCCTCACACTCACTTCCAGATGTTGGTGTTTATTGAATGAGGCTGGTCTTGTGCTTAAGTCACTGGACTAAGGCTCATGAAACAGTGGTTTCTACTGTGACCTCAGCCAGATTTTCCTTTCATGGCACTGGGCAAGTCACTTAATTTCCAATAAATGGAGGTAATTCCTGACCTGAGTGAGGATAAATCATTAATGGCTGTAGGGGGCTGATACACAACAATGCAGAGCATTATAGAAAAGCCTCAAGGGAAAAACAAAAAAAGCCCATTCAGGGCTGTGTGTAGGTGGTGTGTGGTGGATGAAACAGTCACTGAATTAACAATATGGATAAATATAAATATTGAACAGTTGCCTCACTGAGTACTAACCAACTTGCACACTGAATGAAGAAAGAATTGTAAGGGGAAAAGTATGACAGTGAAATTAAAGATGACACTAATTCATGTGCACAAGGGGCAGACTTAATGGGAAACAAATTTGGAATTTTTTTATCTGCTGCCTCCTTCACTTTGCAACCTTTATAGTCTGACTATAATGATTTTTATAAGGGATTTCCTATTTATTATTTTTAAGAAAAATGCATCATATACAGCTATTTGCATCACTGCAATAAAGCACCAGATACACTGTACAGTATATGAAATATAGGAGGTCTAAGCCTTTGCACCAGTCCCTACATTGTGGAAAGGCCTCTTCAGTAGAACTTATGGAATATACAGTTTCACTGATTATATTGTATAAGCCTGTATGCATTAAAACTGACATTCTTCTTAACTTTCTTATGTACATGGGTGTAATACTAATTGACTACTGAGATCTGTATAGCAGAAACGTCCACTCAATTTACATACTTTGCTTGGACAGGGCCAATGGAACAGTGACAGATGACATTTTATTAAACAAAAGCAGTGCACGTGCACATTTTTAAACACTTACAACTTAGGTAAATCAAAACCAACTTTTTACCAAACCCATGAAAGGCATGTGTGTGTGAGACCTAAGGACTACAGTTCAGCCAGATTTCAAGTGTCCATCAGCTGTTCAGAAAGCAATTGCAGAATGTTTGGTAGAACTATTTGTTCCTAGTCTGCCAATGTTTGGGAATGGCTCAAGAGTTCTGGGTGAACCTTGCGAGAATAAATAAATAAATGGATTCCTAACTGAAAGCAGTGCATCCAAAATGTCAAACAAGGTGAAAATTCAGGAAAGTTAAAAGAAACTGAAGATAGAAGTGTCTGAGCAAGCTACTGTCGTCATCACTACCTGCTTCATCTCTAATCCATCCCAGAACGGTTTGTATGCGCTATGATTCTACAGCACTGCATTCCAAGTTCTTGTTTTCTATCACATACAGATTTTTTTTCTCAAGTACCTTCCCTTATCATATCCATCTTGATTATCTCTAATGTGCATTATCATGAATATAATATACACAAGTCACATCAGATACAGTGCAGCCCTCCACTCCAGTGGCTGTTTCCAGCGCTGTGTATTTATGCTATCTTGATTTTGGTACTACAGCTCCAGTTTGATCATTACAGTGTACTGCCCTCAAACTAACATTGCTATTAGTACATTTCAGGGCAGGGAAAGGCAGAATTGAATCTCAGTACTAAATCAGAACTTCTTTACTTTGTACCAGAGGATGGATTGTATGCTGCAGGGCTGCATCAGACCATACACAGGAACCTATGGTGCAAAATCAGTTGCAGCTCCCATTAAAAGAATTTCTAACCCTTCAGATTGCCAAGAAAACCTTCCAAAACAAAGTGAACATGAACTAGTGCAGAGCTATCTTGAATCTGTAAACAGCTTGGAAAAAACGGTTACCCACCTTTTAGTAACTGCTGTTCTTCGAGACGTGTTGTTCAGGTCCATTCAAAGTAGGTGTGTGCACGCCGCGTGCACGCCAGCCGGAAGATTTTCCCCTAGCAGCGTCCGTAGGGTCAGCCCTGGCGCCCCCTGGAGTGGCGCCACTACAGCGCCCTATAAAGGGGCCCGCCGACCCTCCACCCCCTCAGTTCCTTCTTGCCAGCACTCCGACAGAGGGGCAGGAGGGTAGGTATTGGAATGGACATGAACACCACATCTCGAAGAACAGTTACTAAAAGGTGGGTAACCGTTTTTTCTTCTTCGAGTGGTTGTTCATGTCCATTCAAAGTGGGTGACTCTCAAGCCTAACCTTAGGTGGTGGGGTCGGAGGTCACTGCTGACTGGAGTACTCCACGTCCGAAGGCTGCATCATCCCTAGCCTGGTGTGTGATGGCGTAGTGTGACGAGAACATGTGGATGGAGGACCACGTGGCCGCTCTACAAATCTCCTGAGTCGGGATCTGAGCCAGGAACGCCGCAGAGGAGGCCTGCGCCCTAGTGGAGTGGGCCGTGATCGGAGGGACAGGGGTCTTAGCTATACGATAGCATTCCCGGATACAGGTCACGATCCATGAAGAAATGCGCTGAGAGGAGACCGGGAGCCCCTTCGTCCTATCCACCACTGCGATGAAGAGCTGAGTTGAGTTTCTAAACGGCTTGGTACGCTCGATGTAAAAAGCCTAGGCCCTGTGGACATCCAGGGAATGTAACCTCCGCTCCTCATTGGAAGAGTGTGGTTTCGGATAAAACAGCGGGAGAAAAATATCTTGACTCATGTGGAACTGTGAAACTACCTTGGGTAGGAAAGCCGGGTGAGGTCTAAGTTGGACCTTGTCCTTGTAGAAGACAGTGTACGGGGGCTCAGATGTTAACACCCTGAGCTCCGACACCCTCCTGGCCGAGGTGATTGCTACCAGGAAGGCGGTCTTGTACGACAAGTACAACAGGGAGCACGAAGCCAGAGGCTCAAAGGGAGGCCCCGAGAGGACCAGATTCAGGTCCCAAGCAGGGCTCGGCTGTTGAACATGCGGAAATTGCCTGTCCATATCTTTGAGGAAACACCCGACCAGCGGGTTCGCAAACACCGAGGTACCCCCCTCTCCTGGATGGAAAGCCGAGATGGCCGCGAAGTGAACACGAATGGAGGAAAGGGAGAGGCCCAGTTGTCTTAGGTGGAGCAAATAGTCTAGGACAATGGGATTGGGACACCCAGCGGATTGAGACCTCGCTGACCCGACCATATGGAGAAGTGCTTCCATTTGGCCAGGTAGGTGGCCCTAGTTGACCGAGCAGCACTTGTCTGACCTGCTGGGAGCACTGCATCTCCACCGGGTTCAGCCATGGAGCATCCATGCTGTGAGGTGAAGGGACTTGAGGTTCGGGTGGTGGAGGGAGCCCCGGTCCTGCGTGATCAGGTCCGGGAGCAGGGGCAGCGTCGGGGCGCCTGAACTGACATGTGCAGGAGTGGTGTGTACCAATGCTGGCGCAGCCACACTGGAGCTATCAGGATTACCTGCGACAATACCCTGCGAATCTTCAAAATCACCCTGTGTATCAGGGACATCGGAGGAAAGGCGTAGAAGAGACTGACCCCCCAAGACTGTAGGAAGACGTCCGACAGAGACCCCAGACTGCGGCCCAGGAGGGAGCAGAACCGTCGGCACTTCCTGTTTTCCCTCGAGGCGAACAAGTCTAACTGGGGAAAGCCCCAGAGCTGGAAAATTGAGCGCACCACATCCCATTGGAGGGACCACTCGTGACCCTGGAATGAGCGGCTGAGTGTGTCCTCCAAACCGTTCTGCTCTCCTGGAAGGTAGAACACCGTCAGGTGGGTAGCATTGTGGATGCAGAAATCCCACAGCGCGAGGGCTTCCCTGCACAGGGGAGAGGAGCGTGCACCCACGTTTGTTGATATAAAAGACTGCCGCTGTGTTGTCCAAGAGGACTGAAACATCTGCCGGCCAGGTGGGACAGGAAGGTCAAACAAGGCAGGCGAACCGCTCTCAGCTCCCTGACATTGATATGTAACTCGAGGTCCGCCGGCAACCACAAGCCCTGCGTCCTGAGGTGTCCCAGGTGTGCTCCCCAACCCCGATCCGAGGCATCCGTTACCAAGGAGAGGGAGGGCTGAGGGGCAGCGAAGGGGACAAGCATGCACACTTTCTGCGGGTCAAGCCACCACCGCAGCAAGCTTAGCACCAAGCGGGGAATGGACACCACTGAGCCCAGGGGGTCCCTGGCCAGGCGATAAACTGTCGCTAACCAGACTGCAGCAGGCAAAGCCGGAGTCTGGCATGGTCTACCACATGGGGGCACATGGCGGTGTGCACCTAACAGCCGGAGACAAACTCGCGCTGTGGTAATCGGGGCATGGTGCAGCCTGAGGATAAGCTCGGAAATCACCTGGAACCTGGACCGGCAGGTATGCTCTGGCGTGGGTGGAGTCCAGAACTGCTCCTATGAACTCTATTCGTTGCGTCGGACACAGGGTGGACTTGGCTTCGTTCAAGAGGAGGCTGAGATCGAGAAAGGTCCGCCTGATGAACAACACCTGGGTCTCCACTTGCTCCTTGGAGTGGCCCTTTATGAGCCAGTCATCCAGGTAGGGGAATACCTGGATGCCCTGCCTGCACAGGAAGGCCGCCACGACTGCCATGCAATTCATGAAGATCCTTGGAGCAGCTGACAGGCCGAACGGGAGCACCATGAACTGCAGACGGGTATCGGCCACGACAAACCTGAGGTACCGACGGTGCCGGGGAATTATGGCAATGTGGAAATAAGCGTCCTTTAAGTTGAGGGCAGCATACCAATCTCCTGGATCCAGGGAGGGAATAATCCAGGACAGGGAGACCATGCGGAACTTGAGCTTTCACACAAACTTGTTCAGCCGCCGCAAGTCTAGGATGGGTCTCAGGCCCCCTTTCGCCTTCAGTATTAGGAAATACCGGGAGTAGAAACCTTTGCCCCTGAGCTCCCGAGGGACTTCCTCCACCGCCCCGCCTCTGTGAGGGACTTCACTTCTTGAGTTAGAAGTTGCTCGTGAGATGGCTCCCTGAAGGAGGGCAGGAGGGAGGAGAACTGGATAAAATATCCCCTCTCTATCGTGCGGAGCACCCAGCTGTCCGACGTGATTCGGGACCAGGCACGGTAGAAGGGGGAAAGACGTGACCCAAAGGTAGGGGTAGAAGGATCCAGAGTCTCGATAGGTAAGTCACCCTCAACCGTACCATCAAATAGGGGGTCTAGGCCCTGATGGTAGTCTTGATTGACCGGACGCCTGGCCGGAGGGGTGGCGTTGGTGGCGCCTCCTGCCATTTCTGCCCCACCTGCGCCCCAGCTCCTGGCGAGTCTGTGGCTAGTACGGGCGTGGGGCCGTCTGCGGCCTAAACTGTCTGCGCTGGGTCGCAGGGGTATGCAAGCCCAGTGAGCGAAGCGTGGCCCTCAAGTCCTTTAGGCTATGTAGACGTTTGTCTTTTCTGAGAATAACAACTGCCCCTCGAAGGGGAGGTCTTGAATTGTCTGCTGGACCTCATAGGGCAGGCCCGAGATCTGGAGCCAGGCTCCCCGCCGCATGACCAGGCCCGTGGCCAGGGTGCGTGAGGCTGAGTCTGCCACATCTAAGGCAGCCTGGAGAGAGGCTCGGGAGATCAGCTTCCCCTCCTCCACTAGGGCCGAAAACGCTGACCTCGAGTCCCGGGGAAGGAGCTCCGTAAACTTCGACATGGCTGAACATGTGTTATGACCATATTGGCTTACAATTGCCTGTTAGTTGGCAATGCGGAGTTGTAGGCCCGCAGTGGAGTACACCTTTCTACCAAAGAGCTTGAGTCTTTTAGCGTCCCTGCTCTTTGGTGTTGACCCCCGAAACCCTTGGCGCTCCCGCTGGTTGGCCGCATCCACTACCAGGGAGTCCGGGGGTGCGGTGGGTGTACAGGTGTTCGTGCCCTTTAGAGGGGACGAAATAGCGCTGCTCCGTTCTCTTGGCAGTGGGGGCCAGTGAGGCTGGCGTTTGCCATAAGGTGCAGGACATATCCGCTATAGTCTTTATCCGCGGGAGAGCCACCCTGGATGGCCCTGAGGGAGCCAGGATGTCTACTATAGGGTCCGCGTCCACCTCGATTTCCTCAGCTTGGATTGTGAAGCTCTGAGCTGCTCGCCAGAGCAATTGTTGGAGGATTCGAGTGTCCTCTAAGGCTGGTGCCGCAGCTGTGCCAGAGACCGCTTCGTCCGGGGCGGAAGACGAGGAAATTACATGCATCGGTCCTTCCTCCGGTGCATGCAGCCCTTCGGGGTCCTGCAGCACACGGTACTGTGGTTGCGGTGCCGGTTCTGATCCTAAATGCGGCACCGCGACCGGTACTGGGGTTGCGAGTGAGTGGCTTGGCATATCGGGCAGTGCCTGCGGAGCCCGAACTGAAGCTGCTGCTGGTGCCGCTGCCCGGCTAGGGGGTGCTGAACTTGGAAATGGCACACCCCTGCCTGGCGCCGGTGGAGGAGGCAGCTGCACCGGGGCCACCGACGCTGAGGAGACTGAGGCCGACCGGTGGTAGGCCCAGGAAGTCCAAAACAGCTACTGCGAGGGCGGCTGCCATTGTTGCTGCCACTGTGGGTAATGCTGGTGGCTCGCCCCCGAAACTGATCTCCTGCTCCACGACCGGCTGGAGCGGTAGGAGTCTGCGGTCTCTGAGTACGAGGACCTGGGGGGAGCAGCACCCGGTGCCATTAGAGAGCGGTGCGGAGGTGGCGGGGAGCCTCTTATCTGGTCTGGTGCCGCTTTAGCGGCGCGGTGCGGGGAGGGAGGCAACAGCATGGCCAGCTTGCCCCTTGATTGTACTGGGGGACGGACCACAGTAGGCAACTCCCTACGGTGTGGGGAGGCCGGCGCTGGGAGTCCCATCAAATCTGAGGCCGCCTCGAACGCCTCCGGTGTCAAAGGGAGGTGCAAGTCTCCACTGAGGTCTGGGGATCTAGGCTGGTCCGGACTCGACCAACCTCTCTGCGGTGCGGGAGTCGACGGAGCCGCTGAGGGCTGTAGCCCAGTCTGTCCGCTTGCACCCACGGACGGCGTCGGCCTCAGATCCTGGTGGGGTGACCGTTCCCTCATTGGCTCTCTCTTCTTGGCGGGCACTAACGACAGTGAGCGGTGCCGCACTGAGGCCGACTTCCTATGACCCGACTCCATCCGGTGCCGGGTCTTTGACGACTTGGGCTGGGCCCTAAGTCCTGATGCCGGTGCCGGGGCGCTCCGCACCGAGGAAGACGTACTGGGCACCGCCTCGGCCGGCTCCGAGTCCGAGGGTGGCCTCAGGGCAGCCTCCATCAGGAGGACTCTAAGTCTTTGAGCCCTGTCCTTGAGAGTTCTCAGGCGGAAGCCTCTACAGATAGAGCACCGGTCTTTTTGGTGGCTCTCTCCGAGGCACCTCAAACAAGCCGAGTGCGGGTCACTCTTGGGCATGAATTTCCTGCAGTCCTTGCAGAGTTTAAACTCGGGGAACCCGGGCATGCCCCAGCGGGTGACGAAAAACTTGGGGGGGACCCCCCCAACTATGAAGAACTATATACAACAATCTAAGTAAACTAACTATAATGCAACTATATACACGGACTATACATAAGGATAGGACACTGCAAACTTGCTATGCAAGAGAAGTTCCAGCTAGCCATCACTAGCGGTAAGAAGGAACTGAGGGGGTGGAGGGTCGGCGGGCCCCTTTATAGGGCGCCGTAGTGGCGCCACTCCAGGGGGCGCCAGGGCCGACCCTACGGACGCTGCTGGGGAAAATCTTCCGGCTGGCGTGCACGCAGCGTGCACACACCTACTTTGAATGGACATGAACAACCACTCGAAGAACAGTATCGTTGCAAGGGATGAGCGATGCTCTCATTCATCTCGGGTGTTGACTCAATCATAACGATGACATCTTAACTCTTAACATTGCTATTTCCCTGCTGACTTTAGCTGAAACACATAGCACATGTGACTTTCCATCCTTGATAGATGGCATGGTGGAGAGAGGGAGGACAAGGAGGTAAGTGGACCAAGTTGCTGCAAGAGGCAATTCAGAATTCAAGGCTCCTTCCGCTCAAAAATAATTAAGCGATTCCTGGCTTTGACAGGAAAGAAAGGAGATGTATCCCTTCTTTGGAGCTAAAAGACCTAATCACCTCAGTGCCAAAAGATTCAAACCTGCCTCCCGTGCCTTCAGGTTGCAGAAGCCCTAGATTTCTCAAGGCTTCTACAAGGCAATTATTATCAGCACAAAACTCTGCAGCGCATTCAAATCCAGGGCTTGACAAAACTGAAAAACATTCCAGATCTAAAGTTATGCTGAACTTCATGTCAAAATAAATTCGAGGAAGCCTATACTGACTGTCAAAGCTCTCTGCAGAGAATAGTGTACAGCAAAGCAGCTGGTACCTTATGTTTTAGGATCTGTTCCTAGCTCTGCCACTATCAAAGTGGGACAGCACCTGTTCCCCACCAGTAAAATTCACCCTTTTATCTAAAGCATTCTAAAGTCTCTGTCTAAGAAACATGAAGAACCACGTCTAATTTCTGAATTTATTTGAAGATGCCAGAGAAATTATGTGCCACTGCATTCAGCACGGCTGCAAAGTA
This sequence comes from Mauremys reevesii, assembly GCF_016161935.1. NCBI lineage: Eukaryota > Metazoa > Chordata > Testudines > Geoemydidae > Mauremys > Mauremys reevesii. The sequence continues at coordinate 52,944,087 of NC_052632.1, read as the reverse complement.
TATGGGATCAGGAATAGTGACACAATGCAATCTAGACTCTCCCTCCCACCCCCACCCCATACTTACAGTATTAGCAGCATTCTCTCAACAGGGGTATCAGAACTTAATTATGTTTCTCCGTTTTCTATAAGGACTTTCTTGCACACTTTCCACAGCTGGAAGCCAGTTGAACCGTAACATGAAATCAGCCCCATCTCCCTCAGGTTTCCCTTATACAGCTTTAGAAATAGTGCTAAAATTTTAAAAATAAAAATTATATATATATACACACACACACACACACACTCTCTCTCTCTCTAGCGGGACTCAGTACAGTCAGCTAAACCTTAGTTCACTCAGCTGATCCTAATGGGCACTAGCCAATTGGAACCATCCTTCAATCCAAGCAGTTTTACCAGCTTTTATTAGAAACACCAGCACATTTCAAGTTTCCTCTTTTTGATCACAAATATAGTATTTTTCTCCTTTTATGTATACAGCATGAGACACAGCATCAGGGCTTTCCATCCTTTTTACAACAATTTCCTTTGGACAAGCTCTGGGTTAGTGTTCAGTGACCTCACCCCAGCCCAGAATTTTGACATCTTGATTGCTGAAGACAGTTGCATGGGAAGGTGAGTCCAAAGATGGTGATGTTGGTACAACAGTTTAGATTTGCAGAAGAAGTTAAGCAGAGACCCTCTACAGTTTAAAAAAGATTAAGCAGTGCTGTGGTGCACTACTATGTTCACAGTATAGGGCAAAAAGTTCTTCCACTTCCAGAAGTTAATACATTTGCTTTTTTTCCTTAAAACACTGTTCCAATAAAAAATGTAATACTGGAGGAAGTGCTAACTTCATGTAAAAAGCCAAGCAAGCCAGATGCTCCCAACCGGAGCAACATCAGACCATGGGTTAGGGGGTATTCTTCTGGATTTGCTGTAAATCCCCTTTGAAGTTCACATAAACCACATGACTAAAATTTAAGGTGTTGTAATCCTAGGCTAACAGTGGATTTAACTTTCACATCCTAAACCTGGAGAGTTTCCTCAGTTTTAAATTCAGAAAGAAAGTAATTTACTGGGTGGTGGAGTGTGCCCATGAACATCAGGGCATGACGACAGGATATCAGAGGGAACACGTACATGATTAGTTATTTTTATTCCACAGAAAACCCTCAAATCTAGACTTGGAGTTAACAGCAGAAAAATAGTGTTAAAGTCAATAGGTTCATATTATGTTCATATTTTTCTATAGACTAAATAAATTAGCCCAGAATTAACTCAGTACTTTCTCTCTCTCTCTTCCAATGGTGATCCTTCTCTAAATTCAATGCATTTTAAAAAAGCAACAGCTATTAATAATTTATTCCAGTTAACCCTTCTGGATGAATGCCTGTTAAGTATTAAATGTATGTGGAACAGATTATCTTCCTCTCCCCCTCCCCAAAAAGGAAACAATCGATAAAGGGTGTGGTAAAACAGACATGCTACTGACAGTACTCCTTGTATCGTGCCTCGCCTATCAATGCCACTGGCTGCTTCTGTGTAATGAGCGAATATTCATAGCCATGTCTTACAAAGAACATGATCCAAAAAATATATAAATAAATAAAAACCTTAAACATTCTTACATGGATTTTAAAGAACAGAATACATGTTAAAAACTTCAGTAATTTATATCAATTTTAAGCAATACTTTATATACAATGGAAAAAAGACATGCATAGTCCAAATACAATGTTGAAAACAGCATTTTCATAACAAAAAACCCCAAACACTAAGTGTTAATACCATGTACATGAATTCAAGAAGGACCACCCTTTTTGTCTGTTGCACACAGTTTATTTAACAATATGATATATAAGTAAGAAATGAGGTTTTTTTTGTTTTTTTACCATTCTATACAGTGATTGAATCTTCTTGGATTTTCTTATTTATAGTAATTATAGAGCTTGCATGATTTACACTAGAATTGCATTCCTCATTTCAAGTTTCACATAGAAGAAAGAATGAAAGAAAAGAATGCTTCTTCTCTATTGAAATCAGCATGGTCTAAGAGTGATCATCCCTATTTTTTTTCATCTAAAACCAGTTTTATCAGAGAAACAAAGCAACAATTTCTACATCTGCAAGACAAGGATTTTGGCATTAGCCAATGTGTGTGTTTGTGTGTGTGCAAGAGTCAATTCCTATTTTTTCCAGGGGTAATACTTCAAATGCCTGCAGAGTTCACTATAGAAAAAAAATCTTCCCGCAACATGTCAAAGTTATCGGGATACATTATAATGTTGCATTTTTCAGGAAACAGTTTCTGAATATTATTTTTCTTCGCTTTTAAACACAAATGTTTAAAGTCTTGAAAATACAAATAAAAATATGAATATAATGAACTTGTTTTCCCATTAAAAAAAGGTATGAGTCAACAGGAACAAAAAAATAACCCAAAAAACAAAAACAAAAAAACCCACAAAAAAGAGACCAGATATTTTAACCGCCTGGCTTTAACAAAAAATATATTCTTTGTATTGTTTTTTTAAACAGCAATTCATTCTTCCATGTGTAGGAAGCAGCAGTTCCATCTAGGATTCAAAACAACCTAGATGTCTGAATTTTCAGTACAAAATGTCCAAGAACATGAAAGGAAAAAAAGTGATGCTCCCATAATGCTACAAACCCTCCACAAATTTTTCTAGTGTGTCTCCTGTGGTATCGCCAACCAGAGACAATTCGTTAGACAATGCACTCCTGTTTGGGGTGTTTAACTGTGGAAGCATTGCACTCTGTTCTGGGTTGCCCAAGTGTCCCTGATCCATGGAGCTAGCCATAGTAACTGCAAGTCCTGGGTGGGGGGAACCAGTCTGGGGAGAGACATGATGAGGTGACGGTTGGGGCTGTATTCTTGGTGACGGGCTGGAATGTGGTGGTTGGGATTGGGGCCGGGGAGACTGAACAGGTGCTGGAGATCGCACCTGGTTGCTGAGGGATGTGGCAATCTGCTGGCCGGGGAGATGAGATGCCTGTGGTTGTCCTGAGAGCATATGCTGCTGGGGGCTCATGGGATTAGGCTGGCCTGGGGACCCTATCTGCTGTTTCATCTGTTGCTGTTGCAGAATCCTTTGCTGCAGTGCTTGCTGAATGTTGGAAGTGCCATCTGCCCCCATGCCAGGTTGGCCCATCTGATTCAGCTGTCCCATCTGAGCCATCTGTCCCATGGACCCCCCCTGTATTGATATATGCTGCTGCATTCGTTGCTGTTGCATGGCTTGAGGATAACCTCCAGGTCCTTGAGGCTGCTGAAACTGATTATGCCCGGCCATCCCTCCTGCCATGCCAGCACCTCCTTGTTGCTGCTGCTGCTGCTGCAGTAATTGCCTCCTCAATATCTCTCTATACTGTGGGCTCATATTTGCCATGCCAGGATTGTGTCCAGGGTTCATAATGTTTATCGCTTGCCCCTGGGGATTCATGCCACCTATTCCCTGCTGCTGAGGAGGAACACTCGGTCTCTGGACTCCTGCTTGCATTGCACTTATGGTCTGCAAGCTAGGCTGTGCGTGCATACCTTGCTGCTGCATCCCAGGCTGAGATTGCTGCATCCCAGGCTGAGGCTGTATGCCAGCTTGTGGTTGCATCCCAGGCTGGTTTGCCACATATTTGGCTGTTCTTTGCTTAATAAAAGCTGCCATAAGCTGAGGGTTGGATTTGAGGATATTAAGAACCTGCTGTTGCTGCTGTGGAGAGCTAGGTGATTTCAAGGTCCGCAATAAGTCCTGAAGTGCATTCGGAGCAATGCTGCGTGGTGGCTGTTGCACACCTGGCATTCTTGGCCCAGCTACAGTTTGCTGTGGCGGCATTGGCATAACAGGTCTTGGCATTCCCGGCTGCATTGTTTGCTGTGGTGGCATTGGAGATGATTGCCATTGTCCAGATTGCATGTTGGACATTACTGGACCACTTACGGGGTTAGGCCGGGGTACATTCATGCCAACCTGCTGCATCTGGTTCACTGAACCCACTGCTGGGTTTACTATTCCTGGACGGCCAGGAGGTAAACCATTATTTATGGTGTTGACCCTGTAGAGTTGCTGCTGCTGCTGGGCAGCTTCTCTCTCAATCTGCCGAGCTGCTTCCACAGCCGCTGGGGGAGGCTGGGCAGGAGGCGGCGGTGCTGCCACCTGGTTTGTAGGTTTTCCTGTTGGAACAGTAGTAGGGGGTTGAGTTCTTGTTGCACTGGGGAAGCCAGCTGGTGATATACTTACAGGGGAAGGCTGGGGTTGAGGAGGCGGCTGCGGTGTTTGTGGCGTACTTGGCTGCTGTGTGGGAGTACCAGGCGTTGCTGAGGTAGGAGAAGGCAAACTTTGCTGAGGCACGTTTCGGGTGTTCATGGTAGCCATCCTTCGGCGCATTAACTGAGCTTGTTGGAGGCGGTGCTGAATCTGCTGCTGCCGGAGCTTGTGTTTAATATTGAGACAGAATGGCACAGGGCATTTGTTCTCTTGGCAGTGTTTGGCATGGTAGCAGCAAAGAGCAATTAGCTGTTTGCACACAGGACAGCCACCGTTTGTCTTGCGCTTGCAGCCCTTGGTATGCTGAACAACCCGTTTCATTTTCTGGCAGGATGGTAATGAGCAGTTTGCGTTGCGGCACTGACAGGCGTGGACCAGGGACTGGATGCAGCGCTGTATGCTTAGTCGACGCGACTCCTGGGGGCTCTTTGATTGTTGCTCTCCTTGGCTGTTGCTCTCATCATCCAGACCCAGGCCCCATTTAACCATCTTGTGGTCGTGGCTCTTAGTGTTGTAGCAGTTAATGCAAAGGTCGTAGTCCTAAAAATAAAGAAAAACCCACTCACTTCAGCATCTTAACACAGCATAAAGCTCTTGATACTACGAGGGCTAAAGAGGTTATGCCAACATATTCTTGATATGAAACTAGGCTTTACTGTTCTGTGGGTTTTTTTGCAGGGTGGGATCTGTCTTGCTCCACTCAATGCCAACTAAGGCACATTCTGGAAGGGCCCAACACCCAGTGCTATGACTGTAGGAACTGTGCCACCTCAAGAGAGGAGATGCTAGGCTCACCCAATGTTTAGACACAACAAATCCTGCATCTTGGTAGGTGATTAGACTAGATGATCCTTACAGTCCCTTCTAACTCTATGATTCTATTTATGAAAATACTGCAGTTAAGTCACTCTAGAGCAAGTAACCTCTTTAGAAGCTACTCAGATATTATCCCCAGCAACTAATTGCCCTGCCTGCTTCTGTCCTTTTCAGATGGTATTATGAGACAGTAAGTTTCCTCCCCATCAGTTACAGTTGCCTCATTGGGATAGGACATGACAGTCTCCTGAAGTCCAGCTTCAGAGACCAGCACAATGAGTCTAAAGGTCCTAGATCCTTTAATAGCAAGTTAAACCTAGCTCAGAATCAGAGTTTAACAGTAAGCTAAACCTACCTTAGATTCAGAAATGGATTGTTTATTTGACAGCTGTATATTTAGCTGCTCCTATAGCAGTTAGATTAGAAACTAGTTACTACCCCTAAATCAAAATTTTATCCCCAAAACAAACCTTCATATTGAGGAGCTTCAAGCTAAAGCATATACTTACCTGAAAGAACTGAAACTATGTGTACACTACAGGTGCCACAGTGGCACAACCGTAGCGTGGCAGCTATGCTGCTGTAGCATGGACACCTACTACAGTGACAGAAGGGGTTTTTCCCATGGTAGCAATACTCAAGAGGAATAGCTCAGCGGACAAAAGAATTCTTCTGTCCACCCTAGCTGCGTCTACAGCAGGGGTTAGGCAAACCTGCGTCTTGCACAGCATGAATAATTACTGTGCTATGACAATTTACCCATGCTGACAATCCCCACACCTAGCTCAGAATTAGTTTCTGGATCTATGGGCAGTTCTCAGGAGAACATTTAACTTGGGGGAGAAGGAGGCACATTTAGAAGGAGAAGTGGAAAGAGAAAAAAAGAGTCAGACACATATGCACATACCTCACAGACAGTACAATGCCACCTTGTTTCCACATGGTGCTTGCACTCATTGCACGTATAGACAAAACGGTCCTGCCCTTGAGTATGTAGTTCTACGAGCATGCACAATGTGGACCACTTGGATCGGCGTAATGAGGAGAACTCCCAGTGCTTATCTCTTGCTAAGGTAAGGAAGGCATCTCGCCCATCCATCAAATCACAGCTAAGTAATGGATCAGGGTCCACAATGGGAGGCAGGGTATTTATTACAGGTCCAGCATGTAAGTGAATCACAAAAAAGACCTGCAAGTAAATGGGAAAAATGACTAGGGTTATAAAAATAACTCCAAAACATCTTTTAGAAATAAAAGCTTTTAAATAGAAAAACAAAGCTTATACCATACCACAGATATGGTATGATCTAATTAATTTAAAGGTAACCTACTTCAATATGTACTGTAAAAGAAAAATAAAAGCCTAATTGCAGTCACAAGCATTGTTCCTTCCTGTTTTGACTCAACTATTGTCAAGCCTGATTTTACAAAAATGTTATCTTCTATTTCAGCAGTATTTCTGACTGTACCTCTTTATGCTTTTCCATGGTAGCATAGAGTTTCTGGGACAGATCATTGGACACATTTGGCATGCTGGGTTTCTTTTTGTTAGCTCTACTGATGCTGCTCTTATTCTTGTTGGTTTTTTTGTTGTTCTTTTTCTTGGCATTCTTGCTGTCACTTTGGCTCCCCTGCAATAAATATGTTGGAAGAATGTTAAACTTTGTAAAATTCTGTTCCATTTACTATTGTTTCACTCAAGCCCTTTGCTGTCAAGGGCTGAGACTTTGTTCCAATTTATGTAAATTAGCCACACTACTGTCGGCATAGCAAGTTTTCCAGGAGAAATAGAGGCATGAATTTAAAACCTATCAGGCAAGGGAAGGGAAAAAAATCATTTTCAAACAATTTAAAGTAACATAAATGTGTTTGTAATTTAAATATACATATATTCATTTAAGGATTTGGGATTTTATGCAGTTTCCTTTTCATTATAACTTGTGTGTGAAAGCTTTGCACACTTCACCTTTCACAGCTTGCCAGCAGTTCTTTACACAACACCAATATTTTAGGAGTATAACAAAATTGCCTCAGCTTTGGGATTTCAGATGCTTTTTTGGTCTCTATCACTTCTAACAGCTTTGTTTCTCTGAAATTCTGTGCACCCCGAGGCTCAATGTGTAGACAAGGATGAGTGTTCTGGGGGCTTTACAATTAAAAAGACTACACATTATTTAATTCAGAAAATTGGCTACTGCGCATGTACAATTCTTTCCAATAGAAGTTTTGTAACAAGGGCATATGCCAGGCAGATGCCGTGACACATCAGACCGTAATGACTGTGTATTAAATGGTAGAGGCAAGCACAGGGACAATAATTTCCTTTTAAAACCCATCAATATGGATTTTCACAGCTGACTGAGGGATCAATTTTATGTATGAACAATAATAATTTTTAAAGCACTTTCTATGCCCATTTACAGGTCAGATTATGTTTAGATTTATAAGACCAGGCAAAAAAATTGCCTCTCTTTGGAACTAGATGCCCTTGACAATTATTTTAAAACATGAACGCCCAGTCAAAAACCTCCTAAAACACCCTCTCCCCGAGTTGTGATTTCCACAACTCAAAAGCACCCATGAAAATTCTATGAAATGAAATACACATACATATTCTTTGTAAGCAATTTATTCAAACACGAAGGCAACCACCATCTAAACTGAAAAGCTTGCAATTCAGTAAACATAATCATAGAATCATAGAATTCAAGATCAGAAGGGACCATTATGATCATCTAGTCTGACCTCCTGCAAGATGCAGGCCACATAAGCCGATCCACCCACTCCTTAGCAAGCGACCCCTGCCCCATGCTTCGGAGGAAGGCGAAAAACCTCCAGGGCCATTGCCAGTCTTCCCTGGAGGAAAATTCCTTCCCGACCCCAAATATGGCGGTCAGCTGAACCCCGAGCATGCGGGCAAGACTCTCCAGCCATACCCTCTGGAAAAGGTTATATCATATCATTGACCCATTGTACTATTTACCAGTGTGGCACTTAATTGACCTATTGACTAAGCCCGTTATCCTATCATACCATCTCCTCCATAAACTTATCTAGCTTAATCTTAAAGTCATGGAGGTCCTTCGCCCCCACTGTTTCCCTCGGTAGGCTGTTCCAGTATTGCACTCCCCTGATGGTTAGAAACCTTCGTCTAATTTCAAGTCTGAATTTCCTGACTGATAATTTATATCCGTTTGTCCTCGTGTCCACATTAGCACTGAGCTGAAATAATTCCTCTCCTTCCCTGGTATTTATCCCTCTGATATATTTAAAGAGTGCAATCATATCTCCTCTTATCCTTCTTTTGGTTAAGGAAAACAAACCGAGCTCCTCAAGTCTCCTTTCATACGACAGGCCTTCCATTCCTCGGATCATTCTAGTGGCCCTTCTTTGTACCCGTTCCAGTTTGAATTCATCCTTCTTAAACATGGGAGACCAAAACTGCACACAATACTCCAAATGAGGTCTCACCAACGCCTTATATAACGGGACTAGCACCTCCTTATCACTACTAGAAATACCTCGCCTAATGCAGCCCAAGACCGCACTAGCTTTTTTAACGGCCACATCACATTGCCTACTCATAGTCATCCTACGATCAACCAGGACTCCTAGGTCCTTCTCCTCCTCCGTTACTTCCAACTGGTGCGTCCCCAGCTTATAACTAAAGTTCTTGTTAGTCATCCCTAAATGCATAACCTTACACTTCTCACTATTGAATTTCATCCTGTTACTAATACTCCAGTTTACAAGGTCATCCAAATCTCCCTGGAGAATATCCCGATCCTCTTCCGAATTGGCAATACCTCCCAACTTGGTGTCATCTGCAAACTTTATCAGCCCACTCCTACTCTTGGTTCCCAGGTCAGCAATAAATAGATTGAATAAAATCGGACCCAAAACCGAGCCCTGAGGAACTCCACTGGTAACCCCCCTCAATACTACCCTCTGCAGTCTCCCCTTTAACCAGCTCCTTATCCACCTCTGGATTTTCATTTCGATCCCCATCTTTTCCAATTTAACCAGTAATTCTTCATGCGGTACCGTATCAAACGCCTTACTGAAATCCAGATATATTAGATCCACAATAAAGTCTCCACTCTAACAAGTTAGGATTATCTCTCTTGCTTTTGCCTTTAGATACCAATATTCTTTTATCAATTCATTCATTTTTTCAGCATCTACCTTGTACTGAAATTTTGACCAAGCCCCTGTGAATGCATTAAAAACACACTCTAGTGCTCCTGATGGGAGTCAGACAGAAGTGCAGGTCTTTTCAAAATTGACCACATTCTGAATACAACTGTCCTGCATTCTTTTATTTTCCTTCCAAAATTTTAATGCAACAATGATACAGCCTTCTTTGCAAACATATGTTCAGGGCAGAAATCTAGCTCTTCACCCTTAAAGGCTAGGAGAGAAAGGAAAGTCAGGGTTATATCCTATCAGCCATGTTTCAGCCTCTTCTTCCTAGTCTGGGAACAAACTATGACCTCTGTGTACTGGATCAGTCATTAATTCCACAGCTTCCTTAAATAATTTTGGTTTTGTCCTTGTGCTGTTCCAGCTCTTTGCTGTCAATTAGACCAAACCAGATTTCCCTCTGAGATGGTGATGGTGTTATCAGCCTGTAATCCGACAAGGCTCTTCAAAACTTCCTTCAATTGCTTTTGTACATTTCGTGCTTGTCTACACAGGCCCTTGGTAAGTAAAATGTTGGTATTTTTTGATCTAAGTCCTCCACCTACTCAGTGCGACATAACATTTATGTTTGTTGAGTGCAAAGGCAGAAAAACAGGGCTTGTGTTCAACAGCAACCAAGGACTGTTCAGTGCAGCTTGGAGCAGAGGAGAGGGTAAAGGTGCCTTTTTGCACTCCCCTCTTTCTGCACCATCCAGGCACCAGGATAGTCCCTGTGGTAAATGAGAACTGCCTGAGGGCGACTCATTTGTGCTGGGTGCCAACTGTACCAAGGGAGCATTAGGGTAGCCAAGTGTCAGCAGGCCATAGGCTCCTTGGAGGGTGGTGGGGGAAGGGATTCAACAGTAGCTACTCACGAATCCTCCTAACACAAGGGGAGTGGTGAATCTTCTAGTGGCTGTCTGAATTTAGAGCAGCTTTTCCCCATGTGACTGTGTGTGGAGAACATGAGCTGGGGTGGGGGGGCGTGGGAAGGCAGGGGCTGCCAACCATCATGGTTGCATCATGTACTTGAGGATTGTGTAATGCAGGGGTGCCAAATTCTCTGGTAAATTATGGTCCCTGATATAAATTTAGGACTTCGTACTCCTTCAATCCATAGCAATTGCCTATGTTGTCACTGGGAAGTTTGCAGAGAGATCAAGAGGCAAATATGGCTTTTATGTAGTAACTAAACTTTTAGTTTTTTTTGTTTTGTTTTTTATTCAGGACCTTGTTTTTGCATTTTGCATTACTCAGTGAGAAAATACACTTCTCTTTACGGTGTCACTGCTATCTCTGCTCTTTGTTTCCCCAACCTCTTTCTTCATTTCTTTCCCTCTTCCCTGTCTGTATTACCTATGTTGTTCCCTCTGCATTTCCTTCTCTGCAACAACTCCTAATTCCAACTTCCCTGTGGGCTTCACTGCCACTCTCTCCCCTCAGTCTATCTGCTAAAATGCTCAGCACTGAACTAGTCAATTTTGACACTGAAATGCCACTGGATTGCAGAGATGACACTTCAAAGAGATTAACAGGGCATCGGGGTATCCACACTTCTCATTCATGGTTTCAGGCAGCCAGCAGACTGAGACAATCACCACTGCATCAGTTATGCTAAGCTCACATTTGGAAGCTGCTCTTCACAAACATGAGAGGTAGAAACTTAAAGATTTTGGACAAACTACATATATCAAGAGGCCACAATTTTGACATCCCTGTTATTAGGTGTAATTTCCTTCTCAATGAGATTTGAAATAGTGACAGAAGTTTAGGATAAATGCATTTGAGAAGTTTAGGATGTCTGCACTCTTTCATTCTGTTTGCATTTTCTAAGCCAAATGGCAAAGTCTTCACTGTAACACTTCTCTGCCATTCTTGGATTGGCATCTTCAGCAACTTGGATACAATATTATGTTTTCGTTTTAAACACAGAAACACTAGCATTAAGTAGGAACACATTTCCCCCCCGGTATGGATGCTTATAGCCTTTATCAGACCATTTCTCAATTTCAGCCAGCTATCTTGCATTAATGCAATTGTTGGTTCTTTTGACTCGTAAGTTTTTTCTCTTCTCTTCACTTGCAACATCAGGTAGTGAACCTATGAGTTCAAACCTGCATATTCAGAGAAGTGTTTCAATCATTTCTTTAAATTGTTCATTTTGTGCTATATTTAAAGTGCTTGCAACTTAATCAAATTTCAATCTTTGACTTTCCGTTAATATTGCTGACTGTCTTTAGTGCAGATTCATCTTTGCCATTTTGAAGGTGTTAAAAATGAAAAAAACTACTCCTGAAGGAAATTTATGTTGAGAAACTGTTGGAAGACCTGTACTTAAAAACTACTGTAACCACATTTTGATGACAATGATTTTCAACTTGTCCAGTCAATCACTTGTTTCCTACTACTTCCTTCAATCTAAGTTACGTTGAGTCAGATAAATTAAGTAATTATCAAACATTAATACATGAATACTAATTACCTACCTGCAGTATTGACCAGCAGCATTCACACGGACTACATTTAAAATGAGAAGAGGAAGTTACTCACCTTGTGCAATAACTATGGTTCTTCAAGGTGTCCCCCCCTATCGGTGCTCTACTGTAGCTGTATCTGCACCCCTGATTTCAGATTTTAGGTAGCAGTGTCTGTTCAGCCTGCACACGTGCTCTCCTTCCCTTGTGCTCTGCCACTAGGCTACCTAGCGCTGTGTGGGTGAACTGCTCTCAGTTCCTTCTCTACAACAGAGCCCCCTTGTTGTAAACTCCGAAGTAGAGGGCAAGAGGACGGGTCACGGAGTACCTATAGGGGGACACATCTCCCTATGGGTGCTCCACTGTACATGACTTCACAGTAGTGTCCCCTAAGGAGGGCTGGGGCTTTGGAATGGAGTCTATTATTGATGACACCAATGAGCCGAAGTTGGCATCAGAAGCAGAGTCCGAAATAATTACAGAGTTCCGCGAAAGTATGAGCAGAGGCCCACGTTGCTGCCCTGTAGATTTCGGAGATGGAAATATCTTTAACAAATACAACAGAGGTGGAGATGGATCACGTGAAGTGTGTGCAAATTCCTGATGGAGGCAGCAGGTTACAGGCATGATAACAGTTAATACAATTTGAGACCTATTTGGAAAGCCTTTGAGCTCATATTAATGGCTCAGATGAGTACACTGTGGAGAATGCACTAAATCCAGAGTTGTAGTGCTTCCGTGAACAAGAGAGGGTGACCTGGCGACTCCCTGACAATTTATGTAAAACATGCATGCTATGTTGTCTGCCATGATTTTTGTGAAAGTATCCATGATGAATGGGAGAAAGTGTGTGCAGGAATGTGACAGCTCTTACCTCCAAAAGGTTGATGTGGAGTACAGCTTCTGTGGGAGACCATTTGCCCTGAACTCTGCAGTATCAGTAGAATCAGTATTGGTGGGTGTTGTGCAAATGGGATCCGTACACAGACCTTGGATAGGGCTTTCCACCATTCCAGGGAATGTTTGACTCTGGAGAGTATCACTAACGGCTTGTTCAGCCTGTCTTTGTTTGGCGCGTAAACAGATCTGAACCATGCCTGCAGACACCTCATGTGTAGTCGGGCATGAGATGTCACAAACGTGTATGCCGCCATGTGCCAAAGAAGCTGAGGCAATTTCTGGCTGACATTTGTTGGCTGTCTCTATGAGACTGGTCAGGGTGTCGAAACTGTGCTGCAGGAAGAATGCTCTCGCTTGCACGGTGTTGAGTTTGGCCCCTATAAATGCCAAACACTGTACTGAAGTCAAGGTCAATTTTTGGATATTGAGTTGTAGACCCAGTTGGGCAAATATGTGCATAGCCCTTTGAGTAGCTCATAGGGTGTCTTCAAAGGAACGAACCTTGTCCAGATATGGGTAAATAATACCTAATGTTCATGGATGTGCCACTACGACGGAGAGGACCTTGGAGAATACACCTGGGTGCAGAGGACTGGTCAAATGGAAGTACTCTGTACTGGTAGTGGTCCTGCCCAAAGGTAAATTGGAAGAATCTTCTATGGGACAGTAGGATTGAGATGTGAAAGTAGGAATCCTGTAGGTTGAGGGTTGAAAACCAATCTCCCTGCTCCAGAAATGGAATAGCAGCCGCTAGTGTGATCATCTTGAATCTTTTGCACCATCACACATCTGTTTAGTGCTCTTAGATCTACTATGTGTCTCCAATATTCCTTTCTCTTGGGGATCAGGAAATATCTGGAATAAAAGTCTTTGCCTCTGAAGTGTACAGAGACTGGTTCTATGGCCCCTCGGCATAGGTGGTGATCTATTTCCTAACATAGCAATCTCTCGTGAAAAGGGTCCCTGAAGAGGAATGAGGAGGAGAGAATTGAAGTGGATAGAGTAACCCTTGGAAATGATCTCCAAGACCCATTTTTTGGAAGTGATGTTTTCCCAATTCCTGAGGAAGAGAGATAGGTGACATCTGAAGGGATGTGGAAGGCCCATGTGTTGCAGATGTTGCTGCAAGGAATGGTTGTTCAGGGCCTCGACCAAGGTGTCAAACCTGGTGTACTGAGGTCAAGGGCTGGGATGTTGAGGATTGAGGGGCTGCTGGTTTCTGCTTTTGCTCTAGGTCTCTTTCGTTGTGGCTCACAGCATCACAGCGGTGGGAGAAACTGGGGTGGTCGGGATCTATGAGACGGTTATGAATTGAATTTCCTTTTCTGTCCCAGTGTGTAGGTTCCTAGAGAGCGCAGCGGGGCTCTGGAATCCTTCAAAGTATGAAGTGAGGCATCAGTCTTGACAGCGAAGAGTCTGGAGCCCTCGACAAGGAGGTCCTCAACCATCATCTGTACTCCTTTGGCAGCCCTGAGAGATGCAACTATGAAGCCCAGCTCATTACCATCACCATCGAAACTGAGCGAGACACTGTATCCGCAACATCCAGTGTGGTCTGTAGTGCCGTTCTCACTACCAGCTGGCCCTCACGTATGATGGCTTGAAACTATTCTCGTGCTTCTGGCAAGCGGTCAATAAGGCAGAGTTTTCCATAATTCATGTGGTCGTACTTCGCCATTAAGGTTTGGCAGTTTGAAATCCTGAATTACAGAATTGCTGAGGAGCATGCCTTCCTTCCAAATAAGTCTAGCCTCTTCCAGTCTCTATCATGTGGCATCGATTTAGTGTGGTGATGCTGTCCTCGTGAATTAATGGCATTCACAATAGAGTTAGGTTTGCCTCTTTTTGGGGCATGTAGTACTTCTTGTTGGCCCTTTTACATGTTGGCGCAACAGAGATTGGTGTCTGCTTGATAATCTAGGCATGATCTAAAAGTGCCTTGTTGCTTGAGAGAGCAATTCTTGAAGAGGAGGAGGTGTGCCATATGTTCAGGGGCATCACTGCCTCATTTGGAGAGGAAGAGGAGACATTTGTCATGTAGTCTCCTCTTCTAGTCTGGCCTCCTGCTCCTCCTAAGTGTCCTCCTGAGGTTCTGGGGCTCTGAATATGAGTACACTGTGGGGGTGCACCAAATCCAGAGTTTTGGTGCTTCTGTGCAAAAGAGAGGGTGACCTGGTGCCTCCCTGACAATTTACATAAAACATGCATTCTATGTGCATGACATTGCACTCCACATGTTTTATGAAAATACACTTATGAATGTGAACATGATGTAACTGGAATATGCTTCATGCAAAAGGTCTCTTGTAAGCTATCATTACAAAGCTTATAATCTACCGAATGTGTTCATCCTATTTGTTTCTATGTATTATTTCTGTGTCAGGATTTAGGAGAATAAGATATAAACTTGTATTACTGATGTAAACATATGAAGTGGAAGCCATTAAGGGTGCTTCAGAATCAATGAATTGTAAATGGCTCTGTTTACTTTCAAACCTTTCTGTGTATGTGTGGGCCAGCCCAGGAAGAATGGAGGCTGGGGTCAGACAGGACATGTGACCGTGTAACATGATGCTGGAATCCATCTTAAATCTGGTACTTTTCCATTTAGAAGCAGAGGTGGGGACCCAGAGACAAAAGATTCCTGCCTTGTGCCAAAGCCATAACTGGAGGTGGAGCCCAGGATTGGGCCCAGACTAGGAAGGAGTCTAGTCTGTGAAAGAAGCTTATTGGAACATCTCTGAGGGTAAGATATTACCTGTAATCAGTTTCTTAATGTATTAGGCTTAGATTTTGTGTTTTTTCCTTTATTTTGCTTGGTGACTTACTTTGTTCTGTCTGTTATTACCTGAAATCACTTAAATTCTACTTTTTATATTTAATAAAATCACTTTTATTTATTAATGAACCCAGAGTAAGTGATTAATACCTGGGGGAGCAGACAGCTGTGCATATTTCTCTATCTGTTTTATAGAGGGCAGACAATTTATGAGTTTTCCCTGTATAAGCTTTATAAAGAGTAAAATGGATTTATTTGGGGTTTTGATCGCATTGGGAACTAGGTGTATAGGTGTTGGCGAGGTAACCTGCTGAGCTGTTTTTGGTTAAAGTCTGCAGCTTTGGGGGCGTGGCCCAGACCCCGAGTCTGTGTTGCAGCAGGCTAGCGTGTCCAGCTCAACAAGGCAGGGTTCAGGAGACCCAAGCTGGCATGGAAAACAGGCTCAGAGGTAATTTCAGCACATCAGGTGACAATCCCAAGGTGGTCTCTGACTGAACACTTCACAATGTTGTCTGTCATGATTTTTTTTGAGAGTATGCCTGATGAATGGAAGAAAGTGGCTGCACCCAAGGGTAGCCATACCAGGAGGTCTGGGGATCAGAAAGTGGGCTGGGAGAGTCTCAGTTGTAATGATGGGGCATGGTGAGAGACCAGAGGGAGGTTGTCATCTTGGTCACTGACTCCTTGCTGGCATAGGGTGGGGCTGATAGGGAAGCTAGAGGTAAACGCCCCGGTGCCATTGATGATTCTGTGGACTGGAACATGCTTGGTACTGGCGGAAACTACACCATCCAGAATCTTGGGCTAAGTGAGTGAAAAAACTTTAGTAATTAGCAGTATTAATATTTGAATTTCAATCCCCTATCAATGCAAATTGACATGCATAGGCTTGCTATAGAAAGAAGAATTCAGGCTTTAAATAGTGTCTTTCAAAATGCAGATATTTTAAGGTAGCTTGAATTTAGAAATTCAGCGAAAGGGCTGTAAAGCAAACCAGGCAGCCATTATGCAATCCAAAATAGCTGACAGACATCCTTGGGTTTTAGAAAGCATTTTAAAAGAAAGTAGGAACGTTGTCTGTGACATGGAAGTTTTTACTACTCTATTTAAAAAGCACCACGGAATTTTTACTTTTATCTGGAAAGAAGCCAGAAATTTAGCTGATGGGAACCTTGGTTTAAAAACTCAACTGAAAGACAAAAATTTTTTTTTCTTCTAGTTCTGAATTGCATTATCAGTATTGGGTATGAGCTCTAACTGAGATTAGCAACGTGGACAACCTTCTGATCTGGGGACAAATATTGTATGTGAAGGTTAACTTACCTCTGTTGTTTCACTAGCTGCTGTACTTTCCTCCTTCTTCCTCTCCTCCTCTTCCTGTTCCAGCTCCTTAATGCTCTCTTCCAGCACATTTGGCCAGAAATCACCTTCAAAGTAAGGCAGCTCCTTGGCACTTGTCAGCCTGTCCTCAGTTGCTTGTTTGAAGATATCCTGTTAAATGTGTCACATAATGGTAAGATTGAATGAAGTACCAAAAAAAAAAAAAAAAAGCCTGAAGTCAATAGCAGAACCGGAGGCATACCTGCTGCACTCACATGGCTTAAAGCTTTTTTAGTACACAGTAGGACACTTGGAAAGGAACTGGTTCTACATGGAGGAGTTTACAGTATATTCTAAAACACTGTCACAAATACAACTGCACAGCTAATGATTATAAAGTTACTAGCAATATATACATATGTTTAGTTATTTCAAAACAAAGTATGTGTGTGATCAGAAAAGAACAGATTCTCTAGCAGCCTTCTCCTTTGTAACCCTCAGTGGAATACAATAGGGACCATTACTCAAAGAAGAGAATTCTCTCTCAAAGTAGAGATTTTTGAAAGAAAAAAACCTGGCTATTAGGCTAAACGTTAGTCACATGTCCTACACCCCTAGGAAAGAACACCTCCTGTACAAATTTACAAGTGGCACAGCTTTTCCGTTACAAGATAAGCAATGAATGTGACAAGGGCATCATGGAGCCTTTCATTTACTACCCAGCTAAGTTAGCTAATTAAGAGTGAACAGCATAACTTTCCTTAGCATTAGACTAATAAACTCAGTGAGAAAACTCCTTTCAAATGTATTGTGCACCTTCAGCCTGAGATTTTCAATGGGTCATAACTTAGTCAAATCAAAACCAATTTTTGCCACCATCTTCCATAGCAATTTTCCTTGACAAAGGCTATTTCCATGCCAAAACTCATCTTTCAACTCCAGGCATCTCAGGACCACTCCTGTTCAAATAGGCTTGATTAAAATATATATCTATATACTGTATAGCTATATATCTAGATATTTATATTTGTTTATTTATCTCCCACTCTCTAGCCAAACCTGGCTGAATTAGTTTTGCTCAAATGTTCACAAAAAATTTCCATTAAGGCAGAGACCAAGACTAAAAGGCTGTTGCCTCAGAGGTGAAAGTTGCAGAAAACTGTAAGCAAGGGAAGATAATGGCTAAAAATGTAAATGTTTATAAAACATTAACCAGAAGTGTCACTGTCTCTTCCCTTGTATTGAAGAAGTGTAGTAAGTAGCCTAGATATAATGAACAATGTAAAATCAATCCAGCCAGTAAAAGGTATACAAACCTTGTAGTCATGAATGATCCTCTCAGCAAATGCCTTGTCCAACATCTTCTTATACCATTCTTGCAGGCGTTTGGGTTTTGGTATTTTCTGATCAGGGGGGTGGCAATGGAAAATATAGTCATCTCCTTCACTTGGGGGACAGGCCCAAATGTGACCTGTCACATACCTGCAGGTTACATGCAAAAACCAACAACACCTCAATTAACACTCATTTGGCATTTTAATTAAATTCCTTTGCCTTTTCTATACATAAACCCAACCCCATTTAGAAATGGAATCAGACTTCTCACTTCCTTATAAAGATGTTGGGGAGTTTTATGGCAGTAATAGCTTGTGTCTATACAAGGGCCCATGGTCTAATCATGGAACTTAGGCTTTGCCTGGGCTATTTAGTACCCACCTCTCTCACCAGTTTAGTGGGTAAGAGGGAGAGAGAGTCTCTCAGTCTAAAAAGGGAAAGAGAAATTTAGGAAAAACGTTACCGGTATGGGGAAAAAAACACTATACGCTCACTGGTGCAGAAATCCAAACCCTAATCTCCACTGCGGGAGAAGAGGTGTCTGTTTCATAAGACTCTTGAGAAGATGGTGGAAGGAAGGTAAGAGATTGTCTTAAACAAATCAAAATAAGAGAGAAGTCTACTCTTTAATTAAAGTTACACAGAATAACCATACTGTTCACATGACATTGAATTACAGCAAAGAATTCAGACAACTTTTGCTCACCCAAGTTTCTTCACATACTCCAGATATCCAATAAGGATTTCATGATATACGGCAGTTCGGAGGCAGCGGGGTCGGAAGAAATGAATACTATCTAGATACGATATGTACACACGCCTGTGAGGATCAGGGAGAAAACAAAAAAAGTTATTCAAATACAAACCACATTAGATTTCATAGGCTGGTGTTCAGCTTTTACAACAGCCACTGACTTGGTTGCTTTGGGCAGGGACCTGGAAAATAAAGACTGCAGCTGATTTCAAAGAGGAGGAGCACTTTTCACGGACCAAAGAGACACGTCAAAGTACATGATGTAAAGCTGCTGAAATAAAAGTGAAATATTGCTAGTGTTTCACCTTTTGGACAACAGGCAAAGATATTGAGAAATCAGGGAAAATGCTAGCATACAGAAGTAGACAGACATAGAAGTAGACAGATTTGAATTTTATGTACTTCCTAACATTTTGACTGTCAATTTTTTTTTTTGGATGTGGAAAAGTCTTCACCACACTTAACTTTATAGTAAGACTGTGTGTGCCATGAATATTTCAGTATGTGGAAGTATGTGTAGCTAGCCTGTATTTAAAATATTAAAAGGCTCCATGTGCACCAGTCACTGCTGTAGAAATGAAAAAGTACCTGGTATTTGGAGGTGGGCAGTCAGAGCCATACTCCTGTACATGCATGCCAAAGAAGCACACATCCACTCCATCTATCTCCTCGAAAGCAAACAGAGCTTTGGTTCGGTAAGGGAAGGACTCTGACATTTCACCAGAATCCACAAACCTGCAAGAAAGGAAGAAATCTATCAATGGATGCTAAAATTCTATCAAAAAGGAAGCAGATCTTTACAACATTATTTAATTCTTCAGAAATATTTAAGTACCAGTTCTGGCAGAATACAGAATCATATTAAAATGGTATCATGGCAATGCAAGGTCAGTTTCCATAAAGCCTTGAGACAAAAGTTTTTCCATACAATTAACTTATGATTGAACGTGCAAACACAAAGTACAAGATTGTCCAAAGAAACTGCCAGCCTCTAAATAAATGGTACATTAGTTATAACGCGTTGAAGTTACTAAGTGAAATGCAGTCAACACTTTGCCATCTGTGGAGTAAAACTAAGTACTTTTATGGATAAAGCCTTTCAAAAACCATCCCATTTATCAATCAGCCCATTTACTATAAAAGCATTTCCAGAAGCCAATGTATACAGAAAGGCAACATAGTTAATGAAATGTTACTAGAGTAGAACTTTATTAATCTGCACTGTACTAAATTATGCGTCCTACAATCTGCACAAAACCTGTGCAAAAACAATGTTGCATAATCTAAGATTGCATTATTTTTATAAACTATACTACAGAATATATCAGTGTCATAAGTAAGTTAAAAGTTAAAATACAACTCCCAAAATAAATTAACAAAATACATTTTATGGTGTATTGTCTTCATTATGTTTGTTCACTGGCTTGTCAATTACCAAACTTTGATAATTTATGAAGTGTCTCCAAATCAGTGCAAACTAGTGAGGTTCTACTATACCTAGGTAGGCAAAAAGTTACACAAGATATATACTTCAAAATGCTACCATTAAAAAAAAAAAAAAAAAAAAAGGACTGACCTGGATTTCATTCCTGGTTTTACTTCTACTGTCTTATCTGAACTTGCTACCACTCTGACAAAGACTTCCCCAGCTTCAGGATGATTCTGTCGCCGCAAAAACTTGTTTACTCTATCTTCCAAATGATTTCCTAAACGGGTAGTTTGAAGCCCTAAGGGGGAAAAATATCAAAGACCAAGTAAGTAGTGATAAAAAGTCTGGGGAAACTGAAACATAGCTTAGATTGAATCACAGTGTCAGAGAGATCTTTCTGACTCACTGCTCCTAGAATGATGCTTTCAGTTTTCTTTACTATTGCATGAGAATTAGTTACCTTCTACAGCCAAAATAAAAAGTCACCTTCTTAGCAAAAGTTAAATTTACACAACTCTTATAGGCAGGCTAACCACACCACAGTGGAAAAAACACTTTGTAAATGCACTAATAAAGGAGGCTTTCATGGTAATTAAAATTTTGTATGAGATTTTTTAAATACTGCAAAACTTTTCTTGTAAGAAAAACACTCATCTGGCAGTTTGAAAGATTATATCAGTTTATAAATCTGGCTCCCAGTCACACCTTTTCAAGCAAAGCAAGTCAACAGAAATGAAAAGCCTCCTGACTTCAAAGGAGCTTTCACTGTTTTAAAAACAGATGTTTTAGTCTGAGTAATCTACATAATTATAAAAGTGTACCTACTGAGTTTTAATAGTTATTTGCCCTGGCAAAGAAACCCCTAAAGGTTCAAGTCCACATACTGTATATCCCTGCTCCACTAATTCAGGTTTTTTTTTTAACATTTAAAAACTATTCATAAAAAAAGTACACTACAGACAAAAAGATACAATTTTTAATAAATTCAAAATATAAAGTCTCTCAAAACGTTACTTTTAAAGAAAGTCATTTAAATTGTGAAATTGTGAAAATGAGAGTACCTTATGTTGTAGGGCTTATTGCTACTGCTTTTTAAAATCATTTATACAATTTTACATACATTTTGCCAAGTAGTAAGTTGTATTTAATTATTCTAGTCTTATCAGCATATTTCCTCCCTACCTAAAATCAAAGTGGTGGCATAATTCACTTATGCATTCTCATGGTCACCCATTTTACCCTGCTACATTTAATTCACAGTCCTCCGCAGCTACTATTCATCAGTTGTAGGGCTATGTGATTTGTCACAGAGGTCACAGAAATGTGAATTTGAATAAAAAGTCAGTGAAATCTTGGAAAAATGGCCGTAAAAACACATTTGATTAGGCCCCCAGAACAAATGGTGTTGTGACCTGACAAGGTTACAGTGCTACTCATGTTTGGCCTGTCCACCCCTCCATCTCCTATGGGTAGACAAGCCAAATCTGAGTGGTGCTGCAACCCCATATGCCAGTTTGCAATGCCTGGAGCTGGGCCCAACTCTGTGGGACAGGAGTCTGTGGGGTGAGTGCAGGGTGGGCTTACTCTCCAATCTCCCCCAACTCCATCCCCCGCAGTTAACTACATTAACTGGTGACTTATCTTCTTCTCCCCCCTCACCTCTGCAATGAAATTTACTAAAAATTTCTTCCATGCCAAAATTATAACTGTAATCTGTTGCCATCTAGCCAGGAGGCAAGACTGTTGTCTCTTATAACTGACCATCTGGGATATTCACATTGTAGTGGAACTCAATATCCACCTGAAGATTACTTTAAAACCAAGAATGCACTGACAGTTATAATGATGCAAAAGACGACACCATTCCTACCTACAGAGCTTACATTCTAAGATTTTATTTCATATGAAAATATATAAAATATATAAAAATATGGATATAAAAATTAACCATAAGCATACCACTTCCATAACACCTCGATAGTCTAACTCCACAATCTAGTGAGATTCTGTGGTTAGGACATTAGCACAGCACACACTGGAGACTGCGTGCTGACTGCAGAGGAACTCGATAAAAGGAAAACTGTATCATTTCCACTTTTATACTAATAAGCTGAACGATGATGTGGGACATTCCGCACATCATATTACAGTGGATTGGACTCTGACATTTACACCTGCAGATCATCTTTAAAAGTGGTATTTCATTTTGGCAATGTTCATATCTTAAGAACATAGAAAAAAGGTGCACAGTTCCATTATATGAAACTAATTAATTGCATCCAGCATATTTTTAGCTAGCAGTTGTAATTAATTCTACTAATTATTTTGTCCTCATTTTAACATCTTTCAATGGGTAATTCTACCAAGTGATTCCCACTTCCCTTCAAGGTAATTTCATCACTCTGTGCTATTACACAGTAAGGCACGGAAATTAAGGAGAAGGCCAAATTAACAGATGTATAGAGCAAGAATATAACTATGTTTGCAAGAGATTACCAACATCCATGCCAACCCAAGCATTGCTATGTTTCTTTACAATGTTATCAATCCTTTGTTTACCCTAAAATATAATCCTTAACAGCCATGCATTTTGACTGCTCTAAAACTGTTAATATTCTGTTAACAGGCTACTGTATTTTAGCTCTCAGCTACAGTTCATAGTTATTATAAAAAGCTATTGAGGAGTTTTTAAAACTTATTTTTCAAGACAATCCTTAGTAAAGCTTGAAAAACATACCCGGCTCCTACTACCTTGAGAGCTTGGGGTACCTTTGGGCTAAGTTCCCTCTCAGTCGCATGGCCACGCAGCAGGTTATCACAGGCCACTCAGGCGGGGGGAGGTGCCCCTTCCCCAGCCCATCCGGAGCTGCTAGGCCTGGGTCACATACAGCGGAGAGGAATTAAAACGCCGAGCCAAACAGGGGCGTCCCCTGCCCTCTGTGCTGCAGCCAACTCAACTGGTGAGTTTAATGAGCGACTAAGTTAGCGGGAGAGGTGCCCGAGCCTCCACCCTGCGACCTGCTCCGCCCCACAGGATGGAGTGCCACGCTGCCCCAGACTCCCCACAGCCGCTGTCCCCAAACTCATCCAGCCTTGCAAGCCAGCGGGCTTGGGGAGGCGAAGGCTGATACCCGCATGGCCTGTGGGGCATGTGTCTCCATGTGTGGAGCTTGGCTGGGGGCAAAATTACAGTGGTTGATGCAGCCGAGGGTGGTTTTACCCCTCCTGGGGGGGGGGCTGGGGAGCTCAAACCCAACCATGAGTGCCTCCTCCATGAGTGCGGGAGGCAAAGCCCTTCCCATGCAAAGTTGCCCACTTTGCCAGCAGTCCATGAAGCTTCTTGCTTGTGTTATACCTTTTTTCCTCCATAGCTTCGTTCCGTTTTAATTTGGTTTCCTATGACAGATCATGATTTATTTTTTCCAAGATGATTTTGGTGTCTGCCTCCTCTTTTCTCTCTCTTCCGCCAGCCTCCTGACGCCCTGATCAACCCTACACTGTGTTCTCTACCAGTCTCCCCTATATTTTGTCTGTCTAGGTTCTTATGTGGACACCATCACCATAGTATCAGAGTGCTTTTTCTGGGTATAAGCAACAATGATTATTTTAGTTTCTTCCCTGCTGGGAAGAAACATGTTTGGTTTGGGCTTTTCAAACATAAGTATGAAAGTAAGGGTAGTATTGTAGAGAAGACTGGGTAAAGATTAGTTTTACATTTAGATTCATAGATTCCGAAGCCCCAAGGTACCACTGCGATCATTCTAGTCTGACTTCCTTTCTAAGAGCCATAGAACTTCCCCAAAATAATTCTGAAAGCAGATCTTTTAGAAAAACATCCAATCTTGTTTTAAACATGGTCAAGGATGGAGAATCCACCACAACCCTTGGAAAGCTATTTCAATGGTTAATGACTCTCACTGTTAAAAATTTATGCCTTATTTCCAGTCTTAATTTGTCTAGCTCTGAATACTCCTCCTCCCACTTCTTTGCCCCAAATCTCTCTCTCTCTCTCTGCAAATATTCCTATCTAATCTATTTCACCAATTTCGGTCTCCCCTCACACACAGGGATAGGTACATCTAAACAGACACTTAGGCCTGGTCTACACTACGCGTTTAAACAGATTTTAGGAGCGTTAAACCGATTTAACGCCGCACCCGTCAACACTAAGAGGCCCTTTATATCAATATAAAGGACTCTTTAAACCGGTTTCTGTACTCCTCCCTAACGAGAGGAGTAGCACTAATACGGTATTACCATATTGGATTAGGGTTAGTGTGGCCGCAAATCGACGGTATTGGCCTCCGGGCAGTATCCCACAGTGCACCACTGTGACTGCTCTGGACAGCGATCTGAACTCGGATGGAGTGGCCAGGTAGACAGGAAAAGCCTAAACTTTTGAATATCATTTCCTGTTTGCCCAGCGTGGAGCTCCGATCAGCACGGGTGGCGATGCAGTCCCAAATCCAAAGCCAAAAAGAGCTCCAGCATGGACCGTACGGATGTGATCGCTGTATGGGCAGACAAATCTGTTCTATCAGAGATCCGTTACAGAAGACGAAATTCCAAAGCATTTTAAAAAAATCTCCCGACAGAGGCCACAGCAGGGACTCAGCACACTGCTGTGTGACAAGCGTAACGGAAAGCCCTGCGTGACAAGCGTAACGGAAAACCAAAAGAATCAAATGGACGCTCATGGAGGGAGGGAGGGGGGACTGAGGACTTAAGCTATCCCAGAGTTCCTGCAGTCTCCAAAAAGTATTTGCATTCTTGGCTGAGCTCTCAATGCCTGTAGGGTCAAACACATTGTCCGGGGTGGTTCAGGGCATAGCTCGTCAATTTACGCCCCCCACCCACAGAAGTAAAAGGAAAAAAATCATCTCGACTTTTTAAAATGTCACCCTATGTGTACTGAATGCTGCTGGTAGACGCGATGCTGCGGCAGTGACCTGCAGCATCCTCTTTCCCGCTCCCTGGTGGCAGATGGTACAATATGACTGATATCCATCATCATCATCAGCCTTGTGGCAGATGGTACAGTGCAGTAGGACTGGTATCCGTCCTCATTATCAGTCCGTGAGTGCTCCTGGCTGGCCTCCGTTGAGGTCGGCCGGGGGCGCCTGGGTTAAAAACTCCTGGTCATTCCCAGTAGATGGTACAGAATGGCTGGTAACCATCTTCATCATAGCAACAGGGGGCTGAGCTCCATCAGCTCCCGCCCTTCATGTGTAAAGAAAAGATTCTGTACTGCCTGGACTATCATAGCAGCAGGATGCTGGCTCCTCTCCCCCACACTGCTTAATGTCCTGTCTGGACTATCATAGCAGCTGGAGGCTGCCTTCCCCTCATTTTATCTCACTAACAAGTCACTGTTTCTTATTCCTGCATTCTTTATTACTTCATCACACAAATGGGGGGACACTGCAACGGTAGCCCAGGAAGGCTGGGGGAGGAGGGAAGCAACAGGTGGTGTTGTTGCAGGGGCACCCCCCGTGAATGGCATGCAGCTCATCATTTCTGCGGGATCTGACACGGAGCAGCTGTGCTCTCTGGTTCCCTGATACACTGGTTCTCTAGTACACTTGCCCCATATTCTAGGCAGGACTGATTCTATTTTTAAATACCATAAAGGAGGGATTGACTCGGGGAGTCATTCCCATTTTTGTCTTTTGCGCCCCCGGCCGACCTCAGCCCATGACAGCAGCAGACAGTACAGTATAGAAGGACTGGTAACCGTCATCTCATTGCCAATTTACAATAGCAGCAGATGGTACAGAACGGCTGATAACCATCTCTGCTATCATGCAAAAGCAAATGAATGCTGCTGTGTAGCGCTGCTGAATCGCCTCTGTCAGCGGCATCTAGTACACATACGGTGACAGTGACAAAAGGCAAAACAGGCTCCATGGTTGCCATGCTATGGCGTCTGCCAGGGCAATCCAGGGAAAAAGGGCGCGAAATGATTGTCTGCCGTTGCCTTCCCAGAGGAAGGAGTGACTGACTACATTTACCCAGAACCACCCGCGACAATGATTTTTGCCCCATCAGGCACTGGGATCTCAACCCAGAATTCCAAGGGGCGAGGGAGACTGCGGGAACTATGGGATAGCTACGGAATAGCTACCCACAGTGCAACGCTCCAGAAATCAATGCTAGCCTCGGACCGTGGATGCACACCACCGAATTACTGTGCTTGGTGTGGCCGCGTGCACTCGACTTTATACAATCTGTTTTACTAAACCGGTTTATGTAAAATCGGAATAATCCCGGAGTGCAGACGTACCCTTAAATGACATGGGGACTATTCCTAATAGCCAAATACCAATACCATTCTTTAAGAGCAATGGCCAGATGAGAAGCCAACCAGTCACTGGAAAAGAGCATGCAAACTGCTGTTCAGGATCTCCATCTTTTCCTGCTAGTTGGTGTCTGACAAATCTGAAGTGCTCAATCTAAAGCAGAAGTGGCACTCACTCTCTCTGGTCTCTCCCTCAACAGAGCCTCCTAGTTGCTGTGATGATGGCATGGGATCTTCGCTCTTCAACCTTCTACTAGCCAAATGCTTTCTGTGAGGGAAAGTTTGTCTCTACTACTCTGTCCTTCCCTTAAGTTTTCTAGGTGCTGAATGGGGAAGTGTCCACTCTTCCCTAGTCAGTTTACAAGTCTCCCCCACTGCACAGTTCCAGATCCTTCCTCCGTTGCTGATCATAATTCTCCGAAGTAGCTAAGTAAAACTGACCTGAGTCTTGTCCGTTTTTCAGATGACCAAATGATTCTGAACAGGCATAGTGAACACTGACAAGACTGCCAAACTGCAGCAGGGTGAAAACTGACCAGAGCTCTGAGCAGCAACAGAGATACTGGAGCCATCTCTCTACATATTTAGGAAGATGACACTGTAACAGTTAAATTAGATTTATATTTGGAAGTTTATCTTTGCAACCAGGAATGTTTGAAATTAAAGAAAAAAGAAGCTTGGATATTATAGAAGTTGACAGCAATTGCCCAGAAAAGCTTTCTATGGGCAAATGCATTTTTAAAGCCCTGTTCTTTTACAATATTTGCAAATTTTGCTGTTTAAGCTAGTGGTTCTTAACTTGTGGTCTACATAGAACTGACTTTTCATCTTCTCATCCTTGTTTCGACGTCTCTAGAACGGGCCACTACTAAAACAAATTGGGGGAAGTGGGAGAAAGAACGGACGCTGAAGCTGCTCTTAGGAACTGAAGCCACCAGTGTGCTAGGATTGCTAGCCACTTCAGGGGGCTGCCAGCAGGAGAGTAACATCACAGGCAGGAGGAAACCAGATGGCCAGGCAATCTTTACAAGAGAGCAGGGAAAGGCAAGAGGAACAAAACAGTGGGGTAGGGAAGATGAACTGAAGAAGAAAATGAAACTATAAAAATTATCCCCCCTATCCCCCGACAAAACGTATATTAAATTAAATGCAAAATTTCAATTAAAATATGATCCATACTCTGAAAGAGTTTGAAAACCTCTGGTTTAAGAAAATATTTGTCATGGAACCAATACAAAAAACAGCCATAGAGAAGAAAGACATTATTAATTCAAAAAGAAGATTAAATAAAAATTGTATTTTATATCAAACTACCACCATTACCGTACAAACTTAAATTGAAGTCTGGTTTTATACAGGATTTGTCTTTCTTTACCTACTATTAAAATACCAGCAGTCAGACAATACCACAAAAATCAAGTAAATCAGGCTGTTTAGGACACTGTATTAATTATTGTGCCCTGGTAACATAGCATACTGTATAGCATGTAAAATCAGATATTTATGAGATCTTTTCAGCATCTAGGCATATGAAGCCTTGTTTAGGTCTGAGTGGTAAATATAACTTGTAATTCACTGCTTTACAAGTTAATATAGTTTAAATGGTGAACTATAAAATGTCAAATATCTGTTTATAAGTTCCCAAACATAGGAGTATGTTCCAGATTTAAACCATAATAAAAACCTTTTGAACTGCTAGAACCTATGACTTCTAAAGAACAAAATACATTCCTCTCTCAATTCCAATCTTTCTTGTTCATTTCTCATTACTTAGAGCTTGCTTTTCCTTTAATGTGTGTTTCTTTTCATGCAATTTTTATATAGTTTATTAATATCCCCAGCCAAGAGACAGGAGAAACAAAGTCTGGACCTCATATGTGCTAAGTAACTGTGGAAGTTAATTTAAACTATTTTTTTTCCACTTGAAATCTAAAGAAATTATATTCTTTTTTGTATTTTACCATTTTTTAAACTGAAAATTCTTTAAGTTCTAAGATAATATTTTCATTAGATATACTTCCCTGCTCTCTCCCTCCTCCCTTTTAAGTAATGCTATTGGGAACCCTGGGTCCAATAAAATGTGAATGGAAGCATTATGTTTCTTCCTATGCCATCATTGCAGCTTTTGTAGGGATTCAAGGATCCTGGAACAATTTTTACAGTTGGGGTGCTGATGATGAAAACCATGTATTTGGTGTTTGTTATTACTATTTCAAGCCACGGGGTGAGGGAGCACCCCTAGTTCCAGCCCCACTGGATTCCACATAATATTCTTGCTACCCATTATAGCCCCACTGGATTCCACAGAATATTCTTGCTACTCATCATACTGGCCAGGACCTATGAAAAGCCACCCACATGCAGTTGGACTGTGCAAGGTCCCTTCTATGACAATGCCTGGTATTAAGGACTTAAGTGATGCAAAGAACCTTGCAAGCGCCTCTGTGTTGGGGTTAATTTTATCCTGGTAACAATTCTATAATTAAGGTTTAATCTAGCCCTACTTTCAGTGTACAGCTAACTTTTTATTGGAGAAATAATTTAAAAAAAATATATTTTTTTGCAAATTGGAATGCTTAAAATAGAGTAAGAAATTAAATGAGGAGGAATGTGCAGAATTAAAGATCTTTATATGCCATTTTATAAAAATACCTGTGTTTTATATTGTCCCGCAGCATCTTGTGCTTTTTTGGCCCACGTGTTTTAGGTTATGGTAGGTTTTAAGAATTCTCAACTTTGCACACAGATGCAGCTCTTTGTGAATTCATGAATTAGGTATTTTTAATCCCTAGAACACCTTCTATAGACAAATTATTTAGAAACCTTAAATCTTATGAAGAGTAAGAAGGGATCAAATTAGACAAACCAGTTTCATCTTGCTGGGAGGTGTCATGCCTGTTTATTACTATTTTTGATGGCACTGGAGGGCTGAAGAAATCCTCTTGGATCAGAGAAGAAAAGAATAGGGCCAAGTGTGAGGAGGTGAGATGTGAGGACTGAAGAGGGCAAAATACAGGGAAATTAGGCAGAACAAGTGGCAGGAATCAAAGAGGGGAACTTTGGCTTGTCAAGGATGATTATGAGCCTAACTACACCTGTCAGACGGAAGAAGAGACTAATAGAAGGCTTGCTGGGTTGGGGCAAAAGGAGAAGTGGGGGGGTGGGGAGTCCTCTCACAACTTCAAGACGCCCCCTCTAGGAGGCATGCAGGGAGTCCCAGTTCCCCTCCAGCATGAATACAAGAATACTGTCACACACAAAAACAAAAAACAAAAAAAAAGCCAACCACCCAGGAAACGCAAAGTTATGAATGAACTTAAAAGAAACCAAACATTTCCAAGTACAGAAATGCACTCAGACAATCTTAACTCTGCCTCTGTAGTGATGTCCTGAGGGAGGCAAAGGGGAATAAACTCTAAAACAACCGTACCTACCCAAAACAGGTGAGTCTCAACAGCAACCACAAACACCAGAATACATTATTCTTAATCTTACAATGGCTGGGGTTTGTATAGTCATAAAATGTCCAGAGAATAAAACTGTACTTAATAATCTGGAGTAGACAAACAGATACTGAAGGCCATCATTCCACGATCTTCTTTATACGTGGGATTTTCAAAAGCACGCAGCACTGGCCTAACAGCTCCCACTACAGTAAATGGTAAAACTTGCCACTGACATCAATAAAAGCCGAGTTAGGCCAATGAAAATTTTGAAAATCCCACCCTAAAACTCCATATGCCACCAATTAATGAAATATCAGTAAAGAAGAATTATTGCATCTACTTACACACATCTCCCAAGACTAGCTCATGAATGTATGGCACATGCATGAAAAAAGTGAAAAAATGAGTGTGTTGACAAAGAACAGTTACAACTTGTATACAAAAGTCTGTGCATGGACTGCCTTTACGAACAAAGATAACAAAGGGAAGACGGGAGTACAGTGAGTTGTGATCACTGGATCAATACTCTGGCTTTTACAAACTGAAGAAATGTGCACTCCAGTCTGTGAATTTCTTGAACTTCTTCAAAAATGTCCTGGATCCAAAAATTCCACTTTATACAACGTGGGGTGTATGCCTACTCTGCAGACCCTTAATTATAAAACTACAGTGTTCAAAATAATGGCCTCAAATATGAAAAGAAAAAGGAAGAAAGTTTGGAGGCTGGCATCATCACAGTGGAATAAGTTAAGGTTGTCTGCACGCCTTTCCATACTTTCCAATGTTTGCATTTGTTTAAATTAACTCTGAATTTCCTAGGTTTCTAATGTTTAATTAGTTTTTTCACTCTACACTATGAATGCCATATTCTGCAGTGCTGGTCCTTATTGTATATTCAGCACTTGTACTGTACTTGGAACTTTTGTTGACATCACTTGGTGTTCTGTGGAGTTAATGTGTACACAATCTGCAATAAAGATTAGCACAGCAGACGGAAAAACATTTTGCCTTAAGTGCCTAAAAGCTTTTGTTTTTTTATTAATATTTCAGCTACAGCATGACAAAAATGCGAAACTAGAATTTATTTTAGAAAAACTCTAGACATAAAAACGTGACAACTAAATATGACATCTATTCAGACTGAGAATTTCTATTACTTTATACTAATTCAAAAAGCAGAGAGCTGTAAAAGAAAACTGATCATTTAACATTCCTGTATTATACCAGAAGTGCATGGACTACAACAGTATGAGTCTGCACAACTTATATATTTTAATTCTTGTTGATTGCCGAGCACAGACATGTCAGACATTTATTTCTGTTTTAAGATTACATGGAAATTAGTCTAAGTTTAATCAGTCATTTATAAAAGCAACAAAAGAATTGTGGCAGCTTTATAGACTAATGATGAGTTCTGCAGAGTTGGTGTTCACTTCTTTCTTTTCAGATGCAAGTCTTGCATCTGAAGAAGTGGGTATTCACCCACGAAAGCTCATGCTGCAGAACGTCTGTTAGTCTATAAGGTGCCACACGGCTGCTACTCTGAAACAGGATTCTTTGTTGCTTTTACAGATCCAGACTAACACGGCTACCCCTCTGATACTCAGTCATTTATGTGTTTAGTTTTGTGTTTCTGCTTTATTTTATACCTCAGAAACAGAAATACTATATTTATATACATATACACACACACACACACACACACACACACTCAAAATCAGAAGTTCAGCTCTCAGCACCATTCAATATAATCACTTCCACTTAACAGTGAATTCTGTGCTGTTCGTTGAGTTCTGCATACACTAACCTTTGAGAAATCTCTCACCAATGCACTATCCATGGTGCAACTTCAGGGCACAGGCATTAATAATCGAGACCTGTGAAGAGCAGGTCTACATGACACTGAGTAAAAGAATGGCAGACACTATTGCACTAGTACTCCTAATATTGCTAGCATTAGTGAAGCTGCACCAGTGGTAGGGGAGATGATCTCTGCAATCCTAACATATACTAGATTTGTAATGGAAGGTACTGGGGTGGGAGCATAGGCAAGATAAAAGTTGAAGAAATTCTAAAATATATGAATAATAAAAAACCACACAAACTTACTCTTAGCACTGAATTTGTTCTCTTTACGTGTTCTACCAGTTTTCTTCAGACAATTGTCGCAGACAAAGCTGTAAAAGAACAAAATGTTCCTGATAATTTAAGTATAAACAGCCCCAGGTAGCTTAATCTATCATTAAACCTTTTTTACTCTTAGTTGTAGTAGTCAGAAAAAAATGACTTGCATCCCAAACTGCCGTCTCATCATTTAATATGGATTAGGAACAATTTAAGTATATCAAGTTCAGAAAATGTTGGATGCTTTAGAGTTGGTTTACTCATTCCACCAAATGAATAACTAATATTGCACATTCATATTATATTTCTTTTAATATTTATCACCTACCATTATCCAACTTTTACAAACAGTAAGTAATCCATAAAGAGGAAACAATGTTTGTGGACAAGTTTCTGTCTACATATTTTAGTTTGAATATGCAAAGGAGCTACTAACAACCAAATTAAAAATTCATTTACAGGCGGTTTCTCTCTTTATATGTGGTCCCTGAAAGAGGATTATTGTGTGTAAATCAACAGCTCAACAGGATCTACACAGTTAAGAGTTTCATTATAATTGCAGAAGGAAGGCTAAAACCCATCTAAGGCTACTTACCCTGAAGGCCAAATAATATCATAATGTAGCACACAAATCTGGTGCATCTTCCGACCACATTCTTTGCAATCAACAAAGCTTGGAAGAAAATGAAAAAAAAAAGCCACCTTAATTTCCTTAGAGGTAAAGAGTATGAAACTACAAAAACCAGGTTAATGCTTGTTAGGCAGGTAATTTTCCAGAAGGCTACTTTTCAACAATAAAACAAGATTGTGTGGCTGGGTATCAAATATATTTACCTTGCTAGTAACCTCATTAAGCCAAATTTATAGACCAATGAAAAATATTTCCACACCAAAATGGAACAGGATATATTCATAGAATATCAGGGTTTGAAGGGGCCTCAGGAGGTCATCTAGTCCACAAAGCAGGACCAACTCCAACTAAATATTCTGCCATTATATTTAAGACCTAAAAATGTGTATAATACACGTAAGTTAAAAAGGAACTGTCAAAATTCTGTGGGCCCAAAAGAGAATGAGAATGGTCCTTTGTCTAAACTCTTACTTTCTAGATGCTTTCCCTGGGTCCTACCAGTCATCCATATTTAAGCTGAATTTCCTATTGACTGCAGTAGATAATTCTGCTTGCAAACAACAGGTATTCTATGACCTCCATCTATTTTAGTTTTCAACTAACTGTTGCAAACACAGGTTGAGTAAAGTTGCTCAAGCTTACTATCATCCTAACACCTAGTTCAGTGGTTCTCAAACTGTGGGTCGGGACTCCAAAGTGGGTTGCGACCCCATTTTAATGAAAAGTTCTATAGAAGTGCAAGATATTAAAGGCACACTTTCCCCCAAATATAATACGTTTAAAAGTTGCCATACAAAGGGCTAAGAATTCTATACACAGAAATTCTGCTACCTATTTGGGTGGAGATGGGGAAGAGGATTGCTATGGCTATATAATTTCCCGTTTCTGAAATGCTGGCCACAGAAGGAAGTTGTAATAACTACACAGAGACGATCAGAAAGTCGGGTTAATTTTTTTAAATAAAAAAAAATGACATAATACTTACGGCTCTGGATCTAGTGTATCATTTTTCTTCTTTTCAAACTGATCTTTAGAGATTGTTCTAAAGAGAAAGAGTTAACATGAAATTTTCCTATTGCCAGCATTACATCAAATGAAGCTAAGACCTTATGATTACTTGAATTGCAGCAAATGATTGAAATCTCAAGTATGAAGAAGAAAGCACACCAGGGGAGTTTACATTTTGTTTAGACAACGCAATTCCACTCATTTTTATATTAGCATGTATTTTTTCAGTTAGCATAATTAGTTAATTGTGTATTAAGCTAAAAGCACTATGATTACTATGCAAATATACACAATGTAAGATCCAATACAAGATGCAAAAAAACCTAGAAAAATTGTAGTAAGTAAAGAAGCTCTCTCCAAAAATAGCTGGTCTTGACTGTAAGCCTTGTTGCACCTTACTTCAAGCCAGTCTGGCAGGCTGAAAACAAGCTCTAGCATTCATTCATGAAATGAGTGCTTCAAGAAGGTAACAGATCAGGCTTTCCGGCAGTACTGCCCTGTTTCACTAGCAGATGCAAATGATTAATGAATCATTAAAACTTGCTTTTTCTTTATACTTTTTAGCGTCTGCAGTCTCTGAAATCATTAGTATATGGGCAGCTATCAAGGAGTGTGGCAAATAGAAGAAATGAAGACAGAGGGAATACTGATAATCGTCTGACACTATAACAGTAAATCATCTATAGCCATATAAACCTTCTCCTAGTAAGAAACTTCGCACCTTCCCTTAGTTTACCCTAAAAGCAGTAAATGGTCAATTTTAGACAACCAAAGCAAGACTGAAAATTCTTTTCCATTATTTTAAATGTAGCATTAAGAAGAATCATGATTACTTACGTTTGAGGCTGTGAAGGGTCATCACCCAGGGTAACATTCTCCCCCTGGATTTCAGTGAAACACTTCTCACAGAAGTGATACCTGTCAGCAAGAAGGCCATATTTGGGTGAACTGGTCCATCATATTACACAGCCACCCAAGCAACGGAGCCATCAATCAGAGCAGGGCAGATCACCACGACGAAAGGGGGGGCGTTGTTGGTTGATTGATGGGTCAGTGTGGACAATGAAAAGGAACAGAGGGAAGGGAAGGGCAGGATTAGAGAACAGGGAAGGGAACAAACAGCACAGACATAAGAGGTAAGATGCAAACACCAAGACAACACAGAGCAGAAAGCCAAGGCAAAGCACAGATTAGCATTCGGTCTCATTTTATACATTACAGGCCATCAGTACTAACAAATAATAGGTTGTCAATCAAATTCAAAATTTTGGAATGATTTATAAGTAGCTGTTAAATGCTACATTTGTATATCCTTCAAATTTAAGAATTTGGATTTGATTTTCATTAGTTAGAGAAAATGTTGTATAATTTCAGGCGTAAGAATTACTGAGTTTCCTTGGAAAAGAACACCCTGTCAAAAAGCCTGAAAAATATTTTCACACAGTAACAAAAAGGGGAAGATTTGCCAAAAGCATTGTGGTGTATTAGTAAAACTGCAAAGGCAGAAATAATCCTAATGTTGAAAAATGTATAAAAATATTACAGATTCAAAAGTTATTTGATTTATAAAATGAAATGTGACCAACTGCTCAGCTAACTGTATTTTAATACAAATGAAACCAAATCCATACTCTAGACAAACATTTAACAGAAATGCACTTATGGGTCAGAGTTTCCAGCCATTTATATATAAATATAAGTAATATATGTATATATGTGAACAACTTTTTATATATTGCACATACATACAATATATTTAAGTAGTACATTAAAGATCTGCAATGAAGCTTTGCAAATTGAATGTGAAG
The DNA here is from genome assembly GCF_016161935.1 of Mauremys reevesii. Taxonomy (NCBI): domain Eukaryota; kingdom Metazoa; phylum Chordata; order Testudines; family Geoemydidae; genus Mauremys; species Mauremys reevesii. The sequence goes on along the minus strand of NC_052632.1, from coordinate 52,908,516 downwards.
CAGGTTACAATTTTGGGTCACTAGACCAACTGTCAGCCAATCCATGATACTCGGCAAAAACACTGCTGTGATTTAGTAAACCAAGTTGAGTAAATCAGAGATCTACTTAAAGATACAATCTGCATTTGAAAAAAAAAATCTAGTTACACAGATTTTTTTTGTATCAGATGAACTGGAACCAAAGTTGTCAGAATTGTAAAGAATACAAAAGAAAAAAACCCTAAATGTTTGGAAAGGGTATGACTTAAAACATGAACAAAGTTAACAAATATAGGCCACGACCGTAAAAAGTAAAACTAGCCACACAGGATCATCAAAATAAAAAAAGCTGTATGAAGGTTTAAGAGTGAGAAGAGAGTATAAGCAGCAATGGCAGCACAGTAAAATGCAGTTTTAATACTCAACACCAGATCTATAGGTAAGAGTGATGAGCATAAAGGCATCAGAATAGGACTCAGAATGCCACACTGAACCAACAATGTATGGGATGGAAATAAATAGGGTTGCTTGCCCCTTCATTCATTCAAATACCTCCCTTCCCCCACTACTGTAATCCAGGCGACAGCTTTCTAATGCTGTATTTTCATGGAGACAACAAAGTCATTTGCAGGCTCTTACTGAAATGTATTGAGCGGAACTTTCTTCTTGTGACTGGCACTAACCATTATGCTACTAGTAAGATGTAAATTTTAAAGCATTTATAAAACAACCCAAATTCAAACAAACTGAACTTAATTCCTCAGTGGTGCCCAATAAGCACTGGATGCAGCTGAGGAATGGAGCTGCAAAGGAGCCATTTGAAGGTCCCAAATCTTGAAGCCTACACTTTCTCCCAGAGTTTACCTCAACCAGCTAACATGGGTTAAAACAGCAACCGCCTTGCCTTCAGTAGGATTTTCTGTGTATCAGTTAACATGAATTACTTTAACATAAGTTAAAAATACAACTTTTTTCCTAAATGAAGGAGGGACTTTGGAGCTGCCAGAATGATGCAGAGGGGGCAGAAGACCTAACTTGTCTATCTTAATCCCCTACAATCAAAAGGTAACAATAGACATTTTTAAATTAAGCAGAAGAGCATTTTGGCAAAGAGTACTAATTACACATACCCTACGTCTACAAACTCTGTTTCTGAATTCTGCCTATTTCTGACACTTGGGCCAGAATAAATACTGGTGTGTGAGAGTGTACATATTAATATTTTCTCAGATACAGCAAACTCCCTTTTCTTTATAGTAAGACTGCTCATTTTCAAGTCAAATTGAACACCCAGGCCAAATAGGTACTGCTATAACTAGAGAAATCAATGGTCATGGCTCCACTGAATTTTTTTGCATTCAGATAGTTTTGGAAATTGTTAATTCCGATACACTTTCAGATTAAGTTTATAGTCTTTGAAAACACTTATGAGACTGAGCAATAAGTAACCACGATGGAACCTAGACTGCGTGTTACTTAAATAAAATAGTGAAGGCAGTATTACACAAATTTACATATTTTACTGATCCAATTAGTCTTTCAGGCTAGTCATTCCATTATTCATACTGTAACCATTAGATTCTATTTTGCAAGATGCTGAGCACTCCTACCCCCAATCTAGCAAAGTACTTATGCATTTGCATGAAGATAAGCACATTCTGCAGTGTTTTGCTGGATCAGGACCAGAGCTGCAGAGTTAACTACTCACAGGGATTGAGTCCCATGAAATAATTAAAATGAGAAAACAAAAAACTGAAATACAATGATACCTAAAGGCTCTGAAGGGCTATACAATCAGATCGCCCAGATACTCTATTTATATTCACTATTATGAATATGGAAGTGCACAGAAGAAATGAGACTTGCCTGTAGCTTTCAGAGTTTTCTATAACAATTTTGCATGCATGCAGTCAATATTATAAGATTAAAATCTACAGCAAGAACACAGTACTGTGGTTACTCCAGTCACACAAAAACAAGCAATGTGGTTCTTGTAACACACTGAAAATGAAAAGCTTTTCAAATGCAGACTGTTTAGATAATTGTGAATCCCTCTTATTAAAGATAGCACTATATTTCAGTGGCTCAAATCAAGGAAAGGTTCAAACATCTTTCTATACACATCTCTAATGGTTCAAAGTTCCAGACTGAAATTAGGTAATTTTCCTTCATATATACCTTAAGTAAATAATTGCACATTGGAATTGATCGTGTATATAATATCAACAGTTTCAAATCTGTACTCAAATATTAAACATATTTTCCAGAACAATTAATATATTTCCTTTAGTTTAAAACTCAGGTTTGAACTAACTAGATGAAAACCAAATTCTCCTATTGATTTATTACTTTTTAGCCATTATTTAACTGAAATGCCTGAGTTCCACAATGGCCAAGCATTCTTTGTCAGGATTTAGTTAATCTGTGATATGCTGGCTTCAGATAACACAGTAATACAATCCCCAGTAATGATGTCTACTACACAATTTGAAAAACAAGGATATTTAGCCTATTGCTGATTTACTAGAAACATACAATTTGTTTCAGGCTAATTTACTATTTGGTTAGGGAAAAGCTAAGATTTGGTAAGGGACTTATACAAGGACATTGTTACTGTGAATAAGCACAGCAGAGTATAGTTTTTCAATGACTTGGTACATAATTGTATTCTATTAGGAAAAGCAACTAACTGAACTGCTGTTCATTCAACCAGAACACAGTCCCCAGTGGACTGGGACTCTGCAGATCTGGGTTCAACACCCTGCTTTGTCACTGAGGGTATGTTTACACAACAATTAGACACCTGCAGCTGGCCTGTGCCAACTGACTAGGGCTTGTGGGGCTCAGGTTAAGGGACAATTTAACTGCAGTGTAGACTTCCAGACTCCAGGACTCTGTAAAGTGGGAGGGTCCCAGAGCTCAGGCTGCAGCCCGAACTCCGGAAGCCCAAGTCAGCGGGCACAGACTAGCCTCGGGTTTTTATTTGCAGTGTAGACATACCCTGACCTGCTGTGTGACTCTAGACAAGTCACATTCCCTCCCTGTGTCTGTTTCCCCTCCCACCTTGTCTTTTTTGTCTATTTGTCTTTGGAGGAAAGACTGTCTCTCCATCTGTTTAATTACTAGTGAAATGAGACTGCACTATACTTCTTAGTCAACAAATAAAATCTCCCCCACCCCCCCGGCCCAATGAAAGTATTATATATTCATGCTCTATCAATCCCATATATCTGGCATGCTAACAACTGAATTTGCATTTAAAAGAACAACCCTAGTGATCTATCACCTCTTGAAAAAAAGAAGCATTATTTAAAAAGGACATTCAAATAGCTGGATGTTTAATCAGAAAAATGTCTGATCAGTTTGAAATTCTTATCCCAAGATATTGTATTTACAAATAAGTTCTCTCCTCTCTTAACAGTTGTGGGGAAAAACACACACTTTTTACATCAGTGTGTGTCAGTGCAAAACACCACCTGTTGAGCTGCATGCCTTACAGTACTTTTATATGTTTTTAAAATTTTGAAATAAAATCAGATGAAACAAATCCACATGACCTATCTACAAGGCAAGTCTTCGGGTAAAGTTGCTACACATTAATAATGACTTACCATAGGATCAGTAAGGCCCAATCCATAATCTAAGAAGCTACTTCCCTGTTTTACTAAATTAAAGCATCTGTGAACAGCTCCATCACCATCATAAATTCATGACATCTGAACCAAAGAACTATTTTATCCCTTATCTTTTTTAAGTGTTTCAGACACAATCCATTTTTGTTAAAAAGGTCACAAAGTATTTAGTAATAAACTAGTGAAACATTACTACCACACACATTTATAATGTGTCCATCATGGAAGGATCTTGTATAATAATATCACCATCAGATATACCTGAGGACATCATATAAATGACTAATACATAAAATGCCCCATAAAAAGGTGCCACATTATCCACTCCTCCCTAAGAGTCACATGTCTACACAATGAAAAATCAACTGTATTGCAGAACCAGGTTACTACATGAAAATGCCAGACGGTTAAATATGGTTTGGTGTTTTGAGTGTATTCCTAATTGTGCTACAGCCCTGCAGAATACGAGACAGTAGCACAATTTAGGAATAAAGATAAAATGTGGTTTTGCCCCATCTAGTCTGTAAGACTGAACTGCTTCATCTGTGTTGGATGCTAGTTTTGTAAAGTGCCAACATGATTTTCTTAGTGCAGAGAGGGGTCTAACTGAGAGATCAAATTTAAAAGTGGTGACTGCCAATGTTTACTTCATAACTTAAGTTAAAAGGCAATCTGCAGAACACCTCCAAGTTGGCATGGCTCAGGCTTTGTCAAATCTCTGGCAAGAAAAAGTTTCATATTATAACCTGAAAAATGTCGTCTCCTATAGTTTTTTAGAGCCAGCTAATTTACATTTAGTAGCCTTTTAAAAAAGAAGCTAAAAGCTAACTTTTCTTTCTTCTTTTAACAGAAGTTACTCACTGCAGCACTGATGAATTAAAGTACACTAAATAGAAGCTGCACTTAATTGCTATAGATGCATTTTCTAAGAGTGGGGGGAGAGAAAAATATAAAAAATGATAGAGCTGTGTCATTTTGATGTTTAAATTAATTCCAAACATTGTTTAACAAAACAGAACACCAACATGGATGGAATCATATATTCTTCCCTATATTAACCAGAGGACTATATTTTAAATAGTAACTTTATTTTTCCTCCCAGCTCCTCGTGGCATCCTGGGTGTTATTATGGAAGTCAAACTTATCATGAACTCTCAAAGAAAACCTTTTACATTACATTTGCACAGTTACTATGAATATGCAATAGAACAGACTCAATTTTGTTTAGATTACTAAGACTTCTTCATGAAACTGAGTTGAATTAAGAAGTTTCATTTTACGAACAAGTTCTCCAGGTTCTAATTTTGTGCACCAACATATTAAAAATACCCAGATACAAATTAATTGGAGTGATCCACAGAGTCATTTTCTTTCCAACATAAACCTTTAAGTTGATACATCTCTCTGACAATGATTTGAAGACACGTCTGCACATTTTTATTCAGAACTCTCTCAAGGCAAAAGATATGTCCTCCTAAATTGCCTTTTTTCCCCCCTCCCTGTCATGCTTCAAATTTCATGAAAAAAATACAAACAACTTCAGTTAAGTGGTGCCGTGTAGAGTCTATATATTGACAAACATATAAATACCATGTACTATAAGCTGCAATGTAAAAAACCAAAGGGTTTAAGCTGCAAGAGGGCTGCACACAGAAGGACAATCAATAGGCTTATTTTCTGCTGATTTAGTAAAGAAAAAGGAAATGAGACGTTAATCATCATTCTGCTTAGTATGTGCTAGGCTACAAAAAGAAACTTGTTTTGTCACTCACTGGATCTCGTTTCCACAGCTAATGCAGGTATTTTGGACTTACCTATTCTGGTAACTGTAATAGGCAGCATCACGGGGAATAGTACACAGCTGCTTCCCGTAGCAGCACAAGGTCTGCGGAGAAAACTCATACTGCAAAACAAAAGCGAAAAAACTTTAAAATGTGATTTTACATTGTGAATATGCTATAAAAGTATATTGTAATATACTGAGACGTGTTTATTAGATTCAAATGGATATGCATTGATGTGGATAGATCCTTAGCTGGAATAAAACAGCTCAGCTCCCTTGACTTCAATGGAGCAAAAATGGCTTACTCCAGCTCAGGATATAATCCTGTATCTGCAGAAGAAGTTGCAAGATATATGGGATTGTGTATAATAGCAAAATATTTCAACACTTCATACTGAAAATGATATCACCGCCAGTGATAGAAATTTGGCTAGAATCCTTTAGATATTTTCCACTTTCTTACTATGTTGACATAGTAGTCTAATTTTTACTAGCCATTCCAACTAGTAGTTTAATTTTATTCAAAATAAGTATCTAAGGAGATTTTTTTTTTACCTTCATCAAACTACGTAGTTTTTCAGCAATAATAAACTTGAAAAATATACCTTGCGTCCACAACAGTATCCAAGTGACTGCATGACAGGGTCAATCTCTTGTTCAAAGACCTCTGCGAGTTTAGTGCAAAACTTATAGACCCTGGAAGTCTTGCGATTGTAAAGCCAGGCATTGTTAAACATTAGCCAAACGTCATCCACATACTGCCATGGCTCTTGGTATTGCCCAGTATCCAATTTACGTTTAATGGTGGAAAGGTCCATAGGATTCTTCACAATGTCAAAGTAGTCCTTCAAAATACAAGAAATATCGTCCATTATTTTTAAGATGCAGTTCTAATTCCTACTATTTTGAACACATCCAAAAGGATTAAATGTCTCCACGAATATGTGCAAAATAGTTTATTTTGAGGCTTACCTGGAGTTTAAATGGGGTTTGGGCCTTGAGCAGAATGACTCCCTACACAGAGGTGAACTGAACCCATCATAATGGACAATGGGTAAAATTTTTAAAATTGCCCAAATTACTTAGCATCCAAAGTTTCACTGTAAGACAATAGGACTTGGCTCCTAAGTTACTTAGGTGCTTTTAAAATTTTTATCCATGATCTATAACACTTCTATTGCTCTTTTCAAATGTCTTCACTTGAGTCTTTAAAATCGGAATCCATAGGCCAAGTTAAAGGATGCTTTAAGGAGTTCAAAAGAGATCAAGTTTGAAAAAACTGCTGTGCTTGTTTTGTTAAAGTTGTTCAAACTTTTAATAGATCTCAAAGGAACTTTGAATTTTGGGAAACAAGAGATTTAAAAACAAAAATATAAAAACCAAGATCCAAAGATCACTAAGTCATCAAGTTTCACTGTCATAAAAAGCTCAAACTACACTATGGACAAATTCACAAGTCAAGTTCTGTGATGGGTGCCTGACCTAGCTATATTTTAAAGTTATTCTTCTAGTCTTGAACTGATGGGAACCTGCACGCACTCAACGTGCTGTTTAGTTTCCCCCACAGAACCTAAGGGAACAGATGATCACAAACAAAAAACAGAACATTTTGAAGCTTCATCCACCCACATTCAAAGGTGTTTGTTGAATGAGCACTATTGACCCTATACTTATTACCTCCTCTTTCAAGCATGGCCCCTTCACTTGTTTCTGTGTGGTTGTACTTTAAGAAGCTGATCTTTTATTATACTGCATTAGTTCTTATTTTCTTGTAAGGCACTCTGCAAAGTGTGTAGAGTTATCAGAGAGTGTGGAGAAAGTATTTTATTAAATCATCATTAGCCTTGTCACAACTGGGCTACATTCCAGAAGGCCATCCGATGAGGCCATCATCTACTTAGGCTATGTTTACACTTTAACTGCTACAGGAGCACAACTGCACTGGTGTAACACTTCATTGTAGACACTCTAGAGCAATGAGATGGCTCTCCTGTTGTTGCAGTTAATCCACTTACCCGAGAGGCAGTAGCTACGTCAACAGAAGAATTATTCTGTCGATCTAGCACTGTCTACAATAGGGGTTAGGTCAGCTTAACTACGTCGCTTAGGGTCTGGATTTTTCACACCACCAAGTGGCATAGTTGTGTCAACCTAACTTTTTAGGTTAGATGTGGCTTCATGCTACAGCATTGGAGGGATGCAAAAATGCAGCTTTTGAGACACGATTTTATGCTACACTCTTATTCGGTGACTATAAAACACCAAAAATCTTATTGTACTATAAAACCTGAATACATTCCTAGAATTACTCTGCTGTAACTTTCATTTTCCTAGATCCAAATGATGACTGAAGGTCTTCAGAAGAAAAAATAATCAGTGTTTAAAACAGATACCATACATGGGATAATTTTGTTTAAGGAAAGGAAAGGTTAGGTTACTCACCCTGTGCAGAACTACAGTTCTTTGAGATGTGTGATGGGTGCTCTGCTTCAGGTGCGCATGCACCTCCTGATCCATTGATCAGAGATTTAGCAGTGTCTGTCCAGCCTGCACATGCACGCTACACAATTGTGTGCCGCACACAGAGTACATAGGTCTGCATAGGCAAACCACCCTCTGTTCCTTCTCTATCCAAATGTTCAACAAAGAACAGTTCCAAGCAGAGCGGATGGAGGGTGGGTAGCGGAGCACCCATGGGGGGGGGACACCTCAAAGAACCACAGTTACTCCACAGGGTAACCAACACGTTCTTCTTCAAGTATTCTTCCTATGGATTCTCCACTTAATCTCAACTATACATACAAAATGATGGGGTCTAAATTAGCTCAAGTATCAGAGGGGTAGCCGTGTTAGTCTGGTTCTGTAGAAGCAGCAAAGAATCCTGTGGCATTCACCCACGAAAGCTCATGCTGCAAAACATCTGTTAGTCTATAAGGTGCCACAGGATTCTTTGCTGCTTCTAAATTAGCTGTTACCCCTCAAGAAAGAGATCTTGGAGTCTTTGTGGATAGTTCTCTGAAAACATCCACTCAATGTGCAGTGGCAGTCAAAATAGCTAACAATGTTAGGAACCATTAGGAAAAGAATAAGAAGACAGAAAATATCATAATGCCACAATAGAAATCCATGGTATACCCATACCTTGAATAGCGTATGGAGTTCTGGTTGCCCCATCTCAAAAAAAGATGTGTCAATCAAAAACGTCTAATTTCTTCTGGCCTTTTTTATAGGGGGTAGATCTCGAGTAATGCTGTTTGCCCACTTATTTACAGCATTCACCACCAGGGAATTAGGTGCAGGCTCCAAAAACATAAATTCTGGGTCTCTAGGGGCAACATAATATTTCTTACCCACCAAATTACAAACTGTTGGGATAGCGGCAAGAGAGTGTGTCACAGCCTTTGTTGGATCCAGGAGCGCTTAATTAATGGATAGTGCTACTCGGGTGAGTGTTACCAAATGCAAAATGTCCAGCAGCTTGTGTTGCGAATCTCTGACCTCAAGAGGTATCTGAAGGGTGTCAGCCACCCTCTTCACAAGGTCCCTGAATTGTTCAAAATTGTTGGCTATTAGTGGTGGTGGAGACATGACTGCCTCAGCCAGATAGGAGGATAAAATAGGAGTTTATGGGCACCCTCCTTATCAGCCCTAGTCTCCTGTTCTTTAAATATCTCCTCATGCTGGGGGTTTAGTAGAAAGAACTGTGCAACCCTACCCCCAACCCCCAGTGCAACAGAGCCAGAGGTCTGGCAAATTGCTGCTGACACAACCCTAGGATCCCAGTACAGTAAGTGGGGGGCCCCATACCAGAGAGTAGAAGGTGCCCAGGACTAATCCCACCTTCCCTGTCATGGATGAGGATAAAGGTTCCTGTATGGGTGCTGAGTGGAACACTACACTGATAGGGGAGACGGACAATGTCTCCTTCATTCTCCTCAATCTCCTTCAATGGTGGGGCATCAGCAGAAAAAGGTGGAGAGTCTTGTGGTACTGGGAAACAATGTTAATCTGGAGACCGGGATCTTGGTACCAAGATGTTTGGTACCCAGAAGTAGTGGAGACGCTGGCTTATCTAAAAGAGACAAGTCCCCGGAGTAAATGTCTGTGGTACTGAGTGGATCGATACTGTGCAGTAGCTGAGGTTGATGGTACAGTCGATTTGGAACACGTTGGTGCCGAGGCTGAAAGTGTCTGGTACTTTCATTAGTCTAGTACTGGTGAAATGGTAAGTCTGACAGACAGTGCCATTCTAAAAGGAGTGTGCATCCTAGACTTCACCTCTCTGTCCTTCACAGATGGTACTGGGGGCCTGCCGGAGCCATGCTTCTCCAAAATGCTCTAGGATCTCCCACCAGTATTGGAGGAAGAGTCTTTTGCCTCCGCAGTACCAAGCCAAGAGGTCAAGGCCTCCAGCACCACAGACTTAGCATGCAATTGGGGCCTTTGGGAGCTGGCTCCTTGTGGTGAGAGACTGAACTCCTCTTCTATGGGGCTTTCCCTGAGTCCTCCAGAGTCTTCCCCTTCTTAGGGGAGACCTGGGCTGAGGTCGGAGGGGCACTGGATCTGACTGGAAACAGACGTACCAGGGGAGGGGGGAATGTGTCTCCTGACATGACTTGATAGCAGGTGGAAGGGAGGGAATGCTCCATCATCAGAAGTCTCAGTCTGGTCTCTCAATTCTTCCATACTCTAGATTTGAGAGCTAAGCAAAAGTTACACTTTTGCTAGATACGGAACTCTCTCAAGCAGCAGATGCATTAAGAGTGACCGTTGCTGACTGGGATAGCCTCAGGACAAGAGAGGTAGTGTTTGAAAAAGGGAGAGGAAAAAGTCAATCCTCTCATTATCATCTAACCAATTCTATACTAAAGCAAATAACAAACACTAAACCTACTAAAAGAACGAATGTAGAACACGCTGAAGAATGGAGGAGCCAGACGTGCTAGAGCTCCATCTCAGGTCAAGGCAGTGAAGAAGGAACTGAGTATGGTTCACCTGTGCAGCCCTATATATCTTCGATAGGTGGCCCGAGGTTATATAGAGCGCAGGTGGGGGCCAAACAGACACTGCTAATGGAGCGTCTCCAATCAAGGGGCTTGAGAAGCCCATGTGCACCTAAAGTGGAGCACCCATAAGGTAACTACTCAAAGGAGAGCAACTTGTACATTCTGGTTCCCATGGAAATTCAGACATTCATTCTTAACTCTTAACTGGAACTCAAGGAGAGAAAACTTTAAGGGCACACAGCTGATGTTCCTATGGCCATATACAACTTGAACAAGCACAAAGATATTAGGCTAAATGAATTTACAAAAATAAGAATTGAGATATCATACATGCATATATACATATACCACGAAGGCTTTTAATGCTAACTCACTGGAATCCCTAGGAGTTGAGGATCCACAGGCTGTCTGAAAGGAAGGGACTCTGGGTCCTGCCGGTACAATGCTTCAAGGGTAGGCATGAGAGCCTGGCGCAGCTCTTCAGGTTTAAAGACTGTTTTAAAAGAAACAAAAACCCCAACACAGTTAAAATACAAAGAGAAGAATTTCTCTCAGATATTAAAACTGCTCTATTCTATATACTTTAAGACAGAATTTTGTCATTATCAAATAATTTCTCATCTCCAAACAACTAGGTTCATTATTCCTAATGTGTTTTTTTCATTCTGCTGTGCAGATCGGAGGCAGAACTAGACCTGAATCACCAGGACAGTTTGGCTTTGCCTTTCTTGAAACCTTGCCAGAGAGTATTTCCAGAATTTCAACACATTTATTAACTTCATGACTGCAGATTAACAATCCTACCCTGTGAAAGGTATCTTTCTACTAGGCAGAGAGGGAAATTTGGCCATAACTGATTAACAAAACAATAACTTTAATGAGGTTGGAACAGAGCACCTGGCTAGTCAAAGAAAAGATAATCAGTTAAGAACAATTCCCCTCCACCCCCCAAATACAGCCATGTCTGTTATCCCTACTGAGATTCTTACAGCAAAGAAAACTGCAGGGAGGGACTAAAATCTGCAGAAAACTTTATGTCCAAGTTCTATTGTCTATAATATGGACAAATAACCAGATGGCTTGATAAGTGGCATAAGAAATTTCTGATCAGGATTTAGTAACAGTATCAGTATTCCAAAATCAGTTACACTTTCCTGATACACAGTTTCAGCCACCCAGTAACAGATGATTCTGATGCCCTGTTTTGCTCTCAGCAGTGGATTGACAGGACAAGAAAGGAGATTTTCTGAAAAACCTTGAAATAATTATGGAGGCTCTTTGCACATCCAAAATATATCAGACTTTTTATTTTGGATGAACGTAGCCTTGACAAAAAGGGGAAGGGAGGGAAGACTTCCTCCTGAGAGCAGTGAAAAATGCGCATTAACCTTAGGAATGAATGTTGGGTGTAGGAAAACCACCACACAGTTTAAAAATCTGCGTTGCGGAGAGGATGACGACTTTTGGTGAAGAGGTCCAAGACGAAGTTTTGTTAAGGCATTTAAATCCAGGTGGAGAGTTTGAGGGATTACTCTGTATAGCCTTCTAAGGCTTATTAATGGTTTTTGTCCTCAGAAATTGCCTGAGGTGGAGAAATTAGTCAGTTTGTCTACACCTAAAATATTTGATATTTTCAAAGTATGCCGGCACAGAGTGTTGGCCCTCAGACCTAGAGACAGGAGCTTGACATTACTGTAATTTATACTGCAAAGTGGCATCAAGTGCTGTCATTGTGATTTGATAGAACGTGACCCATCTTGACACAGATATTGATGACTAAACACAATGTAGGGAAACAGACAACTGGGCCCAAGCTATCCAGTAGGAAATTTGGAATTTGGCCTTGGTATGATTGGCTCTGCACCACGCACTGAATTTCCCCTATAATCTGTTATGCCAGAATATAAACTCTTTGGGACAGGGAATCATTCTTTCTGCATTTTTGTACACTGCCCAGCACAATGGGTGAGCACCACCTGAAACAAAATAAAAAAAAAATCTAAATTGTAGATTTCTTTATCGAGAGCTGGAATGTGTTTATAACCATAGACTGGAGTAATTATTTTTTTTAATTGCTGCTTCTTAATATTCAAGTGGATTAATGGGGCCCAGATTCTGGGTGGTAAAAGGAACCTTAAGTAAATGTCTCTCTCCTGGAAGACTGTGAAGAAAAGAAGCAGAGGTAGAAGGGAGGATTATTGAGGTGTAATCTGCATAATATGGCCACCAAGGCCAGAGAGGTGTCACTGATAAAATGGAGGACTTTCTCAGTCAGATCTCATCTGTTCTGAAGATCAGAGATGCTGAAGGACAGATAGGAGCTGTTTTAGATAGGCGTTGGAGACAGCGTCTAAGGGTATGTCTACACTACGGGATTATTCCGATTTTACAGAAACCGGTTTTTTAAAACAGATTGTATAAAGTCGAGTGCACGCGGCCACACTAAGCACATTAATTCGGCGGTGTGCGTCCATGTACCGAGGCTAGCGTCGATTTCCGGAGCGTTGCACTGTGGGTAGTTATCCTGTAGCTATCCCATAGTTCCTGCAGTATCCCCCACCCATTGGAATTCTGGGTTGAGATCCCAATGCATGATGGTGCAAAAACAGTGTCGCGGGTGATTCTGGGTAAATGTCGTCACTCAATCCTTCCTCCGTGAAAGCAACGGCAGACAATCATTTTGCGCCCTTTTTCCCCTGGATTGCCCTGGCAGACGCCATAGCATGGCAACCATGGAGCCTGTTTTGCCTTCTGTCACTGTCACCGTATGCTGCTGACAGAGGCGGTACTGCAGTGCTACACAGCAGCATTCATTTGCCTTTGCAAGGTAGCCGAGATGGTTCCCATCCCTATTGCACCGTCTGCCATTGTAAATTGGTGATGAGATGATGGTTATCAGTCATTTTGCATCGTTTGCATTTGGAAATTGGCGATGACGGTTATCAATACTTTTGTACCATCTGCTGCTGTCATGGGTGCTCCTGGCTGGCCTTGCTCAGGTCGGCCGGGGAGTCATTCCCTTCTTTATGTTTTGTCTAAAAATAGAGTCAGTCCTGCCTAGAATATGGGGCAAGTGTACTAGAGAACCAGAGAGCACAGCCGCTCCCTGTCAGAGCCCCAGAGATCCCGTAGAATGATGAGCTGCATGCCATTCTAGGGGGTGCCCCTGCAACAACCCCACCCGTTGCTTCCCTGCTCCCCCGACCCCCCTGGGCTACCATGGCAGTGTCCTCCCATTTGCATGATGAAGTAATAAGGAATGCAGGAATAAGAAACACTGACTTTTTAGCGAGATAAAATGAGGGGGAGGTAGCCCCTCCCGCTGCTATGATAGTCCAGGGAGTACAGAATCTTTTCTTTAGACATGAAAGGTGGGGGGGGGCTGATGGAGCTCAGCCTCCAGCTGCTATGATGCAGACGGTTACCAAGCCTTTTGTACCATCTGCTGGGAATGAACAGGAGCCATTCCCATTTTTACCCAGGCGCCCCCGGCCGACCTCACCGAGACCAGCCAGGAGCACTCACGGGATGATGAGGACGGTTTTCCGCCATTTTGTACCATCTGCCATCAGGAAAGGAAGGGCAGGGGATGCTGCTGTTCAGCGCCACAGCACCGCGTCTACCAGCAGCATGCAGTAGACATACGGTGACATTGAAAAAAGGCAAGAAATGATTTTTTCCCCTTTTCTTTCATGGGGGGGGGGATGGGGGGGTAAATTGACGAGATATACCCTGAACCACCCCGGACAATGTTTTTGACCCTTCAGGCATTGGGAGCTCAGCCAAGAATGCAAATGCTTTTCGGAGACTGCGGGGACTGTGGGATAGCTGGAGTCCTCAGTCCTCCCTCCCTCCCTCCCTCCATGAGCATCCATTTGATTCTTTGGCTTTCCGTTACGCTTGTCACGCAACGCTGTGCTGAGTCCCTGCTGTGGCCTCTGTCTAGCATAGCCTGGAGATTTTTTCAAATGCTTTGTCATTTCGTCTTCTGTAACGGAGCTCTGATAGAACAGATTTGTCTCCCCATGCAGCGAACAGATCCAGTATCTCCCGTATGGTCCATGCTGGAGCTCATTTTGGATTTGGGACTGCATCGCCACCCGTGCTGATCAGAGCTCCACGCTGGGCAAACAGGAAATGAAATTCAAAAGTTCGCGGGGCTTTTCCTGTCAACCTGGCCAGTGCATCTGAGTTCAGATTGCTTTCCAGAGCGGTCACAATGGTGCACTGTGGGATACTGCCCGGAGGCCAATACTGTCGAATTGCGGCCACACTAACCCTAATCCGACATGGCAATACCGATTTCAGCGCTACTCCCCTCGTCGGGGAGGAGTACAGAAATCGGTTTAAAGAGCCCTTTATATCGATATAAAGGGCTTCGTTGTGTGGACGGGTGCAGGGTTAATTCGGTTTAACGCTGCTAAATACAGTTTAAACGCGTAGTGTAGACCAGGCCTAAGGCAAGCATGTCTGGAAAAGAACAGCATGCTTTTAGTATTTTGTTTGGATGTAAAAAGTTCCAACTATTGCCATTCTTGACTAGCAGAGACTCCATTCCATGGATTCATCTCCTTCCTGCTCAGCCAGCTGAACACAGGATGAACTCCCTCTAGGTATTAAGAATTCCTTTATTCTTGCGAAAGGATTTGTAATCCCTACCTTGTTGCTTTGGAGAGGGAAACGATTTCTTTACTGATAACTTTGACAAGAAACTTCCAGAGAAGTTTTCCCCAAGAATATTTGGAACCTGACACGAGATGTTTAACTTGTAAATCTGTTTTTCGTTATCTTAACTAATGGTGCCTTCTGCCCAGTGCAACTGTCTTCAGAAGTGAAATGAATCCAGAAAGAAGTCTTAAATAACTGCTGCTGTTGAAGAAATCTCTGAAACACTGATTTAAGTTCCCTGGATTGTTTTTGGCACTTCCTCCTGGAAATTGTCAGCCAAGGCAAAAATAATTCATGCAAAGCAGGTGGAAGCTACAAGACACTTGGGCTGCAGCCAGCACCTTGCAGACCTCATGGAGCGCTGATTCCACTCTCCTAGTCATTAGTATCATATGCAGGAATTCTCCTTCTGAAGGAATCCACGTTCTCTTGAGAGCTTTTGAGATTGCTTAGAAAGTCTTATTAAGAAACTCCCACTTACATTTTGTGGCATTCTCCAAGGAACGAACGAAATGGGATGCGGAAAAGAGAAAGTAACTCCTACCGGCTGTACAGTCTTGGTGGTGTGGCTTGGATACTTTGGAATTTAATGGTTCTGGATTATTTCATTTAATAGATTTTAAGGCCAAAAGAGATCACTATAATAATCTAGCCTGACCTTCTGCATAACGGGACACAGAATTTCCCCTCCATCGAACCCACTAACCTGTAGCTGAGCTAGAGTATATCATTTAGAAAAATATCCCGTTTTTAAAGGACTAAAAGATGGAGAATTTACCATATCCCTTGCTATGCTGTTTTAATGTTTAATTACCCTCTCTGTTAAAATCTGCATCTTATCTTATTTTCAGTCTGAATGTTTTTTTTGTTTTGTTTTTTAAACACTTCAGCTTCCGGACACTGGATCTTGTTATGCCTTTCCCCAAAAATATATATAGGTAACCGATCATTTCACAATTTAGCCTTCAAAGTTTTAGGAGGAAAAAACCTCTTTAGTTTCATCTTCAGAACCCTCAGCCTCTTAAGGTATGAAAAATAAGGCGAAGAATGCTTGTGGGCAGGGGATTTCTTTTCTTCCTATGCTGTTCAGATTCCTCCAGAGGTGAAAATTCCTTTTATACGGTTTTCCTCTTTGAGAAACAATGCTCTGGGTTTTCCTTTTCAGGAAAGAAGTCCTGTGAATATGGGAAAGATGAACAGAAGCTAGCATCAAACCACCACATATCCCATTTTGTCTTGGTGTGTGATGGCTGAAAGAAACCCTATTTGCGTAAAGTCGAAGTATCTTAGTTCAACTTACCTGGCCGTCCTCATGGTGGCGAGTCGACCGCTGTG
The DNA here is from genome assembly GCF_016161935.1 of Mauremys reevesii. NCBI lineage: Eukaryota > Metazoa > Chordata > Testudines > Geoemydidae > Mauremys > Mauremys reevesii. The sequence continues at coordinate 52,892,113 of NC_052632.1, read as the reverse complement.
GTGCCCCTGTAGACTGCGCTTACTCCTCCTGCCGAGGTGGAGTACGGGCAACGATTAGCGGATGGATTTATCGCGTCCAGACAAGATGCGATAAATCAATCCCCGATACATTGAACCCTTACATGTACCCTAAGAGTTTTCCCCTGAATGACTTCAGCCAGGACTCCCTCTAAAACAATTTACAGTATAATGTTGGTACTTAACAAATAATTGATGATGATGATGATACAGGCAAACCTCATTTTTAGAGAAAATGGATATGGGAGAGGTTGCCCTCATTTGTAATGCAGGCTTTGTGAAGAGCCTGCAAAATAACTTTTGGTCATTTTATAACGAGAGCTGTTTTCAGTCACTCCTAACCTTCCTTAAGTCCCACTACTTGGGCTGAAATTTTCCATGCTTGGTCTCTGACCAAAGGTAGACTTTGGTATCTGAGCAGAGCTTCAAAAGACAAGGAGAATGAAGCTCCTTTTCAAATGTGTGGTTTGTTTGTTTTTTAAATAGAAATTTCATAAAAGCAGTTACATTAAGGGAGCATTACAGTTGCATGCTTCAGAATTTAACCAGTAAATACCTTATTTTTCTAAAATTATAGGTCTTGTGGTACTATGTATCAGCATGCATTCTAACCAATCCATGAAAGTAATTTTAAGTGAAAAGTACACAATAAGCCACATCTTAATGTTAATGCATAACCATTAACAGAGTAATAGTTAAAATGTACTGGCATATATAAATCACTTACATTTCCAGTTAAGGTAAGATTTGCTGCTGTTTGAAAAGAAACTGTATAATACGTGGCTAGGACTAAGTTATTAAAATACTTGGTCAGAGAGAAGACATTACAGAATTTGTCAATAAAGATATTCTAGACCATTCTGACAATGAAATTTGTGTTACTACATCATGTAATGTTTTTGTAAGATTTTAGGTGAAAAAGTTTATATGTTGTGATTGGGAAATAATGTTACACTGAAATTATAGACAATATTATAATGCATATACATGATGGACAGTGGGAAGGTTTCGCTTACAATCTCAACTTTGGTATTTTTTCAGAGTGCTTTGCTTAACCTTCATTTTGTATTTATATGGAATTACATCAAGCATCCAAGAAGCATGGAAGAGTAAAATACAATTAAGTGCATAACAAAATGTTATACAGTATCGTACCAACCCATCTGTTCTGTCACCAGTTTACTTACTTATTTTTTATTAACAATACAAACAGTAAATCAAGTGACAATATTGTAGCTGCAATCAGTGAAGCTTCTTTAATTGGGTACAGAAGTTTCTGTTGAGACTCCTTCTTTCCTTCCTTCCCTTATAATCTGATTACTAAAGCATTCTCTACAGTAACTTTGAATGCAGCAATTATGTACCAGAAGTCCCAGTAATAAATATTACCATTAGTAGCTAGCATTTGGCAATATATAACTATGAATTGTAGCATGAGTGTCTAACTATTGTAATGAGCGATTAAGGTTCATAATGTTGCTTTAATAACAAATATTTGAAAAGGTTCATGACTGCAGTGTGCAGAATAATCCACTTTTGCTGCTCATCCAGGTATACTAATCAAATTACACATGTACAGACTAATCTGAGTGGATTACACAGTAATTTGCCTGAGTGATGGGAGATAATTCTCTCTTATAATTAAGTTCATTACTACTACAGTGGGCTTTTCCTTCTTGTCATCCTGCCTTCAGTCCATAGAAGATAAATATCAATCACTGAGGGCTTAACTGGGCCACTCTTGAAACCCTGACAGTTCTGTTTGGCCTCCATGGAGGATCACACATACTCTGAATTAGCTTCCCTACTTCCACAAAGCCATGAGGTTCTCTCTTCAAAACAGGCTTAAAACTTTCACATTTAACTTTCATTGCTGCTTTTTTTTAGCATAATTAGGAGGTGTTTTTTCTGGCTTGAGGGATGGGTTTTTCTACACCAGAGCCTGCAACAGTGTTCATGTGAAGAAGTGGACAACAAACCACTGAAGAAGAATCATGGTAGTAAGTACCCGTTACTTACCTGTAACTGGAGGTTCTTCAAGATGAGTGGTCCCTATCTATATTCCACTGAGGGTAACATGCATGCTCCTCATGTCCGGAGCTGGAGATTTTGAAAGCAGTAGTGTCTGTTGGTCCGTGAGTGCACCCTTGCTCCACCTCATGGTTTTGTCCGAGGCGGTGATAAAGGGCATGCCGGACCAACATGCTCTCAGTTCCTTCACCACCACAATTCAAAAGAGATCCACAGCATAGGGGAAGGAGGGTGGGATTGGAATACAAATAGGAACCATTCATCTCAAAGAACCTGCAGGTTAGTAAGTAACCACCTCTTCTTTTCTGAGTGATGGTCCATACTGTATTCCATTGAGGGTGATTAACAAGCAGTACCTAGTCATGAGGAGGAGTGCGTGAGGAGATAACAGAACCGATGACTGGACAACAGCTCTGTGGAATGAGGCATTCATTGCAGAATCTCGTTTCAAGGCGTAATGTGAAGCAAAAGTATGTACCGAACTCCAGGTGGCTGCCCTACATATGTCCATAAGCAGTGTATCTTGAAACACGGATATAATTGATGCTTACGCTCTTGTGGAGTGGGCTCATACCAAGGGGTGGAGACAGTCCCAGTAACCAACAGCAGAGCATAATGCACCCTGAAACCCACTTAATCCTCTGAGTGGATATCGCCTATCCCTTAATCCTTTCTGTTATAATAATAAATAGTCAAGGGGACTTCCTGAATGATCTCCTTCTCTGTAGGTAGAAGGCCAAGGCCCTGCAGACGTTGAGGGAGTGAAGGCACATTCCTCTGCCAAGGCGCAAGGCTTCGGGAAGAAAAGCAGGTAAGTGTTACCGGCTGATTAAGATAAAAACTGAATATGACCTTTGGCAGAATCTTGAGATGCATACGCAAAGAAACCTTGTTCTATAGAACATGGTAAAATGGGGGTCCACCATTATGGCCCCCAGTTCGCCTACCCTTCTCACAAAAGTAATAGCAACCAGGAAGGTGACCTACATGGAAAGGAGAGACAGGGCCATGAGGCTGAAGGTTCAAAGGGCGAATTCATTAAGGTCAAAAGGATGAGGTTGAGATCCCACTGTGGGGGCGATACACTGAATGGGTCGATAGGTCTAAAAGAGTCCCTTCCAAAACCCGCTAGTCAATGGATGCATAAACACAGAGTGTCCTTCCATGGGGGGTGGAAAGCACTAATAGTTGCCATCTGCACTTTGATGGAATTAAGAGCAAGGATGCCTTCAGGGACAGAAGGTAGTACAAAATAAGGGGAATATTCACATTCTCAAGGGCTTGACCCCTCTATTGGGCCAGGAAGTGAAATGTTTCCACTTAGCTTGATAGGAATGCCTCGTGGACTCTTACCTGCTACTTGAGAGGATGTCTTGTACTGCCAACGAACATTCCCATTCTAGCAAAGATGCCTATCCAATAACCAAACTCTGATGTGAAGTGTCTGTGGATTAGGATGTCTGTTCTTGCTGCTGTATTGCGTGAGCAGTTCCAGGAATGCTGGCAGTGGAAGTGGGGGAAACACACTGACACACAGAGAAGGAGGGGAAACCAGTACTGGCAAAGCCAAAATGGGGTGATTAGAATAACTGTGGCCCTCTCCCACCTGATCTTATGGAGGACACGCGCCAGTAGCGGTAGCAGGGGAAAAGTGTAGTCGGTCTGGTCCGACCAGCAGATGATATGGGGATCTCCCTGGGAATGGGCACAGAGGCCTCCTCTGGAGCAATACTGGATGCATTTGTTATTGATATGGGAGGCAGAGGCCTGTGTTTGGAGTCCTTCATTGGGTTAAAACATCACTGACTGTGGCGTCGTGGAGTTCCCATTCAGGGTCAGCCATGAATTGCCTGCTCAGAGTCTACAATCACGTTCTGAGTCCCCAGAAGATAGGCCGCTGACAACAGGATTTTGTGGGCGATGCTTCAATCCCACAGACTAATAGTTTCTGCACAAAGCGCTGGCGACCGCATGCCCCTTTGTTTGTTGGATGTAATAAACAGTTGTGGTGTTGTCTAACATGATGAGTATGTGACAGGACAGAATGAATGGTAGAAACGCGCGACACATCCTCTGCACCGCCCGAAGCTCCAGAATGTTGATGTGCAACTGGGATTCCTGAGTGGAAGTCCCCTGTGTCATATACTCGCCCATGTGGGCACCCCAGCTGGTGAATGACATATCCATGATGATTGTCATGCTTGGAGGAGAATGGAAGGAAGGATATCCTAGCGCTGACCTGACCCGGGTCCATCCACCAGTGGAGGGAGGAAAGAAGCTTGGGTGGGACTGTTAAGATGAAGTCCATGGTATGGTGCGTGGGAGAATAGGCCCTTTGGAGATACAGCTGCAGGCAGCAAAAACAAAGATGAGCAAAAGCGGTAATATATGGACAGGCTGCCATGTGAGGGAAAGGAAAGTTCTGAATGGAACAGGATGGCTGGCAGTCACTTTAGGAATCAGCTCTTGAATTACCTGGAACCTGTCCACCAGTAGGTAGGCTCGTGCTGAGACTGCATTGATGCATGTCCCAATGAATTCTAGGGACTGTGGGATCCAAAGTCAATTTTTCTATGTTTATGCTCACCCCCCAGGGAGGAGAGGAGTAGGAGCAGCATGGAGATCCAAGGCTTCAGCCTCCCCTTTGGATCGCGTTGCTAGCAGCCAGTCATCAAGATATGGGAATATAAGAACTCCCTGATACCAGAGGTGGGCCGTCATCACAGAGAAAACTTTGGTGAATACTCAGGGAGCAGTAGTGAGTTCGAATGGTAAAATCCTGAATTGGAAATGTCAAGGATTCTTGAATCTCAAGAACCTTCTGTGGGTAGGATGGAGGTATATGTGAAAATAGGCTTCCTGTACAGTGAGAGTCAGAGACCACATGCCTCTTTCCAGTGAAGGTACGATGGTCTCTAAAGGTGACCATACAAAACTTTGGCTTGTGTATGAAGTAACTGAGATGGAGGTATACGTTTGGTACCATATGCCCTTTTTTCTGGGTACTAGAAAATAGGCGGAATAAAACCCTGCGCCCTGATAGGTTGTTGGAACAGGTTCTATTACTCCCTTTGCAGTACAGTGGCCATTGTGCATGAAGAGATATATGCCACATCCACCACGGCCTGGAGCATTGTCCTTGAGACCAGTTTGCCTTTCTCCAAGATAGTCAGGAAGGAGGCACAATGCTGTTGTGGGAAGCTTGTCTGCAAAGTCTGCCAACAAGCCATAAGTAAGCAAGTCATATTTAGCTAATAGTGCCAGGTAGTTAGAAATCCAAAACTGGAAGGCCAGCCAAGAAAAAACCTTGTGACCCAGACTGTCCAGTCACTTACCCGCTTCATCTGCTGGGGTGGAGTATAGGTGTTGCTGCCTGACCCACTTTGTTACTGCCTGTTTCACGAGGGAATTAGATGTGTGTGCGGGGAAAACAAACGTAGACTCCTTTGCCAGTACATAGTACCTCTTCTCTTCCCCCTTTGGGGTGGGTGCGCAAATGGTCAGAGTGCGTCAAACAGTTCAGGCCAGCTGAAGAATGGCATCGTTCATTACTAGGGCCACTCTGATCGGTAGCAAGGCATGCAAGATGTCAAGAAGCTAATGATGTTTGTCCTGCACTTCCTCCAGTGGAACATGGTGAGCATCAGCCACTCTGCGTAACAGTTCTTGGAACTGACGGGTCATCATCCGGAGGCAATAAGAGAGCTGATGACACCACAGCATCTGGGGATGATGAAGGGAATCACTCAGTTTTCGGCGGTGCCGGAGCCAGGCTAAGCGATTCAGCCTCCAACACTGGTTCTGAACACCTACTCGATGACTATCAAAGAGGGGAGATGGGGCACTCCTCTCATGCTGAATAGGAAGGCTCTGAAGGTATATACTGAGGCCAGGACGCCCAGTAGGGCCCAAAGGAGGATCCTTCATTTGCTGTGGTGGGTCCCGAGGAGCAGGGTACTTTGCTATGGAAAGGGATGGTACTGTCACTGAGTCGTCAGAGCCTTTGGATAGTTGTATCAACAGTATGGGAGGGGTGGACCTGTGCTACGTCTGAGCCTCTGATTCCAAGAAGTCAGAGTCTGGTTCTAATGGCGGCACCACAGGAACCACATGAGCTGGAAGAGAGCAGGCAGGAACATGAGCTGAAGGAGGTAAGTCCAAGGTGGGAGACCACACACCCCCAGGAGGTGACTGGAGTGCAAGCTGTGGAGACCTCACCTTTTCCAGAGCAAAGAGTTCACGAGGCTCGGGCACAGTCTCAAACCTGCCTGGTTTCAATGGCATCTGCTCTACAGTCTGAACGAGAGCTGGGGCCGGAATGGAGGACTGCCTCAGAACCGAAGGTTCCCTTGTCTTTGGCGGTGCAGAACTGGAAGGTGTATCTCGCTCAGTGGACAGAACCAGCAGATCCTGTGGTCTATGAGGCTTCTTGTCGTGCTTGTGCACTGGAATGCGCAATTTCTCCATGGCTGGAACTCGTGGAAGGTGCAACGTCCTTCTTCGGCCTAGAGGAAGACTTACTGCCATGCTTATGCGCATGCTTCCTTGCCTCACGACTAGGCCCTAGCATGGGGTCTATAGCAGTGGTACCAGGGGAACTGGACTGGGTCTCTGTGGTAGAAGGCACACACCTGGATTGCTCAGGCCGATGTGTGGGGGGTGGGGGAGTGTTCCCAGCCTGGATCCAACTGCGGCCTCATGGTGACCACCATGAGGTGCTTCTTGAGGCAGAGAGCCCAATCTTCCCAGGTACAGCTTGGGAAGGAGAGGCAGATACTGCACCAGGATGAAATGTGGGCTTCTCCCAAGCAGTAAAGGCAGCGCTCGTGCTCATTGCTGACTGAGAATGAGTGAGGGCACGAGATGCAGATCTTGAACCCCGACATCTTCGGCATAATTCAGTACCCAAGTGCTGGAGGTGTGGGGGGTGAGTGGTCAAGGGAGAAAGGCAAGAAACGGCAAAAAATGGAGTCCCTGAAATTCCTTAATCCTAAAATTTACAGTGAAAAAAATAAAAACTAACTATATACAAGAACAAAACAATCTTTTTTCTGTGATTTAAAAAAAAAATATCACAAGAGAAAAAAGAGAACAGCAGAAGCTCCGACTCAAACCATGTGGCAGTAAGAAGGAACTAAGGGCACAGTTGGTTTGCTCTGCCCATTACTGCCTTGGATGAACCCATGAGGCAGAGCAAAAGCGCATGTACAGACTAATGGACACTACTACTTTGAAAATCTCTGGCTCCAGATGCATGGCACATGTGTATAACCCTCAGTGGAATACAACAGGGACCATCACTCAAAAAAGCTTCCTTATTTTATTTCTTAGCCCTGGTCTACACTACGGGGTTAGGTCGAATTTAGCCACGTTAGGTCGATTTAAAAATGACTGCATCCACAGAACCAACCCCGTTCCGTCGACCTAAAGGGCTCTTAAAATCAACTTCTGTACTCCTCCCCGACAAGGGGAGTAGCACTAAAATCGACCTTGCTAGGTCGAATTTGGGGTAGTGCAGACGGAAATAGACAGTACTGGTCTCCGGGAGCTATCCCAGAGTGCTCCACTATGACCGCTCTGGACAGCACTTTGAACTCCCATGCACTAGCCAGGTACACAGGAAAAGCCCATGGAACTTTTGAATTTCATTTCCTGTTTGGTCAATGTGGCGAACTCAGCAGCACAGGTGACCATGCAGTCCCCCCAGAATCATAGAGCATAGAAACATCTCTGTCCCTGAGGTTATCGCAGATTAGAAGGCAGAAAAAAAACCACACTCACGATGACATGTTTTCTGAGCTCATGCAGTCCTCCCACACAGACATGGCACAGCTTAATGCATGGAGGCATTCAGTGGCAGAGGCCAGGAAAGAATTAAGTGAGCGTGAAGAGTGGAGGCAGGACGCAATGCTGAGGCTAATAGGGGAGCAAACGTACATGATGAAGCACCTGTTGGAGCTTCAGGAAAGCCAACAAGAGCACAGATCCCTGCTGCATCCACTGTATCGCCTACCCTCCTCCCTATGTTCCATAGCCTCCTCACCCAGATGCCCAAGAATGCACGCAGGGGAAGGGGGAAAGGCGGGGGAGAAGAGAGGTGGCTTTGGGCACCCAGCCACTCCACTGCAGAGGATGGCCCAAGCAACAGAAGGCTGTCATTCAAACAGTTTGATTTTTTGTGTGGCCACAATAAGGAATGTGCCCTTCCCTCCTACCCCACCCCACCCAGGCTACCTTGTCCGTCATCTCATTTTTTTAAAAAATTAATAAAGAATGCATGGTTTCAAAACAATAGTTACTTTATTTCGAAGGGGGGAGGGTGGTTGGCTTACAGGGGATTAAAATCAACAAAGGGGGCAGGTTTGCATCAAGGAGAAACACATACAACTGTCACACCGAAGCCTGGCCAGTCATGAAACTGGTTTTCAAAGCCTCTCTGATGCGCAGCGTGCCTTGCTGTGCTCTTCTAATTGCCCTGGTGTCTGGCTGCTCAAAATCGGACATCAGACAACAGCGCCAGCGAGCTTTTAAACATCCAAAGTCACATTCTACCACCATTCTGCACTTGCTCAGCCTATAGTTGAGCTGCTCCTTACTACTGTCCAGGCTTCATGAGCCATGGGAGCAAGGGGTAGGCTGGGGTAGGTGCGAACACGTGGTGCTGCCGGCTGGGAGAGCAGCCTGAGGCAGAAGCCTCCAGCTCGCATGATATTCCAGGCAGGACTGAATCTCCATGAGACAAAACTTAAAGAAGAGAATGACCTGGAGTCTCTGGCTCCCATTCGGTGCTCTAAGAGGAGGATGGCCATGTCTGTCCAGGCGCCCGATTGACCTCACTTAGGAGGAGTCCCCCCAGAGCAGCAGTACCATGTTTGCCAGCAGCACCCAGGAGGACCAGAATGGATCTCCCGAGTTCATCGCTGGGGAGCAGGAGAGCAGAGTTGCAGGGGAAGTGGTGGAATGCCAGGATGGGAAAGATTTTGGAATTGGGGAGCTGGTGTGAGGGAAGATCCAGGGCTTCTCCTGGTGGCCTGCAATCATTGTCTCCTACAGAGTCACGTCCAAACGTCAGGCAATCTCCGGAATGCACTGGGTGCAATGGTTTGGGGATGGGAAGTTCTCCGAGGTTTCAGCAGACAAGCTGGTGGCTCTGATGGCTCTGAGGCAGCATTTCAACCACTCCACGTTTAATAAGCTGGTCTCCTATTGACAAGCCATACACCATGCCCTGGAGATTGCTAGGAGCTGGGCAGAGAAGACATTCCCAGAACCCCCGGCCAAGCGGCTAAAGACTAACTTCTGCAACAGCAAGGAGCGGGTGGAGGACCAGAGCAGAGAGCAAATGGTTTCCAAAGTTACAAATAACAACAGGAGCCTTGAAGACAATTGTTTATCATGTGGGAGAAAAAACCCAGCCACATTCCACCCGCAGTTTGAGGGGGGGCCTTTGACAGACTTGCAGGGATCGATTCCTGGAGCTCTTCTGCATGTACGATGAGGACGGGTACCAGTCCTACTGCACCATCTGCTGCAAAGGCAAGGAGCTGCAGCTGTGTAGCAATGACAGCTGCTGTAGGTGCTTCTGTGTCGAATGCTTGGAGGTCCTGGTAGGGCAAGGTACCTCAGCCAAGGCAAAAGAGCAAAAGCCCTGGAGCTGTTACATGTGTCAACCACGGAAGTGCTATGGGGTGTTATAGTGCCAACCGGACTGGAATGTACGGCTGCAAGATTTCTTCACCAGCGACAAAGGACAGGAATATGATGCACCTAAAATCTAAAAAGGCCCACACATTTTCCAGAGTCACTACCCTTGATAACAGAATGTCCATGATTGCATTGGCTACTTGGATCACAGCATCCCCAACAGTAGACTTGCCCACAACAACAGCGGGGACGGTGAGCTGAGTGGGCTCCATGCTTGCCATGTTATGGCGTCTGCACGGGTAAGAAAAAAGGCGCGAAATGATTGTCTGCCGTTGCTTTCACGGAGGAAGGGGCGACTGATGACATGTGCTCCAAACCACCTGCAACAATATTTTTGCCCCATCAGGCATTGAGAGCTTAACCCAGAATTCCAATGGACAGCGGAGACTGCGGGAACTGTGGGATAGCTACCCACAGTGCACCACTCTGTAAATCGATGCTAGCCATGGTAGTGAGGATGTACTCTGCTGACCTAATGCGCGTAGTGGGGACATACGCAATCGACGGTATAAAATCGACTTCTAAAAATAGGCTTCTATAAAATCGACCTAATTTTGTAGTGTAGATATACCCTTAGAAATCAAACACCCGATGCATGCAAATACAGGTTTAAAACCAAAAAAACCCACAAAGCTTTATCTAAGGGGAACAGTAATTCTTAAAATCTGTGATACTACTTTTCCCCTTTGAAATAAAGAGGAAAATATAGCAGATAGGTACGAACAATCTACGTTCAAACTAACCATATCCAAAAACTAATTCTGTAGACTGACTTGATAAGATTGGTGGTCACCATCATGGAAACTTCTGTGGAATAGGCTTTGGGCCAGCACACTTTTAAAGTGATGGCACTCTCAAGGCAGCTGCACTGGGTCTTTTTCCTTTTTAAAGTTTTAGGGCCAGTATACCAGTCTAACTGTAAAAAAATTAAATTTAGGAACTGAGTTCAGTCCCTAATTCTCAGGCCAACAAGGGCTAATGACAATATGGACGCTGCACACACAGCCTCTGGAGGGAAAGGGGCGTATCCCGAGATTCACCAATAATCCTTCTGGCTAAATCAAGGAGAGGTTATGGAGAGAGCTACTTCCACATTGTCTTCTGGCTGGAGGATGTCACCACAACAAGAGGTCTTGGACAGCAGGGATGAAGTGAAAACAGAACCTGGAAAGAATTCACAGGACTTAGAGGACCTCTGTAGGAAAATGTTCTAAGTGAATTCAGTCCTCATGAAATAGCACTGGCCAAAGTCAGATACATGCATACAACACCTACCTACGTAATCACTCTACAATTCACCTCAGTCCTGAACTGAAACCAATCCCTAACTATCCTGGCTTTGGCCCTTCTGCACAGAGACTGGTTATTGTGAAAAAGCCAAACTGATATTATCATTGACAGTAATGTTAAGTGGAAATCAGGATGACATCAAAATCTTACTTTTCACTTGTGATCCAAGAAAAGATAAGAGTACTGCTTTTCAAGAGGAAAAAGGCTAGCACATTAACTCACTGTCTCAGCCCCCCATTTATGGTGTTAGTGCATATGTGCAAACAGAGGGATCTCCTGGTTGGCTTAAAGATTGCAGGAGACAGAAAACCAAAGAAAATTATAGCAAGGACTCCCATTTCTATATACGTACTCTTTTTACGGGGCTGAGATGGTGATGTAGATTGTGAAGTGGTGCCATTAGTGCCACTCTCTTCTTCCTCTTTAGGTTCTACCTTGATATCAAGTTTCTTTTCTTCTACCTCCATTGGCTCCTGTTTTGGCTCTGCCACATCTATTTCTTCTTTCACTTGGCAAGATCCTTGTAAATCCTCCTCCAGCTTAAGAAAGGAAAAGATGAGATGAAACTACACATATAATGTCTCAAACTACAAATTCTATCAGTTTGGAGTGTCAGTAGCCTGTTATACAATAAAGCATGATACACAGGGCTTCCACCAGAATGGAAAACTCTGATTTTCACTAACTAATATTTTCTCTTGTCAGCTTGGCTCACTGATTCACGCTCATCTTATTTTAGCTCCTACATATTATTGCGCCTATTTAACTGTGAAGGAATTTCACTTACCTCAGTCTTAGGTTCCACTTGTGTTTCACAAGGCTCTGGCTCAGTTTCTTCATTTTTAACCTCTGGTTTGCTTTCTAGCATTTGTGCGTCAGGTCCCAGTTGCTGAGAGTTGATATCGGCACTGGCAACTGAGCTGGGGGTGGGCACCCTGTTATCAATACTAGCTGCTGCCTGGGATAGCTGATGAAAAAAGGTATAAAAATCAGAACATTGAGGAAATATATAGAAATATTAATTTTTCTTGCTAAGAGGAATAGTACAAAATTATACACAAAAGGATTATCTGAAATAATACCACTCCTAGGATAGATACTCACTAAAACCAAACTCTGGATACCAGAGCACAGATCTCAAGTTATACAGAGTAAAGTCAGGGAATGAGTTTATCATCTGATGCATTAGCACCTTCTGTTGATAAAGCAACTGTACGGTGAATAGTACACACTGATTACCATGCAGTCTCTTTCTACCCATCTTTAAGAACCGTGTGTGAATTTAATGATCATGAAGGTGAAAGACTAATGATCCCGACTAGAGCCAAACATAGCACAGGCAGATTATGTACAAGCTTCCCACGCACAGCTGTAGAAACATTCTGTAGTATTTTTAATCCTAGTATTTGAAATCACAACTAACATGACTGCTGAGAACATTTGGATGAATGCATTTTGTTTGCATATGGATCAAAATATATAAATAAATACCTATTCTAAAATATATCTTCCACGATAAAACAGAAGCTACTGTTGCTATGGCATAAGGATTCTGCAGTCTGTAATTCTATGGCACAGTACTATACAGGGGAAAGTTCATTATTGAATGTTTAGGTTTCTGTTCCATTTGGACCAAATAAACTAGCTGATACTTACTGGAGTGCCAGGAGGTTGTGCCTGCACAGATGTTGGTTGTTGCTGAGATGGTTGTGGGGTTGGCACAGACTGGGGTTGTACTGGAGTCTGAGGCTGTGGTGTAACTTGAGCCTGTGCTGCAGTTTGTCCCGTAGGTGTACTCTGTGTCTGTGTCGCATTTGGAACAGAGCCAGGTGTTGGTGTAGGAGTCTGTCCTGAAGATGAGACTGGTGTGGATGGCTGAGTAGGTGCTGCTGGCTGAGGAGGAGTCATTCCAGGTGGGGTTTGGTGTTGGATAGGTGGCTTGCCAGCTGCATTGGATACAGGAGGTGCAGTCTGATGTAGAGGTGGCTGGGTCGCTGGTGGACATGATAGCTGACCATTCTGTGATCCTAGCATATTCATGGAGTTTGGAATAGCAGCACTGGGAACCTGCCCCTGCTATAAAAAGAGAGTTCTTAATGTATCCATGTTGCTCCAAAACTGAGTCATATTTACTTGGACATTATAAGAGCATTAAATGCCTTACAAGAGTAGCAGTTTAGATCAACAAACATTTTTAATATTTTATTTATTTACAATAAACACAGGGCTGCTATCTCAAATGCACAGGTTCTGACCACATAAAATCACCAATGATTTTCAATAGCTTTTGTTCCTTTTATATTGTTCTACTAGCATAAAGGAGATGGAACCCAGATAGCACTCCCCATAGGCAGCCATTCAAGAGCTAAGTTGTGCCATGGGCTGGGTAGGGGCAAGGATTCAGAGGACACAAAGTGGTTTAAAGCTCTCCACAACCTAGGCTGCACCTACTGAGCTACATTGGTCAGGAGGGCATCTCAGAACTGTATCCCTTGTGTTTACTATACACAATACACCTGAAAATGTAACTGTTTTTACCCTGACTTGACTATTTTGGATATTCAAAAAGATTGTGGATCCACATTACAAAGTCCAGCAACATTATAAAATTGAAACAGTACAATATAAATGACATGGTGCATATGCATATGTTTTAAGATTATATATTTTACTAAATGCTGCATCAGACAAACTAGAATGGGTGGAGGGAGAATCAGGGAGATTAGACCGTGCTAATATCCCTTCATCTGATTTCTATTTAAAATCTTCATACAAGTATTTTTAAGTATTTGTATAAATCTAAATAAAACAATCTAAATAAATATGAATGAATTATAGGTAGTAAAATGTCAAATTGTTAAAATGATTTTATATTGCCTTATAAATATCTTTTTGAGGGATACTGTTTTTCTATTCATCATGGAGGATTCAAGACTTTCTCCAGGAGGGCAGATGTTTTTATTTTTTAAAAAGCCACATGCAGAAGTGTTCAGCTACTAAACAAATAATTTGGCTGAACTTCTTAACGTGGAAGACAACTGGTGATAGACAACAGTTTCCCATTCAGATGTAACTAATTTAAAAAGTAATTCTAAGAGGGCTGCTTTGATTACATACTTTTTTGCAGTCCATAATTTAAAATAATAGCTACTAATGTCTGCATACAAAGAAAAACAATAGGAGCATATGGATGACTCAAATACAATGGGGTGAACACTGAAAATAGCACAATCATACACCATAAATTAACTTCTGTTGTTGGGGGCTGAGCGTGGCTGCCCATTAAATTAGACTAAGATAATCCATACTTCAGAAAATGAATTCTACCTGTGAAACTCCAGTCTGGGTTGTCGATTGACCCATGCCTACACTGTTCACATTCAGAGCCCCACTTGATGATGGGAACTGATTCTGAGGGAGGAACTGGTTTTGGGTAGGAGCCTGACCCATCATAGTACTGGAATGTGCTCCCATCATGTTTTGTGGCTGAGGCATTCGGGAAGGAGACATTGCCATCTAGCATTTAAAAACAAAAATATCAGTTATTAAATAAATTAGTTGTGTAGAAAGAAATTAATTGGATAGCCATAAAGGAAAAATAAACTAGATAATTAGCCATAAGGTCTGAGAAAAAAAATACTGATCTCATAAATCAAAGGGAGTTTTGTACACATGTTTGATGTCAGCATTGCCTCACAACATTTAACGAGCTACTCAAAGTGGAAAAAATACTAAAGCTATATTCAGAATGCTAAATTCTATAATTCTGTTCTTTGGGCTAACACAGAAGAGTAATATGTTGGAACTCTTAATTTTCTGAAAAAAATGAAATCAAGGTTTTAAATGGTACCAGGGATTTATACACTGGATGGCTATAGTACTTCGAAGTACCAAGCTTCTTTCTCCCAAAAAACACCAGTTACTGTTATACCACTGATGTCCTCCTCCCATCTTAAGTATTTATGTTCTATATGTCAAATTTAAACGCTGAAAATAAACAAGAACTGTAGGATAGCAAAGATGAAAGAAATTCCCCTGAAGCTAATTAGTGTGAAATTCAAATGGACTGGGGGGGGGGGGGGGAATAGCTCAGTGGTTTGAGCATTGGCCTGCTAAACCTAGAGTTGTGAGTTCAATCTTTGGAGGGGGCCATTTAGGGATCTGGGACAAAAACCTGTCTGGGGATTGGTCCTGCTTTGAGCAGGGGGTTGGATTAGATGACTCCTGAGGTCCCTTCCAACCCTGACATTCTATGATTCTATGACTAGCAGACACATGAATTTTCCACACTAGGATGAATATGGCTTTTCTCAGAGCATCTTTGTTATAAAAACTAAGGAAATTCTTAAGTGGAATTAAACTATAATAAGAACTTGAGGAAAGCAAATACAAACCGCTGGAACAGAGCTCATGTTGTTCATTTGTACAGGATGGTTCATTGGAGAAGCTGCACGGGGTCCCATGGGTGCCTGCGGCATCTGTACATTCCCTAGGGACATGGGGTTAAACTGATTCATTCCTGCAAAATGCACCCCCAAAACAGCTCATTAGGAAGAAGTCATCAAGCACTTACATTTAGTACAGTCACCAGCCTACAGTATCATAATTCAAATCAGTTATGGTAAAAAGCATTGCTCTCACACACTATCAGAGAGCAAGTGAGGTGTGTAATTATATGCAATTGATTACAATTCTGCCTCAAGCTGTCAGAAGAGCAACAACCATTCTTCACATTAAAAAAGTAAATATTGTTCCTTACTGCAAAATGGTCACTAACAAAGACATGCTGGACAGGGAGAAAAGTTTAGGGAAAACCAACATTGAAACTTGTCTTAAACAACTATTCAAGGGGCAAACAAATGGAGGTGATGCTCTTTAAAAGCAAAGTAGTACTATACTCAATAGTTTTAGGAAAATTTGCAGGAGAGGGGTACATAAGACAGGAGTTGCATAAAAAGGGTTGTCTCTTATTCAGGTTTCACTGTAAGTAATTCTCAAAGTAAGCCATATAAAGGACACACTGAAGGCAAGCACATTGCCCTAAGAAAAGTCAAAGTATAAACCAAAACAATACCACAACCAGCAACTACCAAAGCAAAGGTAGCAGTTCCCTCTCCCCACCATTCTCCTCCTCAAAAACACACCCCACAAACCATGCATTGGTAACAGGCATACATTTATCATAGGCTCAATAATATTTACAGATATACATGAGCCTGTTCAAAGAACTTTTCTTTTCCTACCCAAAATAAATAAAATGCTAGATGTGTCATTAAACAGAAAGCACCACATCATAGCTCCAAAGGGTTGCGATACAGGTTTCAGCTTACTAGATTCCGTAACAAACATTAATTCATGAAGCAGATAAAACCTGAACTACTACTTAGGAAGATGAAACATCTCAACTTTCAGTACTTTTCAAGAAAAAGCAGCTGGAGCAAGGCTACTGCATTCCTCTAGAATGTGCATGGGATTAACCAATTAATGAGAAAAATTCCCAGTTTACAAGTATTTTCTGGGCTAAAAGGATTATTTGCAAAAGAAGAACTGAAAACGAAAATGATTTAGCACATTTCACACTGATAGGAAGGGAATCAGCAGAGTACCCTCACTTAATTTATCTTTCTCACAGGTGCTAAATTACTCTCAAACCCTATGCAGACATTATCCCTGTTGTGGAGAAACTATTGGACACGTCTTGCTAGCCCTTGAGATACCACTGTGATAAAGCCTGGTAAAGTGTGTGATACTGGCAGACCAGATGCCAGCTCATGCCAAGGGCCCTAAGACTCACTGAACACTGACAAATGCACAGCTGGAAACCAGTCTGGCTTACCTGTGTGTTAATATTATTAAAACAGGTATTAGAATTGAATAACATGTTTGTGTTTAGACTGTGGAATGACTATAGGATGCTGCATGTATTAATCCTACTTATATCTGTATCCCATGTTACATGTTAATGTTTATATATTTGCTTTGTTACTGTAAAAGTGTTTGCTAAGACTGTAAATTCCCCACAGTCAGGGGAGAAGCATTAACATGTGTGAAATCCTAGTTTACCACAAGAGGTGTTATCCGCTCCCCAACAAAGGAAAGTCTACACACATCAGATGAGCCATTGTGGACAAGAAACTGTTGTTTGCTTCCCCACAAGCCTGTGTCCCATCACAGCTTGAATGCCAGTGGAAGGGAATAAAGATACCTGTTAAGGAGACCCTGCTATCTGGACTCTGAGGGGCAGAGACTCCTAAATATAAAGCAAGAGATCCCCAAGCTGCTAGGCTTGGGTTAGCCCTAAAGGACATAATAGCTTGCTTATTAACGAAGCTTATATTACTTTTTGAATTTAAGATTGTACCTCATTTGTGTGTATGTTTATCTGCTTTAGCCTTATAAATAATTCATTTGTCTTCTTAGTTAATAAACCTTTTTGTTTGTTACAGGACTGGCTGGCTACAAGCTCTGTCTTTGGTTTGAGATTTGAATACAACTTACTTGGGATAAGTGACCGGTCCTTTGGGACTGTGAATAATCTGAATATTGCTGTGATTTTTGGTGTAAAGTGACCATCTATCAAAAAGTCAAGCTTGCCTGAGTGGCAAGATAAAATGGAATGCCTAAAGAGACTATCAATGACTCCATGGTCAGACTGCTACAGTGTGTTAGGAGTTCACAATTGTTACTGGTCTGGTGAAATCTAATTATACAACCAGTTTGGGGTTTTCATCCTGCTTCTTGAAAGTCTGCCCTGAAGTTGACACTCATGGTCGTGAGTCACTCCAGAAAGTATTACTCTTTGTTATGGAGAATACGAATAATAAAAGAAGGAAAGGGGAGCGAGTCTCTCTCTCTCTCTCTCACACACGCACACACACTTCCCCCTAAAGTTATAAACAATATGAAAGGAAAACACAGAAGAAAAGCAACCTAGAAAAGCTATGTTTTGAATCAACAAAGCAATGTACTGAAGGAAAAAAGTTAAATACCTTGAGAGACCTGCATACGACTCATAGGCACATTTGGCATGGACATAGGCCCGTCTGTAACAGAATCAAAAGAACGGTCAAAGAAAAAAAATTTCTTGTTTTCTTTTAAATTCAGAAATAGTATAAAAGCACAATGACACTTCAGCCAACCTTGACACTGCACAGCAGAAATAGTTAAATTCAATAAACAAAATGTAAAAAACTTTCCCACTCTCTTCTTCCATCTCCCCTGCCCCATCTCATCTAATCCATATGCAAGTACTTACTGGGAGGTCTCACGGGCTGTGCCTGGCCCATGGCAGCAGCCACCTGTGGGATACCAGGTGGCTGAGCCCCTGGGGTCTGTAAGGCTGGCTGGTTACCCAAGATCCCTTGTTTATGTAAACGAGACCTCCGTTTCTCTTCTAGTTCCTTTTGTATCTTATAGATTTTCTCTGCTAATAAATGATAGTATTCATCCTATGAAGGAGAAAGATAATATTCAGTATTATTACAAAAAAATACAAAAATACAGCGTAAAACTAATTCACCTGAATAGTGTATCATTTACATTCTCTTGCAGAGAAAGACTTGCCTATTTGAACAAGAATTACATTTCTTGTCACAAATATTACATGGAGATGAGATTCCTTGTAATTCTTAAGTGGAGAGTAACAGTGAAGCTTTTGGAAAAAAACACAAGAAGGGAAGTTTAGTTTACAGACTGACTGTCCATCTTGTCTGTCTTCCAAAGAATAGGCCTTTGTAAATCATTATGTATAGGTTTTTATGAACAGGACTGTTGTAGGATGCCTGCCACTTTCTGGCAGAGAAAGCAATATGAAGATACAATTTACTTTCCAGTGGGAATTTTTTATCCTTATTTAAAAGTTGGTATTTTCATAACACACCTATCCACAGTCACTAAAGATAAGAGCTGCTCATCTGCAAAGATCTGCAGAAGAAAGGCAGATGTTCTAAACTGGTATCTTAGTCTGTTATGAAAAGATCAAGTTATAAGAAAAGAATAAAACTGTCTTTCATACACACAACTAATCTACTAATCCAGAGTCACTACTGGGAAGCATCAGAGAGACATGGGAAGGGAGAGAATTTGAAGAATTAGTGAGAAACAGCAACCTAGGGGATCAGGCAACCAAACACTGCATCTGCAGATTAGGAAACATCCACTTTGTTAAGGGTCAACAAATGAATATATTGCTACTCTGCTTGTAACATTAGATGATTTTGTGTTCACAGATGCATGACAGCTGCATAGACTGCAAGGAACATAGTG
The DNA here is from genome assembly GCF_016161935.1 of Mauremys reevesii. Lineage (NCBI taxonomy): Eukaryota > Metazoa > Chordata > Testudines > Geoemydidae > Mauremys > Mauremys reevesii. The sequence continues at coordinate 52,872,805 of NC_052632.1, read as the reverse complement.
CTCATGGTTCCTGGAGAGTTTTTTGGATTTTTTGTATGCTTATGATATGATTGCTCTCACCTAGTGTCAAATACTGCACTTCAGAGGTTCCATTTCCTTTTTTTTTGCTTAGTATTAAGAATGATTGAATCTAACTTGCAGAACTGCCCGTGTTCTGTGAAAACAAAACTAATGCCCTGCACCTTTCTAGGGAATAGAGAAGAACCCTCAGGCAAAAAGATGGAAAGGCTCTCATGATTCATCTAAAACAGATTTCATTTTTGCCATAAATTGCAGTGTTATTCAAAGGCCCATCTTGTACCAACTGAAATGGCAATATGGCTGTTTGATGGAGATTATCCAAAATTAAAGGTGTGGATGACTGTCTTGAGTCTATGCTCCTCTGTGATGCCTTAGAGAATCTCTTCCACTTCATCAAGTAGGTTTCCCTGATCAAAGATTCCTCGCTTCCAACAGAATCTTCTGTACTTCTGTGCCCCAGCAACCCAGAAGCTAGTTGATGACACTGAAAGTTTTCTAATCCAGGTGCAAAATTCTGCCCTGATTCACAGAAGAGAAGTCTGGTAAACTGTGAAGCAAGTTTTCTGGTTCTGACATCAGTTCCAGGACACTGGGGAACTGAAATTGCCAGTGCCCAAGCTGGGGCCATTTAATAGCATGTTGGCCCTGTTCTGACTTTCCAGATAGCCTTCAAAATTACTGAGAATGGAGAGAATTCACAAAAATATTCTGTATCAGAGGCGTAGCCGTGTTAGTCTGGATCTGTTAGTCATGCATCTGACAAAGTGGGTATTCACCCGCGAAGCTCATGCTCCAAAACTTCTGTTAGTCTATAAGGTGCCACAGGACTCTTTGCTACTTTTAAAAAATATTCTGGACTCCAATCCAGGAGAAAGGTGTTATTCAGAGATGATGGATCCTGCCCACCCTGGAACAGAACCAGACATGAGGCATTTTCATTGATGATAAAACTATCTAATTGGGGTATGCCCTTTTACACAAAAGAGAATGCAGGAATGAATCCCTGAGAGCCTATTAGGGCTGCCGAGTGTACATTCAGCTCAAAGTCTGCTGACTCATTGTCCTCTCCTGGCAGACAGAGTGCCATAGTAGAATTTGGTGGTGAATACTCCACTTCAAAATCAATGCAGCTTCTTGTCAAGGCTGATGAGCCATACATCCTCCATGCTGGTTAGTGTAATACAGCATTGTGGCATGGGCAGGTTTAATAAAGAGTAAGCTTTTCGGGGAAAAGACCATCTTTCTGATGTTTTTTTTTTTTTTACATTAACAACACAATGAATGAATAAATAATTTGGAACTGGTGACATGGAGAAAGCCTCATAGGCTAGATGAATAATTCTTAGACTCATTTGACGTGTATAATCATGCCCTATGGAGCCCACAAGCCTTGAAGAGTGTCGTTACCAAGATGGACATGCCAGCCCATTCAAAAGATGTCTGAATATTACTACCGATATTATTGATATTCAAGAAGCAGTGACTGGGGCCCCCCTGTTCTAGTCACAGTACCGAGTAAGATCACTCTTACATGAAAGAGCTTATGTTCTAAATAGAGAAGACAAAAAGGGTGGGAGAAAGGGATATAACACACAAGCAGAGTGAACAGAGTATTGGTTTGCAGATATCCGTATTAGTTTCATGATTTTTTTTTTTTTTTAGGGCTGTGGATTAAATTGCAGTTAACTTGTGTGATGAACTCAAAAAAATTAATCGTGGTTTAAAAAAATGGTGATTAATCGCACTGTTAAACAGAATACAAATTGAAATTATTTAAATATTTTTGATGTTCTTCTACATTTTAAAATATATTTCAATTACAACACAGAATACAAAGTGTACAGTGCTCACTTTATATTATTTTTTATTACAAATATCTGCACTGTAAAAATGGTAAAAGAAACAGTATTTTTAATTCACCTCATACAAGTACTGTAGTGCAATGTCTTTATCACGAAAGTGCAACTTACAAATGTATTTTTTTTGTTACATAACTGCACTCAAAACCAAAACAATGTAAAACTTTAGAGCCTATAAGTCTACTCAGTCCTACTTCTTGTTCAGCCAATCACTAAGAGAAACAAGTTTGTTTACATTTACGGGAGATAATGCTGCCCACATTTCTTAATTACGTCACCTGAAAATGAGAACAGGTGTTTGCATGGCACTGCTGTAGCTGGCGTCGCAAGATATTTACATGCCAGATATGCTAAAAATTCATATGCCTCTTCATGTTTCGGCCATCGTTCCAGAAGACACGCTTCCATGCTGACGCTTGTTAAAAAATAAAACGTTAATTAAATTTGTGACTGAACTCCTTGGTGGAGAATTGTATGTCTCCTGCTCTGTTTTAACCACATTCTGCCATATATTTCATGTTATAGCAGTCTCGGATGATGACCCAGCACATGTTCACTTTAAGAACACTTTCACTGCAAATTTGATAAAACGCGAAGAAGATACCAATGTGAAATTTTTAAGATAGCTACAGCACTCCACCCAAGATTTAAGAATCTTAAGTGCCTTCCAAAATCTGAGAGGGATGAGGTGTGGAGCATGTTTTCAGAAGTCTTAAAAGAGCAACACTCTGATGCAGAAACTACAGAACCCAAAACACCAAAAAAGAAAATCAACCTTCTGCTGGTGGCATCTGACTCAGATGATGAAAATGAACATGCGTCGGTCCGCACTGCTTTGGATCATTTTGAGCAGAACCCGTCATCAGCATGGATGCATGTCCTCTGGAATGGTGGTTGAAGCATCAGGGGACATATGAATCTTTAATGCATCTGACATGTAGATACCTTGCGACTCCAGCTACAATAGTGCCAGGCAAACGCCTGTTCTCACTTTCAGGTGACACTGTAATTAAGAAGTGGGCAGTATTATCTCCCATAAATGTAAACAAACTTGTTTGTCTTACCAATTGACTGAACAAGAAGTAGGACTGAATGGACTTGTAGGCGCTAAAGTTTTATACGGTTTTATTTTTGAATGCAGGGTTTTTTCATACATAATTCTACATTTGTAAGTTCAACTTTCACGATAAAGATATTGCACTACAGTACTTGTATTAGGTGAATTGAAAAATAGTATTTCTTTTGTTTTTTACAGTGCAAACATTTAATACAAATAAATGTACACTTTGTATTGTGTTGTAATTAAATCAATATATTTGAAAATGTAGAAAACATCAAAAATATTTAAATAAATGGTATTCTATTAATAGCATGATAAACTTTTTTTTATCACACGATTAATCAGAATTACTTTTTTTAATCACTTGACAGCCCTGTTTATTTTGTATATTTTAAAATTTTGGGTGCGTTTTTGCTTATTTTTTTATATATAATGAAAGAGCATGTGAGAAGAGATGGCAGAAGGGGATTAGCTAGAAAGAGAAACAAAGGAAAAGGGGAAAGAGCATGAAAAGTACGTGAAGGGAGGATGAAAGGAAATGACTGAAGGAAGGAACTTGAGCAGTCAAGTCAGCCAGCAGAGTGAAAAGAATGCTCAGAGTCATTGTAAAATGCATAGCACGATCACATCCATATCAGAAAGTATGTTTAAACTGCTTCTGAACTTATGCCTGCCATCTTGAGTCTCAGTCTGGCTCTGTCCTGGCAGCTTCTCCTTTCCCAGACACAGTTTGGGTACAGAGTGTATTGGGTGGTGGGGGGGAAGAGGGTTGCATCAGTTTGCAAAGGAGGTGACAAGGAAACTCCCTGACAAGGATATTCCTCCATAGTCCACCACAGCACCAAGTCTTGATTCCTCTTGAGCTATCCATATGTCAAGATAGGGATGATATTTTTTGCAGATAGCCCTGCACAGATCTCAGACACAGACTGACATAAAATATCACCTAGATGCAAAAAACCATGCGCCCAACTGCCACAAGGAAGAATTATATGCTTTGCCAACACTGTGATCTCAGATAATACTCATGGTATGGAATCTGTCCTCTGGAGAGAAAACTTTCAAGGATTCTCTCGGGGTTCCAATTAACTCTGTCTCTTGTGGGTTGAAAGTAAATCTTATAGTCTGAAAAGTCACAGGGACTGGAGGACTTTCTGAATAGGCAAAAACTTTTTTCATAAGCCAAGCATCTAAATACAGGTAGTCTTAAATGTCTGAAGAAGACAGCCACCATAGGCAGAGACTTGTGGCTTTCTACAGAAATCAAAGTAACTCAAACAATACTGTTGTGGGTAGTGGTAGTGGTTCCCCAAATCCTCCTTGCCTCTAAATCTGTAGATTCTTCCCAGGAGCTGGATGAATAGAGAAGGGGAAGTGGGCATCCTTCAAGTAGAGAACCGCAAACCAATCCTATGGACTTAAAGGTACAATAGAGACTAATGACAACACATGGAACTTCAGCTTTTGCAATATTTTACCTCAGATCCGTTATGGGAGGTACAATCATTTTGCTCTTTTGGGTATCAGAAAATAACTGGTGTAGAGCCCGTTTCCCCCGTATGGGTGAGGGACCCACTCTATGGTTCCCATAGCACTTTCATGATAATTCCTGAAAAAGAATGTGTGGCAGAGAAGATGGGTGTGTAATGCCAGAGTGGAATAGGATGGCATGATCTGATCTTAGGACCCATCACATTATTCTACTTCTGTTGTCACAGAGTGGAATTGATGGTCCTCAGAGGAGAAAGGTAAAAATCCACAAGAAGGACTATTCAGAGTCCCTTTTAATTTTTTTTTTACTGGAACTAAATGCAGCAGATGAATTCCCCAATGGGACCTCTCGTAAGAATGCTTGGACCACCACCTGAAAAAAAAAAAGAGTGCCTCTGAGTCAACATCTGGCCCAAAGGTTGGAAAGAAACTAGTGGATTTCTGTCTTATTGACAGAGTGTAGAGACCAAGCGATCTGAGGTTTGCCTGGGAATCCTTCATTTTCTGCCTCTATACTAAAAGACATCAGGATTCTCAAATGGAAAGTCTTCCATTTGTGTCTGACCAGTGGCTCTTTAGCTAAGAAGAGCATCAGAACCCTGCCATTGCACGGATCTGGCAGAAGCATTAGATGGATGTCCACAGTGCGTGTCTGGACACCATCTGTCACAAGACTTGCATTACATCGTCAGTAACTAGGACGTGGGCAGCCATGCCTAGTGGTTAGAGCACGAGTTGGTAGTCTGGAATTGGAGCCCAAAGTCACAGCTGGAGTCAGAGCCCAGGCAACAGAACCAAGGGTCAGAGCCCATCAGATGTCCGAGTAGAGTATACCTGGAGCGAGGCAAGGCTGGGAACAAGCAGGCACAAGAGCTATTGAAGCTGTGGGCAATGCTTTGAGCAGCCAGTGCCCTTCTGCTGCTGGTGGTCTTAAAAGCACGTCTGTTGATGCCCTCGGCCAACTGGGCTGGTTTGGCCAATCAGGTAGCTCAAGTGGGACCCAGTGGCACCTAAACTGGCTGGTAACAGGTAACCAGGATAGCTGCAGGTCATTTGTCCTGACACTTCTACACTTCAGGGAGCTGATCCAAGAAGTTCATTTTTTCATCCCAGATAGGGAGACCATACTTTGCTATTACTGCCTGGAAGCTGGCAATCCTCATTTGGAGTGCGGCTGAGAAAAAGCAGCAGCAGCAGCAGCAACAACATGGGTCATGTCCCAGGAGAACCAGCTGTTTAGCATCTTTCTCCTTAGGCATAGGCTTAGGGATCCCAGTCTGGTAAGATTTCTCATTGATGGCTGCCATTGCTGGACACATTTATACTGCTCTGGCAGGCTTGAATAAGTGGCTTTCACCCCATGCCCAACATTGAAACCAGATGCTCAGTACTTCAGGTCAACCAGATTTTGAGTTCCCCCACCTCTAAAAACTATCCAGATTTTTATGGGTTCAGAGAAAGTGAGGAAGACTGAACACCAGTCCTTGTTATGACCTTCTTCCAGGCACCACAGATAAGTATTGGTAACTGATGTCACAGCATCTTATGAAGCACACAGATTAAAGATAGTTTTCTTAGCCACCTCAGCCATGATGGTGGTTGAGTCAATGCTCCCTCAGAAATCCTAACAAGGCTGCAAACAGGGGAAGGGTAAGCAGCGTAACAGGGCTAGGATCCAGCAGAACGATGTCTTCAATGGCATGGACAGAGAAAAGCCCTTAAAAATTATTATTTACAAATAAGAAAGGTCAAAACGAAAGGGAAAAGGAAGGACAAAGCCAGCCAGGGAACCATCAAGGATGCTGAGCTGCGCACTCCAAGCCCAATGCACGTTCAAGCAGTCCCAAGAAACTGAAGTGCAGTTGGGCCTACCCCCAAAAATTAAAGTAGGGGGAGTGGTCCCAGCACATATGGCTTGTGGAAGCTTCTGAACTAGTTTGCTAGAGGGAGACATCCAAAGAGCGAGGATTCCTTTCCACAATTCTTGAAAGAGAATACTGGGACATTTTAGCACTACTTTGAGATATACAGGAAGTTTCTATGCACTTACATTTATTTAGAGCACTGGTTCTCAATCTTTTTGGGTTCAGAACCCATTTGTAAATGTTTATGGCCTGTCACAACCTAGTAAATAGCCTGGGGGTGGAGGCCCGGGGGCAGAGCCAGTAACTGAACATTTTAACGCCTGGGGCAAGTAAGTATAGCTGTGCCCCGTAACAGAGGGGGAATGTGGTGGTGGTGGGGTCACACTACCCCAGTTTTTTGTTTGCACCCCGTACAACCCAGAGAGGCTTGGTGGCTCACTGAGATGAGTCAGGGGGTAGAGGTAGCACTTCCTCCCCAAGACCTGCAGTATGGGGCTGGCCTAAGTCACCCCAGGTCTTTGCTGTCCCACTCACCTCGCCCTGATTATGACCATGCCTTGGGGTGGTTTCAGTCAGATCCTGCCCTCTGGAGGGGGTTGAATCCTGCCCAGAACTCACCCCACAAAGTGGCAGCTCCTGCAGCTCCTATGCTGTGGGGCTGGCTGGGCTTGGCTCTCCACTTCAGGTGTTGCAACCTTCAGGGTTGCAGTGCTGCTCAGGTTTGGCCCTGCCCTTAACTGGACCAAACTTTTGTTGGTGGAGTTGTTACCTGGCTCATGGGGTTGCAGCGCCACTCATTCAAATTTGGCCTACCTGGACCCCCATCATCATGATGGCTGGGCCAAATCTGAGTGGTGCTGGGACCCCAGAGGTTGCAAAGCTCAGCACAGGGAAGTGAGCATAGCCAGCCCTGTGGGATAGGAGCCACAGGAGCTGTCATGTGACCCCTGAAACATTCTGGCAACCTAATTTTGGGTCTTCACCCATAGGTTGAGAAACCCTGATTTAGAGGGCCTGCTTCCTCTCTGCAGATAGGAAGATCCTCCCAATAATGACCTGGTTTGGTGGATGAATGGGGTATGATAATTGGGACTGCAAAAACCACCTATGCAGTTGAGCTTGTTAGGTTTTCTGCTATAAAACAAGGTAATATACACTGAAAGCATTGGGAGATTTTCTGCCGTGTAGTGAAATGAAAAGAAAGGTTTTTAACAGGTTTCATTGTACATGTCAGATTTAAAATATGAACAATTCACTAAAGTGTAGTGAATATCTGCAATGAGGTAACATACCCTACTGTTAGCAGATTCATACATATCCCCTTCCACTTTCCTGGCATAAGCCACCAAGTTCTCCATGCGGCGATCCTTCAGTGCTGCTGGGTCAGGAGTGGGAAAGATGGCTTGGACACTACAGGGAAAAAAACATAAAACCCATCTCTTTAAATGTACATTTATAATTTTTTACAATTGTTAAACTTTGTATACACAACATACATTAACACTATTTGAGAGAGAGAGAGAGAGAGAGAGAGAGAGAGAGAGAGAAACTGTCCAGCCACTCCCCCACAATTATTTAAGTGAATTTAGTAATGGTGAAATGCATTTAGACGGTCAATGCAAGTGAATGAAGTCCTTTATTTACAAAACAGATACAGCAAGGGCGGAGGCATGGATATTTGCTAGCACTGTCCTCAGAACCTGAAACCTGAGCTGGAGAGATAATAGGGTTAAGAAGGTAGCTCAATCTCTAAGGGCCATCTGCTGAGATTTCCTGCAGGGCACCCAACAGTGCAAACTATGATGGTGGTTTTTATGGTGTGTACATTTCTTCAACACGAACAGAACCCAGACCACAAAATCATGTAGGCCTTCAACTATCAGGTGCTCACTTTTCAGTTGCTATAATAATCCCATTACCAATCTCTTGAGCCACTGGTTTGATGAGTATCAGAGGGGTAGCCGTGTTAGTCTGGATCTGGAAAAGCAGCAAAGAGTCCTGTGGCACCTTATAGACTAACAGATGTTTTGGAGCATGAGCTTTCGTGCGTGAATCTTGTTATCTCTAGCCTGCTTCTTGCTTGCATATATATACCTGCCCCTGGAAATTTCCACTACATGCATCTAACGAAGTGGGTATTCACCCACGAAAGCTCATGCTCCAAAACGTCTGTTAGTCTATAAGGTGCCACAGGACTCTTTGCTGGTTTGGCGAATACATCAAACTTCATTAATTAGTGATATTTCAATTGGTAACATCAAAATCCACTCATGTGGTTCCCACAATTTCCCAACTCAGACACTTCCATACAGCAAGTCACTAATCAAGGAATGTAAATATTTAGGAAAAAGTCTCCCATCATGGTAAATACTTACAGTTTATGGACTAAGTGATTGCGTAGGTCTTGAGTGACATGTTCATGCCATGCTTTCCTTACCCCCGTACTGGAAGGAGGTGCAGCTGTTGGCAATGAGCTGAGGTTTCCAACATTGCCAGAATTTGTGCCATCATTCATTAGCGGACTGAAATGGAAGACAAACAAGGGAATGTTCTAGTGTGGAACACAACTGCCCATTTCATATATGAAATAGAAGAATTATTTTTAAAACAATTTTCTTCACTGACAGCCACAGTTACAAAGATTTTAAAATGAAACTGTGAAGCCATCAAACTGCAATATAAAAAGCAATGAAATCATGGAATTTGAGGGCAGAAAAGGAAACTGCTACCACTTCAGAGGTTTCATTGATGCTACTTGCCATTGTCAAGAGGCTCATTAATTTAATTCTTTTAAAACTGTTTAGGTGTTGTGAGATATTGGAACAAAGATGAAAGGACAGGGAATCTATGAGATACAGAATCATAGTTGTTAAGTATACAGAACAAGTACATAAAAGAATAAAATATTCTACTTTTGGAAATGCATTTTCAAGTCAAAAGTTTGAAGAAAAATTGTGCTAGGAGGTGTGCAGGTTTGAAATGGCAATGGGAGTGGGAGAGCATGTGGCCAAAGAGCAGCATTAATTGTTACAACAGAAGATACGACGATAAAATCATATTGCACAATGCATATTCTTCATTTAAAAACTTACACTCCATGCAAACAAATCTTTAAAATAGCAAGAATATAAAATGCGTGCATTACTTCGTTGTCCCCAGGGATGTTGGAAGAGCAGTTTCTGAGATTAAACTAGCTTGCTGGTCTGTTGTTATCCCTCCTGCAGAAAGGTTCATCTGGTTAGCTCCTTTGGGAAAAAATGAAACAAAACTGGTATAGAAGGTTCCTTAGGTATTACTTCAGAATTTTGATAATAAATGGCATTTTGATCTTGGTTCAGAAATGAGAAAAACTTTTTTTTTGGTTATATTGGGTAAACACGTGTGCATGAACATCTAATTCTTGTGGCGTTTTCTGAAATAAACTACTCATTGACGGAAATTAGAAATACTATAATTTTTGGAACACCTGTTTTCATTATAAAACTGACAGTTAAAATTCTAAAGTCATGAGATCTGAGATGAGCTTACATAACCACAAGAGAGAACATAAGAGTGCTGACAATTTATCCATCATATTGACTCAGTCTATCCAGTATCTGCTGAAGCGGAACAATCTTAATATGAGTGATTTACATGCTTTATTAAACAAGATAAAATCCATAAGGAATTATGCCTAAATACAAACAGCACTATAAGCAACAACAAAATCTGTGATATGTTTAACTGCTATTCATACTTTTCTGAAAGTAGCTATCATTAGCTATATCTGGCATAAACTGAACCTCCTACTTTTCTAACAGATTGAACAAACGTATGCTTAAAGATAAAACTTTGTTTCATTACTCAATCTAAACAAAAAAGTCGTTATCTACATGCAATCATATCGGTATGCCTGAACTTTCCTCATTTTCTGGATTAGGCTGCAATTAAGTCTATTATTACAGAACACATTTCTACTGCTATTTTCTTCACCTACCTAATGGATTTATGGTCCTCATTTGCTGGTGAGCTTGAGGCTGTGCTGGTTGTTGGCCTTGTACCTGCGGCTGCAACTGTGTCTGTGGCTGGTTGCCATATGGCAGTCCAAGAGCAGCATAGGCTCGCTGCATGGAGCTGGGGTCAATCGGATTAGGATTACTTAATGAAGGAGTAGTCTGTTGGCCTGTTCCAACAGAGCCAATAGAATTCTGGATTCCACCAGCTGGAGACCCAAGAAGGGCTAAAAAATAAAAAAGGGAGGTGGAGTGGGGGATTAAGGAGGTAAGAGAAAAAAGTCCAAATGAGATTGATACAGGAATAGAAGGTATCTTTCATGCAAGTAAATGAAATTATATATATATATATATATACATACATACACACACACACACACACACACACACACAATTTTAGTTTAAATAAACTTGGGCTTTCCTATCATCTGAAGAGCCAAACTAGAGAAACAAGTTTCAGTCCTACACAATGAGACTCTCTTGCCTTGAAGTACTGATTTTAGGTTCAAGACCAAACCACCTGCCTAATGCATGTGCAGTCAATGGAGAGGAGAGAGAATCTTAAAGCAGAAAAGCATATTAGAACTCAAAAAAAAAATCTACTGGCCCGTTTCTTGGGTTAGAACCAACGTAAAGATGTCAACTGTGCTATAAATCTGGGCAACCTAGCTTCTAGATGTCTCTGACAGAGTTCTTCACTTTCCTTTCAAATGGATTCTTAAGGGAGACACCGGATTTGAGGGCAAGCTGTGAGAAGAAATGGTTTGGCCCATTTTCAGTTGAAAGTCACAGATCTTATAGAAGAATTCCAGCTTGTACAGCTGCCTAAATGACCTTGGGATTGTTGTAGAAGCATGTAGATCAGCACAATCTATCTTGACTATCTTTATGATAGAAAGGTGAACTCAAAGGGAGCCATCTCTGGAGTAGGAATATCATGGGGGTCTCACGCTCCATTACTGTAAGTTTGAGTGCCTCAGTCATGTGGGAAACTAGGTAAGCCCACTCCTCTAGAGAGGGGCATTTGGGTGACTTAGATTTGGAGGATCTTCTTCCAGCCCTCCTATGTCCAGTTTCCCATCATCCTCTGGAGAGGCCTGTCTCCCCCCACCTTTTTTCTTTTTGGGGGGGAGAGAGGTCCGGGGGGGGGGGGGAAGAGGACTCTTCCATAGGCCTTTTCTTACCTCTTCCCCAAAAGGCCTGTCACCTGGCATTACCCATTTTCTCCACCTGGCGAGGCAAGCAAATTGTGTCACAGGTGGGGTTGAGTCCAGCTCCCTTTAAAGGGCCCAGCTACCAAGTGACATCAGTTTTTTGAAGACTCTGTAGGCCTGCCTCAAAAATTCAACACAGAACCTGAGGCAGCAGCTGGAAGAGGAGTCAATCCCTTCATGTTAACAGTTCTGAGCTTCTGTGAATGGGATTGTGAGGTTGACAGGATATGTAAAGATGCCTCATCTTCGGCACTGGGGGCTGGGAAGCATAAATCAGATCAAACTATGCCAGAGCATCTTTAGGATCAGAACACACTTCTAGATTCAGACTCAGCTGAGTGCGACCAGGATCTCAGACCGGATTCCGCTGGCATTTCTGCTCCTAAGACAGATACTCACATGGCCTCCTCTAAGGCCTGGTCTACACTGGGGGGGTGTCGAACTAAGGTACACGACTTCAGCTACGCGAATAGCGTAGCTGAAGTCGAACTACCTTAGTTCGAACTGCCTACCTGTCCAGACGCTGCGGGATCGAAGTCCGCGGCTCCCCCGTCGACTCCGCCACCGCCGTTCACGGTGGTGGAGTTCCGGAGTCGACGGGAGCGCGTTCGCAGTTCGAACTATCACGTCTAGATTAGACGCAATAGTTCGAACTCCGAGAAGTCGAACTCTACACGTCGACCCGGCGGGTAAGTATAGACCTACCCTAAGAAGCTTAGTCTGAGTCAGCTCTCCTGGGTGTAACAAAGGTGAGCAGAAATGGATTTATGAATTGAGCACCAATCTGAAAGGTGCCCGTTTCTTAAACCAAAGAGACATCCTGTGTGGTTCTCCATGAGAGATGTTAAATTCTCACATGAGAGGCATTGTTTGAAGCCTACTGTCTTAGTTTCTGCCAATACAAGAGCACCCACATCAGTGCTGACGAAACTCAATGGAACCTAAAGAAAATTTAAACACCCAACAGAGGAAAACTAACACTGTTTTTAATAATAATTATTTTACTGAAAAAGCAAAGCTTTCCCAAGGGGAAGAAAAGAAGAGGACTAACAGTGAAGCAACGGACATCATTTCTAGATTGCTGCTGATGATGGTCAAGAAGAAGAGAGTGGTGGTTGGGGTTATGTCCCTTCATATGCCCTGAGATAGTGGGACACTAGCATATAGGCACATGCACGCAGTTTCGAAGGACAGTGTACTTCAAAAGTTCCAAAAGCAGATAAAACTTGAAGCAATAGTGTTTTTTTCTTCATTTAAAAAACAAAAACATTCCAACCTATATCCATGTCACTTGCTCACAGTCAAAGTCTCCTCCTAGCTTCCAGTCCCAGTCTTCGTTCCCAAGCAGGCAGATCCAGCCTCCCACCACCTGGCTTCCAGACCCATAGTCCTTGCCCAACCAGTCCCATTCTCCACCCCCAGCTCTTAGTCCCAGCTTCGCTGCCCAAGCAATCCCAGACTACTCCTCACTCCTCCACTCCAGCCTCCCCACCAACTTCCGGTCACAGTTTCTCTCCCCAAACTCCAGTCCCAGACTCCTTGTCTCACCCTTCTCTCCCTTACCCTCACTTTTGTCCCCTTTGCAGTTGAATCACACCATTTCCTCCTCAGACATGATGCTTAAGTGCCAGCATGGGATCATTGAAAGTACAGGAAATACAGAGTCTCTGCTTTCAGTTCTGGTGCCCGGCCCCACCCTGGCCCACAGAAACTGGGAGCATTCATTACAGGTTAAGTATTCTTGTCCCCATAGCCCTTGGCTGGAGCATGCACAGTCGCTGTATAAGGATGGCACATATGAATACCAATCACATGTAGGAGCTATAAGGGGATGAAGAGTCCTCAGTTGCTCTGTAGGGATGGCGTATGTGAGGTTGGGCAGCACTAGGAGTAGTGAGAGGCTCATGTAGGCTTAGTGAGTACAGAATCTTCAGAGATTTAACTGCTAAAAATCAAAAAAGTCTCTGCTGAGACTGTGTGAATTGCAATTTTTCATAGGTTCATAAGCTAGTCCAAATTTGCACAAATTTTCAAGGGACAGAAGTAGTCATCTCTTTGACATCCCCTTGCCAAATTAAGTCCCTACTTCAAAGCATGGGGGCACCAGACATGTCCAAAAGGTTAAGGTTCTTTTTTTTTTTTTTTTTTTTTTTTTAAATATGGGCACAGCAATGTAATTTCCCCTAGCCTTATTCTTGGAAATTCCTTAACCATTTTATCTGAAATTTTCCAAAAAAAGTTCAAGCTGACCCAGACACTTGGCATGGAAAACTTTAGTCCAAATGGCTAAAAGTTTTTCAAAGTATAAGCAACTGAAAACAGGGTCTTATAAGAGGAAGCGTCATACAACCGTAATAGGTGGTGCTACCTCTAATAATAAAAATAAGTACCGTATATACTCAATCATAAGCTGGTTCGTTTATAAGCCGATCCTCCCCCCGACACCCAAGATGGATAAGTAAAAATGGAAAATTTTTATAACCCGTTCATAAGCCGACCCTATAATTCAGGGGTCAGCAAACTTTGGCTCCTGGGCCATCAGGATAAGCCGCTGGTGGGCCGAGATGGTTTGTTTACCTTGAGCATCTGCAGGCATGGAGGTAAACCTAAGTAAACAAAGTGTCCCGGTGCGCCAGCTGCTTACCCTGACAGGCTGAGACAGCAACTAGTGGGAAAACTTATTTTGGGGGGTGGGGGGGGGACTGGGAGTCAGGGGAGTAACCCCTGTGACCACCCCCCACATGACCCCACCCCTAGCCTGGGACCCACACACTCTCCGCATCCCATCCCTTCCCACCTTATCTGGGGAGGATGTCTCTGGCTTGGCTGGAGCTGCTCCGGCAGGCTCGGTAGCGTGGCAGGCCAGACTGGGCGGCGCAGCCGCAGCATGTTCCAGCGGGCTGGACCAGGCGGCATGGCTGCAGCGTGCTCCGGCGGGCTGGGCGGTGTGACCACAGCCTGCTCTGGGGGGCGGGGCCAAGCGGCACATCTGCAGCCTGCCAGCCCCGCAGCTGCTTTGGAGACTGGAGGGAGAGCAGCATGACCAGAAGTGGAGAGACTCTGGCCCCCATCTCTTCCCTTCTGGCTCTGCTGCCTCTCCTTGCCCCTTGTTGGGGGGGAGGGGCTCTGTCCCACCTCTCCCTCTCTATACCCATTCATAATCCGACCCCCTTCTCTGGTGCTTCCCTTTTTTACTAAAAAAATTGGCTTATGAACGAGTATATATGGTACTTAAGATTACATTTTATATCAAGGATGCAGTTGAGATCAGATACATACACTCCTTGTAGAAAATCCAAAACATTCAGAGACTTAAGTAAGATACCCTAAAAAGATATAGCTTAACACCACTCATTTGATAAGCACGTGAGGCACTGGATTCTTGCAGCAATATAGAGGGTTCCAGAAATGAAAAGGTTTACACATGCACAGGTGTAAAGATTTTAGAGTGGATCTTGAAGATCTTGGCAATTGGGGTTGGAGGCTAGGTAGATGCATTTGTCCCAGGAGTGAGAAAGGTTAATGAAATGAAGGAGTGTCTGGATAGAACATGAGTTACTACAGGGTATAAGAAGATTTCAGAAGCTTGGGGATCAGCAAGTGTGAGGTGGTTGTTACAGGGAGGGGGTATCCACCAGATCTTCCTACGTTTTGTGCTCTTTCCCCTGAAGCTGCCCCTTCCCTATCTTTAAAAGATAGTTCTGAGGACCAACATGCATCTGTGCTGTATTTGTATATAGCATCTCTGCTTCAAAATGATCCTCTAGAATTCAAAAGGGAGTTTGAAGTGTTCCAGATACCAGTGAGGTGTGACTGATCCAGCATGCTCCAAAATTGGGACGCGCAGACTCAACTATTCAGAAGGTGGAGACACATAAAAGCCCAGCACAGATGCAACAGGGATTCAAAGTTCAAATTTTAAGACAGACAATGTAACAGGGCTACAGATTCTAGTAGTCTCATGGCTCACCAGATGGCTATCTTGATCCTGAAACATTACCCTGTTTGCATCACAACTTGATAGAGAAGTAAATGTTACTGCTCTTTCCATTCCTTTCTTTTTCAGTTTTTTTCCATCATTTTCTGCCATGGACATTTTTAACAATTATGGGAGATGTGACAAGCAATCACATCTAAAAGCAAGCATAATTTAATTTGGGATGTTGTGAACCAGCACACCAATGTTTAGAAACATGATACATGAGGATGTAAACAACGTGCCAATTTTCAGATGCACCCCATTAATTTAACTGAATTTTAATATTACATTAAGAGGGCCTAAAGCATGAGACAGGTGCGCCTCTGTGTTCTAAATCTAAATAAATAAAATGTAAATATTCACAAACTATTTTTTTAGCTTAGTACAAGCCATGAGAAGTCATGCATACCACTTAGACATGCATTTCAGATTGAAGAATTTTGCACATCAGTGCACTGTTAGGCAGTAAGTGCTAATGGTGAGTAGTGCTGAATTACGAACAAATTGAGGAAAAGGAGGTGGGATTTGAGACTTGCATTGCCTTCCCCTTCCAAGAAAAGATGGCAAATTCTGCAGTTACCCTCCATCTTTCTGTTGCATCCAAGCCAAAACATCTTACTCAGAGATCTAATAACAAAGACTGCTTTTTACATAACATTTATTTTAATTCAAGTGCTTTTACTGGTTTGATAAATCACACAAGTGACAAAACAATGAATGTATGAACAATGCACAGCCAAGTGTTCTGCAGTGTCTTAAACTAGAAGATCACCATGATAACACCTGCATTATGACTGCTAGAAACTCTGTAGTTAGTAACTTGAGAGCAAATGCTCTGAATGGATTTCTCACCGGAATTGATCAGACATTAAAGCTGCTATTTTTAAAAATTAAAACTACCAGCAAATGTCTCAAAAATCAGTTATTGCAGAAATGAATCACTAGCAATTAGCTATGCTTAAAAGAATGTGAGACCACGGAGGAGATTGGTAAAACTAAAAGTCAGTCAGCATAAAAGGGCTAATTATATTCCTCAAAACTCGTTAATTTATTGGCCTAACTGGGTCAAGACCAATCATCCATCTGGCCCACTAACCAGTCTTCCAACAGTGGCCAATATCAGGTGCTTCAGAGGGAATGAACAGAACAGGCAATTATTGAGTAATCAACTGTCTAATCCACTCCGAACTTCTGGCAGTCAGAGGCTAGGGACACCCAGAACACAGTTTTGCATCCATGACTATCTTGGCTAATAGCCATTGATTGGTCTATCCTCCTAGAACTTATCTAGCTCTTTTTGAACCATGTTATTATTTTGGCCTTCACAACATCCCCTGGCAACAAGTTCCACAGGTTGACTGTGCGTTGTGTGAAGAAGTACTTCCTTTTGTTTGTTTTAAACCTGCTGCCTATTCATTTCATTGAGTGACCTCCTGCTTCTTGTGTTATACGAAGGGGTAAATAACACTTCCTTATTCACTTTCTCTACATCATTCATAATTTTATAGACCTCTATCACATCCCCCCTTAGTAGTCTATTTTCAAAGCTGAATAGTCCCAGTCTTCTTAACCTCTCCAGCTGTTCCAATCCCCTAATCATTTTTGTTGTCCTTCTCTGTATCTTTTCCCAATTTTAATATATCTTTGAGATGAGGTGACCAGAACTGTATGCAATATTCAAGATGTGAGCATACCATGCATTTATATAGTGACATTATGATATTTTCTGTCCTATTATCTATCCCTTTCCTAATGGTTCCTAATATTCTGTTAGCTTGACTGCTGCTGCACATTGAGCAGATATGTTATTCACAATGATTCCAAGATCTTTTTCTTGATTATATTACATTGCCCAATGGGCATTATTTTGCATTTATCAATATTGCCCAGTCACCCAGTTGTGTGAGATCCCTTTGTAAGTCTTCGCAGTCTGCTGTGGACTTAACTATCTTGAGTAATTTTGTATTATCTGCAAGCTTTGCCACCTCAGTGTTCACCTCTTTTTCCAGATCATTTAGGAATATGTTGAACAGCACTTGCCCCAGTACAGATTCCTGGGGGACACCACTATTTACCTCTCTCCATTCTAAAAACTGACTATTTATTCCTACCCTTTGCATCCTATCTTTTAACTAGTTACGATCCACGAGAGGACCTTCCCTGTTATCCCATGACTGCTTACTTTGCTTAAGAGCCTTTGGTGAGGGATCTTGTCAACAGCTTTCTGAAAGTCCAAGTACGCTATATCCACTGAATCACCCTTGTCCACAGGTTTGTTGACCTCTTCAAAGAATTCTAATATATTTGTGAGGCATGATTTCCCGTTACAAAAACAATGTTGACTCTTCCCCAACAAATTGTGTTAATCTTTGTGTCTGGATCATTCCGTTCTTTACTATAGTTTCAATCAATTTGCCTGGTACTGAAGTTAGGCTTACCAGCACATAATTGCCAGGATCGCCTTTGGAGCCTTTTAAAAAAAATTGGTGACACATTAGCTATCCTCCAGTCATCCGATACCAGAGGCTGATTTAAGAGATAGGTTACATACCACAGTTGTTAGTTCTGTAATTTCATATTTGAGCTCCTTTAGAACTCTTGGGTGAATGCCATCTGTCCTGGTGACTTATTACTGTTTAATTTATCAATTTGGTCCAAATTTATCAAGATGTTCCAAATCTGAGTAACTTGCACAGGAATTTTTCAACCTAAGCTAATGTAAACATAAGAGAATGGTAGAATCACTTTTTTGGTAGCTTCTTTCCAGTCTTAACTCCCTTTGTCTTCAGTGAAACACTTCCACCTCTTTCTTACATGGCTTATTAGCTTGCCTCACTTTCCTTGTGATCTCAGCCTAAACCAGAACTAAGTAGAGCTCTTTCAAAATACAACTACTCAAATATGCAGTTCTTCCCTGACCCTCAGTTATTTCCCACCACCTCCCTCGATGACTTTTATAGCCTTTTCAAATTTACTTTTTGTGTGATATCATTTAACAGACTGTAGCATGCACACTGTTAGATCTTCTATCTCCGTTTATTTTAATCCTGCCCAGTAACCCTTTAAAACCCACCAATATAATTTCAACAATTATCTGCTTCAAGGACAAAACACCACAAAAGACCAAAAGTTGAAAAATAAATATTACCTAACTGTAATATTAAGCTATTATGGTGGAGTTCACAAGAAGGCTTACTAGAATTTCAACCATTCATTCCGTTTCTTTAGGGTAAATACAAAATACAATGCAGTTTTACTTCTTAGGATTAATCGCTGGGACACATGCATGAGACCTGCCTCTCCACAAACCTGTTTCCATTTATGCAAATTTGTTTGTCCTACATTGATCAATGGCACCCTTGGCTAAGGACCAGACTTGAAATTATTTCTGATATTATGAAACATAGGAAAGTATCTTACATCGTCTCAAGTGCCATCTGTGTGCAGATAATGAATCGCACAATTTATGGGAATAATAAACTAGACCCACTAATAATATGACTGACCTACCTTAATACAAAATGACAGCTAGAAGTTGTCCTGTCTTGGCAAAATGGATGTTGTCTTTCTGGACTGGGAATTTCCCTTTGTCATAAATCAGGTATTAAAAGTAATAATTTGAATATAATGACCAAAAAGGGGACAGCCCAAATGTATTTTTATAACAGAATATCATATACAGCAAATGAGTTTATCAAACCATTATAATGCAAAGTCCTTCATAGTACTGTATATTTGATTCAGTGTTTTACCTATGTTATTTTAACGTTTGTACAGTAGCTGATAAATAGAAATGATCACTTACGTTGTTGGTTTCTTTTGTCACTGGCATTTTTCAAAGGGAGGCACACAGGACAATCATGCCGAGTACAATTCTTCCAGTGAGAGATGATTTGTCGTGAAGATGCACAATGAGCAACTATCAAAAAAGTGAAGCAATAAAATTTAGGTTTAAATCTGGTTTTATGTCTCTGAATAAACTCATTCCATTTCCAATACCCACAATTTTCTTTACTAAATAGTGCTACAAACACCAAAATCCCAAATACAACTTAACAAAATGTCAGGACTTGAACAAATAACGAACACCTCTTTCTCTGGAGAGTACATTAATAAGGATGCTGCTCTGAAATGCAGAAAACTAGTTCAGCTGCTCTGAAATGAAGGAAACTAGTTCAACAACAATCTAATGGCTTCCACATGCTAAGCTAGCAGAGATCAGGTACGCTGCAGATGTGACATCCTTGATCTGTAATGGGAGAAGTGAAACATGCTACTCTTTCAGGAGTAAAATAGTATTAACAGTGACCTTGAAAGATTAAATATTTTATTCTTTCTGCTAAGAACAACTGTATGATGGCGGTAACAAGTGGCAAGACCGGAAGGGGAAAAAAGGCAAAAAGGCGTAGCAGCTATTTAAAGAAAGGAACTTTTATGCCAGGGGAAAAAGTCACTGTCAGCTGGCAAAAACAGTAGAGAAAAAACCCACTGAGAGTAGTAAAGAACTCTTATATTGACCGTCTGAAAAATCTGCTCTTACCTTGACAGGCTTTCCCAGCTTGACAATGTGTCATGTGGTTGAGGACATTCTTCATGGTTCGACAGTGTGGGAGAGCACAGGCTCGCACCTCTCCATTTGCTTGCTCTCGTCTCTGACATTTGTGGGCATGAAGCAGTAGAACCAGTTGCTGCTGTATCAGTTTGCGTTTCTCAGGATCTGCTGTTGGTCCAGCTGCCATTGCTTGTGTTGGTACAATGCCCACCTGCTGTACCTGGGTTTGCATCTGTGACTATGAGAAAACATTTTGTTTTCATATGTTATCAAGTAAATTCCACATAAATGTAACTGAGAACAGCATTAATGTGTAAGATAAAACAGGTGACACTGATTTCAACAAGAGAAGAGTGTGCTCAGCACTTGGAAACGAGACAAAGTTATTTAAGAGTCTAAATATAGATTTAGTCACCCATTATTCCTATCTTGATAACACATTTAGCCAACCTGGAAAAGGCTGCTGTTACTAGATTCTTTATAGTGAAAAGTATTTCTGCCTCTACTGTTAAAATTTTGATGCCTTCATCCTCAGCAGGGACAGCACCCTGTATCTACTCTCAAACTGACAACTTTAGTATCTAATGACATTATACCGTTCAGGAGGCCATGTGGCCAAAGAAAGAGACAGATCCACACTGTTGCTCAAGGTCTGAGTGTCTTATCCAACTGTTCATGGCATGGAATCTGTCTGCAGGGAGATAGGAACTGGCTGCAGTTGAATCCAGGGTCACCACTATAAACTCTATGAGCTACATGGGAGTCAGAATAGACTTTTCCATGTATACACAGATTCCAAGGATGCCGGGAAGTAGAGCAAGGATAAGGTTGCCGACTGAACTTCCGACTGGCATCTGCCTGTTTGAAGCTAGTGGTCCAAGTGCAAGAAGATGGTGTAGCCATTTTATCTCATGTGTGCTACTAACATTAAGACGACAACATTTGTGAAGACTCAGGATGCTGTTCCCAGCCTGAACTGTAGTACTTTGAACTAGCAGTGCTCCTGTCCTACCAGAAACCTCAGGAATCCTTTGAGGGATGGGTCAGAGGGTCCATCTGACAGTAATCATTTTTCATGTCAAGAGCTGCAAACCATGTGTCCTTCTCCAAGGAGAGAATTACTGATGCCAGCATAACCATGCAGAATTTTAGTTTGAGAATAAAAATGATGTCAAGAATGGGCCTACATCCTCCCTTTTTTTTTAGGAACTATGAAATAGAGTAAAACTCTTTCCCTTGATGCTGATATGGCACTTCCTCTATAGCTCCTCATTCAAGGAAAAATTCCACCTCCTGCTGAAGGGTCTCCTCATGGAGGAGGTGGGTAAACAAACTTGATTGTGTAGCCAAACTGGATGGTATCTAGGACCCACAGGTCCACTGTTATAGCCCTCCAGTTGAGGGAAAGGTACAGAATCATAAAAGACTAAGGTTGGAAGGGACCTCAGAAAGTCATCTAGTCCAACCCCCTGCTCAAAGCAGGACCAATCCCCAGACAGATTTTTGCCCCATATCCCTAAGTGGCCCCCTCAAGTATTGAACTCACAACCCTGGATTTAGCAGGCCGATGCTCAAACCACTGAGCTATCCCTCCCCCCCCACAAAGCCACCAAAATGGACTACAGAAACAGGTGGGAATGGCCTCATAAGGTTGCAACTCTCAAGCATCCTGTCAAAAATAGCTTTTAGCAGGTGTTGAGGTTGGATGGCTATCACCAAGGTGGATAGTTCAGCATATCTTGTCATCTGCACTCTGATGCTTGGGTGGTGGTTCATATTCTTATTGGTGATAGAAAGGCTGTGAAAGGAGTCCTTGCTTATAAACCTGTTTGTGATGATGCTTCTTTGGGGCTCATGAATGCCCAGGAAGAAGACGGCTGTTCTGGAGTCTTTTAGTGAGCACAAAGACTTGTCTATTTTCTTGCTGAAAAGACCTCTATGGTGTTCTGAATCTCCCTGGGGAACCCCAAAGTGTGAAACAACAAACTACATTACTACTGTGACATCAGATGCGCCCACAGCTAAAATCTTATTGCAAGCTGCATAGAGGCTACGTTCCTTAACAGGGTTTTGGAATTGGGCCCTGTCCTCCTGGGGGAGTTTGTCTTTGAACTCCAGGAATTTCAAGTAGTTCATAAAGTCATATTTTGCTAACAGGCACTGGTAGTTAGAGATTCTGAGAACTAAATGCTAGTGGATGTGAATACCTTCCTCCTCAGAAGATCCAGGCCTTTCACTCCCTTGTCCACAGGGATGGCTTTAGGGTGTTGCTACCTGGATTCATCTGTGGCTGCTTGTACTACTAGGGATTTGGGGGCAGGGAAGGTGAACAAGAATTCTTCCCCTTTTGCAGGCATGAAAGTAATGTTTCTCAGCCCTTTTAAGGGTAGAGTACAGTACAAGTGTATGCTATACCACTCTAATTGCCTAGGAGGAGAGGGACAATGTAACACTCTGTTAGAGTGCACAGATCCAAGCTGTGATGCATAAAGATTCCAAGGATTCCAATAGGGCCTGTATGAAGGGTTGAACACTGGTTTGGTGTGGGGGAAGGCACGAGGTACCCATGATCCCTTGGAGAGTAATCCTACTTGCATGGAGGATGGGTCCAGGAAACTCTCCAAGCCTTGTCTGGACTAACCTCTCTGGGAGATGGTAGTTTGTCCTGGACATTGGATTCAGCCAACAAGAAGGCTGGATCTATCTCCATCAGAGGTACTACTGGTGCCGGTGGAAGCAAACTCTGACTCATGGATGGATAATGGGTAGATTTACCTGATCCAGCCTCTGCTCCAGAACTCATGCTTGGAGGTACACTGCTCGAGGACTGTAGCAGTTGTATAGGGGTACCTCCTCAGTCAGAGCTCTCGTCCCTGTCAGGTCTGGGGTGGGAAGTAAAGCAGTAAAGGCAGTACTGGTGGTAGTTGCTGACTGAGAAGGGGCAAGAACACAAGATGATTTAAAAACTATGTGATTCTGGGCACAGTCCTACTCTCAAAAGGTAAGAGAGAGGGTCCCTACACTAACTATAAGAATACTATAAAAACACTAACATCATTTACAATTATATTTAGAGAGATTAAGACGATGAGAGACGATGAGCTCAGGGCCGAGGATTCAGACTCAGGCCACACAGCAGTGAAAAGGAACTGAAGAGATGGCTGATTCACACCTCCCCTTATAGCCTCAGTGCTGAGCCCAAGGAAATCCAACATGCAGCTGTGGACCAATGGAAGCTACTTGCAAGATTTTCTGGTCTTAGGTGCATGGTGCACACTCATATCCATTTGTGGAATACACACCAGGACCAGCATTCAAAGGAAATTCCACGTTTCCCTTCCTACTCCTAACTTGATAGTCCCATTTGTACATGCAAGAATCACATTAGTCCTCTTAGTTACAACTTTTCATTGGCAGCTTTTGTTCAGTTGGTTATAATAGTCAGGATTACACATTGCTTAATTTCACTGCATGACAGAAAACTGAATTACTGGGAAGATATTTTGTTAAATTATAGTTCCTTTAAAATACTACTGAAAATTGAGCTGAGCCGCAGAAAGTTTTTGTAGACAACATCCAAAATTATTTGAGCTCTTTATATACTCCCCTACAGGCACAGGGTCAAACCCTCTCAATTTCATCATTTCTTCTACCAAAATCACTACATTATGCAAAACCAAGAGAATCAACCGTTTTTATTTAGAGCGAGCACAGAGGAACATATAAGATCAAATGCTGAGATTCAGGAGACTAAGTTTGCTATAAAACATTCTGACAAACTGTTAAATCAGAAGGAGAAGAGCTGCTCCAATTCACGTTAGAGAAAACAATTGAGAAAGCTAAGGACTGGATGGTTATATTAGCTTTTTAAGTAATATTCTTGAACTCCATCTGCTGGTCAGAAGAGTAATTGTAAAATCTAAACTTGTATTTGTAATGTACAGTAGCCAAATCCCTGGGCATATCAATCATTGTCTAAACAGCCCACTGAGAACATTATAGATGTATCTGTGCTTTCCTTGAAGAAAATACTCTTAAGCCTTGATTCATGCAGAAATGGATGCACTGAAAAAATTGGGTCAGCCTGATAGAAAAAATGCAAAAAGGCACTCCATTACTCAGTCTTATAGCCAATGTGCCTACATGCACTGGCATTTGCAAAACAGTCTGACAAATAAAGGGTGGTCACAAAAACTCATGTAGCTCAGTTGCACAGTGCTGTGAATGTCACAACTCGCAGAATGTTGCTTAATTCCTTCATTTAATAATATAGGGTGGAATCACACCTCAATATTCCCAATAAAAGCATGAGTCATGATGCTTGATCCACCATTACAACTCTAAAACAAAGACGACTAAAATCATGCTAAATCTCAACAAGGTCTATCAGCATGTTTGCAGCATCCTTTGAAGTTGAGGTTTGAGGGAATTCCCTTTTTCCCCAGTAACTATTCAACCCCCAAATCCCTGCACTGAAAGCAATTCTGATTGTATTCTGTGACAGTCATGAGAGGCTTCAGGCTCTCCTTCTAGGGCTCTGGGTACTCAGATAACTCTCACTGCTGGAATCTACATAGTGTGCTGAGAAGTTATACAATGCTTATATGAGTTTAATTACAGCTGGTTATCCCCCCAACATTTCTGAAAAAAAAGCTGTTAAAAAGATACTTTGTTCCTTGTATGCAAACTGATATTTTCATAATATACATCTCTCTCAATCCAGTGCCATTATTGAGAACAATGGATGTAGCTCCAGTATCCACTGCTCAGATATTCTGTGGCACCTTATAGATTAACAGAAGTTTTGGAGCATGAGCTTTCGTGGGTGAATACCCACTTCATCGGATGCATGTAGTGGGCTCTTTGCTGCTTTTACAGATCCAGACTAACACAGCTACCCCTCTGATACTGCTCAGATATTGTTTGCACCCAGAAAGAAAAAGTTCCTTAGCTTGTCCTGATGCTAACTAAGACTCTGTGCCTAGACCCTTTTACCCTAAGGCTGACCATTTAAAATGTAAAGGGTCTCCTTGTTACCTCTTTGGCACTGAAAGAAGTCAACCTTGATAAAGTTTGCTTTCTTCCTCAAGTGGCTTCACCCCTTTTTCCTGAACAGCAGGCTGTAGTCTCCCTGGATTCATTCCTGCTGGATTCCACCCTGGGGTTATCTAGACCTCTTCTAAGGTAGGCTTTGGAGGCAATGCAATAATCCTTAATCCTTCAAAAGAACCACTTTCACTATCAAAAGAAAGCTGTCTTTTAAGGGCAGGGCTATTAACCTGAATTTGGAGGTCTGGGCTGTGGATCTAAAGGTTCTAACCCTGCTGATACCCAGGTGAAGTTATGATGATTCCACATGAAGGAATTTGGTTTTTATAAAGCTAGGAAATTACACACAAACGACATTAAAAGGACATTAAGATTGGAAAATCAAATGCTCAAAAATTAGGAAATGCCAGTACTATGGTTTCCTGTGCTGCCTTAATTTGCTCCCTTATGTGTTTGCATCATGACAGTCTTTAGCTACATGATAACATACTACTATTTCCACAGAATTCCTGTTTCAATCAGTTTACAGGATAGACCACGCTCTGAGAAATCAAAGTAGTACAGTGAATGAGGCTGTTGCTTGTAGGACTCCTGACTCATTTGTTGCAGAAGTTTCAAGATATGTAGTGAATAAAGAAAGAGAAAGGATGGTCTCTCATACTTAAGGCAATTGAATGCCTGCATGAAGAACTATATTCTATCCCTACCTCTGCCACACAGTTCCTGTGTGATACTAGGACAGTCACTTAAAGTGGAGGTTACTTCAAAATGTGGAATTCAGATAGGAACCACATATGTGGGTATGCGCATGTGCCCAAATCTAGAAATTCTTCAGAGCAGTGTCCATAGGCCAACACGTGCACAGTAGCTCTCCTTGTGCTCCCAACCAAGGGTAGAAGAGGCAATGCAGGCTGATGCCTCTCCAGTTCCTCCTCTTACCGCAAATTCAACAGCATCCAAAGGAGATGGGACAAAGGGTGGGTAGTAGAATACAGATAGGGACTACACATCTCGAAGGAGCTACAGTAGAGTAAGTAACCTCCACTTTGAACGCTACTAATTATGCGTATTCCACATAGGGGTGACTGGCAAGCACTGTTCAGACTGGAGGTGGGTGGGAGGAAGCTGGTAACAAAGATGCTTGCAATACTTCCGATCCCATCGCTGTCTGAGGCATTGCACTTCCGATCCCATCTGCAACTGAGGCATGAACTAGAGTGTAGTGTGTTGCAAACATGGGGCTAGAACTCCAGGTAGCTTCCTTGTAGCAGGACATCAGATACAAGCAGCCTCCACATCATGTCTACTTGTGTGGAATGAGTTGTGACAGTCCCAGGGGAAGACATTTTTGCTATCTTATAGAACTCCAAGATGCATCCCGAAACCCACTTAGAAATCCTCTGGGAGATTCTGGCTTGCCCATACAATCTCTTTGCTATGGCAACAAAAAGTTTCAGGTAATTTCCTAATAGGTTTGGTTCTTTTCAGGTAGAATGTCAGGGCATGCCAGACATCAAGGGAGTGCGGTCTCTTCTCTTCAGAAGAAGTGTAGGGTTTTGGGAACAATACAGGTAAGTATCATTTCACTGAGGTGGAACTCAAACAATCTGGGGGAGAAATCCGGGGTGTAGTTGAAGAGAAACCTTTTCTTTGTGAAACACTGTATAAGGAGGATCCATCATGATGGCTCCAAGCTTGCTGACCTTCCTAGCAGAAATGATAGCCTCAAAAAGCCACCTTCATAGACAGGCTGGTCCTGGCACATGTTGCCATGGGTTCAAAGGGCAGACCTGAGAGTGTCCACAGGACAAGGTTAAGGTCCCACTGATGTGTAGGATTAAGCACTACTGAGAAGGTCCTGATCAGGCCTTTCACAAATTGTGCTGAAGCAGGGTGAGTCAAGATGGACCATCCTGGAGGGAGGACGGCACGAATCACTGCTAGGTGTACTTGCTGAGAACTAAGAGTGATCCCATGAGCATTCTATTTCTGACACCCATCCAAACACCAGGTCATGAGGTGGAGTGAGCCCAGATTGGGTTGCTTTCCCCCCCGCCACATCCTGGGTTAGGAGATCTGGGAATGGGCAGACCCTGATTCGTGGGTGGGCAGGCAGACATCTTTAGAAGTTCCATGAACCAGAACTGTCTGGCCCAGTAGGCTGCTAGGAGAATGATACTGGTTCTGTCATGACATATCTTCCCCACAACTTGTAGAAGGGAAATGGGAGGAAAGGCATATCTGAGGCCATTTGTCCAAGGCAGCAGAAGAGCCTTGCCTTGGGAGTCACAACCCATGGCTCCTCTGGAACAAAATAAGGGGAGCTTTCTGTTAGCTTGGGATGCAAATATTGGAGTACCCCACTGTGTAAGTATCTCACTTAGGATTGTCATGAACCTCCCATTCACAGTCTGCCAAGAAGCTTCTGCTTAGTCTGTCTGCAAGGGAGTTGTGAATACTGGGGATATAGGTGATGCGCTTCCTGATGCACCAGTTCCAAAGTCTGATAGCTTCCAGGCAGAGGAAATGAGATTTTGCTCCTTCCTGTTGGTTGATATATACCACCATGGTGATACTGTCCAACATTATCTGTACATGGAATAAGCATATGAGTGGAAGGGAGGCTTTGCACGCAAGGCAGACTGATCTCATTTCAAGTATATTTGTATGTAGCCTCTTCTCTCATGAGGTCCAGGTACCCTGACCAATGTGGTTGTATAGGTGAGCATCCCACCACAGGAGGAAGGCATCTGTCACAATGGTGGCCATGGGAACCCACATCATGACCAACAAATGAGGGAGGTGTTAACTCTGGTGGAAACAGTCACCTTGGAATCGATGTGGTCCTTGTCAGTTGGCAGATTGAATGGAGCCAAGCTTGCAGACACCACAAGTGGAGTCTGACAAACAGAATCATGTAAGTGCGTGCGGCCATGAGCTTAACAATGAAAGATACCTGTGCACTGTAGTTTGTGGTCTGCAGGTAATGCATGAAATCACGTTGGTTATTTTATGAATCCTGTCTGCGGGGCAAAATGCTCTTGCAGAAATTAAGTCCAATGTCGCCCCCATGAAATTTATTGTCCTTGTGGGTAACAAAATGGACTTTTATTTGTTTATGCAAACATCTATGGCTGATAGAAGTTGTACGAGAAGCCTTGTCGCTGACCTGACCTCCTAACGAGAGTGGCCTACCAGTAGTCAGTCGTCTAGGTATGGAAACGCTGTATAGCCCTGGTGCTTCATCTGGGCTGCTACCACAGAGAAAACCTTCGTAAATGTTCTGGGTGCTGTAGTGAGCCAAAAGGGGAGGGCCTGAAACTGTTCCTGGTCAACTGTAAAATGCAGGAACTTCCCGTGTGATGGGTTAAGGTCCATGTGGAAATACATGTCCTTTGTGTCAAGAGCTGTGAACCACATCCTTTCCTGAAGGGAAGAGATTATCAATGCCACTATAACCAGAATTTCAGCTTTCAAATAAAGATGTTGAATTGCCAAAGGTCGGGATGAGTCTCCACCCTCTGTCTTTTTTGGAAATTGAAAATACCGGGAGTAGATCCCCATCCCATGATGAGGTGGGATACACTCTATTGCCCCTCGGTGCAAAAGGGGATTCTACCTCATGTGAGTGGTCCTCAATGTGGGACCGGAAAGGGAGTTTGTGAGGCAGAAAGGAGCGAAACTATGGAGTATCCCTGATGGATAATTTCCAGAACCCAACTGTCCGTAGAAGTGTTTAGATTCTATAGCATTAAACTGAAGTTTCAAAAAGGAATTATGCAGCTGTGCAAATGGCTTCATAATTGAATTATAAACAGGGTCCCGACTTTACCAGGTGTCAAGCAGCCCCCTTCTATAAACACACCACCAAAATATAGATCTTTAAGACAACACAAACAAGAGATGAAGGAGCACTCCTCTGACAACTGGATGGGACTAAGACCTGCAAGTCTGAGATTTATATCCTCTCCTGCCCATTCACATTTCCTTTCAGACACAGCCTGAAGCGAGGATTCCTGAAATTCCTGCTAGATTTAAGAGAGTTATCCAGAAGACAAGGATGAAATCTGTGCATCAATGCTTCTGCTAAAGAATGGCAATGTTTCTAGTGTCAACCAACGGTAAGAAATTTGCATCTCATGGAGAGGCTTTATCAGTTTCTATAGTAACTGCTATCATGTTAAAGAGCATAAAACAACTGAATTCATAGTTTCCATAGAAACTATACCAGCAATTCAATTACATTATTCCTAATACATTGAGGGATATTAAAGCAAGTAGTGATATTTTAATTTTACTTTGTGAAGAAGCAGCAAGCACATAAAATACCACATGAAACTGGCCAAGTCTGCAATATTCTAAACATCCACAATCCAAAGTAAATTATATTTTTAAAAAAGTATACTAACAAGAACTATTCTCACAAGCAATTTGCACTAACTAGAAGTCATTTGTTTTGCACAGCAGAAACATGAGAGCATTCAATAGTGTACTTCCCATATCAAAGCCAAAATGATACCAGAGATAGTATTCACTCTATCAGCAAACAGTCCACTTTGTACATAAAACAAAACTTTTAGCTGTTTTAGGAATTTACACACACTTGTAGTGGTGCAGATAGAACTTACATAACACAACATTTCCCGCATCTATTTTGGGACTTAGTGTACAAGGTTAAAACCAAATACAATCCTTTGTGACAAACAATACAGCATATCTGGAGAATTAATTTACTGAACAACTGTGTACACACAAACTTTGTCTATATTATTAGAAAATTTACACATTGCTGAAAATGCAGATCAGGTGAACCAGTGTGAAGTTTAAATGGCAAGTGCAGACAGGATCAAAGTAAGTTCAGTAATGTTTCAGAAACCATGGCTGAACCTTGCAAAGCAAATTTCTTGCTTCAATGTTCTAAAAGGTGACCAATACCACAGTGCAATTCTAAAAATCTGTATGAAAAGGGCATTTCATTTTATTATGGCATTTTTAAAACAACTCTAATTTAAAATACAATACAGTGGTCAAAATGCACTTGCTCTCAGTCTTTTGTCAAGACTGTGGATGGAAGTGGCATCTCTTACTAACAGTAAGATGACAGCAGGCACAGTTAGATAAATTTTAAGCACAATAGGGCACTTTAACTTTGCAGTAATAAATGTGAAAACACAGTTTATGAAAGTAACGATACCACAATCTAAGATACTGGACCTTACTATAAGTTCACCACCAATATAAACAAGTTTCTAGTTACCTAACTCAGGGGTTCTCAAACTTCATTGCACCGCGATCCCCTTCTGACAATAAAAGTTACTACGCGACCCCAGGAGAGGGGACCGAAGCTTGAGCCTGCCCAAGCCCCACTGCAGTGGGCAAGAGGGGGGTTGGCAAAGCTGAAGCACAAGGGTTTCAGCCCCAGGCAGGGGGGCCTGTAACCTGAGTCCCAACACGCAGGGCTGAAATCCTCAGGTTTTGGCCTCGGGTGGTGGGGCTTGGGCTTTGGCCTGGGCCCCAGCAAGTCTAAGCCAGCCCTGGCAACCCCATTAAAATGGGATCACGACCCACTTTGGGGTCCCAACCCACAGTTTGAGAACCACTGAAACTTATTCTAGAAGTAGCCTTATGATTACATACCACATAGTATAAAAGAACTGAACTGGCCGACTTCTCTTATAACCTTAAGGATGACTTGATTTATAAAGCTCAACAAATTTTTCAGTAATCATTTTAGGAGAAACTGTTGTAATTGATTGTTTTCCACCCTGTTTCTCCCTTTCGCTTTGAGTTCCAAAATTGTATTAAAAAAGCTCCTCCTCCTCTCTAATCAGCTGTGCCTTCATTCAGTGTTGCCACAATCCAGTGTTGCCTTTATAGCAGCATTCTAATAGCTAGAAAAAATTAGGAAGGAGCTGATTATTTTGGTAAAGAAGCTTTTTCTTAAAGGTGATCTGCAAAACAAAAATGAACACTGATGTAGAGGGAGGTTCTCAAATTGAAAATTTTGTAGCAATATTTTTATAAAGAATCCCTAAGATTAAAGGAAAATATCTTCTCTTTTTCAGTTTGCTGGGTGCATTTGACAGCATTTAGTGAATTCAGTTTCACTGTTTCTTTGAGTGTGCAAACCCTTCCCCAGACTCTACAGACTCAACTACAGCAGAAGTAAAGGTGAAAGTGTAAGACTGAAGAGGCAGCAGGTGGTAGTGTGCACAAAAAGAAAAGGAAAGGTGCAGGCCTAAGCACGGTTGGTGATGTTGCTCTTAGGTACACTCAATTCTGAACATCAGCAGGGAACAGAGACAGCTCCCCCCCTTAATTTTAGTTTTAATAATTTTTAAAAATGTAGAGCATACTGTTTAGGGGTACTCAAAGAAAATATTTCAAAAAACGTAAGTTCGTAGTGTCCCCTTTTAAGGACAGAACTTTTTGCTAAATGCGCCTGGTAACCAATAATGGGGGTTACTGAGCACAGAAATAAATTTTATATAAGCTTCTAAAATCCCCAACCCCACCTTCCTGATTATTTCCCAGTTTACTGGAGATATGACAGAAAGCAATACTGTCTCAGAGGAACCCATGCAATTCCTAGTGTCTGTGATACCAGAGAACAATGAATTCTGGGATATCTTCAGTGAAACAAAAAGTACCAATTTCTGAGGTGAAAAACTATTGAGAGGGTGGATGCTAGTTACATAAGAATAGCCAAACCAGGTCAGACCAATGGTCCATCGAGCCCAGCATCCTGTTAAACTTATTTCTGTCTTTCATGCTCACTACAGGCTGGATAGCGAGCGCACTTTACACATTTGGGACTTACCTCATTTTTGTTTTACAATTCACCTTTAATATTTTGCTGACCAATGCTACTGAGGAAAAAAAATCAGATTAATGAGTTTTCAATATCATTCATTAAAATCTAAACTAGCATGATGTGAATTCAGTTTTTACTAGACATAACTTTATACACTGGGACCAGGGGCGGCTCTAGCCATTTCGCTGCCCCAAGCATGGTGGCACGCCGCGGGGGGCGCTCTGCCGGTCGCCGGTCCCGCGGCTCCGGTGGACCTCCCGCAGACGTGCCTGCGGAGGGTCCGCTGGTCCCGCAGCTTCAGTGGAGCATCCGCAGGGGACGCCTGCGGGAGGTCCACCGGAGCCGCCTGCCACCCTCCTGGCGACTGGCAGAGCGCCCCCCGCGGCATGCCGCCCCAAGCACGCGCTTGGCGTGCTGGGGCCTGGAGCCGCCCCTGATTAGGACTTGGAATATATTTTGAAGATGCATAAGAAGGAAGGGGAAAATGACATATGAGTTAAATGCAACTTACCATATTTGGCACACTGGTAACTGAAGTACTCTTGATGTCAGTAGGAAAGGGAGGCAAATTATTTGCCATGCCTGGCTTGTTTGGTAACTGAGGGTTCACGCCTGTAGCTCCCATCTGCTGCCCTCCAGCTTGACTAAAGGGCTGCCCAAAGGGACTAGTGTTACCTGTTATTCCCATCTGAAATAGAAACAAATATATTACTATTAACTTTTATTTATCTACAAACATTTTTAATATGATAAAAGCAGATGCAAGTATCCATCTTCATATTCTTTGATCCATACAGCTAAAAAACCCTTTCCCTGACATTGTGGGGTCACTCGTTCGTTTCTAAGTTATCTGATCAGGCAATAAAATTTGGACAC
Source organism: Mauremys reevesii (assembly GCF_016161935.1). NCBI lineage: Eukaryota > Metazoa > Chordata > Testudines > Geoemydidae > Mauremys > Mauremys reevesii. The sequence continues at coordinate 52,840,033 of NC_052632.1, read as the reverse complement.
CTGGTTTTATCCATATGCCCTTTTTGTCAACCTTATTTGTTGCAGTCCAATTTATAAAAGCATGATAAAACTCTGAAGGAAAAGAGTTACTCTTTCCAATAATGCATTGACAAAACAGACCCCCAAAGCAGATAACTTTTTTCTGTGTGCTCTTTTGTGCAGGGGATGCAACTCTGTACACAAATTGCACATGGGGAAATAAAGGACTACATAGTAATTTTTTATTCTTTTAATTATTTGTTTAAACATTTTGAAATTTTACCAAAAAACCCTACTTTACATCAGATATGGCATACTAACCCAACAAGAAATTCTGAGTATAAGTTTACATAAGCAATTAATTTATGAGATATTTAATTGATAGTCATAAATAACATTTTTTTAAAGGTTATGAGTTTGTCTTCCAAACAAGGATGAAATGGGGATGGAAGATGGGAGATTGATTGTGAAGTGTGGAGATTGCTTATTTTCTCTTTTTGTATTTATAGCAGCCAAGTTTAATATGACTGTATTCTTTTATATACCATTGGCAAAAACGTACAAGGACTTAGGAAGATTTCTACTGTAGTACAAGAGAGGAATTGTTAGGTTCATACAAGGGGATTATAACAAGAACTATAAACATGAAACAGAAAAAGTGAAGTAGAATGTGTTTATTTAGATTAATACAAAAATGTAAAAAGGACACCTGTCTCAGCTTCTTTGCACCCTTGCCATAAATTACAAAAAACAAATAAATGTAACAATAGCCAGCAGAACACAATTTCCCTTGTATGAGTAACAAACATTGTCTATCCATAAGATTTATTTGCTTGTAGAAGAGTCTCCCAAGAGAAGTGGTGGAAGCCCTATCACCGGAGTCATTCAGAACTACGCTGGAGAAAACCACTTAAATATATTGTAGGGAATTTATTCCTCTGGCAGGGGAAGAGCAAGATAATTTAATCCCTCTTTTCTATCACTAGCTTTATAAAGCCCATGACAGCAAATCAATGTGACAAGTCAAGAAAATAACTCTTATTGGGGGAGGAATTCTATACACATCCCCATCATCACTTTTCAAAAGTCTTACATATGTGTAAATTCAAACATTTGAAGATCCAGATTTTAAATATTTAACAACCTCCAGTTTCCCTTTCCACTGATCTCACTTGCCCTTCCCTCCCACACACACTCTAGTGTTCCCATGCCCTGGTTCTTTATCCTCCTACAGAGTCACCTCTGGCAATAGGAGGAAAAAGTGAGGGAAGGCTTTAAAGGGAGAAAGTTATCCCTCTTCAAGGTCAGGTCAGCTTTCTGCCTTTCCCAGTGGATGCTACTGAACAGGATTCTCTCCCTCTCCTTCCCTCTAGCATTGCTGAATATGCTTAAAACAAGAAACAGGAAGCAAATGCTAGGTGTTCTGTACTTAGTAACTGGATGACAAATTAAACAGATCACTGACTCAGCTTTGCACTTCTCCATGCATACCTTACTGTCATTAGGGGAAGGGAGTAAAACAGTCACCTAGCCAGCCAGCTATGAAGCACTCAGCATGGACAGAGTTATTGGGCAGGAAGTCACGCAAGCCTTTGCCACCTCTAAGTTGCTGCATTAGTACAGTTGATTGGTTAGGGGGCTGGGCCAGAGGAAAGCAAGAGCCGCCTGTTAAGCACGCGGCCAAGCACCAATCAAAAAAGCATAATCTCCCTACCTGAGAAGAACTGTGTTTGGGCTTACAAGTGTAAGAGCCCCCTGACTGTGAATTCAGTACAGGTGAGGAAGGGATGTCAGAGCTGGTTATGGCTCCCTGATTCTGTGGGGTGATCAACACTGGCCCTCTCGTCAGTGAGGTTTAGAGTCAGTGGGGGGCTACTCTAAGTTACACCACAGGCAAAGGGTCCATTAAGCATCTCCCAATTCTGCAACACTACTTGCTTTGATGTGGCTGGCAAAGGAGACATTCATAGGAGCTTATGCCAGCACACAGCTCCCACCACACTGAATTCCCTACTGGTCATTTGCAACCAGATTCCAGCCCTTTTGCACTACACAGAGTGGTCAGATCTCATTTGAAGGGAATCTATCACAGTTCGGAATCTTCTCTTATCTGGAGAAAAGTAAAGGGAACTAGTTTATTAGAACAAGAGAATTCCTTGAAAAAGGACCTTACATGGAACAGGAGAAAAAAAAACATTGACTCTCCTCCTCCGAGGCAAAAAACAGAGGGGTTAGTTCAGAGAGCAATCCAGATGGAGAAGTTATTACAGTATAAAAATAAATAAAAAGGAGGCACTCAGACTGCAATTCAACTTTACAGGACAAGAACACACATTACTTTTATCCAGAGCAACAGATCCAACACAGACTTCCTAGCAGACCGTACAGTCACCAGAGTGAACAAGCATTCAGATCAAAACACTCTAAAAGTTAAGGTTGCTTCAGGAACATTAACTTAGCCATGTTCTACATAGAATGTCCATCCAAAACAAGCTAAACTAGAAGAACGTTAAGGCTGCAAAGTCAAGCACTCAAATTAGGAAATGGCATATTTAAGGCTGCCTCTCCAGCCTTAATTTGTGCCCCCAGTGCATATGCATTATGATAGTCTTTAATTACATGATTACACACTATTTTTTTCAGCAGGAAAAAACTGTGCCAGCAGAGGGAGTTTTGAGAGTAGAGGACTGTCTCTCTGGTGCTCTGTGCCACAGCAGCCTGAAGGAGTAATTGCAGGGGAAGTCCTGTTCAGCCCCTGCAGCCTCAGGATGGAGTATGCTCAGTCACTCTGTAGGGTTGGGGAGGAGGGGGCAGCAGGGGGAAAGAGGAGTCATGCACATTTCAGTAGCCATATAGGAGCTGTGAAGGAACAGAGCCTGCTGACTACAGACAATCTTCAGAGAAATTAGGTGCCAAACTCTAAAAAGACTTACCTTTTGTAACTGTTGCTCTTCAAGATCCTTTGTTCATGTCCATTCCATTGTAGTTGTATGTGCTCGCCACATGCACTGGTACCAGAAGTTTTTCCCTCAGTGGTATCTGTAGGGGACTGGCTTTCACGCCCTCTGGAGTGGCGCACGTATATGCCAGTATAAGGGCACCACCGGCTCCCCCCTCCCTCAGTTCTTTCTTGCCAGAAACTCCAACAGAAGTTTCTGGCAAGAAAGGAGGGTGGGTCATGGAATGAACATGAGCAAAACATCTCGAAGAACAGTTACGAAAGCACTTCTTTGAGTGCTTGCTCATGTCCATTCTATTGTAGGTGACTCCAAAGCAGTACCAGCAGCGGTGGGTAGGAGTTCATGGACATGTTGATTGCAACACAGCTCTGCCAAATCCAGCATCATCCCTGGCTTGCTGGGTGATGGTGTAACGCACCATGAACGTGAGTACTGAAGACCACATTGTGGCCCTGCAGATGTCCTGGATTGGGACATGCACCAGGAAGGCAGCCGAAGACACCTAGTCAAGTGAGTCTTCAGTATCGGTGGAGGCACAGCCTGCACCAACTCGTAACGAGTATGGACACAGGTGGTGATCTAATTTGAAATCCTCTGAGAGAACACCAGAAGGCCCTTCCATCCTGTCAGCTATTGCAATAAAAAGAGCTGATCTGATTTGCAGACAGGCTTGGTGCGCTCCTGGTAGAATGCCAGGGCGCGCCTGACATCTAGAGCGTGCTGCCGCCTCTCCTCATTGGTCATGAGAGGCTTTGGACAGAACACCAGGAGGAAGAGATCCTGGTTGATATGGAAGTGCGACACCACCTTTGGCAGGAAGGCCGGATGGGGCTGCAGCTGGACCCATGTCTTTGTAGAATACTGTGTAAGGGGGCTCCCAAATAAGGATTTTAATTCTGGAGACACGTCTTGCTGAGGTAATAGCTACAAGGAATGCAACCTTCCACAACCAGATAGGTGAGGAAACACCGCGCAAGCTAGACGGATGGCTCTGAGCTCCCTGATGTTTATGTAAAATGTGAGCTCCTCTCGACCATAGCCCTGCGTTCGCAGTGTACCAAGATGCACTCCCCATCCGAAGTTGGCTGCATCCGATATCAGGGAGACAGTGGGTCATGGGCTCACAAATGGCACACCTTCCAACATCAGCACCAGGTCGGACCACTGCTGCAGGGAAATAAGTACCTGTGATGGGATCATGGGGAGCATGTCCAGGTGATGCCTGGCCGGGGAGTAGACCAACACCAGCCACATCTGGAGGGTGTAGTCTGAGTCTCGTGTACTGAACCACGTACATGCATGTGGGCCGTGTGCCCCAATAATTTGAGACAGTGCTGAGCGGGTGGCTGTGACTTTGGTAATCAGATCTGACATTGCCCTGAACCTGACCTCTGGAAGGAAGGCTCTGGCTAAGGTAGAGTCAAGGACCGCTCTGATGAACTCTATCCTTTGAACCGGAACCAATGTTGATATTTGTTCATTTACCAACAAGCCTAGAGCTTGACAAGTGGCTCGTAACGTCTCAATACTGTGCTGGACCTGGACCGACCCTTGATGAGCCAGTCATCGAGATAGGGATAGATCTGAATACCCCAACAACCCTTGGCACCATTGCTAAGCCAAAGGGGAGCACTGTGAATTGGTGGGGGGGGGGTCCCAACTACGAAACATAGGAACCCTCTGTGTCCATACAAGATAGATATGTGAAAGTAAGCGTCTTTCAGGTTGAGGGCAGCATACCAGTCTTCCAGATCCAGGGAAGGAATGATGGAGGCCAGGGAGACCATGCAGAACTTCAGCTTCTTGAGATACTTGTTGAGGCTCTGCAGATCGAGGATGGGACGTATCCCCATTGGCCTTTGGGATCAAAAAATAATGGGAGTAAAATCCTTTCCCCCTCAAGTGAAGAGGGACTTCCTTCACAGCTCCCACTCGCAGAAGGCCCTACACCTCCTGAGCGAGCAGCTGCTCTTGAGAAGGGTCCCTGAAGAGGGACGGGGAGGGGCAGTGGAAGGGAGAAGTAGGAATAAACTGGAAGGTGTACCCCTCCCCCCCATTACTGTGCTGAGGACCCACTGGTCTGATGTTATAGAGGCCCAGGAAGGGAGACAAATGGTTGGGGAAAAAAACAGGGATGCTGGATCCAGGTCACAGGCTGGAAAGTCACCTTGGAGCGCACCCTCAAAATGCCTGCTTATCACCCCGCTGGTTGCAGGTAGAGCTTGAGCGAGCTGTTGGTCTTGCCGAAAGACGCTGTTCGGGATTGATCCCCGAACCTGTGGGAGTGCTGTGGCTGGAACTGCTTTTTCTCACGGGAGCTGGTGTGTAAAGGCCCAGCAAGTACAAGATAGCCCTAGAGTCTTTTCAGGCCTTGTAACTTGCCAGGCCATTAAAAGAGAGAGGTCCTGGGTGGACTGCTGAACATCCACCCACAGGCCCGAAGACTGCACCCAGGACACACGACTCATGGAAAGGGCCGAAGCCATGGTCTGGGCCACGGAGTCCGCTGCATCTGAGGCCACTTGGAGGGATGTCTCCTCTGGCAGCAAGTCCACAAACTTGGCCATGGACTGCCAAATGTTAAAGTTGTAGCAGCCAAGTAGGGCCTGATGGTTGGCACTCTTAACTGAAGGTTGGGCCATCGTATACATTTTTCTGCCAAAGAGATCGAGCCGCTTCACCTCCTTATTCTTAGGGGTCGATCCTGGCTGGCCCTATCTATCATACTCATTGGCTACCGATACCACCAGTGAGCTAGGAGTGGTGTGTGTATATAGGTATTCAAATCCCTTAGCGGGGATGTAATACTTCCTCTCTGCCCGCTTGGAAACAGGAGATAGGGAAAAGGGAGTTTGCCACAAGGTTTTGATCAGCTTTACCACTCCCTTATGGATGGGCAATGCCACCCTGGAGAGGGCTGCTCCAATTAACATATCAAACAGAGTTGGAGGGCTCTGCCAAGTCCTCTAACTCCAGGTTCAAAGCCATCCTCTTAAGAAGCTTCTGGTGGGCTTTTATATCATCCTGGAGGACGGCGTGGGAAGGTCCCGCTATTGCAGGAGACTGTCACTGACCATTTCTCAGATGCCCCTGAGACTGATCAGTGTCTCTGTGATGGCTGGGGAAACCCCAGGGGTTCCATAGCTGCCAGGAAGCCAGCCATTAACCTTGGGGCCATGTGGGCACTGGTGGTCCTGATGGGAATGCCGACGCTCCCAGTGGGTGGCCCTGGCCTGCCAGTAGATCTTCCTCCTCACTCTCTGAGCCTGAGGAGGGAGAGAATCATCTAGGGGACCAGGACAGTACCGAAGCCGCCTGTCTACCCCGATCCCATCAGCCTGCTCTGTGAGTTTCCACTGGTGACCTGCACCAGGAAGACGACTCCTCCTGCCATGCCTCTGGTGACTGGTGGCAGCATTCGGTGGATCAGCAACAGTACCCCAGCAATCAATGACTTATGCTTTGAGAGTGGAGTCACTCCGTGGATAGGAAGCAAGGGGATCAGTGTCCTGGCTCAGGGGATCGACGCCTTGCCCATGGGGATCTGTACCAGGGACCAGTGATGGGACTCTGGGGACCAGTGATGGGACTCTGGGGACCAGTGATGGGACTCTGGGGACCAGTGATGGGACTCTGGGGACCAGTGATGGGACTCTGGGGACCAGTGATGGGACTCTGGGCCTCTGGAGCGATGCCATGAGCTTGGAGATCAACCCCACCATTTCAGGGACCAGTGCCGAGACTCCAGGGACTGGCGACACGCCTCCACAGGTCTGCACCACACAGCCGGCGAATGATGCCGGAATCCCAGGGAACACTGCGTAGAGTCCAGGGAACAAAGCTGGGAACTCTGACAGGTAAACTGGTGGTGTTACTCTGGTGAGCTCTGGCGGGGCACTCCCCCAGTCGGGGAACGGTGCCGTACCAATGGGGACTGCTGGAAAGACCCCAGAGTGGGTTTATCCCTCAAACAGGGCACCTCGCTGGCTGGGGTGGGCAGCACCAGAAGAGACAATATGTCCGTAGCAGCCTAAAAGGCTTCCGACGTGGACAGCATTGCCACATGCCTCTACCCCTTCCCGGGGTGGCAGACTGGTCACAAAGTGGGCTTGACAGCTGAACAGGTGCTGAAGCCTGGCCACCAGCCAGAGGAGAAGATCTGCCCTCCCTTTATGAGATGCAGGAGAATGCCCTCTCCTGGCCTCTCTCTGCTTTTTAGCCGGTACCAGGGACGGGGATTGGCACCAGTCGGAGGCTGGTGGCGTGCTCTGCACTGAAACTGTGTCCTTGGAGCAGAATTGAGCCGGCTCCGAGAGCCGACTCCATAAGGAACGCTCTACATTACATGTCCCACTCCTGTTTGGTACATGGCTTGAAACTCTTACAAATGTGACACTTGTCGCTCAAGTGGGTCTCCCCAAAACACTTCAGACAGCTTTGATGGAGAATCACTGACTGGCATGTTTTCTGCAGCAGTCCCAAGGCTTAAAGCCTGGGAACCGGGGCATGCCCCATCCCTAGGTTAAGTCCCATAGGGGACTAACTATTTCTAACATACACTACACAAACTATCTATGAACTATATATAAGAGAATTCACAACTAGGCACAGTTGCCTTGGCAAGCTTTCCTTCTCAAGATGTTGCAGCACTGTCACTGGTGGTAAGAAGGAACTGAGGGAGGGGGGAAGCCGGCGGCGCCCCTTATCCTGATGCATATGCGCACCACTCCAGAAGGTGCCAGAGCCGGTCCCCTTCGGATACCACCAAGGGAAAAATTTCTGGCACCAGTGCATGTGGTGAGCGCCCACACATACACACACACCCCTTACATGAGCAAGCATTCTAAGAGCAACAAATCTTTACTGAGCATGTGCACCCAGATATCTCAAAGGCTTCTAACTTAGCTGGGGTGGATAAAAATCAATGATTTTTTTTTTTTGATAAAATGCATTTGAGGGAAAAAAACCTATCTAAAACAGAGTTTTAATTAAGATACATTATAGTGCAAAGATCTCATCATAGAATAGGGATTATACATTCTAATTCTATAGTATAAGACAATATATTCATGTAATGTATAAGAAAAGTTTTGTAAATGAGTTCCAATAGTTCATGGATTAGGGACCCAATATTATGGGGTTCAGGGGCTTCTGTATAGATTATTTAGGTTCCATAACAACCATTCTGCAGCAGCTGCTCTGAAAAAAGTGGGAGGAATCAAGCTAACTCTCCCACAAGCAGCAAAGAATCCTGTGGCACCTTATAGACTAACAGACGTTTTGCAGCATGAGCTTTCGTGGGTGAATACCCACTTCTTCGGATGCAAGTCTATAAAGAGACTAAACGTCTGTTAGTCTATAAGGTGCCACAGGATTCTTTGCTGCTTCTACAGAACCAGACTAACATGGCTACCCCTCTGATACTCTCCCACAAGATGTGCAATAGAACTCAGTAGTGGACTGTTTTGAGCACTATATCAAGAACTAGCCTAATTTGATGACAGTTTGTGAACAGAATTGTAAAAAAAATAGATGGCACTGTCACAGCCAAAGTTCTCAACATTGGGCTCAAGGGAAATGTTGAACACATGCTCAGTACCCCGAAGCCTATTTCTGTAGCCTTCAACAAAATGCAGGGAAATAGCTGTTTTATTGCTAACGCTGTTGAAATCTGGAAGGAACTGAGTGAGATCTTAAAAAGAGAAATATTCAATGACAGAGTTAAATTACAAGCATTAAAAAAACGAATGAGACAAGCACTATCTCTAGCTCGTTTTCTTGCAAATATTCTCAATACTCGGTACCAGGGTCAAACGTTAACTGCTGAAGAAGAGGAGTTGGCTAAGACAGGGACATCCAGCAATCATCCCTCCATAATGCTAATTATAATAAACTTCAGAGCTAAAGGTGAAACGTTCAAGAAATATATGTTTGCTGCTGATGTTTTAAAGAAAGTCACACCAGTGAACTGGTGGAAGTCACTTAAGCACTTGGATTCAGAGTAGGGTGACCAGGTGTCCCAATTTTATAGGGACAGTCCCGATTTTGGGGACTTTTTCTTATACAGGCTCCTATTACCTCCTACCCCCGTCCCGATTTTTCACATTTGCTGTCTGGCCGCCCTAATTCAGAGACTGCTGAAGTGATAATCTCACTCAACAGCAGTAGCTTCTTCTGCCAGTGTAGAAAAAATATTTTCTTCCTTTGGACTAATTCATTCCAAATTGAGAAATCATTTGGGACCTGAAAAAGCAGGAAAGTTTGTTTTTCTTTTCCAGATTATGAACAAACAGGAAAATGAAAGTGAAGACAACTGAATTAACTACAGAAGCCAATATTTTAAGTTTCTCATGTTGACCTGATAGTTGATTTAATTTTTTTTTAAATAATATTTCATTTACCTATTTTAGTTAAAAACAATTTTAACAAAAACAAATCTGATTTTAAAAAACTTGAATGTTTAACTAAATTCAAAAATTCATATGCTTGTTTTGTTAAAATATTATGTTTGCTATTGAAGGAAAAAAATCCAGAATACATAACGTGTTGTTTTAGTTAAATAAAACAATTTAAATTTGTCGGCTGATGTTCTCCTCCTAATACAGCATGGCAAGAAAATCCTCCAAATATTAATGATTAACCTGTTGAATTGGAGATAGTTCACCTCCCAATGATTTCATAAATATAGGCTTCAATTACCTTTGGTAAATGAAATAACTGGTCATTAATTTTCTCATATAGCTGTAAAAGTAATCTGTAAAGTTTTCAAAATAAATCACTTTAAAAATGTATAGTATGACCTTCTAAAAACGAAATCTACATCTATCTCTGAGTTGTGAATATGTATTAAAGTTATAACCAACAAGAATGCACTTTTATGTAGAAATCCATGATTAAATTGAGTCTTCCTGACTACTGATTTAAATCAAATCCACCCTGAACCTCGCCAACTTTGGGTGAATTTTCAGAGGGACAGCAAAAGGCACATCTGACACAAAAACAATACTCCTCCTGCCAAATTTCAAGTCTCTGCTCCAAAACATGGAGCCGTTAGAGCTTCTCAAATGTAACTACTTTAAGATATTTTTTAAACACAGGCAAAACAATATTTTTTCCCAAAACCTCTCTCTCAGAAATGGCAATCTGTTTTAGCTGAAATTTTTTTTAAAAGACCTGTCTCAGGTAGAAACCTAGCATAGAAAATGTCAGCCCAAGTAGTTTCAGTTTGGCCAAGTTATAAGCAACTGAAAAAAACTGTTTTAAAATGGAAAGTGGTGTGCTATTAACCTACAGTGTCACATGCACCATCTATAATTTCCAATTCTTCTGTCCTTTACAATGTGAAGCTTACTATGTCATGTTTCAGATATAAACTTGCCAAATCCAGCATTGCTGGAGCAAACTTAACGTTTGGAATTTCTTAACCTGAGTACTTGGTATATCACTGTTACTTTCGCACTTTGACTTTAATTATCATTGCTTCAAAATTAAAACAAATATTTTACTACCATGCAGAAAATAGCCTTTCAAACTACCAGAAAGGAGACAGTTATAAAGGGACAAAATTTTCAAATCCCATATTACCTGCCTTCCACCTAGACAAAAAGTCAAAATTGTGCATTAACAGATATGTATTAATGTATCTTAGAACAAGGAAAATCATTTATCAGTCTGGGACTAGTAAGAGGAAAAACATTCTCTATAACACTGAAAGCTAATGTTATGAGAATTGGCTTAAAACATTTATTTAAACTGCTATTAAAATTTAAAGACTACCATAAGATTTCATTTTTATGGTGGAAGTTCTTCAAAGGTAATAGAAAAATAGAAAAAAAAACTCAGAAGAGGTGAAAATTCCCTTTCTTCTCTTATGTTTCAGTCTAAAAGTCACGTTTTTCCTCCAAGAATAAAAATAGAGAGTACAAAATAAAGCCAAAGTTGGGAAAGGGGACATATGCAAGAGTAGTTTGCCAGGAATATCTAATTGTATTTTACTGTCTATAGTCTTATCACAAAATAATTGTACCATTACTGTTTAGTCAAAGCCTCACAAAGAATACATATTAGCAACTATATTATGATTTCCAGAGACAAAGGAATGGACACAACATAATTCAATTTTTATTTATTTATTTTTTGCATTTTGCCATCATGTTTAAAAACTAATTTCAAACAAAGAAAGGGAAGACCAGCATGGTGTGTTTTTTTCAGTAGCAGAGCAATCTGGTGCCAGACAGCAGGTCAGAATCAGAGTGGATCTTCTAGAGTCAGCAATACTGCAGAGGCAGTACTCTGGGTCCAAAAAAGTGTAGTTCATATCATTCCTACAGCAACAACTCCGGCAACTACAGAATGACAGTAACTGCTTTGGAGAGAACTAGTTTCAGTTTTTCTTGACCAAGCAGGTAACACCAATATGAACAAGAAAGATGAAAAAAGCAATGAAGGCAGGAACCTAGAGGACCCACCTAAGACCAAGCATTTTCACACACCAAAAATATCCAGTCAGATGGGGTAATTCTGTGCTTCCTAGTTATGTATCTGAAGATTTTAAAGTAGTTAACCATTTCAAGAAGTTTGTCAATTAATCCTGGCTTGTTAAATCTCAAAACAAGCTTGCAAATTTATTCAGAATCTAAAATGCAAAATCTCTACAGTATTTTTACTTATTTTTCAGACTGAGAAACCAACAGCTTTAAAGTGAATGAAACCCAGATTGTTCCAATTCAGCACTGCGCTTCCTCAACCCACATATCTGTGAGCAACAAAAAATAACCACCATTCTCAAAAGATCTGCTTTCTCATATGTCTCAAATTTCTGGAGAGTTAGTGGTTCAGAAGAATTATACTTTTTAATTACAGATCACCAAAAACAAGATAAAAAGCGTAACAGTTTTTCCACTATATGGTATATATATTGGTATATATATTGCAATGTGAAACTCTTGGTCCAATCATGAAGAACTGAGTTTTTTCAAGGAGTTTGGCAAGTTTGCCTCTCAAAAGGCAGCAATATCTACAATTAATAGGCAGTCTTCACTGGATTTACCACCTGGGGTACAGATCTGCTTCACAGGTTACGGCTCCTCTTGAACTTCAATCTAGCTTTCACTCACCCCTCTCTATCTGAAACTACCAGCACTAAGGTCACCAAAAAACTCCCACAAACCAGATTTTCTTTACTCAATGCTGTGGACCATCCCCTTTTTCTTGAGAACCTGCCTTTCTTGCACTTTTGCAACTCTATTATATCCTTGTACCGTAATCCTTTTTCAGACTCCTTTCATGGCTCTATGTTTCCCTTCTGGGCCCATCAGTCTCTGAGAGTTCAATCTTAAATCCTCTCCTCCCTCCATTCTTTGTGTGGCCTGTCTCATCCACTCCCACCTTTGTTAAAACAAATTATCTAGTCTTTCTTCTGCATCACTCTGCATCTGCTGCTGCATCACTGCCAGTTTGCTTTCATAATGATTATCCCATTGCTCAGTAAAACCTCAGTGAGCCACACTCATGGGTGGTGTAAATTACATGAATGTAAAAGTTACAAAGACCAGGGATGCAAGTGCTTGGAGGGAATGCTGTGCATGCTGTTGCAACTTACTGGTAGGTTAGTGTGTATCTTAAAGCACATCTTACCATAAAAATAATCTGTGGAAAAAGTATCACCATCTTTTTATATTCCGGGTCAGAGCTGCTGAATTACTGACAAATTTAGTAATGTCTAATTCTGCAGTGCCAGCCAAATTCCATTCCCTGTATATCAAAACTGTTCACTAAATTACTTTTATTGCCAGTTACACCTGTGAAAACCCAATGAAGATGCACAGGTATCACTACAGGCATAATCTGACCACCAGAATCTTTACTATGGTGGGTGGGAAGTAGAGAACCCAGAATGACTCTCCGATTCCAGGGAACGTGCAGGGCTCACAGTTAGAAAAACATCTTTTTCAGATTCATATTTGTTTTGTGCTAAGTCACCTACCATGGCATAGAATCATAGATTATTAGGGTTGGAAGGGACCTCAAGAGATCATCTAGTCTAACCCCCTGCTCAAAGCAGGACCAATCCCCCAATGGCCCCCTCAAGGACTGAACTCACAACCCTGGGTTTAGCAGGCCAATGCTCAAACCACTGAGCTATTCCTCTCCCTCCCCATCAATACAGTAAGGATCATTCTCTGGACACCAGTGGGGAATTGGCATGGTATGAAAATGATGACAAATACAAAGCCTATTTTATGTCCCAGATCACTAACGAATACCCCATTGGGTTTGATATAAGTACACTGGTACACTTTAGGCACACATTAGATGCTAAGAGATTAATATAGTTTGGTATGTCAAAATACTTCTTGAGCCATTATGGAAAAGGGGGAAAAGAGAAGCGGGCTTGAGGGGAAAAAAGATAAATGGACTATGTTTGTCTCAGCAAGACTGAAAGCTGTATCATTTTTGCCTCCTCTTTCACTAGGCTGACATATCCAAACTCTTACCAAGTCCAACTTCTCCATTTTCTATTATCTGACTAAAATCGGAATTTCCCTCAACTGCTAAAACTCTATTCCACATCTTGGCTTTCAGCTCACCCCTACTACTATAATCACATCCTCTCTCTCTTTCTGATCTCTTTTCCTTTCTATCCAAAACCCTGCAGCAGCCAGAAACTATCACCTCTTGTTTCATTACAACCATGAAATTCTCCTCCCTCAGTCCATTCCCTGGATCCAGAGCTTTGTCAAGTTGTTTACATCAGTTTTTGGGTGCTTTACAGCATTACTCCGTACTCTAACGCAGACAACTTCCTTCTATACCCAAAGTGTGGTTGACAACTTGGTCAAGCCAAGCTATTTAAATTAAATATATTAAGCAGTACATGTTTGCCGCCCAAATTTTAAAATCAACTAATTCAGTTCAACGACTAGTTGATTCGAATTTAAGAAACCCATTTGCACGATGAAAAAGCAGGAAAACTTGTTTTCCTCTTCTAATTAGGTACAAAAGGATGAGCTCTAATAGCTCTAAAGTCCTGGACAGGATGACCAAAAACAAGCAGTTCACTTAGTTAGTTACAGGTAATGCTTCCTTTGTTTAATATATCAGTTAGTTTTAAATGCAAAATATGTTTTGATAAATGTACTGGATACATTTAAAGTTTAAGATGTTTTTAGTTAATAAAACTAAGTATGGCTTGACACAAATTTCAACTAAAAAATTCTTATAAGAATTGCACCATTTTCTAACAAAAAAAGTAAAAATTAAGGATCTGAATAAATGTACATTAAGCTATATATACTTAAATAAATGTGTATGCATATTGTGTAGCCTCCTTATTAGCAAATCTAGCGTAAAGGTTATGTATAATTACTCATCAACCAGTGCTAAGAGTTACCAGTGAGAATCAATTTTTTTTTTTAAAGGAAAACAATTGAAAAGTACAAAAGAAAACAAGATTAAAATTGGTGATTTAACTTCACTCTGAAAAGGGGCATGCACCTTCCTTTAAATCAACACTAAATTATGTGACCCCTCAGCCCTTTTTTGGCTGTTTCACTCTATATCTCACACACTCATCTCTGTCCATGATCGAGTCCAAAACACTCTGTCCAACAAGCTTCACCCTTCTTGGGAGAAGAAATCCACATTTACATGGATTGCACCAGACCTGTGGTGTACTGTGAAAACACAGTGATGCAGAGCTAGACACCAGCTTGTCAGCCTGGCACTGGCCTCCTTCTCAGACTGCAGCCATTTCAGAGGTGTGTGGCTGATTATCAGAGTAAAAGGTGATCCAAGGATGTAATACTCTAAGGCCCTAACTACCCATTTTACCACTAAACACTCTTGACCACCAAGCAACTGTCCTCTCCAGAAATGAGTTTTGTACTGAGATAACACCAGATGTTTTTGCCTTCATCTAGGACCTGTGACAGAATGGCCTCAAGCCTCTGCTCAGGGCACATCTACACTACAGCTCTATGTTAGGTCAACCTACAGCCACTACTGTAATTACTGCACTGGCTGATGTCCACGCTACCCTCCTTCCAGCCACCTGTACTTCTCGGCTCCCTGAGCAGGGAGCCTGCAGGCAGCAGCCCAGCTAGGAGTAGGAAGCCCATGGCAGCCAGGCTCTAGCTGCCTGGCTTTCTTGTCAATTTCACAGCTCCAGCATGGAGCTGTGAAATTGACAAGACAGCCAACAGTCAATGTAAGTAATGAAGTGTCTACACAGACACTGCATTACCTTAACTATACCGACATAAGCGCTATGCCTCTTGTGGAGGTTGAGTTATTACATCGGTGTAAGCCACCTTATTTTGACTTCACTCTATAGTGTAGACAGGCCTCAGAGGCATTTGTCTATAGGATAAATTCAAATTCTGAGTTTAAGGCCAGACGGGACCATTAGATCATCTAATCTATCACAAGCCCTTTTTACTACTAAACACTCTCTTGATCACCGAGCAACTGTCCTCTCCACGAAGGAGTATCCACGAAAGTATCCTGTTTTGATGTGCAGAAATCAAGAGCTGCAGAATCAATTCACTGCAGAGGATCCATCTGATCGCCCCCAAAATGGTCTCCAGCTTGTGCAGATCCATGTGTCTTGCAGGGTGCCTTCGTGTGCAGGAAGTTCACTAAGCGAGCAGTTACTGTGGAAACCTTGGCAAAGTGGCAGTAATACCCCTCCTAACCAAAGGAAAGATTTCACTTGTTTTATAGTGGGGACTGGAGATTCCAGCAGGGTCCTCCCCTTACTGCCTTTTATGGGCAGGCCTTGATTCAAGCTAGCACTCTCTCCTGGGTCTCCTCTCCCTGTAAATGGCATGCCCACCATACACCATGTACTAGGTACAATACCTTTCTCTGGTATGGTTTGGGGACAAGGATGAGTTTGTCATATTCCTGTCTGACTATTCTGGACCACTCTTATCAGGATGTCCCCCTCGAGTTCAGAGTGGGGGGTGTATTGAGAATCCCATTCCGCACTGACAGTACCCCATTCACCCTAGCCAGTCCCCACAGCCACCTGAACACCGCACCATCCCTCTCACTTTGAATAAAATCAGGCCTGCTAGCGATGGACTGAGCACCTGCCTGAGCAGGGACCTGAGAAGTCCAGTGCTTAAAGGGGCACCCCATAGGGTCCAGATTACATAACACTGCTGTGACTTTCCCAACTCTTTTCCCTGTGGCCCCTTGGTCTCCCAAGAGCCTCCCTCCTAGCACAAAGAGGATCCCCTTGAAACTTGGGCCAAGGACTGCAGAGTTCAGAACCAGAGAAGAGAAATCTCTCTTCTGGCTAATTCGCCCCTTGAGTGTTGACACCTATCTCTGGGTCCATCCCAACTGCTTCCCTTAAGGAAGTGATTATGAGGCACCAGGCCCAGCCCAACACCACTGGGTTGGCTACAAGGTCTACTATGGCTATTCTCATTTCTGTATTCCAGCCTCCAACAGACAACCTAACCTTGATCATGATATAGGACAAGATGTTCCCCTTGATGCAGCCTACATATAGCCAAAGAGTCTCAGAGGTTATCAGCTGTTCCTCCACAAACACCTCTGTTCCCATCACTATGACTGAAACTTCATAACTTTTGGACCATGTGGATCGCCTTGGGTTTCAGAGAGTCACACACTTGGGCATAATTACATTCCATACTGGAGCAATACTAGTACTCTCAGCCTTCCTGCCCACAGAGGAAGCAAAGTAGGGGACTACCCAATCATGGAGCTTCCCCCCACACCCCACCTTCTCTTTGACAGGAACGCTCTCACCATAGGTCCCTCTTCTCCAGTCTTTAACCCAGACCTAACACTGAGGGCTACCTTGGGTCTCAACCTCCTTGGGTATCATAATCAGGCCCTGTAGACCAGAAGAACCCTTCCTGGAGGGAGCCTTGTAATCCTGGGCCACCCCCATAAAACCAGCCACCACTGATCCCGCTCAGAAATCTTTCAATAGCCCTGCAGTCTAGTTCTGCCTCCAGCAAATTCTCCGTGAAGCACACCGCCACCTCATTCAGGCATGATGGCAAGTCCACCCTTTGGGCCCTGCTGGTGAGAGCTGAAAAACTGCTTCAGTGCCATCACCTCCTTGATTTCCTCTGGGGACCATATATCCAACTTTAGCCACTAAGAGCAAAAATCCAACAGTTGTTGAGATACTGCTCAAGATAAAGATTCTGGGACAAACTGTTCCTGTCTTAACCAGCACAGAAGTCCTTCCTTGCTTCCAGCTCTCCATGGTCCTTTGCTGAGATCCTACCCATAGCACAATATGCCTGGAACTCCCCGTGAAGTAGGAGGCAATTCTGATGGTCCACATCTCTTGGGTCCATCAGTAGGCAGCTGACACCAGTTCACAGATCTTCTAGAAGGCATCATGATTGTCCTCTGGCCCCATATTAGTGAGAAATCCCACGTACCCCACCGAAGGGTAACTGAGGCATCACACTAAAATTATGAGTCCCAGTCATCCTGATCCAGTAGTTGAAGTAACCGCTGCTTGCTTTCCTGTTTCTGTTGGAACTTATGTTGCTGCAATTATAACCATTATTGCCGCAGCTGCCTGTACTGTTACTGTTGTTGTGCCAAGAGCTGCTAGTGATCGTGTTCCCCCAGACATCAATGGCACTTCAAGATCCATTTCTACCTTCAGGCTGTGGCAACTAACATATCTGTGGTGCAGAATGTGGGTAAGTGAGCTCCCTCACTAGCCCAGGAAAGGACCAGTGTCATGCCCATGTCTCCTTCAGGCCTGTGCCTCAGGGCACAGTTTATTATTCGAATACAAAACTCAAAAGTAACAGAGAACTAAGCTATTTCCCTGACCAAAACAGATTGCTGGGGCCAAGAGCCCTTTCCCTTTGCAACTCTCCCTGACTGGAAAGGTGGAACACCTCTTCCTTTAAACCTTTGCTGAATCATGTTACAGGCAGGCAGGCAGACCTCAACCCTTCACCCTGTCACACTATTATAATTCAGCCTGCAGACAAAGGGCTCCTATTCTTGTAATAGATGATAAAATAGGAGTTTCATCCAATACTATTCTGTGTACAGTGCCTAGCATAATGAGGACCCAATCTAGTCTAGATCTCTAGGAGCTACCACAATACATACAATAGTAATATTAAGTCGGCATTTTTAAAAATTAAAATATGGATCTCATTATATGAAAGACTTAGTATTTTGAATAGGAGTTTTAGAAATGGTTTGATGAGGAAACTTGTTATTTCTTGATTCAAGAACTTGTAATCCATCTGTTCTGTACACACTACTTTCTCCAGTCTATAAAGTATTTTCTATCATTACCAACACTTCTTAGGGATTAAAAAATATATTATCTGTTACTAATAGTCTTAAGAAATAGCGTCTGGCTACTTTAGATGTAAAGACCCTTTATACCTCATGCTCATGGCATTAAAGCATTTAATCATTTTTAAATGACCAATACAATAGGTGAACATTTGAATTTAATCCAAATATTTAAAAAAAAAAAATCAATCAGATTTTAAGTTTTACCTTAAAAGAAGCCCCCATGGGTACTAGTATGGCACTCTCATGTGCTAATCTATTTGTGGATTATTTAGAGATTTTTTTTCCTATACCACAGCTTTCTCTTGTGTATCCTGACAATGAACTTCGTCATATCAAAATATTCCAAAGGAAACTTGGGATCCTAATGAAGATGATTTTCCCAACTGGGATCTACAGTTTGTCCTCAGTCAACAAGTCAGGCACAGGCTTCTGGCTAGCTAGATTTCTGTAAGGCACTGGACAGTAGCTCTGAAAACACAGAACAACAATGCCAGGACTGTTTCTGTAACTTCTATATCAAACGTCTTCCTGACAGCCCTTTCCACATATGTCCAACAGGCCCTGAAAGGAGACAATCTAAGAATGCGAAGACACTGCCAAATGCACTTACAATCAGCAATTCTGGAAGTCCAAATCAAGCCTAAAGCTCTTAAGGATGTTTCAAAGATGGGTAGAGAAAAAAAATAGATGGTTGCATGTCAAGCCTCAACCACCTTAACAACAGAGGGGGAAGACAGGCAGTACCTCTAGATCAATTACTATATGAAGGAAAATAAAAGACGGTTACTCACCGTTGTAACTGTTGTTCTTCGAGATGTGTTGCTCCTATCCATTCCAGTTAGGTGTGCGCGCCGCGCATGCACGGCTCTTTGGAAGATTTTTACCCTAGCAACTCCGGCGGGTCGGCTGGGCGCCCCCTGGAGTGGCGCCGCTATAGTGCTAGATATATACCCCAGCCGACCCGTCCGCTCCTCAGTTCCTTCTTGCCGGCTACTCCGACAGTGGGGAAGGAGAGCGGGTCTGGAATGGATAGGAGCAACACATCTTGAAGAACAACAGTTACAACGGTGAGTAACCGTCTTTTCTTCTTCGAGTGATTGCTCCTATGCATTCCAGTTAGGTGATTCCCAAGCCTTATCTAGGCGGTGGGGTCGGAGTGAGACGTGGCAGAGTGTAAAACTGCTGAGCCGAAGGCTGCATCGTCTCTGGATTGTTGCACCAACGCGTAGTGGGAAGCAAAGGTGTGGACAGAAGACCAGGTGGCCGCTCTACATATGTCCTGGATGGGGACATGGGCCAGGAAGGCGGCAGACGAGGCTTGCGCTCTTGTAGAGTGAGCGGTGAGGCGGCATGGTGGCACGCGAGCAAGCTCGTAGCATGTCCGGATACATGCCATCACCTAGGAGGAAATCCTCTGAGAGGAGACCGGCTTGCCTTTCATGCGATCAGCAACCGCTACGAACAGCTGGGGCGAATGCCGGAAGGGCTTCGTCCGCTTTATGTAAAATGCGAGGGCCCTGCGGACGTCCAGGGTGTGAAGCTGTTGTTCACGACTTGAGGAGTGCGGCTTCGGGAAAAAGACCGGGAGGAAAATGTCCTGGTTTAAGTGGAAGGCCGACACCACCTTAGGGAGGAAGGCCGGGTGTGGTCGAAGCTGCACCTTGTCTCCGTGGAAGACGGTATACGGCGGATCAACCGTCAGGGCACGAAGCTCGAAAACTCGTCTCGCCGAAGTTACAGCGACAAGGAAAGCCGTCTTCCATGACAGGTAGAGCAGGAAGCACGTGGCCAAGGGCTCGAAGGGGGCTCCCATAAGCTTGGCTAGAACTAGGTTCAAATCCCAGGACGAGGTAGGATGCCGTATCGGCGGGTACAAGCGGTCTAGACCCTTAAGGAAGCGGGAAACCATCTGGTTGGAAAAGATGGACCGTTCTCCTACGGCCGGTCGAAAGGCGGACACGGCGGCCAGGCGTACCTTCAAGGAGGAGACCGCGAGTCCTTGTTCCTTAAGGAACCAGAAGTAGTCCAGGATCGTAGGAATAGGGACCACGAAAGGATTAAGGCCTCTCTGATCACACCAGAGTGCGAAACGCTTCCATTTCGCGAGGTAGGTTGAGCAAGTGGAGGGCTTCCTGCTTTCCATCAGGACTTGCTGCACCGCCGCCGAACAGTCACGCTCCGTGTGGGTCAACCACGCAGGTACCAAGCTGTAAGATGGAGGGACTGTAGGTCCGGGTGGCGGAGCCTGCCGAAGTCCTGCGTTATCAGGTCCGGCCATAATGGGAGGGGAATGGGATCCCGTACGGAGAGCTCGAGCAGCAGGGTGTACCAGTGCTGTCTCGGCCAGGCCGGAGCGACGAGTATGAGTCGGGCCCTGTCCCTCCGAAGCTTGAGTAGCACCCGATGTACAAGTGGGAACGGAGGGAAGGCATATAGTAGGTGTTCCGTCCAGGAGCAGAGGAATGCGTCCGACAGAGAGCCTCGGGAGCGACCCTGGTAAGAACAGAACTGGTGGCACTTCCTGTTCTCTTTGGAGGTAAACAGGTCTATCTGGGGAAACCCCCACCTTTGGAAAATTGTGTGCACCACATCTGGACGAAGGGACCACTCGTGGGAGAGGAACGACCTGCTGAGATGGTCGGCCAGCGTGTTCTGCACTCCTGGAAGAAAGGACGCTACCAGGTGAATCGAGTGGGTTATGCAGAAGTCCCACAGGAGCATCGCTTCCGTGCAAAGCAGGGAGCCCTGTCTGTTGACGTAAAACATTGCCGTCGTGTTGTCCGTGAAAACAGCTACACAGCGCCCTTGGAGATGGGTGTGGAAGGTCTGACATGCCAAGCGGATCGCCCGCAGTTCCCTGACATTGATGTGGAGGGAAGGCTCTTGGGGCGACCAGAGACCTTGGGTGTGAAAGTCGCCGAGGTGTGCCCCCCACCCCAATGCCGAGGCATCCGTGGTCAGGGTGATTGACGGGGGAGGAGGGTGGAACGGGACTCCGGCACAGACGATCTCCGGGTCCAGCCACCAGTTGAGCGAATCGAGGGTCGGTTTCGTGACTGTGACTACCATGTCTATGGAGTCGCGGTGCGGACGGTACCGCAACGCAAGCCAAGTTTGAAATGTGCGAAGACGCAGCCTCGCGTACATTGTCACGAACGTGCATGACGCCATGTGGCCCAGGAGTCAGAGGCAGGACCATACCGTAGTTGTGGAAAAGGATTGTAGATCCCGGACGAGGGAAACCATAGTCTGGTGTCGAGGGAGGCAGGCCCTGGCTAAATTGGAGTCCAGGACCGCTCCGATGAACACCCTCTGTGATGGAGCTAAAGTGGACTTCTCGGCGTTTATCATGAGTCCGAGGCGCTGAAACAGGGCTAGGATCTCGGCCAGTTGACATGCTACCAGATGGCGGGATGGACCGCGGACCACCCAGTCGTCGAGATACGGGTACACATGTATGCTACGACGGCGGAAGGCTGCGGCAACCACTGCCATGCACTTGGTGAAGACCCTCGGCGCGGTGGAGAGGCCGAAGGGTAGCACCGTGAACTGGTAGTGCAGGTTGTTGACGACGAAACGCAGGTAGCGTCGATGAGGAGGGTAAATCGCGATATGGAAATACGCGTCCTTCATATCGAGGGCGGCAAACCAGTCTCCCGGATCCAAGGAAGGAATAATGGTCCCCAGGGTTACCATGCGAAACTTGAGCTTGAGTAGGTATCTGTTGAGCTCTCGGAGGTCTAGTATAGGTCGTAGACCTCCCTTCGCCTTGGGGATTAGGAAATATCGGGAATAAATTCCCCAGCCTCGCATATCGTTCGGCACCTCCTCTATAGCACCCAAACTCAGAGTCTCGACCTCTTGTAAGAGGAATTGCTCGTGAGAGGGGTCCCTGAAGAGGGACGGGGAGGGAGGGGGCGAAACAAACTGAAGGCGGTAACCAAACTCCACCGTACGAAGCACCCAGTTGTCCATTGTTAGCTGGGACCACGCCGGGAGGAAGTGGGAAAGACGGTTGCAAAATAACGGGGAAGGATCCAGTGCATAGCCTGATGGCCCATCTTCAGGCGTCCCATCAAAATGCTTGCTTAGGCCCTTGAGGGGCTTTGGAGGGCACCTGGGACTGGTTACGCCGGCTGCCCGATGGTCTACGGCGGTTCATCCTGCCTCTGCGCCCACTATCAGGCCGTGACCTGGCCTGATTAAATTGCCGGTACGGTTGCTGCCGGAAGGACCTCCGCTGGGTAGCCGGTGTGTGCATACCCAGGGTGCGGATGGCGATTCGGCCATCTTTGAGGGTCTGAATCCTCGAGTCCGTTTTCTCAGAGAAGAGGCCCTTAGTGTCGAAAGGGAGGTCTTGCAGAGTATACTGGACCTCAGGCAGCAAGGTGGAGGCCTGCAGCCAGGAAATTCTCCGCATGGTCACTCCCGAGGCCAGGGTTCTGGCTCCTGAGTCTGCTGAGTCCAGAGAGGCCTGGATGGAGGACCGGGAGGCTTTCTTGGAGAGTGAGACCAAGGCGTCGCAAGTATAACGACTGAGGAGAGCCAGTTGATTGGCAATCCGTAGCTGGAGGCCACCGGCCGAATAGACCTTCCGGCCCAACAGATCCATCCTCCGGGCCTCCTTCGATTTTGGCGCTGGAGCAGGTTGCCCATGGCGCTCCCGGTCATTCACGGACTGTACAACTAAGGAGTCCGGAGCTGGGTGCGTGTACAGATACTCGTACCTGCTGGGGGGAACCGAGTATTTCCGTTCCACCCCTCGAGCGGTGGGCGGGATGGAAGCCGGCGACTGCCAGATCGTATTGGCATTCCGCTGTATGGTCCTAATGAAGGGCAAGGCCACCCGCAGCGGGGCCTCAGCTCCAATAACGCTGGTGACCGGGTCATCGTCCTCCACGACCTCCTCAACCGGGAGGTTAATAGCCTGCGCCACCCGTCGAAGCAGGTCCTGGTGGGCCCGCAGGTCAATTGGTGGAGGGCCTGATGTCGCTGCCCCCACCACCGCCTCATCCGGTGATGAAGATGAGGATAGGCCCTGGACCATGGCTTCCGGAGGTGGTTTGTCCACACATTGCGAAGCCTCCGCGTGCGTGGAATGATCTCCCGCTACCGGTGGCGGCGGTTCCTCTCCCAAAGGTGATGGAGGAGGTCTGCTGACCGTGGCTTCCGGCACCCTGTGGACGGAAGCTCTGGGCTGCTGAGTGACGGGGACCCCTTGAGCCTTGTGATAGGCCCAGGGTGTCCAGAAGCCCCATTGTTGAGGTCCGTGGTCCTGGCCTTGGGGATCAGCGCGGAGATCACCACCACTGCCCGCCTGGGAGGCGACTGAAGGTTGGCGGGAAGGCCACGGGGGGGCAGAGGCACTGAGAGACTGCGCCTCGGATGCTGCCGGTCTGTCCCTGGACGGTGCCGGGGAACGGTGCCGGTCGTCGCGGTGCCGGGAGCGAGAACGGGACCATCGACCGTGCCGGTGCCAGAAGGTCGACCGCGATCTCGAGTGGCGTCGTCGGGAGCGGCTGCGTGAAGACCGGTACCGCGAACAGTACCGGGACCCGGACCTCCTACGGTACCAACGGTCGGGCGATCTGGACTGGGAGCAGTACCGGGACTGCGACCGGCGCCGAGACGGAGAACGGTACCGGGATTGTGACCGGTGCCGGGATCTGGATCGTCGAGAAGGTGACCGTCTCAGGGATCAGGACCTGGAACGCCTTCTATCCCGTCTGTCAGGGGAAGGCGGCCTCATGATGGCCGGTTTGCCCACTGACTGCACAGCCCGCACCGGCAGTGCCGGGGGCTGGAGGCACGGTGCCTCTGTAAGCTCTATGAGCTCTCTCGCCGTCGAGAAAGTCTTGGGCGTTGACGGGAGAGGCAGCTCGACCACGGTTTGCACCGGGGAGCACGGAGGTACCGGACTCAACGGCCCTGTCGGTGCCGGAGTCGACGGTACCGCGCATGGCCTATGCGCTGTCTTAGCCGGTGCCGAGGGAGGTGGCGCTGGCGGCTGGACGAGCAGTCCCGACGCAGGTGCCTTGACAGACTTCTGCTGTGGCTTGCGTTTCCCCGATGGCGAGAGGGAACGGTGCCAAGGCTTCGGTGCCAGCTGCTGCTTTTTGAGAGTCTCAGTACTGGACCGGTTGGGAACCGCTGGGGCGCTCCGTGCCGAAGACGACTGCGGAGCTGTTGGTGTCGGCACCGCAGGGCTAAGTGCCGACTCCATTAAGAGCTGCTTTAATCTAATGTCCCGCTCTTTCTTTGTTCGCGGCTTGAATGATTTACAAATAGGGCACTTATCTGCGCGATGGGCCTCTCCTAAGCAGCGCAGGCAGGAGTCGTGAGGGTCCCCAATCAGCATGGACCGCTGGCAAGCCGAACAGGGCTTAAACCCCGGTGCCTTGGGCATGAGCCCGCACCGGTTCAGGAAAGGAGGGGTTCAGCCCCCTAATTCCCCTTAATCTACTTAACAAACTAACTAAACTAACTATTTTAACTAACTATATACAATACACTAAATACAATAAGAACCAGAGATAAGCTAGGGATGTGGAGGTCAAAGGAGCACTCCACTGTTCCAACGGCCGTCACGGGCGGTAAGAAGGAACGGAGGAGTGGACGGGTCGGCTGGGGTATATATCTAGCGCTATAGTGGCGCCACTCCAGGGGGCGCCCAGCCGACCCGCCGGAGTTGCTAGGGTAAAAATCTTCCGAAGAGCCGTGCACGCACGGCACGCACACCTAACTGGAATGCATAGGAGCAATCACTCGAAGAAGAACTTTCTTTCATCCTGCACAATTTGCCCACTGCCCATTCTTGAGTGTTTGAGCTATATGACAGATCAGATAGTTTCAGAAGCATTTCCTCTGATGAACAAGTGTCTGAAAAGAAGAGATAACGGGGGAAGTTAAAAATGTCTTCAATTAGGTGGGCAGGAAGGGAGAGGAGGGGAGGGAGAAAATCCATTTCCTTGAGCAAGGGAATCTTGGAGCAGAAGAGGAAGTACCTATTCTCCTTAGCAGAGGTAGATACACTAGAGGAGTCATGGACAGGTTCAGCAAGTATGTCAAAACAGGGAGATTACATTTCCAAATATAAACAAAGTCTCTATTCAAGCTGGATAGGACAGAAATGCCCCCAGAATTATTTCAATCCAGAGCAGTAGATCAAATGCAAGAGAAAATAATGGAGAAGTCCACACAAAGAATTACACAAGACATCACCCTTATAGGTTACTCAAAATGGCCATATCACACAAAACTAGTACCTTGTTGTCATTATAGCTGTTCCTAATCAGAAACACCGAGAAATATTACACTAAATGTATAATTTTACAAGTTTATTAATGTGAATACTTTTTTTAAATGGTCTAACAAAAGCATGTGTATCTTTTGAAGACATTGAAACTAGAGACAATACATTGTTTTTACAGTCATTCTATGTAAATATCTGAAAAGGAATAAGAAGGATATAACAATCCATAGGGAGCTGACAAAAGACCTACTCTGTGGCTTTTCAAAAGCGTCTACATTGATAGTCTTGTTTAAAATGAACACTGAAAATGCAACAAACTGCAGGAGCAAACTAGTTACGCATGCTGAGGATTGCTCATAACAGCTTACACAGTTACATCATGGCATCATGCACGAACACATTTTAACCTAGGGCCCACATTTTAACGGTAAGGAACCTACTCTCTGGCTCCTCTCTTTTTAAGAGCATAAAAGCTACACTTATGGTAGCACTTAAGATTTTGTTTGGTTGATCTGTTTGGGGGAGGGGGATAAATGAGCAGGCGGAAGGGGGAGTTAAGTACTGCGAGTGTTATTCTGGTTATAGTGGAAATACTTGGTCCAAGGAGGACGATTTGCAACATTTCCAAAAGACGCCCAGACTCCAGATTTGCCTAATCTCCTCTAAAACTTTATTCCATAGCCAGAGCCTCTTAACCAAGAATGCTCAGCTCTCATGTGCTTCATCCTTGGTATTGTGATGTGCACTATCCAAGGGGAGCTACTAAAGCCATTTTACAGTAAAGTATGTGGTTCTTATTTAGTAGCAACTTCAAACATCTAAACAAACACTCCAAAATAGAAAAATCACAGTGATGGCTGCTAAGCATCTACTTTATCTTAACTTCACTTTGTAACTTTAGTACATATGGAATGCATATTCAGAAAAGGGTATACATGACTCTTTGGATGTACTGCTATGTAGATGACTTTGCCTTCGAGGCAACCCTATAAATATAGACAGTGCAAAGAATATTTAAATTGCTACCTGTTCAAGCAATACAATTATACAAAGTATTTCAGATCTTCATGCTCTTCAGAACATAAGATATATTGCGAACCCACAGCAGTGAGAATGTTTTTTTGTAAGCTAGAGGGTAGCATTTTGTGTGTCATTTTTTCATCTCAAGAATTTAAAAAAGGGAAATTTGTTTGGCTGAAAGGAGGAGGAAAGGAAAAAAGAAAATTCATCCAACATTCATGAAAACCTGGCAATGTACGTTTCTCACAATAGTCAAAACTGCCTGTCAACACCAACCAGATAAAGAATTGAGATTTGCTAATCATCCTTACATGTTGATTTGGTTATTTCCTCAGAGTGACTCCCTGAGAGGCAAGGGAAGAGAAGGTCCATGACAATTTTAGCATTAATCTTTTCCTTATAGTGTTGAACAGTAAAAATCCAACAATTATGTTACTCTAGACTAGAGCCAGTCAGATTTTTTTTTTTTTTTTTTTTTTTTTTTTAAAGAGCAAGGGTTTCTTTTTAAATCTATGTTTTCCTATTTAAAGTTTGTCAAATTTAGCCTGGTGGTTGTTACTTAAAATATTTCTTCTATTTCCATTTTTCACTTCATCAGTATGTAACCTCTGATTGGTCATCTTAGTTGCACGGGATTATTTTCAAAACTAGAATGTTTTCCAATTTTTTAAATAAAAATTCAAATTAAATTCTCAAAAATAGTCACACCAAAAATTCAGAAGACAGAAACAAGACTTAAAATACATATGGGACAGTGCTTTTGAATTTGTTGAAACATTTCTGCTAAATGTACTCCTTCCTCCATCCCACACACAGCCCATTTCAGTCGGCTCTGCTGTAGCACACTATATACAGCGGTTTTGAAACTTTAGTCTATTGTCAAATATCATTACTTTCCAAGGAATTGAGCCACTAGCATTCAACCTATATACCATTATGCTGGCTGCCTGGACATCTCTTCAAACCTGTTTCTAATTACACCATTCTGTACAGGTTCACATTTTGTTGCCAACTACCAGAAACATGCAAGCAGAAATCTTTCAAGATGCTAAAAAGTCTTGGCAGAAAAGTGCTACTGTATAACAGAATTTATAAGTGATTATACTTTATTAGAAGAAACTTATTATGATAAAGCTACTTGTTCCTGACATTCAGCTACCCATGCACTTCCTAAATTCTACTGATTAACATTTAAATTCGTATGTGTTCCCCTTGCTCAGCATCTGATTCATACCACTAAAGGGTAAAAAAAAATTAGAAGCTGAACAGCAGCAGAAAGGTATTCAGGAATAGTGACTGGTAAGCCTGAAAATCAGAACTACACTTCTGCCACGTGTGGACTATTTAAGATTAAAGAATTTGGGAACCACATTTATATTCATATTTCTAGTAATACTGCAAAAAAAAATCCTATCTGATTCGCAATTAGTGACAAAGCTCTCACTTGTGAATGATTCACATTAAACTACTGCAATTTCCAGTAGACCAGCAGTTCTCCACCAGGGGTCCGGGGCCCCCTGGGGGGTCGTGAGCAGGTTTAAGGGGGTCTCCCAAGCAGGGCCAATATTAGACTCGCTGGGGCCCAAGGCAGAAAGCCAAAGCCCCACTGCATGTGACTGAAGCCCAGGGCCCCAAGCCCCACCACCCGGGGCTGGCCGAAGCCTGAGCAATCGCCCTGCTTGCTACCCTGTAAGGCCAGCCCTGGCTTTCACATACAGAAAAATAGTTGTTGTGGCACAGCTTGGCCACAGAGTTTTTAATAGCATGTTGGGGGTGAGGGGGATGGGGGGCTCAGAAAAAAAAAGGTTGAGAACCCCTGCAGTAGACTACCATTTAAAGTGTAGTTCTACTTTGAAAGAGATTCTAAAAAGGTCATTTTTGGTTTACTATCTGACTTTCAGATTAAGTATGCTCATTTTACAAGTAACAAGATAGGTTTCTCTCTCATGTATTACTTCTAATAAATACTATGCAAGCCAAACTGTACTTAGGACACACCTGTGCAAACTATTACACTCAGATTGTGTACTCAATTACCACCACTACTGTCTTCAATGGGTATGCACAAGCATAACTGGAATTTAGTAAACAATTCTGTTGCACAAAAAATAGGATTCAGCTCACTGTCTTTCAGCTATGCTGGTTCCAAAAAGAGTAACAGGCGAAAAAGTACTAAAAACTCATTTGTCACTACAAGTCACCTAATCTTATTAGTATCTACAGGAAACCAATCTGTGGAGTAAGAACTGATCATTCTTACGTGACATTTCAGAATAGAATTTCACTTTAAAATGTTTTAGCTCCATTACAAAATCACCCAATCAATTCTCATGTCTTATGTGTTTCTGTATGTTTAAATTCTGCATGTAAGTACACTAAACACAAAAATTCTTCTCCACTACAATAAGATCTTAATGAGGGTGTCCCAATTTGACTTTTGCCCCAATGAACAAGAATTAAAGATTAACAGATGACAGGACACTTTCAGCAGAGAGCTGCAGAGTTTTGGCAAGTCTATAATGTTATTAGACTGTCCTGTGGAGTTGAGGAGAGGTACTATTTGCACTGGGATAGGAACTGGGCCTGCTCCTTATCACTGACAGAAGTAGGGTAGCTTAGACACCCAGTTTGGTAGTCCAGTACATACAGGGCTGGTCTTCACAGCAGATTTAACTCAGGCTCAACCAAAGGTTTTGCCCTTAACATGCTCCATGTTTGCACACACCTCTGTCAGAATCACACAGCACAGTAGCCAACACTCCCTCCCTGAACTATAGGGCAGGTAGCTGTCAGTACATATTGCTACCCTGAGGTAATTGCAGTGAAGATGTGCAACCACGGGCAATCTCAACAATTGAGATCTGATGCTCCTCCAATCTCTTCTCATAAGCCCCTTAACTAGAAGTTGACTATCAACCTGCCTCTGCTCAGCTTCCTACTTGCAGTCTGCAATTTCTCCAGCTTCACACACATCCCTCAGTGTGGGGAAACGGAGGCAGTTGTGTACTGCATAATACACAATTCCTACCAGAGGGTGCGAAAAACCCAAGATACACGTACAGCAGTGATGAAACTGCTGCCTATTAGGGATGTAAAAGTTTAACAGGTTAACCAATAAGCATCAGTCTTATTGGTTTGGGTTAAGGATTAAACTCCACTGCTGGCCCCAGGCACGTAGGATCCCAGCAGCTGGGACCCTGCATAAAATCTGCACCCCTAGTTCCCTGCCTATGTGAACTCCTTAACCGTTTAACCTACAGAATTTTAATAAGTTACACAGTTACTATATTATTAAACTGTATTTACATCCCTACTGCCTATAATAGAGGACCCTTTTAAAAGTGAGGGGAGGGAGGAGAGACAGCCCACGCAAAGACAGAGCAGAAAGAAGACTCTGTCCATGGGGAAGGAACATAACGTTATCTCAAATGGTTTCCTCGCATACATACAGTGAGACGTAGAGAGATTCCTGGAGAGAACACGCCAGGAAATTAATTTTACTGGTGTAGGCCATTTCCTCCCACAATCCCCACAGTGGGCAGACAAGTTGTCCATGCAAATGTAAGCACAGATTGGTGCAGAGAGCTGTAGCACTGCGAAGCTTGAGATAAATGCCCAGATAACTGTTTTACTTGTTGCAGCAAGATATAGCACAGTAATGTAGTTGCACTATTGCAAGTTAGACTACCACAGGTTAACCTGCCCCGTGATTGCTTACCTCTTGCTTAACAAACAGTGAAGATATAGTCATAGTTGGAGTGGCAGAAGCAAATAAACAGGAAGTCAGTGATAAAGCAATTCAGACACTATGTAAGTTTCACAGATATACACAGATTGAAAGCTATTGGAGGATCAAATACCACCATCGCATGACTGGAACATACAGAAAATCTAGGACACACACACACACCTCAAGTTGTCTCCATTAAGCAGCAATCAGCAAGTGTCATTAGGTTTAAATCTGTTACCGGGCAAGACACCATTTAACTGGGAAAGGTGCTTAAACAGGGAGCATACTGTATTTCTGCATCAACAGTGTTCTGTACTGTACACTCCTTAAGACACACAAGACAAATGCCATAACTACATTTTCAATGAAAATGTTACTCATGTAAGAGGAAATCAGAGGCTTCTTGATCCTCAGAACAGTTAATTCTTCCCACATTTCTCCAGTTTGCCTAAAATTAGCATGATGTCAAAACATCACCGGCTGAACAATTACGTGCGGTTACATTACTTATTTTCTAATAAAAATATTGATAGTGTATCATCTACATCCTATTTACCAAAAAGTCTAACTAGGATGTAACAATTCTATTTCTGCCTCTCTGTACATCAATTTTAAAAGGCTGGATTGGTTATTCCACCTTGGTAGACACTAACCACACAATTTTGGTGCATTCTAAGATTACTCTCCTACTCAGAGCTCCCCCTTTCCTTCAGTCCACACTCTTAGAAACTCTTTCCCTACTACAATATGCACTTAAGAGTAACAATTTTAAAATCCAACAAAACTGAACTTGTGCACCACATGGTGAACTGATTTACATCAGTGATCACCAACATCACCATGATTTAAATCAGTGAGTAGGAAACCTTGATTTAAGTAATTGATTTTAATCTCATTTAACATAAAAACTTCAGTTATTTTCCTAAACAAAGGTTCACTCTCATTGGCTGCTGTAACCAATAAAACATGTTGATCTGCAACTAAAAAACAACCTTTTCACCACATTAGATACTTTTTGCTAACCAGGAGGATGCAGTACATTTATTTAAGCAATTTTTTAGCTCAGCACACTCATTTATTCAGATTCTGAATTTTAAAAAATAATTCATATTAGAAAATGGTGGGTTGATGAAATAGTAAAAAAACCTCTGATATGGTATCAAGCTTATCTGGACAAAAATTTGGAATCGATGAAAAGCAAACTATAGATAACAGCAAAATGAGGGATTGGTTTGGTCATTATGGGCCAGATTTTCACAAGTATTTTGGTACCTAAATACCTGTGAAAATCTGGCCCTATGTCCTTTGTGTTTTAGAATTAGTAGATATCCTGTCTCACCTCATTTTTAATCGTAGATTTGAAGAAGAAACAAGCTTTCCTGATTTCTCAACTATTAATCACTTTCTCAACTTTGAATGAAACTAGTCCAAATGAAGAAAATATTCTCTGCACCTGCTAGTTAAAATGAAACTAAAATTAAAGCAAAAGCTTTTCTGTGAAACAGAAACTGAAAGTACTTACATTTAGAAAAATGTAAATAACCACCACTTCCCTTCACTGTCAAAACCAAAAATAATAGATACTTAACGCAGTACATGACAGTCTGACCTGATCTCATAAGTTAAAGATGTTTTCCCCCTTGTTCTTTATATAAATTGAGACACTACATTTAGGCCTTTACACAGTTTTAATAAATTAGCCTGTGTAAAGGCCTAAATGTAGTGTCTCAATTTCAAATTAAATTTTCAACAAGGTTTTTTATTTTAATTAAAAAAATATTTAAAAATTTTAAATATATATTTTAAATATAATTGATTTTTATCTACCCTGTTATATCGTGACTTACAACTGAATTGGCTTATGGTAAGTCTCACAATAAATAAGGGGTAGGATTATTTTGAATTGGTACAGAGAAAACAGAAATCCAATCACGTTAAATTTCTCTTTCTGCACCTTTAGACCAATTTTGATCTCAACTGACCAAGCCTCAAACAAAAAAACATATAAAGAAGGAAAGGGAAAGAAAAAATAAAAAAATAATTAAAAAGTCAAACAACCTTGCTTGTGCTGCAACCCATAGATTTCTTCATCCAAATATCTATTTTGTTGAAGCAATATGTATCTAGATCTCACATATTACATTGGAAAACTAAACTGTTAACCACATGAGTTCTTCTAGTGACCAGTAAGGCCTAAATCAGGGTTAATTTTGAAGTGAACTGGGCAATACTCCTTTAGAGTGTTTAGGATACTGATTCAGGAGGATGTTTGCATTTTTAGGATTATAATGGGGGTATATATATATTTTTTTAAAGTGTGTTTGTTTTGTTTTTTTAAAGATTTTTCCTGTAACCTGTGTCAGCTTCCTCAGGTAGTTATTGATGACAAAAATAAATTTCAAAACATGAATAAGATCAGAAGGGGGAGTGTGGTGGTTTATAGATTCACAGATGTGCTGGTTTATAAATTCACAGATTTTAAGGCCAGACGATACTATTTCATCAACCTACTCCTTGTACTGAGCCCAAACACTCATGTTTGACTAAACCATACCTTCCAGAAAGCATCCAGTCTTACTGGGAAAAGCATCTTGAAAAACTGACAGAAGATGCCACTTCACCTCAGTTTAAAAAAAAAAAGTATTGAGTGTGCCTTCAACCTTATGGACCTCTAGAAAGCTCCAAAGGAACAGCCCCCCTGGAAAACTCCATAGGAACAGCCTTCCTAGTTGTCCACCATCAGAATGTGTCCCTATTTGAATAATATGCCATCTTCAGAGAGGTGGAGAAAAACGTGGTTCTTTTTACAGAATTCCAAGCTGCTGACTGGAGAACTCTGGTTGAAGTCCATCCTGCCCATGCTTGCGCTGCTCCTCACCCGCCATGAGACTAGCCAGCATGCGCTTCTCAGTTCCTTCTCTACCGCAGAGTCAACTACTAGAACATCGAAGTAGAGGGAGGAGGGTGGGTCATGGAGCACCCATAGAGACATATCTCGAAGAATCATCACAACTGCACAAGATGACTAACTTCCTCTTCCTCAAGCAGTGTCCCTGTGGGTGCTCTGCTGTAGGTGACTCCCGAGCAGTACTCAGCACTGGAGGCTGGATCTTCAGAGTCTGATATAGATGATAGTATTGTGGCACCATATTTGGAGTCTGCAGCTAAATCCCCCAGGATGGCAGAGTGTTCTGCAAAGGTCTGAGCAGATGCCCCAGATAGCTGCTCTGCAGATTTCTTGCAGAAGGTGACGGAAGAGGGGACCAATCTCATAGAATGCATCATACTGAAGATGGGAGTGCTACATTATGCAATTAGTAACTGAGTTTAATACAGCTGTAGACCCACTTAGAGAGAGTCTCTGAGTTGAGATCACTGTACCTTTTTACCAATGTGCAATGGAGAGGAAAAGTGTCAGATTTCCTGAAAGCCCTCGTCCTGTCCAAACAGAAGGCAAGACTATTCTCACATCGAGCGTATAGAGGATGGCTTCCCTGTTATCCCCACTGGGTTTGGGATAAAAGGCTGGAAGCTAAATAACCCCGCATGCTCGGGGTTCAGCTGACCGCCATATTTGGGGTCGGGAAGGAATTTTCCTCCAGGGAAGATTGGCAATGGCCCTGGAGGTTTTTCGCCTTCCTCCGAAGCATGGGGCAGGGGTCGCTTGCTAAGGAGTGGGTGGATCGGCTTATGTGGCCTGCATCTTGCAGGAGGTCAGACTAGATGATCATAATGGTCCCTTCTGATCTAGAATTCTATGATTCTATGATTCATGTGAAATGCAGAAGTCACCTTGGGAGTGAACTTTGGATGTGGTGTAAGTGTGCCCTTGTCAGGGAAGAACACATGAAAAGGGGGACGCTCCATCAAAACCATTATCTCCCCTACATTTTTGGCAGAGGTGATAGCAATGAGGAACACTGTCTTCATGGAAAGGTGAGTTAGTGAACAAGTGGCGGTCTAATCAGTCCTTTTAATACTAGATTGAGATCCCACTAGGGAGTCGGAAGCCTGGGTTGTGAAAAGAGGTTTGCTATGCCCTTAAGAAACCCCTCAAGCTATAGATGAAACATGGGGAAGGCTATTTAAAAGGGCTCTGCATATGGAAACTACACAGGCCAGGGAGGGAAGATGAGCTTTCTTCCAGTCCACTATGGTTTTGAGGGCACTCCTCTGTCCACTAAGTCGGGAAATTTTCTGGGCTGGCCCTAGGTTTGTCTGAGATGCAGAAAAGAATCTTGTGGGGAACCTGACTTTCCTAGTCGTAACTGTTATAAACTTGGCCCTGATGATAGCTTGCTTCACTCCAGAAAGGCCCATTTGAAGTCTGATTTTCTCCAGGTACCAAAAAAACCACAAGGGTGAAGAAGTCTGTGTGTCATCTTTAATTTAAGGCTATGAGGAAGGATTTTATTTTTAAGGTGAACCGAATAATCGAGCAGTTCAGTGTCTGCCCTGTAGGAGACAAGAAAGTGAGCTGGCTGCCACTCTTCTTGAGGCATTTCCCTTCTTGGGACAAGGTCTGGTAGACCAGGAAGGTTTCTAAGACAGCAAGCTATTTGAAGAAATTCAAAGGTGCTAGGATGACTGAGGGTTGGGTCTGCTGAAAATCTTACTGAGAGACAGGTAGAATACTGTCCAAATCTTCTATGAGGTCTCAGAACCCTAAGCAGTTTGCCTGGGCAAGCTTGAGAGGCAGAGCTCCTCATCTAAAACCAAGAGCTGTTTAAATGATAGACGTCAGACTTTACAGCTGTTGAAAGCCAGCCCAGGGAGAGAACCCAAGGCTGACCCACAGAAGAAGCAACAGTGGTGCACATGGGGCAAAAGAAACATGCCACAAAAGCAGGTGAGGAAGGAGAGAAGGAATCTCAGACCTTGGGCATTTCCTTCATTTTTGATCCATCAATTATTCTGATTCTTGGGTCTTGAATACATTCAACTACCTTATAAAGCCAGCAGGAGAAATTGGCTGAGTAAACTCAGGTCCTGCTCCAAAAAACTATGTAGGGCAGAAGAGCTGCAAACACAATTTAGCAACAGAAGACCCTTTAAATCCGAGCATTGAGCCCTGTTTTAAGCCACAATTTAGAACTAGAGTAAGTGCTGAGGAGGTGCAAAGAGCATTCAGTGAAACATGAGGATTGCTTGTTGCTAGGTGATATTATAGAAGGACCCTTCTTGATTAATCCAACATAACCAAGTCTGTCTCATTTTAGCAGAGCCCACTGGAAGTCTGAACAGACTGACTACCCTATCAATTTTCTCATCTTTGGATTATTTAGGTGTAAAACTGCTCACCACACAAAGGGAAGAGTTGCTAGTATCTGATGTGATTGCTGGGTTTTCCTTGGCAAGGCTGCCTTTTAAGAGGCTGTTTAGCTCCAGGCATCTTGCAGAAGCTCACATACACTGTGAAGAAGAAAGTTTGGAATACAGAGATTCCATACAGATGAAATAGATGTTCCCACTGGTCTGTCAACTGGAAAGACTATGGGGGGGGGGGGTGTCTGAGGGGGTGTGCGTGTAGGAGGTTTCAGGGTTTGTTCTGAGTTAAAACAACATACTTTTGCTAGTAGCTTAGAAAAGTAGGCCAAGTCCTTAGAATGAAATTTGACTCTAGGTGTCAAGGCTCTATAAACTCTGGAGGAATAGAAAAATTAGGGATGAAGAAGAAGAGGAAGTGTCCCTATAGGTGCTCCACTGTAGGCGCATCTGTGCCTCTAATCGGAGAATTCAGGTAGCAGTGTCCGTTCAGCCTGCACATGCGCTCTCCCTCCCTCATGGTCTGCCTCAAGGCTATCTAGCACTGCCTTCAGTTCCTTTGCTACCACAGAGTCTCTTGTTGAGAACTCCAAAGCAGAAGGGAGGGAGGCAGGTTGTGGAGCACCCACAGGGGGACACATCTTGAAGAACCATCATTACTGCACAAGGTGAATAACGTCTTTGAGTAGTGTCCCTATGGGAGCTCCACTGTAGGTGATGTCACAGCAGTATCCCCCATGGAGGGTTAGAACTTTGGAATGGAGTCAGTTATTGACGATAACACTGGAGCTAAAAGGACGGCATCAGAGGCTGAGTCACAAGTAATCGCGTAGTATTCTGCGAAAGTATGGGCAGGCCTAAGTTGCTGCCCTGAAGATTTCAGAGATGGGGACATCTTTAACAAATGTGATCGAAGTGGAAATGGATCTTGTGGAGTGTGTGTGGATTCCTGAAGGGGGTTGCAGGTTCCGAACATAGTAACAATGATTAATACAACTGGAGAACCATTTGGAGAGTCTGTGGGGTGATATTGTGGAGCCCTTGGATTTTTGCACGACTGAAAGGAAAAGTCTGGGAGATTTCCTAAAATCCTTAGTCCTGTCCAAGCAGAATGCTAGGGCCCTCCTAACATCCAGCATATGTAGCGTGGCTTCCCTATTGGCACGATGCAGTTTTGGAAAAAATACAGAGAGGTGAATTTGCTAGGTCACATGGAAAGATGAGGTTACCCTGAGGAGGAACTTGAGGTGTGGCCTCAAGGTGACTTTGTCCTTAAAGAAGACCATGAATAGCAGGTGTGCCATAAATGTCACCTTCTCCCCTATCCTTCGAGCTAAGTAATGGCCACCAGAAATGCCATCTTCATGGATAGGTGTAACAGGGAGCAGTAAGTGGCAAAGATCTATTGTGAGGGTCCCCTACAGGTTGAATGTCATGAAGAATTGCAGGATTCGTTTCCCATTCATGATCGTGGGAGAAGTTCCGACTGAGACTGTCGGATTTCTGTATCCCTGGCAGGCAAGAGGCTGACATGAACACGCTGTGGTGGATACACAAATTCTAAAGTTTTATCACTTCTGCACAAAGGGAGGGTGATCTGGCGCCCCTTTTGCAATTTATGTAAATCATGCAGGTTATACTGTGTCATGACTTTTGTGTGAGTATCCCTGATGAATGGGAGAGAATGTGTGCAGGCATTTCTGACAGCTCTTAGTTTCAAGAAGTTGATATGGAGTGCAGCTTCTGAGGAAGACTACTTGCCCTGGACTTCGTGGTCATTTAAGAGGGGCTCCCCAACCTATCAGGGAGGTGTCTAGTATTAGGGTCAGCATTAGTGGGGTTGTATGAATGGAATACCCACATAGACATTGGAAGGCTACTTCCACCAATCCAGGGCATTTCTGCTCAGGGAGCAGACAGATCTGAGCCACATCTACAAACACGTCAACAACCAGATGTGTGGAGTCACAAAAGTGCAAACTGCCACGTGTTCAAGAAGTCACAGACAATTCCTGGACAATGTTTGTGGGCTCTTGCTTGTACTGCGTCGAGCTCGGCCCCAAAGAACTCCAGGTGTATCAGAGTGAAGATCAATTTCTGGGTATTGAGCTGTAGACCATTGTGCAAATATGTGCATAGTCATCTGGGTGGCCTACAAGGCATCCTCAACCAAAGGAGCCCAGAGGAGGCAGTCTTCCACATATGGATAGATAACAATACACAATGTCTGCAGTTGTGCTGCTATGATGAAGACAACCTTGGAGAATACCCTGGGTGCGGATGGGAGCACTCTATACTGATAATGGTCCTGCCCAAAGGAAACTGGAGGAACCTCCTGTGAGATGGCCAGATTTAAATGGAAGACGATTCAGGGCCAAAAGCCAATCTCCTTGCTCCAGAGTTGGAATAATGGCTACTTGCGTGAGCTTCTTGAACTTTGGAGCCTTCATGTATTTGTTCAACGCCCTTAGATCTAGTATGGGTCTCCAACATCCGTTCGCCTGGGGGATTGGGAAATACAGACAAACAGGGACTGGTTCTATGGCCCTAAGCATAGCAGATCTATTTTCTGATGAAGTAGACTCAAGTTAAAAGGGTCCCTGAAGAGGGATAGGGTTGAAAGGTGGGTTTGGGGGAGGGATCTGAGGTGGATGGCGTAACCCTTTGAAAAAAATCTCCAAGACCCATTTGTCAAAGGTGATGTTCTCCCAACTCTTTAGAAGAGGGTAAGGCAACTTCCAAAGGGACATGGAAGGTCCATAGATAACCATCCCTTGCAATAATGGCTGCTGCTGTTCAGGGCCTCAACTAAAGCATCAAAACTGATATTTAGAGGATGAGGGTTGAGAACTGGGTGGCTGACTGTTTCCTCTTGCATCCAGGGCCTTATGCTGTGACTCGTACTACTACTTTGACAGTGGGAACTCAGGTGTTTGGGATCTGTGAGGTGGTTGTTAGCCATATTTTCTCTTCTGTCCCACTGTGTAGATTCCCAGGGAGCAGAGCATGGCCCTGAAGTCCTTTAACATGTGAAGTGACATCAGTCTTATTGGCAAAGAGTTTGGGCCCTTCAGGCAGGAAGTCCTTGACCATCATCTGCACTTCCTTGGAGAGGTGTAGCTAGGATGCTTGTCTCATTACCATTGCCATCAAGACTGATCAGGTCGCCATATCCACAGCGTCTAGGATCTTCTGTAGCACTATTCTAGCTACTAACTTACCCTCTTTAACTATGGCCTGATATTGTTCTTTTTGCACCTCTGGCAAGCAGTCAATAAATGTGTTGAGTTTCCCATAATTTATGTATTCGTTCTTAGCCATTACAGCTTGTAGTTCAGCAGCCTGAACTGTAAGGTCACCGACATTTACACCTTCTTCCCAAAAGGGTCTAGCATCTTCCAGTCTATCATATGGAGTTGATTTGGCAAGATGTTGTTTTCCCTGTGCATTATGCATCCACAACAATACAGTTAGGTTGAGGGTGCATAGAGAGGAAGTCTGCCTCTTTAGCGGGGACACAGTACTTCTTGTCAGCTCTTGCATGTTGGTGAAATGGAAGCTGGTGTCTGCCAGATGACCTTGGAAGGATACAGGAGCACCTCGTTAAGTGTGTAGAATATCTACCACCTTGTGGTGTGTATCTATCACAACCTGTAGGGGAATTTGAAGCTCAACTGCCACCCTCTTGGTAAGGTCCTGAAAGAGCCTCAAGTAATGAAGGAGGGGGCATCACAGCCTCATATGGTGAGTATGAAGTTTGCTGGTGGGGTAGTCTCCACTTCAAAGTCTGGACCCCTGCTCTTCAAAAGTTTCTTCCTCAGGCTCTGGGCGCCTGGACACTGAAGCTGTAGGGACCGCCAGATGGATTCTTTATGAGACACAATGGATGCTTGCAAGGTATAAATCCATACATAACCTACGGATCCCAATACAGCCACGAGGGAAAAGGGGAAAAATGGTAGCAGTGGCACTCACGGAGGACTGTACCTGATTGAAGGTTGGCATAAGGGAACGGTTTGGGAGGTCCCTCATGTTGCAATGGTGGGATACTCAGAGAACAGGGAAAGATGGAAAGTGACCAAGATGACAGATTCCTCGCTGGAGAAGGGTGGTGCTGACTGGGGCACTGGGTTAATGGCCCAGTGTCAGTGGTGAATCAGGGGACCTAGACATGCTTGGAACCAGTGCTCTGGTGCCAAGTAGTGGTTATTCCGGTTCTTCGGTGATTGCCAACTCCCTCAAGAACAGAACTCTTGCAGTACTGTTTATATGCTAGGTATCGTTGAGGAGTGTCGGTGTTAACTCGTTGGTATCACAAGTTGTTTATGGGAGGAACCCTATGATGAGGGTGTTTTGCCACACTCTGAACAAGGATGGTTTTGTCTGTGCTGAGCTTTTAGAGTCTGTTCAGTCTCTGTCTTTATCTCTGGGGGGTGGTGACATTGCCTCCACACCTGTGCCCATCAGGTCCTTAGGCAGTGCCACAGAGATCATACAGGCAGTTCCCTGATATTTCTGGGTCCTGTGCTTCGGAGCCATCAGTACCGAGGTGGCCACCGGGGATCCCCTCTGGCTGGCCAAGAACTCAAGTTTGAGGGCTTGGAGCCCTTCTTCTAGAGGCTTTGCGGGGGAGA
Organism: Mauremys reevesii; assembly: GCF_016161935.1. Taxonomy (NCBI): domain Eukaryota; kingdom Metazoa; phylum Chordata; order Testudines; family Geoemydidae; genus Mauremys; species Mauremys reevesii. The sequence continues at coordinate 52,799,869 of NC_052632.1, read as the reverse complement.
GGGGACGAGAGGGGAATCAGACAACTTCTTTCACAACTCTACCCCTCTGGATGTTGAAGGCTCTATGGACAATCTTTGTCCTGGAGAACTGGGTTCAGTCAGCGGCTGAAGAGCACCCTCCATTAGGAGAAGTTTAATTTCAGCTCCCGGTTCGTATGAGATCTTGCCTTTAGCTTCTGGCAGAAAGAATGTGCGTGTCCTCCAGGCACCGGACACAATGAAAGTATCTGTCTGTTATGGGGATTGCCTCATTGCAAGAGAGGCACTTCTTGAAGCCAGGGGAACCAGACATGCCTCTCCTGGGGCAATCATCCCCAAAAGGCAGGGAAACGTGAAAGGTGTGGTTTTTGTTTTTTTAATTTAAAGAACTGAAAAACTTAATTCAACTACTAAATGCCTGTGAGGTTATCCCCCTCGAACAAAGGCAGGAAACATGAAAGAAAAAATTATTTTTTAAAAACGAAAATGGAAAGTCTAAAAACATTTACTGCTTCTACTAAACACTTACCAATGCCAAGAAGGAAGGGACTACTTACTCGGTGCCTGGCCAAAGGCGGACAAGAAAAAACTTAGGGAAGTTCGCCTGCGCAGTACTAGATAGCCTGGAGGCAGATCACAAGGGAGGGAGAGTGCATGTGTGGGCTGAACGGACACAGTTACCTAAATTCTCCGATTAGAGGCGTGGATACACCTACAGTGGAGCACCCATAGGGACACTATTCAAAGAACACTAGTTAATCTAGGTCATTCCACGGAGACTACAAGATTGTTCCTTACCATATATTTATAGTGCTTTATTTTGTCTATTTTAAAGTGGTCCAAGTGATAATGCTTTCCAACCACTGCACTTGGGACAATATCTCCCAACCCAACAGATCTCATGTGATGAATTTTTTCCTGATGTTCAACACATTAGCTCTAGTTGTATCTAAATATTTACTCTTGGTGCTGATACTCTTCCAGTACATTGACTGCTAGGTGTTAAAACTGTTTAGCCATTCTCTGCACATCTTGCTTATATTTGTCCCATGTAAGTAAATCCCTTTGTAACTGCCTAGGCATTTTTGTTGCTCTTCTCCAATATCCTTTTAATTTGGCTACATCTTCCTGGGACTGAATAGCCAAGGAGTGAAGAGCATGGGGGGAGGATGGGGGGGGGAGTGCTTTTCTCAAAAGGTCTGGAAGCCTACTGTCAGATCACTCACCATGCGCGTTTCTAGTCCTGACTCAAAGGCAAGCTTTATCCTCCAAGATCTTAGGAGAATCCAGAACACATTAATGTGGATGGATAGGACATGTGTGATTCCGAGGGCACAGTGATGTAGTTCAATGTAAACGCCAATCCAACTCCCACTTCTATTCAGAACAAGTTTCAGCTTCAGAACAGGCAGAAAGTGCCTCTGAACTTTCTCAAATTTTCCCCTCTATCATTGAAGGAAGAACCATGAGAAAAAGAAAACAAACCAAAAAAGCTCCACTAACATGGAATGAACTACTGTGACTGACACCAGTGAGAAGAAAAATGGAAAGAGAGGTGGTCAGAGCAGAGCAATCCTGAAAAGCCCTCAAAACTAAAAGCTAAGATGCAAAAAAAATGGTTACTTCCCTGTATGGTAACTGCTCTTTGAGATGAGTTGTGCACATATACATTCCAGTGTAGGTTTGTGCGCACCCAATGAACTCAAGTTGGAGACTTTTGCCAGCAGTACCACTAGGAGACAAACGCATCCTTGTGCAGTGAGCAGAGGGCATAAAGGGGCATGGCGGCTGCCCCCTTGTTCCTTCACACAGCCGTCTAATACCTGAACTAGGGGGACGGTGAGACGGTTGTATAATGTATGTATGCAGAGCAATCTCAAAGAACTGTAGTTATGGAACAGGAAAGAAACCATGTTCAATCCTTCAAGTGATTGTGCACATATACATTCTAGTGAAGGTGACTCATCAGCTATTCCCTTACAGGGATTACATGAAGAGAGACTGTAGCACTGACTTGCCAAAATTGGCATTTCCCAGGAAAGTGTGAGTGATAACAGTGTCTGGAGAAGGTATGTACCAATGACCACATTGCTGCCTTGCCAACGCCCACATCAGTATGTTACTCAAGAAGGCTGATGAGCTGGAATGAGCCCTTGTAGAATGGGTCGTTATTCTAGAAGGAAGAACATTTGCTAAATTATAACAGAGCTTGATAAAGTCAGAAACGCAGCGATATACACACTGGTCTGTAATCAGTTCCCCTTTGCTTCTTTCAACAAAGAGCAGAACCATGTACTGGAAGTGCACATTCCCTACTACGTATCGAAGATACTTTCTGTGACCAGGATTGAAGGCAGCATACCAATCCCTCTTCACTATGGATGGGATAATAGATGCAAGGGTAACCATTTTGAACTTGATTTTCTTGATATGTTCAACTTTCTTATATCTAGGAGGAGCCAAAGACAGCCACCCTTTTGGGGAATCAGGAAATAACGAGAATTAAACCCTTTCCCTCTGTGTTGGTAAGTAATTTCTGCTATTGCTCTCTGATCAAAGAGACTAAAAGTCTCTTAACATTAATACAGCCTTGTGAAATGGGTCCCAGAAAAGGGATGGGAAGTGAACTAGATAACATTTCCCTCCTGCACAGTGCTGAGATCCCAACTGTCAAAAAGCATTGCTGTCCTTTCACTGTAAAAGAAAGATAGATGATTTCCAAACTGGGGGGATGAAGGGAGATGTCAAATTTTTTTAGATGATTCACAGTCTGTATGCTGTCCACAACTGTGATGACAAGATGACCCTAATGAAGCCAAGATCTAGGAGAATGGCCTGCTGTGGACAGAGCTGATAGGTGATATATAGGAGGTTTATATATCTCCATCTAGAGACATCCTGAAGTCTCGAATAGTAGCAATGTCTATGCTGTGCTTGTCGTGTTCATCACTAGGGTATAAACTCCCAGAGCGTGAAGAGTTATATGGGACTCTTAACATGCGCATGGCATCATTGGTCTTCTGAAAAAACAACTTAGTGCCCTCAAATAGCAAATCCATAGTTCCTTTTGGATGCTGGTGGCCTGCAATGAAGATCAGCACCTCTTTGAGATGCCTGTCACCACCGAACATAAAGCCACGTTAGATGTGTTGATAGCCTTTGAGAGATGTCCAGGCAGTGACGTGACCTTCAGAGGCAATGATCAAGAACTGCTCTTTATAATCCTCTGACAACTGGTCTGTGAATACAGAAATTCGTGACCAATTAATAAAGGAATACTTAGACAATAAAGCCTGATAGTATGACACCCTCATTTGAAGGCTCACAGTAGTATAGGCCTTTCACTATATAAATCCAGTCTCTTAAATTCCCTGTATTTCAGCACAGACCTGGGGAACAACTTCCTTGACTGTTCATTTGCCGAACAACTAAAGAGTTTGGGGTAAAATGAGCCTACAAAAAGAGTCTAGGAGATCCACAAAAGTTTTTTAGGTTATCACAGATAGAGCCCTCCAACATCCAAAGTAGGGAGCTTCTCAATGACTTTACTAGAGCAAGGTTTTGGAACACATACCAGAAGATAAATGGTCTGACTAAAGTGGAACGCAGATATAACCTTAGGCCAGACCCCAACTTTATGCCTAAGAGAAACCTTGTCTTTGTGAAAGGTTTGGCAGCCCCACTGGATCCGTATTTGACAGTGCCACCTCAGACTGCTGGTGAGTGTGTTGCTTACGACAAGACTGACTCTGTACCAGAGGACTATTTTTGTGCTTTTCTAAGAGACAAGGAGCATGGCCCATCAGCCTCAGAAGGTTTTGAGCACTCTGAGGAAGCTGCAGGAGAGGAGGAAGATCTACATTCCTCATCCGAAGGAGGCTTCAAAGCTGTGGCAACCAAACAGGGCACTCCTCGTAGAGGAGCTCTCTGCTTTCTCGTGGTGAGGGTCAGGCCCTGAGGAGGGACATGTCGTTTTTTCAAGATGATGAACCTTAAGGCAGACATTCCTGTTTTTTTTCATTCTCATGGGGAGCATGGTACAGAGAGGGCATTTGTCCCTCGCAGATCCCTCACCAAAACAAATCAGGTAACTATTATGTCTACCAGTGATAAGAATAACAGCCCTGCACATGGCACATTGTTTAAATCCAAGGGATTACTGCATACCAAAAAAGTCCAAAAACAACTATCAACTAACTAATACTATAACTAAATTAAATGAACTATATACCAAATGAGAATCTCTCTTTCTAAACTGGTTAACCAAGGCTCACGAGTGACAGGAAGCTCCAACTCCCACCACAGGTGGTAAGAAGGAACTGAGAGGGAGGCAGCAGCCACGTCACCTTTGTGTCCCCTGCTCTGCGCATGAGGAGGGCAGGAGCATATGTGCAATCCAGCTGTACTGTTGGCAAAAGTCTCCAACTCGACTGTACTGGGTACACATATGCCTATGGTGGAATGTATAGATTCACAATCACTCAAGGGAGAACCATCAGTTCTGAATTAGTATACTTAGGATGCAGAAACAGCTTAGTGTGTTTTATTGTCTTAATAAATGAACAACTGAAGATTAAAATGTGGATAATAAAGAGGAAGGCTAATGAAAATGTCACACATATCAAGTGACAAATGAGTTCCACAGGCTAGTTGTGCAATGCATGAAATTCCTTTTTTCAATTTTGCTGTAGTTCTCCTAGTTCTTTTCTTTCAAGGGTACAAGTATTAGTGCCTGATTTACCTTTACTGTAACACTGTATTATACACTTTTATCCTGTCTTCTTTTATTCATGTCTTCTATAGCTAACAGACCCAATCTTTACACTTTCCACATGGAAATGTTTCTGTGCCTTTAACTGTTCTCACCATGCACCTCTGAATTCACTCTCTGCCATAACCTATTTGAGACAGGGTGATCAGAACTGAGCACAGTATTTATTCTATGTGAGGGCACACCACTAATTTATATAATGGTATTATATTTTCATTATTATTTTCCATTTCCTTATGCAACCTAACATTTGCTTTGCTTTTCTAAAACTAAACCACAATTAGGTCCAGGTCTTTCTCACAGAATCAAAGAGTGTAAGGCCAGAGGGACCACCACATCATGTAGTCTGACTTCCCATGTAGCACAGGCCACCAATACCACCCAGCACCTACACCCTAAATCCAACTACCAAAATTAGACCAAAGCCTAACAGCCCATAAGAGGCTACACTATTATGTGCCACAGTAGGGACCAAGGCCCCCAAGGAACCAAGGTGCACCAATGCCAAAGGCCCCCACAACGGCAGAGAAATTATTAAGATATACCCAGATAACCCTGGCAAGTGACCCACAACTACATGCAAACCCCTCCCCAAGGTCACTGCTAATCTAAAATTCCTTCCTGGCCTCACATATTGCAATCAGTCAGATCCTGAGCATATAAGAATCAGCCAGGCAAGCATCAGAGCGAATGCTCAGTGCCACCTCAGAGCCCTGGCCTTCCCCTCCATCCGTGGCCTTCCCTATGCTTTCAGAAGAAGGAGTTAAAAAAAAAACAAACACTAGAATACTATTTTTCCCCTGGGGGGAGAGCTAATCTTTCTGACCCCTGCAGAAATCTGGCTGAAACCCTGAAGCAAGAGCTTTTAGGAACATAAGACATAAGCCAGGAGTGAGTCCAACGCTGTTGAGCCCTGCCCCCAACCATCACAGGCAACCTGTCATACAACCACACTAAATTTGTCCAGCTCTTCTTAAAACTAAATAAGCTGTTTGCCACCACAATTCCTATTGGCAGGCTATTCCAGAACCTGACCCCTCTGATGGCCTCCTATTTCCAGCCTGAATTTGTTCATGGCTAATTTATACTAATTTGTTCTTGTACCAACATTATCCTTTAGCTTAAACAGCTCTTCACCCTCCCTAATATTTACCCCCTAATGTATTTATCCAGAGAAGTCATGTAATCTCTCAGCCTTCTTTTTGCTGCACCAAGCAAACCACACTATTCTACATACTCAGTTTAGAATTCAACACATTGCGAGATCAGGGCCACAGATTGTAAGGTCTCTGCAGCAGAGAACTTGTCTTCCTGACTGTTTGAAATGTATGTCACTGATAAGTTCTTTTGAAAAAAAGGAAAAAATGGCATCACAGAATAAAAAAGCAGAAGTCACATGACCTCCATTCAGCTTGATAAAAAGAACAGGAGTACTTGTGGCACCTTAGAAACTAACAATTTATTTGAGCATAAGCTTTTGTGGGCTAAAACCCACTTCATCGGAAGATATATATACACACAGAGGACATGAAAAAATGGGTGTTGCCCTAATAGCTATAACTAGAGTAATCAATTAAGGTGGGCTATTATCAGGAGGAAAAAAAACTTTTGTAGTGATAATCAGGATGGCCCATTTCAAACAGTTGACAAGAAGGTGTGATAACAGTAGGGGGGAAAAAATAGCATGGGGAAATAGGCTTGAATAAAGACTGGGAGTGGATGGGTCATTACACAAAGAAAAACCTAATTTAATGGTGTCCAGTTTGCAAATTAATTCCAATTCTGCAGTTTCTTGTTGGAGTCTGTTTTTGAAGTTTTTTTTGTTGGAGTATTGCGACTTTGAGGTCTGTAATTGAGTGACCAGGGAGGCTCAAGTGTTCTCCTACTGGTTTTTGAATGTTATAATTCTTGATGTTTGATTTGTGTCCATTTATTCTTCTGCATAGAGACTGTCCAGTTTGGCCAATGTACATGGCAGAGGGGCATTGCTGCCACATGATGGCATATATCACATTGGTAGATGTGCAGGTGAATGAGTCCCTGATGGCGTGGCTGATGTGATTAGGTCCTATGATGGTGTCCCTTGAATAGATATGTGGACAGAGTTGGCAATGGGCTTTGTTGCAAGGATAGGTTCCTGGGTTAGTGTTTTTGTTCTGTGGTTGCTAGTGAGGATTTGCTTCAGGTTGGGGCTGTCTGTAAGCAAGGACTGGCCTGTCTCCCAAGATCTATGAGAGTGATGGATCGTCCTTCAGGATAGGTTGTAAATCCTTGATGATGCACTGGAGAGGTTTTAGTTGGGGGCTAAAGGGGATGGCTAGTGGCGTTCTGTTACTTTGTTGGGTCTGTCCTGTAGTAGGTGACTTCTAGGTACTCGTCTGGCTCTGTCGATCTGTTTCTTCACTTCCGCAGGTGGGTATTGTAGTTGTAAGAACGCTTGATAGAGATCTTGTAGGTGTTTGTCTCTGTCTGGGGGTTGAAGCAAATGAGATTGTATAGTAGAGCTTGGCTGTAGACAACGGGTGGTGTGGTGTGGTCTGGATGAAAGCTGGAGGCATGTAGGTAAGTATAACGGTCAGTAGGTTTCCGGTACAGGATGGTGTTTATGTGACCATCGCTTATTAGCACTGTAGTGTCCAGGAAGCGGATCTCTTGTGTGGACTGGTCCAGGCTGAAGTTGATGCTGGGGTGGAAATTGTTGAAATCATGGTGGAATTCCTTAAGGGCTTCTTTTCCATGGGTCCAGAAGATGATGTCATCATCAATGCAGTGCAAGTAGAGCAGGGGCGTTAGAACAACGCTTCCTCAGCTCTCGTCCCCTAAGTCAGCCATAAAAATGTTGGCATACTGTGGGGCCATGCAGGTACCCATAGCAGTGCCCCTGACTTGAAGGTATACGTTGTCTCCAAATGTGAAATAGTTATGGGTGAGGACAAAGTCACAAAGTTCAGCCACCAGGTTTGCCGTGACATTATCAGGGATACTGTTCCTGATGGCCTGTAGTCCATCTGTGTGTGGAAATGTTGGTGTAGAGGGCTTCTACATCCATAGTGGCTAGGATGGTGTTTTCTGGAAGATCACCAATGGACTGTAGTTTCCTCAGGAAGTCAGTGGTGTCTAGAAGATAGCTAGGAGTGTTGGTAACGTAGGGCCTAAGGAGAAAGTCTACATAGCCAGACAATCCTGCTGTCAGGGTGCCAATGCTTGAGATGATGGAGTGTCCAGGATTTCCAGGTTTATGGATCTTGGGTAGCAGACAGAATACCCCTGATCAGGGTTCTAGGGGTGTGTCTGTGCATATTTGTTCTTGTGCTTTTTCAGGGAGTTTCTTGAACAGATAGTGTAGTTTCTTTTGGTAACCCTCAGTGGGATCAGAGAGTAAAGGTCTGTAGAATATGGTGTTGGAGAGCTGCCTAGCAGCCTCTCGTTGATATTCCGACCTGTTCATGATGACGACAGCACCTCCTTTGTCAGCCTCTTTGATTATAATGTCAGATTTGTTCCTGAGGCTGTGGATGGTGTTGTGTTCTGCACGGCTGAGGTTACGCGGCAAGTGATGCTGCTTTCCCACAATTTCAGCCCGTGCACGTCGGCGGAAGCACTCAATGTAGAAGTCCAAGTCTGTTGTTTTGACCTTCGGGAGGAGTCCACCCAGAATCCTTCTTTTTGTAGTGTTGGTAGGAAGGTTTCTGTGGGTTAGTATGCTGTTCAGAGGTGTGTTGGAAATATTCCTTGAGTCGGAGATGTTGAAAGTAGGATTCTAGGTCACCACAGAACTGTATCATGTTCGTGGGGGTGGAGGGGCAGAAGGAGAGGCCCCGAGATAGGACAGATTCTTCTGCTGGGCTCAGAGTATAACTGGATAGATTAACAATATTGTTGGGTGGGTTAAGGGAACCACTGTCGTGGCCCCATGTGGCATGTAGTAGTTTAGATAGTTTAGTGTCCTTTTTCCTTTCTAGAGAAGCGAAGTGTGTGTTGTAAATGGCTTATCTAGTTTTTGTAAAGTCCAGCCACGAGGACGTTTGTGTGGAAGGTTGTTTTTTATGAGAGTATCCAGTTTTGTGAGCTCATTCTTGATCTTTCCATTTGCTGTATAGGATGTTGATCAGGTGGTTCTGCGGTTTCTTTGAGAGTGTGTGGCATAATCTGTCAGCATAGTCTGTATGGTATGTAGATTGTAATGGATTTTTTACCTTCAGTCCTTTTGGTATGATGTTCATCTGTTTTCATTTGGAAAGGAAGATGTCTGTCTGTATCTGTACAAGTTTTTTCATTAAGTTGATGGATTTCCACTTCATACAGCTAAGTGCAGTGCCTTGCATGGTGACAGGTTTCAGAGTGGTAGCCGTGTTAGTCTGTATCAGCAAAAAGAACGAGGCGTACTTGTGGCCCCTTAGAGACTAACAAATTTATTTGAGCATAAATATCGGATGCATGCAGTGGAAAATACAGCAGGAAGATAAGTAATCCTTAGTCAAAACTAGTAAAATTAACTCCAGGGCAGAGGGCCCAGGTAAGGACCTCTGCCCCAAGGTCCATTTCACCCTAAGTGCATACAAGCACGTTATAACCTACATAACACATATGTGTAGAAACTAAAGAAACCTGCTCCAATGGGTTACTTTTTAAAAAATGGAAATAAGCCAAATAATTAGATATTTTCATTCCGTTTCCACACATTTCAGAGAAAAACAAATCTAGTAAGAGAAAATAATCACCTACCCCTTTCTCTAGTTACCTCCCAATAACCATTCTTTTCCTGTAATTATAGCAGTTAATCTTTATACAAAGCACATCTAAATGTTTAGGTCCACAGACTGATCAGTGTGCTCAGCTTTACATCATGCTGCCAATCTGTTTAGACCTTTAAGCTTCTCTTCCTTAAAATAAAGAAAATCATCCCCCAACGGGGAAGAGAAGAATTTGTGCCCCAACTTCCGTCAGCAACGAACCAACAAATTTAACACACTGCAGCCAAGAGTGATACTAAAATAATCCCCAACCTTCAGACAGGGTCCAGGGAAATTCCTTACTGGAAAACTCTGCACTCCCAGCTGTTGAAGGAGTGAAGTTGCTGGTACACTAGACTTCACCCAGAAATCATGCTCTTCCTCTGTCATGTTTAGCCTAGGGGCCAGTATGAAATGAACAGTCTTCAGAACAGAACCCAAGGGGATATGTAGCCACATCACCAAACTACTCAATGCATTCTTGTTTGCCGTTTCAGCAGAAGTGTAAAGAACTGAGTGGGAATGGAAATTGAACCTGTCTTTTTCAGCGTTCAGTGGCTGAATAGGATGTCAGTCTCCAAAACTAGCACATGACTTTTACACTTTTCCAATATCTCAAAGTCGTAACTACAGCAACAAAATACAAAAGTGGGGTCCCTGAGATTCCTGTATGAAAGGAGACTGACAATAGCAGTTTTGCTTAACTTGTGAAATATGACTTTTCCCCACCCACCAATAGGAGATTTGTTATAGACCAGATCAATAAACGCAATAAATACAAAAACTCTGATTCTGCTCTTCAGCTGTAGGGGGAGAGAGGAAAAAGGAAGCTATAAATGACTGACTTGCCACTCATACACTTGTACCGTCTCTGATGGTCTCATAGCCCTCTGACAGACAGGTGTCTGTATCACAAAAACAGTCACTATAATTCTGCTAACTGGTACCTGTCTTTAAGCAAAGAAGCCAAAGTCTTCAGTGGAATCACACTGACATGGCAGTATGGAGAAGTTTGTATTGCCTCTGACTATTCTGTAATTTTTCTGTAAACAGGTACATATCTTCAAGCCTGTCAGTCCAGCGCCTTTATCAGTACTAAACCTGCTTAGATTTAAATATACACTTTTTCTGTTTGCTAGAGTGAAGCATACAGAAATGGCCAGAAAGTCACCTTTTCTCTTTTTTGGAGCACTAAATTCTTCTCTTCCAATAACTTATTAGCAAGATTTTGTCCTAGTTTAGAGATTCTAAACAGACATTTTCATTTATGATGGTAAAATGAAAAGCACTGTTTTTATTGTCTCATTTTCAGGGCATCCTAATGCCTGAAACTGATAAGTGCAGAATTCACAAAGCATATTTTTTCCTCTTATTTTTCTTACTACACACAATGGAATGCAATGAGCTATAAGAGAATCAGAGTTGAATCAGAAACTTTTTTAAACAGTGAAACATATTAATTGCTGAAAAAAGACTTGATACATAGAATTTATAGTCAGGCTAATTTTAAAATGTAACTTCAAAACCCAATTTTCTTTAAATTAACATCCTACTGTAAGCATGAAACCTTTAAAATTTTCACATGATAAATAGATTACTTAAGCACAACCAAAGTTTCCTCTTCCGCTCAGAAATGTGATCTGTTTAGGATCTTTAGCACAGTCAGTTAAATTACACTAATCACTACAAAAAGTCTTGTATCTTAGTTTTACATGAACCAGGAATATCTAATTTACACTTAATAAAAACTGAAAAAACAAAAATACTTTCAAGGCACCTGAATTTCTATCAGTTACTAAAATCAGTTTCTCAGATACCTGGAGGAAATACATGCATCTAGACAGATAGAAGTTATATGTACATACTTTTGCCATTGCTCCTGTCTGTGCTGTGTTCAGGCCTGTGTGACCAGCCATCTGTGGTGATACTTGGGTTAAAGTCTCTGCCAGCACACTGCCTGCATTCCCTTGCATGGAAGGGGCAGAATATTGCATTCCTGCTCCCCTTCCTCTTCCAGCTGCCCCAAGAGATCCATTCATTACTTGCCCTTGTACTTGCTGAGGCTGATTCATTAAATTGTGGCCAGAGTTACTGTTGAGAAGGCCCTGGTGAGTCTGACTGAAATTAGCATTCATACATATCCCAGGTCCAGTCTGTGATGTTGCAGGGCTGCTTGTCACCATCCCCACTTGCTTTTGTGCTTGAGAGTTCAGTGCTTGTGATGCAGGTGTGGTAGGTCCAGAGGTGCTGGCTGCCTGCTTTGCAAGGCTTGAGGCAGAAGAGTCTCCCTGGTTTAAAGGGCTCTTACCCATAGCACCCAGATTACTAATGTTAGCACTGTTGGGCTGCCCTTGGACTTGGCTACCAACTCCTTGCTGGACAGGGCTATTTGAGTTCACATTTCCAATTCCAGGATTTAGGGTAGAGCTACCGTTTCCCCTTAGAAGTTCAGAAAGTTGTTTGTGTTTGGAAGCTGCATCTGGAACAAGATTCCCACTGCTGTTTAGAAGGCTTAACTCTCCATTGGGGATCAGCTCATCAGGAAGATCATTTTCCAAGTCAAATAGGGATCCAAAATCTACAAGTTAAACAGAAATTTATATAAGACACCAAATACGCTGAACAGGCAAAGTGACTGTAGTCTATTTGTTCAAATAGCTGCATTTTAACCATAACAACAAGAGACATTATAGGTTAACACAAATCCAAGAATGTATGCCTTATTTTACTACAATATTATACATTAATATCCACCAATATCTCCACAGGGAAAGAATGACTGCAGATGCACCAGTAATTATAGATTGTTTTTATATGGGAAGTGCATCTGCACTGAAATGTATGCAAAGTGACAAACTCTGTAAGGCAGATTAAGTGGAAGTACTCCCCACTAAATGTACATATTTATCCTAAATTTTTGTTGTTGTTTTGCAAAACATCAGTTATGACTTCACTACAGCATCAAACAAAAGAAAATAGGTTTAACAATATTAGCTTCCTCAAACATTTGCAAATTCAGCACGGAACAGGAGATAACTGGCAAACTAAACTGCTCTTCATGTAAGTCTTCCCTTTATTCAAGTCTCCCTAGTAACGCATTTGATACGGTTCCGCATGGGGAATTAGCAGCTAAACTGGAAAAGATGGGGCTCAATATGAAAATTGAAAAGGTGGATAAGGAACTGGTTAAAGGGGTCATACTGAAAGGTGAACTGTCAGGCTGGAAGGAGGTTACTAGTGGAGTTCCTCAGGGATCGGTTTTGGGACCAATCTTTTTATTACTGACCTTGGCACAAAAAGTGGAAATGTGCTAATAAAGTTTGCGGATGACACAAAGCTGGGAGGTATTGCCAATACAGAGAGGGACTGGGATATCCTACAGGAAGATCTGGATGACCTTGTAAACTGGAGTAATAGGATGAAATTTAATAGTGAAAAGTGCAAGGTCATGCATTTAGGGATTAATAACAAGAATTTTTGTTATAAACTGGGAACACATCACTTGGAAGTAACAGAGGAGGAGAAGGACCTCGGAGTATTGGTTGATCGCAGGATGACTATGAACCGCCAATGTGATATGGCTGTGAAAAAAAGCTAATGCAGTCTTGGGATGCATCAGGTGAGGTATTTCCAGTCGAGATAAGGAGGTGTTAGTACCATTACACAAGGCACTGGTGAGACCTCATCTGGAATACTGTGTACAGTTCTGGTCTTCCATGTTTAAGAAGGATGAATTCAAACTAGAACAGGTATAGAGAAGGGCTACTAGGATGATCTGAGGAATGGAAAACCTGTCTTATGAAAGGAGACTCGAAGAGCTTGGCTTGTTTAACCTAACCAAAAGAAGGCTGAGGGGAAGATATGATTGCTCTCTATAAATATATCAGAGGGATAAATACCAGGGAGGGAGAGGGATTATTTAAGCTCAGTACCAATGTGGACACAAGAACAAATGGATATAAACTGGCCATCAGGAAGTTTAGACTTGAAATTAGACGAAGGTTTCTAACCATCAGAGGAGTGAAGTTCTGGAATAGCCTTCCAAGGGGAGCAGTGGAGGCAAAATACATATCTGGCTTCAAGCCTAAATTTGATAAGTTTATGGAAGGGATGGTATAGCCTAATTTTGGCAATTAATTGATCTTTGACTATTAGCTGTAAATATGCCCAATGGCTTGTGATGAGACACTAGATAGGGTGGGATCTGAGTTACTACAGAGAATTCTTTCCTGGGTGTCTAGCTGGTGAGTCTTGACCACATGCTCAGGGTTTAGCTGATCGCCATATTTGGGGTTGGAAAGGAATTTTCCTCCAGGGCAGATTGGCAGAGGCCCTGGGGTTTTTTTGCCTTCCTCTGCAACATGGGGCACGGGTCACTTGCTGGAGGATTCTCTGCACCTTTAAGTCTTTAAACCACAAGTTGAGGACTTCAATAGCTCAGACATAGGTCAGGGGTTTGTTACAGAAGTGGGTGGGTGAGATTCTGTGGCCTGCGTTGTGCAGGTCAAACTAGAAGGTCATAATGGTCCCTTCTGACGTTAAAGTCTAAGCAAGTCACTTCCTAATACATCTGACACCCCCCCGCCCCAAAACAAACAAACAAAAAAATCAATATACATCACTTCTACAGTTAGGCCAGTAAAGTATATTACAATATAAATGCTGTTCCATCTGACACATTCTAAGCACAGCACTGTCCTACAATAGGGCTCTCAGATTAAGAACTCAAATTCATGAAGATTATGTGGAGATTTCATATGGAGACATCCAAGGCTGAGGAAGCTATTCAGTTACAGAGGATTGCTGTCACACCACCAGGGGAGGACAATATGGTTCTGTCACAGGGAGGACACCAGCAGGTGGTTACTTCTGGCAGCAGGCAGTGCTCCACCTATACTTCCAACCCACCCACCTACCATGGTGATGGAAAACAGATATGCTGCCCTGGCAACGAGCAATGAGAAACTACCCACAAAGGTGGAGGAGAAGCAGCCATGTACCCCCAAGGCTGGGAAGATCGCAGCCACCACTCCCAGGAGGAAACGTAGGATAGTGGTGGTTGGTGACTCTCTTCTGAGGGGGATGGAGGCACCCATTTGTCGTCCTGACATGGCATCCCAGGAGGTAAGCTGCCTGCCAGGGGCCCGTATCTGAGACGCTACAGAGGGATTGTCGAGGATCATCCGGCCCTCTGCCTACTACCCGATGCTACTCATCCATGTGAGCACTAATGATACTGTGAGGTATGACCCTCAGCAGATCAGACGTGACTGACTACAGGGCTCTGAGAGTAAGGGTGAAGGAGTTGAGAGCGCAGGTGGTGTTCTCTTCGATCCTTCCAGTCCAAGGTAGGGACCCAGGCAGAAACTGCTATATCATGGAGGTGAATGCCTGGCTGTGAGGATGGTGTCCCCAGGAGGGCTTCAGCTTCCTTGACCACAGGGTGCTGTTCCAGGAAGAAAGACTGCTAAGCAGAGATGGGGTCCACCTATCGAGGAAGGGGAAGAGCATATTTGGATACAGACTGGCTAACCTAGTGAGGACTTTAAACTAGGTATGGAGGGGGCAGGTGACCAAAGTCAACAGGTAAGTAAAAAACATGGGGGCCTGGGAGAAGATTTGGAATTTGGGGGGGAGCATGGGCTGTTATAGGAAGGATAAAGGAGAAACAAGACAGAATGGGGGGGGGAAGAGGGCGCGAATCAAATCAGTATCTTAAATGTGCGTATATTAATGCAAGAAGTATGGGGAATAATCAGGAAGAACACGAAATGCTAGTAAATTAACACAACTATGACATAGTTGGCATCACAGACTGACCTGGTAGAATATGCATGACTGGAATATTAGTATAGAAGGGTACAGCGAAAAAAGGGAGGAGGTATTGCCTTATTAAAAATGTATACACTTGGATAAGGTTGAGATGGAAATAGAAGACAGACTTTTTGAAAGTCTCTGGATAAAGATAAAAGGGGTAAAAAAAACCATGAGTGATATCATGGTAGGTGTCTACTATAGACCACCTAACCAGGAAGAAGAGGTGAATGAGGCTTTTTTTTTAAACCAGGGTGGATAAAAATGAGTTTTTTTTTAAATCAAAATATTGGATTTTTTTGATAAAATGCTTTTTGAGGAAAAAAAACTTATCTAAAGATAGTTTTAATTAAGATATATTATAGCTCAAAGATATCTCATTATGGAATAGGGATTATAAATGCTAATTCTATAGTATGAGACAATATATTCATGTAATGTTTAAGAAAAAAGTTTTGTAAATTAGTTCCAGTAGTTCATGGATTTGGGACCCAATCTTATGGGGTTCCAGGGCCTTCTGTATAGATTATTTAGGTTAAACTTTCTATCTACCCAATGGGACTCAATGCTCAATCTAGAAGATACCATCAGACATGCTTAGTTTTGCAGTTCTCAAACTGTGGATTTGTGTCTCCAGAAATAACACGCTTGTTAACAGCAAAAATGTTTTTAAATAAATAGAGAGAGAGAGAGGTGAGAAGTAACAGACCTCAACCCTACTGTCCCTCTGCAAATCTGTGTACATAGAGTCAATCCCTTACCTCTCTCTAAAAGTGCAAAGTTTCAAAAAGTTCAATGAATAGAAGATTGTTGTAGACGGAATAGATTTGGACAAGGAGAAGAAATCTGGAAATAAATGTGAGAAGGGAGGGACAGGGAGTAGAAACAAAAGTGAAACTGTTTGAGCAGCATATTACAAAAGTCTTGAGCTCTTTCCAAGCATAGCCTTCATTGATTTGAAATCTGCCATGCCATTCACTCATTAGAAGGGAAAATCTCTAATGGCAGCAAGCCGTAAAAGAAACCCAGTTTGGGAATATTTTAATGCAGTTCCTCTACCTGTGGGTAAAACAAGCATGTATGCAAAATGCAAACAGTGCAACAAAGAAATGCGAGGCTTGGTTGCCCAAATGAAACATCATCATGAGAAGTGTTCCTTCTCAGGAGGACCTGCATTGAAGAGGATGAAAGGAACACGTCTGAACATGCAGGATCTTCAGGTTGGTAAACTTTATTTCATACTTCTTTCTTAAGGACTGCCTGTCTTCCTTCTGGACTATTCTTGAATTCTCATGTTTGAGCAAAAAATATAGTTGTTACTCTACAGTAGTATCATTTTAGATGCAACTATGATAAAAAAAATAAATAGCTGAAATAGGCAGATCTTCCTTTTACAATTTCACCTTTATAGTAGTACTGAGTGTCAGTGAACTCAATACTAAATGAGCAGTATGGTAATAATAATTAAATAACTGCATTGACTTATTTTGTTTAGGAGAATCCATCCTCAACATACAGGATTCGGAAACTATCCACCTTCAAGATCACCATCATTTTCTATAGTTTCAGAGCTATCTACCAACCAATGATAGTGTTTCAAATCACTTCATGTACGTCATATAGCCACAGTATATCAACTGTAGCAAAAAAGGAAAAAAAAACCTCCATCATCCAGAAACAACCATAGATAAGTTTGTGATAAGAACCAGCAGATTCCAAAAAGAGGTAATTGATGAAAAAATTGCCCAGTTGTTTATGTAACAAACTCTCCTTTCCATATGATTGAGAACCCACAATGACTGAACCATGTTAGTGAAGTAAGACCAGGATACAGTCCACCCAACAGAGCAGACGTCGCAGGCAAATTGCTGGATAAAGCATATGAAAGAGAAATTGAGCAGTGTGCAAAAGGTCTAGATGGTAAAATTGTTAACCTGAGTCTTGATGGGTGGAGCAATGTCCACAATGATCCTGTTGTATGTGACAACAGAAGAAGGGAATGTCTTCCTTACAGAAACAATTGATACATCAGGAAATGCACACACAGCAGAATACTTACAAGAAGTGGCAGTAAAAGCTATAACAAATTGTGAAAAAAAATTCAAATGTCTAATATGCAGCTTGATCACAGACAATGCTGCAAATGTATCCAAGATGAGAAGAAACTATTTACAAGAGAATGAAGAGAATCTCAAGCTAATAACATATGGTTGCAGTGCTCATTTGATGCACTTCCTAGCCAAAGACTTCAGTGTTCCAGAAATAAAGGCTAACGTTGTTGAAATTGCAAAATACTTCCGTAACAACCACTCCACAGCAGCTGCTCTGAAAAAAGTGGGAGGAACCAAGCTAACTCTCCCACAAGACATGTGATGGAACTCAGTAGTGGACTGTTTTGAGCACTATATCAAGAACTAGCCTAATCTGATGACAGTTTGTGAACAAAATCGTGAAAAAAATAGATGGCACTGGCACAGCCAAAGTTCTCAATATTGGGCTTAAGGGAAATGTTGAACATGCTGAGTACCCTGAAACTTATTTCCGTAGCCTTCAACAAAATACAGGGAGATAGCTGTTTTATTGCTGATGCTGTTAAAATTTGGAAGGAACTGAGTGAGATCTTAAGAGAAATATGCAATGACAGAGTTAAATTACAAGCATTAAAAAAAGGAATGGAACAAGCATTATCTCCACCTCGTTTTCTTGCAAATATTCTCAATACTCGGTACCAGGGTCAAACGTTAACTGCTGAAGAAGAGGAGTTGGCTAAGACAGGGACATCCAGGAATCATCCCTCCATAATGCCAACTATAATAAACTTCAGAACTAAGAGTGAAACTTTCAAGAAATATATGTTTGCTGACGATGATTTAAAGAAAGTCACACCAGTGAACTGGTGGAAGTCACTTAAGCACTTGGATTCAGAGACTGTTGAAGTGATAATCTCACTTTTAACAGCAGTAGCTTCTTCTGACGGTGTAGAAAGAATATTTTCTTCCTTTGGATTAATTCATTCCAAACTGAGAAATCATGTGGGACCTGAAAATGCAGGAAAGCTTGTTTTTCTTTTCCAGATTACAAACAAACAGGAAAATGAAGGTGAAGACGACTGATTTAGCTGCAGAAGCCAATATTTTAAGTTTCTCATGTTGACCTGGCTGACAGTCAATTTGTTTTTGTTTTTTTTTAAATAATTCATTTAACTATTTTAGTTAAAAACAATTTTTAAAAAAACGAACCTGATTTTAAAAAACTTGAATGTTTAACTAAATTCAAAAATTCATATGCTTGTTTTGCTAAAATATTATTCTGGATTTTTTTTCTTCAACAGCAAACATATAATATTGTTGTTTTAGTTAAATAAAACAATTTAAATGTCCGTTGAGTGATGTTCTCCTCCCAATACAAGCATGGCAAGAAAAGCCTCCAAATATTAATGATTAACCTGTTGAATTCGAGACAGTTCACCTCCCAATGACTTCATAAATATCTGCTTCAATTACCTTTGGTAAATGAAATAACCAAACAATCATTCATTCTCTCATATAGCTGTAAAAGTAATCTGAAAAGTTTTCAAAATAAATCACTTTAAAAATGTATAATGTGTACCTTCTAAAAATGAAACCTACATCTATTTCTGAGTTGTGAAGAATATGTATTAAGGTTATAACAACCAACAAGAATGTACTTTTATGTAGAAATCCATGATTAAACCAGATCTTCCTAACTAGTGATTTATATAAAATCCACCCTGTTTTAAATAAGAAACAATCATCCAAAACATAGCACTTGGTGATAATGGGGGACTTCAACTACTCAGACATCAGTTGAGAAAAACAACACAGCAGGGTACAGATTATCCAACAAGTTCTTGGAATGTACTGGACACAATTTTTTATTTCAGAAGGTGGAGAAAGCTACTAGGAGAGAGGCTGTTCTTGATTTGATTTAGAAAAGTAGGGAAGAACTGGTTGAGAATTTGAAAGTGGAAGGCAGCTTGGGTGAAAGTGATCATGAAATGATGAGTTCATGATTCTAAGGAATGGTAGGAGGGAGAACAGCAAAATAATGAATGGATTTTAAGAAGGCGGACTTTAACAAACTCAGGGAGTTTATAGGCAAGATCCCCTGGGAAGCAAGTCTAAGGGGAAAAACAATTGAAGACAACTGGCAGTTTTTCAAAGAGATATTATTAAGGGCACAAGAGAAAACTATCCCATTGGGTAGGAAAGATAGGAAGTATGGCAAGAGACCAACCTGGCTTCACCAGGACATCTTCAATGATCTATAAATAAAAAGAGAGTCCTACAAAAAGTGAAAATTAGGTCAAATTACAAAGGATGAATATAAGGAAATAACACAAGTATGTAGGGACAAGATTAGAAAGGCCAAGGCACAAAATGAGATCAAACTAGCTAGAGAAATAAAGGGTAACAAGAAAACAGTCTACAAATACATTAAAAGCAAGAAGACAGTAGGCCTGTTACTCAATTAGGGGGCAGAGAGGGGAAGGGGCGGAGAACAATAACAGAAAATGTGGAAATGGCAGAGGTGCTAAATGACTCCTTTGTTTTAGTTTTCACCAAGAAGGTTGGTGGTGATTGGGCAGCTAACATAGTGAAAATGAGGTTGGATCAGAAGAGGCTAAAATAGGGAAAGAAGGTGAAAATTACTTAAACAAATTAGATGTCTTCAAGTCACCAGGGCCTGATGAAATACATTGCAGAATACTCAAGGAGCTGACTGAGGAGATATCTGAGCCATTAGCGATTATCTTTGAAAAGTCATGGAAGACTGGAGAGATTCCAGCAGACTGGAAAAGACCAAATATAATGCCCATCTACAAAAAGAAAATAAGGACAACCCAGGGAATTACAGACCAGTCAGGTTAACTTCTGTACCCAGAAAGATAATGGAGCAAATAATTAAGCAATCAATTTTCAAACATATAGAAGATAATAAGGTGATAAGTAACAGTCAGCATGGATTTGCTAAGAACAAACTGTGTCAAACCAACCTGATAGTTTTCTTTGACGAGTAACAAGCCTTGTGGATGGGGATGAGGAGCGGTAGACGTGGTATATCTTGACTTTACTAAAGCTTTTGATACTGCCTTGCATGACTTTCTCATAAACAAACTAAGGAAATGCAACCTAGATAGAGCTACTCTAAGATGGGTGCAAAACTGGTTGGAAAACTGTTCCCAGAGAGTAATCATCAGTGGTTCACAGTCATGCTGGAAGGACATAACGAGTGAGGTCCCGCAGGGATCAGTTCTGGGTCCAGTTCTGCTCAGTATCTTCATCAATGATTTAGATAATGGCATAGAGAGAACACTTATAAAGTTCGTGGACAACATCAAACTGGGAGGGGTTGCAAGTGCTTTGGAGGATAGGATTAAAATTCAAAATGATCTGGACAAACTGGAGAAATGGTCTGAAGTAAATAGGATGAAATTCAAAGTACTCCATTTAGGAAGGAACAATCAGTTCCACACATACAAAATGGGAAATGACTGCCTAGGAAGGAGTACTGCGGAAATGGATCTGGGGGTCATAGTGGACCACAGGCTAAATATGAGTCAACAGTGTCACAGTGTTGCAAAAAAGCAAACATCATTCTGGGATGTATAAGTAGGAGTGCTGAAAGCAAGACACAAAAAGCAATTCTTCTGCTTTACTCTGTGCTGATTAGGCCTCAACTGGAGTATTATGTCCATTCTGGGCACCACATTTCACGAAAGATGTGGACAAATTGGAGAACGTCCAAAGAAGAGTAACAAAAATGATTAAAGGTCCAGAAAACATGACATATGAGGGAAGACTGAAAAAACTGGGTTTGTTTGATCTGGAGAAGAGAAGACAGAGGGATAGATAATACTCAGTCCTACCAGAAGTACCTGTCAAGGACCTTCCAGCCCTATCATTCTATGTCCTAACTTAAAAGGGCCTTTTAAAAATGCCCTCATCAACATTTTTCAATATCAAATAACTACAGTATGTGAAGGATGAATCATGCCAAAAACATTATACAGAAGAACTACATTATTTTTCTCATAATAGTATTTTCAAAGTTAATGTGCTAATAATACCTTCAAAAATACCCACTATTTCAGGTTTTTATTTAAATGGCCATAAGAACATTCCTGCAGATAGTGACCATATTATATAAAGTAATGATAAATGGGGACAGCCCCCCCCCCCCCCAATGTCAAACTGTAAAACAATTCCCATCTTGCTTTAACAGTGATTTCACAATTGGAAAAGGGCCTTCACTGTTCAGCCATTTCACTTTCACATTAAACCAGAGTTATTTTTTAAATTATTAAACCAACATAATCATGTACTGATTTGGGTATTTTGAATAAATGAACAGTTGACTTTGTATCTGTCCAACATTACTAAGAGCTGTCACTTGAAGGGGAATTTCCCCATAATTTTAATTTATGTATCTTGATTATTTAAATAACTATACACAGTTCTAGATGCTTGCAAGTTTTAAAATAAATCACTTTGATGTCTATACACATTAGAATACTAGCTTCATAAAAAATTGGCCTATGCCAATAAGCTTACACACAAAAGAATTCATTATGCAATAATTAAGGTTGCTACACAAGTGACATAATTCCAAAAGGAAGTGGAAAAAACACATCAAAGACTAATATAGTACACACCCTCTATTCCCCCACCCACTTTACCACTACCACATACTACAATCTTAATCTTAACTCAGTTCCCCTTCCCCAGATTACCACCCTCCTTTCTGCACATACCCCTTTACCAAAATGGTCCCTTCCCAATACTATTAGTTGTGAATGTTAACAGACAGGTTTTAATTAAATGAAACATTTTAGCACAGGGCATCTGTATCCATCAGGTCAGCAGTTTTTCATTGAGGGAGGCACATAATTCATATTCTAGAACAGTGGGTTTCAAACTGTGCTGCACGGACCCTGGGGGTCCACAGAGTATGTCTAGGATTTCCAAAGGGGTATGGCACCTCCATTCAAAAATGTTTAGGGGTCCACAAATGAAAAAAGGTTGAAAACCACGGTTTTAGAACAAACCCTGTATTGTATAACTTACTTGGACTACAAAAAAAATGAGGCAGTCAGTTTCACAGATGGAATTTAGAACCAGAAGGGACCATTAGATCATCTAGTCAAACCTCCCATACATCACAGGCCATTATATTTCACACAGTTACCCATATACTGAGCCCAATAATTTGTGTTTGATTGGCTAAAACATGTATTCCAGAAAGGTATCCAGTCTTGATTTGAAGATATCAAGAAATACAGACTCTACCACTTATCTTAGTAATTTGTTCCAATGGTTAATCACGCATTGTTAAAAACATGGGCCTTACTTCTAGTTTAAATTTGCCTGGCTTCTGCTTCCAGACATTACTCTGCTAGAGTCAAGAACCTGTTAGTATCTAGTATTTTCTCCCTGCGAAGGTACTTATACATGTGAGCCGGCTAGGGCAGGGATCTCAAACTCAAATCACCACAAGGACCACGTGAGGACCAGTACATTGGCCCGAAGGCCGCATCCCTGACACCCCCCTCTCCCTCTCCCACTCCACTCCTTCCATGAGGCCCTGCCCCTGCCACGCCTCTTCCCACCCCTTCCCCGCCCCCATTTCAACCCCTTCCCCACAGTCCCCATCCCAACTCCGCCCCCTCACTGCCCCTATTCCAACTCCTTCCCCAATCCCCACCCCTGCCCCGCCTCCTCCCCTGAGCACGCCTCTCCCCACTCTCCTGGAAAGTGCTAAGCACAGCTGTTTGGTGGCGGGGAAGTGCCTGGAGGTAAGCAGAGGAGCAGGCATGCTGGAGGGGACGGGGGGCAGCAGGGGAGGGGAGCTTGGCGGACCACAGCCCACGGCCCGCAGAGTTATCTACCCCAGTGTCCTGTCCTCCAACAGAGGCCAATGCTTCAGAAGAAATTAACAGAACAAGGCTATTATTGAATGATCCATATACTGCCATCCAATCCCAGTTTCCTGCAGTCAGAGGTTTAGGGACACCCAGAGAATGAGGTTGCATCCCTGATCATCTTGGCTAACAGCCACTCATGTACCTATACTCCATGAACTAATCTAATTTTTTTTTTTTTTTAGCCCCATTATATTTTTGGCCTTCACAAAATCCCCTGAAAGTGAGTTTCCATAGGTTGACTGTGCATTGTGTGAAGGAGTATTTCACTTTTAATTTCATTGGGTAACCCATGAACCAGGGGTTACCCAATGAAATTATATGAAGGGGTAAATAACACTTTCTTATTTGCTTTCTTCACATGATTAATGATTTTATAGACCTTTGTCATATCCATCTCCCTTAGCAGTCTCTTTTCAAAGATGAACAGTTGCAGTCTTTTTAATCTCTCCTCATATGGGTTCCATACCCATAATCATTTTTGTTGCCCTTCTCTATACTTTTTCCAGTTCTAATGAAACCATCTGTCTGCAGCCACAGGAAGACAATAACATCAGTTTATACCTGGCCCATGTTTGAAGCTTACCATCAAAACCATAAGGGCTACAAGCTTTTTTCTTTCTTTTTTTAACGAACACGTAGATGCTGAAGAGGATAATGGCACTTGCCCAGCCAAACTTCCCAAATGTTAGCGAAGTATACATTTTTTAAAGCCCAGCTCATAAAATTGCTGATGGTACACACTTGAGGAATAAAAAGAGAAATAAAAAGGAGATGAAAACAGAAGGAGAATGGGAAAAGACAACACAAGATGCTGGTTTGGCTTTTACTTTCACTTGATTTGAAAAACAACAGGGCAGGTGGGAAAGGGAACAGTCACTGCCACCAACCATGGTTAAGGCTAAGATTTTGTCATGGATATTCTTAGAAAAAGTCAGGGACAGGTCACAGGCAACAAAGAAAAATTCACGGAAGCCTGTGACCTGTCCCTGACTTTTACTAAAAATATCCATGATAAACTGGGAAGGAACTAGGGCAACTGCGGGTGGCTGGGAGTTCTGGGGCCCCCATTCCCTGTGGGGGCTCAGAGTTCCTGGGGCCGCCCTGCCCTGCTTGCTGCAGCAAGAGAGCTCCGGGGGGCCCCCCTGCCGCTGCTGCAGAGGGGAGCTGCTAGTGTCCCCCTGCCCATCCGTGGTAGCAGGGGGTTGTGGGGATGCCTCTGCCGCCACCACGGTGGGAAGCTACAGGTGTCCCTCTGCCCCAGGGCGGTGAGCTGCCGGGGTCCCCCTGCCGCCGCCACAGTGGTCGGGGAGCTGCCGGGGCATCCCTGCTGCCCGTGGCAGCCGAGTACCTCGGGCAGCCGACTACCTCACAGCTCACTACCACGGCAGGTGGCGACAGGATCCTGCAGCTCCCAGCCTCAGGGGCTGAAGTCAAGGAGAGCTTTGAAAGTCACGGATTCCATGACTTCCAGTAACCTCCATGACAAAGTCATAGCCTTAAACATGGTCTTCAGCAAGTCAGTAAGGCCAAAATTTTCTTGGGTGCCAAAAAGCTAGACACACAAAACTATACTTAGGCAACTAAATAAATGACCTAGTTTTCAATGCTGCTGAGCATCTGCAATTCCCATTTATTTAGATGCCTATATATGGGCTTAGGTATACCTGTAGGCACCCAAATTTGGAAGTTTTAGCTACTAACTTCTCTGTAACTAAGGCCTTCTCTACACTAAAAAATTACACACAACTATGTTGGTCAGGAGAGTGAAAAAAAGTATCACTGACCAACACAGCTATGCTGACACATCCTCCAGTGTAGATACAGCGATGCTGACAAAAGATGGCTTCCATCAACTCAGCTAACTTCATTTGGGGAAGTTACACCCCAAGCTTTTTGTCAGTGTAGGGTGTATTTACACTTCAGGTCTACAACAGCATAGCTATGCCAGTACAGTCTGTGTAGTGAAGACATACCCAGTTTCTCCATTCACAAAATGAGGATAATGATGCTTTGCAAAGCTCTGATACCAACAGATGGAAAGCATAACTTAAGTACCCTAAGCTTCATCTTCCTTGCTCACTGTGCATGCTCTTGGGAGACCTGAGAGCCAAGTACTCACACACCATAAGGACTGGAAGAATTTTTATAAACATAATACAAAAGATAAGAAAATGCAACAGAAGACATCCGCTGAATACCTAAAAAGATATTATCCACTCCTGATGCCCTGCAAAATGAGACAAATCTACTCTAAACAATGGAATGTTTGTGCCTTATTGACAATCAAAAGCAAGCATGTAAGAAAAAATAAGCATAAAGCTTAACACCGTAGATCTGTAAACATTCAGTATTCAACTCCCATTAAGATAATGATTCCATTTCCTGTTTTTATATTTCAGTCAGTAGTGCTGTGTTCACTAAAAAAACAAAAAACAAAAACAAAAAAAACCACCCATCAACATACAAGAACCATTTTAAAATAGTTATAAAATGCAACAGAACACGAGTTTGCATGTGCACTTTTGCTACAAATCCATAAAGGCAAGTGATTCTCTCAGCAGCTATAAAAAAAATACTCCTTGCCAAAATGGCTGAGTAAGTGACCCAATTCTCAGGTTGGATGAACACACTCACTCCCCCTCCCCTTCCCCCCCCCCGCAAAAAAAACCCCTAATCTCAAACACAATTGTTTACATTCAAACTTTTCTGTTTCTATAATGTCTGTCATTTTCAAATCCAAGGAGTGTCAGCAGTTATCAAGAGACTGAAGTAAAACTTCTTGGTTCTGAATCCAAAAAATGCAGGTCTTCACATCATAGTCAGTTAGCCTGAGTGATCAGCATCCAGGTCTGAACACCCCC
The DNA here is from genome assembly GCF_016161935.1 of Mauremys reevesii. Taxonomy (NCBI): domain Eukaryota; kingdom Metazoa; phylum Chordata; order Testudines; family Geoemydidae; genus Mauremys; species Mauremys reevesii. The sequence continues at coordinate 52,773,766 of NC_052632.1, read as the reverse complement.
ATTAGCCTGCCTGGGTGTGAATAGTCACCCTGCAAAACCCTACCCAAGTTACTGTGTCCTCACTGGTGCTGCACACTTCCTTGTATATTGCTAGGCTTTCTGGGGGGCATCCCACAGTTCTCTGGGCTGCAGTAAGCTCTATGGTTCTTTCCCAATGAATTGTGGGATATTCTGTCCGCCCTTCCAGGCACAGAGGGAAATGTTGGAAGGCACTGAAGCACTATCTACAATCGACTGATTTAGCGTATGTGCTCACTTCAAAGCAGGGAGGTTATCAGCTTGAGTGAAAGCAGAACCCAGACTCTAACCCACAACCTCAGCTGTGCCAGCTAGCCCAGTTTTCAAACTTTCAAGCACCTCTTAACTCTGATGAGTGACTTGGGGGGGTGGGGGGGAGGAGGAGGAGGAGGGGATGGGAGAGTGGTAAGGGCCAACACTCAAGTAAGAGCCCAGGCTAACTCTGCAGTGAAGACATACCAGAAGAAAAATCAGTGTTGCCAACTCTTGCAATTTTAATCACAAGTGTCACAATATTTGGTGTTTTTCTTAGGAGTCCCAGCCCTTACAGGAATGTGATTCAGTGAGAATTTCAGCTTTAATATACAAGAAGTTTCTATCCCTTCATTGCACAGAACAGTTTACAACTGTAACCCAAGTGCACCCTACAGACTCAAAATCCAATGTGTAAAATATCACGATTTTTAAGCCCATCTCATGATTTTGGTGGATACCGCTAGAATCTCATTTTTGAGGAACCACAGGTTTTTATGATGAATCCAAAACCCTCTGATCACCAAAAGAAAAGGATCCTACATCTAGAGCACATAACCACAAAGACACATCAGTAATTGCTATCAACACTTAGTATTTTCAATAGCAGCCTATAACGAACCTGACATTTGGAGATAAATTATTTACTACCAAGTTTTTCTTTGCAACCCTGACCTTGTATAAAGTAGTGTTTTTCTAGACTAAGGGATGGTCTACGCTGGGATCTTACATCAGCACAGCTACATCTCTCAGGGATGTGAAAAATCCACCCCCCTGAGAGAGACAGCTATATCGACCTAACCCCAGGTGAAGAGAGTGCTTTGTCAACAAAAGAATTCTACCACCTCTTGGGGAGGCGGATTATCTATGCTGACAGGAGAACCCCTCCCCCAGGATAGGTAGTGTCCACAATGAAATGCGAGAGCAGCACAGCTGTCACATACTCAGTGAAGACATATCCTAAGCAACTGAGAATTTATACAAACACTTTCCAAAGCAAATTATTTTCTCTTTTGTATTTTTTTAATTTAACTTTCTGAAAGTTAAATGTACAACTGCTTTTACATTTTAGAAAAAATTAATTGAAACAACTTTTTAAATTCAAATTGTAATCTAGTCAGAAAAAGCAGCAAAGTAACAAATCAATACCCAGACAGAATATGATGACCACATCTCTGCCTCTACATGTTAATGTTTAGTTAATTATTTGGGGCTGTTTTATGAGGTCAGTTTAAAATTAACATTCTTGCCATTTGTAACCAAACTTAGGTACTGGTATGTCACATTTTGTATGAGACTGAAAATAATCCAACTACCTTAAATTCAGAAAGAATTAACTTCAGTGTTTGGAGAATAGCTTGCTTCCCTCCACACTCAGTAAGAGTTGCCTTTTCTTTTTACAAAGACACCACTTTCTTTTTTTAAGTTTATTCTATTCCATACTTACTGAAAACAAAAATGTTTCTTCCTTGTTACAGAACTAGGGACTGCTGATCCTCCAGTTCAGTCACTAGGAAGCAGCAGAACAGTCATGAAGGCAGGGCTGCCCGGGGGGTGGGTGTGGGTGTGGGTGTGGGGAAGGGAAGTGGGGCAATTTGCCCCAGGCTCGGGGCCCCCACAAGAATATAGTATTCTATAGTATTGGAACTTTTTTTATGGAAGGGGCCCCCAAAATTGCTTTGCCCCAGGCCCCCTGAATCCTCTGGGTGGCCCTGCATGAAGGTGGCACAGGCTGGCTCCTGTCTCACTGACTCCTGTCTCAAATATGGTACTCTCAAAGCTAAAACCCATACTAAAATTATGGTAAATGCAAGCAAAGTGTCTCTTAAGACTAACGACCCTAGAAAGATAAATGTAAATAAAGTACAGTTAAGGTCCTTGGCTTCAGGGAAGGTTGGTGGAACAGACTAGTTTGAGGAAACTGAGATAAGGAAAGTCTCTCAGATTAGTGCTCCTATCCTTAACAGGTGGTATATAGGAGCAGTGCTGACAGGATTAGTGGGGTGAGGGAAAGACAGTCTTTGATAGAGATTAAGGTACTTCATACATCTAGATCAGCATGTCTCAAACTGAGATTGTGCCTCCAAGGGGCAATAGACAATGCTAAATTTGCCAAAACCCCAGCAGTTACTAGGTTCTAAGGGAAAGTGAAATGAGAGGGAAGTAGAAGCTCTGCTAGCTCATTCTGCCATGCCTCCCCCAATGCCACTTAGTGACCCCCTGCCTTAAAACAAACAAAAACCACAACTCACATACTGCTCCAGGAAAGTATGTTTAAAATGGAAAAAAGTCAGCTACTTTGGACCACCTGCACCCCATCCCAGCCCCATCAAATCACTCAAATGGTTTCATGCCATTTTACAATTATGCATCCTTGAAGCAAGCAGTGCAGAAGGGAGGGACAGAAGGGACGGGGCAAGAAGCTGAAGCACTCTGTGGGGGAAGTCTAGGTTGGATACTAGAAAAAATATTTCACTAGGAGGCTGTGGAATCTCCATCTTTAGAGGTTTTTAAGGCCCGGCTTGACAAAGCTCTGGCTGGGATGATTTAGTTGGGGTTGGTCCTGCTTTGAGCAGCGGGTTGGACTATATGACCTCCTGAGGTCTCTTCCAACCCTATTTTTTGATTCGCTCCATTCAATATCCATCCAAGGCACCTCAACCCTAATCCTACAAAGGATTCTAGGATTGCAGTTAAAGCAATAAAACTGTAGTTGGTTTTAGAGTGGAAAAAGTCTGGAAAAATCATGATATATTTCATGCCTGGGGTAAATCTTGTAATCTTGGACCTGATGGCTGTTACAGAGGCAAAGCTCCCACACTGTACATTAGGTATAAAGCCTTGTGGAGACCGTAGTAAATAGTGTATGGAATACTCATGCATTAGATGTTTAGATGGCTGCACCGGAAAAGTTCTCTAATCTATTTCCATTTTTTGTTTGTATCCTGAGAAAAAAGGAAAAAGACTTATTTATCATACTTTTTTCTCCATTCTTGGATGGCATCTTCAGCAGCTTGGATACTTCTGCTGCCATTTTCTTCTGGGAGAGAGAATCAATAGCATTTAGAAGGGACACGTTTTCCCTTGTATGAACACTTACTACTATTATCAGGTCATTTCTTGTGTTCAACCGACCACCATCCATTAATATCACGGTTAATTCTTTAGCTCTTTGTTTATTTTTTCCTGTTTTTCCATATGCAGTATTTAGTGGATATACAAGCTTAGATCTTCCTGAAAGATTATATTCTCATTAAAATACTTCAACTGTTTTTTTTTTAAATTGTTCATTTGATGCTATTTAGCATAACAGGCAGGTGAAACTACCAAAATCAGGGTGGGGCATTTCAGATTTTACAGCATAACCTTCCACTGATCTGTGTTAATGTTGGATTTCCAAGATGAACAGAAACCCACTAACCATTCTGCTCTCTCCAGTCTGTCCCATTCCCATCACCTCTAGGCTCCCAGTTTAATAAAACTGTCTTATTGTTTCCTAACAGGCGTAAGCACACTTAGGTCCTCAACACTCAACTTTTTAGAACAGTTAAAATTTCATTCACAAAAATATTAGAGCCTATTTCCAGTATCAAAATTATATAACAGATACACATACAGACCATATGCATTTAAATGAATGAGTGTAATAGATGTTCAAAGAAAATGAACAGTTTCAGAGTAGCAGCCGTGTTACTCCTGTTCTTTTTGCGGATACAGACTACTTGTGGCACCTTAGAGATGAACATATTTATTTGAGAACAAGCTTTGGTGGGCTAAAACCCACTTCATCGGATGCATGCAGTGGAAAATACAGTAGGAAGATATATATACACACAGAGAACATGAAAGAATGGGTGTTACCATACACACACTAACAAGAGTGATCAGTTAAGGTGAGCTATTACCAGCAGAAGAGAAAAAAAACTTTTTGTAGTGGTAATCAAAATGGTCCATTTGCAGCAATTGACAAGAAGGTATGAGGAACAGTGGGAGGAGGGGGGAAATAAACATGGGGAAATAGTTTTACTTTGTGTAATGACCCATCCACTCCCAGTCTCTATTCAAGCCTAATTTAATGGAGTTCATTTTGCAAATTAATTCCAATTCAGCAGTCTCTCATTGAAGTCTGTTTGTGAAGTTTTTTTGTTGTAATATTGCGACTTTTAGGTCTGTAATCGAGTGACCAGGAAGACTGAAGTGTTCTCCGACTGATTTTTGAATGTTATAATCCTTGACGTCTGATTTGTGTCCATTTACTCTTCTGCACAGAGACTGTCCACTTTGGCCAAGGTACATGGCAGACGGGCATTGCTGGCACATGATGGCATATCACATTGGTAGATGTGCAGGTGAACGAGCCTCTGATAGCGTGGCTGATGTGATTAGGTCCTATGATGGTGTCCCCTGAAGACGTGGACAGAGTTGGCAACAGGCTTTGTTGCAAGGATAGGTTCCTGGGTTAGTGTTTTTGTTTTGTGGTTGCTGGTGAGTATTTACTTCAGGTTGGGGGGTTGTCTGTAAGCAAGGACTGGCCTGTCTCCCAAGATCTGTGAGAGTGATGGATCGTCCTTCAGGATAGGTTGTAGATCCTTGATGATGCGCTGGAGAGGTTTTAGTTGGGGGCTGAAGGGGACGACTAGTGGCGTTCTGTTACTTTCTTTGTTGGGTCTGTCCTGTAGTAGGTGACTTCTGGGTACTCGTCTGGCTCTGTCAATCTGTTTTTTCACTTCAGCAGGTGGGTATTGTAGTTGTAAGAACGCTTGATAAAGATCTTGTAGGTGTTTGTCTGTCTGAGGGGTTGGAGCAAATGTGATTGTATCGTAGAGCTTGGCTGTAGACAATGGATCGTGTGGTCTGGATGAAAGCTGGTGGCATGTAGGTAAGTATAGCAGTCAGTAGGTATTCGGTATAGGGTGGTGTTTATGGGGCCATCGCTTATTAGCACTGTAGTGTCCAGGAAGTGGATCTCTTGTGTGGACTGGTCCAAGCTGAGGTTGATGCTGGGGTGGAAATTGTTGAAATCATGGTGGAATTCCTCAAAGGCTTCTTTTCCATGGGTCCAGATGATGCAGATGTCATCAATGTAGTGCAAGTAGAGCAGGGGCGTTAGGGGACGAGAGCTGAGGAAGCGTTGTTCTAAGTCAGCCATAAAAATGTTGGCATACTGTGGGGCCATGCGGGTACCCATAGCAGTGCTGCTGATTTGGGATACGTTGTCCCCAAATGTGAAATAGTTATGGGTGAGGACAAAGTCACAAAGTTCAGCCACCAGGTTTGCCGTGACATTATCGGGGATACTGTTCCTGACGGCTTGTAGTCCATCTTTGTGCAGAATGCTGGTGTAGAGGCCTTCCACATCCATAGTGGCTAGGATGGTGTTTTCTGGAAGATCACCAATGGACTGTAGTTTCCTCAGGAAGTCAGTGGTGTCTAGAAGATAGCTAGTAGTGCTGGTATCATAGGGCCTGAGGAGGGAGTCTACATAGCCTGACTACCCTGTTGTCAGGGTGCCAATGCCTGAGATGATGGGGCGTCCAGAATTTCCAGGTTTATGGATCTTGGGTAGCAGACAGAATACCCTATTGCGGTTCTAGGGGTGTGTCTGTGCAGATTTGCTCTTGTGCTTTTTCAGGAAGTTTCTTGAGCAGATGGTGTAGTTTCTTTTGGTAACCCTCAGTGGGATCAGAGGGTAATGGCTTGTAGAACGTGGTGTTAGAGAGCTGCCTAGCAGCCTCTCATTCATATTCCAACCTGTTCATGATGATGACAGCACCTCCTTTGTCAACCTTTTTGATTATGATGTCAGAGTTGTTTCTGAGGCTGTGGATGGCACTGTGTTCTGCACAGCTGAGGTTACATGACAAGTGATGCTGCTTTCCCACAATTTCAGCCCGTACACATCAGCGGAAGCACTCTATGTAGAAGTCCAGTCTGTTGTTTCGACCTTCGGGAGGAGTCCACCCAAAATCCTTCTTTTTGTAGTGTTGGTAGGAAGGGCTCTGTGTGTTAGCATGTTGTTCAGAGGTGTGTTGGAAATATTCCTTGAGTCAGAGACGTCAAAAATAAGATTCTAGGTCACCACAAAACTGTATCATGTTCGTGGGGGTGGAGGGGCAGAAGGAGAGGCCCCAAGATAGGACAGACTCTTTTGCCGCGCTAAGAGAATAGCTGGAAAAATTAACAATATTGTTGGGTGGGTTAAGGGAACCACTGTCGTGGCCCCTTGTGGCATGTAGTAGTTTAGATAGTTTAGTGTCCTTTTTCCTTTGTAGGGAAGCAAAGTGTGTGTTGTAAATGGCTTGTCTAGTTTTTGTAAAGTCCAGCCACGAGGAAGTTTACGTGGAAGGTTGGTTTTTTATGAGAAAGAAAATGAACAAATTAAAAAAAACCAACTGATTTGATTTTTTTCCTGAAAAACACCTGGCTTTTCTACAGCAGAATATGAATTTTTTCCAATTCTTGGGGTATACCTGGTTGGTGGATTTTTTTCCTTGAAAAAACTGTGTAAAAATGACTGCATCCAAAAGTAGTACTTATCTTGAAAATGGAATCTGGTAAGCCACAGCCTGCATAACAGAAGAGATGATTGGATAACTATCCAGACTTCTTTGCACTTGAACTTCTGAACACCTTTCTTGAATTGGGGATCAGGTAGAAAGACAGAATATGGTTTGTCCATATCTGAACCAGTGCATCAGTTACCAAGGCTCTCTTCTATGGTTACTCTAGAGAAATAAAACTGATACCATGAATAGGCCCATCTTTCCAAAAGAATCCAGCTTATTAGGGAGCTTACTGAGGGCCACAAACAGAGCGAGGCCATGAGCACACAACAGTCTCCCTGCGACCCCTCCAATATAATAGAGAGGGTGACTTTGACCTTTGGGCAGGGATGGTCTCCTTTTATTCTGCCATTTTCTCTTCTAGCAGCACAGTGGTGTCCCAGACAAGAGGAATGGCACTCAGATCTTTGAATAAAAGTGGAGGTGTGTGGTGTAAGTGGTCAGAGATAAAAAGGACACTGCCAACTCAAAATGTAGTTAACTTGCAAATGTGAGTTAGAAGTAATTTTAGGGCCAACATTTTCCTATTTTTAAAAATCTTTTGCCCTGTCCCTGGCTGCTGTGTGCAAAACCCGAACAAAGGAGGAACTGACTCACTCCTCAAATATTGAAACTGATTGCACAAAGTAAAATAATTGAAAGATTTAGATAAAATGTTTTTTTCTATAAACTTTCACTTACAATATAAAGGGTCACCATTTGCTATTTCAAAAATTTACCTGACATGTACTAGCCTAAGGTTTAAGAATACCAGTCAGGGTTAAAAAAAAAACAAAAAACCTTCACTCCAATAACTCCAGAAGCCACATCTCAAACAATACAATTGGTGTACACTACATTTAAACTCTAACGAGGCAGTCAACTTTCTATTTAATCTTTTTTTAAACATAACTTTCTAAAAATCTATTGCTTTTTTCCACATTATCTTTCCCTTTTGGCTTCACATCTCTTTAATGTATCTTTTCCTGAATGGTCTTCAATGTATTTCCTCTTTTCATTCTCACCCTCTATGTACTGTATCTCAGACTGTCTCATCTCCCCAAAATATCTGTCTACTAGATTTTTCTAACTTCTCTCTCCTTCCAGGCTCCCATTAACACATTCACAGTTAACAGCCAGAAGTAAAAATGAAAAACGGGGGGAACGCCCAGGTGAGAAACCAACCTTCCCCTACCTCGAGCTGCCAAAAAGAAGATAGCAGTGGAATTCCTATCAAGATGCTTGCCATAGACTCATCACTGGAGTAGGGAGTAATCTTTCATATCAATCTCTGGTTAGGTGTCTCAATTGGATTCCACAAAAACTTTATCTAACAGCTGAAAGGTAAAAGCAGCATACTTGCTCTGCTTCCCTCTGACACCAAAGAGCCTCCTGCTGCTGAGTGATGTGCATCCTCCACAGCTCCATCCCTTCTCTGGCTGCTGCTAGAGGGGTATCTTCACCTCTCAGTCCCTCTGGTCCAGTGAGTAATTCCAGATCCTCCCTTTGCTATTGCTCATTATTTCAAAAGCAGCAGAAAACTGATGTGATTTTTGTCACATCAAGCTGCCCACTGGATTCTGAAAAGCTACAGCCAAAAAACATGTCCGATTTTTTATTTGCTGTAGCTTGCAAAAGCTCTGAACAGCAGCAAAGGCACTGAAGCTATCTGTCCACTGACCAGGAAGACACACTATTAGTTTCAAACAAACTTAGTGTAAGATTATCTTTACAGCCATAAAGACTAGAAATTTCAGGGTTTTAAAATGAAATCTCAAAATGTATCACTCACCTAGGAAAGCTTCCTGTCTCACCACAAGTGACAGTGAACGCATTTTTTCAGCCTTGCTTGTAATAGCAGGTAAAACATTTTCACACATAAAATTTAAGTTGATTCTGTTCCTCTAAAAAGGTGGAATTATGAGAAAAGAATGCTTAAAATTAAAAGCTGACTCTTACTGAAAGGAGCATGAAATGCACAAACTGTATGGGACAAAAAGTCAACAGGTGAGTCCCTTTGGTTTAGCCTCCATAAACTGACAGCTCTGCAGCCTCCACATAGTGTAGTGAAGGAGACACAACCCACCTCTGAAGAATGAGCAGATTAACTAACTCAAGGGGAGGAAATTCTCTTGCCAGGCAAATATTTGTAGTGCTGCATAACTGTAAAATTACTGTCAAACATCAGACATGTAGCACAATAGTTACTGTTTATTGTGTTTTTAAATTAGCTTCAAATTATTTTTTCAGCAACTGGCAATATTAAAGGGGTGAAAAGTCTACCTGCTCCTATCTCCCTTTGAATCACAAAAGCTCCTAAAGCATTTATTTCCATTCAAGAAAATCTGGGGTTTACATTCCTTCATCTAAAAGGATACATCAATTTAATGCAACTATACCCTCATTATATATTCACATTATATTCTGAAAGTCTCTCCCACAAACTGTCTTCTTAAAATAGATATACAATACACATATTTAGATGTAATTTAATCATTGTTACCGTAACCTACTATAAAGGATAATTTTAAGCAACATTATAAACCAGCAAACCCATGACACACTGTAAAAATTAACAATGAAACAAAACTTATGTTCTTTACTGCTCCTTTAGGCTGTATAAATGTGGCTTCAAATATTATATTTTTATGTTAAAGTCTAAATCCCTGAAGGGCACTTTTTCCTTTGCTTGGCAATTTAGCTTTGAGAGCCTGTGCAAAAGCATACAGCACTGAAGCATATACAAAATATACATAAGGAAGAGATCACATGCCCACATTTGGAAACAGTGATTTTATGCACTTTACTGTAAAAAACCTTCAACTTTCAATGTGCTGCATAAAAATACCAACATCATCATACCAGAATGACAGTCAACCCTGTGTAAAGCTCTATGGTCCTGAACCTGCAAGAAGCCAAGTAGTCTCAAGTCTCATTGACTTCAATGAGTTAAGGCTAGTCAGCACCATCAAGATGGTCAACCCCTCATTGGTTCTTATCCTGTATAACCATACAAAGATTCTGTACATCTTTGAACTGCATCTCTGAAATTTGGGGGGAGGAGGGGTGAAAGACTGTTGCTACTACAAAATAGATTCAAATTCAGTATTTACAAGATCCTAGTTTTGTATTAACTCATGGCTTTATCCCATAAGAGTACACAAAAGCAGAAATTACACAAAGAGAAGGTGAACACATCCCAATTTATCATTATGAATAAGGGTAACTCCTGAAATAGAGAGATGCCTGCTTATATATGGCAGAAAAATGTATCCTGACCTACGATGCTCCAACTTCCTTCTCATTGCGCAAGAGAAGGCTGCTGCCCCAAAATGTTACATCAAATATGCTTTTAACATATAAGAACTATATTATTTTGACCTATGTGATTGGTGGGGATGACGTAGGCCTTTCACCTCTCTGACAAAACAGTTCATTTTGCTGTACAGTAACTCCCCACTTAACATCCTCCTGTTTAATGTTCTTTCGATGTTACATCCCTGCTCCATTACAGAACATGGTAGTTTAAAGATGTGCAATGCTCCCCTATAATGTCGTTTGGACGCCTGCTTTGTCCACAGCTGGCAGCTCCCCTATGCCGTTCTCCGCCCCCCCCCCCTGCCCCCAGCGCCGCATCCTCACTCCTCCCCCTAGCCTCCTGAATACCACAAGACAGCTGATTGCCATGGGCAGGAGGCAAGGGGAGCAGGGGGAAGGCACTGATCCGCACAGTCCGCCGATGAGTGGGAGGCGCTGGGGGGTGCGGCGTAGGGGAGCTGATGGGGGGCTGCCAGCCTGTTAAATACTTGTATTAAATTGCATATAATGACTTTTGTCTGGCAAAAAAAAAACATTTCCCTGGAACCTAAACCCCATCCCCCATTTACATTAATTCTTATGGGGAAATTGGATTCACTTAACATCGTTTCGCTTAAAGTTGCATTTTTCAGGAACATAACTACAATGTTAAGTGAGGAGTTACTGTATTGGACGTACTCTGGGAATTCTCACCAGGTCATACTTGATACTATGCTTATACACATGTTATTTATTATATGAATACTGAAAAGTTATTGCACTAGAAGTGTACATTGTATTTACCAAGCGGTTTAAAAATTTTGGAGTAGGAACTTATTTTTCTCGTGTGCCAAAGGAGAAGGTAAATGCAAGATGAAGTGGAGTATTGACAGATTGTATTAATTACATTTGGTTCAGAATTTAATATTTAGTAATTTGCTGCAATCATCAAGATGACAGTTCTCTTCTGCAAAAACAAAGAGTCGTCCTTGTGGCACCTTAGAGACTAACAAATGTGTTAGTCTCTAAGGCGCCCCAAGGACTCCTCATTGTTTTTGCTGATACAAACTAACACGACTACCACTCTGAAACCAGCAGCAAAGAGTTCTGTGGCACCTTACAGACTAACAAACGTATTGGACCATGAGCTTTTGTGGGTGAATACCCACTTCGTCGAATGCTCCAATACGTTTGTTAGTCTGTAAGGTGCCACAGAACTCTTTGCCACTTTTACAGATCCAGACTAACACGGCTAACCCTCTGATATTTGACACTCTGAAGCCAGTTCTCTTCTGGTTGCTACACAGTTTTTGCACAGTCTATGATGCTTGTAACGTGCATGAATTAACAGAAGTTTTTCAAATTGAAAGTGTAAACCAAGTAAAGAAGAATATGTCAGATTCCTAAGCTGTCCCAATTATTTCACTGTACAGGGCCATAACCTGAATTTCTTCTGCTGATGTTTCATAAAAACAAAATTCTGCTTATGTAGCAAGATTTTTTTATGCATCTTCCTTCACATTTTATTATTAGAGACATTTGCATGAAAACAAGATCATTGTTTAATAGTTCAGATGAAGAATAAGCGGTCAGAAGAGATGAAGTCATAACATTCTGTTTGATGCATCCCATTGATTGCTGTGGAAATAACTGTGATTGTATGGACACAGGGTTATGACCAAGTCAGGAAACTACAGCAGGAATAGAAATTGAATCACCTCTACAAAGAAAACTTCAAGAATTACCCTAACAGATAGCAGGAGACCTCAAAGGTGCAGCAAAGTGTGCCTCCTCATGCACAACCCCTAGATCCAGTGGGTCTCAAATATTTTTACTGGTGACCTCTTTCACATAGCAAGCTTCTGAGTGCGACCTTCCTCCCCCATACATTTAAAACACTTTTTTATGTATTTAACACCATTATAGATGCTGGAGGCAAAGTGGGGTTTGGGGTGAAGGCTGACAGCTCGCGACCCCCCATGGAATAACCTCACGACCCCCAGTTTGAGAACCCCTGCCCTAGATTCCTGTCTATGTTCTGCAGAGGATTACACATGGGTAATGTGTCTGTTCCACAGCACAGCACAAGGCAGAATCTATCCTGAAATTTATAAAGCCATAAAAAAAATGCACCCATTGATAAACTTCTGGGCACATGTACAATTAGAATTCAAAATACAATTTCAAAATGAATTCCAAATTAACAATGCAAAGCACAAAATACCTTGCATGAATTTCCATGCAAGATCAGACCTGTAATCCATTTAGTATCCTACCTCTGACACAGATCATCATCATATGCTTTACAGGACAGTGCACGAAACCCCATAATAGATAATTTTGGAATAAGATGCCAAGTGGGATTTCTCTTCTGAACATCATGCTGTTAGTATGTTTTTCTTATATCCCAATGCATACGTTTTTAATCTCATTTATATAAATTTTATCCTATCTAGTGTAACTCTGGGTGTTCTCATCCAAACACAATCCATTTTTAAATCCTACTGAGCTCTTCATCTGAATTATATCTTATGGCACTGAGTTCTATAGGTCCACAGGGAAGAAACTTTTTGACATGATAAAATCATTTAAAAAAAAAAAACCACACAAAAAACCACTCAGCTCAACCCACTTAAACATGTCTCCTTTCATGATTCCCTCCCCTGCTCCCCACCACTATACATATACCTGGCCAGCCTTAAGAACCAATATACCTGTAAAAGATTGAGCTTTATTTTATGCTTTAAGTGCCATGGAAAAAGTTTTCAGGATAATGGAATGCAATGTGTTGCAAATGAATGTAATACATTCTATAGAACAATTTAAAAACACAATATAAAGCATTTGTTCTTCAACTGTACCTCTTCCTCTCCCCCCACCCCGCAAAGTATTTATTTCATAATTTTTTCTCAGCAGAATTCAAATGTGCGAACTACCGTTGGGACTGTACATGAATGTAAATCCAAGAAAAAGTCTTGTACAAGTGACCTTTTGTGTTTGCACATTTGATCATACAGGCAATAAGTTACATGGAAGCAAATTTTATTAGCTGTGCATAACAGTTAATGCTTTTAAAGCATATACACACACAAATGTTCACATGGCATAAAAAGGAGATAGGTTTAAACCACTTTGTAAAGTCATATGAATTCACAGTTAGGTATATGAATATTTACTCCCATAGTCTGGTTTAATTTAAATAGAAGGTATTATCTTAAAGATTCCAGGGCCTAAAAAGCTGGATGATTTTTATTAAACTAACTTCTTTTAAACTGAAAGAAATGATACCTGAAGTGCATATCCATATTTCTTGGGTACAGTGCAGAAAAAAAGGTCTAAGTAAAATGCGTATACATGTATAGTTTCACTTCTTAAAAGTGTTTTAGTTAAAAAAACAATGAGTAGGAAACAGCTAATAAATTTAAAATTATGCAAATTAATTCATAACAAGGTCAATTTTTTTTCTATTTTAAATAATTTGAAATATAATAAAATATTTATGTTTAAATTTTATACACTGGACAGTCACAAAACTTCATTAATTGTCACAACTACTTGTTTGGATGTTTAAGAAACAGACAATTCTTAATCAGTACATAATTTGAAGTTCTAAAAAATACCAGGCAATTCAATGTCGAAACTGCAACTTATTAACTCACTTTAGCCATCCTAACTTCCCTAAATCATGTGAGTGTTTTTTATTTTATAATCCTTTAAAATTTTAAAGGATTATAAAATAAAACAATCTGAACGACTGTAATTGTTAGTTCTTGAAAATAATATATTTCTACAGCACCAAAAGTCTGCAAGGCATTTAACAAATACAGATGCATTCCCTTGTTTGCACCATAGTATACAGTAGTTTAAAAAAAAAAAATCACAGCAGCCACATTATATTGGTGCTTTTAGGCATCTTAAGGAATGCCCATTTTGCTACATCTTTAATTAATATATCATCAGAGCCCACACAGCATGCATTGGCTCCAGAGATGTTAATTTAAAAATCTGGATGGTTTACTGTACATCATGCCAAAATGTGAATACTGACAACATACTAAATGATTATGGCCCTCAAAGATTAAAATTAACAGACTGCAATAACCAAGTTACCATAAACCTACTTTTTACATTAAATATTTTTATAAAGACGTTGCAACTTAGGTGTTATGAAATAAATACGAGATGAAACGAGAGTTAAAGGCTTAAAGTTGTGCAACAAGAAAGTCACTCAGTATTTAAGAAATAATTATACAGAAACAAAAACGCACTGATCCTTCCTCCTGGTTAGGTAGATAAATGAAAACCCTTTCCCATGGATATTTTACTCATTAGCTTAGTTATATGGATGAAACTTGGCAATTAGTGGGCAGCTAGCTGTATTCCCAGTAACTAGCTTTGATTAGTGTACTGTGTTGCTGTTGTAAGAACACAAGCACCTTAGCAATCCAACTAATATACTGACTTATCCCATATACACTGTATTAATTCTATCAATATACCTTGATTTTCTACTGTTAATAAAATGCTAAATCAAAGTGTAATTTTAAAATTTATAGAACTATGACATTAACAAAAAAGTTCACAACATTTCTAACTTCAATCACACAAACATTACTCCAATACACTAAGGAAGATTTGCCTCAAACAATTCTTACAGCACCCTAGAATAAATGGAAAGAACCAAAATTCTACATATTCTAATCTCAAGGAAAACAGGCTGCTTAAATCTACTAACTGCTGCTAAAGCAGCATGTGAAAGAGAAACAAGGAAGAACTTAAGACTAAATATTTAATGAAAATACCATTATTTATAGTTAATCCTGCAATGGGACTACTCACAAGAGTAAAATTAAGCATGTCTGTAAGCATTTCCAGGACTGGGGTTTTATTCATCATTCAACAGCAAAATATACAGCCTGCTGCTTTTGAGGGCACATCACTCAAACCTATCAATCAGAGCAACTGGCCAAAGGCAACTTTCACAGTTGCAACCCAACATTATTATTAAACCAACAGGCAAGAAGATCCCACTTGAAGTTCAGAGTTTTGAGTAATATTTTACATAAGAACCCTAACAATTTGTTTTGCCTACTAGCAGTGGCAACAAATATAAAAACATTCAATTGGAAAAAGCACTTTCAAGATACTTAAGATCAATAACAAAATCAATGCTACCTGCAACTTTTTTAATCTTAATTTTTATCTTTAAAATTATTTCAGACATTGTGCCTACTGAGATATTCCTATTTGTCAGACATGTAGTACTTGCTCTGTCACTGTCATTTTTCCATTGACCAAGGCCCTAACTCCACAAACACTTTTGCACATGCTTAACTTCATCTACCGGAGTGATTCCGTTCAGAGACTACCCACATGCATAAGTTAGTTTGCAAAACTGGCACATAATTTTGGATGTTTTAATTTTAAAGAGAAACTATCACCTTCAAAATTCACAGTTTCAAATATTTTACCGATTATTGTTACAACTGAAAGATTGTGAATGAAAGCTTAGAAAAAGTTATTTCAATTTTTTTAGTTTACATGGTGCATTTCACAGCAATGTGTACTGTCATTCACTGTCAACTCCTGTCAATTCCAAAAAAAGACTTAATATGGCTAAGTACTACACCTGACCTAGAGTTCTTCAGCCAATTTTTGTACATTTTCTTTTTCAAGTGTTCCTCTGCTCCCCACCTGTTATATGAAAGGCTCAGAGAAACAGTAAAGATGGCTCAAAGACAACCTGCTGTCAGATTTACACCACATTAATGTGTAAACATTACAAAACTAGTGGGAGTGTTTTCATATATACAAGATAATGTACCATACAAGTGAAATGCTTAAGAAGATATGCACTTTTTTTTTTAAGGAAAATTGCTCAGAGCAGACTGAGTCGATCATTTATTAAACCCAGTTTTTAGTTAAGAACAGGGTCATGATAATACATTCAAAGATGAAACTGGATGCACACACAAAAGAAATGCGTGTGTACTGCACAGAATTATATTTTAAGGGAGGAAATTTGACAGCCCATAAAATACTCTGCCCCAGTGTGTTTAAAAACGACATCATATGCTCTGGAGGAAAAAAAACAACACTATTGTCCCAAGCCAAAACTTTTGAAAGCAGTTACTGTGAACGAAAAACACCTACTTCTCTGAAGCACTTCACACTGATTCCCACATGTTTATACCGCATTTCTGAACAGATAGGAGCTATTCCATCACACTGGGTAACAATACGGTTTTGACGAAGTTATACATACACAGGCTATGCAGGAATAAATCTGTCTGAATACACGTTTACTTGAGAAACCAACAAAGCCGTTGAAGATGTTGCCTCAGTCCGAGAAAAATACAGAAATTCTGAAGTTCTGGTTGGCTCTATCGTTAACTTACACTTGTTTCTCAGGCACAAACAAGCGCAAGGTGAGGCTGGAACAACCCCTCTCTCTTCCGTCAGCTCTTACTACGCCCTAGAGCCCTTCGCTGTTTATAGATCTATGGTTACGGGCTGAAGTTACACACAGGGTCCGACCCAGCGACCATGGAGCTCAGCTGGAAGAGCCCCGGGAGTCAGCTGCAGGCTGTGGCTCTCCTGCAGGGCAGCCTCCGCTCTTGCCCTGTCGGCTGTCAGCTGGCAGGGGGGCGGGGACCCCGCTAAGTGCGAGTCACCCCGGCCGGTTCCGCTGGGAAGCGCGTTTCTCTCGATCTCGTAGCAGGGTCTACACCTGGGGAATGCTGCGCGCACCCCCAGGAGCCGGCGGCTCTGGTGTATAAGCGACCCCCATGAAGCCGCCCCCTGCCCGGCTCCGAGGAAGTGGAGCTGCGAGCCCCAGCGCTGGGGTACCGACCCACCAGCCCCTCTCTGCCCCCGGCCCCCTCACCTGTGCTGTCGCTGGCGGAGAAGCCCGGCGAGTTGAGCTTGGCTCGCTTCGGGTTGGGCGGCCCGTCCAGTAAGTTCTCCGCCATGGTAGCCGGCTCGGCGGTCACAGGTCCAGCCCCGCGCCGCCCGCCGGGGCCGCCCGG
The DNA here is from genome assembly GCF_016161935.1 of Mauremys reevesii. NCBI lineage: Eukaryota > Metazoa > Chordata > Testudines > Geoemydidae > Mauremys > Mauremys reevesii. The sequence goes on along the minus strand of NC_052632.1, from coordinate 52,756,629 downwards.
ATCCTGCACTCCGGGCCTCGGGCAGCCGCCAGCTGAGACTCCGCGCGGAGCGCCCGGGAAAACTCGGCCGAGCAACAGCGCCGCTCAGTGCTCGGCCGGCGGCGGCCCCCGCTGCCCCATGCCCGGGCCGGGCCGCCGCCGCAGCAGGCCGCAGGGAGGAGGGCTCGGGGCGGGGTGGGGAGAGAGCCCAGCGCCCCCTCCCTGCCTGGCTCGCTCCTCCCGGCCGCTCCCCCTCCCTGCCGAGCGAGGAGGTGCCCGGATGGCGGCTCAGTCCGTCACTCAGGGAGCATAGCGCCCCCACCCCGCTCCTCCTCGCCCCGTCCTCCCCTCCGAGCGGGGACTCGCCCCGGCCCCGCGCCGGGCCCTCGCTCGGCCCCTCGACCCCCGCCCGCCCAGGAGCAGCCGCCACCGTCGGCAAGAAAAACAATGAGCGCAGCGCGGCGGCCGCGGCAGCCACTGCTCCCGGTCCCGGCGGCGCGCCCGGCTCGCCCCCCGGCTGGCGCTGCCCCGCTGGCCGAGCCCGTCTGCCCCTCCGCGGCGCTCCGTGCGGCTGCCCGTGCCCCGGCGGGCGGCCCCGCTGCCCTGGCCCGGCCTGGCCCGGCCCCGCTCCCGCCCGCGCCGCGCTCCGGCTCCGCGACAAGATGGCGGCTGTTGATTCCTCAATTAAAAAAAAAAGTTTTTTTTTCTCTTCTCTTTTCCAGGGACCATGGGGGCGGGGCAGGGGCGGGGCCTGCGTTTTGCGTCACCGCGCACGGGCACGCCCCTCCTCGCCGCTCCCGTAAAGACGCGAACGCTGCCGGAAAGAGCCGAACTGAGCCTGAGTTGCCAAGGGGCTTCTGGCTGTGGGAGGAAAGGATGCAATTGTATGTAAATAAACATGCAAATTAATCCCTCCCATCTGGCTCCTACTAAATTACCCAGGGGCCTATCACCTGGAGCCACAGAGGATGGGCAGTCTGCTGTCCCACTGCTGCAACAGCACCCGCCAAGCGTATGCACCCCTCAAATACTACCTCCCTGCACTGCCCCTGACCCCACCCTGTGTGCCTGCCTTCTATAGGACCAGTGCAACAGGGGGCAGTATCCACCCCATAGTCTTCTCAGAGGAGAGAACTCCTGCCTTCTCTTTCAGCCTGCCACCCATGTGTGCCCATGGGGGCAGTACATACTCTCCCCCTGCCAACCCACTCCCATGGACCCATAGCACTGGTACAACAGAGTGCAGCATCCACCAACATTTACAAAGAACATCAAGCTGGACTTTTGATGCCTTGGGAGACCTGGAGTACAAGCCTCTTCACCATGCTGATCACCTATAATACTGGTGCAATAGGCAGCAATACTGCCTCCCCATTGCCCTATCTGCCCATATCCTTCACATGCTACCTTCCTGTAGAGCAGGGGTGAGCAAACTTTTTGGGCCAAGGGCCACATCTGGGTGGGGAAATAGTATGCAGGGCCAGGGTAGGGAGTTAGGGTGTGGGAGGGAGTATGGGGTGTAGGAGGGGGTGCGGTGTGTGGGAAGGGGCTCAGGGCAAGGGATTGGGGCAGAGGAGGGGTGTGGGGTGTATGAGGGGACTCAGGGAAGGGGGTTGCAGTGCAGAGTGCAGGAGGGGGTTCGGTGCAGGGTGCGGCAGGGGCTCAGGGTTGGGGTGCATGAGGGGTGCAGGATGCAGCAGGGAGCTAAGGGCAGAGGGTTGGGTGCAGGAGGAGTGTGGGGTGTACGAGGGGGCTCAGGGCAGGGAGTTGGGGTGTGAGGTGCAGGCAGGGGGCTTAGGGCAGGGAGTTGGGGGGTGGGGTACAGGAGGGATTCAGGCTCCAGCCCCACTTACCTCAAGCGGCTCTGGGGTGGCAGCGGCACGCACCGGCGCCAGGGCAGGCTCCCTGAGGGGGCGGATCCAGCCCGCAGGCCATAGTTTGCCCACCCCTGCTGTAGAGTCAAATCTCTTGCCCCCAGGCTACATCCCCATAGCGCCCACACCCCATCTCACTGGTGTGATATGGTGCACCATCCACCATGCTGCCTACCCACAGCACCCAAACCTCTTAGCAACATTCACCCATACCCCCTTCCACCTCATAATGCCCCCCCATGCTCCCCATACTGTTTTCTCCATAATGCCACCTCATGCAGCCTCTCTGTAGTGTCCATACCTTCCCACACCAGCCTGTGCCCACTCCATGACTTCCCCATGGTGTCCACCCACAGCTCCCAGGCTGCCTCCCTATGGTACCTAAATGTCTATATGATGCTCTCCATCCACACATACCCAATCCCTGCAGCATCCAGATCTCCACACAACACTTGCCCACGTATCTATCATGCTGCTTCACTGCAGTTCTTGCACACCCACCTTTTCAGCCCCATGCTGCCATTCCACAGCATGTGCACATGCCAGACAGCCTCTCCACAACACCAATCTACCTGTGCACCCCCTTGCTGCTCCATGCAATATGTGCACACCCATCACATCACCTCTGCATATTGGCACAAATACACCTGAAGACACAGTCCCTTCCCTAAACAACTTGCAATCTAATTTTAACAAAAGAAATAAATGAAAGAAGGAAGGAAGAAGGATTCAGCAGCTAGGAGAGAAATTGGGGCATACTGTTTGTCAGAAGTGAAGTGGGACTGCGGGATCCTCAACTCCCCCTATGACTTTTGCTATTTTTCATAATGCCCAGTCAGTGAATTTTGCACCATGGCTTTGGTCAATCCTTACCTAGAGTTCTCTCATTTCCACCAGGTGTGGTCAATGGTCTTGAAAACAAAGGATTTACCAGAGTCGATTACAGCAGTTCACAGCATCCTGCCTCCAGTACTAACCCAATATATGCATCTGATGAAGTGGGTTTTAGCCCACGAAAGCTTATGCCCAAATTTGTTAGTCTCTAAGGTGCCACAAGGACTCCTCATTGTTTTTGCCAATATATTCTGGTTCAAAAGATGATGATAAAACTAGTGTGTAGATATCATATGGATTTGCAAGTGGTGGTGGGGTAACCCACTGGTGCATGTGTGTTAGAGGTCCTGCTCTGTGCCAATCTGCAGAGGATATGAGTTGTTAAAGACCATAGGTATAAAGCTTTGGTTCTTCAGCTCAAGCCATAGCAGCTTGTGCTTTTAGCTTTAAGGGACCGTTGTTCAATCCCTGGTGTTTCAGCAAAGATAGTGGCTATCGCAGTGGCATAGTAGCTCCGGAATCATTCTGATATAGCTCCATGAAGATGTTTCTCCAGAGTACAGAAGCAGTTAGAAAATCAAAGTGATATTTGGATACATTGTGAAAAGGATAGCAAACTGTGTGGAACATATCATAATTCTCGAGTTAGGTGCTATACATGCAGAACCACCTGATATTCCAAACCTGATATTCTACGATTCTATGAACAAAAAGATGGGTCCTTACCCAGACAGTTTACAATACAAGTAACCTGCATAGATCCCTATTGATTTTTACCCACATGGATTATGGCCTTAGATTTTAAACTCTTAAAGGAACTGCCTTTAATTATCATAGAATATCAGGGTTGGAAGGGACCTCAGGAGGTCATCTAGTCCAACCCCCTGCTCAAAGGAGGACCTAATCCCCAACTAAATCATCCCAGCCAGGGCTTTGTCAAGCCTGACCTTAAAAACCTCTAAGGAAGGAGATTCCACCACCTCCCTAGGTAACCCATTCCAGTGCTTCACCACCCTCCTAGTGAAAAAGTTTTTCCTAATATCCAACCTAAACCTCCCTCACTGCAATTTGAGACCATTACTTCTTGTTTTATCATCTGGTACCACTGAGAACAGTCTAGATCCATCCTCTTTGGAACTCCCTTTCAGGTAGTTGAAAGCAGCTATCAAAATCCCCCTTCATTCTTCTCTTCTGCAGACTAAATAATCCCAGTTCCCTCAGCCTCTCCTCATAAATCATGTGCTCCAGCCCCCTAATCATTTTTGTTGCCCTCTGCTGGACTCTTTCCAATTTTTCCACATCCTTCTTGTAGTGTGGGGCCCAAAACTGGACACAGTACTCCAGATGAGGCCTCACCAATGCTGAATAGAGGGGAATGATCGTGTCCCTTGATCTGCTGGCAATGCTCCTATTTATACAGCCCAAAATGTTGTTGGCCTTCTTGGCAACAAGGGCACACTGTTGACTCATATCCAGCTTCTCGTCCACTGTAACCCCTAGATCCTTTTCTGCACAGCTGCTGCCTAGCCACTCGGTCCCTAGTCTGTAGCAGTGCATGGGATTCTTCTGTCCTAAGTACAGGACTCTGCACTTGTCCTTGTTGAACCTCATCAGATTTCTTTTGGCCCAATCCTCTAATTTGTCTAGGTCCCTCTGTATCCTATCCCTCCCTCCAGCGTATCCTCCCAGTTTAAACTCCTCCCAGTTTAGTGTCATCTGCAAACTTGCTGAGGGTGCAATCCACACTATCCTCCAGATCATTAATGAAGATATTGAACAAAAAGGGCCCCAGGACCAATCCTTGGGGCACTCCGCTTGATACCGGCTGCCAGCTAGGCATGGAGCCATTAGTCACTACCTGTTGAGCCCGATGATCTAGCCAGCTTTCTATCCACCTTATAGTCCATTCATCCAGTATTCATTATGTATTTGTACAGTACCTAGCACAATTAGCCCCCCGCCCTATCCTGACTGGGGCCTGTAGTCTATTACTTCTACTAATAGTAATAATTATTATTATTACTTCATTTTATAGCAGATATAGCTGAAATTGAAAGGATCCAGAGAAAGGCAAGATGAATGATTATAGTTATGGCAACATATGGGATTGGAAAAACTGGGATTATTTCAACTGGAAAAGAAAAGTTAAAGAGACTTAATTGAGGCACTCCACTTACAATGTTGAAGTTTAGAAAAAAAATTATCAATCCCTCTTTTTAATGATGTCTCATAATATGACATTAATGGCAGGAAAATTTAAAACCAAATTAAAAAAAAACAACATTTTTGCACAGTGTGTAATTTGCCTGTGAAAATTGCTTCCGGAGGGGATCAGAAAGTTAAATACTATAGCTGGATTTAAAAAGCAGCTGGATAATTTTAAGGCCAAAAATAATATTTTTTGTATGATAAATTATATATAAGACAGGAGTAATAAGGTCTCATGCTTTGGGGTGTAAAATCATCACCACAGGTCAAAGCAGTTTTACTGCAAATGTTCACAATTGTACATTTGGCCAGATGCATCATAATTTGTTTACATTTTGTTCCGCTTTGTCTGAACTATCAAGTATTAACCATAGCTGGGTTGCACCAATCCAGACTCGATGTATTGATGGTCTGTACTAGTATTGCAAATCTTAAATTCCTAACATCTAGCATAATGCAACTATGTGTACACCAAGTGTGCAAGGTTGTATGAATTGGGGAAGAAATCCTAACTGATCCTCTCAAATTATCAATTTATTCTCTGAAGCATGAGATTGGATTACTTTTATTTAGGCCCCAATCCTGCAAGAATTTACATACCATAAGTCTTTGTAGCATTGGCGCCTTGGTTTGCAGAGCTACAGATGTTTTTGTTAGTCATAAAATTAAGTTTTTATAAAAAACACCATCCTCATTATGCACATTGATTACCTCCTACAAGACTGAATTCCACTGGTTGGCTAATGATGTGTAAACTAGCATTTTATGTGTTCTACATTTATATTTTAATTATACACCTCTACCACAATATAATGCTGTCCTTGGGAGCCAAAAAATCTTACCGCGTTATAGGTGAAACCATGTTATATTGAACTTGCTTTGATCCACCAACCTTCATTAATAGCTGCCTCAGAAGGATTCTCCAGATCCGCTGGCCAGACACCATCAGTAACATCCACCTCTTGGAGAGGACCCATCAACTCCCAGCAGAGGAAGAAATTAGAAGGAGAAGGTGGGGCTGGATAGGACATACACTACGCAAGCAGCCAACCAACATCACCAGACAGGCACTGCAGTGGAACCCCCAAGGCAAGCGGAAAAGAGGCCGCCCAAGAAATACCTGGCGACGCGACCTTCAGGTTGATAGCAAAAAAATGAGCTATACCTGGAACCAGCTAGAGCGAATGGCCCAGGATAGAAGACTATGGAGATCTGTGGTTGGCGGCCCATACCCCGGTTGGGGTGACGGGCATGAATGAATGAATGATTTGATCCACCAGAGTGCGCAGCCCCGCCCCCCCAGAGCACTGCTTTACTGCGTTATATCTAAATTTGTGTTATATCGGGTGGCGTTATATCGAGGTAGCAGGTATTTTACATTATTCTGGATATTTGATATTTAAGTTTTCTTAAACCAGCTGGAGGTAAAGCAATTAGTGAGGAAAGAGCCCTCATTTCTCCCTCAGCTTCCCTTCTCCGCACACAAATCAACCATTAAAATCTTCCCACTGCCCCATGCCTCATGTCCCAGAGCTGTCTGGGGAATGGCCAGAGTTAGTGTCTCTGTTATTCATGAAGTTCATCTCTCCCATTCATATGGTCTGGAGGAAGAGTGAGAAGGAGACCTTGACAAATACTTGCTCTGCCTCTCTTTCCCTAAAACCCATATTTATTTAATTTCCATAAATATGTCTAATAAATCAGTTCTTGAGACGGGGTCTATGGGCCCCACACTGAACCAGGGCTGGGAGTAGAGCATTAGTGAGCTAGGGAGGCCCTGCCCCTCAACAGACACTAGCATGTTCCCGGTAGAAGAACAGTTAAAAGGACACTTGTAGCCCTGGGAAAGGGGAGGAATGATGCATGTAGCACCAGGAAACAAGGCTGATGCTGAGAATTACCGTATGTCAGGAATGGCAACAAGTTTGTGAAGGCTGTTCTAGCAGCAGGGACCTGGATTTCTGCTGACCCCTGTTAGGAGCTGAAAGCCCTAAAAGAGATTAACAGATTTATTTGGACATAAGCTTTTGTGGGTAAAAAACCCCACTTCTTCAGCTGCATGGCGTGAAAATTACAGATACAGGCATAAATATACTGGCACATGAAGAGAAGAGAGTTACCTTACAAGTGGAGAACCAGTGTTGAAAAGGCCAATTCAGTCATGGTGGATATGGTCCACTCCCGAAAATTGATGAGGAGCAGGGCCGGCTCTGGCTTTTTTTGCCGCCCCAAGAAAAAAAAAAAAGGGTGGGGCCACCGAAGCAGCAAAGCAGGGAACAAAAAAAAAAAAGAACAGCGCAGCTGGAGCGGCAAAGCAGGGTGGGGAACAGGGCGCGGCTGGAGCGGCAAAGCAGGAGGGAACACGGCATGGCTGGAGTGGCAAAGCGGGGGGGAATAGGGCACGGCTGGAGTGGCAAAGCGGGGGTGGGAAACATGGCGCGGCCAGCAAAGCAGGGGAAAAACAAAACAAAAAACCCTACAGGGCAGCCAGAGCCAGGGGACTCCCTGTGCTGCAGAGTGCGCCCCTGGTCTAATGGGGGGAAGGGGAGGGAGTGAGGGGGGAGAGAGAGAGAAGGGGGGCGGGAGGGCTCCTGCCGGGAGGGCTCCACTCCGCTCCAGTCAGCGGGGAGGGAAGGACGCGAGCTGTCCTGCCGAGTTTGCTGCAGGGCGCTTCCCTCCTCCACGCTGCCGCCCCCTACAGGGTGGCGGAGCAGCGAACAAAAAAATGCTGCCCCGTAGAATCTGCCGCCCCAAGCATGAGCTTGCTCAGCTGATGCCTGGAGCCGGCCCTGATGAGGAGGTGTCAATACCAAGAGAGGGAAAATTGCTTTTGTAGTGAGCCAGCCACTTCCAGTCCCTTTTTAAGCCCAAATTAATGGTATTAAGTTTGCAAATGATTTGTAGCTCTGCAGTTTCTCTTTGAAGTCGGTTTTTGAAGTTTTGTTGTTGAAGGATGGCTACTTTTAAATCTGTTATTGAATGTCCAGAGGGATTGAAGTGTTCTCCTAATGGCTTTTGTAATGAACCACATCAGCCACACCATCAGGGGCTCCTTCACCTGCACATCTGCTAATGTGATATATGCCATCATGTGCCAGCAATGCCCCTCTGCCATGTATATTGGCCAAACCAGACAGTCTCTATGTAAAAGAATAAATGGACACAAATCAGACATCAGGAATGGTAACATACAAAAGCCAGTAGGAGAACACTTCAATCTCCCTGGACATTCAATAACAGATTTAAAAGTAGCCTGGTACTGAAAGAGATTGAGTCATTGAACAGGACACTAGGAGGCTAAGGAGAGCCTACTAAGCCAGTGACCGTTGCCCAAACTGAGGAGCTCCCGACTGGTAGGAAGTGACCCAGGGGAAAACATAATTTGGGATAACTCAGTAACTGGGCTGGATGCTTTGATGAACCCCTAGGGCCCTGGGTTGGGACTCGGTGGAGTGGGTGGGTCTGGGCCCCCCTACCTTGCCCCTTGCCCCCATTCTTCTGCAGTGACAAAATCTCTAGGTGAGCAATCAGAGCACACAGGGGTGATCAAGGCTGCAATCAGGCTCCCTCTGGGCAACTAGGCCAGCAGAAACCATAAGGCCACAGCCTGACCCTAGGCCAACTGGTCATTGCACCTTCCCACTACACTACTGGTAGAGAATGCAGGCATTGTAGGTTCTTTAGTCTGAAAGAGACCTCTAAGAATAACTTGTAGAGGTGGAGCTGGACAAGTTGTTAAAATGGGATGTTGAGAATCAACAGCAGCAGCAAACCCATTGCTGCTGCAGTTTGTGACATAGCAACAGACCCTGCAACAAGAGTAGCAGCAGCAAAAACTTATTCAGGAGTTGGCTACACAACATAGGGAGCAGCAACAACAACAACAGCAGCAGCAGGGGGGTGACACAGCTGCAACTCTAGACAGTGCCATCTAATGTGCCTGGGAAGAACGACTACCAAGTTCCCAGCCTTCCCTGAAGCTGACAAAAATGGACCAGATGACAAACCTGAAGACTTCCTGGTGACATTCAAGAGAGTCACTATGGCAGCCTGTTGGCCAATGGAGAGCTGGTTGGTCCTGATTGCTCCATACTTAACAGGGACAGTGCAGGCCATATACTGGAACCTAGAAACTGCAGTGGCACAGGGTTATTCCCTACTCAAGGCAGCCATCTTGGATGCTTTTGGCATCTCCAACAAGGCTCACCACCAGAGATTTCAATGAGAGACATTTGCTCCTGGTGTCCGACCTAGGGCATTGGCACAGATCCTAAAGGAACACTTCTGACAGTGGCTCCAGCCCAAGGAAAAGACAGCAATACAGGCGGTGGGGAAGATCATGTTAGAGCAATTCCTCCAGATCCTCCCACCTGGAGGTGAGTAATACAATATCGACTGGAGACCCTGTTGGAAGCAGTGATGTTGACTGAGAACTATTTGGTGATTGTCAGGCCTGCCTGCAAAACACCAGGAAGGGACCCAACTCAACGCTGGCCAACTCAGGTGACCGAGAGGGCGGGGAGGTTAGGGGGGGTGCGAAGCAAGGAGGGGAAGCACAAGAGGAGCCTGGCTGCCACTCCAAAAGGGATGGGACCAAATGAGCAGAGACTGACCACAGGAGTTTATCCATGGAAAGAGAGTCCAGGAGGGCGGTTCCAGCATGGCCTGAGGGACCCCCCCCCCATGGGAACACCATTCAGTGGGGAGCCCAAACAGCTGAAGCACCTTCCCAGTCAGGCAACTGCTTCACCTGCGGTCAACTGGATCACTTCCAATGAAATTGCCCATATATGGACTGCAGCTACAGACAGGTCTGGGCAGTGGAATCCAGAGCCCACAAGAGGGGTTTGGAGAAACTGGTGGTTCCGGTACAGGATAATGGGATCAGGGTCCAAGGCTTAGTAGACCTGGGCTATAGTCAGACAATTGTCAGAGAACACCTGGCCAGGGGTCATGGAGAACCTTTGGCCACCATACACATCCATGGAGATGTACATCCATACCCATAAGGCAAGTCCAGTTATCAGTGGTGCAAGTAGGGCAGTACGGTGCAGTACGCCATACCAGTTAGATATGTATAGCCTGTACGGTGTATGCCATACCGGAAAGACACAGGAGGAACAGAATGTGGGGCCACCAGGCAGCCCCACGTCAACAGCTCCTCCAGCATGGCTGTACCTCCCAGCCCTTGCACACAGCTGCATCTAGCATCTCCTGTCTGAGGTCTGTAGGCAGCCCTGCTGGAGGACAGGGCTGGGGGCAGTACCAGTACAGCTGCACCGGAGGAGCTTCCACTGTGGGGCTCCCATTGTACCCAAGTTCTCCTTTTGCTGCTGAGGTTCCGGAAAGCCCTGCGATTCAGAAGTCTCTGATGCAGTAGGAGGAGGACAGAGCCTCCTCCCTCCCCTGGGGTAACGTGGGATGGAAGGGGAGGGGAGGAGGAGGGCGCGGGGCCCTGGGTTAGGGGCGGGGTGGGGTTACGTGAGGAGGTCATGTGCCCCCCTGTTAGTTGGTGCAGCACACTGGTAAGAAATGAATTCTACTTGCACCACTGCCAGTTATTGATACAGAACCTCTCACCTACTACTTGCATAGGAGTGACCCCGAATTTAGCTTACCCCATGATAATTGGTGAGACTAGAAGTTCTTCTGGGAACTGCTGGGATTAGGACAAGGGGTGTCCCCAGAGGGGAAAGAGGGAGGAACAGAAGACATGAGAGGCTCAAGCGGAGGACATTTGGGCAGGAAAAAATACTGAAAAAAGGTGTCCACAAAAAAGTGCAGGACGTGTGCTTCATGTCCCAAAATGTCAGTCGGCAAGGCCAAGGAAGGTCCTTAAGGCCTCTCTAGTACCCTTTCCCATGGTAGGGACCCCAGTCAAAAGGGTAGGGATTGATTAATAGGGATTGAGTAAAAGCACAGCAGGGCACCAATATATCTTAGTGACCAATGGACTACACTCCATGCTACTCTGAGTCAATGCCCCTCCACTCCACAAAGGTGGCAGCCATCACCGCCGAACTGATGAAAGTATTTGCCTGGGTGGGGATTCCTAAAGAAATATCACTGACCAGGGAACCAATTTTATGTCACAGCTAATGAAGGAACTATGCAATTTGCTGAAGATAAATGGGTTTTCTTAGGGCTTTCATGCAAAGACTGACAGGCTGGTGAACATTTTAATAAAACTTTGTAAAAGATGCTAAAGACATTTGTGGCCTCTTATATTCATTACTGGGATCAACTCCAACCTCCCATCCTTTCTGTGCTCCATCTGGGTAGTTCCCCAAGCTTCTATGGGATTTCCCCCATTTGAGTTACTATATGGGCAACAACCCCTGGGAATATTAGATCTGATTTGCGAAACATTGGAGGGACAGGAGTCACAGTCCATTAACTCAGTGCAGTATGAAATACAATTAAGAGACAACCTAACATCCTTGAGTGAGTTTTCAAAGGAGAACTTGTTGAAGGTGCAACATGACCAGAAGTACTATAACAAGGGCACCCACATCAGAGAACTCCAACTGGGAGACTGAGTGGCACTCCTGCTATGGGGACTGTATCAATTAGGGAAGGTTTGCGATCAAAACAGGAACAGAAGATACACAACTCATCAGCTTCTTCCCCTGCGTGTTTTCAGAGACACCATGGTAGATGCACTCAGTATTCCTCATATAGGGACTGAACCCAGCCAGAAAGTGTGTGAAAGTATGAGACCATTACCCAGAAAAATATGGGAGACTGTGCAACAAGAGCTACAAAACATGTTGGCCAGGAGGGTCATTGAGGAGTCACACAGTGAGTGGTGAAGTCCGATAGTGCTCATGCCCAAATGGGATGACTCAACACGGTTCGGCATAGACTTTTGAAAAGTGAATGCAATATCCAAATTAGACAGCTATCCCATGCAGCAAGTCTATGAATTTCTGGAGTGGCTAGGAGTTGCCACATACATATCCACCTTCAGCCTAACCAAGGGGTATTGGCAGATACCCCTTGCCCCTGAATTTAGGGAGAAGATGGCCTGCTATGTGCCTCTGAGCTTATTCCAGTTTAGAACCATGCCCTCTGGTCTGCATGGGGTTGTGGTTATGTTCCAGAGGTTAATGGATAAGGTATTTGTGATGGAATGAACTCCTGTATTCACACCCTACACACTATTGTAATAATCTTTGTACAAGGCATGTCTTGTGAGGTATCATTTAAAAACTCATAACTTGCTGATCAGTAACATCATGGTATAATGCATGTAGCAACATTAAGTGTAAAGTTATGAACATAAGCTGAAATCATGACTGATGTGTATTTCCCAGATAAGTCTGGGGAGAGGCTAAACCAGTTTCTCAAAGACAAAGGGCAAGCTGACACCCCAGCCAGCTGTCAACAAAGCTGATGAGCTGTCACTTATTAAGACGCCATTCTTTGGCAAGGAAGTGGGGAAGGTCAAAGAGATCTGCGTCTTAGCAGAGAAACAGCATGAGGTCTCCTTCCTCCACCAGACCCCCATCTCTTGGTTCTCAGCTGGAAATGCTTTTCAAAGAGGGACTAAAACTATAAAAAAGAGGGTAAAATACTCCAAGAGACCCCTCCTCTCTCTTCCTGTCCATCTCACTCTTTGCACCTGAGAAGACAAAAGAAGCAGCTGTTGGACTCTGGGGGAGGGGTCCTGACCTGAAGAGTTTGGTCAGTAATGCTTTTGGAAGCATGTGGAGAGAAACTTTGCTTTAAATCTAATATAGTTTTAGTTAGGGACTAGGAAGCATTTTATCTTTATTTTTCTTGTAACCATTTCTGACTCTTATGCCTCATTGCTTGTACTCACTTAAAATCTCTCTCTTTGTAGTTAATAAACTTGTTTTTATCTAATCCAGAGTGTTTAAGTTAAAATGTCTGGGTAACTCCATTTAAGGTGGTAAACTGATGTATTATTCCCTTAAAAGTCTAACAGACTTAATATAGTTGGATTGTCCAGGAGAGGGCTGGCCAGTAGAAGACATAAATTTCTGGGGGGAAACCCAGGACTGGGAGTGTGCTGGGGTCACCCTACAGTATAACTAAGGCCGCTGAGAGCCAGTGTGTAATCCAAGAGTGGCTGACAGGCTGCAGTTACACACAGACACTCAGGGTGGGACCTGCATGCTAGAAGGCTCTTTGTGAGCAGCCCAGGTGAGAGATACTATCAGCAAGGTATTATAAGGCACTCAAGGTTGCAGGGCAGGGGTGACGCAGCCCCTGACTGGTCTAGATTGGACCCCGGTAGGTCACAGTATTGCACCCACATAGTCAGTATGGAGCTGTATATCAATGAGATTGTCATCTACAGCAGGACCTGGACGACCTCATAAACACCTCACAACAGCCCTACAGGCACTCCAAGAGACCAAGCTGACAGCTAAGCTGGCGACATGTCAATTAGACAACTGGGAAGTGAACTACCTGGGATACATGGTGGGTGGGGGACAGTTACACCATTAGATGGGAAGGTAAAAGCTGGGCAAAATGCCTGATCCTCTCTACAAAGAAACAAGTAGGTCACCTCCTGGGGCTAGTAGTCAGTTCAAACCCAGCTTTGCCACGATAGCCATACCCATAACAGACCTAGTAAATGATGCCTCAGAGAGGAAGATCCAGTGGACCGAAGCCTGCAACGAGGCCTTCAGGGCATTAAAAAGGCTGGTCAGGAACATGTTTTATTTCACCCTGATGTTTCAAAACCTTTTATTTTACAGACACATTGGACATTGGTGTTGGAGCCGCACTGTGGCAGGAAGTGTGGGGAGAGGAGCATTCTATCCTATATCTTAGCAGGAATCTGTTTCCCTGAAAAGCCACCTATGTAGTGATCAGGGGCGGCTCTACAAAGTAGGCTGCCCCAAGCAGCGCAGAGCGCTGCGCCGCCCTTCCCCAGTCCCGCGGCGGGTCCCCTCTTCCCGCGGCTCCGGCATCCTGGGAGGCGGCATTTGCTCGTGGAGCTCGCCCGGCATGCCTGCGGCAGGTCCACTGGAGCCCGGGACGAAGCGGACCTGCCGCAGTCATGCCTGCGGGAGCTCAACCGGAGCCGCGGGAAGACGGGACCCGCCGCAGGCATCACTGCGGCAGGTCCGCTCGTCCCGGTCTCCGGTGGACCTGCCGCAGGCATGCCGGCGGGAGCTCCACCGGAGCCAAATGACGCCCTCCCCAGGACGCCGCCCCAAGCGGGTGCTTGGCCCGCTGGTGCCTAGAGCCGCCCCTGGTAGTGATAGACAAGGAGGCTTTAGTGGTAAAAGGGGCTGTGGAGGCCTTACATTACTAACTGTGGGCCGACCATTCCAGCTAGCGATGGATCACGTGCCCCTCCAATGGCTACCATCGAGGAAGGACCACCATGCCTGAGTTATGCGGTGATATTTATCCCTGCAACCATATTGCTTTGAAGTACAGCATCAAGTCAGTCAAGATAATAAAAATGCAGACTTCTTTTTATGGGACAGGTCTGGAGGGGAGGGGTTACTGCTGACACAGGCAGACCCAGTGACTCCAAATTCGATGGGGTGTGTGTGTGATGGGGTCTACAAGCCACACACTGAAGCAGGGCTCGGAGTACAGCACTACTGGGCTAGGGAGGCCCCACCTCTCAACAGGTGCAAGGCATGTTCCCAATAGAAGAACAGTTTAAAAGGACACTGGTAGCCCAGGAAAAGTGGGGAATGAGGTGCATGTGGCACCAGGAGGGAAGGCTGATGCTGAGAGTTGTGTCAGGAGTGGTAACAGCTTTGCGCAGGCTGTTCTAGCAGCAGGGACTTGTATTTCTCTCATTCCACCCTTTGGGAGCTGAAAGCCCTAAAAGAGATTGATTGATTGAACATAGAGACTGAGGAGAGCCTGCTAAGCCAGCGACCATGTCCCAAATTGAGGAGCACCAGACTGTTAGGAAGTAACACAGGGAAAACATAATTTGGGCAACTCAATAAGTGGGCTGGATGTTCTGATAGACCCTTAGGGCCCTATGTCAGGAGCTGGTGGAGTGGGTGGGCCAGGGAAAGGGACAAGCCAAATCCCCCCAGCTCCCAGCACTGTATCTCAGTGTAACCCTTCTGCCGGGCCGAAACGATAGCAGCAAGGGCCAGGTTCAATACATAGGGGTCCCTTCCCCACAACATAATGCAAACCAGCTCGAGCCCCCACCCAGTGACCTGGGAAAATCTTACACACACCCCTGGGCGCCTCAAGGAGGCAATACTTCCCCTCTCGCAAGCACAGAGTCTTGGTGTAGCAGAAAAGGTTTAATTACATAAGATAAACAACAACAAGCATTAAATCTGGAAAATACCTTAACTAGAGATCATGGGTCAAACCGTGAGCAAAGACCCACCCCAGCAAATTGGGCCGTGTCCTTCTTTCTGGGCCCTTGAGTCCAGCAACCCCCCAAATCACCCACAGTCCCAAAAGTCCCACAATCCAAAAGTCTCTGTCCCGGGTCAGTGCAGCCCCAGAGTTCAAGAGTCTCTTTGCAGAGGTCCCCCTCCCCAGCCTGGGTAGAAAAGGGGCACCTTACGTGGTTCGGGGCCAACTGCCCTGCCTCTTCGTGGGGTTCTGCTTCCACCAGCCGTCCCCGCAACCGCTCAGCTCCGCTGGCTCTGTGGGCTGCTCTGCTCTGCCAGCTGCTCGGGTCCACCAGCTGTCCTGTGATCTGCTCCGGCCGTCCTCGCGAGCTGTTTGGCTCCACTCACCCAGGGCTGCACAAACTGCTCCACTCCGCTCTGCCAGCTGCTCTGCTCCACGGTATTGCTTCAGGCTCCCCCACTCATTAGCACAGTACTCAGTGCTCTCAGCTCAGCAAGTCCAGCTCTTTAGTGATTTCAGCTCTTAGAGATTCCAGCTCATAGTAGGGGAGCCCCAGTGAGTTCAGCTCAGTAACCTGTATCTAGATTCTTAAGGGAATCAAACATTAACTCTGACATTCCACAGTGGAGAGAGGCACAGGTGGAACTGGTGCATCTGGCTCACACAAAAAGCCTGTCCCCAGCCTCTCTCTTTCCAATGGGTTTTGGAACCTGCCTCCCGCTGGCTCTGTGGGCTGCTCTGCTCTGCCAGCTGCTCGGGTCCACCAGCTGTCCTGTGATCTGCAGCTGTTTGGCTCCACTCACCCAGGGCTGCACAAACTGCTCCACTCCGCTCTGCCAGCTGCTCTGCTCCACGGTATTGCTTCAGGCTCCCCCACTCATTAGCACAGTACTCAGTGCTCTCAGCTCAGCAAGTCCAGCTCTTTAGTGATTTCAGCTCTTAGAGATTCCAGCTCATAGTAGGGGAGCCCCAGTGAGTTCAGCTCAGTAACCTGTATCTAGATTCTTAAGGGAATCAAACATTAACTCTGACATTCCACAGTGGAGAGAGGCACAGGTGGAACTGGTGCATCTGGCTCACACAAAAAGCCTGTCCCCAGCCTCTCTCTTCCAATGGGTTTGGAACCTGCCTCTTCGGAGCGCGCTGGCTCTGTGGGGCTGCTCTGCCTGCCAGCTGCTCGGGTCCACCAGCTGTCCTGTGATCTGCAGTGCCTCAGCTCAGCAAGTCCAGCTCTAGTGATTTTCAGCTCTAGAGATTCCAGCTCAATCTAGATTCTAGGGAATCAAAAATTAAAACTCTGATTTTCCACAGTGGAGAGAGGCACAGGTGGAACTGGTGCATCTGGCTCACACAAAAAGCCTGTCCCCAGCCTCTCTCTTTCCAATGGGTTTTGGAACCCATGTGCCCCATCTAGCAAGCGCTATCCAGCTGACAATGAAACCCCCCATCACAAGACAATTTTGTAGTTCCCCATTTACCCAATCAGGGTGACAACATTTCATTCCTCCTGCCCCAATAACAACGAAATTGGGGCTCCCACAGCTGCGAAAATAACCATCCCATGCTGCTTTGTGGTATGCTAAGTGGGGTGGGAATGCCCATGCAAATAACCGAAATACCAATGCAACACTTTCCGCACTCCCCATAATTTACCACCAGATGTCAGGGTGGGGCTCATCCTGACTCTGCTTACATCAGGAATATACCGTGTTGCACTACTCAAGACGAGCAGTGCAAATTTATTAATTGGTTCACCACTTCATCAATGGAAAGTGGACATACACCAGCCTTTGCAAAATTTGCAGATTTGCCACACACTTCAGGCAAACTCACTGGTAAAGATAAACAGTTAAACAAATTTATTTACTACAAAAGATAGATTTTAAGCGATAGGCCAAAAGTCAGAGTTGGTTATCAAAATAAAATAAAATGTAAGCACACAATCTAAACTCTCAACCCCATTAGACTGGGCAACATTTAGATTAAGCAGATTTTCTCAGCCCATTGGATATTGCAGTTCATAGTACACAGATTTCACCCTTGAAATCTGGCCAGTCTCCTCTGTTGGAGTCTCAAGTCTTCAGTGTCCTTGTTGCTTGTTGCTTGTTGCATAGGTTGGGGCAGGAGAAAGGCCAACCATGCCCCCCTCCCCTGTGTTCTGTTTTATACTCTCAGGCCCATGTGCTTGTAGAACACAAGTCCGGCATGTTTTGTGGGCATTGCTGAGTCCCCAGGAAAGTTTGAGCAATTCCCCTGGTGTGGCCTCATACAGGTGTGTCATTGAATTGTAGCTCCCTTGCTGGACAATGGCTGTTGATGGGTTGTTTGACACCCCGCCCGGGCGTTGGTTATTTTCCTTGCTGTTGTCTCTCCGGGGCTAATATCTGGCTCATCCCCCAACTTACAGCATGTTTTAGGCCCCATCTACATTGGCAAGTTTGTGCGCAGTAAAGCAGCTTTGAGCGCTGTAACTCCCGAGGTGTACACACTGCCAAGTCACTTAGGGCTTGGCTACACCAGGGCCGCCCAGAGGGGGGAGCAAAGGGGGCAATTTGCCCCGGGCCCCGGGCTCCGCAGGGGCCCCCAAGAGAAAAGCGGAGGCTCCCGCCTCCGCCCCTCTCCGGGAGCCTCGGCGCATCAAGCGCCCAGACTCCGGCCGAGCCCCTGAGCCCCGCCCCGAGCGCCGTGGGGAGGGGGCGGGGCAGCTGCCTCCGCTCGGCGTGGAGCTCACAGCCCCGCCCCCTCCCCCCACGGCTCTGAGCGGGACGGAGCTCAGGCCCTGCCAGCGACGCGCTCGGTAAGAGGCCGAGGCTGGGGCCGGGGCCGGGGCCGGGAGAAGCCGGCCGGGCGGAGAAGCGGGGCGGGGAGAAGCGGCCAGGGCCGGGCCGGGCCAGGCGGGGGATGGAGAAACGGCAGCCGGGGCCGGGCGGGGTTGGGGGGGAATGGAGAAGCGGCGGCCGGGGACGGGCGGGGGGGGAGAAGCGGGACCCGCCGCCATCGAAACGCAGCCCGGTCTTCGGCGGCGGGGGCCCTTCTGTTCGGGACCCGCCGGCGTTCGAAGGCCGCGGGCGGAGCCCCCGCCACCGAATTACCGCGGAAGCGGGACCCGCCGCCGAAGCGCAGCCCGGTCTTCGGCGGTAATTCGGTGGCGGGGGGCTCCCGCCGCGGGTGTTCGGGGCACTTTGGCGGCGGGTCCCGGAACGGAAGGGCCCCACGCTGCCGAAGACCCCGGGCCCCCGGAATCCTCTGGGTGGCCCTGGGCTACACTTGCAAGTTAGTGTGCAATAAAGGAGCCCCGTGCACACTAGCTCACTCCCTATCCTCACTGGCAAGGCACGTAGAGTGCTCTGACTCCATGGCTCGAGCGTTCCTGGTACTCCACCGCACCTCGGCAAGTGGAATAACGTTTGCTGCGCCCCTGCTGGAGCGCCGTGGTGCTAGTGTGGACGACCTGTCCTGTTAATGCGCTCTGATCGGCCTCCAGAAGTGTCCCACAATGCCTGTTCTAGCCACTCTGGTCATCACTTTGAACTCTACTGCCCTGCCCTCAGGTGACCGACCGTCAGACCTGCCCTTTAAATTCTCTGGGAATTTTGAAAATCCCTTTCCTGTTTGCTCAGCCAGGTGTGGAGCATTCTCGGCGAATCTTTCCAGGTAACCATGCCTCCTTGCACCAGGCGATCCCCAGTAAGGAGCAATGGTGACAGGCTAGACCTCATCAGTGTTTGGGGGGAGGAAGCTGTCCAGTCCCAGCTGTGCTCCAGCCGTAGGAATTATGATACCTTCAGGCAGATATCAAGGGACATGATGGAAAGGGGCCATGACTGGGATGCACTGCAGTGCAGGATTAAAGTGAAGGAGTTGTGGAATGCCTACTGCAAAGCCTGCGAGGCAAACAACTGCTCTGGTGCTGCCCCCGCGACCTGCCGTTTCTACAAAGAGCTGGAAGCGATACTTGGGGGCGACCCCACCTCCACTCCGAGTACCACCATGGACACTTCAGAGCCCAGTTCAACAAGGCAGGAGGAGGAGGAGGAAAGCGGGAGCGAGGGTGCTGAGGTGGAGGAAGACACCCCCCCCCCCGGCATCCCTAGATGCATGCAGTCAGGAGCTGTTCTCAAGCCAGGAGGAAGGTAGCTAGATTCGGCAGCCAGTGCTTGGCGAAGGACAAACACGAGAGGAGGTTCCCGGTAAGCGGCTTTTATTTTGGGAAGGAAGTTATTCAGTGTGGGCTCTTGGAGCGAGGTGGATTAGGGCTGCATGCATGCCTAGATAGGGCATTGATGTGCTCTCGCACATCGTGGTAATTGGCCTCTGTGATCTCTTCAAAGGTCTCATCCAGAACTTGTGCAATGCGCTTGCGCAGGTTTCTCGGGAGAGCCACTGTGGTCCTTGTCCCAGTAAGGCTAACTTGTCCGTGCCACTGTGCCGTGAGGGGTGGGGGAATCATTGCTGCACACAGGCAAGCTGCATATGGGCCAGGGCAGAAGCCGCATTGCAGTAGACGACCCTCAGCAGCGAGATATCTTCCAGGATTAACTCCTGTGGAAAATATGGGGACAGTGTTCAGTATAGGGGCCCCCTGCCGCTGTTGGCTCTCCCCATGGCACAGAAAGCCAGAGGACGGTACAGCCATGAAACAGTCAGTCACGCTTGACTCTGTGCTTACTCACCATTTGGGGGATCCTGTGGGTTTATGTGCGCTCACTTTGGAATGGGCAAATTATGCTATTGTGTAGACTGTACTTGCCTTTAAGTACGGGGGAATCATTGCTCTGTCTGGTGTGAACAATGCTGCCTCTGTTAAGTGTTGGATTTTGCCTTTACAGATGCAACCTTGAGATCTCAGCCGTCCATGTTATCACTGGCTGAAAGACTCCAAAGAATCAGAAAGAGGTCATGTAGAAGCAAGGAAGACATGTTGCATGAAGTAATGCAGCATTCAAGTAATGAAAATCAAAAAGTGCAGGAGTGGCAGGAGAGTGAAAGGAGGATCCACTAGCAGAACGAGGAGCGTGGCTCAAAAGCACGGTGCTTCGGCAGAAAAGCACGGATCGGCTGATAAGCATAATGGAGCGCCACGCAGACTCTATCCAGGCGCTCGTAGCCTTGCAGGCGGAGTATTACCGCGCCTGCCACCGCCTGCAGCCCTGGTCCCAAAACTCTTTCCCTTGTGCTCCAATTTCACCTCCAACCCACTTTCCCCAACATCCAGGTTTTTACCGCCACCAGCTGCCTCCAACACCTGTAGCTTCACCACCCAGCCCTGAAAACTACAATCCTTACCCTACAGTCAACCCCCTCACCTTGCAGTATAGTCATCCTGAAGTGCAGCACTCATTGCACAGCACTGCAGAGAAGAAGGATGAGTATGATAACAGGACATACGCAAATCTGTGTTTGTACCGTTCCCCACCCCACCCCCTTGCCATTTCTGTTTCCCAAGCAGTTGTGTTTCTTTTCAATAAATGGATTTTCTGTTCAATAAATGGATTTTTTGGCTTTGAAAACATTCTTTATTATTGCATAAAGTAAAAGATAGCATAGCCCAGGAAAGAAACAGGCGCTGCAAGTCAGCGTAGCAAACACAGATTCCTACTAACATTGGAACCACTGCACTTCACTCCCGTGCAGGGCACCAGACATTAGCGGTGGCTTTCAGCCTCAAATTGCTCCCTCAAGGCATCCCTAATCCTTGCAGCACCACACCGGGCCCCTCTAATAGCCCTGCTCTCTGGCTGTTCAAATTCAGCCTCCAGGTGTTGAATCTCCTAGTTCTATGCCTGAGTGAATCGTTCACTGTAGCGGGGTGGTTACCCGCACCTACCCTGAGGGGTTTAAAAAGCAGCCCTGGAGAGGGCTGCAGCTCTAAAATCTGGGCTGATTGGGGAAGCAGCCGCAGCTGGGCCACGCCCCAATCAGGTCACAGCTGGCCTGTATAAAAAGGAGCCCAAACAGTCTCCCTTTGCCTGGAGAGGGAGAAGGGTCTGGCTGCAGGGAGCTAGAGACAGGGTACCTGAGTGGAGCAGGGCTGGGGAAAGGCAGAGGAGCTGGGGAGCTCCAGCCTGGAAAGCTCCAGGCTGTGGCCTAGCACAAGGCCAACAGGTACTGGGGGTTGCAGGGGGAGCTCCAGCCTGGAAAGCCCCAGACTATGGCCTAGCACAAGGCCAACAGGTACTGGGAGTTGCAGAGGGCAGCCCAGGGTTAGACAAAGGCAGCAGGTTCAAACCCAACCTTGCCAGTAGGCTGATACTGCAGTCTGCCCCAGGGCGTGGGGGCTAGACGATGACTGGCAGTAGCCTTATACTGAGGCGAGGTGGGGATAGTGGGTGGGGGTTTCCTGGGGGGGAGACCCTGAGAGAAAGGGGTTACTGCCAGGGGACAGCACCCCAGCTAACAGGGCACTGGAGTCCAGAAAGGGACACGGGGGCCAAGTGGTAGTGGATCACTGGCCTGCAGAGGGCGCTCTGGGCTGGAAATTGAGCTAATTCCCCAAGAGACCAGCAGGAGGCACCGCAGGGGTGAGTCCACTCACTTACATTCACCCTTTCCTTCACAAATGTTATGGAGGGTACAGCATGCGGATATAACCGTGGGGATGCTGTCATCGGCCAAGTCCAGCTTCCCATACAGAGTGTCAGTGGCCCTTTAAACAGCCACAGTCATTCATTCTGCACCGGCTCAGCCTGTTGTTGAACCACTCCTTGCTGCTGTCAAGGCTCCCTGTGTAGGGTTTCATGAGCCACGGCATTAAAGGGTAAGCAGGATCTCCAAGGATCAAAATGGGCATTTCAAAAGGTCCTGGCTTGCAGCTTCCTGAACAGGCCAGTGTACCAAAAGATGGGTGCATCATGCACCTTTCTGGGCCAGCCTGTGTTAATGTCAATGAAATGCCCATGGTGATCCACAAGCACTTGGAGAACCATAGAGAAATACCCCTTCCGATTAACATACTCTGAGGCTAGGTGGGCTGATGCCAGAATTGGAATATGCGTGCCATCTATCACCCCTCCACAGTTAGGGAAACCCATTTGTGCAAAGCCATCCACAATGTCCTGCACGTTACCCAGAGTCATGGTTCTTCTGAGCAGGATGCAATTGATGGCCCTGCAAACTTGCATCAACACGATTCCAACAGTTGACTTTCCCACTCCACACTGGTTAGTGACCGATGGGTAGCTGTCTGGAGTTGCCAGCTTCCAGATTGCCATAGCCACCCACTTCTCCACCATCAGGGCAGCTCTCAATCTCATGTCCTTGCGCCATGGGGTGGGGGCGAGCTCATCACACAGTCCCATGAAAGTGGCTTTTCTCATCCGAAAGTTTTGCAGCCACTGCTCGTCATCCCAGACTTGCATGACGATGTGATCCCACCATTCAGTGCTTGTTTCCTGAGCCCAAAAGTGGTGTTCCATGGTGGTGAGCATGTCCATGAATGCCACAAGCAAATTTTTATGTCGTATGCATTACTCCAGTCAGTATCATCGTTGGAGCCCTCACTGTCACTTTGGATCCTAAGGAATAACTCGACTGCCAAACGTGACTTGCTGGCAAGACTTGTCAGCATACTCCTCAGCAGTTCGGGCTCCATTCCCGCAGACAGAAAGGGAAGACAGTGCATGCAGTACAAAAAATGTTGAAAGATAGGGCCAAATGTGGACGGAAGCATAGGGAATGCTGGGATGCGAACCGATGCATCATGGGGTATTGGGACAGGACCCAGAATGTCCCTCCCCCTTCTCACAAGCCACAGCGCCAGAATGGGAAGAGATGCTCTCTGGGATAGCTACCCATAATGCACCGCTCCCAATGCCACTGCAAGTGCCGCAAATATGGCCACACTAGTGCGCAAGCAGCTGTCAGTGTGCACAGACTGCAGCACTTTCCCTACTGTGGTCTCCAAAGGCAGGTTTAACTCACAGTGCTCTACATCTGCAAGTGTAGCCATGCCTTTAGTGCACAGAAACTGTGCAGATGCAGCGCTCTAAAAAACCACCTCGACAAGAGGCATAGAGCTTTCTGCGCTGTGGCTACAGTGCTGTTGTGCCAGTGTAGACACTGTGGTGATTACAGTGCTGCAATTGGCCTCCATGAGGTGTCCCGCAATGCATGTTCTCGCCTCTCTGGCCATCGGTTTGAACTCTACTGCCCTGCCCTCAGGTGACCAACTGTCAGCCCCACCCCATACATTCCTTTGCAAATTTGAAAGTCCCCTTCCTATTTGCTCGGTGATGCATGCAGTGGTGTCAGTGCATCTTTCCAGGTGGCCATGCCTGCTCCACGCACCAGGTGATCCCCCACTTGGAGCAATGCCGAGCTGCTGGACCTCATCCGCATTTGGGGAGAGGAGGCTGTGCAGTCCCAGCTGCGCTCCAGCCATAGGAATTATGATACCTATGGACAGATTTCTAGATGCATGATAGAAAAGGGCCATGACTGGGGCACATTGCAGTGTAGGGTAAAAGTGAAGGAGCTGCAGAACGCCTACCACAAGGCGTGGGAGAAAAAACACTGCTCCGGTGCTGCAGCCACGAGCTGCCAGTTCTACAAAGAGCTGGATGCAATACTTGGTGGTGACCCTACCTCCACCCAGTGGCGTAGCTAGTGGGGTGCAGGGGAAGCAGCTGCTTCCCTCAGCGCATTTTCAAAAAAGCCGCACCTTAGGCAGGGTTACCATGGCACCAGGGGCGGGGCCCATGCTCCGCTCTGAAGCTTGGCCTGCCCAGCTTCCCTCAGCTTGCTGCATACCCCACCCCCGCCAATTAGCTATGTCTCCCAGCAGGAGAGAGACAGCTGATTCCGCGGCAGGGAGGGGAGGGGAAGAACTGAGCTCCAGCAAGCTGGGCTCCTGCAGGCCGGCTTTGCTGGCTTCCCCTAGTGTGCTGCATAAACCCTGCCACCTCCCTGCCTCACTGATTACATTCACTCACTGTCTCCCAGCAGGAGGGAGACAGACAACTAATCAGTGAGGGGAGGGGGAAAGAACTGAGCTCCAGCAAGCTGGGCTCCTGGGGAGGAGGAGAGGCTGGGGTCTTGGGGAAGAAGGGGGTCGGTTAGGGCATGTCCCTATAGGGGGCAGGGGCACCCACCCACCAGTCAACAGTTTATGGTGCCCACAAGCCATCAGCTGTTTGGTGGGGACGGGGGCAGTAGGGTAGCTAGCTAGGGGAGTGTGAGTGCTCGCAGTTTAGCTGGTTTTTGGCCACCAGCTAATCAGTGAGGGGAACTGCTCCTGGAGCAAGGAGCTGAGCAGCAGAGAGACCCCACCTCCTTCTCCTACCTGCTTCTTGTGGCACTGTGGCAAGTGTGCTTTCTCTGGCTCTGCAGCAGCAGCTCCTAACCTCTCACCCAACTAAAGGCAGCCAGTAGCAGCAGCTGATAAATGTATTTCAAAGGGGGTCTTTCTTGTGGTGGTGGGGGGACTGGAAACCCCCCAGGTGGCTATGAGATCCAGCACCTGGCTGCTGGTGGGATGGCCATCTGCATGGTGGGGGGCAGGGGGCTCAGCCAGAGGCATCTCAAAAAACATCCCCTGCACCTGGGCAGCTGGACCAGGACAGGCATTGGTGGGGGGGGAAGGCGTGTCTCCTGTGGGGTCTGGTGTCCCTGCTTGCCCTCCCTGCCCAGGCAGAGATGCCTGCCTCTCAGAGACAGTGGCCATGTAGTGTGCTTAGTTCCCCCTCCCTGGCATCTGGGTGACTGCCTCTTAGGGGGTGAGGGGTGGAAGGGAAGAGGCAGTGGGGAAGGGATAGGGGTCGGGGGGTAGGAGAGGAAAACTGAGACTATCAGGGGCAATCTTCATAGCAGTACAATCTCTGCCTTGGGGGTGTGGATGGAATTGTCTCCCAAGGGAAGGCTGGAATGAACTATCTGCTGTTGTAGTATGTGTTTAGTTTAGTCCATGTGCTCTGGCAAACACAAGTCCAGGCACCATGTTGGGGGGCAGGGAGAGGTAGCCTGATTTTCCCCCTCCTATCAGGAGAAACCTGAATTGTCTCCTAAGGGAAGGGCTTGTGATCATGTTGGGAGGAGGGGGAGGCATTGTTGAGTCCCAGGGTTGAGTAATTCTCTGGTGATGGTGGTCATTAAGTTACTAATTGCCATTCACTTGCTGCACACAATGGCTGGTGATGGTTGTTTAACATCCACCCAGCCATTTGGTCAATGCCTTGTTTCTTGGGAGTTGCCTTCTGTAACTTCTCTAATTTCATCCCACTCTCCTGTGAGTACAAATTCTGGTTCTAAGGACCTGGTGTCTGGATCCCATATTGCCTTGCACTGGGCTTGGGAATTAGTGCCCTGACATGCTGCAACTCCTATTGTGGCAGTATAGATCCTGCTGTTAGTACAGCTATTTGCAGGTGCCCTTGTGTTTAGCTGAACCTTTGGACTTAGTTTAGTGGGGATGGACTCAGAGACTGAGAGCTAAACTGACACGACTATCCTGCTGTGTAGATCCCAGTGTGCTTGTGCTGATAGTGCTACTGCCTTGGTGTGATGATGACATTATGCTGTTCATGTGAATCTTGCATTTTTGTATGATATGCTGGTGTAGCCCTGTTGTTCCCAGGAAATTAGAGCCACAAGGTGGGTGAGGTAATATCTTTTATTGGAGCAACTTTTGTTGGTGAGAGAGAGACAGACAAGCTTTGGAGCTTTCACGGAGTTCTTTCTTCTTCCTGAAGAAGAGTTCTGTGAAAGCTCAAAAGCTTGTCTCTCTCACCAACAGAAGCTGATCCAATTAAAAATATTACCTCACCCACCTTGATATATATTCCCTCCCCCCCCCATATTACCTCACCCAGCTTTCCAGGAGTGAGTTTTCATGATGACATGGGAAGTGCTCTGACTGGTCCTGACTTCTCTGTATCAGCCCCTCTAGCTTGCACTGCAGCCCAGTATTTGGGGGCTGGGTGCCTGCAGCGCTGAGACTCTGTGAGATGAGGGACACACAGACCCAGCTGGGAGGGGAAGGGCACCTCCTCCTCGGCCTCTCTCTCTTGCTGCCTCCTTTTTCCCGAGTGGCCTCATGATGCACACAGCCAGCGTGGCTAGGTGCTGCATTGGAGAGTCTCCCAGTGCAGCCCCCCACCCCCTCTCCCCAATGCGAACCCCCAACAGACCCTGCGCACCTCTGTCTGATTGTCTCTCTCATGCGGGGGACTGTGCCCTCCCCGCCTTGCTCCTGTGTGCTGCCTGCTTTCAGGGGCCACACAAGAATGATGTTTTATAAGTACGTGTGTTATTTTGCATTTAAAATATAAAAAAGGTTTACAGTATTGTATATAAAATCAAAACATAATAAAACATGTTTTGATTTTATATACAATACTGTAAATGTTTTTTATATTTTAAATGCAAAATAACACACGTACTTATAAAACAATATCATTCTTGTGTTTTTATTTTAAGTACAAAATAAATATGTATAACAAATTTAAAAGTATGTAACTAGTAATTTGATATGGCGGTGGGTGGTGCCTTTTTTTATGTGTTCGCTTCCCCTGATGTTAGAACCTGGCTACGCCACTGCCTCCACTGCAAAGTCCCCTGTGGATACGTCGATAGCTTCATTGGCAGTTGAGAGTGGACTGAGCCAGGAGGAGGCAATCTTGGATGAAAAGTGGGAGGGGGAACCAGAGGCAGAGGATGACTCGGAGGCCAGACATGCATGCAGTCAGGAGATCTTTTCTACCCCATAGGAGCCTAGCCAGTTACAGCCGTCGGATATTGGCGAAGCGCAAACAGGAGAGGCCACCCCTGGTAAGTAGATCTGATTTTGGGAATTGCTGAAACGAGTTGTTGGGGGCAGGAGGGTTGTAGAAAGCAGGCTTGTCTCCCACCTCATGCCTAGTTTGAGTGGCGGAACAGGCTGTTGATAGACTCCCTCACTTCACATGAATATCCCTCAGAGATCTCCAGGAAACATTCACGGAGATACTGGGCAATCTGCTCCCACAGGTTCCTCGGCAAAGCTGCTTTGTTTCTTGCCTCATTAATGGTAACTTTCCCACGCCGCTGTGCCATCATGGGGTGGGGGGAGGGGGAAGGACCATAGCTGCACACAGGCTAGCTGCATAGGGGCCAGGGAAGAAGCTGCAGGCTTGGAGAAGACCCTCCCTTGATTCCCTGCTCACCCTCAGCGGCAGGATATCTTCCATAATGATCACATCTTGTGGAAAGTGTGGGGACAGGAATTATTATCAGGCCCATCCTACCTGGTTCTCCCCAAGAGCCACATGCCCAGTGTCCAGCAGGGTCTGGGAATAGTGATTTACCCTGCCCCTGCAGCTACTCACCATTTTGGGGGCCTTCTGGCTTATATGTGCTTGCCTGGGGTCAGCCAGTTAGTGACAGGTGTGAGAGTACTGGCTGTGTTTTAAAGCACTGAAACTGTGTTGTCTGTGTTGCAAACAATACTGCTTCTGTAAAATGTTTCATTTAAACATCACAGAAATGACCTTGGGAGGCCAGCCTCCCTTATTGGCGGCAGAACAGTTGCGAAGAATTAGAAAGTGTCCAAGAAGAACTAAGGAGGACTTTCTGCATGAGGTTATGAGGCACTCTGCTGCCAAGAAAAACGAATTGAAGGAGTGGTGGGACACTGAGAGGAGGGAAAGAAAGGAGAACGTGGCACACCAGAAAGAAGCCACAAAGCAGCTCTCAACAGTTATGGAGCACCAAGCAGACATGCTCCAGGTGATACTAGTTCTTCAAACCAAGCAGCTCCGCACCCACCCTTCCCTGCAGCTGCTGTCACAAAATTATTTCCCCATGCGCCCCCCCTACACCACCAGAACACTCTTATCAACCTCCTGGCTCCACTCCCTACTCGCAGCATTCCATTCCTCCCTCCCCACAGTCCAGCTGTGTGGACTCCCAATACCCACTGCACTCAACACCCATCCATCTGCAGTTTGGCCCTACTGAAGTACAGCACCCACTGCATCGTACTCCAAAGGAGAAGGTTGGGTATGATCCCTGGACATACACAAATCTGTAGCCATCCCGGGACCCCTCCTCCTCTTGAGACCTGCCGTTCCCCCATTACTTACATTCCCCCCTCCCTGCTGATGAATTTTTTCGTTTGACTCTCTTCTCTGGTTGTTGTCTTTCACTAAAAGAATTGTTTGTTTGAAAGCAATCTTTATTCTATTAAGTGAAAGCAAAAAGAGCACTGCAAAGCAACATACAGTTATGTTAATGCCCCTTCTTGCATCATGTGCACCAATTACCTCCTAGCATTACAAGCATTGCAATCCCGAGCATAGCAACAAATACTAGTGGCTTTCAGCTTCAAATTGCTGCCTCAAGGCATCCCTGATCCTTATGGCCCCGTGCTGTGCCCCTTTAATAGCCCTGGTCTCTGGCTGTTCAAACTCAGCCTCCAGGCACGGAGCCTCTGTGGTTCAGCCCTGAGTGAAGCTTTCGCCCTTCCCATCACAAATATTATGGAGCGTACAGCATGGGGCTATAAGCATAGGAATATTGTCATTGGCCATGTCCAGCTTCCCATACAGGCATCACCAGTGGGCTTTTAAACGGCCAAATGCACACTCCACAGGCATTCTG
This sequence comes from Mauremys reevesii, assembly GCF_016161935.1. NCBI lineage: Eukaryota > Metazoa > Chordata > Testudines > Geoemydidae > Mauremys > Mauremys reevesii. Next base: position 52,727,836 of record NC_052632.1, on the reverse strand, counting down.
CACTTGCTCAGCCTGTTGTTGAACCGCTCCTTGCTGCTGTCAAGTTGCCCCATGTATGGCTTCATGAGCCATGGCATTAAGGGGTAGGCAGGGTCTCCCAGGATCACAATGGGCGTTTTGACTTCCCCTACAGTGATCTTCTGGTCCAGGAAGAAAGTCCCTGCTTGCAGCTTCTTGAACAGGCCAGTGTTCTGAAAGATGTGTGCGTCATGCACCTTTCTGGACCAGTCTGCGTTAATGTCTGTGAAACGCCCACGGAGAGCCACAGAGAAATACCCCTTGTGATTAATGTACTCGGTGGCTAGGTGGTCTGTGCCAGAATTGGAATGAGTATGCCATTTATCACCTCTCCGCAGTTAGGGAAGCCCATTTGTGGAAAGCCATCCACACTGTCACGCACGTTGCCCAGAGTCATGGTCTTTCGGAGGAAGATGTGATTCATTGCCCTGCACACTTGCATCAACACGATTCCAATGGTTGACTTTCCCACTCCGAACTGGTTACCAACCGATCAGTAGCAGTCTGGTGTAGCCAGCTTCCATAGTGCAATCATCACACGCTTCTCCAGCAACAGGACAGCTCTCATTCTCGTGTCTGTGCGCCGCAGGGCTGGGGTGAGCTCATCACACAGTCCCACGACTGTGGCTTTCCTCATGCAAAAGTTCTGCAGACACTGCTTGTCATTCCAGACGTGCATCATGATGTGATCTCACCACTCAATGCTTGTTTTCCGAGCCCAGAAGCGGCGTTCCACTGTGGTCAGTACCTCTGTAAATGCCATAAGCATTTTGGTATCATAGCTACTGTGTGTGGCGAGATCAATGTCGCACTCCTCTTGCCATTGTAGTTTAAGGAATAATTCCACTGCCATTTGTGACGTGTTGGTAAGTGCGAACAGCATTCTTGTCAACAGCTTGGGATCCATTTCTGCAGCCAGCAAGAGGCAGGGCAGGGCACACAATTCACAAACCATTGAAAGATGGCACCAAATGTGGAGGAAAGCACAGGGATTACTGGGATGCGAAGCAATGCATCATGGGGCATTGGGACAGGACCCAGGAGGCCCCACAACCCCTTCCGCCTTCCCACAAGACTTAGCAGCAAAAGAGAAAGAGGTGCTCCATGGGATAGCTGCCAAGAGTGCACCACTCCAAATAGCGCCGGAAATGCTGCAAGTGTGAACACGCTATTGCACAGGCAGCTGACAGTGTGAACACACAACAATGGTTTTCTTTCAGTGCTCTCTGAGCGGCGCTGTAACTGCCAGTGCTGTAACTTTGCAAGTGTAGATGTGGCCTTAGTGACAACCATACAATACAATTCTCATAGCTTCATATGCATTAATGATATACATATATGGATAAAAAAATGACTTTCAGCAGATCATAACCTTTCCCTTGATGCATATAAAGCAGGCCATGTGAGGTAAGATTACAATCATATATAAATGAGGAAGATGGGGGTTAGAGGGCACTCCCCCAAGGTACAGACTGTCACAGAGAGCATGTGGGGTGATGGAGGATGCAGCTCGGGGCTCCTCTGGGATGACTAGGATGGCAGAAACCATAAAGCCACAACCTGACCACTACACCAGCTGGTTATCCAACCTTCCTGCTACAGTTCTGCTCATGATCAACTCAGTGCTCACATCCAAGCAATTCTACTTCCCACTGCCCAAATCTAGTCAGTCAGTTCTGCCTCCACTCTTTTTCAAGGCTTCCCGACTTTGTTCTCTGTAGGAAAGTACTTATTGCTTATGAAGGCCAATTTATCTGGCCAGTTTGAAGTTTCACAGTTTTTATATCTTTGATTTATCCCCTGGGAAAATTTAGATGTTCACACCAAATGGCGGAAGGGATTTTGCTCACAATTTGCTTTTAAATCACCTTCCAGCAGAAAGCAAGCATGGAAACTTGCAGCTAAAAAAAGGGAAATGTTCAGAAAGTTATTCAATTGTTAGAACAATCATAGATTGTTATTTAATATTGATATTGCGATAGCACACAGGTCAGGGTGCCTGTACAAATATGTTTGAGGATACAGGCTCTGCCACAAAGAATTTACAATCTAAGCTATCACAAACCATTCTGTAGCCTTCGGGAGAGCAGTCACTATAATAATCTTAATACTGTGACACAAATCCACAAAAAGAAGAAATGGACAGTTCAGACCAGGGGTGGAGATTGGGGGGGCCTGAAAGGGAGTTTCCCTCCACCCCTAAACTGTATACTTTGCTTTATTTTTCAGTAATTTACAATTAAATTTTTTTTTAAAACCCACCATTTTCCACACACCTGCAATTCCAGACCTATCTAAAAACTAAGAAAAACTAAAATGGATATTTGGAATTGTTTTGTGAAAGTGACTGTTGAACCATTGGTGGCTGATTCACAGCAAAATTTTACAAAACCTCCAGGCCAGGCTCTGCCACCATCTTCCTCAGTTCTGGATCTTGAATATTTGGGTGCAGTGAGTACAGGTTCTCTCAGCACAGGTACGACTAAAGATGGTATGAGAAGTGTAACTGTTCCTACAGATCTTGGAGGAAAAAGCAATGGGCCTAATCAACCACATCTGCCTGATTTTCCAAGGAGATTGTTTGGGAAACTCAACCATTCTTTTTCAGTTTTCCATTACAACAAATTTCCTTGGGTTGAATATTATGTTCAACAAAATGGTGTATTCTGATTTCCCTGCCGTCACATCTACTCTGAAACAGGCTATGTGGATGGTTCATTTATCAAAAAAGGTGTGCAAGATTGGAAGAAAATCTCTGAAAAATTATCTAAACATGCTGTTTCCCAAGTTCATGTGAAGTGCTTCAAATATAGTGAAGAAACTGGATCAGTAGCAGTCAAGCTTTTGGCAAGCCACAAAAGTACTATTGAGAGAAACCGGGATTATTTTACTAAGGCTTGTGATATTGTCAAGTTACGTTCGAAACTTGGTTTACAGTTTTGAGGGCATGATGAGGGAAAGGAATCTAAATTGAAAGGGAATTTCCATGAAGTTTGTGATTTGTTTTCAAAGTATGATGAAACTTTAAAGAAAATGCAGGCAAGTTATTTTAATTACACACACCCTGAATTTCAAAACAAAGCGCTGCAGATTTGTGCGGATTTGGTTTGCAAAGAAATTGTACAGGCAGGGAATAAGACCGTTTACCACCCCCCACCCACCCACCCCTGTAATTGCAGATGAAGCTGGGTTAGTTAAGACAGAGGATCTTTCATTTTGCATCAGATACGCAGAAAACCTAGAGATTAAAGAAAGGTTCATGTGCTTTTATCAATTGTTCATCTTCCCAAAATGCAAATAGCATCTATACTGCCATAAAGACAGCTTTGGAGATGAGTGGGTTGCAGAATGTGCCGATGGTTGCACAATCTTATGATGGTGCTTCTGTGATGTCAAGACACGTAGCTGGGATTCAGCAGCAAATGAAAGAAGACCATCTGTTTGCAATGTATCTACCTTGCATGGCACACAAACGCAACCTCGTCCTCATGGAGTGCTGTAAAATAAGTCATAGTGCTGTGGGCTTTTTAAATGTACTTGAGAAATTGTATCCAGTCTTTGTGGAACCAAACAATCACCAGAATTTTCTTGACATGCACAGAGCTTTGGGTCTTAAACATCAAGAGATCATGCAGCCCAGTGATACGTGCTTGGCATGTAAGTGGAGAAGTGTTTGCAGAAAAAAAAATCACAACACACTGCCATCATGCAGTGTCTACAAGATCTGAGTGAACAAGGCAAAAAAAGGTCTGTGGGAGCCAACAGCCTTTATCATCACATACCTGGAGTTTCATTTATTGCATGCTTGCTTATCTTTCAGCATATTATGAAAGTTCATGTTACTCACAAAGGACTTCAGGGTATCGACACCACACTTGCAAAAGCTTCCTCTATCATAGAGAAAATGAAAGTGTACTTTGAGAAACGCAGAAGTGAAGAAGGCTGGAATGAAATGTGGAAAGAAATTACAGAATACTGTCGAGACCATAACAGTGCAGTGCCAGATGAAGACACACTTCACTCGCCAAAAAGCAAAAGAGTAGTAAAAGCCTTAGCAGTTCTTAGGGACTTCATTGTCCCAATAACGTTGGGTTAAAGAGAGCATGTATAAGAGGCAATAAATGCATGTGAAACGCCCAAGACTGTAACTGCACCTGAAAAAAACAGGTGGCATCAGCAGTTGTACCTTCCTGCTTTGGATGTCATAATTGCAGTTAAAGAGATGATTCTCAAAAGAATCAAAGGAAATTCCTGAAGCGCGTGACACAGTGTTTAAGGTGTGAAAAAATGGCATTCATCCACTCTTGCAGAAATATGCAGACCCACTCAACATAAATCCTCACCTTGTAGCTGGAGAAATGGACATTCTTACCAATACGGAATCTCCGGTTACCTTTCAAAGACTTCAAGAAGAAATGTCTCAGATTGCCTATCCAAAACTATTACCAACACATTCAGTTAGCTGTCACATTACCAGTCAGGACAGCCACATTGGAACGAAGCTTTTCTGCAATGAGACTGTCATAAACATACTGCTAAGGGTAGCATAAAATCCCTCCTTTACCTGTAAGGGGTTAAGAAGCTCAAATGACTGGTTGGCACCTGACCAAAAGGACCAATAAGAGAAGAAAATCCTTTCAAATCTGTGGGGGGAGGTTTTTGTTTGTGCTCTCTTTGTTGTTTTCTCCTGGACAGAGAGGGACCAGGGCAGGAAAAAAAACATCTCCTAAAACCTTACCTGAAATAAGCATCTAAGATTACAAATGGTAAGTAATAGCAAGGAAATGCATTAGATTACCTTTTGTTTTAGCTTGTAAATTTTCCCTATGCTAAAAGGTAATTTTATTCCTGTTTTGTAACTGGGAAGCAGATTCAGAGGGGAATCCTCTGGGTTTTAAATCTTTTTATTTACCCTGTAAAGTTATCTTCCATCCTGATTTTGCATGTGTGATTCTTTTACTTTTTTTTTTAAATAAAATTCTTATTCTAAGAACCTGATTGATTTTCAGTGTTCTAAAAAATAGGGATTTGGTCTGTGCTCACCTTGTTAACCTAACGGTTGGTGCCCCCCAGAAAAGGGGGTGAAGGGGCTTGGGGGGATATTTTTTGGGGGGGGATAGGGCTCCAAGTGGTCCTTTTCCTGAATCTTTGTCTAACTCACATAGTGGTGGCAGCAATACCATCCAAGGACAAGGAAAGTATTTGTGCCTTGGGGAAGTTTTTAACCTAAACTGACAGAAATAAGCTTAGGGAGTCTTTCATGTGGGTCCCCACATCTGTATCCCAGAGTTCAGCATGGGGAGAGAACTCTGACATGGTGGCAGTGTGGTGGGATCATTTTGAATCAGAAGCACAGACCTCAGGATTTTAAAAACATTTTTTCTTTTGGCTGATTGAAAACCAGGGATTTTTTTTAAATTTTTTTTTGGAGGGGGCTGAGAGCAGCTGGAGTTTTTTTTTCTTTGCCTGGAGGCAGAGGAGTTAAATTACAGCAAGGGAATTCACAAGCTGGTTTTTTTTTTTCTTTCTAGCTCTCGGGTTAGGCTAGACTAAGTGCAGGAAGGCTAGGATGATGGAAAGTGAGGTCCAAAAGAAACTAGAATTAGCCAGATTGGAAGCTGAAGAGAGACAGAAAGAACATGAAAGATATATGGCCTTCAAGCGCTTGGAGTTGGAAGTGGAGGAGATGCTTGGAGGTGAAATGCTTGGAGATGGAAATGGAGGTGAAATGCTTGGATACGGAGTTAGAGCTGAAGTGCTTAGATCTGGAAAGGGCTAAGCTGGGTCTACCAGATAACCCTTACAATCCTTCTCCAGGTATCGCTCCCCACTCCAAAAAATTCCCCACCTACAAGGTAGGCGATGATACAGAGGCCTTCTTAGAAAATTTCGAAGGGGCCTGCCCTGGCTACAGCATCTCTACAGACCAGTATATAGTGGAGCTGAGGCCACAGCTCAGTGGACCCTTAGCAGAGGTGGCAGCTGAAATGCCTAAGGAACACATGAACAGCTACGAACTTTTTAAAAAAAAGGCCAGAATTAGAATGGGGCTAACACCTGAGCATGCCTGTTGTCAGTTCAGAGCCCTAAGGTAGAAACCAGACGTGGCATTTTCCCGAGATGCCTACCACACTGTAAAAAATGGGGATGCCTGGATATCAGGAGCAAGTGTTAAATTTCTGGAAGATCTGTCCTTCCTAATGCAAATGGAACAGTTCTTAGAGGGTGTTCCAGAGGAAATAGAAAGGGACATCCTAGATGGGAAGCCCCAAACTGTAATCAAGGTGGGGGAGATCGGAATCAAATGGGTGGATGTGGCGGAAAAGAAGAAAACTAGTAGCAGTTGGAGCAGATATCAGAAGGGGCAACCTGAAACTATACCCTACCGTTGGGGGCAACCCAAAGCCCCACCTGGCTACATCCCAAGGAAAATCCCAAGCACCTTATCGTCCCACCATACCAGTCTCCAGCAACCCACCTCGCCCCAGTGACCAGTCAGCTGGGTGATGTTTTAAATGTAATGAGCTGGGGAATGTGAAGGCCAACTGCCCCAAGAACCCAAACAGATTGCAGTTCATTACACCGGAATCACATCAAAAGTCCCCAGGCCCAGTTGCCTCCCAGATACCCTCAGAGTGAGTGGGAAACTGTGAGTGTGGGTGAAAAGAAGGTTACCGCCTGGAGGGACACTGGAGTACAGGTGTCAGCTATCCGCCAATCCTTAGTGGACCCCAAATTCATCAACCCAGAGGCCCAAGTGATGATTCAACCCTTCATGTCAAACTCTTTAAACTTGCTTATAGCCAAGTTGCCTGTCCAGTACAAGGGCTGGTCAGGAATGTGGACTTTTGCAGTCTATGATGATTATTCCATTCCCATGCTGCTGGGGGAAGACTTGGCCAACCATGTGAAGCTAGCCAAGAGGTGGGAATGGTCACCCGCAGCCAGGCTAAACAAGTCTTCACATCTAGCTCCGTTCCTGAACCTTCTACAAGGGCCCCGTCTGTGTTACCAGAGACTGAGACTGAGGTGGTGGAACCGGACCCCATGCCAACATCTGCGACAGCAGTAGTAGATCCAGTCTCAGAGACCCAACCAAAAACCAATCCCAGAACCAGAACTGGCAGAGCAACCAGCATCAGAACCATTGCCAGCACTAAATCCAGTGCTTGCAATCCTATCTACAACTCCAACGCCAGAGGTCACCACCGAGTCTGCACTGGCAGCAGCAGATAAACCTACGCAGGAGGCTCAGCCGGAGCCTGAAATACAATGTAGTGCACCAGCAGAGAGTGGTTCACAGTCAGCAGAAACAGCCCATCACCTACATCGCTTCCAAAGGGACCAAGCCCAGGTCCACAAGCCAGTGAGGAACTGATGTCTCCAGCATCAAGGGAACAATTCCAGGCAGAGCAGGAAGCAGATGAAAGCCTCCAGGGAGCTTGGATGGCGGCACGGAGCAACCCACCACCTCTCAGCTCTTCTAATCAATCCCAGTTTGTTGTAGAAAGAGGTCTTTTATATAAGGAAACTCTTTCTGGTGGGCACCAGGAAGACTGGCATCCTCAAAGACAGTTGGTAGTTCCAACTAAGTACCGGGTAAAGCTCTTGAGCTTAGCCCATGATCATTCTAGTGGCCATGCTGGGGTGGACAGGACCAAAGACCATTTGGGGAAGTCCTTCCACTGGGAGGGAATGGGCAAGGACGTTTCTTCCTATGTTTGGTCTTGTGAGGTGCGCCAAAGACTGGGAAAACCCCAAGACCAGGCCAAAGCCCCTCTCCAGCCACTCCCCATAATTGAGGTTCCATTTCAGCGAGTAGCTGTGGATATTCTGGGTCCTTTTCCAAAAAAGACACCCAGAGGAAAGCAGTGCATACTGACTTTCATGGATTTTGCCACCCAATGGCCGGAAGCTCTAAGCAACACCAGGGCAAAAAGCATGAGCCATGCATTAATAGACATTTTTGCCAGGGTAGGTTGGCCCTCCGACATCCTTATGGATTCGGGAACTAATTTCCTGGTAGGGACCATGAAAAGCCTCTGGGAAGCATATGGGGTGAACTACTTGGTTGCCACCCCTTACCACCATCAAACAAATGGCCTGGTGGAGAAGTTTAATGGAACTTTGGGGGCCATGATACATAAATTTGTAAATGAGCACTTCAATGATTGGGACCTAGTGTTGCAGCAGTTGCTCTTTGCTACAGGGCTGTACCACATCCCAGTTTAGGGTTTTCACCATTTGAACTTGTGTATGGCCATGAGGTTAAGGGGCCATTACAACTGTTGAAGCAGCAATGGGAGAGGTTTACGCCTTCTCCAGGAACTAACATTCTGGACTTTGTAAACAACCTGCAAAACTCCCTCCGAGACTCTTTAGTCCTAGCTAGAGAAAACCTAAAAGATGCTCTGGAAGAGGAAAAAGCCTGGTACGATAAACATGCCAGAGAGCGTTCATTCAAAGTAGGGGACCAGGTCATGGTCTTGAAGGCACTCCAGGCCCATAAGATGGAAGTGTCATGGGATGGGCCATTTACGGTCCAAGAGTGCCTGGGAGCTGTTAACTGTCTCATAGCATCCCACCTCTGCCACCATGTCAGGAGTCCCTCCCCACTCTGAACTCTGGGGAAATTTTAACATAAGCTGGTGGATATAAGCTTAGGGGGTCTTTCATGCAGGTCCCCACTTCTGTACCCCAGAGTTCAGAGTGGGGAGGGAACCCTGACAGACAGATTAGAAACTGATTTCATTCAACCATGGGAGAAGAGATTTTTTTTTTTCACTGGCTCTTCTTCACATAGAAGCCAATTTAACTGCAAAGTTGATTCCAGGAAACATTGGACATTTATGCTAAGCGAAGGGAAATATGATTGCATTCACATTAAGGTAAATACAGTATTTCTATATTAAAACAATGTTTGTGTATCTCTAAAACCAGGGAGACATGATTCATAGTTACATGAAACTGCTCAGTTCTGTTTATTCAAGAATTAGTTTTTATGATAATGTTGAGTTTTAAGAGGTAGCTGGTAAACGTCAAATAATTAAATTAAAAGAAAAAATTAAGGGTGATTAAATAATGAACATAAACTGTATTTGTGACTTCAAGTACACTGTAATTTAAGTACCACTAACAATCAGTAAATCCAGAAATTAGACCTATAGCTATTTTTAATAGTAGTAAGCCCTCCACCCTTCCAAATATAGAAATCAAACTATTCCTATGGTTCAGATAGAAATTTATCATGTGTCTTCCAATAGCAAGACATCAAGGTTTGTAATAACTAAGCCATTAGGCTTTAGTCTGCTAGGAAAGTGTATTGCTCTGTGTGTGCAATGAATCTGTTATGTGGAAAAAGCTTGATCCTGTTCATAATTTAAATCTAAATAGAAACAGCATCAAAGAAATTTATGTAATCAAGGGCCATCTCCTCAGAGCCAGATCAACACAATATGACATAGACTAGGCAACAGCTACCAGGGGCGGCTCTATAAAGTAGGCTGCCCCAAGCAGCGCGGAGCGCTGCGCCGCCCTTCCCCGGTCCCGCGGCGGGTCCCCTCTTCCCGCGGCTCCGGTTGAGCTCCTGCCGGCATGCCTGCGGCAGGTCCACCGGAGCCCGGGACCAGCTGACCTGCCGCAGTCATGCCTGCGGGAGCTCAACCGGAGCCGCGGGAAGACGGGACCCGCCGCAGTCATGCCTGCGGCAGGTCCGCTCGTTCCGGGCTCCGGTGGACCTGCCGCCGGCATGCCGGCGGGAGCTCCACCGGAGCCAAATGCCGCCCCCCCGGGAAACGGCCGCCCCAAGCACCTGCTTGGCGCGCTGGGGTCTAGAGCCGCCCCTGACAGCTACAACCAGGAGTGGATTTTCTCTCAAGGGATGCTTTGACAGACTGGGAGTGATGTAAATCAAATAGAAGTAACTATAGTGAGAATTTGGATTTCATCCATTTTTATAGGGTTTGGCCAAGAGAGACAGACCCTGTGGGAAGGGTTCAAAGTATTTTGTTGCTTTCAGGCCCTCCATGTGGAAAATGGGTGTTAGCTTATAAGCCAAGCCTGTGTATAAGCTGTTTCTGGTTTTTAAGATATGTTTTCTCTGAAATGCTTTTGTCCTGAATAAATAGTACTTTGCCTTGTGAGAGCTGGCTAGTCACTGGTTAACTGTGCCATTACCCCTTAGGTAACAGGATGGCAGGAGCTGAACTAAGCTCAGACTTGCTTAATGAACTTGCAGGCGGAATTCTAGCCCCGTCTAGAGGGAGAGAAATATAGGACTGTACCCTGAGAACGGTGACAGCTTGAGGCCTGAGACCTAAGTGGGGTGGCCTCAGTTGGTATGTCTGTACTGCCCGGTAAACCTTGCCTCAGACTCAGGTTTGAGACCAAGGCTCACTTCCATTCACATACAAATCAGTCGGAATCAGGCCAGGAACCCCTCTGGACTCAGGCCTGCAGATCCTGTGAGGAGAGTGGGTCACAGCCCGAGTCTTGCTGAGTCGGTCGGAGCCCTGTCATTCTGCAGTGTGGATGCAAGTCAAGCCACAGACCTAAGTCAGAAGGTCTGTGCAGTGCAGTATGGCTGTGTTAGCATGGCTATGAGATCTGGGTTCAGCAATTGTAAATCTGGATTTACAGTGTAGTGTAGATGCTAAAGTGCTTGGAAACACCAAGTCCACAAGCGTGGAACCCACAGACCTGGGTTTACAATGCCTACCCAATGAGGTCATGGGCAGGTCAGAGGTGCAGTGACTTCAGGCACTGTGATATCACGGCACTTTCATTATTTTCTTGTGGCTTGTAGCCCATGAAGATTAACTCTGTATTTCTGGAACAGCCTTCCAAGGGGAGTATTGGGGGCAAAATACATCTCTGGCTTCAAGACTAAGCTTGATAAGCTTATGGAGGGGATGGTATAATGAGATTGGTCTTTGACTACTAGCGGTAAATATGCCCAATGGCTTGTGATGGGATGTTAAATGGGGTGGGATCTGAGTTACTACAGAGAATTCTTTCCTGGGTGTCTGGCTGGTGAGTCTTGACCACATGCTCAGGGTTTAGCTGATCACCGAATTTGGGGTCGGGAAGGAATTTTCCTCCAGGGCAGATTGGCAGAGGCCCTGGGGGTTTTTCGCCTTCCTCTGCAGCATGGGGCAAGGGTCACTTGCTGGAGGATTCTCTGTACCTTGAAGTCTTTAAACTATGATTTGAAGACCTCAATAGCTCAGACATAGGTTAGGGGTTTGATACAGGAGTGGATGAGTGAGATTCTGTAGGCTGCGTTGTGCAGGAGGTCAGACTAGATGATCATAATGGTCCCTTCTGACCTTAAAGTCTATGATTCTATGAATACTGTTCTGACGCATGGGTTATAGATGTCTGTACAGCGCCTAGCACAATGGGGACCTGGTCCATGACTAGGGCTCCTAGGTAATATATATATACATTATCATAATGGCCTTTCGATATAGCTTTGGCAGGGGTAGACAAAAAATAGAAATTTGCATGGATCTCTCAATTTTGTGTATTTCCAATGATATTTCATGAAATAGCTTTGAAGCTAAATGCAACTGCCCTACGAGGTATGTGTAAACTGCAATAAAAGACCCACAGCATGGCCAGGGCTCACCCGGGTCAGCTGGCTCTGGCTCGCAGGGCTTGGGCTGCAGGGCTAAAAATTGTAGTGGAAATGTTTAGGCTCAAGTTGAATCCTGGGCTTCAAAACACCATGAGGTGAGGAGGTCTCAGAGCTCAGGCTCCAGCCTGAGCCTGAACATCTACACAGCGCGAGCTCCATGAGCCTGAGTCAATCGACCTGGGCTCTGAGACACACGGCCATAGGGGGTTTTATTGCAGTGTAGACATACCCAAAGGGAGCAAGAGAGAATGTTTTGCAGAAAAGACTCTTGAGAGGTACCAAATATCACTGTCTTAGGGCTCAGTCTTACAACATCCCAAGCACCCATTTAACGCACTTAACAGGATCGGACCCTAAGAGAAAATAAAATAATAAACTAAATAGGGAACCTAAGAAATTGTTTTTCCTTATATTTAAATTGAGGTAGGATCAGGCAACAGCTCAAACCCTTTCACCCCAGTTCCTGAGGCTGCGAGAGAGTTTCCTCAGGGACTCACTCACCTTTCCGAGTAGGTTCCTCAAATAGCATCCTGAATAAGCAGGCAGTGACCACATGGTGCACTATTACCTGCACACTGCACAGCAGAGGTTCTCAAACTGTGGTCTGCGAGCTCCATTCAGGTGGTCTGCGGATAATTCCCTCTAAGGTGCGCTCCTGGGCGGCTGCACATGAGAGAATGAAGGCCACCCACCTAATTAGTGGAGCCGCGCAGGTGTGGCTCCACTAATTAGATGCCTGGACCCTGGAGAAGACACATATGTAAGGTGAGGTGGCCTTGGGGGGAATAGGGGGCAGTGGGGTGAGAAGAAGGGGGTGGGGAGAATTTGAGACATGCAGGGCTGCAGTGGCCAGAGAAAGAGGTGAATTTCCCCGGCTTCAGCTGCTGGGGAGAGACCCCCACTCCTTCCCAGCCCCAGCTCAGGGGCTGCTGCGGCGGGGGAGAGACCCCCCCCTCCTTCTTAGCCCCAGCTCAGGGTGGCTGCAGCGGGGGAGAGAGGGCACATCCACTGCATTAGAAATGTAAGACTACTGATATTAAAATATGAGTCGTGTGCTTTTATTTGTAGACTAAAAAACGTTATTAAGGTTTTTTTAAATATAGCGCTTTTATCCAAAGCACTTTACAATAGTTAGCTAATGGTACATACAACATTTGGAAAGATCATTAAGTGGTCCGCCGAGACCCTCAGCAATTTAAGTGGTCTGTGAAAAAAAAAGTTTGAGAACCACTGCGTACAGTAATTACTCTATAGCCCATTGTATCTGCTTACACTGTCTGCCTAGTTCTGTTGGTTTCATGTCTTGCTCTCTGTAACGTCCCTGACACTGCTCCTCTCACCACTGTTACTCTGCCCCATACTAGTCATTCTTCCCATCCCCACTTCCACAGGACCCTGTTACTGTCACTGCAGTTCTGCAATCCCCTCCTCCCAGTTGCCCTTTTCCAGCTGCCCTTGACTCTTTTGCTTCTACCATTTTAACCAGTTGGTTGACTCCCTCCATGTGCCCAAACAATCCTGAGAAACTGCAGTGAGTGGGAAGCAGGCTATTCTGTCACTCTAGGCATGATGGTTCATCAGGTCATTATTGGCCCAGACACCATGTAACTGAACTTGGACATCCTGAATCTTATTAGTATCATGTTTATGTAAGCAGACTCAGGATGAGCTCTACCCTGACATCTGGTGGTAGATTATGGGGAGTGCAGAAAGAAGTTTCAAGTATTTGCATTAGCATTTCAGTTATTTGCATTGGCACTCCCACCCCACTTAGCATGCCACGCAGCAGCCTGGGATGGTTATTTTCACAGCTGTGGGAGCCCCAATTTCATTGTTATTGGGGCAGGAGCAATAAAATGTTGTCATCCTGATTAAGTAAATGAGGAACTACAAAACTGTCTTATGATAGAGGGTTTCATTATCAATTAAATAGCAATTGCTAGACAAGGGACATGGATTCCAAAACCCAGTCAAGAGAGAGGCTGGGGACAGATATCTGTACTTGGTGGTGCAGGCTCCTTGTGTGAGCCAGAAGCACCAGTTCCACCTATGCCTCTCTCCATTGTGGAATGTCAGAGTTAATTTTTGATTCCCTTAAGAATCTAGATGCAGGTTACTGAGCTGAATTCACTGGAGCTCCCCTACTATGAGCTGGAATCACTAAGAGCTGAAATCACTGAAGAGCTGGACTTGCTGAGCTGAGAGCACTGAGTACTGTGCTAATGAGTGGGGGAGCCTGAAGCAATACTGGCAGAGTGGAGTGGAGCAGTTTGTGCAGCCACAGGGGAGTGGAGCCGAGCAGCTCGCGAGGACGGCCGGAGCAGATCACAGGACAGCTGGTGGACCAGAGCAGCTGGCAGAGCAGAGCAGCCCACAGAGCAAGCGGAGCTGAGCTGTTTGCGGGGTCGACTAGTGGAAGCAGAACCCCACGAAGAGGCAGGGCAGTTGGCCCTGAACTACATAAGGTGCCCCTTTCTACCCAGGCTGGGGAGGGGGACCTCTGCAGAGAGACTCTTGAACTCTGGGGCTGCACTGACCCGGGACAGAGACTTTTGGATTGTGGGACTTTTGGGACTGTGGGTGATTTTGGGGGGGGTTGCTGGACTCAAGGGCCCAGAGAGAAGGACACGGCCCAATTTGCTGGGGTGGGTCTTTACTCACGGTTTGACCTATGAACTCTAATTGAGGTATTTTCCCAATTTAATGCTTGTTGTTTATCTCATGTGATTAAACCTTTTCTGCTACACCAAGAGTCTGTGCTTGCGAGAGGGGAAATATTGCCTCCTTGAGGCGCCCAGAGGTGTGTGTAAGATTTTCCCAGGTCACTGGGTGGGGGCTCGAGCTGGTTTGCATTATGTTGTGGGGAAGGGACCCCTATGTATTGAACCTGGCCCTTGCTGCTATCGTTTCAGTCTGGCAGAGGGGTTACATTTACAATTTGTCCAGAGCTCAGATACTGCAGTGATGAGCATGATCTATTATCATTTCTATTGCAGTAGTACTTAAAGATAGCAACTAAGGCCAGGGCCCATTGAGTGAGGTACTATACGTACACAACACACTGGTCAGTGTACATTGTGTATCTCTCTCTGTGGACCTGCTACAGCTGTCAGATTAAGAGCATGGTTCTCTATCTCAGCTTCACTTCTGAAGGTCCCTGGTTCAATCTCTAGGATCGGCCACAAAGGAAGCTGACATATATATACAGAGTAAGAGTCTTTGCCTGGAAGACTTATAGTCTAAATAAACAAACACCGCAGGCAAACAATGGGAGAAAAAAAAAGTATTATCCTCATTTTACAGCTTGGGAATGGACGCACAGACAGACAAAGTGACTTGCCCAAAGGCATACAGAGAGCATATAGCAGACCCAGATGCTAAACCAGTATCTCCTGAGACCCAATGCAACCTTGACCACAAGACCATCCTTCCTCTCAATTAACTACATAGATGGATACAGAGATTATACAGATACAATTAGATCTTCCATGCAAGGTTTCACTTGCCATTGAGCCTCTGCTATCATCCTCTTATCATAACTGAGCTAAACCTCCCTTTCAGGGAGGCTCCTGTCCATCTTGTTACACTCAGGATTTCATCCCAGCTTCTTGCAAGACTTGCAAGGAATCCACAATGCATGGATGGTTCCTCTTGTTTTGCCTAGTCCATTGTCTTCTGACGGCTGCTTTTTTTATTGGTTCCTGCACTGCCTGGTAATATACAGTGGCCCTCCTCAAGCATGACAGATAATGGGTCCCTCTCAAATATCGAACAGCAGCTGTCCCCACCTTAGAGTGGGGCAAGCCTCCCACCTAGTGGTTATAGTTTGGGGGTGGGGCAGCAGCCCCATCTTGCACTTATGGGTTAGGATAGGGATTCCCAACCCTTTTTCCCCTGAGGACCCCCTGTACAGCTGCAATAAGCACTGCGGCCCATTAACACTTCGATGAAAAATATTAATTTTAATAGTTACATACATATAAATTCTAACACTGTAAATAAACAATGTACACATTTCCTTTTCATTTTAATGTAAACAATTGTAATGTTAGAAATTCCTAGCAATATGCACTCAAAGAAATGCTTCCACGTCTTTGAAACCAAACCGTTTTAGTGAAACTACACTTAAAAAAATGCTCAGAGCAAAATGGGGTGTTCAAACAGGGAAAACACAATTTTGTATAAAACTGAACAAACACGTTAACAACATTGTTTAAAAAAACAGTGTTATTATTGGATTTTAAAACAAAATAGTTGTCCGACTTTGAACACTACCTTGTGTGTTCTATTTTTTTGTGTAAAATCTGAATATCTGTGCTGTGTAAGTGAAGACCCAACCCTATTCTCTACCAGTTAGAAAAGGATCAAATATTTAGGGTTACCATATTTCCTAAAGGGAAAACAGAACACTGCAAGGGGCTAGCCTGAGGCCCCTCCCCTGCATTGGGGGCTGGCCCGAGCCCTCCCCCACCCCGCACACCCGCGTTGCTACTCACCCAAGCACTGACTGCACCCTGCGTGAGACTGGGGCTGGCGGTCACTACTCGCTCAAGCCCTGCCTGTCCCCCACCCAAACCCTGCTTCCCCCTCTGTGTGGGGCTGGCATCACTGCTCACCCCCTGCACATTCCTCCACACCCCACTTTTTTGACAAAAGTGGGCATTTGTCCCATTTGCTCTTGGTCAAGTTGGCAAGAGCAAACAGGACAAATGCCCACCTTTGCTAAATAACAGAATTCAGAACATCTGATGCAGCTCTTCATTCATTTCTTTCGATGGCAGTGCCTGTTGACGCAGTGGGTAGCAGTAACATTCAGAGTGACTTCTCACACTCGAGCGACAACTCCACTTCACTTACCTGTCATAACAGCCGCTCCATCAGTACATATCACAACACATTTGCTCCAGTGAATTTGAGGTAATGAAATAATTCAGTAACTGAAAGATCTCAGCACCAGTTGTTCAGGTTGGTAACTCTGCAGAATAAAAGTTCTGTCAGTTTGTTTTTGAGTATAAACCGCACATAAATCATGAGCTGTGCTAAGTTTGCTACATCAGTGGTTTCATCGAGCTGCAGTGCCAAATAACTGGCATCACCAATTGTTTCAATGAGCTGATCTTTTGTTCCTGTTTTCCTTGCAGCTTCTTCACCTAGAACCTCTCAACACACATCTTGCATGGAACGCAAAATCAAATCCTCTCCGATAGCATGAGTGAGGGTTGCAATTCTCAGTACAACCAAATGGATGCTTGTAAGCTCTTTTCTATTTGCATTGTGGTTTTCTCCAGTACTGATCTCTGTTTACTCAGTTCTTTTTTTTTTTTTAATCACAAAAAACTCTAATGGTTTATTCTGCTGCAATGTACAGTGTTTTTGCTTCTGTTGATGCTCAAGTTTTGATGGCTTCAAACACTCATTCTCTAACGTTTCGCAGCATATAACACATGGGTACTCAGCCAATCCAGTAAAGGAGAATTCAAACTTCAACTATGTGTCATCATATTTTCTTACCACTTTCTTCATTTTTTTGGCTGGATCATTTCGTGCTGCTGTAGATGGTCTAGGATGCTACCCTTACTTCAGTGCTGCTGCTAGTGGTAGCACTGCTTCAGAGCTAGGTGCTCAGCCAGCAGCCACCGCTTTCAGGCCACCCCCACCGGGCTGCACAGGAAGGAGTTTCTGAGCCCAAGGGTTCCTTCAGCCATACACCCCCTGACCACTGTGCCTGCGGGAAGAGGGGATCTAGGGGTGGCCTGCTGACTCTGCAGGGGTGAGTCCTATTGCCTACACCTTCCTGCCAGGCTGGCAGCTCCAAGCAGCACTTCCCGCCCCCCTGGCCAGACGAATCATGGGATTCAGCTCAGAACAGGAAGAGCCACGAACCCTCCAGTCTCCTCCAGCTGCTGACTCTAGGGTCCAGCCCCTTCTCCTTGCCCTCCGCCCACTGGCTCTGCTGTGCCCTCTGTCACCTGCAAGGGGTGCTGGGCTCCTTTGGCCCTGAGTGGGGGCTATGGTTGGCTGTCACTCTGCCAACATATACTTTTGGGGGGGGCAATCCCCCCCTCCCCCAAACTCTGCCCCTGGCAGACCACCTGGGACTGTGTCACAGATCACCTTTGGGTCATGGCTCAGTTTGGGAACCCCTGGGTTAGGGGAACCCAGACCTGCCCACTCCACCAGGTTCCAACCCAGGGGCCCTCTTGAGCACCATAAGATAGGTGTCCACTACCTGCGGTTCAGCTAACACTCTCCCCTGGGCCTCTTCCTACCATTCTGCCCTTCCCCTTGGAGTGCAGCATGGCTGGTGGTTGTCCCTGGCAACCTGGCCCATGGGTCTCAGCAGGGTGGGCAGTCTTGACTTTGTGCAGCAGAACTCCCCCCGGAAATGCCTTCCTGGCCCAGTCTCTCTGCAGCAGCGAATGCCGGTCTGCCTCTCTCTGCCCACCACCCTGCTGTGCTGAAGAGATGACCTTTTGAGTTCCGCCTCCAACTGGAGCATGCCCAGCAGGCCTGTCAGGACAGAACTTCACAGGTCCAGAGTAGCTCTTGCACCCTTACCTCTCCCCTGTGTGGTTTATCCACCCCATCACACCACCTCAAATTGTCTGTTCTCTTACAGTCCCCTGCCTAGGGAGGAGTACTCATTTGTCTGTGATGACCTCAGAAAGCTCTCTTATTTCCTAAGAGATTCCACTTATTTGCCACATGGGATAATTACTCACCTGTAATTTTGCTTCACACTGTAGCACAAGTGTAATCTACCTGACCACTCAGCAAGAGGAACAAGATTATTGCCAAAACATAGCAAAATGATTTTTCATCTACTAGTGAAGACGCCAGGCCATACCAACAACAGTCACCAACTAGTGGGTAAATATGCAGCTAAAACCACACAGTGACTTTCTATCTTTTGAGGAAAAGCATTGTATGTTTAGAGCTGGCCAGCTTAATCACAGGTCCTTAAAAAAAATAATTTCTCAACACGAGAGCTGGGAACACTGAACACCCTTTGCCTTCATCTGATGAAGGCGTCAGTGTTGTAAAACGTATGATTTGCCTTTACATGAAAATACATGGGACAATGAAGATCTCGCACCTAACTTTAATGAGTGACACAATACACCACACCAACAAGTCAGCCAGACACAGTCAGCTCTGAGGACTGAAGCCTCACTAACTCCATGCCTCATTTCTGGTTCTAACAATCATGACGCGGTCAAGCACTGCCAGTGCAAAGGCTTGGGTTAGATGAAGGCATTGCTGCAGCTTCATGCACCAAGACACGACAATGATGAATACTGTACCCTAGGCCGGGGTCTCATGCTTCATAGCTTCTGTCGGCCAAGCTCATTGCACACACCGAGGCTCCTTGCCCCGTCCCACAAGTTCCCTGTCCCCCCCCACACTTCCTCCTTTGCTACATGCCAGGGGCACTGAGTGTCCTCCATGTTCTTCCCCCATGCCAGAGTCACTATGTGTCACCTTATTACCCCCCTTTCCTTCCTTCCCCACCCTGCTGGGGCTCTGTGTATTAACCTATCCCTCGGTTTCACATTCTCTCCCCTTAGGCCAGGGACTCCGTGAACCCCATTTTGCCCTTCCTTCCAGTATCATCTCTCTTCTTTCTGTCTAGGAGATGAGTCATTCAGGGTGTCCCAGGGGAGGGACAGAGCTGAGGTGTTACTATGATGGAAGTCATTAGTGGCTGCCATCAAGTGGTCTTTGATCTATAGACAATTGCCGAGGTGTTTGAAGCTGTGGCTCTGCTTAAACAACCACCAAGGCCTGCTATTATCCCCATCTTTCCCCTTCCAGTTTCCCCCAAAATCAATAGGGTTCTGCCCATTGGTGCCTTGAATGTTCACTGAATTTTTGGCATTGATTGGATGTGGCATTCAGAAGTTATTGCATTACATCCAAACAAACAGAGAAATAGCACGCTGAGTGTAGCAGCTCAGAAAAAAAAACATGCAAAAAATCTGTTACGGATTCAAAAGTTTTTGTTTCAAATTAAACATTAATGTTTCAAACATTAAAAAATCAAGAGTTAGGCCCCATAAATCATGACTGGCCTAAAAATTGAGAGATTAACTTCTGCTTTTTTAACCTTTAGCATGCACAGAGTTCATGTTTTCAAATGTTTTGCAACTCCAAGAGCTAGACATTTACTGGGGCTTTAAAAAATATACAGCAAAATATTGTGAGAGTTGGCAACATTGCAATCCATGAACAATAATATTTTGTTCATGTCAGAATTACTAGAGGCAAATGTTTTCTTCAATGTTGACCAAACTAAAACAAGTAAAAAGTGACACCCACCCCGCAAAAAATCACACAGATCGCATCTAAGAAGATAGACAAAATCTCTGCTTAAAACTAGACATTAACAAACACGTTATATTTCAATATGGACTATTCCTGGACTGGATACCACTTTCCATGTTTGCAACAGAGAAAGAGAATATCTCAGAAACTGGTGAAGAAGTGAATAGGTTACTGTGACCAAAAGCACCTCTATATTCACACCCTCCACAGTACTGTAAAAGTCTTTGTACAAAGTATGCCTTGTGAAGTATTATTTGAAAACTAATAACTCATTGGTGAAATGTATGTAGTAACATTATATGTCAAGTTATGAAATCCCTGTCTGATGTTCTTAGCATATGTTAAAATCCACACAGCCCAACCCAGGCAGAAGAATCACAAAGAAAATGTGTTTACCGTAATTTACATATAAGTAGTAAACAGGGTCCTCAAGACAGCAGGGAGAAGGGATGGCAGGAGACAAAGCAAATTTGCATTTCAGCAAGCATGGGTGAGAAGAAAGAACATGGAGCCTCCTTTACCACCAGACTCCATGTTGCCTTCTTTACTGTTTAAATAAACTTTGCTTTGAGGGGTAACCCTCAGAAGAATCCACTTCAAAAGGTTAACTGGACTATAAAAGAAAGAGGCAGAAAACCCCAAGCGCACTCTCTCTCTCACCTAGGAAGACAAAGGAACCAGCCTTTTGATTTTGGGAGGGATCCTGACATGAACATTTGGTCAACAATGCTGCTGGGAATGTGTGATAAGAATTTTACCTTGAACCAAGTCTAGTTTAAGTTTTAGCTACTAGAAAGTGTTTTATTTTTATTTCTCTTGTAACCATTTCTGACTTTAATACTGGATATTGAGTTCATTTTAAACATATTCCTATGTAGTTAAATAAACTTGTTTAGTTTTTAAGCTGAACCAATCCAGTACCGTGTTTAAACAGAACTGTTTGGTGACTCCAGTTACAGTAGCTAACTGTTGAATATTGACCCTTTACAGGGGAAATGGGCCTTTAATATCTGAACTGCCCAGGAGAGGGCTGGCTGGCGCAGAACATGTTTTTGGGAAAATCCAGGACTGGGAGTAGATTCAGTTGCCGGCAGGCATTGGGGGAGCAAGGAAGGTGCTCCTAGCTGGATGCTGGGTCTCAGGCAAGACTTTAGCCCAAGGTCAGGGTAAAGCTGAACATGCTGGGGCTGCAGGAAAGTGGCCCAGGGAACAGTAGCAGCATTAAGTTAGTTAAAGGGATGCAGCAGGTGGCTGCCATTTATAGGGTCCCTGGGTTGGGACCTGGTGTAGTGGGTGGGCCCAGGTCCCCCCAACCAGCTGCTGGCAAAGTGTCTGAGTGCACTGAGAAGGGAGTTTACATAGGGAAAGGGCTGAAGACCCTGAAGAGGTCAATATGTATTGAAATATAATACCCCAGAAGGTATTTCACTGAACTGAAAGAAGTGACAAAGAGTCCTGTGGCATCTTATAGACTAACAGAAGTATTGGAGCATGAGCTTTCGTGGGTGAATACCCACTTTGTCAGACACAACTCAGCTGGTGTCAGTCAAGGCTCGCTATAGAACAAAGAGTCTCCAGGGCACCACTCCATTCCAGAGCAAGGACTATTTGAGGACTAGTCCAGGGAGAGCTGCCAAAGACCAAGGCTGGTACTGGGATAGGCCCTGTTGGACTGATTACCCCAGAAGGGGTCTATTTTGTTTCATACAGGGACTGTGTATGACTCGGCTGGAGGGCTGAGTCACTGAATGCCCACCTGAAAAGAGGAAGTGCCAGCAGAGAGCACCGCAAAAGCAGAGAGAGAGCAGGCATATGCACATCCGATAGGAGGCGCTCATGTGAGGTGAGTGGCCCCTGCCACAGTGTCCCTTGATCCCACAACTGTAACATCTTTGGGTTTGGGTCTCTGGCCTCCTAGCCCCGGAGTGCCTTTCCCATTCCTGGCCCTTCTGTCTTTTCCTCCTTCCTGCCAGTGGGATCCTGTACAAATGCTGCTATTGGCCAGTTACCCTCACCAAATAGTCTTGTATGTATACCTGTTTTTCAAGAATCTGTCCCCATGTGGCATGGACTTGCATCTGTTGCCTCCCAGCTCTTCCCTGGGGGAGTGGCAACTCTGGCATCCACCCTGGTAGGGGATAACTTCCCTCAGCTACAAAAGCCTATCCTGCAGGCCTATCCATCTTCACTCCCCCTTGGGGTCCCAATTCCACAGAGTCTATCTCTGGCCCTTTGTATCAGGGCGACCATCATTCACAGTCCCCTTACATCAGGGTGACTGTCTCATACATCCCTTCACTTGGTACAGTGCCCTTCCCTCAGGGGTGACTGAGTGCCCGCATTCTCCACCAAATGTGACAGGGTGGTGCACTCACTGTTATGTATGTCACCTCCTCCTGGTCATTCTGGGGATTAGCTTTCAAGGTCGATGCCTCTTCCTGCAGTTGCATGCCCTCACTCCATCTCTCAGGTCTGCAGCCCTTCTCCCACTCCAGGAACTGCAGCATCCTCTTCGTGACTCAGCCCTCCAGCCAGGTCACTCAGTATTCCTCCCTTCTGGGTATCAAAGTCTTTCCTCACCAGCAGTCTCAGGCAGTCTTCACATTCACTGCCCTGCCAGCCTATGCCACACCATCGGTGGCTGGTTGGAGAGCCCAGGCCTGCCCTCTACTCTGGGTTCCAGTCCAGGGACCCTCAACCCAGCAGTTCTGAGCTTTCCTTTCCTAGCCCTCACTGCTCCTTCCCTGGACTGCTTCCTACCACTCCTGGTTCCCTCTCTCTCTGGGTGTACCAGCTCCAAACCCTCCTCCCTCTTCCCAGGGAATGACTGCCCTTTCTGTTGCCAGCTACCTGGCTTTATAGGTCCTGCCTCTTCCTGCACAGCTGAACCTGCTTGCACTCAATCTCTGCTCTCTGGCTCTCCCTCGCCAGGTGCAGCCTGTGGAATTAATAGACCTATCTGGCCCTTAACCCTTTCCAGTCCTTTGTGGGGTGGACACTCCATCACAATCCCTTTTAAATTAGCCACTTTTCAATTTCATTTGATGCCTTCTTGTTTTTGTGCTATGAGAGGAAAAATAGAAGCACCTGATCTATGTTCTCTACAACACATTAATTTGCATACCTTATTTTTCTCCACCTTTTCAATCTCTTTTCATGTGAGTTTTTCCAAGCCTCTAATGGTTCTAGTACCTCCAAATCCTTCTAATTTCTGCTATATCCTTTTTGAGCTGGGGTAATTAGAACTGAAGTATTATTATCAGCTCTTATCTAGCACTACAAAGGAAGTCAGCATCATTATCCTCATTTTATATATTTCAGATGAGGGCATAGCACTGATTTATATGATGATATAATATTCTCCATCACATTCCTTATGCAATCTAACATCTTGTTTGTTTGTTTGTTTGTTTTCACAGCTGTCACACACAGAGTACAAGTTTTAACTGAACTGTCCACAATGACACCCAGCTTTCTTTTTTTACATGCTACAACTAATTTAGAACCCAGTAAGGTGGATGAGTAGTTCAGATAATTCCTTTCAATGTGCATTGCCCTTTATTTATCAACACTGAATTTCATCTGTCCTTTGGTTGTTAATTTGCATAGCTTTGCTGATCCTTCTGAAATTCTCACCACCACTTCTAGAGTTTATTGTCTTAAATTTTGTCATCTGAAGATTTTGTCATTGCACTGTTCACCCTCTTTTAGATCATTCATAAATACATTAAACAGCACCAATACTAGGACAGAGCTGTGTGAAATCTCATTTCTTCCTTGCTGAAAATTGATCATTTATTCTAACTCTTATTTTGTCCCATACCTGTTTCATATCATGACAGAAAGTCACTTCTCCACCCATGATGACTGAGGGCATGTCTACACGGCCCTGCAGTTTAGTGTAAGAGAGTGTGACTAGCAGTGTGTATCAAAGAGCTGCACTATAACTCCCCTGTGGATGTGAACTAAGAGGTCCCGAGTTTGCACTAATGTAGGGATTTTTAAGTTCACACCTGCAGTGTCCACACGGGGGAATTACAGAGTAGCACTTTGGTATGCACTGCTATTCACACCATCTTACTCCTGAGTTAAATCCACAGTTCTGTTAATAGCTCAACAATTTCATTCTTAAGTTCCTTCATAACTCTGGTATGAATACCACACAGTTCCTTGTGCTTGTTGCTATTTTCCAGTACCTACTCTTTCATTACTTCAACCTCAAAGGTGTCTACACTGATGGCGGCATGTAGAGTACAGGCACTACACATGTAACTACACACCACAGCAAAAGGCTCCAGCAGCAGGGAGGCAGCAGGGAATAATAGCTGTGTACCCTGAAGATGCGGGAGGCACTGGCTGGGCATTAGAGAGCGATGTAGGGTTGTCAGGGTTCCCTCCCCACTCTGAACTCTGGGGTACAGATGTGGGGACTCACATGAAAGACCCCCTAAGCTTATTTCTACCAGTTTAGGTTAAAACTTCCCCAAGGCACAAATTCTTCCTTGTCCTTGGACGGTATTGCTGCCACCACCAAGTGAGTTAGACAAAGATTTAGGAAAAGGACCACTTGGAGTTCCTGTTTCCCCAAAATATCCCCCCAAGCCCTTTCGCCCCCTTTCCTGGGGAGGCTTGAGACTAATATACCAACCAAATAGGTAAACTAGATGAGCACAGACCAGACCCTTGGGTTTTTAGGACACTAAAAACCAATCAGGTTCTTAAAAGCAGAACTTTATTATAAAGAAAAAAAAGTAAAAGGAGCACCTCTATAAAATCAGGATGGAAGGTAATTTTACAGGGTAATAAGATTTAAAACACAGAGGATTCCCCTCTAGGCAAAACTTCAAAGTGACAAAACACAAGAATAAACCTCCTCTTAGCATTGGGAAAATTCACAAGCTAAAACAAAAGATAAGCTAACACATTTCCTTGCTATTTACAGTAACTCCTCACTTAATGTTGTAGTTATGTTCCTGAAAAATGCAACTTTAAGCAAAACGATGCTAAGCGAATCCAATTTCCCCATAAGGATTAATTTGGGGGGAGACGGTTGGGAGAGGTCCTGATGCTCTCCACGCCAAATTTATACATTGGGAGTGAGAACAACAGGATAACAACAGATATAGCCAGAGGAGGACGGTTAGGTGTAAGGAAGAAGGGGGGGACGGATACTAGATCGACAGGTCATACTGGTAGTACTGTGTCCCTACCAAGTTGGGTGAGAGGAGCCAAACAGCAAAAATTAGGATGTTTGTTCACCAATGCGAGAAGCTTAGGTAACAAAATGGAGGAACTGGAGCTCCTGGTCCAAGAATTGAAACCGGATATCGTAGGAATAACCGAAACATGGTGGAACGGTAGCCATGACTGGAGTACAGGTATGGAAGTGTATGTGCTGTTTAGGAAAGACCGATGCAAAGGTAAAGGTGGGGGAGTAGCATTGTATATCAATAATGAGGTGAAATGTAACGAAATAACTAGCAATGCAATGGATAATACGGAGTCTGTTTGGGCAATGGTCACATTGGGGAAGAAAACTACTAGAGCCTCCCCCGGGATAGTGATTGGGTGTGCTATAGACTGCTGGGATCTAGCCTGGAGATGGATAGAGAGCTCTTTAATGTTTTTAAGGAGGTAAGTACTAATAGGAACTGTTTGATCATGGGGGACTTTAACTTCCCGGATATAGATTGGGAAACAAATACTAGTAATAATAATAGGGCTCAGCTTTTCCTAGACGTGATAGCTGATGAATTCCTTCATCAAGTAGTTGCTGAACCGACGAGGGGGGATGCCATTTTAGATCTGGTTTTGGTGAGTAATGAGGACCTTGTTGAGGAAATAGTTGTAGGGGACA
The DNA here is from genome assembly GCF_016161935.1 of Mauremys reevesii. NCBI lineage: Eukaryota > Metazoa > Chordata > Testudines > Geoemydidae > Mauremys > Mauremys reevesii. Next base: position 52,701,998 of record NC_052632.1, on the reverse strand, counting down.
ACCTTGGCTTGAGTGATCATGAGATAATTCGTTTCAAAATAAATGGGAGGATAATCAATATTGCATCTGAGACTAAGGTATACGATTTCAAAAGGGCTAACTTTACTAAATTAAGGCAACTAGTTAGGGAAGTGGACTGGACTAACATATTTAGGGATCTAAAGGCAGATGACGCCTGGGGTTACTTCAGGCGTAAGCTGCAGGAGTTGTCAGAGGCATGTATCCCGAGAAAGGGAAAACGGCTCGTAGGTAGCAGTTTTAGACCGAGCTGGATGAGCAAGCGTCTTAGAGGGGTCATTAAGAAAAAACAGAAAGCGTACAAGGAGTGGAAAATGGGAGGAATTAGCAAAGACACCTACCTCATTGCGGTCAGAGGGTGTAGGGAAGCAGTGAGAAAGGCAAAGAGCCGGGTGGAGATGGACCTAGCGAAGGGGATTAAAACCAATAGCAAAAGGTTTTTTAGCCATATAAATAGGAAGAAAACCAAGAAAGAAGAAGTGGGACCGCTTAAAACTTTAAACGGAGTGGAGATTAGGGATAATCTTGGAATGGCACAATATCTGAACGAATATTTTGCCTCGGTCTTTAATGAGGCTAATGAAGGGCTAAGGAATAGTGGTAGAGGGACTGATGGGAATGAAGATATGGAGGTAGACATTACGGTATCTGAGGTAGAAGCCAAACTTGAACAGCTAAACGGAAGTAAATCGGGGGGCCCGGATAATCTTCATCCTAGAATATTAAGGGAATTGGCGAGTGAAATTGCAAGCCCGTTAGCGATGATTTTTAATAAATCTCTAAACTCGGGGATTGTACCGTTTGACTGGAGATTAGCTAATGTAGTTCCTATATTCAAGAAGGGGAAAAAAAGTGACCCGGGTAACTACAGGCCTGTTAGTTTAACATCTGTAGTATGCAAAATCATGGAAAAAATTTTAAAGGAGAGAGTGGTTACGGAGCATGAGGCCGATGGCAACTGGGACAAATTACAGCATGGATTTACAAAAGGTAGATCGTGCCAAACCAACCTGATCTCCTTCTTTGAGAAAGTAACAGATTTTTTAGACAAGGGAAATGCGGTGGATCTAATATATCTTGATTTCAGTAAGGCGTTTGATACGGTACCGCATGAGGAATTACTGGTTAAATTGGAAAAAATGGGGATCGAAATGAAAATCCAGAGGTGGATAAGGAGTTGGTTAAAGGGGAGACTGCAGAGGGTCGTATTGAAGGGGGAACTGTCAGGTTGGAGGGGGGTTACCAGTGGAGTTCCTCAAGGTTCGGTTTTGGGACCGATTTTATTTAATCTATTTATCGCTGACCTGGGAACCAAGAGTAGGAGTGGGCTGATAAAGTTTGCGGATGACACCAAGTTGGGAGGTATTGCAAATTCGGAAAAGGATAGGGATATCCTCCAGGGAGATTTGGATGACCTTGTAAACTGGAGTATTAGTAACAGGATGAAATTCAATAGTGAGAAGTGTAAGGTTATGCATTTAGGGATGACTAACAAGAACTTTAGTTATAAGCTGGGGACACACCAGTTGGAAGTAACGGAGGAGGAGAAGGACCTAGGAGTCCTGGTTGATCGTAGGATGACTATGAGTAGGCAATGTGATGTGGCCGTTAAAAAAGCTAATGCGGTCTTGGGATGCATTAGGCGAGGTATTTCTAGTAGGGACAAGGAGGTGCTAGTCCCATTATATAAGGCGTTGGTGAGACCTCATTTGGAGTATTGTGTGCAGTTTTGGTCTCCCATGTTTAAGAAGGATGAATTCAAACTGGAACAGGTACAAAGAAGGGCTACTAGAATGATCTGAGGAATGGAAAGCCTGTCGTATGAAAGGAGACTTGAGGAGCTCGGTTTGTTTTCCTTAACCAAAAGAAGGATAAGAGGAGATATGATTGCACTCTTTAAATATATCGGAGGGATAAACACCAGGGAAGGAGAGGAATTATTTCAGCTCAGTGCTAATGTGGACACGAGGACAAACGGATATAAATTGTCAGTCAGGAAATTTAGGCTTGAAATTAGACGAAGGTTTCTAACTATCAGAGGAATGCAATTCTGGAACAGCCTACCGAAGGAAACAGTGGGGGCGAAGGACCTCCATGACTTTAAGATTAAGCTAGATAAGTTTATGGAGGAGATGGTATGATAGGATAACGGGCTTAGTCAATAGGTCAATTAAGTGCCACACTGGTAATTAGTACAATGGGTCAATGATAGGATATTGTTAGCCTTTTTCCAGAGGGTATGGCTGGAGAGTCTTGCCTGCATGCTCGGGGTTCAGCTGACCGCCATATTTGGGGTCAGGAAGGAATTTTCCTCCAGGGTAGATTGGCAGTGGCCCTGGAGGTTTTTCGCCTTCCTCCGAAGCATGGGGCAGGGGTCGCTTGCTTAAGGAGTGGGTGGATCGGCTTATGTGGCCTGCATCTTGCAGGAGGTCAGACTAGATGATCATAATGGTTCCTTCTGATCTCGAATTCTATGATTCTATGATTAAATGAGTGGATTAGGTTCCAGGGAAATTTTTTTCACCAGACAAAAGACTACACACACACACACACACACACACACACAGTATAAGTTTTAAACAAACAACTTAATACAGGTACACAGCGATGATGATTGTGAAGCTGGGTTGAGGTGGTGAAGTCAGAGGGTGGGATATTTCGCAGGGAATGCCTTATTGCTAAATGATGAACTAGCATTTGGCTGAGCCCCCAAGGGTTAACTGGTTGTTAATGTAGCCTCACTCTACAAGGCAGCAGGCATGGAGGGAGGGGAGAGCGCATAGCAGACAGAGACAGAGACACACACCGTCTGAGAGTGAGAGATGCACATTTCCCCTTTACGTTGCTGACCCCAGTCTTAAGTACACTGCCTTGTTAATTAGATCAGCTTGCTGAGACAGCAGCTGCTACCTGGAAGCTCCCTCCATCCTGAACCCTGTCGTGTGTATCCCCTGCTCTATGGAAATGGGGTAAGCGGGGTGCAGGAGCAGTGGGGAGGGGGACATCCTGACATTAGCCCCCCCCTTTCCCCCTCCCCCTGCACAGCAAGCAGGAGTCTCTGGGAGCAGTTCCAAGGCAGAGGGCAGGAGCAGCACATGGCAGTGGGGGAGGGACAGCTCAATGCCTGCAATTGCTAGCCTGCTGGGTGGCTGCAGCACAGGGAACTTAGGGGAGCGGGGAGCTGACAGAGGGGCTGCCAGTCCACCCTGGTTCCAAGCCCCCACCAGGCTGCTCTTCCTGCAAGCAGTGGACAAAGCAGGCGGCTGCCAAACAACGTTAGAACGGAGCATTACACAACTTTAAACAAGCATGTTCCCTAATTGATCAGCAACGTAACAACGAAATAACGTTAACCGGGATGACTAAGTGAGGAGTTACTGTACTTTCAATTTTTGTAATCTGGGATGCTTATTTCAGGTAGGATTTTAGGAGATTTTTTTTCCTGCTCTGGTCCCTCTCTGTCCCAGAGAGAGCAACAAAGAGAGCACAGACAAAACCTCCCCCCCACAGATTTGAAAGTATCTTCTCCCCTTATTGGTCCTTTTGGTCAGGTGCCAACCAGGTTATTTGAGCTTCTTTAACCCCTTACAGGTAAAGGAGAGATTTTATGCTACCCTTAGCTAAAACCCCTCCAGCGCATCATCAGGGATCTACAACCCATCCTGGACAATGATCCCCCACTTTCACAGGCCTTGGGTGGCAGGCCAGTCCTCGCCCACAGACAACCTGCCAACCTGAAGCATATTCTCACCAGTAACTGCACACCGCACCATAGTAACTCTAGCTCAGGAACCAACCCATGCAACAAACCTTGATGCCAACTCTGCTCACATATCTACACCAGCGACACCATCACAGGACCTAACCAGATCAGCCACACCATCATCGGTTCATTCACCTGCACGTCCACCAATTTAATATATGGCATCATATGCCAGCAATGCCCCTCTGCTATGTACATCGGCCAAACTGGACAGTCTCTACGGAAAAGGATAAATGGAAACAAATCAGACATTAGGAATGGCAATATACAAAAACCTGTAGGAGAACACTTCAACTTCCCTGGCCACACAATAGCAGATCTTAAGGTGGCCATCCTGCAGCAAAAAAACTTCAGGACCAGACTTCAAAGAGAAACTGCTGAGCTCCAGTTCATCTGCAAATTTGACACCATCAGCTCAGGATTAAACAAAGACTGTGAATGGCTTGCCAATTACAGAACCAGTTTCTCCTCCCTTGGTTTTCACTCAACTGCTAGAACAGGGCCTCATCCTCCCTGATTGAACTAACCTCGTTATCTCTAGCTTGCTTCTTGCTTGCATATATAAACCTGCCCCTGGAAATTTCAACTACTTGCATCCGAAGAAGTGGGTATTCACCCACGAAAGCTCATGCTGCAAAACTTCTGTTAGTCTATAAGGTGCCACAGGATTCTTTGCTGCTTAGCTGTATGTTTATGACAAAGGTGTATACCTGGAGGGTTCAGGCATGTAGCATATTCTACTCGCCTACGCCATGCCTCACCGTCTACACTGCTATTTATAGCCATGCTAGCTGGGCGTGTAGTGTCTGTAGCCTACACACTGCCATAAGTGTAAATGTACCTCAAGAGCACCTCATCTTTATTAGCTGACAAGAGTAGGTCCATGATAAGTATCTCCCAAACATCCTCTGTGGTGAAGACTGATGGAAAGAAATTGTTAAGTTCATGGCATGCTCTTTCTGGAAGGTTGCGAAGCAACGTGACTTTATGTCTTACAATCCAGAAGCTTAACATTCCAGAACTAAAACTAAGGGCATGTCTACACTGCCCATGTTATAGCGCTGTGACCTGAGCAATGTAGTCACACTTTATCACCAGGGGAGAGCTCTCCCGGCGATTAACCACCGCCCCCATACTGGTGCTTTTCAGTGCTAAAACTTTTATTGCTCAGGGGTGTGTTTTTTCACATCCCTGAACATCTAAAGTTTTAGCACTGAAAGTGGCAGTGTAGACACAGCCTAAGGCAGAGAGGTACAACTCCCCCACCATACTGGCTCTTTGCAGACTGGCTGCTGAAAGACCCAGATTGCACACTTCCCTACAGAGCCTCCAAGCATGCAAGCAGGACCAGGAAACCCTTTAGGATTTAAAGCGACAGCTTGTAATTTTTGCAGCTTTCGATACACCACAGAAATCACTTACCTCTTCTGCAGTGATCTTATCTTCATTTAACTGCTCCCTTTACAAATCCTTTCTCAGGCTTCCTACTTCTGACATTTAACCCTCCGAACTTTCAGTTTACATATTGCCTGCCATTGTTTTTGGTTCAGTCTACTGGCTTCACTAGAGTTGGCTTTCTGTTTTCTAAAGGATATTTGTTTGGCTCAAATAATCACTTGAACCTTTCCATTTAGCCATGTTAGTTTAATTCTTGCCTTCTGGATTCCTGTTTTGTCCTGAGGTACGGCCAATATCTGGGACTCAGTAATGGTACCATATGTGTTAGTCGCCTCCACGCAGAGTCTAAAGATGTTAATTTCCTCACGTTTGACTTTAGGGCATTTTTTAACTAGGTTATTTTTTAAATCCCCATTCTATAGTTTAGTGTCTGCATACTAGGTGTTAGTAGGATCCCTCTCAAGGATGTTGAACTTCACTATATTGTGGCCGCTGTTACACAGTGCTTAACAGCTCTAGTTACTGTTTGAACCAATTCCTGAGAGTTACATGGGATTATGTCAAGAATAGCTGGTCATCTTGTGTGCTTTAGAACTAGTTATTCCAAAAAAACAATTGTGCTGAGAAATTGCCTTTCTAAATCTTGCCCTGTTGTAATATTTATCCATTATATATTCAGATTATCAAAGTCATCCACTATTATCAGGTTACTTGACTTAGGGCATGGCTACACTTGCAGATGTAGAGCACTGTGAGTTAAACCCACCTTTGGATGGTGCAGTAGGGAAAGCGCTGCAGTCTGTCCACACTGACAGCTGCTTGAGCACTGGCGTGGCCACATTTGCGGCACTTGCAGAGGCATTGGGAGCAGTGCATTATGGGCAACTATCCCAGAGAGCACCTCTTCCCATTCTGGTGCTGTGGCTTGTGAGAAGGGGGCGGGGGATGCGGGGAATTCTGGGTCCCGTCCCAATGCCCTTTGATGCATTGGTTCACATCCCAACATTCCCTGTGCTTCAGTGCACATTTGGCATCATCTTTCAAAGCTTTTTGTACTGTGCACTCTATCTTCCCTTTCAGTCTGCGGGAATGGAGCCCGAACTGCTGAGGAGTATGCTGACAAGTCTTGCCAGCAAGTCACGTTTGGCAGTCAAGTTATTCTTTAGGATCCAAAGTGACCGTGAGGGCTCCAACAATGATATTGACTGGAGTAACGCATACGACATGAGCTTGCTTGTGGCATTCATGGACATGCTCACCACCATGGAACGCCACTTTTGGGCTCAGGAAACAAGCACTGAATGGTGGGATCACATCATCATGCAAGTCTGGGATGACGAGCAGTGGCTGCAAAACTTTCGGATGAGAAAAGCCACTTTCGTGAGACTGTGTGATGAGCTCGCCCCCACCCCGTGGTGCAAGGACACGAGATTGAGAGCTGCCCTGATGGTGGAGAAGTGGGTGGCTATGGCAATCTGGAAGCTGGCAACTCCAGACAGCTACCAATCGGTCACTAACCAGTTTGGAGTGGGAAAGTCGATTGTCGGAATCATGTTGATGCAAGTTTGCAGGGCCATCAATTGCATCCTGCTCAGAAGAACCATGACTCTGGGTAATGTGCAGGACATCGTGGATGGCTTTCACAAATGGGTTTCCCTAACTGCAGAGGGGTGATAGATGGCACACATATTCCAATTCTGGCACCAGCCCACCTAGCCTCAGAGTACGTTAATCGGAAGGGGTATTTCTCTATGGTTCTCCAAGCGTTTGTGGATCACCGTGGGCATTTCATTGACATTAACGCAGGCTGGCCCAGAAAGGTGCATGACGCACACATCTTTCGGAACACTGGCCTGTTCAGGAAGCTGCAAGCCGGGACTTTTTTCCCCAGACCAGAAGATCACCATAGGGGAAGTCAAAATGCCCATTGTGATCCTTGGAGACCCCGCTTACCCTTAATGCCATGGCTCATGAAACCCTACACAGGGAGCCTTGACAGCAGCAAGGAGTGGTTCAACAACAGGCTGAGCTGGTGCAGAATGACTGTGGAGTGTGCTTTTGGCCATTTAAAGGGCTGCTGGCACTCTCTGTATGGGAAGCTGGACCTGGCCGATGACGGCATCCCCGCGGTTATATCCGCGTGCTGTACCCTCCATAACATTTGTGAAGGGCAGGGTGAACGATTCACTCAGGCATGGAACTTGGAGGTTCAACACTTGGAGGCTGAATTTGAACAGCCAGAGAGCAGGGCTATTAGAGGGGCCCGGTGTGGTGCTGCAAGGATTAGGGATGCCTTGAGGGAGCAATTTGAGGCTGAAAGCCACTGCTAATGTCTGGTGCCCTGCACAGGAGTGAAGTGCAGTGGTTCCAATGTTAGTAGGAATCTGTGTTAGCTATGCTGACTTGCAGCGCCTGTTTCTTTCCTGGGCTAAGGTGTCTTTTACTTTATGCAATACACCTCTACCTCGATATAACGCTGTCCTTGGGAGCCAAAAAAATCTTACAGCGTTATAGGTGAAACCGTGTTATATTGAACTTGCTTTGATCCACCGGAGTGCGCAGCCCTCCCCTTCACTCCCCCGGAGCACTGCTTTACCACTTTATATCCAAATTCATGTTATATCGGGTGGCCTTATATCGAGGTAGCAGTGTAATAAAGAATGTTTTCAAAGCCAAAAACTCCATTTATTGAAAAGAAACACAACTGCTTGGGAAACAGAAAGGGCAAGGGGGTGGCGTGGGGAACGTATGGCCTGTCTGGAGTGCTGTGCAATGAGTGTTGCACTTCAGATGGCTATACTTCATGGTGATGGGGGTTGAGTGCAGTGGGTAAGGGTCTTAGTTTTCAGGGCTGTGTGGTGAAGCTACAGGTGCTGGAGGCAGATGGTGGCAATAAGAACCTGGATGTTGGGGAAAATGGGTTGGAGGTGAAACGGGGGCACAAGGGAAAAAGTTTTGGGAAAAGGGCTGCGTGGAGGGTGAGAGCGGGGAGAGTGGCGGTGCTCTGGCTGCATGGCTACGAGCGCCTGGATAGAGTCTGCGTGGTGCTCCATTATGCTTATCAGCCGATCCGTGCTTTTCTGCCGAAGCACCGTGCTTTTGTGCCACGCTCCTCGTTCTGCTGGTGGATCCTCCTTTCACTTTCCTGCCACTCCTGCACTTTTTGATTTTCATTACTTGAATGCTGCATTACTTCATGCAACATGTCTTCCTTGCTTCTACATGACCTCTTTCTGATTCTTTGGAGTCTTTCAGCCAGTGATAACATGGACGGCTGAGATCTCAAGGTTGCATCTGTAAAGGCAAAATCCAACACTTAACAGAGGCAGCATTGTTCACACTAGACAGAGCAATGATTCCCCCGTACTTAAGGGCAAGCACAATAGCATAATTTGCCCATCCCAAAGTGAGCGCACATAAACTCACGGGAGCCCCCAAATGGTGAGTAAGCACAGAGTCAAGCGTGACTGATTGTTTCATGGCTGTACCGTCCTCTGGCTTTCTGTGCCATGGGGAGAGCCAACAGCAGCAGGGGGCCCCCTATACTAAACACTGTCCCCACATTTTCCACAGGAGTTAATCCTGCGCAAGCGCGTTGCCCAAGTTCTGGATGAGATCTTTGAAGAGATCACTGAGGCCGATTACCACGATGTGCGAGAGCACATCAGCACCCTATCTAGGCAGGCATGCAGCCCTAATCCTCCTCACCCCAGGAGCCTGCACCGAATAACTTCCTTCCCAAAATAAAAGCCGCTTACCGGGAACCTCCTCTCGTGTTTGTCCTTCCCCAAGCACCAGTTGCCGCGACTGGCTACTTTCCTCCTGGCTTGAGAACAGCTCCTGGCTACATGCATCTAGGAATTCTTGGGTGCCTTCCTCCACCTCAGCACACTCGCTCCTGCTTTGCTCCTTCTCCTCCTCCTGCCTTGTTGAACTGGGCTCTGAAGTGTCCATGGTGGTACTTGCAGTGGAGGTGGGGTCGCCCCCCAAGTATCGCGTCCAGCTCTTTGTAGAAATGGCAGGTTGTGGGGGCAGCACCAGAGCAGTTGTTTGCCTCATGGGGTTTGCGGTAGGTATTCCACAGCTTCTTCACTTTAATCCTGCACTGCAGTGCGTCCCAATCATGGCCCCTTTCCATCATGTCCCTTGATATCTTTCCGAAGGTATGGTAATTCCTATGGCTGGAGCGCAGCTGGGACTGGACAGCTTCCTCCCCCCCAAACACTGATGAGGTCCAGCACATCACCATTGCTCCATTACTGGGGCTCGCCTGGCGCGTGGAGACATGGTCACCTGGAAAGATGCGCTGAGAGCACTCCACACCTGGCTGAGCAAACAGGAAGGGGATTTTCAAAATTCCCAGAGAATTTAAAGGGTGGGTCTGATGGTTGGTCACCTGAGGGCAGGGCAGCAGAGTTCAAAGTGATGACCAGAGTGCTAGAACAGGCATTGTGGGACACTTCTGGAGGCCGATCAGAGCGCATTAATAGACCAGTTCGTCCACACTGGCGCTGCGGCGCTCCAGCAGGAGCGCAGTAAATGTTATTCCACTCGCCAAGGTGGGGTACCAGGAGCGCTCTAGCCGCAGAGTCAGAGCGCTTTACGTGCCTTGCCAGTGTGGATAGGGAGTGAGCTAGTGCACACGGGGCTCCTTTATTGCGCACTAGCTCACTCTTAGTTGTTTCTTTGACCTCTCTCAATACTGGACAATCAGTATCTTTTTTCCTGACCAGCAGGCATTCTTTTTGCATTCTTTACATGAACCTAACATTTTCTTTAAAAAGCTTCATCATTCAAGTGTTAATGCTGCTAATTTTTTATGAATAAACTCAGCTGTGTTACCGTAGCCTTGCCTATTTAATACACAGAATAACTGTACTGCACGAGGCCAACACTAGGTGGCGATAGAAGTCTGAACATTCTCTGTGCCTCTGGTCTGGAGCATAAGCTGGAATGCTGCTTCTTAGCCAGGAGTCTTAAGAGTGGGTCACATAGCTCAGCTCCTCTCCCACACCCATCCCTGCTTTACTTTGGTTGAGATTTGTGATTCTCTGTGGACCCAAATCTATTTTTCTCTCCAACTGCCTATGTAATATTTCTCAACAGAGGTGTATGGAGGAGGAGGGACTCCAGCAAAGGCACAGATAATTAAATATGCTCCAAAGGGACAAAGCTTTCGCTTAATAATTTTAAATACTTGCTTTTGCTTTGCAGGTTTTCTCCTGACACCCTCCCAACTGCATTCAGCAGACCTCTTATTCCTTCGATTCAGATCTCCCTCCATTACCACCTCTATTGTAATGGTCAGATGCAAGCTCTGAACAGCCTGAAACAAGAGTTCTGAGGGCACAACCCCTGCATCAGATATAAAAGAAACAGCTGCCCTGTGGTGGGATGTATCAACCCCGCACAGGTGAGGCGAGGGTTAAGGAGCTGCACTGGACACAGGAAGCAACGTGCCCTCACTCCTGCTGGGCAGTGCAGAGGGCATTCCAAAGGAAATATCACTGGTACAGCGTGAGAGAGAATGATACCTCAGCAGAAAAGCACTTCTCTCAGCCAGCTCATCCCCCCTGAGACTCCTCTGTACTGGAACCTCTCTAACACACATGTGGAAGTAATAGGAGAATTTAGATTCATAGCCTTAGACATCTAAAACAATAGACTGACAGATTTTGATACCTCATTAAGTAACTAATGTACAGGCCCTTAGGGCGGTGTCACATGTTTTTGCTACATAGTATATCTTCTAGGTTAATGTGCCTGTGAAGGATGTATAAATTAGCACCATTTCACAGATGAGGAAACCAAGGCAAAAAGGTTAAGTGACTGGACAAAGGCCAGAGAGGGGAATCCGTGTCAGACCTGGGATGCAGGAACTCCTCCTCACAGTCCTATATTTAACCCACTACACGAGGCTGCTGCTTATGCTATTGAACTCCCTGCATTTGTGGCAGAGACCCCTTCAGCTGCTCAGCAGAGAAGCCAACCAAATGGCAGCTGGACAGGTAGCACTGTGATCACTACCAGCCTTCATATGCATCCTATAACGTGTCCAGCAGATAAATGCTAACCTATGCGGAAGTCACTCACACTTGATCCAAGAACTGACACAAGACTATGACCAGAGACAGTCCTGGGTAGTCCAAGCCAAGAATAGCACAAGCACGTATGGCTGGCTTAGCTGCCATGAGCAGGCCAAAGTTAAGACAAGACACGCCTGAACTGCTGAACAAGCCTGAACAAATAATTGCTGAAACAACTAATATTGTGAATATGTTTATAGTAAATAAGGGAGGTAGAAACTAATTATTGTGTGTATGTTTATAGTTAACAAAGGAAGCAGAAACACCCTTAACTGATAAGCTTGCCTTACGCAATTTGCAAAGTGATTGGTCTTCACATTCAAGAAGTCTAGATGTTATTATCTAGAAAAGATGTATATGAACTCGTTGAACTGTGTGGTGTGTGACATGATTTGGTATCACCCATACCTAAATCCCCTGCATCTGGGCCTGGCCAGTGTGGGCAAAGAGCTGTTACATGCCTAATAAAGTAATCTGCATGATAAGCGGGAATCTTCTGGATCCCAGCGAACTGGATGAAGTGTTCTCCCAGACTTGGACAGGGTGTTCTGAGTAAGCCGAGTGGAAAGGTCTCAGAGGGAATCCCAACAAAGCATACCTGCTGACCTCAACTGCTATGGCGGGAGGAGGAGGAGGGTATAAGGTGAGAAATGATCTCTCAGGTAGCAGACCTTCAGATAGAGAAAGCACAGCTGTGTGCTCATAATGGCTTACTGTGAGGTAAGCAGCTGACGCTCGTAGGTGGTGCTGAAGGGTATTGCTAAGTACACAGGAAAACATTACACTAGCCTGGAGGTCAGAGATGTGGATGAACTTTGGAAGGTCTGCACTACATACATTGGTGGATGGAGAAAGGCCCAACAGGCACTTCCCCTACCTGAGTGATGATGGAGCCAATAAGACCCTGGGCTGTGAGACATTTTGATGAAAACTAGGCAAATGCTCTTGAGGGATGGTGCAGACATCACCTCTGCTCATCATCCCAAATGCTTTCTGCTCTCAACATAGTATCCATCTTACTGGAGTTGCCAGCTCACTTTCTGCGGGATCCCAGATGCTGAGTGTGTAAAGAGACTGCAGAGTCTGGGTTAATGGACAGGAGCCATAGAAAGTGTGTGTTGCTGGCATATGGGTGACATAGCAGCCCACAATCCAAGCCCCACGTCCTGTACTGTATTTCTGTGGCACACCTGTGTAGTGATTGCAGCTTTTGTGGCAACTTCATTTCAGAGAACTGGTGGACAAACATGAAACTGTATAAAACGACTGTCCTGCCACAGGGAGAGAAGTCACTGACACTTGACGCAAGAACTGACGCAAGACTGCGACCAGAGACATGTCTTGTGGAAGGACCTGAAGGATTTTAAACCTACCAGGGTCCCCATATGAGATGGGTGACCACCTGGTAAGCCAGGCCTATGTATAAGATTTTTTTCCAAGACAGGTTTTCTCTTAAATGCTTTTGTTCTGAAAAAATAGTACTTTGCTTGATGAGCTCTGGCTGGGCACTGGATGACCCTGCCACTGTCCCTGAGATAACAGGATGGTGCGTACTGAACTGAACTCTGACCTGGTGAGGAGATCACACTGAATTCCAGGAGTCAGCAGCCTTGGGCCCTGCTCTGGAGCGAATGGATCATGGGATCCCACCCTGAGAAAGATGACAGCTGGAGGCCTGAGACATGAGTGGGGGCCCCTTGAAAGAATCAGAAGAGAGTCAGAAGTAATTACCTCAGGAACTGTGATGGAACTTCCTGTTAAAAATTCCCTTCCCTTCCATTAAGGTGTCAGAATAAACATCCCTGACATCTCTCAGATGTTCTCCAGCAAAACTACGGAGAATCTCACATGATATTCCTAAGGTTTTGATTGTGTTTTTAAATCTCAAGAAAGAAAACTTTCAGGGTGCCTTCGTACATCATGACAATAAAAAGTGTGCAAGTCTAATTTAGTAGACTGTGGAGATGAACGAGGCAGTTGTTATAGGCTATCTGTGGACTCAGGAAGATGACACTGGATCAGTTTTTACTTGGTTAATGTTTTCAGGGTTTCTTTACAATAAGAAGGAGCACAATGTTGCAGCAGGAGGGCCTGTAATTAAAGCTGTATTTTTTTTGCTAGAGAAATAAGAGTTTCATTTCTCATGGAACAAAATGGGAAATTTCATGGAGCAACATCCCATTTCAGAAATATGGCCTGTATCAATCAAACAATGTTTTTGCATTTTCTATAAACATTTCACTACTGACCTGAATAGAAAATATTTCCTCTCAATTTTCAACTTTACTGTGCTAATCACAGTGCTTTCCATAGGCAGGGGTGGGGGAAGGGTCAATTTCCTTTTCTTTTAAATTCAGCTTCCCCACATTTCTAAATGGTGTAGTCCTCCCTCACGAAACTGAAACAAGGAGACTTTCATAGATTTCAAGGGCAGAAGAGACCATTGTGATCATCTAGTCTGACCTGTATAACACAGACCATAGGACTTCCCCAAAATAATTCCTAGAGCAGATCTTTTAGAAAAGCATCTAGTTTTGATTTTAAAATTGCCAGTGAGGGAGAATCCACCTTTTACAAGGGTCCTTTACAAGTTGTTCCAATGGTGCATTATCCTCACTGTTAAAAATGTACACCTTATTTCTAGTCAGAATGTGTCTAGCTTCAACTTCCAGCCATTGGATCTTCTTATACCTTTCCCTGTTAGACTGAAGATCCCATTACTAAATATTTGTTCCCCATGTAGGTACTTACAGACTATAATCAAGTCGTCCCTTAACCTTCTCTTTGTTAAGTTAAACAGACTGAGCTCCTAGAGGTTATTGTTATGAGGCAGGATTTCTAATCCTTTAATCATTCTTGTGGCTCTTCTCTGAACCCTCTCCAATTTATCAACATCCTTCTTGAATTGTGGACACCAGAACTGGACAGAATATTTCAGCAGGGGTCATGCAAGTGCCAATTACAGAGGAAAAATAACCTGTCTACTCCTACTCAAGATTCCTCTGTTTATACATCCAAGGATTGAATCAGTCCTTTTGGCTAGCTGAGGCAACTCCCTGGCTAACATACTGGCTTTTGTGGATTCCATTCTCAGGCACCACTCTCTCCGCATGAACTATATAGGGAGTCTAGGCACCTAACCCAGGGTTTGTGGATTCCATCGGATGTCCAGACACTTAACAATTAGCTCCGGTCTACCCTACAAAATTACTTCAGTATAACTACATCGCTCCGGGGTGTGAATAATCCAAGCACCAGTGTAGAAAGCAGTATGTCATCAAGAGAGCTTCTCCTGCTGACATACTCTTATGGAGGTGGAGGAATTAAGCCAACAGGAGAGCTCTCTCCTATTGGCTTAGAGCGTCTTCACCAGAAGTGCTACAGTGGTGAAGGTGCATTGATGCAGCTGTGCCGAAATGTGAGGTGCAGACCTGCCCTTCGAGTTGCAATGCCCAAGTCCCATTGTGGATCAGGGCCTACGCAGCTTGCCCCAGGTCACATAGGAAGGCTGTGGTGAAGCAAGGAATTGAACTCACATCTCCCAAGTCTTAAGCTACTGTCTTAACCACTGGAACATTCTTCTCCTGCTAGGCCACAGTCAGCAAAGGTTTTTTCTTCATTTCATGCCCCTCCAAAATAAGGTTTTTCCAATTAAATTCTCAGAAATTAACTGGCTTTAACACAGTAAAAAATACAAAAAGAAAAATTATTTATAAACCAAAATACATTCTCCCAGAGACTTTTACTATTTTAAAATACATCTGGGGCCTTACCTACTTGAAAGTGTCAAGCTTTAAAGAGATGTGTGAAAGGGCTACGCCAGCAGCTTATTGATGGGTGCTACATTGTCAGATGGGGTGAGGGGGCTTCCTTTTTCATCTTCTGGCTTTTGAGAGGCCACCTTCCCTTTTTCTCTTCATTTCACCACGACGGAGTCTTGGCTGAAGGGAGCTGGAAGTCTGGGTTAGTTATTTTCAGACTGGGTGAATAAGACCCACGAGCTCTACTTCATGGTGCAGCAAATGACAACTGGAAAATGTGGTACGTACCTGACAGTAACCATGGTTCTTCGAGTTCTGATGTCCACATGCATTCAACTTCTGGTGTGCATGCACCCCACGTGGATATAATCAGATTCTTTTGGCCAGCAGGGTCTATTGGGGCTGCTCCCTGAGTGCCTCCCCACCTGAGGGCATAAAGGGAGGAGCAGGCTCAACTGCTCTTCAAATCCTTTTCCACTATAGAACACAGGTGGTAGACCAGACACTGACAGCAGCAGGGGGAAGAGAGGAAAGACGATAATGCAATCATAAATAGCACCTATTGTGATAAACTCAGGACAGATAGCTGCGGGGGGGCGGGAGGGTAGAAATCAGTCTCAGAGGGTTAAAAGGCCCACCTCCTTATCAACTGAGCGGGGGTAACTACAGGTCAATCAGGTTCAGCTGAGAAGGGGTTACCAGAGTGTCAGTTAGAATCAGCTGAGAGGGAGCTATCTGAGGTTAATTAGGATCAGCTGATTCCAACTAAGGGCTGCCTGGGACCTTTTTAAACCCTCCCCTGGGGGGGGAGAAGGGGAGAGAGGAGACAGAGAAGGAGTCCTGCTGCCAGTAGGTTAGGAGCAGCAAGACAGCGAGCCTCACCAGGAAGGGAGGCTGCGTTCCCTCCCATAAGGGAGAAAAACAAGCTAAAAAGACTGGTGGAGGGAAGGAACGAGCTTCCCTGTGCCACCAAGAGGGACTATTTTACCCAAGCCTGTCTCACCAGGGCTAAAAGCAGCGGAGGCTGGGGAGACCGAGAAGGTGCCTTGCCACCATATATAGTAAGCATTTTCCACTTGAAGGTCTCAAGGTGGTTAATAATGGTAGGAAAGTGCCACAGTTTAGTACAGATAGGATCTTATTTAGGTTAGGACCCTGAGTGCTGCCTCTAATTGGTTCATCCCCATTTGTCTACAATAATCAGGTCTAAGGCACATCTAGTTCAAGATCGAAGGTCAAACTAACTTGTAGGTACATGCAGAAATCCTGAGAAGGTAGATGAAATTTAATTCTGAGCTGTTCAAAGTTCAGTAGAGCTATGTCCTGGAAAAATCTCCAACTGCCAACAACTCTTTGACACACTCTCTCTCAAACTTAGTGTCCTGGAGGAAAACTTGGTAACGGGTGTGTCTGGTAAGTCAGTGAGAATTCTGGCAGTATACCAAGGCACTCTCTTGTCCATGTTTGCAGTGTGGTTCCTAGGACAGGATGCTGTCTGATCTGTGGGAGTAAGGTGTCTTGCCACAAAACATGTTGGGAAGAATAAAGAAGGAGAACAATATGTTGCTTGCTCCAGTGCTTTGCCATGTGGGGCTCTTGTTTTGAGTTTCTCTAAAATGTAACCCGTTCCAAAGGTTATAGAGGTGTCCAGCTCTAGAATTTCAACTTGAGGAGTACAGCAACTCTTACGGTTTTCTGTCTTTGGAGTCTCTACAAGATGAATTCTTGGCCACTTTTCATGCTAAATAAAATTAATATGTATTCTGTCTAGGTTTTTTTTTAAAATATATATCCAAGTAGATAAAGATTATGGATTTGTAGAAAGTACAATACTTGGGGAAGGATATTTGTTTTGATCAACTGACTTGGCCAAACACAGATAAGGGTGAAATAAGCCATCTTTGAGTCTTGGTTTAAGACATTATATCGTCACAGTTGTGCTTCTGTATAAGGTTTGGTTCACTTAAAGCAGGGGATTCAGCCTCTCTATTTTGTATGATGAATACAGTGTATCTTTAGAGTACAATCTGTGGGTCAAAATTGAATTCTTTGGGGATGTTCAAGCAAATCTGCTCCTCAGTCTGAGTTACATTTAATTAAAAATGAGACACTGAAGAACAAAAGGTCCCATGCTTCTCCTTTTGCTAACAATGTCTGGGTTTTTCAATCCATCACAGCTTTCACATGGTTAAACATATTTCAAACATACTGAAGAACTTGGGTTGTAATTAAATGAAGTTACTTTTTTCCCATTCTATTCACAATTTTCCATTACTCATAATGGCCAGTAGTTCCCATCACTTACAATGGGAGTGAAGCTACCCACTGGAAACTATTCATACTCTCCTTCCTTCAGCAGTTAAGGAAACACAAACACAGCCTCCCTCCAAATATAACGCAAAACCTTATTTATAACCTCAATATGTGCCCACAAGCACACACCACACCTATGTTGGGCACATCTGTCAATGCAGGTTGTTTGCTAATGCGCTGAGGTTGTAATTAGGGTTTGTGTTATACTGGGAGGGAGACGAACGTGTAGTGTATTTCCCTACCAGCTGGAAGCAGTAGGAGGTTCCTTGGGAAGATGCGGAGTCCATCAACATCACTGGAAACATGCTGTTTGGGCATTTGGGTACAGCTGAGGGGCCCCTGGAACTTGGCCATGCCTTACTGTGTGGGGTTTGCACCAGGGAAATGTCACGCAACCAAGTTTTGTTTATGGGATAATAGGTTATAGATTTAGGGATCCACATGCATGGATGATGCTTGGATGGGTACCTTGAGGTATTACCTCTGATTGGGTCATATTGACACGGAGACCACATAGGTCTATGACTTTGTTAAGGCCTCAGATTGAGGTTTGTGTTTCAACTGAGGCAGGATGTCATCTGTGAAAGAGCAATTTTATATTCTTTATTCTGGACTGGTTCTTGAGTCTCTCTGGAGGATCTCTGGTAGCTATTGCAAGGAGGTCAATGCATAGAGCAAACCAGAAATGTCACAAAATATACCTTTCCTCTGTGCCAATCTTAAGGAGAATGTCTCTGATCAAGAGCCATTTAAATAGAGGAATGACCATAGCTAACTGTATAATAGTTAATGGAAGTTACAAAGATATGTCCAGAATTAAACAGCTCCAGTATTAGAGCATTTCACAGAACCCTACAGAACGGCCCCTTTGCACCTAACTCTAGAGGAAAGCTGCTTTTGTTTGTTTGTTTACTGCAAAAAAGATGCTGGTCTTCATCAAATATTATGATTTGTGACTTTTCATGGGATCAAGCTAGGGATTAGGGGTATGGAATGGATGCCCTATGAGGAGAGATTAATAAAACCGAGACTTTTCAGCTTGGAAAAGAAACAACTAAGGGGGATATGATAGAGGTTTATAAAATCATGAGTGGTGTGGAGAAAGTAAATACTCCTTATTTACTCCTTCTCATAACACAAGAACCACGGGGTTACCAAGTGAAATTAATAGGCAGCAGGTTTAAAACAACCAAAAAGGAAGTATTTTTTTCACACAACGCACAGTCAACCTGTGGAACTCTTTGCCAGAGGATGTTGTGAAGGCCAAGACTATAACAGGGTTCAAAAAAGAACTAGATAAGTTTATGAAGGACAGGTTCATCAATGGCTATTAGCCAGGATGGGCAGGGATGGCATCCCTACCTTCTGTTTACCAGAAGCTGGGAATGGGCGACAGGGGATGGATCACTTGATGATTATCTGTTCTGTTCATTTCCTCTGGGGAACCTGGCACTGGCCACTGTCTAAAGACAGGATACTGGGCTAGATGGACCTTTGGTCTGGCCCAGTATGGCCGTTCTTATGTTCAAGCTGGACTGGTTAATGTGAATTTGCAGTGACAGGGCCAGGCTATGTCTTCATTGCAGAGTTAACTTGAGCTAGCTACACTTGAGTTAATGCCTAGTTCAAGCAAGAGCAGCCATGCTGTGAAATAAGTCTCCAGCTGCACAGAGTGGTTGGGTTACAGTTGACGAGCTGTGCTAGCTTGAGCTGGCCAACTTGAGCTAAAAGCACCACCACACTCAAGTTAACGTTTGTGTGTATAGACGGGACTTGAGTTAGGGGCAAGATTCAGAGACTTTAAGGTCAGAAGGGACCATCATGATCATCTAGTCTGATCTCCTGCACATCACAGGCCATAGAACCTCATCCACCCATTCCTGTAATAGACCCATAACCTCTGGCTGAGATACTGAACTCCTCAAACTGTAAGTTATAACTCAAGTAAAACTCTGCAGTGAATTCAAGCTCTACTAGAGGCAGTGGATTTGCTAAGATTTTTTGCCACAATTTTGCTGTCTAGCTTAATTAAATGACGTGTTTCTCTGATCTCCAGTCTGCCCAAGTGTTAAATTTTGTCATGAGTAATTACACTGACTTCCAAGCAGGAATTGGGAACCTTCCCCTGTACAAGACAGGGATGGAGAGTTGGGTGTCTGAAGCACCAGAACTTGCTGGTGACACACTCTGCTGGCCGTAGAGATTTGGAAGCTCCCTTGTGTTCTGAACATTGTCTTTTGAGATCTCTGCTTCAACCTGCACCTTTTCCATCTTTAGTAAACTGTAGGCTTTTTAGGTTCTTCAGAAAAACTCTGTATTTGTGTTGTAGTAGGAGCTCCTCAAATGAATAGTTTTTCTTCCATTACAATTGCAGCTATAACTGCTGGGGCATTCACAGGACAGAATCTCTGAAAGCACATGGATGGTTTTATTTCAACATTTAAAAATTGGCTCCAATTACTGAGACCAGCTGAACTTTATGCCATCTTTGCACTCCTTGATTCTGGGGTATGTGCAAGTTAAAATAGCCCTGAGGCTGCTCTAACTTACCTCTGTTGATAATGGGCCCCTCCGAAGGGCTGCTATACCTGCCATGTATCACTGGAGTGCAGCAGCTCTTCTTCACTCATAGTTATAATCAGGGGAAAGATAGAGCTGGCTATATGAGCTTTACTCAGCCTTGGGATTTCCCCAAACATTAAAGTCTCCTCTAGGATACAATTCATGTATGTAAGAATGGAGTAACTGATAAACAAAGCTGATATAAATTCGTCAGGAGGGGTATATATATCAATCAAATAGTAACATTACTGCCAGACAGCAAGAAATCACTTGTAAAGAATGAGCTAACCACAAAGGCTAAGCTTTCATGTATTAATGTAGCTGCCCTCCTTTCAGTAGTGTAATATGCAGCAAATACTTGTTTCCTGTCTTTCCCTGCCACCATATCTTTTTCAGTGCATGACATTTTCTGAATTATGGCAATATTCAACTTCTCTATTTTTTTTAGGTTTTATCTAGTGTCTAATGCTCTTATTATTCCATGTACAGAATTTTAAATAATGCAAAAGAGAGAAGGTGGGGGATTGTATTTTGCTTAAGGAATCCTTGTCTAAGCCAGCTCTGTGCAACAGTGAAATATGGGGGAACCAGTATGTTTCCAAGAGAACAATAAAAGGAAGCTTCTAAATTTAACAACATTCTTAAACATACTAACCAGACTACATACAGTACCCTGCTGTGAGCAAAGGGCATCTTGGGGGCATTTTATATTGACTTCAATGGGAACAAGATCAGAGTCCAAATGACTGGACTGTTATGAAATGGTCATGTTTAAAGACAGAACAAAGGATCCAGTCATTTAAACTGATCACAGAATCAACATTATTAACCATACAGCATACATTCCTCACCATTCCACTCTGATAGAGAATGATAAAACAAAGTTGTATTGCTAACAGACAGCTAATTCTTCCTCTGACCACTGCATCTCTTTTATTCCCCTCAATTATATGACAAGGAGAGGGAACTTTTCAAGTGCTATAAAATTGTCTTTAATATTAACTAAAATTCACTCTAGCAATTTAGTAATTAAGCAATAAAGTAAAATAGGCTCTTGAGTGAAAGCAGGAACATGAGCTTACTTCTGTTTATCAGTCTTAATTAATTTCTAAGGATCAATATCTGGGAAACTAGGACCACATGGAAAGTAAAGGGTTTTGGGAATAGTCTGGGATCAATCTAAATGTAAGTGGTATTTTAGATATTTGTCATTAATTAGTATATTGTCTGTAGACTAAATGGAAAGCGAACACGGCTCTTATCCAGTAGATCAGAGGGTAAGTTGCCGTAACATTATTACAGGAGCTGTTCCCTGTCAGTTAGCATATAAACAATGAAGTCAAGTGTAAAGATGTGCCTGGACCCTACTATCTGCAGGGACTGGACCCAGGCCCTCTAGCTCTAAAAGCATGAGACTCTACTGCCTGAGTTACTGGACCAGGTCAGTTAGCTCAGAGGTTGCAGCAGACTCATAAACCTGCGTTCCAGCCACTAGAGGGGGACAAAGCCACAGTGTTAGTGTGGCTCACTCAAGCACATACCATAGACCTGAAGTAAGAAATGTGAACTAGTTTAATGCTTTCCATTGAACAAACAGCACAACCATCTTAATTACAGACCACAGACATTTAACACAAAGAAACCTGAACACACTTTGAGTTAAAATTTTCTACAGGATTCTTTGCAAATTTCACTTCTTTTGGGTTTTTAATCACAAAATATTGTATTCCTTTAAAGAGCTCCAGGAAATATACATTGATTATTTGTATTGTCGCAGAACCTAGCAACTCCAGTCATGGAGCAGGACCCCACCATGCTAGACGTTGTAAAACAGAACAAAAAGACAATGTGTCCCCAAGTGCTTATCATCAAAGTATAAAAGAAGAAACAGTTGGAGACGGGCAGCACAAGGAAATAGATGCTACTGGTCAGCATGATAGTGCACTGAGACTGCTGTCTATCTGCCTAACCATTGTCAATATTTTGTAGGGATAACAGCCAAGCAGAGTTTTATGGAGGGATCTGAAGGAGGACAACAAGGTGGGCTTGGTGAATGCTTACCAGGAACTCCTCCCATGCAAGAGGGGCAGCATGGGAGAATACAGGTATGTGCTTTGTTTGAAAATGTAGCAAGTGGGCAATGAAGGCTGGCATCCCAGGCAGAGCAGAATCAGGAGTCAGTATCTCTATTGTGTATGAGAGATGATAGTTGGAGTGGGGATAGGCAAGTAGTTTCCTTGATAGATGGAGTGCAATTCTTCTTCCTTTTGTAGTGCAGAGAATCCTGGGAAATGACAGTGTTCTCTGTGTGAGTTAACTGGAGCTCCCTTTCTCATGGCAGCCTGTATAATGGGTTGTTTGCCATTAAGATTATATAAGCAGACAATTGTATGTCAGGGGGCAAAGGCCATTCCTGGTGGTCCGCAAATGACATCTATGGGGCTGATTTTTTAATTTTTTTCTCTCTTACCAACAGATCCAGTAGTTCAGGGATCAATTCAGAAGCAATGGACATTGGCCTGGGGTTCTTTGCTCCTTCTGGCAGACCTAGGAGTCACATACTGAGCTGGTAGTGTCTGTTTTTGATATCTTCCGGTTTATCCTTAAAGACTCTCTTTTCCAGGCTCTGCAGACAGGGCTGGTTGTTCATTCTGACTCAGATGCTGTTCTTGGTCTCACTGCGATTGGCTGAATTTGGAATCCATCTGCTTGGTCAGTCAGTTGGTCTAAGGAGGGCTGCTAAGACATGATCATCTCTGAAAGCTCCTCATCCACCACTGTGGTCCCATTTAAGCAAACAACATGTTGGATCTTGGGGGCTAGGTTTTGCAGACTCCACCATCCTGACTGCCTTCCTGACCCACTCCCCACTCTTTGAGAGTACATTGGCACTGGAGCTAGAGGTGTAATTTCTATCTTAAGGAGACATACCTGTGCTAGCTCTGATCAAACTACTGTACTAAAAATAGAAGAGAAGCTGTGATGTCACATGCAGCAGGAAGGGCTAGCCATCCCAAGTATGATCCTGTGCCAGACTGTAGGTACTTAATGAATCCCTTCCATTGCTTGTGCCATGGCAGCTATGCTTGTTATTTTTAGCACACTAGCTTGATCAGAGCTAGAGCAGGTATGTCTACTTGAGCTGGAGATTATGTCTTTCAGCTCCAGTGTAGACATACTCTTAGAGTCAAGATATCAAATTTAACATGGCTGCTTGTCTTTGTGCATCTCCTGGGAAGCATATGCAAGACAGATAGATGTTACATTTACAAGATAATAAAAATGCTAACAGCTTTCATTTGCATCTACTTTTTAAATTCCTACAACATTCCTAGAAAGCTGTGAAATTAGAATTGCTGCTTGATACAAAAGAACAACTACATTTAGTTGCCAAAACCAAAACCATGATTAACTAGTCTGAACAAAAAAGCATGCTAAAATAACTACCAGGCTCTTCACACATAGACAGGGGCCCTTGTGCTATGCAGCACGTTATAGAGAATTATTCAGCAGGCCCCTTCTCCCCCAGTTGATGAGGGAAATCGGCACTGAATTATATCTAACAAACTGGGGATTCAATGTCAACAGTAACTGAATACAAACCACTCCAGGGCCTTCAACTGGACTGAAATACATCTGAAATTGCACCACAAGAGGCTCATCCATATGAACAGTTAGTGCATGGCAAGCTGGGGTCTGACTCTACCTTGCACTAGGCCTGCTGCACACTAAATGTCCGTGTGTTCCCTGCTGCTGTGCACTAAAAGTCCCGCACTGTGCTTTGATCCACCTCGCTTGGAAATGGGAGGGTCAACATCAGGGTGGATTTGATTTCAATCATGATTTAAATCACTAGTCAGGAAGACACAATTTAATCATGGATTTCTACATAAAAGTTCACTCTTGTTAGTTGTTATAACCTTAATACATATTCTTCACAACTCAGAGATAGATGTAGGTTTCATTTTTAGAAGGTACACTCTATACATTTTTAAAGTGATTTATTTTGAAAACTTTTCAGATTAGTTTTACAGCTATATCAGAAAATGAATGATTGTTTGGTTGTTTCATTTACCAAAGGTAATTGAAGCAGATATTTATGAAGTCATTGGGAGGTGAACTATCTCCAATTCAACAGGTTAATCATTAATATTTGGAGGATTTTCTTACCATGCTGTATTAGGAGGAGAAAATCACCAAACATTTAATTTGTTTTATTTAACTAAAACAACAACATTATGTATTCTGGATTTTTTTCTTCAAAAGCAAACATAAAATATTTTAACAAAACAAGCATATGAATTTTTGAATTTAGTTAAACATTCAAGTTTTTTAAAATCAGGTTTGTTTTTGTTAAAACTGTTTTTAACTAAAATAGTTAAATGAAATATTTAAAAAAAAATTAAATCAACTGTCAGCCAGGTTAACATGAGAAACTTAAAATATTGGCTTCTGCAGCTAACTCAGTCATCTTCACCTTCATTTTCCTGTTTGTTCATAATTTGGAAAAGAAAAATAAGCTTTCCTGCTTTTTCAGGTCCCAAACGATTTCTCAATTTGGAATGAATTAGTCCAAAGGTAGAAAATATTCTTTCTACACCGGCAGAAGAAGCTACTGCTGTTAAAAGTGAGATCATCACTTCAACAGTCTATGAATCCAAGTGCTTAAGTGGCTTCCATTAGTTCACTGGTGTGACTTTCTTTAAAACATCATCAGCAAACATATATTTCCTGAATGGTTCACCCTTAGTTCTGAAGCTTATTAGAGTTGGCATTATGGAAGGATGATTGCTGGATGTCCATGTCATAGCCAACTCCTCTTCTTCAGCAGTTAAAGTTTGACCCTGGTACCAAATATTGAGAATATTTGCAAGAAAGTGAGCTGGAGATAATGCTTGTCCCATTCGTTTTTTTTTAATGCTTGTAATTTAACTCTGTCATTGAATATTTCTCTTTTTAAGATCTCACTCAGTTCCTTCCAAATTTCAACAGCATCAGCAATAAAACAGCGATTTCCTTGCATTTTGGTGAAGGCTACGGAAATAAGTTTCAGGGTACTGAGCATGTTTTCAACATTTCTCTTAAGCCCAATGTTGAGAACTTTGGCTGTGATAGTGCCATCTATTTTTTCACAATTTTGTTCACAAACTGTCATCAGATTAGGCTAGTTCTTGATATAGTGCTCAAAACAATCCACTACTGAGTTCCACTGCACGCCTTGTGGGAGAGTTAGCTTGGTTTCTCCCACTTTTTTCAGAGCAGCTGCTGCAAAGTGGTTTTAATGGAAGTATTTTGCAATTTCAAGAATATTAGCCTTTATTTCTGGAACACTGAAGTCTTTGGCTAGGAAGTGCATCAAATGAGCACTGCAACCATATGTTATTAGCTGGGATTCTCTTCATTCTCTTGTAAATAGTTTCTTCTCATCTTGGATACATTTGCAGCATTGTCTGTGACCAAGCTGTATACTAGACATTGGAATTTTTTTCACAGTTTGTTATAGCTTTTACTGCTACTTCTTGTAAATATTCTGCTGTGTGTGCATTTCCTGATGTATCAATTGTTTCTGTAAGGAAGACATTCCTTTTTTCTGTTCTCACACAAGCACATACAATAGAATCATTGTGGACATTGCTCCACCCATCAAGACTCAGGTTAACAATTTTACCCTTTAGACCTTTTGCAAACTGCTCAATTTCTCTTTCATACGCTTTATCCAGCAATTTGCTTGCGACATCTGCTCTGTTGGGTGGACTGTATCCTGGTCTTAATGACTGAACCATGTTAGTGAAGTGTGGGTTCTCAATCATATAGAAAGGAGAGTTTGTTGCATAAACAAACTGGGTAATTTTTTCATCAATTACCTCTTTTTGTAATCTGCTGGTTTTTATCACAAACTTATCTATGGTTGTTTCTGGATGATGGAGATGTTTTTTCTTTTTGCTACAGATGATATACTGTGGCTATTTGACATACATGATGTGACTGAAACACTATCATTGGTAGATAACTCTGAAACTATAGAAAATGATGGTGATCTTGAAGGTGGATAGTCTTCAGAATCCTGTATGTTGAGGATGGGTTCTCCTAAACAAAATAAGTCAATGCAGTTATTTATTATTACGATACTGCTCATTTATTACTACTCATTGCATTCACTGACACTCACTACTACTTTAAAGGTGAAATTGTAAAAGGAAGAGCTGCCTATTTCAGCTATTTATTTTTATCACAACTGCACCTAAAATGATAGTACCATAGAGTAACAACTATATTTTTGCTCCAACATGGGAATTCAAGAATAGTCCAGAAGGAAGACAGGCAGTCCTTAAGAAAGAAGTATGAAATAAAAAAGTTTACCCACCTGAAGATCCTGCATGTTCAGACGTGTTCCTTTCATCATCTTCAACACAGCTTCCTCCTGAGAAGGAACACTTCTCATGATGATGTTTCATTCGGGCAATCAGGCCTTGCATTTCTTTGGTGCACTGTTTGCATTTTGCACACATGCCTGTCTTACCCACAGGTAGAGAAACTTCATTAAAATATTCCCAAACTGGGCTTCTTTTATGGCTTGCTGCCATTATAGGTTTTCCCTCCTAGTGAGAGAATGTTATGGTAGATCTCAAATCAATGAAGGCTACACTCAGAAAGAGCTCAAGACTTCTGGAATATGCTGCTCAAACAGTTTCACTTTTGTTTCTACTGCCTGTCCCTCCCTTCTCACATTTATCTCCAGACTTCTTCTCCTTGTCCAGCTCTATTCTGCTCCCAATAATCTTCTATTCAATGAACTTTTAAAAACTTTGCACTTTTAGAGAGAGGTAAGGGATTGACTCTGTGTACACAAATTTGCAGAGGGACAATAGTGTTGAGGTCTGTTATTTCTCACCTCTATATATTATTTATTTATTTAAAAACATTTTTGCTGTTAACAAGCGTGTTATTTCTGGAGAGACAAATCCACAGTTTGAGAACTGCAAAACTAAGCATCTCTGATGGTATCTTCTAGACTGAGCTCTGAGTCCCATTGGGTAGATAGAAAGATTAACCTAAATAATCTATACCGAAGGCCCTGGAACCCCATAAGATTGGGTCCCTAATCCATGTACTAGAACTCATTTACAAAACTTTTCTTAAACATTACATGAATATAGTGTCTCATACTATAGAATTAGAATTTATAATCCCTATTCCATAATGAGATATCTTTGAGCTATAATGTATCTTAATTAAAACTTACTTTAGATAGGTTTTTTCCTCAAAAAGCATTGATTTTTTATCCACCCTGGTCAACATGCACTAGGGAACTTCCAGTGCATGGCAGCAGGGTCCATATGGACAGCTCGTGCAGAGTAGGGTAATGTGATGTAAGCTACCCACCCCAGCTTGCTGCACACTGTATAGACAAGCCTAAGGTGGAAACAAAGCACAAGCATCTATTGCACCAAACAAAGGAGGAGACTCGCCTTGGAAGCAGGGAAGTTACTGTTTTTTTTAAACAATGATTTCAGCCAAATACTTGAGCACTGGGAGCACCTGTGCTGGAGCTCTGCGTGGCAGGCACCTGGCCATCCTGCATGGGTCCTAAAGTGGAGGCCTGCAACAGCACCAGGGCAGAAGAGACTGAAGGCACTTGTAGGGCCACTGTTACCAGGAATCTGAGAGCCCCACAATCTTCAGTGTATTTATCTGTGCATATCCCTTGGGAGAAGGAGAAACTGAAGTGTTCCTGTACAGCTCAGAATGACTCTCAGTCATATGAGAACGGGGAAGTTTGACTGGACTCAGAAACAGAGGCACCAGAGCACCATGAAGTCACTAGAAGTTGTAAGGGCTCTAGAGAACCAGACCCATTTGGCAAGTTTTAACAGAGGAGACTATCTTTGCAAATTAAAATTCTATTTATTTTGTATGGAATCCAATTTGCTTCACCCCTATACTTTCTATGGCCTCTTCTCACCATATTCCTCTGAGAATCCAGCATCTGCTCCACTAGACTGGGTATATCTGCTGCTCCAAAAGAATAGCAGCCCTATCTGGTAAGTAAAATCCCTTCCTGCATGTTCAGCTGTTTTCTTGATTCTTCTCAGCTGTTTCAATAGTCTACCTGCCCACAAATGGTGCAATTAATTTCCCTCCAGAGTGTTTGGAGAAAGCCAATAACTGTTTTGCCCACATGTCTTCTTTCCAGCTGGTCACTATGGATACCATCTTCTGCTGGATGTGAATCCTATTGAGTAAATCAATGCACCTGTTTGTCTGTCCATCCATCTAGGTACTGATATGGCCCTCTACATGAAAAATCATTTTCTGACAGGATGACCAAATCATCTACCAAAGAGGTGACTGGGCCTTCTACGCTTGGCTGGATGTCCCATTCTAATCTGACACTATCCTCTAGTGTTCCAGGGAAAGGTAGAACCGATTTCTTTCCAACCCCATAGGGGAAGTATCTGCTTTCAAGTCTGCTACCCACAGACTTCTTTTTCTTGTTCCACTTCCTGGGGAAGGACCTTCAGAATTTTGTTTGTTTGTTTGTTTTTACCCTTGGCTGGAAAACCTCTCCTCAGGAGAAAGTCTCTTGAATCTCCATCCCTGTCTTCTCCATCTCTGAGTCTGGTACCTCTCCTTCCATGCTGGGTAATGAGCTGGGGGAGGAATCTTTTCTTTCCTGGCTCTCGATGTGTATTCTTGGAGGCTTTGCTCCTCAGGCTCTTTGAGATAGAGCTCCCAGAATGCCTTGTTCTGAGTTTGGATTTCTGGTCACTTTGAGTATCCTCCTCTCCCTCATAGAATAACAGGGATATTTGAAAATGGCAATTCAGATGTACGTCTAACATCTCATCTCATTTATTGGTAGGAAGGGATCCGAGCCATTAATGAATGGGCTCTACTAGTTTTGGATTTAATGTATCTGCTCTTTTAATCTGACTTTCCTGCTTTCTCCTTTTGATTTGGAGGGCTGCACTGAGGGCTTTAACTGGCAGGGGCTGAGCTTAGTCTGCTGGCTGGAAGAGCCCATCTGTATCCAACTGATATGAAGCCCAACAGGGCCTCATGCCCGATGAAGGAGGGAGGGTGACAGGAGGACTGGCTTTCCCTTCTGATACTTGCCTGTGTGCCCGCTGAGAAGATTAGCTATTTCAGTATCTCAGATGGTGCTAGGGGGGTTACAGAAGGAGATGGGACCTCAGAGATTGGGGAGCGAGTAGAGACCCATAGAGGGCGCATGAGGGAAATGTCAGGTGACTGTGAAAGGAGGAAAGACTTCACTTACATCGTAGCATGGTCTTGAATGGCTCTGGCATCTGTCCAAATGCTGGATCTACACAGCCGTGTAGAGACTCCCCCTGCCTGTTATTTCTCTTACCTGCAACCTTCTGCATATTGTGTGTCCTCTTTACTTCCAGAATGGACAGATTTTTGGTGTCCAAGCCTGTTTCCTGCTGTTTCAGCCTGAAGCAGGGAATCTGTAGCATCAGGGAGAGGACACAATAGCTGCCTTCTTTATTTCCTGCTACCTATTCTCCTCGGCAAGGTCCATGGGCGTGACTTCTGGGGCTCAGGGGGAACCACCCAGGTACAGAGGCCCTGCAGTGCAGGACTGCAGACTCTTGTCTGCTAAGAGGCTGGCTCAAGCAGCTCTAGGGAGCGAGGGCAGGCAGAGATTAGCACCACAGGACAGGGCAAAGCCAAGGTGGTGCACTGAGCTCCACGTAAACCTTGCCACCAAAAAGAACGCTGTTGGACTGCAAAATGAAAAGTGAAAGAGACTAATGTGGCTATTTTACTTTCATAAGTGATCAGATTCTCAAAGTGCAACCCAGGAGGCTTGACCTGAACAAGGAGGGGTAGTGCCCCAGCGATGGTTTGGTTGCGGGTGAGGGCAGATTTGGGGAGTATATTTCTAAACTTTTTTCTTCACTCTTTCTCACTTTCTCATCTCCCACCATGTGCCAGTCTTCTCCCTCTTCTCTTCCATCAATAGCTCTCCCCAGCTCCATTTCACCCACAGACTCCTGCTCACAGAGGCACCGATTTTGTGATTTGCCAGGGGGTGCTCGATCCCCGCTCCTGCCTCCACTCCCACCCTGCCTCTTCCCACCCCCATTCCACCTCTTCCTGCCCCGTTCTTCCCCCTCCCCCGACTGCACCCCACCCCCACTGAACAGCTGATCACTGGCGGGCAGGAGGCGATGGGGAGGAGGGGGATGAGCTGATCAGTGGGCTGCTGGTGGGTACTTAGCACCCACTATTTTTTTTCTGTGGGTGACCTAGCCCCGGAACACCCAGAGTTGGTGCCTATGCCTGTGCAGTTACTTGTTTGCCCTGAACATGGTGGCTGTGCAGATATCTATAGCTCACTGCCTGCAGCAGGGCCTGAGGTCTCCAATTTCTCATGGATCTGACTATGCATGAGTGAGGGCTGGCTCTAGGAGGTATGTCTAGAGTACAGTTTGTTTCAATTTGAGTTAATTGGCAATAAATTCATTAATTCCCCAGACATTCCATAACTATTGGTTTTAGGACAAACATCTGTAGTTTATGCCAGGCCTCAGTCTACAAACCCTCGAAGACTTCATGGTGGGGCACCATGGAGATACAGGAGAGACCTGCCAGGCAGGGGCTATTGATGCTCAGCCAGCCTGCTGCAAGTTTCATTGGCTCAGGGGGCTGCAGTGTGGAGGGGATTGTAGCCCAATAGACAGACAACTGGTGCATTCCAAGTTTTCAGGGACCATATGGTCACCCTTGTCTTTATATGGATTTAAGTGGGAATAAAGAGAGCCAGTTCAGGTACCATACACGTAGCTCCCTACACATTCTGGTGCATTAGGCTTCTGAATTTCTGTTTATTACTTAGCTGCCCGACCACGAGTTCTGATTCATTGGTTTATATCTGATGGCTCTACCGCTATCAGCTCCAGAGAATAGCAGTTCATTGTGCTTGTAAGAACTAAAATGATTGAAACAAAACCTCCTTATTTAGAGGGATGGCTCTTACAATGTGAAAGGTTCAAGACTTGGCTCCTTGACCCTTATTGGATCTGAGGATGTCTGGCCAGCCCGTCCTGACTCAGAAGCACGTACCTGGAGCACTGTAACAGGATCTGGGAGGAGCTGGACTATGCAAATCTCCACTCCTTCATGGCTCCTTTTCTAAAGCAACCAGCACTTACCATTGCCGAAGATGCAGAAGTCTGGGCCTTCCAGCCTCCGCTCAGTCCTCTCCCCTGGTCCTGCCCATGGCACAGACCCAGTGTCCTCCTCTCCTCACTTCTATAAGGGGAGCAGGAGCCAAGAGGCCTTCAACCATCATTCACTGAATTCTGAAACTTGGATTCTAGGCTTTTCATTTACTAGTGTGTTGCTCCCTCCTTCACCTGGCCCCATCTGACCACCACCACCTTTCAGCTGCCCAGACTCACTAACCTATTCACTGTGCTTTCCCCCTCAGGAGAGTAGAAAGAGAGAGCCTGAAGCACAGGGCCTGGTGCAAGGCCTGAGGCCTGAGCCAAAGTCAGCAAAAGCCAGGCTATGAACCAGTCAGGCCCTGTCATAAAGCAAATGCCTGCTTCACTGTCTGGTACATGAACTTGGCAAAAACATGGCTGGTGGTGCTAAAACAGACACTACTAACAAGTACTAGGCAATAGGTATTCACGTAAACTCATTCCAGAAGGCTAGCACAGGCCTATCCCAACATAAAGTTATGGTATGAACGCATTCATAAGATAAAGTCAGGATGACAGGATAATAGGTGGAGATGTTTTATACATTGATACAAACAAGTTACGTATTACACTCCTGACATAGTTATTTACCAACCCTACAACTAGTACCTGTTGGTTCAGCTAAAACACATTCCTCTTTGGCCTGCTAAACCCAGTGTTGTGAGTTCAATCCTTGAGGAGGCCACTTAGGGATCTGGGGCAAAAATTGGTCCTGCTAGTGAAGGCAGGGGGCTGGACTCAATGACCTTTCAAGGTCCCTTCCAGTTCTAGGAGATTGGCATATCTCCAATTATTACCTTTACCTTTTTTATTACCTTTTATTACCCTCAATTCTGACTGTCCCCCAGAAAAAGACCCCGCAGCACTAAGTTTTAGAAAAGATATTTTACAAATGGAATGCACAAGTGGTGTGTGCACCTGTCATCACCCTGTTCACCTGGGTCTTCTTACCTTATTGCCCCTCACTCCTCCTTTTTTGTTTTTGTTTTGTAAGCGCTTTGGATGGGAACCATATTGTCCTATGGTTTATAGGGCTCGCATGTTTTGGATGCTACGGCAACATCATCATAGTTAGGGCCCTGCCAAATTCAAGGTCCATTTTGATAAAATTCACAGTTAGAGAATTAAAAAAATCTTAAATTTTATGGTTTCAGATATTTAAATCTGAAATTTCATGGTATTGCAACCGCGGGGGTCCTGACACAATCGCCGGGGGGAGGAGGGGTCGCAAGGCTATTGTATGGGGGTTGCAGTATTGTCACCTGTACTTCTGTGCAGCTGCTGGCAGCAACACTGCCTTCAGAGCTGGGCTCCCAGCTGGCAGCCACTGCGCTTCCTGCAGCCAGGGGAAGTTCCCGGAGGTGGGTCTGACCGGGCCTAGGGAGCTGCCCGTGCAGGGGAAGAGGAAGTTCCATCTCTCCCTAGTCTGGCTGGGACTAGAAGCCGGAGCCCTGTGCATGGTAGGAGCCCCCAGTTGGGGCACCCCTAGCCCTGCCCCTGTCTGGTCCCAGGCCCATTGCTCAGAGGTTAAAGGGGCCTTTTGTGTGCCCTGATCACGGCACCCTGGATGATTGCCCACATCACCCACCCATAAGGGCAGCACTGCCACCCCCCAAAGTGACACCCCCCCCATACCATGCCACCCTCACTTCTGTGCTGCTGCTGACAGTGGTACTCTCTGGCCACCCCGCTCTGAAGGCAGCAAAGAAGTAAGGGTGGCAATACCGTGACCCACCATACAATGGCCAGATTTCACAGGGGAGACCAGATTTCAGGGTCTGTGACATTTTTCACAGCCATGAATTTGGTAGGGCCCTAATTATAGTAAAACCCACACAATTCTGCATTATTTCATTGTTCCCAGATATGACTTGGGCTCATTACTAGAAATTGATAAAATACACTGATTAAGGTTGAGTCCTACCTGGACTCATACAGTGTGTACACAACAGATGTATCAACTTCCTTGCACAGCCATTAAGGCCCAATTATCACAACATGCTTAAGTGTCAGGAATCCTGGACAAATCTTGGCACATATCCTCACACAGTGAAAGAACAAGAAGCAAGACTAAATAGTAGTTAGTAACTATATGGTAATTTTAATTTACAACTTTAAAGTGTTATATAAAATTAACAATTATTCTTCACAACACATGCATAAGGTGAGTATCATTATCCCCATTTATAGATGTGGACATTGATAAAGAGACATTAAGTAAATATCTCAAGGTCAGCTGGGAGATCTTAGAGGAGTTCCTAGCTCTTACTCAAGTGCTC
Organism: Mauremys reevesii; assembly: GCF_016161935.1. Classification (NCBI taxonomy): domain Eukaryota; kingdom Metazoa; phylum Chordata; order Testudines; family Geoemydidae; genus Mauremys; species Mauremys reevesii. The sequence goes on along the minus strand of NC_052632.1, from coordinate 52,668,581 downwards.
GGTTCACTAGATCACACTGCTACCCACCAGGACAATGCTTGCTCCAGATTTAGACTTAGATTTTTCAATACACTGCATAGTTTACTTTTGGTGGGAGTGGGACACCAGGCTTCCTAAACCACACCACCCCAGCTCTTGAAGGTGGATAATAGGAAAGTTATACATATATGGTCTAACTTAGCCATCTCAATGTTTGGAAATGCTATTTAATGTGTCTGATGTTATACAGTTGGAAAGATCTCTGGAAAACATTTTTCCTCTTACATGCAATATTTTTAGCTCTACAACACTGGATAACTTTAACTCCATATCTGCACATACAGCATTTTTCTCCAAGAGTTTAGTAACTAGGGAAGTTAAGGACCTTCAAAATAGTTTACTTCTGGAGAAGACAACATACAATTAATAAGGAAAACAGGAAGACTGGATTTATTGGAAATTCCTTTATAAGATTTATTTAAAAATGTCTCTTGGCTGTTGACAATCACCATGATCTACAATGAAAACAAACAGAAATACTTGGATAATGTTCAAAACAGTTTTCACCTACAACAGAAGGCTGACACCCAGGAACTCTTGCGTATTGGTTAAATATGTGTATTGGTATAAAAATTCCTGGGTTGAGTTTGAGTAATATGGTGGTAAATGTGGCTAATGGCTGGCTGCCTTAAGACTGAATGGTACCATATGTGTGTTATACAAGCGCTCTGATACTTACCTGTCTTTCTGAGAAAACTTTTAAGAAAAATCAGACTGTAGCTCTCAATGGTTCAATAAGGGACAAAGTTCTTGATGAAGCATCTGCTGAAATCCCATTGCATACCAATGGGGCTACATAAATAATAACAGAAAAGCCACAATTCATTTGCTGTCCAATTTAACACGCAAAATAATCTACAACTGGATAGCTCTGTCATCACCAGGTAAAAAGAATGTAAAGATGTCCTTTAAAAGATGTGGCAAATGTAAATAAATAAGGTTCATTTGGCAGGCATAAAGATGAGAAGAGTGCATCTGGATGGAGTAGGGTGGACATAGAATCCAGAAAAAAGAAAAAACCTTCATTTCTTCTGCACTTATTTTGCAAGAGTTCAGAATTTTCTTTAAATCTTTTGAGTTAAATATTCCAAAGCCACATGAACCCAAGTAAAATACAACAGGATGCTTGTTGGAGATACCCAAGTTGTACAGTGTACTGTGCTACTTACCATAATATACCTTGTCTACAGTGTTGTTTTCTAGTTGACAAACATTAAGGCTTTGAAAATCTTAGTCGAATTCTTTCCTTAGAGATTCTACTGAAACTAAAATCAATATGGCTCTTTTTCTTCATTTCCTTAGATTTGCACCTGAATTAAGAGTGACAACAGCACTCTTCCAAGAGCATTGTCTGTCAGTTAACTGTTGCTGTAGCACAGACTCACAATGTTCAGCAGTGTATTATAAAACAATGTCGGTCTCAGAAAGGAGTTTTGTAAAAACTGGTATTTAGAATTTAAAGGTCATTTGCCACCAAATAATTAGAGTACTTCTAATCTGAGCCGTACACTACCTGAGAAGTCCCTTTGCTTTTTAAAATTCCTCTCAAATATCCTACCTAACCACAAATGAAATGAGTGAAGTCTCATAAGCAATCACAAAGAACTATTCTGAGGAGTCAATGTTCAGTAAATAAAAAGTCCAAGAGTGTATGTTCCAAACAGTAATTTTCTGAAACAATGTACAGCTGGCACAGATTCTGTTTGAAGTGGTGCCTAAGCAAAATAAAAAAGCAAACAAATTTGAAGTTGACATACTGTATTGTGAATTACTTTCCCAACTTTTCTACATCTAAGATAGCGTGAAATGTACTGCAATACAGTAAAACAGTTTAATATACAGTTGATTACAGCTCTGTAGTAACGAGTCAAAGATAATATGTATTTTTATCTATATACATATATAGCTTAATATTTCACAGATATAACTTTTTTCCATTTTGTGTGTTGTCAACAAAGCATATGCAGAATATTTACAATTCATCTGCTGAATGGAAGCACCTTCCCCAGCAAATAATTCAATGGAAGTTACAAACTTCCCCTCCGAAGTGTTTGTAAACAGGCCTTTTCTGTCTGTTTGCAAAGAGGAGAGGGGAGAGAATGTAGTGTGATCGTGGGGTTTACTGGGGATGGGGAAAAAAAGCAAAGACATCATTAAAGTAACACTTTCCAGGAGATTAGGATTTTTTTTTTGTTTTTTTGAATTGGAAATTGTTTTCAGTTAATGCTTAGTGGTTTTGTGCTGTTTCCATGCGCATTTGTGGAGGGACAGGCAATGCAATACCAAAGTGCTAGAGCACTTGGGCTAATACTGGTCTAAAGGCAGCTTTTAAAGGAAGCATATAACGGTACGGAGATGATCTCTATCTCCAGGCATGTTGCCAAGCAGGAATCTTAAGCAGGTGTTTGAACAGAAATGATATCTTTGCCCAACTTACAATTTCTTGTGAAACAAAAATCAACTCAGAAGGATCCATTTTGCATTTCTACCTTTAAGATGAACTTACTGCAGGTTTTTGTAATCTTGTAACACTCCTGCCAGTCACGATAGCTTTCTATGCACAGTAATTGCTTACATAATGTCATATATGTGTAATACTGTATACAACATGATACAGGAAAAAAAAAGAAAGAAAAGAAAGCAACAACAAAAAAAAGCCCACCTACCACTAAACTTTGGTAATACGGTAGCTGTGTCTGAATTTAAAATGCAATTTCAACTGCCAGCTCAAAATTTACTCACATGAACAATTTAAAGAAAAATGCAGAAAGGAAGAGGCATTTTTACAAACTCAATGAACAATAGTTATGCTGAAGCAGAATTGTCTCAGTCAACTGCGGTGCAGGGAAGCAGCACAGTTGCTGACCCACAACTGTCCAATTATTTCTCGGTGTAGCTCTCTGCATTATTATTGGCTGGGATGTGTGTGTCCAATTGGCATCATAACTGTATGGCATACAAATCCGTGCTCTGCTTGGCTACTGCTCTCAGAACTCCACATCCAGGTGACTACAACACCTCAACTAATCATGCCTTCCTCACCCTGCTACCCATATGCCCCTAGTCCTTCTAGCCCTTGCCCCTTGTCCTCCTTGCTCTAGAGGAATGCTAAATCCTCTCCCGAGTCATTTGCCTTTCAGATTATATTTTCTTTAAAAGCTACCCCTCCCCACTTAGCTTCAGCTCAGCAGCACTGACCTGGGGCAGGGAGCATGGAATAGTCCAGTCCCCCACACCAATATTTGCAGCTTTTTATGCTGAATGTAAAAACAACCTTTGCTAGGATAGAGGAAGCTTTTAAAATAAATCCAATATAAAACAAATCACATTTGCTGTTGGAATGTGGCGATTACCCTTCCTGAGAGGCGCAACGGTGAGGGATAGCACATTACCATGTGTTATTAACTTCTGGGTGTTCCCTGTTAGCTCAATAATTTTGGCCATGGTGCTTATCAGAATAGGATATGGTTATTACCTGATCAATAAGAGACACCCTCCATTTATAATGTAAATTCTACGCAGTATTCATAATGAATTTGCAACTGTGCTTTGTCTTTAAATAGTTGTTAGGACTAGTTAAGGCTCTTGGCTTTTTAATTATTACTTATATTTCTATTTATTACTGCTGCAGTTTAAAGCTGTAATCTCAGAGGGTGTTACTAGAGCCCCTGGCTCTGCATATACAGAACCATGGCCTCAGAACACTGCAATTCGGGAAGTAAGGTCTAGGTGAAATTTCCTCCAGCAGCTGTGGATTGCTGAATTAGTGAATGTTGAGAGAAAAAATGTTTGACACTGGTAGGGCTTTTATAAAGAGTGCAGTGGTGCTGCAGAAGGCATTGCTTTGGGCAATGGTGTAGAAGAGGCCACCTCTTTTGGGGTCTGCCGATTTTCACTAAGAGATGACAAGATGGAATTTCTTATACAGTGAGAAAACCCTGGGTGAATGGGGTCAGGATTTCACCCCACGTGCATAGGTATACATTCAGTCAGATAACTGTTTTTCACTGTAGCACATTTTGTTTTTCTCCCCAGAGCTTATTTCAACAATTACAGATTCAAAGCGGCCTCCAAAGGGCAAATTATTTCTCCAGTATCTTTGTTACTAATAAGTACTATGAGAGAAAAGTGAAGGGTCTTTAGACAGTCTCAGTGCTTTAATGGGTTAGACTACTACCCATGGTAGCCATACACTCGATATAAACCACTTAGAATATATAACCAAAAGCTAAAATTTAAAATAACCCATCCAATGCCAATACCTTATTTGAAGTTGTTAAGGTTTGTTGAATGCTACCATTTCTAAAGGATTAGAATAAGTGTTATAGTAAAACAAACAAAAAAAACAAAGAAAGAACAAAATAAAACACCCAGAAAGATGGCTGAAGGCTAAGTTGCAAAGAGCAGAGAAAGCAGTCTTAAGGCATCTTTCAGTAACTGCAAAACTCAAATGACCAACTCTTCTTGCACGGATGTGAAACTAGAAACTCTGCATGTAAAGCTGCCTGTTGTCAAAGGCAGTAAATGTACTGCATATGGAATGGCTGGCTTTAAAATGCATTGCCTTTGTTTCTTTCCTTCCTCTAGGTCTAGAACCAAAGTCCACTGAAATCAACAGAAAAATTTCCTGTTGACTTCACTGGGTTTTGGATAATACCATTGTATTAGTCAAACATGAAATGTTTAACTGATGTAACTAAGACCCAGGGATAAAGCCTTAAATATCTTTTACAATCAATTTTTCAGAATACCTTTCTTTCTCAGAGCAGTGGCAGACTGGCCAACGGGGCCTTTCCCAGTGGCCCTGACCAATTGGGAGGCCCCCACGCCCTGACCCGCTACACCCAGTGTTCCTGCCGGGGAGTGGGGGAAGCCCCCACGTCCCAACCCTGTTCCCTGGCAGGAGCGTGGGAGGAGGGGGGACTGCAGGCGGAAGGGGTGGGGAGGGGCCCCCACTTGCTCTGGCCCAGGGCCCCACAAAACCCTAATCTGCTCTGCTCAAAGTGAGCAATTCAAACCAGAGACATCTCTCCTCAGCAAATAATAAGTAGTAAGTATTTGTGTGCAAACCATCTAAGTAGTGAAGTACTTAATAACCATCTGTGCAATCAGGAAATACCGTATGAGAGATTTAATCCACGGGGTAAAGACTCTACAAAAATTACCTAACACTTTCATTTCATGGTTTTTTTATTTTTCAGAGCTTAATCCTTTTTCCCTCTGAAGATAGGAAAGTACTACCACCTTGAAATCCTTTCCCTCACCACCATTCTACACGGAACAGCTGTTAAACCCCCCCGATAGCTACACATTGTAGGATTTGAGTCTCTTTAGAATTTCAGTAGTGTTCTCCTTTAAGCAATCCTAGTAAGAACAAAGAAAACAAACTTCTGAGGCCTGATTCTCATTAAGACTGAAAGTGTGTTGTAAATATATTACATTTATGCTCAGTTTAAGGTCCCTTTACCCTGCCAGAATGGTGTGAAGCAGCCTCAGAGTAGTAAAGAATAAGGCCCCTGATTTTCTATCTGCCTTCAAGTTCCCTGTTCCTTCACACAAGCAAAGACAAAAAACCTTGTGAACAAGGATCAGCCTTTTAAAAAACCTGACATCCAATTTTATATTTCCTTTCTCTATTTGCCAGTAGTTTTGCTGAGGTTGGTGTCTGGTGTTGTAGTGTGTATTCATATTATGTTTCACCTCTAGACTGACAGGAATTCCATTTCTTTCAAGGATGGCATAACATCTGAATGAACTTTGGCATGATAGCTCTGAGCAGGTAGGTGGCTGATTCCTCAGGTATGGCAAATTTTCAGATCTGGCCAATCTGTTAATGTGGCACATCTACTAGTCCTTATTCCATACCTGTTGATTTAGATTATGTATTCTATTTGCATAGCTATTACCCTGTGCTTACATGATGAGAGGAGTTTTTTAGCACATCCCCACTCTAGTTGTTCCATTTTTGTGAACGCAGGGCTAGTTCTCCCGTCTCTCAAGTTTTCTTTACCTTACTACACATTAGTCTAATAACCTTCTCCATGATTGTACAGCTGAGACACTTTCCACAAATTGGCCACTAAATAAAACTAAAGACATAGGCTAAAATATGCTGGTAGAGATTTGTTTTTGATGAATGATTATGGTTTTCCTAAAACAGTTTTTATAACTGATCATTTTTAATTTTAAAATTGATCAGAGCAGACAAAACTTTGGAGCCATTGGCTTATGTGGGTATTCATATTAATTCATATTCATAGTGCATTACAATTCAGATTTATTGTCATTTATTGAGTCACTGGGACACTGTCCCTGGAAAAGAAAAATGGTTCCACTACAACCTAGATAGAAAACTACAATAAAAGGAGTTGGAAAATGTTGTTTCTGGAGTACAATGCACAGTTCCCTGAACAAATATTCTGCACATTTTAGCTGTCGCAGCTTTATTTAGCTCAGTTTCCAAAATGTTCAGAGGCCCAGTTTGTGTTTGTTTTCCTGGATGCATTTGTAATAGGGCAGCAGTGCTATTTTACTCTATTGTTATGCTGTAGCACTGGGATTCTCACATCTTTCACCATGAGGGCCACTTACTTCCCCTCCTGTTCACAAATGTTCCACTTCCTTTCACAGTCTCACAACATCCCTGCAGCATCTACACCAATTGCTTATGTGGGAAGGCGACATTAGGGAGTACCGGTATTTAATGTATTTTTAGCTGTCTTTTAATGCAATTTAGTTGCCAGAAATAAGGAATCATCAACGTATTGCCAGCCAGCTCTCCATAAGCAGCAGTTTAAGAACCTATAGAAAGTGGACATATGTTTCTGATGCTTTATTATATTTTTCTACTACAGATGGTAAACTGAAGCAGCATTAGTCATGAATATATAAAGTATGCCCTTTCTTTGGATGTGCTTTGCTTTGTAGATCTGTCTACCCAGACTCCTTGAGAAAACTTTTGTTAATATGGGTCCGTCTAAACTCTGCTTCAATGAATTTCAATGCTGCTAGCAGTTTCATTTGATTTTATGTTTCATTTCCTCCTATTATGTAAGTTTGCTATGACTTAATGGTGTACTCTTGCTGTCAATTTAACTATTCTGATGTGTTTCTCTTCTATAACTTAAAATAAACCAGCCTACAATAAGAAAAGGAAGAGAAAGGACAGAAAACCAACAGAACACAGTAGTAAAGTTGTGACTGGACAAATGGACCACTACGAAAGAACAAGGCAAATATCCAAACTCCAATAAGTTGGAGAATACTGCTAGAGACTGAAACAGTAGCCAAGGAAGTCTTACAGCACTGAGAAAGTTTTTTGACATGAAACCATGATCTGGCACCAAAGAAATTCCAATACTGCTGTTAAAACAGAAGATCTAATCCAATGATTGGGGAAAACCATCCCTCGACATATCTCATCATGCTCAATACAGAAGAATGCAACACAAAGGAGAGGGGAAACAAATAATCTTGAAATCAGGCAAAAAATCTATACAGCTAGAAATTTGATGAGATTACAATCAACTTCATACTAATAATTGCTCAATGCTGCTATTTGGACATGCTTTGCAAAATAAGGTATCAGCTGGTTAAGAATAATTATTTGCTTTCAATATTTTTACGTATGAACATCATGTGACATTCACTAGAAACCCAACATTTTATAAATTCTAAATTTCAATATCAGAGAAAGTTACAGAAACAGGCAAATTAGGCAATTTTAAAATACTAGAGTTTACAGACAACCTCAAAGATAGTTTCTCTAATCAAGATATAGCACTTCCTTAGATAAAAGCTTGTGAGTCCTTTGTTTTTGTTAATTCCTTTTATCTTTACTCATTGAACTTCCATATCCTTTGAAAAACCATGTTCTTTGGCTCTATATTCAAACTGTCAATCGTTTCAGTACCCAGATTCAGAAGAGAATTTTTCTGTTAATCCCTGCCAATGTTCACAAATAACTAGTGCTAAGCAAAGTGGTAGTGAAAGGTTTGGCAACTTAGCCTTTTTTTGAGACTCCATCATCCTTCACCTTATGCCATCATGGCCTTTCCACTAAGAATATTAGTAAATAATAGTGTAGGAATTGCAGACTGGCAGCTTGCATTCTTACCACTATCTACCCTACTCAGAGCAAGTATTACATTCTGATTATTAGATTAAACAAACAAACGAAACCCAACAGTCTTCCTCTAACCCCACTCTCAAAAAACCTTAAATCCTGGACAATAACAAATTTGTACTTATCTTAAAAATTTGCTGTAATTAAAACAAACACACTGGAATGTTATTTACTTATTTATGAGAAGTCAATCTGTTTGGTCTTAAAGGAGTAGTGGGGGAAAATAATCAATTGTGTGTCAGCGGCAGATTAAGGAAATGTTGCAGAAAATACTCAGTATCTTCCTCAATGTTCTAAACCCTAGAATTACTCACATGGGTGAGGGATAACAGGAGCGGAACTCCTGGGCTTGAAAGCATTTAACAACTAAATTTTTTTTCCTGTGGGTGATCTTGGAATGATCAGCATTAAGAAATTTTAAACATACAAGAAAAGAAAAAAGCAAGCATTGGCCACTGTCGGAAGACGGGATACTGTGCTAGATGGACCTTTGGTCTGACCCAGTATGGCCATTCTTAAAGCAGTAAGTGTGACTATTTTCTGCTTTCAGTTTTAAGTCTTTTTTTTGGACTAAAGATGGAAAGAAATAACTAAAAAAATATGGCGGTGCAGACAAAACAGCATTACATTTCCCCACAATCACCCTATTTCCCTTGGCAGATGAATTTATTTTGGGCAGAAATATTATAGTCATTTTGTTGGTACAAGAAATATTTGTTTAAATTGGAACCTTGCAATATTTAATATTATCCAAAGTGGGTCATCCACTCAGTCAAAAACTAAGTGAAAAGGGGTTAAAATTACGGAAGTATGCAAAGGGAGAACTAGTCAGTCTTCCCCAGGAATTAAAATTAGAGGAGGTATTTGAATTTACAGCGGGGGTTGGAAAACGACTAAACTGGCAACACTACCACTGTGGGAGGGATGGGGCAATGGGGGGGGGGAGGAAGTGGGGTGTAGGGAAATCCCTGGGACTAGTGTTGTCTGAGGCCCTGATCCTGCAACTGCCTCTATGCAAACAGACCCTGGCACCTGTGCACAGTCCCACTGACGTCAGTGAGCCTTTCTGTAGGCACAGGGGTCTGCCCACATAGTCAATTGTAGGTTCAGGCCTGAAATATTGTGCTTCACAGCTCATGGCAAAGGACCTTCCTATTCCTACTTTAAATGGCACATGGGAAAGCGCAGCATAGGGGAAAAGCATTAGGGGAAGGATGGATAGCTCAGTGGTTTGAGCATTGGCCTGCTAAACCCACGGTTATGAATTCAATCCTTGAGGGGGCCATTTAGGGATCTGGGGCAAAAATCTGTCTGGGGATTGGTCCTGCTTTGAGCAGGGGTTTGGACTAGATGACCTCCTGAGGTCCCTTCCAACCCTGATATTCTATGATTCTATGAAAGCCTGAAGAACATTGTTCAGCACCATTAATTCAGTACAGAACGGAAGCTGGGATTTTCAGACTCAATCTGCATTTGGTGGCTTTGGCGATATCACCAATTTTGACACAAGTATTGCCTAGGTAACGTCCTCACAGTGGTTGGCAGTTTGAAGAGGATGAAGCATTAATGGGCATCTGATTAATTTTAGTGACACCAATTACCACCCCTACAAATCCTAATACCTTCCACAAACACAAATTTTAAAATAATAATAAATAAATAAATAAATGTAACCCCAAAACATTTATTTAACCGCCCCCCTCTTAAATCAGAACAGTTTTAGAGGCATCAACTTCACTCAAAACCTCACAAATCCCTTGGGGTGGGGGTAAAATGAAAACTGCTTTTTAAACACCTGAGACCTGGATTGTAAAAACTTTAATGGATGCTTGTTTGTTTTTGGAACCCTATCTTGAGAGCTGGTGAAATCTGATCCCTTAATCCATCCCCACATATCAATAACCCATTGGATGTAAGGAAAGCAGTGCATCCAAAGCATACAATGGCACATGTCTGATCAAAACACTGTTAAAGGAGGGTGAAACTACAACACCTGTGCTGCCTGCTCCATCTAAATGCTGAGCCACTGTAGAACTCAGCTCCTCCTCCTGCCCAGCACAAAAGCAAAATTCTCTTGTGGTACATTACTGGCACTTTTTATATCAGTCTCATACGGTAGATACACACACATCTGTCTGTGTGTTTACATACAGAAGGTCTGATAACAGCAAAATATTTTACACACACACACACACACACACACACACACACACACACACACACACACACACACAACCCAAGGAGTTGCATTAGCCAAAAAAAGTGTTTTGTGAGAAAAAACAATAAAAATGATAGGATGACCACAGCTTTTCTTTTAAAATTAATAGATACCCAAAGCTATGATTTTATTTGGGGCCTTTGTACCTAGACAGGGAGTCCAATGGAGTATATCTGAAGGCACTTAATATGCTCCACTCAGCTGAAAGAGGGTTACACAGGGAGCTGGGGAGTTTTGGAAGAGGGCTAAGGGGCATGGAGGGGAGAGATAGATGAAAATGAGCCCTGAATAACTGTGATCCACACAGCATCAGGTGCTAATATGAAAACAAATAACCCAGGTGTTGAGAACATCTTTCTTCAAAAAAGAAAGCAGCCAATTGCAAATGTCTTTGTGTTTCTATGGACAGAGCACATCATGCAGCTCTCTGTCACTGCATCATACACTCTTAGAGATATTTAACTTTGTTAGTTCATTGACCTCCTCAGTTTCTGCTTCCTCACAATCATTTTTTACAGCTTTGCCAAACTTGCACCTGTCTTCTGCTTTCACTGAATCTTTTTGGAGCTTCTTGTAAGATGGAAGCATATCCTTGGGTTCTAAGTTGTTATCTGAGCCCTGGGATGTCTTGTCAGAATTCTGTACAGAAGGCACCAGATTGGCAATCTCATCGGTAGGAGACCGCCCAATGCTGCCATCCACTTGAACCCGGATGTCTGGAGATATAGATAACTGGTGATGCGGCACAACCCCATTGTCCATGCATTTTGGGTAAAGGTAGGTTTTCATCTGACCTTTCCCCTTCACGTTGACTGTCCCCCTATAATCAAAGTCATATCCCATCTTATTTAGGATACGGTAGCTCTCCTCACTCACCTGTATCCGGCACTCCACGCCGGTAGTGTCCATCCTGCTAGCAATGTTCACGGTATCACCCCAAATGTCATACAACAACTTGGTGGTGCCTATGACCCCAGCAGTGAGAGGGCCATGGTTAAAGCCAACACGAAGTTTAAAATTAAACCACAACATATTGTTGTTGAAGTCATCCACCACTCGCATCATTTCTTTGGCAAATTCAAAAAGGGTTTGTAAATGTCCATGTGGATGGTTATTGTCCTGACACTGTGCAGTGTTCAGTCCAGAGGCAGCCATGTAAGTTGCCCCAATTGTTTTGATTTTCTCAATGCTGCTGTAATGTGGTTTGCTCAGCAACTCATCAAAGTCCCCAATCAATTCATTTAGGACTCGATAGCATTCTTTGCCCCCCTCGTAATTCTCTTCATAGAACTCACTGAAGTTCACAATGCTAGCAAAGATCACTCCGCCACTATCATGGTTTTTGGAGTAGCTCTGGGAAACCTTCAACTGCTCCGCCACGTGATATGGAATAATATTCCTCAGCAACCAGTCAGCTTGATCCCTCATGCTCTGAATTTTGGTGCGGTGAAGATCAGCCTCTACATCTCCATTGTAGTGAAGACGGTAACTGACTTCAAATTCCCGATTCAGAAACCAAACCAAAAGGAGTAGGAGAAAGAAAACCAGTATCACTTCCTGGCCAATCCGGTCTGCTGGTTTCTTTATATCATTTAGCACTGAACTGTTGCATGGATTCTTCCTAGAGCTGGGGCAGTGCAGGGGAAAAGAAAAATAAAGATGGTCATTTTAAAATACAGATTTATGACTTCTTAATCTCGAAATCTGAATTGTTAAAAATGCGCCACTAAAACCAAACTGTAGTTATAAAATTCCAATTTTATTTGCTATTAAATATGCTGATGCTGTAGAACTCTCTCATGCCAAATTTAACTAGAACTAAATTAAATGGACCCAGTTGAGTTGTTGGCCTAAATACTGCCCATGCTTGACAATTTTAAAGTTCTCTTTGAGGAGTATACTATCTTTCCATATATATTTATAATATTGCTTATTAAAATTATTAAATATATATATATTTTATTTATAGTGACTTCTTGCATCCCTGATTCAGAAATCAAGCCTGGAAAAAAAAATTAACTACCAATAATAGAACTCAAACTGCTGCTTCAGGCCATCTATATCCCTCAACCTGCCCCTTTTCCAAAGACCCGAGAAAACAGATGAGTCTGCGAGGTGTCTTGAAGATCAATACATTTAGGCTCTGTAGGACACAGGGAGGAAGAGAACTGCAGAGCTGAGGAACTTTATGGAGAACAATCTGCCACTTTACTATGAAACTGGGGAGGATGGGGTCCTCGCTTGAGCATCTCTGTGGATTACAACCGCTGAAGCTTATTATGGGGAGACAGGCAATTTTCTCAACTAGCCACAATATCAACCTTTTAGGGTGTGTACAGATTAAGAGCAATATTCACAAATTCACTGGTGGCCTCTGCAGATAACAAGCTTCCTCTGTGAAACATCCCCGAACAAGCAAGTGGCTGCATTCTGTACAACTCTAATTTTCTGGGTGGTGTCAGGGTGTAGCCCAAATCACTTTGAGAAGACCACTGAGCCACACAATGCCAGTGCGTTTTCTGAAACCAGGCCCAAACTCAGACTGACTGGGGATTACCAACAAAGTCACTTCATCACAAGTTTTTCAGTAAGCTTATCCAGTGCCAGAGATTCAATACAAGTGGGTAGTTGGTAAGTTTATCCAACTCCAGAGATGGTTTCTTGAGCAGAGGCATCATACACCAAGTGGCTCCCTGAAAACACTTACCCTCCTGAAAAGAGGTGATGGCAATCTCTACCAAGACTGATAGAGCACACGATCTGACTTTTAAGACAGAACTTTACTGCTCTCTTTTCTAACTTGCTGACATGTGGGCATCTGCCAGTTACCAACCATTTCCTCAACTACTTGGTTGAGCTTGTTTCCACTATGGGTGTCCCTGTATACTCGCCTCGCTTTTGTAATGACAACAATTCACTCGTGATCTGACAAGAGAATTCTCTTAAGATGACTGAATTCATCCACAAGGCAGGGAGCTGCGTGTCTCAAATGAGAGGATACAAGACCTTTCCCAGACCACAGATCTTTTCATCCCATTGCGACTACAGTGAGAATCAGGTATGCAAAAAACCCACAGAACTAACCTGAAGGAGGAAATTACTGAAGTGATGCCCTCATCTTGAAAATCAAATCTCTGAAAATGTGCACCTACTATGGTTACAACTAACACCTTTGATCTAGCATAACTATAGCTGAAAGAAGTTAATGGAACAATATTTTTTTTTTTAGTTTGTTTAGATTGTGTATTTGACAATACAATATGATTGCATAATTAGCAAGAGCGAAATTCAATGACCTATATAAACAACAACCGAGAAGCAGAAAATCCCCACCAAAACCAAAGTCTTACAAATTTTTTAAAAGGAGCTTATACAAAAAAATTCAGGGCTGTTTAAGCTGTTTACTGTTTAAAGGGCGTGGTAATAGAAAATGACATTTTAAAAATTGGTCAATTTAAAAAACTCAAGCTGACTCTGTTCCTTTAAACCAAATAGTTTAAATACTTTCAGGCACAAAAGCCTGAGAAGTTAGTTGGAATTTTCATTCACTCCATGTGTTGAATACAGCACCTGTGAAAATTCTTTAGATGGAGTCAGGAAGATTTCCTTTGGATTGATCACAAAAACCATGCAACATAATGGCTTTCTCCTTATAGTAGAGGTTCGTGGAAAGACACTTTCCCAAGGAGATAGTAATCTGGGTTTCAAATGGTATTTTCCTATATATAAAGCAGATGCATAACAACTAGGTCTTTGGAGAGAATACAAGGGCTGAACAATGAGAAAAAGAGAGGAGACCAACAGAGCTGTGCATTGGAATTTTTGATGAATCATGTAGAATCTGAGATATGTAAATGGGATGCTGCTACACGTATAAGATGTTAAGCATCCTGAGGTGATGTACCGAGATGGTGTGAACACTCTATTTTATACCCTGATGCAACTACAGAACATAGGAACTCCATTTAGAAAAATTTTTGGAGGGTAAAGGTGGGAGAAGAAAAGTAGGGGTGTGAGTTTTTTCTAAACCACAAGGCAGATTTGAGTCTTTATCTCAAAAGGCCTATCCATCATTCCATTTGGGAACTGTGAACAGTGTAGAAAAGAATACACTCTATCTGCTTTGAGGCAGGGAGAGTAATCAGTGCATTGACTCTTAGTGGGAGGACACATTTGTTTAACAGCATCTTGTTTTGATTACATGGGACACAAGACGCAATGGTGTGCCTTCTATTGGAAAGCAAAGAGGCAAATCTGATGTACTGATTTAGCTGCACAGGTGCAAAAAAAGCTATGTGTTGACCAAATCTTAGAAAAGCTTATGTGCTGAGACTTCACAGACGGTAGCTGTTTTGATACCACTTTAATAAAGATCTTAATTCTCGGTCAAGCAAAGCAAAAGGGGAAAGGTCTCCCTCCAGGTACACTTGTTACAAACCCACTAGCAGAAAACAGAAAAAGTCTTTGTGCTGACAGTCAAGTGAGGGTGGAGACAACAATAACTTCTCCTAGGGTAGGATCTCAGCTTCTTATTGATTCATCAGTCTCCAATCACCTGGAGCGAGGGGAAGCCCTAATTAATACAAAATGCTAGAACTCAAACAGAAAACAAAACAAAAAATAAATAAAAAAGCTGAAAATGTAAGATTGCACAGCAAATCTGTGGCAGAGATGGTAATAGAATTAATTCGCAATTCTGTATCTTTACAACAGATCACACCTAAAAACTATGCCGATTTTCTATGCCACTATTCAATTGTGTGTGTCTTCAGTTTTCACTTTTGCAAACTTCCTATTGCATTTATGTAGTTTTCCATATTTAAATTTAAGATGACAGCCAACCAAGCATCACCTGCTAAAACTGTCACACGCCTTATAGAGAGAGAGCAAATATGTTCACAAGCATGCATAAGGTGTCTAAGACAGACATACACACACATATATAGATATACACACACACATTCATAAGTGACAACACACACTTATATTTTTCAATAAAGTAATGATCATTTGGAAAAAATATAACTACATACTCCTCATGGTAAGAACTTTGATGAGATTGTATAGCATACAAGTGTTTGATGTGACATGTATTTTGGTCACTGTACCAGTCAATATTTACATCTTTAGGTTGGGACTTATTAAGGAAACTAAGTGAGTTAAGTGTCCATCTTCTGTAGAATTCCACTGGGGTTTGGGTGCCTAATTTCATTAGGGTCCTTTGAAAATATCAGCATTATTCTCTTTTCCTATCTTTATCTATCAAATATAAGTGAAATGTTATAATTTCAAAAGTAAAATACTTTCATACTAGGATATTTTCTCTGGCTATTACCTTTGTTATTTTTAGGGTATAAGATTAGTCACTAAAATGAAGTCATGCTTGCCCTTGATTACACAAATCAGAAATATTTTTTAATGCTTAACAGCCAGCTAGGTTTTCTAGTGCTCATGGATAGTTATCTGGAAGCAACTGGCAGTTTTGAGCTACAGAAGTGCTAATTCCATGAACTAATAAGGAAGACCCAAGCTGAGGAAAATATTATGACATTATTTTTCATTGGTCACAATGCCTTTATATTTTCTGTTTTAAATTTGTGTATAGTCTATTGTAATAGCTCGTTTTATAACTTTTCCAAATTATAATTCCAGTTTAAAAATAAAGGTACATTTAATGACTCTCTCTCTCACACACACACACACACGCAAATTCAGAATGCTCAAAAATCCCCGCAATATAGGACATAATAAATTAATCCTATATTAGAATTGGAAAGCACAACTACCATCCTCAGACCTCAGAAAAATGCCTACATTATTTGAAATTATGACTGCATTCATGTAGAGAAGAACTGAACAATGTAATTTTCTTATAATATATACTCCAAGGAAGAGCAGTGATCTTCAGAACACACTTCTGCCTGGAGCTACTATTTGACAATATGTTTACATAGTCACTAGTTAAATCAAAGAGAGTGTCATACTTTTAGAAAACCCAAGCCCAGAAGAAATGTTTCCACAATTACTAACTTCAGTGAAAGGAGTTGTTTTATTCAGCAACTTGCGATAAAATCATGGGAGTTGACCACAGTGAAATAGTGACAAGTAAACTGAATCTCTGAAATTTTCACTTTTTAAGGGGTCATTAATAACACAGGCTTTGTTTAAAAACAGGGGGCTATGCTGTCAAATGTGTTGAGTTTGGAGCTACTCAAAATTACAGCAGCTGGCTTTGGTGCCCACGGGACCACTTGCCACTTATGAATTGGCAGACTGCAGCTGTGCTCTACACTGCCTCCAACAAACCCTCTAAACTGGAGTTGGGGACAGTTGGGGTAGGAGCCAGCTAAGGACTCCCCATAAATTCTGGCCCCTATGTACTTCTGAGTGGCACAAAGCAGACAGGACAGAGGGAGAGAATCTGGCCCATAATCTGTGCATAGTACTTTAAAAAAAAAAAAAAGAAGAGGTTACCACTAGAAAAACAAATACTATAATTTATCTGCCACAATAACTCTCCATTTCCTAGAAAACCATATAAATAAGGGAGCATTTCACATATTAGCATCAACTTTGTTGATTTCCTTCTATGCATTTGTATAGTTAGTTTGCTTTCCTGGGTACTCACATAGCACCGACACAACTTGTTGAATCGCTGTATGCTGCTGTGCACCCAAAGTCAGGGATGCTTGGGAGGGGCAAGTGGGGCAATTTGCCCCAGGCCCCGCAGGGGCCCCCACGAGAATGCTCTGGCCCCGCCCCCACCTTTCCCCATCCCCTGGCGCCTCAGCGCGCCGCATCCAGGAGCAGCCCTGGACAGAGCTAAAGCAGCGTGGCTCCAGCGGGGCCTGAGCTCCTCCCTGCTCAGAGCCGCATGGTAAAGGGGCGGGGCTGCGAGCTCCGGTCCTGCCGGAGCCATGCCGCTGCAGCGCTGTCCAGGGGCCAGAGCAGCTCCTAGACTTGGCGCGCTGAGGCTCTGAGAGAGGGGAGAGGCGGTGGTGACTCAGGAGCAGCCCTGGACAGAGCTACAGCAGTGTGGCTCGGGCGGGGCCTGAGCTCCTCCCTGCTCAGAGCTGTGTGGTAAGGGGGCGGGGCTGAGAGCTCCGGGCCGACCAGCGGGAGCTGAGGCCCCGCTGGAGTCATGCCGCTGCAGCCTTGTCCAGGGCCGCTCCTAGACACGGCACGCTGAGGCTCTGGGAGAGGGGGGAGGCAGGGGTAAGCAGCATGGCAGGGAGCCGGGGGGGAGGTCAGGGGACGGGGAACGGGGTTGGATCACGGCATTCCGGGGGTCTGTCAGGACTCAGCGGGGGGGGGGGGTATAGGGGTTGGGGCAGTCAGGGGACAGGGAAAAGGGGGGGTTGGTGGGGGTTGGGTTCTGGTGTGGTGTGGTTCTGGTGTGGTGGTTAGGGAGGGGGTCTCGCGGCGGCGGTGAGGGGACAAGGAGCCGGATGGGTCGGGGATTCTGAGGGGGACAGTTGGGGGGCAGGAAGTGGATGGAGGTTGGATAGTGGGCAGGGTCAGGCTGTTTGAGGAGGCATAGCCTTCCCAACCCTAAAGCTCATTCAGCAGTTTGAGGCTTGCAGACAGCTATTTAACACAAAGAGCCAAGCTGTTAGCTTTTCCATGGGGGAGGGATCATATGAGAAGAGCAATATCCTACACCACTTACCTCCTTCCCAACCCTACCAAGGGAGACCCGCCTCCCCTGCATTCCCCTAGGTTCCAGAGGGGTTAATTCAGTGGTTCTCAAACTTTTGTACTAGTGATCCCTTTCACATAGCAAACCTCTGACTATGACCCCCCCTTATAAATTAAAAACACTTTTTAAATATATTTAACACTATTATAAATGCTGGAGGCGAAGCAGGGTTTGAGGTGGAGGCTGACAGCTTGTGACCCCCAGTAATAACCTTGTGACCCCCTGAGGGGTCCTGACCCCCAGTTTGAGAACCCCTGGGTTAATTTAATTTTAGCACCCTGTGTCCATTCACATGCATGTGCTGTTTTGAGCATTTCAGTTTTCACAACATAGGCTCATCCCAGATTCTGGAACAAGCTCAAATGCTCAGTTCGTGGAGTATGTACATAAGCTATGCTAAAGACAAGCCCACAGTAACCGTCTCCAGTTTGTGAGGGACTCCATGGAGCCAGTCTCTAGGAAACATACATTCATGGAGGTTAAGTTCATTAATGGCTATTAGCCAGGATGGGTAATGTAATGTAATAATTGGAGATATACCAATCTCCTAGAACTGGAAGGGACCTTGCAAGGTCATCAAGTCCCCCCCCCCCTGCCTTCAGCAGCAGGATTTTTTTGCCCCAGATCCCTAAGTGGCCTCCTCAAGGATTGAACTCACAACCCTGGGTTTAGCAGGCCAATGCTCAAACCACTGAGCTATCCCTCCCCCCTTGGAGGGAATGGAGTCCCTATCCTCCGTCTGTTAGAGGGTGGAGATGGATGGCAGGAGAGAGATCACTAGATTATTACCTGTTAGGTTCACTCCCTCTGGGGCACTTGGCATTGGCCACTGTTGGTAGACAGGATACTGGGCTGGATGGACCTTTGGTCTGACCCAGTATGGCCATTCTTATGTTCTAAGCTAAATGAACCCAAAGTTATGGAAACAGATATGAGTCAAGGAAGCCAGCGAAGTATCAGAAACCTGGAAAAATCTCTGACTGGATGGGCTCAGGCATTTGGTCACAAGCTGAGGTGGTTCAAAAGTTTTGGATTTTTTTTAAGCAGAATTTTTTTATTGTTTCTTTAAACAAACACAGCAAGAAGCAAATATTTGGCCACACACTTCTGAAACCCCAAACCATGTTCAGCAGACTAAATTTCAGCTTTTCAATTAAAAAAACCACAAATTTTGAAGGAAAGCAGACATTGTCCGTGATTTTTTTCTGCTTTTTAAAAAACCCTAGTTTTCAATCCAAAAAAAGTTTTGACGGAAAATATTTGTCCAACCCTTTTAATGAGCTTTAGTGCCTTTTAGCACTAGCTGATGCTGAGAACCAGTGATACCTTGTAAAGGTGATTTGAAAAGAAGTTCTCTCAAAACTGGGTTTGTGCCGAGATGTGGAAGGTTTTTAAATGTTTATTTTTCCCAGGGCTACCGGGAGGAGGGCAGTGGGGGGCGGGCAAGTGGAGCAATTTGCCTTGGGCCCCACAGGGGCCCCCATGAGAATATAGTGTTCTATAGTATTGCAACTTTTTTTTTATGGAAGGGGCCCCTGAAATTGCTTTGCCCCAGGCCCCCTGAATACTCTGGGCGGCCCTGCCCAAAGTTTGTATTTTTACATACATTTGACTGAAAACACATTTTCACACAAACATTTTAAAGTTATACTTTATCTAGTCTACACAACTCTTTGTAAAAGATAATGTTGAAGAAAAGGAATGAAACAAGAGGTTTTCCATAACATTGTAGAGATGGGCACTGTATGTAAAGCTTACCTAAAGTTCTGTCCTAAATCTAGGTGGGAAGTTTCAATGGAGCTGAAATATAAAGGTATTAAAACATTAGAAAGAAAACAAGACCATTACGCAAAGCAACCTGACAATACTTCAGATTAGTTCAGCTGAACATTTTTGTTCGTAAGGGACGATGATCAGTAATCTGTTTTGCACCTGAATTCCAGACAAACTTTTCTTGAATGTGACTTAAGGCTATGTCTACACTGCGAAGTTGTCGACAAAACTTTTGTCTTTCATGGGTACTTAAAAAAGTCCCCCCGCAAAAGACAAAAGTTTGCCAACGCAAGTGGCAGTGTGAACGTGGCTTTGTTGGCAGAAGCACTCTCCTGCCGACAAAGCTAATGTCGCTCGCGGGTACTTTGTCAGCAAAAGTGCTGACAAAGTACCAACAAAGAGCATTTACACATGCTGACTTTTAGCGACAAGCCTGCGTCGACACAGCCTTATCGCTAAAAGCTGCGTGATGTAGACAAGCCCTCAGCAATAACTTTTGCTTGGGAGTGGCAGAAGCATAGAGACGATGATCCAAGTTTCTCCAGCTAAGAGTAATTGGAGGTAATGTAGTCAAGGCAATGGCTGGAAAAAGCCATTTTCAGATCAGTTCCAACCCCCACACTTAGCTGGAGATACATGGAGGAGTGCGTTAAGAACACTGAAAGTCAATTAATATAAAGAACAGCCAGGCACACAGTGCTCAGTTACATGTGCCAAGAACAACTACCACCAGCAAGTTACTGTTAAAAAAAAATGTGCAAGAATGGGTCTGTCTCTAGTGTATGAAGAATTGCCAGTACTGTGGCGATAAAGCATGATTAAAATGGCAGATATTGCAAGAAAACTAGCTATTACTAAGGTTTTCAAATGAAAACTCTTGGGGGCTGTGATTTAGTCTTCATGTTCTGTTTTTCACTGTTGCTTCTAGTCATTGTTTTGCTAGATCTAGGATTGTATAGGGGTGTGTATTATTTTGGATATGAATTTCTCTTTATAAAATAAAGTGACAAAATGTTCTGCAGTTACTGTACTTTGCCCATTAATGGTCACTGCTTTACAAAACACAGGACAAAATATACTATAATTGGGCTTGATTGTGCCTTGTAGGCATAGACCTGTGCTGGAGGGAGCTTGGAGACGACCCACCCAACAGAAACTCCAGAGACATGGTGTTTCCTGGACACACCCTAACACACCAAGGGAATCTGTCATGGACACCCTCCCCCCACTCCCTGAAGCGGGTGAAGTGTAAGTTGACTGTGTTGGCTGATATGTGGGTGAGGATGTCGCTCCAGCCTTTTGGAATGGCTAGTAACATGAGCCTTGTGCAATCCATGCACTCAGCTGAGATGTAGGGGGAGCAGGAGAAGTTATAACTCTGCGGTGCTTGGGTACAATCTGACCAGCTATTTGCAACTGGAATTTTCTCTAGAAGTCTACAGATAATGAATTAGACATAAAATCCAGTTTCTTACCTTTAAATTTTTTTCTTGTGGCAAAATGCCACGGGTATAGACAAATGGGGTGTGACCTGACACAGTAATCAGCCAGGAAATGCCAATCAGAATGAAACATTTTCCACCCCTGGCTAAGAAACTTCTTTTGCCTTTTGCAGGCACACTCTCCAATGCGATGACATCTAGAGTTATGAGCAAATTAGATTATCCTACCCTGTGTCCCTAACACTAACTTCTCAGCCGAAGTCAAAGCCCAGGTGAGCCTTAAGCTAGGGTGTCTATAAGACTGCCACTGTACTACAGAAAAAAGTTAACAGGTAAGAAACTTGATCTTCTCATTGAGAGAGTGCCACTGGCAGAGACAGATGGGTTGCAGCACCCCCAGCTGCTGGGAGGGAAGAAACCAATAGTTAGACTAAAGAAAGAACAAGAGTGAGATGAGGTCGAAGGTGAGAGGAGAATGAACCAGAAATTAATAACTGGATTGTTTCCATTAAGGCTGTCGGAAACTAGACACCTGGGTAATGAGGAGGGGGTCAAAGGGACAGTACTTGAGGACTGTGTACCAATCCCAGGTAACACCATGGCACAGTTCATCTATGGATATATGCCCTGTTTCTGCTCAGGAATGGGAAACAATTGATCATTCTAATCTAAGGAGAGCACACGAAATCTGTCACTGAACAGGTGCACTGCAGAGCTCGATCCATCCAGAGACTGTAAAACTAGAGGATTTTTGTCCTTTATTGGGACCTTGGAACAGGATGACTAGGTAACGGGATTTCTTTCTAGGCTGCACCAGAGTATAAGAAATTCATCTGCGCTTTGTGGTGAAGTCAGAAACTTGGACGAGAGATCTTGTTAATGAGGAAAGCTACAACTCAGGCAAGAAGCTGGGACAGGAGCAAAGAACTATTTTTCCCTCATAAAAAAAAAAGTTAGGGCAAATTACAGGAAAGGGACACTAACAACCCCACACAATGAACTGAGGTAATGGCTTCTTAAAAACCACGTTCCAGGAGAGGATGTGAAAGGAAATGAAGTTCAACCACCACACCTGGAGTGACAAAAAGTGATAAGCTGCTGAAATCCAAGAAAATGGCATCAGTTGTGATGATACCGAGGGCAGATCTTGAAGGAGTGTTTGACTGATCCATCCACTACCTACTGGGACTTGAAGAAGTGTTTCCAGATTCTCCCATGCTACCTGGAGGGCGTTCAGCAGAAACTGTTGAAAAGTCCTGTAATAAAACTATACGCAAGGAACCACATTTTAGCACATTATCCACATTCCACTCAATGACATGCAGAATGAGAGAAAGAGAAGATGACTGCTTAATGCAGTCTTGATGGTTGACTCCAGTTCTAAGTTCTTTCCAAAGGGGGCAGACTTTTCCTCCCATAGCATTGGTGTCCCCTTCTGAGCAAAGGAGGGTCTGTTAAGGAGATTTTCTTTTGTTTACTAGACCCAGATTTAAGAACCTCAGCAGAGAGGTGGAGAATGCCTTAGATGCTTCTTGAGGGGATTTGCTTTGATGAGCATGTTGCCTGGCCATCAGCTTCCTGCACTGTGTGGTCCAAGAAGTCTCTGAAAAGGAGGTAAAATATTGGCCTCCAGTGGGAGGTAGAATGGTCTCGAGTGAGAGGCCACTACAGAGTTACACATTAGGACAAGAGAGCCAAAGTTCATGGTAAGAAGTAGGGCTCTCAAGTGATTAAAAAAATTAATTGCCATTTATTGCGCTGTTAATAATAGAATACTATTTATTTAAATATTTTTGGATGTTTTCTACATTTTCAAATTCTGTATTGTTTTGTTTTTAATTACAATACAGAATACAAAGTGGACAGTGCTCACTTTATATTTATTTTTATTACAAATATTTGCACTGTAAAAAACAAAAGAAATAGTATTTTTCAATTCACCTAATACAAGTATTGTAGTGCAATCTCTTTATCGTGACAGTTGAACTTACAAATGTAGAATTATGTACAAAAAAAGCCTGCATTCAAAAATAAAACAATGTAAAACTTTAGAGCCTACAAGTCGACTTAGTCCTACTTCTTGTTCAGCCAATCAACAGACAAACAACTTTGTTTACATTTATGGGAGATAATGCTGCCTGCTTCTTGTTTACAATGTCACCTGAAAGTGAGATCAGGCGTTCTCGTGGCACTGTTGTAGCCGGTGTCACGAGATATTTACATGCGAGATGCGCTAAAGATTCGTATGTCCCTTGAGGCTTCAACCACCATTCCAGAGGACATGTGTTCATGCTGATGACGGGTTCTGCTTAGTAACGATCCAAAGCAGTGCGGACCAACACATGTTCATTTTCATCATCTGAGTCAAATGCCACCAGCAGAAGGTTGATTTTCTTTTTTGGTGGTTCGGGTTCTGTAGTTTTCGCATCAAAGTCTTGCTCTTTTAAGATTTCTGAAAGCATGCTCCACACCTTGTCTCTCTCAGATTTTGGAAGGCACTTCAGATTCTTAAACCTTGGGTGGAGTGCTGTAGCTGTCTTAAAAATTTCACATTGGTATCTTCTTTGCATTTTATCAAATTTGCAGTGAAAGTGTTCTTAAAATGAACATGTGCTGGGTCATCATCCGAGACAGCTATAACATGAAATATATGGCAGAATGTGGGTAAAACAGAGCAGGAGACATACAATTCTGCCCCAAGGAGTTCAGTCACAAATTTAATTAACTTTTTTTTTTTTTTTAAACAATCATCATCAGCATGGAAGCATGTCCTCTGGAACGATCGCCGAAGCATGAAGAGGCATATGAATCTTCAGCGTATCTGGCACGTAAATATCTTGCAACGCCAGCTACAGCAGTTCCATGCAAACGCCTGTTCTCACTTTCAGGTGACACTGTAATTAAGAAGTGGGCAGCAGTATCTCCTGTAAGTGTAAACAAACTTGTTTCTCTTAGCGATTGGCTGAACAAGAAGTAGGACTGAGTGGACTTGTAGGCTCTAAAGTTTTACACTGTTTTGTTTTTGAGTGCAGTTATGTACCAAAAAACCCTACATTTGTAAGTTGCAGTTTCATGATAAAGAGATTGCACTCCAGTACTTGTATGAGGTGAATTGAAAAATACTATTTTTGTTTATCATTTTTACATGCAAATATTTGTAATAAAAATAATATAAAGTGAGCACTATACACTTTGTATTTTGTGTTGTAATTGAAATCGATGGATTTGAAAATGTAGAAAAAAATCCAAAAATATTTAATACATTTCAATTGGTATTCTATTGCTTAACAGTGTGATTAATCATTATTAATTTTTTGAGTTAATTGTGTGAGTTAACTGCGATTAATTAACAGCCCTAGTAAGAAGCTTTGTAAGCTGCTGAGAATGTACAGTTTTAACAGTGTGGATGGCTGATGGGAAGGACACTCTCCTAACTAACTGCCTTGCAAGAAACAATCTCCTCATTAGGAGCTGACTGTGAAACATGGGAAATAATTAAAAGCTTGAATTGTATGGGAGACAATATAATCCCATTCTTCAAGTGGTTATACAAGATCCTGGGATTCTGTGATGAGGGAGAAATAGAGGGAAGAAGTCATGAAGGGTCCTGCTAAAGATAGGAATTTCCACCACTCCTCAAGGACAAGCTGCAGAGTCAGATACAGGGATCGCTCATCACCGAAATCCAAAAATAAATCCTTGAACAGAATTCAAGAGGGGACAGAATTCAAGAGGACAAAAAGAACCTGCGCATGTTTTGGAAGTTTCTTCGGAGATTAGAGCGTTCTAAACAGGAGGGAGAAGGGAATCTGTGAAGAGCTGTCTGATAATGGATCACTTGCAAGGGTTGGGTACTTTCAAACAGATTAAAGGAAAGGGATTCTAGTATTTGAGACTGATCTTCCTAGAAATCATGCAGATCTCCTCCCAGATGGATCTGTAAGATGGCAATGATGGAGAAATCCATGGAGGCAGCCCGAACCATGGCAAAACCGTCTGGATTCAGACCAGCTCCCATTAGGAACTGATGGCGGTGAACACAAGCGATTCTTATATAAGTGTGGTGGAGCACACATGCAACCTAGTCCCATGATGGAGGGCTCATGATTTCCATAGTAGTTAGGACAGAGTCTGACTTTTTTGACAGTTTTCTTCCATTTCTCTTACTCTTTCTCCATTCTGAGTAATGGCTAGGGCAGTGTTTCCCAAACTTGGGACGCTGCTTGTGTAGGGAAATCCCTTGGCAGGCTGGGCCGGTTTGTTTACCTGCCGCATCTGCAGGTTCGGCCGATCACAGCTCCCACTGGCCGCGGTTCACTGCTCCAGGCCAATGGGTGCTCCTGAAAGCGGCAGCCAGTACGTCCATCAGCCCGCGCCACTTCCAGCAGCTCCCATTGGCCTGGAGCAGCGAACCACAGCCAGTGGGAGCCACGATCATCCGAACCTGCGGACATGGCAGGTAAACAAACCGGCCCGGCCTGCCAGGGGCTTTCCCTACACAAGCGGCATCCCAAGTTTGGGAAACACTGGGCTAGGGCAAGGAAAAAATAAGCCAAGATGGCCGATCAGCCAGAGACATGAGCGGCTTCTTGAAGCAAGGCAGGAAACAAACTGCAAAACCCACCTACAGGGACTAGAGGAAGGGGCAGAACCATATGCAAATATGCTTCATTCAAACTGGTACCTCTTTATCTGACCAACAGAGAACAGGACCCAACCCATCTGTCTGTACCACTCTCCACAGGAATGAACATTTCCTGTTTTGGGGCTGAACTAGTTAATCCTGAGGCAAAATGAAGCTCATGATACCTTGCCTACAGTGATAACATGCAATACTCACCTGTCTGGACATAAAGAGATGTAGAGCAAGATAAGGAGCACCACTCCTACAATAGTGGCCAATGATGATCTCATCCAGGAGCTCAGCTGGCAGAAGTTACAGTACTGGACAATTGTGATGAGAATCGCACAACACATAAACATGGTATACTGCAATGAACAGAAAGAATGACAAGTTAGCCTTTTCTTTTCTATTAGAGCCCCTACACAAATAGATACCAATTTAAATAAAGGCATTCAATGATCTGAATGGTGAGAACACAATTTCTACTTAAATAAAAATGATCCATACATTAAATAACCAAGTATATTGTCTTTTCAATTAACTCTGATACCTTTGTATGAATTTCAACAAACAGCACTACAAGTCTAGAAAAGTTCTTGCTTCCAATAAGCAAGCGTCTACCACAGATAATGTGTCACAATTTTAATTAGCTGGAGTTCTGAGGTACAGCTTTACTTTTTTATAATTCCATCTTCAGCTCACCTTTTTAAAGTACTAAGTTCCTCCTATTCAAGCCATTGAGTTTGAGCATTCATAGATACCATCATATACTCAATTATGCTCCTAAGGCTTCTCATTAAATCACACCTGTGTTTTAAACTGGATATCAAATTATACTTCCGGGTTGAAAACATAACATGTGTTGAGCCCCAGAAACTCTGTCAAACTGTCTGGCCCTGATAATATATTTTGCAGGATATTATTATTCCACTAAGTGCTGAACTCAACATGAATAATTATTCCTTTGAGGAACAAAAGTGGGCAGAAATTTAACATAATGTTAATTGATGCTCTGTGAAACTGGTATTTGTGCCAAGCTGAAGGGGTAGTTCTCCATCTTTCCTTTCTGTTCCAGGTCTCAAATCCAAGAATCTCAGAAAACCTCTCTTTTCATGTCTTTACTAGATAGGTAAATTGAAGTGCAAAGCACATGCTTTCTGAGACATATCTTAATTTCCCCAGAATGCAATATTGCAATAGTCAAATACTAAAATCCAGCTTACTTAAGATACTAAGTAGGGCTGTGTTAAGAAAATCATTGAAGATCCAATGTTAAAATAGAGAACTCCACAAAATTGTATGGCAGGTCTTATTCTCCTTAGCATTAACTATGCTGCTCTTTATGATTTCTGGTGGCCATAATCTCTTCCATTGTGAGTGGAGTGGGACACCATTGCTTTGCTTTACAAATTGAAAATTTGGAATGCTTTATGATGTTTTCTGGGGCACAACAACAGCTGAACAAAATAGCAAGGCCACATTACAATTAGAAAAACAGTTTATCCACAACAGGCAAACTAGTAAAACTTACATAACTTACTTACATTTTTTTAAACCATGACCACAGTTTTTCCATGTTTTAATAACTAAGAAATAGCTAAGCTGAATTTTAAAAAAACCTCTGCACATAACTTGGTTTAAATTTATTTTTTCTCCCATTTCAGGTCTAGTAAAGTGGCAGGGCACTGGTTCTGACTTCAAGTGAAGCCCCAGCATGAAGCCAGCCTATAGAGGGTCAGTAAGTGTTGTGTTTTACTATGTAAGCATGGCTTTGGAAAGTTTTTTTTTAATTATTATTATTTTACATCCAGGGAGGGTATATGATGCTATGAATAAAAAAAACTTTGCAAAACCATGTCATAGTAAAATATGGCACTTACCTGACCCTCTACAGACTGGTTCCCTTTTCCCAGATCTCCATGATTGTTGCAACATCACCAAGCACAGGGCCAGCTGGAACATCTCTTGGTGAGTGAATCAACAACCCAATAACTCTGGGGGATCTGAAACAGGAAAAAAAGGGGTAATGCATGAACAGTTGTGTAATGAATCCCGTTCTTACTTGCTACTACTTGGAGCATTCAGCACATACGACCTGAAACTGAGAGAGGCTGAGCACCCACAAATTCCATTGTTAAAGTTAATGTATTTTTAAAATATGTAGGAGGTGCTCAAGTACTATAGGGAATGAGCCTATGTAAGACAAACAGAAGTCAAAAAGGGTTGAAGGGGCTCAGCACCTTTCAGGTTCAGCTCCTGTGTTGCTTGGGTTCTGTCACCCTATATAGGACAGGCTGTTCTCCAGCAGTCAAAAGTATAATCTTAGGTGTCTTCAGTTCCCCTGCCTGAATTGCAGACTTTGAGTTCCTGAAAAACTCTGTTCAGATTATTAATTCTGCCAATTCCCCAGGACTATCCACACAAAGTTACCCAGAGTTTCCTACAATTCTTGACAGGGCCTGCCTTCTTGCACCATCCTGAAACTCTGAAAGTAGAACCACCCTTTATTTCAGGGTTTCCTTGTCTCAACTTAACGTTGATCATCACCCCCCAGACTGTCCACTGCTGGGCAGACCACCTCCACTGCCTGTCTCACCAATCTTCCTGTAGTCCCACAACACTGACTGGGATGTGATTCAGTTTACCAGTCCCTGCAGTTTCTTCTATACTCCTTTCCTGCCCCCCAACCTTGAGGACTGGTGCTAGCCTGTTGCTGCTCCCTGAACACAGCCAGTTGCCTCTGCATAATTCAGGAAGAATGGTTGGTACCATCTGATCCTCTATTCTCTGGAATATCACTTCCATAGTTCCACTCAGTTCCAGGGGTACTAGTCTGCTCTCATATGACTCCTAACACCAACTGTGTGATCTTCCAATCTATACACAGTCTGCTGTGCCTCACTCCCTAACACAGTCTAGAACTGGCACAGTTCTCCACCTTCCCAGGGTTTCAGGCAGGCCATTGTCCCTCAGCATCTCCTGATTGTCCCTTAGGCCATCTCCAGAGCAGACTGACTGCTCCTCTTCCCTCCAAGTAACAGGCCCCTTCCCAGAGAGAGAGAATTCATTATATTCTCTTTCCTATCTCTCCTCTTCTCCAACTAACCTTCTATCTCCTCTTTTAAATCCATCCCCTCCCCAGGTGCAAACAGTGAGACTACCAACCCTCTCAGTTGCATTTAACTCTTTTGGTGCTGTTGTGGGTGTCACACCCCATTACAGGCCCATAGTTCTACAATCGGTTCAATGAAGAAAAATTTCACCTTTAAATTAAAGAAAATATAGCTTTAATATGCTGGAAACTTCACCAAATTACATAGAGAAAAAGAGCTACAGGGCCATTTAGAAGAGGACTAATCATTTTTGTGTTGCTGAAAATACTCCACCTATTTTGACAGTGTGCAAACACAGCACTGCTGTTGATATGACAGACAGACACAATCCACTGGTAATACCATTACTGCTGCTGAACTTCAGCAATGAGCCATGCAAGTCCTTAGGGATATTCAGCATCTTATTGGATAAAGCGGAATTCCCACTCAGAAATTATCCTTTAATATAGTGAAAAATTCTTAAAATGTGTTCAAATTTATTTACATTAAATTCTGCCTAAAGGTAATGCTTGTAAAAAAACTGATTCATCCTACTAGCAATTCCATCTTACAGAATCAGCCCTATCCTCTTGAGAGATATAGATCACATGGATGAAGGGAATGGGGAAGGCGAGAAGACAAGGAGGGAGGCAATCTACTCCTTTAAATCTAAGAGAAACTTAGACAGGATACATTGTCCTATAACTTACATGTATGTTGGTTTCAAAGTCAGAGGTGAAATGTGAAAAAACTGCAAGAGCCGGGAGGGAAACTAGGATTGCACCGATGAAATGTCGAGGCAGCCAGCCAGCAATCACCTCCAGCAGGCGCTTAGTACAAATCATCACCTCCTCCAGAAAGAATGCCATTCTGGAACAAATGAAAGCACAAACCAAGATTTTTTTCCCCCCAATGCATCACTTAACGTATCTGATTTACCTATAATAATATGCTCACTCCAATTGCTATAGTTAATGTTGCATAACTAATCAGAGCATAATTCCATGCTATCACCTGCTTATAACTTCCTGAAACAATCAGTGTTGAGTAAAAGATGAAAGATGAACCATTTTTTAAAAAAAGCTCGAAGAAAATCTCTTCTATCACTTGGAAGATATGAGAGTGGGGAAAACAACACATTTTTCCCTGTTTAAAAAAAAATTGGGCTGTTTTTTGAAGTAAATGCTTTTGTAACTCAAAAAAGTTGTTTAAAATAACATTAAGAACATTGGAAAAGTGGGAATATGAATGAACAGTTAACAACTTTGTTAATCAGTTAGCTTCAGACTTAAAGACAGTTTGGGTAGATGCTTTTCTAGCATTTTAAAGTCTTCTGAACTAGCTCTCCCAATGCCAGACAGCTTGACAGAAGCTGCCCTCTGAAATCAACAGAAGTTCTCCTAAGATATCAGGCTCAGTAACTTCTTAATAACAAGGAATGGGAGGAGAGTGTGGGCTCATGACTGACTGGATCAGCAAGACCTCAGTGCATAAAAAGAAGTCATGCTGAGAACTTTGGGAGGCCAGCTGGCAGCTCACATGCTCCTCCAGCAGTCCATTTGTACTTGTGATAGCAAACACCAGTGTAGCTGGCACTGCACAAAACACTCTTTGGGAAGAAACAGTCCTTGCCTCAATTGCTTACAAACTAAAGACCCAATCCTCTCACGTGCTGAGTGAACCATATGGGGAAGCGGAATGCAGTCTAGGGCAGGGGTTCTCAACCTTTTTCTTTCTGAGGCTCCCTTGCAAGATGCTATAAAAACTCCATGGACCATCTGTGCCACAATAACTGGTTTTCTGCATATAAAAGCCAGCGCTGGCGTGAGGGGGTAGCAAGCCGGGTTTTTGCCTGGGGTCCCATGCCACAGGGGCCCCCACAATGCTACACTGCTCTGGCTTTGGCTTCAGCCCCAGATGGCGGGGGTCGGGGTCCTGGGCCCCAATGAGTATAATCCTGGCCCTGCTTGGCAGCCCCCCGGAATCCTGTTTGTGGTCCCCCAAGGGGCCCCGGACCTCTGGTTGAGAACCACTGGTCTAGGGAAAAGTGAAGTTTATTCCTATGTAGCACGAGACTCCTATTAGTGAAGAATTTAATTGAGAAAAAAAAATCCAAGATAGTTCCGGGGGGGGGGGGGGGGAGGGGGTAGTAGTTAACACAGGAGCTAAAGTTGCACAAAACTATCAATTATTTAAGGAAACAAACCTAAAGAAACATAACTTTAAAAAACCACAAATATTAGCTAGTCTGGACAATCACAGTTGATATTCAGTTTAAAATTAAAAAGAAAATGAGAAAGTAACATAATGAAGTTACGGTCATCCAAACTACCTAAAATTTGGATGTGTATCACGCTGCCCAAAGAGCAAATGAAAACGAGGAGACAGTCCTTTCCACACCAGACACAACTTCACAGGATCAGTGATTCTGAAAACTGATGTGATCTAACTGGACTACCTCATTCTTGCTGATACACTAATTGTACATTACTAAAGCATTCAAACCAAAGTGAGTCTGTCTTTATATTGCTATATCAAACTACTCCTCCATTCTTTAAAACCATGCTGAGTTACTGGAGAGAGACAGACTTTTACAGCTTATCACCAAGAGACACCATATTTGGGACAATGGCTTGGGAAAATGTCCCAAAAGTATATAGAAGTTTAACTTTTACAAAGTTTCATACTGTGAGACTAAGCATAGACTCATAGTTGCTATACCTGGGACTATTCACATTTTAGAGCCTGAACAAAAATTAGGTAACCAAATCACTGGGGCAGAGGTTCACATTTAAGTATCACAGAAGTATATGTAGAGTATCAAAGCCACATACTCTTGAATTCCTTGACTCTACTGGCGAACGGTGCAAATAAAATAGATTGAGGATCCACTGAAACAGGATGAATAGTCCTTTTCAAAACTTTCTTTATAAACATGTTTTCATCCTAAATACCAGATGTGATGGACATGCAGAGTGGGAGGCTGGCAGAGAACAAAGGCAGAGCTAAAGTTCTTTGTGGGACTCTAACACTGTGTTTCCATACTTTCTAAGAAGGTTTTGCTTGTTTGTCAGTGTAACTTTAATTTTGAATTTCCGGAGTAAACTTTTGTGGTTCTTTTGAGAAAACGACAATATCCTTTTAACGTGTTGAGGTTTTCTTTTTTTTACTTCAGCTTAATAAAGCTTTTGTTCATCTGGGAATGCATACAGAACTACAGAGAGAGCGAGCGAGTTATGGGTAGCAAAAGGATGAGGGAGACATTTGTAATATTCCAATGCCCCACAGGAGGGAGCTAATAGGCTTTTTCAACTCCAATGGAAACTGGATTTTCCAGTTTAGATTAACCGTTTTTTATCTAAGGAAAAAATAACCACAAAATCTTACTTTATATAAAGTAAAGAAAAATACTTTCCAACAAAGAGTCTGACAATAGAAAAATTTTACAAGGCAAAATAAAACAAAATACTCAAGCTATATATAGCATTAGCTCAGCTTTGCTCCCCTGGAGTTAATGGTAAACTCCCAATGATTTCAATGGAAGCAGGTTTAGGCTAATGCTGAGTACTTTTGAAAATCCCACCCTAAATTTACCTCTCTGAAAGTGAAATTCACTTCCCTACATAAAGTATGAATATTAAATGTTTATGTGGGTGGAATATGGAGATGTGGGAGCAATGATATCCATCCCCCAACATGGTTTGCCTAGACCTGTCCCCCCTTCCCAGCTGCTTCTCCAGCCAATGTGTTACAATAAAACATAAGAACACAAGAACGGACACACTGGGTCAGGCCAATGGTCTATCTAGCCCTGTATCCTGTCGTCTGACAGCGACCAATGCCAGATGCTTCATGGGGAATGAACAGCCCAGGGTAATTATTGAGTGATCCATCCCCTTTCATCCACTCTGAGCTTCTGTCAGTTAGAGCTTAAGACAACCAGAACAAAGGGTCATGTCCCCGATCCTCTTGGCTAATAGCCATTGATGCATCTCTCCTCCATGAACTTATTTAATTCTTTTTTGAACTCTGTTATACTTTTGACCTTCACAACAACCCCTGGCAATGAGTTCCACAGGTTGACTCTGCACTGTGTGAAAAAGTACTTCCTTTGTTTGTTTCAAACCTGCTGCCTATTGATTTAATTGGGTGATCCCTGCTTATTGTATTATGTGAAGGGGTAAATAACACTTCCTTATGCACTTTTTTCACACCATTCATGATTTTACAGAGCTCTATCATTAGTGCCTTACCAACTTCACAGCCAAATAAATGAAGGACTGTGAAATCTGGTCTCCCTCCATGAAATCTGGTCTCTTCTGTGCTTTTATCCTATACTATATAGACTGCACAGGGGAGACTAGTGTTTCTCAAATTGGGGGTCCTGACCCAAAAGGTAGTTGTAGGGGGGTCCACAAGGTTATTTTCGGAGTGGTAGCCATATTAGTCTGTATCAGCAAAAAGAACGAGGAATACTTGTGGCACCTTAGAAACTAACAAATTTATTTGAGCATAAGCTTTCGTGGGCTAAAACCCACATTATCGGATGCATGCAGTGGAAGATACAGTAGGAAAATATATATACACAGAGAACATGAAAAAATGGGTGTTGCCATACCAACTGTAATGAGGATAATTAATTAAGGTGAGCTATTATCAGCAGAAGAAAAAAAACCCAAACTTTTGAAGTGATAATCAGGATGGCCCATTTCCAACCGTTGACAAGAAGATGTGAGTAACAGTAGGGGGGGAAATTAGCATGGGAAAACAGTTTTACTTTGTGTATTTTCGGCGGTTGTGATACTCTCACCCTTACTTCTGCACTGCTTCCAGAGCTGGGTGGCTGGAGAGCAGCAACTGCTGGCCGGGTGCCCAGCTCTGAAGGCAGCACCTTGCCAGCAGCAGCGCAGAAGGGTGGCAATATCGTACCATGCCACCCTTACTTCTGCACTGCTGCCTTCAAAGCGGGGTGGCCAGAGACTGGTGGCTGCTGACTGAGGTCCCAGCCCTGCTTTCAGAGATGGGCTCCCAGCCAGCATCTGCTGTTCTCCAGCTGCCCAGCTCTGAAGTCAGCGCCACCATCAGCAACAGCACAGAAGTAAGGGTAGCAATACTGCAAGCCCCCGCTACAATAACCTTGCGACCCCCCACAGCTTCTTTTTGGGTCAGGACTCCTACAATTACAATACTGTGAAATTTCAGATTTAAATACCTGAAACGATGAAATTCACAATTTAAAAAATCCTATGACCATGAAATTGACCAAAGTGGACAGTGAATTTGGTAGGGCCCTATCTATAATATCACCTCCTCAGTCATGTCTTTTAAAAATCTCTCCTCATGTGGAAGCTGTTCCATACCTGATTAATTTTTGTTGCCCTTCTCTGTACTTTTCCCAATTTTAAAGTGTCTTTTTTGAGATGGGATGACTGGAACTGCATGCAGTATTCAAGGTGTGGGCGTACCATGGATTTATATAGTGGAATTATGATATATTCTGTCTTCTTATCTATCCCTTTCCTAATGGTTACAAACAATCGGTTAGCGTTTTTTCCCCACTGTTGCCGGACATTGAACAGATATTTTCAGAGAACTATCCACAGTGACTCCTAGATCTCTTCCTTGAGTGGTAACAGCTAATTTACACCCCATCATTTAACATATCTAATTGGGAATATGTTTTCCAATGTGCATTAGTTTGCATTTATCAACATTGAATTTCATAAGACATTTTGTTGCCCAGTAACCCTGTTTTGTGAGATCCCCTTATCATTCTTCACAGTCTGCTTTGGACTTAACTATCTTGAATAATTTTTTATCGTCTGCAAACTTTGCCACCTCACTGTTTACCCCTTTTTTCAGATCATTTATGACTACGCTGAACAGCATTGGTCCCAAAACAGATCCCTGGGGGACACAGCTATTTAACTTTCTCCATTCTAAAAACTGACCATTTATTCCTACCCTTTGTCTCCTGTCCTTTAACCAGTTACTGATCCATGAGAGGACTGTCCCTCTTATCCCATGACTGCTTACTTTGCTTAAGAATTTTTGGTGATGGATCTTGTCAGAGGCTTTCTGAAATCCAAGTACACTATATTCACTGGATCACCCTTGTCCATGTTTGTTGACCCCCTCAAAGATGCATGATTTCTCTTTATAAAAGCCATGTTGAGTCTTCCCAATTAAATAATGTGTTCATTTAGGTGTCTCGTGATTCATCCAATTTGTTTTGTACTTAGGTTTACTAATTGCTGTTATATTAGCTATCCTCCCTCCTACCAGCTATCCTACCTGGTACAGAAGCTAATTTATGTGATAGGTTATGTATCACAGTTAATAGATCATATTTCATATTTTAGTTCCTTCAGAACTCTTGGATGAATACCATCCGGTCCTGGTGACTTCTTATTGTTTAATCTATCAATTTGTTCCAAAACCTCCTCTGCGGACACCTCAATCTGGGACAGTTCCTCAGATTTGTCATCTAAAAAGAAAAGTTCAAGTGTGGGAATCTCCCTCACACCCTTTGCAGTGAAGATTGATGCAAAGAATTCATTTAGCTTCTCTGCCATGGCCTTTTCTTCGAGTGCTCTTGTAGCACCTCGATCATCTAGTGATCCCACTGATTGTTTGGCAGGTTTCCTACTTCTGATATACTTAAAAAAGTTTTTGATGTTAGTTTTTGTGTCTTTTGCTAGTTGCTCTTCAAATTCTTTTTTGGCTTGCCAGAGTTTCTGCTCCTTTCTATTTTCCTCAGGAGGATTTAATTTCCAATTTTTAAAGGATGCCTTTTTGCCGCTAATCACTTCTTTTACTCTGTGTACCCATGGTGATATTTTTCGGCTCCTCTAAATTGTTTTTTTTTTTTTAATTTGGGGAAAATTCAGTTTGAACCTCTATTATGTGTTTTTAAATACACCTCTACCCCGATATAACACTGTCCTTGTGAGCCAAAAAATCTTACCATGTTATAGGTGAAACCGCGTTATATCGAACTTGCTTTGATCCACTGGAGTGTGCAGCCCTGCCCACCCGGAGCACTGCTTTACCGCGTTATATCCAAATTCGTGTTATATCGGGTCACGTTACATCAAGGTAGAGGTGTAGTTTTAATGCAGCTTGCAGACATTTCACTCTAGTGACTGTACCTTTAAATTCTGTTTAGCTTCCTTATTTTTATGTAGTTCCCCATTCTGAAGTTAAATGCTACTGTGCTGGACTTCTTTGGTATTTTCCCTCCCACAAGAATGTTACAATTAATTACATTATGGTCACTATTACTGAGCGGTTCAGCTATATTCACCTCTTAGACAAGACTCTATGCTCCATTTAGCACTAAATCAAGAATTGCCTCTCATCCCTTGTGCGTTCCACGACTAGCTACTCCAAGAAGCATTCATTAATGGTGTCTAGAAACTTTATCTCAGCATCCTGTCCTGAGGTGACATGTACCCAGTCAATATGGGAATAGTTGAAATCCCTCATTATTATTGAGATTTCTATTCTCTAATCCAGGGGTAGGCAACCTATGGCACGGGTGCCGAAGGCGGCACGCGAGCTAATTTTCAGTGGCAACTCACACTGCCTGGGTCCTGGCCACTGGTCCAGGGGGCTCTGCATTTTATTTAATTTTAAATGAAGCTTCTTAAACATTTTAAAAACCTTATTTACTTTACATACAACAATAGTTTAGTTATATATTATAGACTTATAGAAAGAGACCGTCTAAGAATGTTAAAATGTATTACTGGCACACAAAACCTTAAATTAGAGTGAATGAATGAAGAGTCGGCACACCACTTCTGAAAGGTTGCCGACCCCTGCTCTAATCCTTCTCTCTTTCTAATAATTTTACAATCAACTTCCTGGTCAGGTAGTTGGTAGTACAGTCCTACTATTATACTCTTATTATTGAAGCATGGAATTTCTAGCCATAGAGATTCTATAGTACATTTTGATTCATTTCAGATTTTAACTATATTTGACTCTATGCTTTCTTCCACATATAGTTCCACTCCCCCACCAGCATAACCTACTCTGTCATTCCTATATATTTTGTATTCTGGTATTACCATGTCCCATTGATTATCATCGTTCCACCAAGTTACTGTGATGCCTATAATACCAGGCACGCAAGTTCTCCCATCTTAGTATTCAGACTTCTAGCATTTGTATACAAGAATTTATAAAATTTGTCACTGTTTCGTTGTCTGCCAGTTGCATGGGACAGTAGGGCCACTGGATGTCTATAAATGCAGATCTGCAACTCCTTTCCAGCCTATCACACAGGCTGGCACGGAGGCCAGTTCTGTGGCACGCAGTGTATGCAAAAACACCTTTGTTTAGCAGGTTAGCCAGTTGATTCTGGACAAAAAAACCAAAAAGCAAACAAATCCCCCCAATCCCAATCTACATATATACCCCATGCAGGGAATAGGTGATGCAGAGGGCCTTGCGCTGGACAGCCACACTACAGTCAAATTTTACCCTAGCTAGTCTTCTGGCAAGCATTATGATAAATCTATCAGCAAATCTGATCAGCTGATCCCATGATGATCCTTTATTTAAGCAAAGTATTTGAAAAAGCCACCATGACTTCCAGAACAATGCAAAATTCTACATTTGACAATAATATTTACATCTTCACACTGATCCTTTGGCATAGGATTTATCACAATTGTACTGTTCCACATTTTGGTATCAAAGCTAATTTTATTCAACTCTATTTTTCACAGTTCAGTAGCTGCCAAGAAATTGTGCTGTGCTAGATGCAGCACCTCCCTTCAAGCAGTAAAAGGAAGCATTGCATTGAATCCAGACTTCAGTGGGAGATGCAGTAAATTAATGGCTGTGGGGGCAGTATCAAAAAAAGGTTATTAGGAGTAGGCAGAGCTCCTGGGAAAGGGAAAAGGGGGTGATCAGCAAAGCAAGGTACATTGTGGAGGTTAGAAAATGTAGGAATAAAGTGAGAATTGCTAAAAGTCCAGCTGAATTCATTCTTGTCAAATAAATTAAAATAAATAATAAAGAGGTTTTTTAGTTATATAAATAAAAAGAGAATAAGGAAGTATGAGGGTTGGCTGCTATGCAGCATGGATGGGAAGGAGATTAAAGGTAATCCAGCTATGGCCCACAAACTAGATGAATAGTTTGCCTCCATTTTCAGTCATCATGATAATAAAGAACACGTGCATGAAGGCAGTATGGCTAATGGAAATGAGCGTCTAGAAATGGAAAGTACCACCTCTGAGGTGGAAGAAAAACGTAAGTCCTTAATGTCCTCTAATCAGGGGGACTGGGTAACTTCCACCCCAGAATATTGAAAGAACTGGCATATAAAATTGCTAATCCAGTAGCAAGGATTATTATCTATTCAGCAGTAGTACCATATGGCTAGACAATTGAGAACATCATACTTATATTTTAAAAAGTGGGGCAAAAGGGATCCAGGCAATTATATACTTGTAAATTTGACCTCAGTAGTATGCAAGATTTTATAACAAATTGTGAAAGAAAGAATAATTAAATTAATAGAGAAGATTACCAAAGATAGATCATGCCAGTCTAACCTGATTTCCTTCTTTGAGAGAATAACTGATTTTTTAGATATGGGAAATACAGCAGGACTTCAGTAGAGCATTTGACACTGTGCCAAGAATGATGAATTTCAACTGGAACAGGTCAGAGAAGAGCTACAAGCATGATCAGGGGAATGGAGGGCCTATCTTATGGGAGGGAACTGAAAGAGCTTGGCTTGTTTACCCTATTAAAAAAAAAGGTGCAAAGGGGATATGATTGCTCTCTGTAAATAAATTAGAGGGATAAATACCAGGGAGGTAAACAGCTATTTAAGCTTAAAGACACTTTACTAAAAGAACAAATGGATACAAACTGGCCATGAAAAGATTCAGGCTGGAAACTAGAAGGTTTCCAACCACCAGAGGAGCCAGGTTCTAGAACAGCCTTCCAATAGGAGTTGTGATTGTATGGCAGGGTTGCTTGTGATGGTAGGGGCAGGGCTCAGCAGTCCTGGGCCTCGCTTCTGCTGTATGTCCTGTATTCCTAAACTTCATAATTCAGGGTTTTCAACTTGCCACTGGTAGGGGTCAACAAGGGATTCCCACCTACCCCATGTATTCTGGGACTTTTTTTTTTTAAAATCTCCTTCCTCTGAAGGATCAGGAGATGGCCACAGCTAGACATGGGACATTGCGAGGTGCGGTATGGGGCATGAGCCAAGGATCTGAGGTGGCACCAAGAATTCTCTCTCTCAGGTGCTTAGCTGGCTGGTTCTTGCACATATGCTCAGGGTCTAACTGATCACTACATGTGGGGGTGGGAAGGAATTTTCTCTTGGGTTAGACTAGCAGTAACCTGAGGTTTTTTTTGTTTTTGTGCCTTCTGTAGCATGTGGGTGCCAGGATTATCTGGGTCTAATCTCAATCATTTCCCTGCTGTTGCAAGGGGCCTTGGGAACTGGTGCACCTCAGTCCCTCCTATTCTCAGCCAGTGGCATATAATATTCCAGTCTCCCATGGGCTGTAATTCTTTAGTCTAATTTCAGTGTTGAGTACCTGTATGGACTTAAATTCTATGACTCCTGCTTTTGGCCTTGACCCTCTAAATTGAACTTGGACCACATCCCCTGCAACCCAGGCCCTGGATTTGACCCACACCCCATAGCTGGGATCATGACCAAAGTAACAAAATCAAGGATGTATGTAAATAAGGCAGAGTTAATCCATAATTACTTTTTGCATCTGTGTACTGCACAAGTCATAATGCAAATAGAGCAGGCTCACTCATCTCTAGCTCCAGAGAAAACGTTTTGCTTATAGCCAATTCAAATAAGTAGAATTTTATTTTTAAATCCACTGTATAGGCTATATTATCTTGACACAGTTAAGTGCATGATCAATACATCTTGCTTTATTACTGAGGTAAGATGAAGGAGGTGATTCTGGCAGCAGATGGCCAAAACACAGCACTTTGTAGAGCTAACCAACAGACAGACATTTTTCTGCTTCTTTCTGCTAACGTTGCATGTGTTGTCACTTTTTAACACTAAAATATGTATATAGTTTAAAAGCTTCACCCCCACAAAAACCCAAACCGAAAAAACCCAGAAACTCTGCCTCCTCACAAGTCTGATTTTCATGCACCCCCAATTTACACCGACTTAAATGGGGGTTGAGGTGCTCCATAGCTCATTGCCTCTGGAAACTCCAGTTAATAAGGATGTCACAGATATAGCACTCTCTTCAGCAATCTCATTCATACTGATCTTTAATTCAGAACAAGAATAGGTTGCCAAAAATATCTAGATAATGAAAGCTCCTGTATTTACACCTAGGCATAAAGGGCTGAATTCTATGAACAGTATTCTTGTTCAAATATTTCCACAGCCCCTAAGGAAAGTGACTACAACTTCACTTGTATGCAAGCATTGTGTTCAAGTGAAACTTCATGCTTACAAAGCTGTAGCTACCCCATGCCCATTTTCTAAGACTCATTACATTTTATAAAATAAAATACCAGACTCCAAGTTTCATTACACTATACAGGGAGGCTAAAGCAGCCAGATTTCAAAGAGAGGGGAGGACATTCGTTGTATTACTGAAGATGACACTTCCTGTCCACTTATAAATAGAGATTTCATACCAAGAAGAATCTATTTATTTAATTCTTATAGCACCAATTTCCATGGTAATTGCATGTTTCACTTACAGAGATTCAAACATGTTATTATTGGACAGGACTATAATAAATGTCTAATTTAAAAAAGGTTACTTGTTTTAGGGGTTTCCTTTCCCTTTCACATGATGCTCCCTTGGCATGAATATTCCAATAAGTCTTGAAAGTATTACGATACAATCGCATTTGCTCCAACCCCTCAAACAGAGACAAACATCTACAAGATCTCTATCAAGAGTTCTTACAACTACAATACCCACCTGCTGAAGTGAAGAAACAGACTGACAGAGTCAGAAGAGTACCCAGAAGTCACCTACTACAGGACAGGCCCAACAAAGAAAGCAACAGAACGCCACTAGCCGTCACCTTCAGCTCCCAACTAAAACCTCTCCAGCGCATCATCAAGGATCTACAACCTATCCTGAAGGACGATCCATCACTCTCAAAGATCTTGGGAGACAGGCCAGTCCTTGCTTACAGACAGCCCCCCAACCTGAAGCAAATACTCACCAGGAACCACACACCACACAACAAAAACAATAACCCAGAAACCTATCCTTGCAACAAAGCCTGTTGCCAACTCTGTCCACATATCTATTCAGGGGACACCATCATAGGACCTAATCACATCAGCCACGCTATCAGAGGCTCGTTCACCTGCACATCTACCAATGTGATATATGCCATCATGTGCCAGCAATGCCCCTCTGCCATGTACACTGGCCAAACCGAACAGTCTCTACATAAAAGAATAAATGGACACAAATCAGACGTCAAGAATTATAACATTAAATTGGAGAACACTTCAATCTCCCTGGTCACTCGATTACAGACCTAAAAGTCGCAATATTACAACAAAAAAACGTCAAAAACAGACTCCAATGAGAGACTGCTGAATTGGAATTAATTTGCAAATTGGACACCATTAAATTAGGCTTGAATAAAGACTGGGAGTGGATGGGTCATTACACAAAGTAAAACTATTTCCCCATGTTTATTTCCTCCCCCCCCCACGGTTCCTCACACCTTCTTGTCAACTGCTGGGAATAGGCCATTTTGATTACCACTACAAAAAGTTTTTTTTTTCTCTCCTGCTGGTAATAGCTCACCTTAACTGATCACTCTCGTTATAGTGTGTATGGTAACACCCATTGTTTCATGTTCTCTGTGTGTGTGTGTACATATATATCTCTTCCTACTGTATTTTCCACTGTATGCATCTGATGAAGTGGGTTTTAGCCCACGAAAGCTTATGCTCAAATAAATTTGTTAGTCTCTAAGGTGCCACAAGTACTCCTGTTCTTTTTATTAAATTTTTGTAGTTTAATAGGCACATATTGTTCAACCCCCTTCAACCCCCCTTCATTCCAGCTAGACTAGGCCCTGGATCACAAAAGCTGCACTGAATACTCTTGATTACCGGACTTGATAAAAAATTAGAACTATATACCAAGCTACTTTGCTGAAGATATCTGGGGTGAGAAACTAGTAGCATAACAATCTATTAACTATTTACAAAAGTGAGCTATCTGTTGTGGTTATTACTTTACATACAGGAATAGCAGTTGTACAGAAATTACGTTTCTTGATAAATATTCTGTAAATGGTTATTAGCATAAATGGGATAAATGTTAGCATTTTGTATTGCCAATGCATTATTTAT
Source organism: Mauremys reevesii (assembly GCF_016161935.1). Taxonomy (NCBI): domain Eukaryota; kingdom Metazoa; phylum Chordata; order Testudines; family Geoemydidae; genus Mauremys; species Mauremys reevesii. The sequence continues at coordinate 52,626,209 of NC_052632.1, read as the reverse complement.
TGCAAATCTAAGACAGCAATGATTTCTAAAGACGGGACTGCATAAGATATGTGTCTCAAGGTTGGATGCTTGCTTACTGGATATCTTTTCAAATGTAGGAGATTACCTAGACAAACAGTTTTCCAAGGTGGAGTTAAGTTTGAGAGCTGGGGTAAATTTTTCACAAGCACCTAAGTGACTCAGGAGCCCAAGTCCTATTTTCAAAAGATATTTAGACACTTAGGAACCTAAGTACCACTGACTTTCAATGAACTGTAGGCTTGTAAGTATCTAAGTCACTTTTGAAAATGGAACATAGGGTAAAATTTTCAAAAGCCCCTACATCATTTACGAGTCTACGTCAGTAACTTAGGGTAAACAAAAACAAAACAAAAAATTAAAGGTATGTTATAGATGTAAAAAAAACCCAACCCCTATTAGAAACCCAAGACATTTTGAGTTAAGGTTAAACTTAAAAGAAACCCAATAATTTAATAATATGGAAATACATAATCAAGGCATCCAACATTAATTTTGTCCCAGTAGCAATTCTCAAAGAGAATAACACCATTATTTGTCCACATAAGTTCACCTCATTAGTGACCACAAAAACTAGACTGCTTTTCTTTTAATAGCACAGTAGGCATGCTGTCTCCGGTCATTGTTGCAGTCGTACATGATCCAATTGCAAATTCCTGATTACACAAATAGCATACTGAATGCAATCATCCCCTCTCTCCTTAAGATCTCATGTGTCACCAATTCCAGAATATCACTAAACTCAGAATCTGTGTGTCTACATATAAAGCCTAAATGCTCAGATCATTAATTTATAACACTTGCATGAAAACAGCCTAGATTACTGTGGTGGTGAAGAATGACATTCAGTGTTGGAGACATTAGAACAAAACAAATAATAAAACAAAAGGTCATGCGATGAATATTTTTGACATTGTACCCACAAGCTGTATTAGTCTAGTATTTTCTCCACCCGTAACATGTCTGAAGCTTTAGATATAGACTTCTTAAAACCTTAATGCAAAATTCACATATCTTATAAAACAGGCTTGGAAGGAAAAAAGAAAGTTTGGAAACGGGCCTCTCTACAGGGTGGAGTTAAGATTGTTTGGGTGCCTTAATTAACAAATCTTACATTTGAGTTTCTTCCAATTTAGATCTTAATGCTGAACCTCTTGAGTTTCAAATGATGGTTTCTTGCCGGATACAATATTTGTGTAGGGTTATTTAAAAACAATTATTTATTTTGCACAAGTCCACTAGGCACTGTATTCTTAAAATGCATTTCTAACTCTGCAAAATGACTGTGTAAAAGCTGGCATCTTCTTACTCAACAGATGTCTTTCCTGTAGGCATTCATAATTTGTACAGGTTTATTTTAGTGACAAATACACGTTTACTGCTTTTTACTCTTGTAGGACCAGCAAAGCTAATATATCTAAGAATGTGTATTGTATTGTATTCTATTCTCCTGCATCATCAACAGAATTGTTTGCTGATTTACAATTACAAGCCAATGCTGTTACACCTATGCAAACCCAATGGGTTTTCACAGATGTAAATGAAGGCATAATTAGCCCTACACTACCTTTATTACATGCACAAACTTGCCACAAGATTAATGTCTTTTTTGCATGAGAATTTCTTTACGGTTTCTGTTTTGTTATGTTTTTTAAATGTCTGTGACATTCACTGAGGGGCAGGGAGCAGCATCCTTTGTGGAGTTCCTAAATTGACAGGGCTCTGTGAACGTAAGCAATAGGAACTGGTTCCTGTCTCCCCAGCCGGCCTCTTGAAGTCACCTCTCTTTTTTGCCCAGCCTTTCTGCTCCACTAGGTTCCATATTTTGCTTCTCGATCCCCCTCTCATGTTTGCCTCCTGCACCTTCTGAAGTCCACAGGACTTTATACATCCCATGGCAGATTACCAGGTACTGAAGGATTGATGTCTTACAGAGGCTCAAAACAGGCCTCTATCTACTCTAAATTGCACCAAAGGCCAGTTTGGCTCTCAGTCAGCTGCAGGATGGAGCAAAGGGGGCTGGTGAAGGGAGGCAGATTCCGTTTCCATGCTGAAATCTTCTATTGTTTGTATTGTTTAATTAAACCAATAGCTAGATCTTTTTAAGAAAGAGATCAGCAGAATTTCAGCATAATGAACTTAGTATTTGCTTAATACGCAATGTGCATTCGGGGCAGTGTAACTGAGTACAAGGCTATGGGGAATAGGAAGGCGCTTGGGAGTAAAAAAGTCCATGCTTTTTAAAAAAAATCACTTATTCTCTTCAATGGTTGTTAGGGCTCCAAGGCTGAAGAAAAAGGAGCAAGGATCACGGCTCCCTTGTTCTCCTTATGTACTCAACTTTTCTTTCAGAAAAATGCAGGAAGCAGGACCTGGGACATCTGTCCCTAGTTCACAGTGAGACTCTGTCTGGGTGTGGTGCAGAGCAGGCTTTCCCACTGAAAGAGTGGGGAGGAGAGACCTAGCTACTAATATGCTTTTAACATTGCATGCTAGGAAGAAGGAGGGGTCAGGAGCTTTATATAAAGAGGCTCTTCTAACCCTTCACTGCATGCTGGAGAAAGCAGCACTATAGGGAAGATGCTGTCCTAAAGCCTCTGGATGCTATAACCTGTCAGACATGTACAAGTAACTGAAAAAACCTATTGACTCTGAAGGAGAGGGCTTGAAGGACCAACAACACTTTGACCATTACACATCTTTAGGAGATTACATTCTATGTAGCTGTGTGTGTAACAAGAATCTCCATATTTAAATAATTGCTACATCCCTGTCATATTCTATTCTTCACTTCCATGGTGCAGTAAGGCAGCATGACTGCTGCAGCTCATACCAAGAAAGGGTTTAACTTCTCTCTCAAGCATCAAGTACAGACCAATGTTGGAGGCAGGATACCAGACTTGGCAGATCAATGATTTGATCCAGTATGGTAAATCCTAGAAAATCATAATGCACTACAGCAGGCTGTGAAAGATTCAGTATGTACAACGTTCTATTTTTAATTTAAAAAAACCTCTATTTTTTGCTCAGCAATTGTTGACTTGTAGATAAAACAGTATCTTCCTTCTCCCCACCATCCCCACCTTGCTCCCCAAGCCGGGAGAGCAAGTTCCTGAAGTTGTTTTAAAACAAAAGTTTTCAAGCCAGCCACCATTTAGTTCTTGGGGACTGCGACCCCAGACATTTCCCATACTCTGATTTGCTTTATTTACCTAATTGAGACGATAAGAGACAGCACCTCTAGCAGGATGGCAATGATGAACACCACAACTGCTGCAGGTGGGGGAGGGGATAGGGCCACCCCATGTTTCAGGAAACAGGTGATCGAGAGTATGAGGAAGACTGTTGTGGACAGGAACACATCCAGGAGTGAACTGAAGGTAGCACTGGCAAACGTCTTCACAGGAGCATTCTTTATAACCTGTTTTGCAATATGGGGGGTGAGAGGAAGTGGAAGAGAACATGAATAAGTTTTTCTATGCTGATTACATTGTACTACACACCAGAAACATATCTGAAAACAAAGAGAAAGAATACATAGCACTTTGTCAGCTCAGCACTTCAACATAAATACTGAATGACCACTGTGAAAGGAGTTGGTAGTCTCAGTCCAGTTCCTGGTGGATGAGTCCACATCACAAAAAACATCATCAAAATTTGCACCCTTGTTCAGTCATTTTTTTTAAAGGGCTCAAAGAATGTTTTCAGAATGCTAATAATATAGAAAGATTACTGCAACGCTCTGTACCTCGGGGGAATACCCAGCACCCTCATGTTCATCCTTGTAAAATGATTGTGTGGTATCCAATGCAAAGTTTATCATGTCAGGTGTCTTCAGAAGGCTCATGATGTACTGAGCACTGTTGTTATAGTAATGTTATAGGTTATAATTTCATGTATGTAGTTATGAGACTGAAAATATATTCTCATGGCTTAAAATTAGCCCAGGCAAAAACTCTCCAAGAGCAGAGAGGCAGTTCACACCTCATCAGGGCAAATATGGGACAAACCCAGCTCAGGGGCTCACAGGAACAATGGACGCTGGCCTAGGCAGCAACAAAATAATCTGTTAGACTCTCAAGTGAGTCACCCTCCCTTCCTTTGCTCAATTTGGAACTGCGATGAGGTAATGATCACCTGACTCTGAAAGGGGCGTGGGGGAGAGCCTGGCTGAAAGACAACCAACCAGCCAGTGATGAGAAGCATCTAAGGTTGTAAGGGCACTGAAAGTGTTAAGATCAGCTTGGAATGCATTTTGCTTTTATTTAATTTGACCAAATCTGATTTGTTATGCTTTGACTTATAATCACTTAAAATCTATCTTTATAGTTAATAAATCTGTTTGTTTATTCTACCTGAAGCAGTGCGTTTGGCTTCAAGTGTGTCAGAGGCTCCTCTTGGGATAACAAGCCTGGTACATATCAATTTCTTTGTTAAATTGACAAACTCAATATAAGCTTGCAGCATCCCATGGGCATAACTGGATACTGCAAGATGGAGGTTCCTAGGGTTGTGTCTGGTACCAGAGATATTGGCTAGTGTCATTCGGCTGCACAATCCAAGGAGCAGCTTACATGCTAGAGCCTGTGCGTGAACAGCCCAGGAGTGGGGGTTCTCACAGCAGAGCAGGTTAAGGCTGGCTCCCAGAGTCAAGGATTAGAGTGACCTAGCATATCACTGGTCCAGGGAACGTCACAATTACACAAAAAGCATGTAAAGACTAGGTAAAAACATTCTCAAGAACACAAGAGGGGATAAAAAGATACAAAATCACTTACTGCTATGCAGAATCTAATTCTCAACCCATAGAGCACATTGTCCCCTCCAAATCTATCACTTGGAGAGTGCAGATGGAGCAAGGGTATCAATCCCAGGACCCAAGGGGCTGTATCCAGCCTGCTTGATGTATTTATTTGACCTCCCTGGCATATTCAGATTCTGTAGATTCTTTCATTAAAAAGAAAAAAAAAACCACTTCGGGCTCTCATGGTTACAGAGAAAACCTTTTCAATGAAAGTCTACATGCAGTTTGAAATAATTACTAAAAGGTGTAAACTCCCCCATCTTTCCTTTTATCATCCTTAAAGCTAGAAACTAACATTCAGGTGCGCTCTTGAGGTAAACAGCAAACTGAGCAGAGTTTTATAGTTCTCGTCTCCATTAAAGTCAGTTTAGATTCTGGTTCACAAGAAGCAGCTCCCATAGCAAATATCTTACTTCTGGAAACAGAAAAAGAAGGAATAAATTGTTGGCTGTATCCAGATGTGCACTGACTCACAAACATGCAAGGCTCTTTCTTCTTTATCAATGTACTAGTTCAGAATGGTGCAAAATCCTCAAACACTTATTCAATCTGTACAGGACTAAGGTGCCACAAAGACTGAGCATGAAATGTTTGCCTGCCATATGTGGTAGTTTTGTCATCCTTTACCGATTGCCTGTGTGTAAGAAAAGCCAGGGTACTTCTAAGGGAAAAGTTTCTGATGCTCGTGCACATGGCACACGCACACCTAATGTGGAATCGATGTGAACAAGCACTCGAAGAAGAATAGTAGTATCTGATATGAGGGGAAGCTCACAAAGCAGATAAAGTACTTGACTCCTTTTGGAATTCTTTGAGTCTTAGGAAGTGTCTCTGTAAGATCCACTGTATAGATCTTGGCAGTAGACTTGGATAATGCTGTGCATTTCCTGTTGTGCTTCCCCTAAGGGTACATACTGCTCTCAAATTCTGTGAAGTGATGTATATGCTGGAACTCCCTTAGCAATATGTACAGCTTAATATTTTTAGACATGGTGTAATGAACAAAACAGTTATAGAGGGAAATACACAAAGCTCCACAAAACCTTTGCAAATACTTGTTCATTCAACAAATTTGAGGAATATTGGCTAAATATTAAGGTAGATGTTTAAATAATTTATTAATATCTTCAAATTAAATTAAACATTCTAGAGGTGACTGAGTCTAGATTTGAGAGACTGGATTATTGATCTTGGAGTCAGTGACAGGGAAAGGAGCATGAGCAGTGGATTAAACTCCATAACAGAACAGGTAAAAGTAAGCTTTCAGTGAGGGGAAGTCCTTTACGGAAAGTGATCACAGAGCAACCTAAGCATACAGCTGAAACAATGGGATTAAGATGAATTCATTGGCTATGGTATCACTGGCAGTAGCTTTCACTGATCGCTGACTGCAAGCCAATCAAACAAATGTCATATACCCACCATGAAGGTCATTTTGTACCCCAACATTTTTTTTTAAAAAATGGCTGTACACTTGGAGTTCTACCTCCATCCTGGTTTCAAAGACAAAGTAAAGATAATCAAGCAGCTCAGAAAAAAACTTGTGAAAGCAGTCTATGCTGCCCATTTTCATTTATGAAAAATACTGTGCATAATATAAATTTTGAAAATTTCAGCGAAGGAGAATAGAAATAGTTTGTTTCAGATAAATAATCACATACATATCCTACATTGCACCGTATATGTAACCATAATTCTGGCCAATTCTCAGCAATTTACATTCTAAAATAGCTAATGATATTTCATTTCACACTATTCCAATATAGCAATAAGCTGCAAATTTCTACTTTAGTAAATTATTTGGTGCATGCTCTCAGTATGCTATAATTTCAGAAAAAGACAGGTTGGGGAGGGAAATAATGTTTAATTCAAAAGGAGCCCTAGTGATCCCAAAATACATAAATACTACTAATTTTAGAGAAAGGAGTCCTTTACTCCCCCCCCCCCATATTTATTTCTCCTTCCTTTTTCATTTTTCCTTACAGTTCACTACATGTCAAATGTCTCAGATTGGAGGAGAGATCAATAACAGAAAATTTATTGCCTGATGATTTCCTTTCTGGGACAGACTTCTCCTCCAATCCACCCCAACCCAAAGAGGTTTTTCAGGTATTTCTAGAATGGCCTCTTTATAGATCAGTGGTTATATAAGGCATCACTAGTAAGAGTTTTCATGTATCCAGTAAGACATAAGTGTTCCAATACAGCTCTGGAAGATTGTGTCCAAGCCCAGGAACCTAGTGGACAAGTATAAATTATTTCTGTTATTGCCTGAAGAGCAGCGCAGCAGAACTGGCAGAGGACAGCACCAGAAATGAAATAATCAAGATACAAAATTTTCCATTTTATTTTAGTCTTCCTCCTGTAGAACCAGGAGTCTTAGTTACCCTGAGCCCAAATGTACAAACCCCAGAGGTAAAAAAAAAAAGCTAAAACACTTTTAAATATGACCTAAAATAGCTATAAATCTTATAGTTTTGTATGGCACCCATCACTGTAGTATCAAAGCACTTTTCTATATCTAAATATGTCATGACTTAAAAGTAACTGGGATCTTATTTGGCTGGAAGGAAGAGTTACATGTCCCATTGGAAATCTGAGCTTCTCGCTTTACCAATAGGCTACAGACCTCATTATATCTATATGGGCACTGGATATCAGTCATTAAACCTTTTTTTTACTAAAGACTCAGCACTGCCTATCCCAAGACTATTGTAATTGAGGGGAATGAAATATTTTGAAAATACTTTTTCTGCAACCTGTGAGGAATATAAAGAACATATGAAGCTGTGAAGTTGGTAACAGTATTATCTGTACTCATTTAGAATATCTGCATAATCCACGTTGTTTTGACATTTGAGTAATGCACCCATTTTAAAAATCACACTAATAAAACCCTTAGCCCCATAACACACTATTGCACGCTATTTATCTAGGGTTCTTATATGCCCACATCTATTTAGCAATCTGAGGGCCTCACAAAATTATGATAAACACATGAAGATGTAGCTACTGCTCTTTCCTCTTTTCCTTCCATTTGGAAAGCACTGAGTGCAGTGTACTATATATGGTATGTGTAAATATTATTACATATGTACACACACATAGATACATTATGTTATTAACGTCCAGTACTTTATAATGGTTTATTAACAGCAGCAAATATTTACTACCAGTTAAATTTCGTAGGCTTGATTTTTTCATTGTTTCACTCAATTTATTGACAAAAGCAGATGCAATACTGGCATGCTGAGAAATAACAGCTGACATCTATTATTTAAGTATCCATACCAGCAGAAATTAAATATAAATTCTTTCCATAGTATCATGACACAGCCTTTACTCAAAGATAGAGTGAGAGTTTCAGAATGCACTAAAAACACATTTATGCTTAATTGTATTATAAGGTAAACTAGAGATGTCTGAGGGCTTGTTTTTATTACTGCACTAAATTGGCCCTGCTGCATCGATGCAGCGGCGCCAATTTAGCGTGTCTGGTGAAGACGCATTACATCAATGGGAGAGAGCTCTCTTGCTGAGGTGAAGTAATTACATCGACAAAAGAAGGGAGCTATGTCAATGGGAGAGAGTCTCCCGTCGACATAGCATGGTGTAGAGATGCCTCTTTAAGTCAATGTAAGTTACGTTGCTCAGGGGGGTGGTTTTTTCACACCCCAGGAACGATATAACTTACATTGACTTAGGCAGTAGTGTACACAAGCCCTTATTTATTGAGACTGAAATTACAGGAGGATAGGGACTGTGGCCAAGGACAATGCAATCATATGGTACAAGAATTAAGGAAGGAATGTCCCCATAGGATTTATTTCTTACCAGTGGTAGAGGGAAGGCTGGGCAGGGGGGAACTCAACCCTCTCCCCCAATATTAATCAGTTAACTCTGACATCTTAAGTTTATATTTACCAGTAGAGAATCTCTTGCTATTAGCTGATGTCAAGGAAGCAAGAATACCTGCTATGTCTGAAAGTGGGACACAATGTAATAAAAAGACAAAAAATTCATGACACTAATATTTGGTAGTGCAGAATTCTTAAAGAAATGAACTTCACATCATTTTAACTGAAGTGTTCTGTACTTCCAATTTCATACTGCAGTACTTTTATGTAATTTACAATACTGAGATGAAAGCATGTTTGGGTGAGGACGGTATAAACTTGGGACTGCAATAAGTATTAGAAAGCCAAGATCCAATTTTGTGAGTTTTCGTTTTGTAAGTTAAGATATTTGAAATGGCAGTAAGGAGCACTTGCCTTCCACTATTACCTGATTACAGAATTTTGCCTGGTGAAAGCTAAATCTAAATATGAAAACGAAGGTACAGTAGAACTTCAGAGTTACAAACACCTTGGGAATGGAGGTTATTGGTAACTCTGAAATGTTTGTAACTCTGAACATAACGTTATGGTTTTCTTTCAAAAGTTCACAATTGAACATTGATTTAATACAGCTTTGAAACTTTACTATACAGAAGAAAAATGCTGCTTTCTCTTTATTTTTTTAGTAGTTTATGTTTAACATAGTATGGTACTGTATTTGCGTGGTGTTTTTGTGAGTGTGTCTGTGTGACTCTGCTGCTGCCTGATTGTGTATTTCTGGTTCCAAATGAGGTGTGTGGTTGACTGGTCAGTTTGTAACTCTGGTGCTCATAACTCTGAGGTTCTACTGTATAGTATAGAGTCAACAGCTGAAATTTATTCTGGTCCATTTTTACTGGTGAATAAAAATAGAATGCCAGAAAGAATCTAATGTTCAAATCCTGGAAGCTGATCATGACAGGTGAACTAAACTAAGGTGGTCATTTCTCACTAGTTCATATATTAAGTCATATTTGACACTCTATGATCTCAGTCATCAACTGCAATAAAATTTGCAAAAGCAGTGAGATAATTATTTTGGCTCCTGCAACCTGTACAGAAAGACTGCTGACACCCAATCCCATTCAGGGGAAAACGCACCTCTTCCTGATAGCTGGTCCTGTAAGCCATCTCCAAGTCCCCATCCAGGAAGTTCAGGCTCAACTTGTTAATTGGTGGTTTAAAGAAATAGTCTTTCATCAGGCTAAAGAGAAGAGAGAGACAATGTGAACAGTTTTAAAAGGAGTTTATTTAGCTGTAATTCTTTTTCAAAGATACCATTTCACAGGTTTCTCACTCTTGGGTCTCTGCTTCCAGTGTGAAACTGGTGGCCTTCATAGTTTTGATCTTTTGAAGTACTGGTAGCTTCTCATTGTTCATCAGAAGCTGCAGTACCTACAGCGGGGTTGGGCAAACTTTTTAGCCCGAGGGCCACATCTGGAAATAGAAATTGTATGGCGGGCCATGAATGCTCACAAAATTGGAGATGGGATGCAGGAGGGGGGTGAGGCTCCAGCTGGGGGTGCAGACTCTGGGGTGGGGCTGGGGCGTTTGGGGTGCAGGAGGGTGCTCTGGGCTGGAATCGAGGGGGTTGGAGGGCGGAAGGGGGATCATGGCTGGGGTAGGGGGTTGGGGCATGGGGGGAGGCTCAGGGGTGCAGGCTCCAGGGCGGTGTTTACCTCAAGTGGCTCCCGGAAGCAGTGGCATATCCCTTCTCCAGCTCCTATGCGGAGGTGTGGCCAGGAAGCTCTGTACGCTGCCCCATCCACAGGCACTGCCCCTGCAGCTATCATTGGCTGTGGTTCCCAGCCAATGGGAGCTGTGGGGGTGGCACTTGGGGCAATGGCAGTGTGCAGAGCAGAGTGCCCTGGCTGCCCCTACGCATAGGAGCTGGAGGGAGGCCATGCCGCTACTTCTGGGAGCTGCCTGGAGCAGCCCCCAACCCTGGTCCTCGGCTGACGCGCCGGAGCGGGGCAAGCCTCAGACCCCACTCCCCAGTGGGAGCTCGAGGGCTGGATTAAAATGGCTGGTGGGCCGCATCCGGCCTGCGGGCTGTAGTTTGCCCACCCCTGACCTACAGCATCACTCTGCATCCTTAAAGTGAAAGGTGAAAATTCCCAAAAAAAACATTTATAAGAGAAGGAAACATTTCATTACAAACAAACAAACAAACAAACAAATACAAACAAACTAGACAGGCTTTTAAATTGTCAGGAAGACATTAAAAGTCTTTCCAAAAAACTTTCGAACCATAGGATAACTGAAGAAATAAATGTCCACAGATCAGCAAATGGTATACATTAATAGCTGCCAGACATTGACACATGCAAGAGACACAGCCTTTTTTTAACTGAAGCATATCAAATATCAGAAATTGATAAAAAGTTGAAAATTTATTAAAGTATTTTCCATTTCAGGGAACAGCACTTGCTTGTCACTGCCTTCAGAGACTAATAACAACTCTGCATCTTCCCAGGATCACACAACAACAGCACTTGACAATCCAGACAACCAGGTAAAGGAATCTGAGACAGAGTTGGAAAGCTCAGCCTTGTTTCTGAGATAGGAGATCCAAAAACCTTTGGTAGAAGAGCCAAAGGCACTGATGAACAAAGAGAATGACATACTAGACCTGATGAGCCTGGCAGCAGATACAAGGAATGGTTGTGCACTCTCTCACCTTTTTCTCCCGGTGCCTGGTGGAGAAGCATACAAGAAGCCTCAATTCTGATTCAGTAGAAAGGCTTTTCTGAGCAAGAGATGGAACATTTTGAGGTTACAATGGATGTAAACAGATTTATGGTAGAACATATTCTCTTGTGTTAACTCTGACATTTGCAACACTTGTCATCTGCAAGTGTTTTCTTTCCTTGGTAGATGTCGGGCAGCTGGATGAGCCTGATGCTGTGTACATCATTCACAATTCTTTATGGCAGAGTGTCCAAGAGTATGCTCGTACTCCTTGTTTAGGTAATATTCTGCAGTGATATTGTAATCAGCACCTCTTTTCTTCTAATATGAGATAGGAAAGATTTCAGAGAACACGGAGCTCTACTCCCCGGAGCTCCAACTTACTTATATGCAATTATATCCTTCTGTGATTCCATTTGTACACCCTAATTACATTTCTGAGACTTGAAGGAGAGTTCTGTGTTGCTCAAAAGCTTTTCTCCTTCACCGACATAAGTTGGTTCAATAAAAGATATGACCTCACCCACCTTGTCTCTGTAATTACACTGGCTGTTTAGAGTCAATTTTTATTATTATTAAGGTTGCAGTAGTGTCCAAAATGTGCTAGGAACTTTTCAAACACAGAGGATGTCAGCGTCCCTGCCTGAAAAACTGTAATACAGTATAGAAAATGAATGACCCATCTCAAGTTGGATGCATATGGTACAATCATCGCTAAGTGAAAGTTTCTGAAACACACACTGAAAAAGAACTCTTGGGTCATTTATCAAATCTGATGCCAACTAGATGAAGATGCTGAAGGACCCCATGGAGCTGATCTCCACTTATATTGTTTTCTCTTGAGTTGCCTACTCTGCTGCTGACAAGGAAGTGTTCTGGAAGCCCTAGAAGCACAAACTCAATGGTATAAGATAATAGAAAGGAGATTTTTCTATTGAGATGCAGGACGAGTCAATCCCAGATATCTGGCCAATGACTTTTGTGACAGACCCAGGCCAGTGCGGTACAGAAGTCTGGTAGAGGGCAAATATACTGGTCACTGGATGAGTAATTTTCTGTTCCCTGAGTGACCAGAGCAGGGGCTGCACTAGAGTAATCAGGAACCTGCTAGAACCAATTAAGGCAGACAGGCTGATTAGAACACCTGCAGCCAATCAAGGTAGGCTAATCAGGGCACCTGGGTTTAAAAAGGAGCTCAGTTCAGTTTGTCCGGGGCATGTGAGGAGCTGGGAGGAAGAGGTGCAAGGAGCTGAGAGTGAGAGGGTGTGCTGCTGGAGGACTAAGGAGTACAAGTGTTATCAGACACCAGGAGGAAGGTCCTGAGGTGAGGATAAAGAAGGTGTTTGGAGGAGGCCATGGGGAAGTAGCCCAGGGAGTTGTAGCTGCCATGTAGTTGTTACAGGAGGCACTATAGACAGCTGCAATCCACAGGGCCCTGGGCTGGAACCCAGAGTAGAGGGCGGGCCCGGGTTCCCACCAAACCTCCCAACTCCTGATCAGACACAGGAGGAGTTGACCCAGACTGTGGGTTCCACCAGAGGGGAAGATCACTGAGGTGTGCAAATCTGCCAATAAGCATAGGACCCACCAAGGTAGAGGAGGAACTTTGTCACACTTTGTACCAAAGTGCTTTTAATGTGTCAAGTTTTTAAGGTCAGCTTTCAAATGTCAAACCACAATCCTTGACTGGATCTCCAGAGGAAGACCAGAAGACTTCAACCATGAATAATGGCGATGATTTTACTTCATTATCTCGGCCCTTGCTATGTACTGAAAGCATTTCAGGAGGCACCAAGAAAATGACAAGTTACACTCTGACCAGATCTCCTCCTCCTGCTAGAGCTATTTTTATTGATCTGTCCATGAAGACCTGGGCATCCTTGCAGAGGCTAGCAGGGATTTCAGACACTCATCTGGCATTCTGATATGTCAGGGTGACTGACATCTTGGCAAAGTACACTTCAGTCAAATGGCCAATGTATGAATTGTATGAGCTTTTTTGGGTGGCTGGACTTTCTTCCTCCATGAAATCTTAACAACAAAATAAGGCAGAGAATGTAACTTCACTTCAAGAAACAAAGTGTCAAAAAAGCCAGAATGGAGAACAGGCCTCAAAGGGCCAAAGACTAGGGTCCAGTGGAATGAGGCACCAAGTCCAGTTGACTCTAAACAGAGTCAGGAAACAGACTGAGCATCTACAGGGCCTTTGAGAACGTGCCTGCTACAATGCCTTAGCTGCTGCCTGCATGCCTCTGATTTCTATTAATCAAATAGTGTTAGGAAAACGGAGATTGAAAGAAATCACCTTTGTAGTTAAAAGAAGAATCTGGTCAAAGAAACACCACTAAAAGGATGAAGCGGTATGAACAAAGGAGCATATTAGGGTGCTACTCTGTAGGCCACAGCTAGAAGAGACCTTAGAATGCACTGAAGTGCACCACAGATACTGTCATGGCTGGGATATGAGGAACAGTTACCAGTATTTCAGAGGATTAACATTTTTAAGAGCTCACAAGGCTGATTCCCCACTTTGGCACTTCAAGTGCAGAAGGTGGGGGCCTGCAAGGACTCTAAAAATTAATACTGGCCACTCCAGGCTTGTATTAAACTCCCAAGGTTACAGCTTTTCTCTGACCTTGGCTGGGTAGATGCTGCCACAACCCAAATGCAAAACCCCTTGGAATCCAGGAAGGCTCACTTGGGAATTCCTTCCTGTGGGGTACCCTCAAACCCTTTCACTCCCCGCCCCCTCCAGGGAAGAGCTGAGAAAGGAAAACAAAGAAATAAGCTGTTGCCACCAGCTAATTAAAAAACATGTGCATAAACCTCTTAAGACACAAAAAATCCAATCCTGTTATTAAAAAAGGTAAATTTTATTAAAAACAAAAAGAAAGAGAATACATCTGGATCTTAGGCTTTTACTAGATTTGAAAATCCCACTTACAAAAATTAAACATCAAGAATAACCTTATTGAGGTCCATCTTAAAGGTTACAAGCAAAACAAAACCATTTGGGGTTAGCACAGAGGAATCCATAAACTTTACAAAATAAAATAAACAAACATAATCACATCTTTCTAAACATTTCTCATCTACTTACGTATCTGGGTTTCCAAATAAGCAATTTCTAGGTCTGATTCTGATGATTTTTATATCTGGCATTCAGCTTCTCACAGCATAACTGTTGCCCTATTTCCCGCCGCACCCTTCCCCGGAGAACAACAACAGACACACAGGGCAAGTTTTTCCCCAATTTTAAAAAGTTCTAGCCTTCCCATTGGCTCTTTTGGTCAGGTGCTCACTCCCTTCCTTTACCTGTGGACTTTTTTAACCCTTTACAGGTAAAGCAAGTAGAGAACAGCTACTAACAGGGATTTTATAGCTAACTGGCTGGCTAGGTGTCCATAAAAGGAGCTACCCTCTCCTCCCCCCTTCATTTATTACATGAGCTGAGAGAGTTCTCGCTGACCTCACACTGGAAGTAGAAATCTCTCTCAAGAACATGAATCTTTAAAGAATTAAGCTTAAGCATTTCATACTTTATCGTCTTGTTTATTCAGTTTTACTTTCTTTTAACAACCTCAGTATTGCACATAAGACTACAAATAAACATGGAAGAGCCCCATTTCTATAACTGTATTAGTAAAGCTAGACCTAAAACAAAGTAATAGTACATTGTTCACCAAATATACAACACATTCTTGGTAAAGCTTAATATAAAACAATGCAACATTTACTGTAAAAATGAAGAAAAGACGGTTACTCACCATTGTAACTGTTGTTCTTCGAGATGTGTTGCTCATATCCGTTCCAGTTAGGTGTGCGCGCGCTGCGTGCACGTTCGTCGGAAGACTTTTACCCTAGCAACACTCAGTGGGTCGGCTGGGCGCCCCCTGGAGTGGCGCCACCATGGCCCCGGATATATACCCCAGCCGACCCACCCACTCCTCAGTTCCTTCTTGCCGGCTACTCCGACAGTGGGGAAGGAGGGTGGGTTTGGAATGGATATGAGCAACACATCTCGAAGAACAACAGTTACAACGGTGAGTAACCGTCTTTTCTTCTTCGAGTGATTGCTCATATCCATTCCAGTTAGGTGATTCCCAAGCCTTACCTAGGCGGTGGGGTCGGAGTGAGATGTGGCGGAGTGCAAAACTGCCGAGCCAAAGGCCGCATCGTCTCTAGATTGCTGGACTAGAGCATAGTGCGAAGCAAACATGTGGACCAATGACCAGGTAGCTGCACGGCATACGTGTGCCAGGAATGCGGCTGAGGAAGCCTGAGCCCTGGTAGAATGGGCAGTGAGGTGGCCCGCTGGGGCATGGGCCAAGTCATAGCATGTGCGTATGCACGCTGTTAGCCAAGAGGAGATCCTCTGTGCGGAGACGGGGAGGCCTTTCATACGGTCCGCCACTGCCACGAAAAGCTGGGGGGATTTACGGAAGGCCCTTATGCGGTCAATATAAAATGCAAGCGCCCTGCGGACATCTAGGGAGTGTAACCACTGCTCCCGTGGGGATGAATGAGGTTTAGGGAAGAAAACTGGGAGGAAGATGTCCTGATTAGTATGGAAGGCCGAAACCACCTTAGGGAGAAAAGCGGGATGTGGCCGCAACTGAACTTTGTCCTTATGAAAGACAGTGTAAGGGGGGTCTACAGTGAGTGCTCGAAACTCGGAGACCCTCCTGGCCGAAGTAATGGCCACCAGAAAAACTGTCTTCCATGATAGGTATAGCGGAGGGCAGGTTGCCAGCGGCTCGAAGGGGGGACTCATAAGCTTGTTTAATACCAGTTTGAGGTCCCAGGTGGGGGCAGGACGACGAACTTGAGGGTAGAGGCGTTCCAGCCCCTTTCGAAACCTAGCGACCACCGGGTGAGAGAACACAGAGTGACCACCCTCTCCGGGATGGAAAG
This sequence comes from Mauremys reevesii, assembly GCF_016161935.1. Classification (NCBI taxonomy): domain Eukaryota; kingdom Metazoa; phylum Chordata; order Testudines; family Geoemydidae; genus Mauremys; species Mauremys reevesii. The sequence goes on along the minus strand of NC_052632.1, from coordinate 52,609,907 downwards.
CAGAGATGGCCGCCAAGTGAACCCTCAGGGAAGATATGGCAAGGCCCTGCTGTTTAAGATGCCAGAGGTAGTCCAGAATGACTGGAATGGGGGCCTCCGAGGGAGTAAGAGTCTGTGACGCACACCAGGCTGAGAAACGTTTCCATTTGGCCAAGTACGTGGACTGAGTGGAAGGTTTCCTACTACTGAGCAGAACATGCCGCACAGGGGCGGAACAGCACAACTCCAAGGTGTCTAGCCACGCAGGAGCCACGCCGTGAGGTGGAGGGCTGGAAGGTCCGGGTGACGGAGACTGCCGTGCTCCTGGGTTATAAGGTCCGGGCAGAGTGGGAGGGTGATCGGTGTGGCTATGGAGAGGCTGAGCAGCGTGGTGTTCCAGGGTTGCCTGGGCCACGCTGGAGCAATCAGTATAAGATGAGCTCTGTCCTGCCGGAGTTTTAGCAGGACCTTGTGCACCAGCGGAAACGGAGGGAATGCATAGAGCAGCGGGTGCTTCCACGGGATGAGGAATGCGTCCGAGATCGAGCCTGGTGAATGACCTGGAACGAGCAGAACACTTGGAACTTCCTGTTTGCGCGAGACGCGAATAGGTCCACCTGGGGAAAGCCCCACCTGTGGAATATTGACTGGATAATGTCCGGTCTTATGGACCACTCGTGACACAGGAAGGATCTGCTCAGTCGATCCGCCAGAGTGTTCAGAACGCCCGGGAGAAAGGACGCCACTAGGTCTATTGCATGGGCTATGCAAAACTCCCATAGTTTGATGGCTTCGTGGCAAAGAGGGGAAGATCAGGTCCCTCCCTGCTTGTTTATGTAATACATGGCCATTGTGTTGTCCGTAAACACGGAGACACAACGGCCGTACAGAAGCTTGTGGAATGCGTGGCATGCCAGGCGAACTGCTCTGAGCTCTCGGACATTTATATGGAAGGACAGCTCCTCTGATGACCACAGCCCTTGGGTGCGCAGACGACCGAGGTGGGCTCCCCAGCCGAGGGATGATGCATCTGTCGTCAGAGACAGGGTGGGCTACGGTGGGTGGAACGGTAACCCCGCACACACCATGGAGGGGTTCAGCCACCAGTCGAGGGAGCGCAGTATACTCGGCAGGATGGTGACTAAAGTGTCCATCAAGTCCCTGCCCGGGCGGTACACCGAATTGAGCCATATTTGAAGTGGGCGGAGGCGGAGCCTGGGGAATTTGGTGACATACGTACATGCCGCCATGTGGCCTAGGAGACCGAGGCAAGTGCGGACCGAGGTCGTGGGAAAGGCCTGCAAACTGTGGATGATCGCAGCCATCGCCAGGAATCTTGGCTGAGGCAGACAGGCCTTGGCTAGAGTGGAGTCCAAGGTAGCTCCTATAAAGTCCAGCCTCTGAGTGGGGACCAGGGTGGATTTGTCCACGTTGAGCAGTAGGCCAAGACGTGTAAACAGGTCCTTTGCCACGCGTACATGTAGCCTGACTTGCTCCTCGGAGGCTCCCCGATGAGCCAGTCGTCCAGGTATGGGTACACGTGAAGCCCTTGACGATGGAGGTGGGCGGCAACCACTGCCATACATTTTGTGAACACGCGAGGTGCTGTGGAGAGGCCGAAGGGAAGGACCGCAAATTGGAAATGCCGATGATCGGCTACAAAGCAGAGGTATCTCCTGTGCAGAGGAAAAATGGCTATGTGAAAGTAAGCGTCCTTCATGTCAAAGGCAGCATACCAGTCTCCGGGATCCAAGGAGGGGATAATGGTACCCAGGGAGACCATCCGGAACTTCAACTTTATCAGGAATTTGTTGAGGCCCCGTAGGTCTAGGATAGGCCTGAGACCCCCTTTTGACTTGGGGATCAGGAAGTAACGGGAGTAAAACCCTTTGCCCCATTCCTCCTTTGGCACCTCCTCTATCGCTCCGATGGTGAGAAGCATCTGGACCTCTTGTAAGAGGAATTGCTCATGAGAGGGGTCCCTGAAGAGGGACTGGGAGGGAGGGTGGTAAGGCGGGGTTGAAGCAAATTGGAGGTGGTATCCTTGCTTCACGGTGCGCAGGACCCAGATGTCCGAAGTCAGGTGGGACCACGCAGGGAAAAAGTAGGAGAGGCGGCTGGAGAAGGGAGGAAAAGGATCCTGAATGGGAAGTGGTATGCTGTCCTCGGGCGTACCTTCAAAAGGACGACTTTGGACCCGCCGGCAGCTTGGAGGGGCCGTGGCTTTGACCCGTTTGTGGACCTGAGTATCGTCTGCATCCACCGCGCCCTCGGCGCCTGCCAAAATCCTGTCTCTGCCTAGGCACAGAGTAAGGACGGAAGGGCTGGGGGCGGAAAGTGTGACGCTGGGTCACGGGGGTATGCATGCACAGATTTCGCATGATGACCCTGTTGTCTTTTAAGCTCTGGAGTCTAGGGTCAGTTTTCTCCGAGAACAAGCCTTTACCATCAAAGGGCAAGTCCTGGATGGTGTATTGGAGTTCCGGAGGAAGGTTGGAAACCTGCAGCCAGGAAATGCGCCTCATGGTGATACCAGATGCTAAGGTTCTGGCTGCGGAGTCCGCTGCATCTAGGGAGGCCTGCAGGGAGGTTCTGGCCACCTTTTTCCCTTCCTCCAGGAAGGCTGTGAATTCCTGGCGGGAGTCTTGGGGAAGCAACTCCCGGAACTTGCTCATCTCCGTCCAGGTGTTGTAGTTGTAGCGACTCAGCAGGGCTTGCTGATTCGCTACCCGAAGTTGCAAGGCACCCGCCGAATACACCTTCCGGCCCAGAAGGTACATCCTCCTGGCTTCCTTGGATTTTGGAGCCGGGGCTTGCTGTCCATGGCGCTCCCTTTCATTAATGGACTGGACCACCAGGGAGGAAGGAGGAGGATGTATATATAGGTACTCGTACCCCCGGGATGGTACCATGTACTTACGCTCGACCCCCTTCGCTGTTGGCGGAATGGAGGCCGGCGACTGCCACAAGGTGTCTGCATTGGCTTGTATAGTCTTAATAAAGGGTAGAGCCACCCTAGTGGGCACATCAGCTGAAAGTATGCTGACTACGGGATCCTCGACCTCCGGGACTTCCTCCAACTGGAGATTTATATTCAGGGCGACCCTCCTGAGGAGGTCCTGGTGAGCCTTGAGGTCTATCGGAGGTGGGCTCGAGGATGATGTGCCTGCCACTGCCTCATCCGGCGAGGAGGAAGACGAGACGCCAGGAACAAGGGGGTCCTGTACCACCTCCTGGTCTTGCGGTGGTTCCTGCTCAAGCTGCGTCGGTGAGGCAGACGGTTGAGCCAACTGGTCGTCTGTGCCCACTGGTGGAGGGCGACTAACTGTGGCCTCTGGGGCCCGGTGCTCCAACGAGGTAGCACGTGAGGGAACTAAAGGAGCACCCTGGGCCTGATGATACGCCCATGGTGTCCAGAAGGGCCACTGCTGAGCACCCTGCGCTTGGGGATGGGCTTCTCAATGCTTTTTTTGCCTCTGTCTTCACAGACAAGGTCAGCTCCCAGACAGCTGCACTCTGCAGCACGGTACGGGGAGGAGGTGACCAGCTCTCTGTGGAGAAAGAAGTAGTTCGGGACTATTTAGGAAAACTGGACGAGCACAAGTCCATGGGGCCGGATGTGCTGCATCCGAGGGTGCTAAAGGAGTTGGCCGATGAGATTGCAGAGCCATTGGCCATTATCTTTGAAAAATCATGGCGATCGGGGGAGGTCCCGGACGACTGGAAAAAAGCTAATGTGCCCATCTTTAAAAAAGGGAAGAAGGAAGATCCAGGGAACTACAGGCCAGTCAGTCTCACCTCAGTCCCTGGAAAAATCATGGAACAGGTCCTCAAGGAATCAATGCTGAACCACTTAAAGGAGGGTAAAGTGATCAGGAACAGTCAGCATGGATTCACCAAGGGCAAGTCATGCCTGACTAACCTAATTGCCTTCTATGATGAGATAACCGGCTCTGTGGATGAGGGGAAAGCAATGGATGTGCTATTTCTGGACTTTAGCAAAGCTTTTGATACAGTCTCCCACAGTATTCTTGCCAGCAAGTTAAAGAAGTCTGGGCTGGATGAATGGACGGTAAGGTGGATAGAAAACTGGCTAGATGGTCGGGCTCAACGGGTAGTGATCAATGGTTCCATGTCTAGTTGGCAGCCGGTATCAAGTGGAGTGCCCCAAGGGTCGGTGCTGGGGCCGGTTTTATTCAATATCTTCATTAACGATCTGGAGGATGGTGTGGACTGCACCCTTAGCAAGTTTGCAGATGACACTAAACTGGGAGGAGTGGTTGATACGCTGGAGGGTAGGGATAGGATACAGAGGGACCTAGACAAATTAGAGGATTGGGCCAAAAGAAATATGATGAGGTTCAACAAGGACAAGTGCAGAGTCCTGCACTTAGGACGGAAGAATCCCATGCACTGTTACAGACTAGGGACCGAATGGCTGGGCAGCAGTTCTGCAGACAAGGACCTAGGGGTTACGGTGGACGAAAAGCTGAATATGAGTCAACAGTGTGCCCTTGTTGCCAAGAAGTCTATGGCATTTTGGGTTGTATAAGTAGGGGCATTTCCAGCAGATCGAGGGATGTGATCATTCCCCTCTACTCAGCACTGGTGAGGCCTCATTTGGAGTACTGTGTCCAGTTTTGGGCCCCACACTACAAGAAGGATGTGGATAAATTGGAGAGAGTCCAGCGGAGGGCAACACAAATGATTAGGGGGCTGGAGCACATGACTTATGAGGAGAGGCTGAGGGAACTGGGATTATTTAGTCTGCAGAAGAGAAGAATAAGGGGGGATTTGATAGCTGCTTTCAACTACCTGAAAGGGGGTTCCAAAGAGGATGGATCTAGACTGTTCTCAGTGGTAGAAGATGACAGAACAAGGAGTAATGGTCTCAAGTTGCAGAGGGGGAGGTTTAGGTTGGACATTAGGAAAAAACTTTTTCACTAGTAGGGTGGTGAAGAACTGGAATGGGTTACCTAGGGAGATAGTGGAATCTCCTTCCTTAGAGGTTTTTAAGGTCAGGCTTGACAAAGCCCTGGCTGGGATGATTTAGTTGGGTTTGGTCCTGCTTTGAGCAGGGGGTTGGACTAGATGACCTCCTGAGGTCCCTTCCAACCCTGAGATTCTATGATTCTATGATTCTTGAAACAGGCCCTCGGGCACATCCGCATCGTGGTCCTGTGAGTAATAGCTGTCCGCGCGGGACGACACCGACGGATGTCTGGATGGCCATGGAGGAGCAGAGAAGCCCTGGGCGGATGTCCCGATAGACCTGGTGCCCCTGCGCACGGGGGACCGGTGCCGTGGAGCATCCCGGTGCCGAGATCGAGACCGGGACCTGCGACCGGCTCGGTGCCGGGAGGTCGACTGGAATCTAGAATAGCGGCGCCGTGAGCAGCTCCTAGGTGAACGGTGCCGGGAGCGGTGCCGGGACCTTGAGCGGTGCCGAGAATAGTAGACCGGCGACCGGGACGTAGAGCGGTGCTGCGAGTCCGACCTGTGCCGTGCGGTGGAGCGGTGCCGGGACTGCGAGCGGCGCGAAGAGCGAGAGCGGTGCCGGGACCTGGAGCGTCTGCGGGACCGCGATCGAGAGCGGTGCCGGTCAGGGGCGCTGATAGAAGCTGGGCGAATCAGGGCTGGCTTTCCAATAGATTGGATCACCCGCTCCGGCGGTGCCGGGGGTGGTGGCGGTGCCGGGTCTGTCAGCGCAATCAGGTCCTTTGCCACTGAGCATACCTCCGGCATGGAGGGTATGATGAGCTCAACCACGGCGGGTGCCGGGGAGGTCACGGGTGCCGGACTCGACGGCCCTTGCCGGACCGGAGTCGACGGCGCCGGCTTAGCAGGTGCCGCGGCGGGAGCGGGTGCCGGGCGGTGCAGCTGAGCTGTGCCCTCGTGCTGCGCATCGGGCGGTGCCGGAGCGGCAGGGGTCTTAGTCTTCTTTGCTCTCGGCGAGAGCGAGCACCTCAGGCCTGGCTTTGGAGCTAGCGACGTCCGGTGCCGAGAGGGCTTAGGCGTACCGGTGCGGCCCGGTGCCGAGGAGGAGCTTCTTGAGTCCGATTGAGCCACACTCGGTGCCGAGGATCGAGGGGTGAGAGCCGCCTCCATAAGGAGCTGTTTAAGCCTGATGTCCCGCTCCTTTTTAATGCGTGGCTTAAACGATTTGCAAATTGGGCACTTAGCTGTTAAGTGCGACTCGCCGAGGCACTTCAGACAGGAGTCGTGCGGATCCCCTGTGGGCATCGGCCTGTGGCAAGCCGAGCACGGCTTGAAACCCAGGGAGACGGGCATGTGCTCCGGTCCCGGTGCGGGGAGGGGGCTAAGCCCCGAACCCGACTAAACTCACTAATTCACTAAACTACTAACAATTAACTACACTTATCTAAAATTCAAATATATCTACAACTATATACACAATACGGAACGAGAAACTATGAGAATGCTAGGGAAGTGGAGGTCAGCTAAGCCGCACTCCACTGTTCCAACGACCGACACAGGTGGTAAGAAGGAACTGAGGAGTGGGTGGGTCAGCTGGGATATATATCCGGGGCCATGGTGGCGCCACTCCAGGGGGCGCCCAGCCGACCCACTGAGTGTTGCTAGGGTAAAAGTCTTCCGACGAACGTGCACGCGGCGCGCGCACACCTAACTGGAATGGATATATGAGCAATCACTTGAAGAACCGCCACTTGCTTCAGCTGTAGCATAGTAATTGTGCTTTGGTAAAAATGCACAGGATACAGTAATCTGTGCCAAATGACACCATACAGCTGTTACATGTACAAAATGTACAGAAGATGGCACTGCAACAGTCAACTTGCATACTGAAACTGTTCATAGCACAAAGGTCTCAAATGCACTAACAAGAGTTAGAATTGGCATTGCTGTGGCAGAGTGAAGACCGCAATTATACCACAAGAACAGGGTTCTTATAACCTTATCCCAGATAATCCAACAATGTTTCAGCAGTTCATTACTGCTGAGTTCCCATTAACATTTAATCAAAGCACAGTTCTGATGCTATTATCTCAAATGCAGGGTGTCTGTAAACTGACAAACCAAAATACATCTTGATTCTTTTGTTATGAGAACTCACATTAATGATTCCCTATTCAGACACAGAGGAGATTCCTGCTCATGTAACAGTTTTATGGAGACTAACGATATCCCTTTCACACCCAGGGAGGTCTGTGGTTGTTTCTCAATAAATTCTTATCAGTACATACAATTTTACGTAAAGATATATTAAAATGGATGAACTTTTCAACTGGGTGAGACAGTTTGTATAGGGCTATCTAATCAGCGAAAGTATTTTTAGTTACCATTATGTGAACTGAAAAGGGATTTCTCCTTTGTGATGGTAATATTTAATTAAGGGAAAAATCCTAATCTCTGAATGTGATGTCAAATCAGCATTTCCCTCTTGCTCTTACTCAGAGAGAAAGAACTATCCATTTTGTAAAAGGAGGAAGAAAGCTCAAGGAATATCTGAGCCTGTGCTGAGTATCTTCAGCTACAGACAGACAGTATAATTCTGCAACTTCAAGTTATACTGTTGTGAGGTGTGTTTTTAACAAACAACGCAACACATCCTGCTAAACTGTCTTCCGTAAGCAATTGGTCTCACACACTAATCTCTCATCTGTGAATAGCTGAAAAAAGGTAAATATTGATCACTCAACTGCTTGAGAGAGAACCACAAAAAAGAGAAACAGAGTTAGGTAGAAAAAATGGTTACCTACCCTTTCGTAACTGTTGTTCTTTGAGATATGTTGTTCATGTCCATTCCACATTAGGTGTGTGTGCGCCGTGTGCACGAGCGTCGGAAACTTTTCCCTTAGCAGTACCCGTCAGATCAGCGGGGCCCCCACCTGAGCGGCGCCACTGTGCCATGCATATATACCCCCACTGGCCCGACCCCCTCCAGTTCCTTCTTGCCAGCGACTCTGACAGAGGGGTAAGGCAGGCGTGTGGTAGAATGGACGTGAACAACACATCTCGAAGAAAAACAGTTACGAAAAGGTAGGTAACTGTTTTTTTTCCTTCGAGTGCTTGTTCACGTCCATTCTAAATTAGCTGAATCACAAGCTTACCTTCAGAGGAGGGTAGGAGTCACGGAACAATTGATCAGAGGACCACCCCGCCAACTGCCGCGTCCTCTCGGGCCTGCTGGTTGACCGCGTAGTGGGTCGTAAAGGTATGCACTGACGACCAGGTGGCTGCTCTGCAGATCTCCTGGATCGGGACCTGTGCCAGGAAAGCCGCTTGCACCCTGGTCAAGTGGGCCGTGACCGTCAGGGCCGGAACACCTGCGAGGTCATAACACGCCCAAATGCAGTCTGTAATCCAGGAGGAGATTCACTGCGCCGACACCGGGAGGCCTCTCATCCTTTCCGCCATGGCCACGAACAGCTGCGTGCATTTATGAAAGGGCTTGGTGCGCTCCAAGTAGAACGCCAATGCTCGATGGACATCCAGGCTGTGCAGGCTGCGGTGACTCGGGTCCGCATGGAGTTTGGGAAAAAACACCGGCAGACAAATGTCCTGGCCTAGATGGAATTGTGAGACCACCTTTGGGAGGAACTTGGGGTGTGGGCGGAGCTGCACCTTGTCTTTATGAAATATCATATATGATGGCTCCGAGGTGAGGTGATGGCCACCAGGAATGCCAACTTCCAGGAAAGGTGGAGGAGGGAGCAGGTAGCATGGGGCTCTAATGGGGGCCCCATGAGTTTAGAAAGGACTACGTTGAGATTCCATGGAGGGACTGGAGGGCATGAGTAAGGGAACACCCTCTCCAGCCCCTTAAGGAACCGCCCAATGATTGGGTGGGAAAACACCGAGCCCCCTGAAAACCACGGGTGGAAGGTGGAGATGGCCGCCAGATGCACCCTGATTGAGGACGGGGCCAGCCCCTGCTGCTTGAGGTGCAGTAGGTACTCTAGAATGATAGGCATCGGAGCCTGGCGTGGCTGAACCTGTTGAGGCACACACCAGCATGAGAACCTCTTCCACTTTGCCAGGTAAGTTGCCCTGGTAGAGGGCTTCCTACTACCAAGTAGAACCTGCTACACAGGGAGGGAGCACTGGCTCTCCAAAGCATTCAGCCACAGAGCTTCCACACCATTAGGTGCAGTGATTGCACATTGGGGTGGAGGAGCTGCCCTCCGTCCTGCGTGTAGGGGCAGGGTTACCTGGGCTTCCACTGACAGCTCCAGGAGCGTGTTGAACCAATGCTGGTGGGGCCAGGCTGGGGCTATGAGGATGACCGCCGCCCCATCCCTGCGCACCTCGAGCAGGACCTTGTGCACCAGAGGAAGCAGGGGGAAGGCATATTTCAATTTCCCTCCCCACGGGATCGCGAACGTGTCTGCTATTGAGCCCGGGCCGCGGCCCTGGAACAAGCAGAACTGCGGGCACTAGGCATTGCCCCTGGTGGCAAACAGGTCTACCCAGGGAAACCCCCACTTGCGGAAGAGCGAATACACAACATCCGCTCTGAGCGTCCACTCGTGCATGCGGTACGACCTGCTGAGGTGGTCCACCAGTTCGTTCCGCACCCCAGGGAGATGTGACGCCTCGAGATGAATGGCGTGGGCTATGAAAAAGTCCCAGAGGAGGAGAGCCTCGTGGCAGAGGGGCAAGGAACGGTCTCTGTCCTGCTTGTTTATGTAAAACATGGCAGTTGTGTTGTTCGTCAGAACTGTCACGCTGTGACCACTCAGTGGCGAGAAAGGTCTGGCAGGCTAAACGAACCGCCCTGAGCTTCTTCACATTGATATGGAGCGACCGCTCCGCTACCGACCACAAGCCCCAAGTCTTGAGGTCCCCTAGGTGAGCACCCCATCCGAGGTCTGACGCGTCCGTCACAAGCGTCATGTCCAGCTGTTGTGCAGCAAAGGGGATGCCTTCGCAAACCACGGTCTGGGACAGCCACCACTGCAGGGAGTCTAATACATCCCCCAGGACAGTCACTACCAAGTCCAGGGGGTCTCTGCCTGGGCGGTAAACACAGGCAAGCCAAGCCTGCAGGGTTCTGAGTTTCAGTCTGGCATGCTTGACCACATGCGTGCATGCTGCCATGTGGCCCAGCAGCCTCAGGCAGCATCTGGCCGTTGTAGTGGGAAACTGGCACAGGGAGTTCACTGCTTGCTGGATGGCCAGGAATCATGATACTGGGAGGCTCGCCTTTGCCTATACCGCATCTAGGACTGCCACTATGAATTCCACTCTCTGCATTGGAATGAGGGTGGACTTGGGGACGTTGACCAGGAGCCCCAGCATGAGGAATAGTCTCAGGGCCACTTGCACATGGGGACTGAACCTCCTCTTTGGACCGGCCCGCCAGGAGCCAGTCGTCGAGGTACGGGTAAACTCGGACCCTCTGCCTCCGTAAGAAGGCCGCCACTACTACCATGCATTTTGTGAACACCCGCGGAGCCGCAGCTAGGACAAACGGGAGAACTGTGAACTGGTAATGTTCTTGGTTTACAGTGAAGTGCAGGAATCAGCGATGCACCGAGTGGATGACAATATGAAAGTACGCGTCTTTCATGTCGAGGGCAGCGTACCAGTCCCCTGGATCCAGGGAAGGGATGATAGTGCCCAGAGAAACCGTGCGGAACCGGGCCCTGACCAGGAACTTGTTGAGCCCGCCCAGGTCCAGATTGGGTCGAAGGCCTCCTTTGGCCTTGGGAATGAGGAAGTAGCGGGAATAGAACCCTTTCCCTCTTAGGTCCTTTGGTACCAACTCTACCGCCCCCACCTCTAGGAGCGTGCGAACCTCCTCTTCCAGGAGGTGTTCGTGAGAAGGGTCCCTGAAGAGAGACGGGGAAGGTAGTTGGGGGTAGGCAGGGAGGAGAACTGGCAGCATGTAACCGCCTCGCACCGTGTGTAACACCCAACGGTCCGACGTAATGCTGGACCACGCATGGGAGAAGCGAGACACGTGATTCAGGAAACAAGGGGATGGATCCGGTGATTGGTCTGGTACACAGTCCTTGAGCACACCTTCAAAAGCCTGGTTTAGGGCCGGGCTGAGACTTATGCTGGCCTTGGCTCTGGCCCAGCCTATTGGAGCTATTGTTGTTATTATTACACCGCCTCCTCTTATCCCCATTTTGCCTGCGGTAGGGCTCCTGCCTAGGACGAGGTTGGTAGTGATGCTGAGTGCTGCTTTGGGTCACCGGGGTGTGCATACCCAGCTACTTGAGTGTGGCCCTCGAGTCCTTCAGGCTATGCAGCTTTGCGTCCATCTGGTCTGAAAAGAGCCTGGACCCTTTGAAGGGGAGGTCCTGGAGCGAGTTCTGGACCTCAGGCGGCAGATCTGACTCCTGTAGCCACGCCAAGTGTCGCATGACCACGCCAGACGCGATTGTCCTGGCCGCCGCATCTGTCAAATCCAAGGATGCCTGGAGAGAGGTCTTCGCTACGGCCTTGCCTTCGTCCACCAGCGCCATAAACTCCTGTTGGGAACCCTGCGGGAAGTTGTCCTTAAACTTCCCCACTGCCGCCCAGGAGTTGAAGTTATGTCTGTTGAGGATGGCCTGTTGGTTAGCAATCCTCAACTGGAGGCCCCCTGAGGAATACACCCTCCTGCCAAACAGGTCCAGGCACTTCGCTTCCTTGGCCTTAGGGGCCAGGGCCTGCTGCCCATGGCGTTCTTTCTCGTTTACTGCCGAGACTACCAGGGAACATGGGCTTGGGTGGCAAAACAAGAAGTCGTACCCCTTTGATGGGGCGAAGTACTTGTGTTCCACACCTTTGGCTGTTGGAGCACTGGAGGCCGGGGTCTAACATATAGTCTTATAGTTCAACTGTATGGTCTTAATGAACGGAAGCGCTATTCTTGATGGACCCTCTGGGCTCAGGATATCCACCATGGGGTCCTCCTGCTCAACTGTCTCCTCAGCCAGTATCCCCAAGTTATGAGCAACCTTACGCAGCAGCTCTTGGTGGGCTCTGTGGTCTATTAGCAGAGGTCCTGATACCGCTGTGCCTGTCACCGCTTCATCCGGGGATGACGAGGAGGTCAGCAGCTGTTCCGCTTCCTCCTGCTGGTCCCCTTGGTCCCCCTCTCCTGAAGGAGGGGCTTCCAGCTCGGGCACGGACAGCTGACCCTGGGGCGGCACTGGACTCAGTGCCGGTTTCTCCGGTCTCTCGCTTGGCGACAGTGCAGGTGGTCTGGACGCGGTAGCTTCGTGCATGGAGGAGCGTTGGGGTGGGGACTGGGACCGGTGCACTAAGTAGCTGGCCCTGGAGGGAGCCCCTTGCTGCTGGTGGTAGGCCCAAGGGGTCCAGAAGGGCCAGTGTCCCCACTGGGGTTGCCACCCAGCCTGGTATTCTCTGCTGTCCGGTGCCCGGTGCAGGTAACTGTATCGGCCTGAGTCGGTGCTGGACTCCGGCGACGCCGAGAGCGAAGGCCACGGCGGTACCGTTGACCTGTGCTGGTGGGAGGCCGATGAGCGGCTTCTTGCCGATTGGGAATGGGACTGGTACCACTGCTCGTGCGATGGTCGGCTCGCCTTCTCCTGGTGCCGGTCTCTGGAGGGTGCCAGAGAGCGTCGGGTCCCTTACACTAACCCCATGCGCTGACTCGTCTCCGGTACTGAGGCTTCCTTCTGTGTCAGAGGTAACAGAGTCCACAGACTTGATGCTCGACTGGGACCAACCCCGGGAGCGATGCCTGGAGGGTGTCCTCGAACGGCACACCATTGCCAGCTTTCCCCTCGACAGCACCGCGGGCCCGGATGCCAGAGGCTTCTCCCTGTTCGGGAGGGGGCTCACCGCCAACAACCCAATGAGGTCCTTTGCCGCCTCAAAGGTGTCAGGCGTGGAGGGCTGATCTATTACTCCCTCGAGCCCGTTGTTCTCACTGAGTTCACTTAGGACTGGACTCAGTGGGATGTGTGGCACCGATGCCATCGGTGCTGGCACAATGTCTATCCCGCTCTTTCCAGTGCTCGGGCCCTGAGATGGTGCTGATCTCCTTTGTGGGCAGTGGGTCTCAAACTTTTGTACTGGTGACCCCTTTCAAACAGCAAGCCTCTGAGTGCGACCCCCCTAATAAATTAAACACACTTTTAAATATATTTAACACCATTATAAATGCTGGAGGCAAGTGGGGTTTGGGGTGGAGGTTGACAGCTCGTGACCCCCCATGTAATAACCTTGTGACCCTCTGAGGGGTCCCGACCCCCAGTTTGAGAACCCCTGTTTGTGGAGAACCTCCGCGCCCTTCTTTTGGTTTGGCCTTGGGCCGCATCAGAGAGGATGAGCAGTGCTGTGGCCTACCTTTCTCCAAGGCCAACGGCTTGTGGTGCTTATCTGGCACCGGGTCTCTTGACGACTCCAGGGCACTCCACACTGAGGAAGCTGGAGCTGGCGTCGGGCGCTCTGGGCCCGATGGCTGCAGCGCTGCCTCCATCAACTGCTTCAAGCGAAAGTCTCTCTCTTTTGTTGTTCTAGGCTTAAACGCCTTGCAAATCTTACACCTGTTTGGTGTGCTTCCCCCAGGCAACGAAGCCAGGAGTCGTGGGGGTCACTAACCGGCATGGGCTTGCGGCACGTGGCGCAAGCCTTAAACACCTGGGCCTGCGGCATGCCCTGTGGCCCGGGGTGGGTGCTGGAAGCCACCAAGCACCTAATCTATTAAGTGTCCACAACAATAGAATGCTAATGAACTGATAGCAGCTAATTACTCTAAAGCTAAGGGATTGCTTCTCATAGGAGAGCAAGAGGTTGTTCCAATGTCACCACAGATGGTAAGAAGGAACTGGAGGGGGTTGGGGCAGCGGGGGTATATATGTACGGTGCAGTGGCGCCACTCAGGTGGGGGCCCCACCGGCCCGATGGGTACCTCTAAGGGAAAAGTTTCCGATGCTCGTGCACGCGGCGCGTGCACACCTAATGGGGAATGGACATGAACAAGCACTCAAAGAAGAACTTTTATTGATGGTAGCCTTGGGAGAAAATTTAATTGGGAAAAGGGGGACAGAGAGGGATGTATATTTAGAAATAATTAAACAAACAGACCCTTAACAATGGCTAAGTGGTTGGATATAGTTTATATATAATTATATGGATATGTATGTGTGTAAAAATGGAAAGGACAAGGGTTTGATAAAACAGGAAATGAGAAGAAGTTAAACACTCAGGTGTAATGAAAACAAACAGATAGTACGCAACATTTAATAAAAACAAAAAAGATGTATGCTCTGTATCACTAGCTATCCCACAATCTTTTATTTGCAATCTGGACTCCCATTCACACACTCTCTATTCTGTCTTCCCTGGTTTTGTCATGTTTCTAATTAGGAAGCCATTGTTCCTGTCCCCAAAACACTTACTATCTATGTGTTCATATAGAGCCAAGCACAATGAAGCCCTTAATCTAATTGGGGATTTGCTTGCTATCACAATAGAAACAGCTTATTATCTAATGTTGTTATTCCTAACGTTCACAAGCTATTCTTTTGACAGACTCAAGTTGAAGTCTGGCTATAATAAGAGGGAAATTGTCTGTGTTTGTGTAAAGTCACAGATTGCGGGATCTTGGAGCCTATATTTTCCTCTTGCCCATAGAAGGGGTGACAATTTAAAATCCTAAAGTGAAGAGAGAAAGTCTAATTTTACAGAAAGTATATTTAGGACAATATCAGACCAATACTTTCATGACAATCTCCTTCTATTTGTTCAGCATCCAAGACAGAAAGTGTATATATTTTCCTAAACACTTCAATGTCACCAGGTATAATTATTATATGCAGATATAACATTTTTGTAGCTCCATGTTTATAGTAAAAACAGCAAATGCAAATAACATATGTACTATAACATATTATGAAGATTTTGTAATTTTTGAGGATTTTTTAGTTCAAAAGACTCAAATGTAAAATAACTGTTCAAAGAGAAAGATTAATAAAGTTAAGTAAAAACCTGCACTGGTATTCCTCTTAGCAGAATTTTCAGATTGGTGAGTTCCTACTGTAGTTACAGAATAGCAAGCAGACTAACATTAGAAAACTTACAGTATTGTGATAGACTCAGGCCAGTTGGGTACCGCAGAATAGCTGAAGGCAGATATACTGGCCACTGGATTAACAGTTTTCTGTTCCCTGATTGACCAGAGCAGGGGCTGCTCCAGGCTAATGAGAACACCTGACTCTAATTAATCTGTAAAGAGTCAGGTGAGGCCATTCAGTTAATGTGACCACCTGACTCTAATTAAGGCCCTGCTGTTACTATAAAAAGGGCTCACTCCAGTCAGGCAGGGGAGCCAGAGGAGAGGAAGTGCGGCTGAAGGGCTGGTTACTGAAGACACCCTAAAACATCGTTAAAGGAGCCCTAAGGTAAGGGTGAAGAAGGGAGAAGCAGGAGAGCTGTGGGGAAGTGGCCCAGGGAAATGTAGCAACTCTGGCAGTGAAAGGTTGGCTGCCAACAACTGCTACCATTAGGGTCCCTGGGCTGGAACCCGGAGTAGAGGGTGGGCCCGGGTTCCCCCCAACCCACCACTACAGGAACAGCTCCTGGAAGGGGAAGTCAGCCTCCTGTCCTGACAGGGACCTGAACAGAGACTGTGGGAGTTCTCTCACCAACCTCCTTGCAGCCTATGATGAAAAATGCTCAGTAGACTGTAACCCTGGCCCTAGAGAGAGAAGGGCTACGTGGAGGGTCACAGTGAGCCACTGAGGCTAAGCATAAACCGCCTAGAAGCGCAGGAGCAAGGTCAGAGCTCTGCCACAGTATGATGACCAACATCACACAAGAGCAGGGGAATAGAGATTAAAGGCAGGGAGCATGTTTGCTTTCTTTCTACCACACTATTTTAAAATTATGTAGCTAATTCCTTCTTACCTGTCTTCTTTAATCACATCCACAAAATGAGCATCTGTCTTCTCTCTGATGTTTTTGAACCTCAGTGGAAGGAGTGCTGACTGGTCCAAACTCACTCCTACCCATCTTCCTTTCTCCTGCAACATCTCATAAAGTGATGTCTGGCTGTTGCTCAGCTTCTCATCCTGTGGAGGTCTCAAAAGTCCATTCTGGGTCTTTGGACTGCGTCGTCCAGGAATCTGCTTCATAGCAAGAAGAAATGTATGAGTGAAGGAATAAATATGTGAGAAAACATACAAACAGCACAGAGGTTTGAACCTGATGATATTCTAAAAGAAGAGAGCTCTCAACGATGCCTGTAGCTGTTTACACTATTCCACACTGATGCAACAGACATTCTGTACTTCAGAGTGACTCACTGACAGAGTGACAATCCTGGAATTTTATTATATAGATAAGGCCAGAAAGGACTATTGTGATTTTCTAGTCTGACTTCCTGTGTAACACACACCATAAGACTTCCCTGAATTGATTTCTGTTTGGACTAGATAATCTCTTTTAGAAAAACATCCAAGCTTGATTTAGAAGTTGTCAGTGATAGAGACTCCATCATAACCCTTTGTAAGTTGTTCCGAAGGTTAATTTCTAGTCTGAATTTGCCTTGCTTCAACTTCCAGCCATTGGATATTACTATACTTTTGTCTGCTAGATTGAAGAGCCCTTTATTATCAAATGTATGCTCCCCATGGAGGTATTTATACACTGATCAAATCATTCCTTAACTTTCTTTTTGTTAAACTACCTAGATTGAGCTCCTCTCACTATAAGGCAGGTTTTCTAATCCTTTATTTATTCTTGTGGCTGTTCACAGAACCTCTCCAATTTATCAACATCCTTATTGAACTGTGGACACCAGAACTGGACACAGTATTCCAGCAGTGGTCACACCAGTGTCAAAGGCAGAAGTAAAATAACCTCTCTACTCCTACTTGAGATTCCCATGTTTATGCATCCCAGGATTGCATTAGCCCTTTTGGCTATAGCAATGCACTGGGAGCTCATGTTCAGCTGAGAATTTACCATGACTTCCAAATCTTTTTCAGTCACTGCTTCCCAGGACACAGTACTTCATCCTGTATGTATGGCCCACAATCTTTTGTTCCTAGATATGACCTCATATTTGGTCACATTAAAATGCATATTGTTTGCTTGAGCCCAGGTTACCAAGTGATCCAGATCGCTTTATATTAGTGACTTGTCCCCTTCATTATTTATCATGCCCCCAACTTTGGGTCCCCTTCCAACTTTATCAGTGATGATTTTATGTTTTCTTATAGGTAGTTGATGAAAATTTTAAATATCTGGGATGAAGAACTGATCTCTGCGGAACCCCACAAGAAACATACCTGCTTGATGATGATTTCTCCTTTACAATTACATTTTGAGACCAATCGGTTAGAAAGTTTTGAATCCATTTAATGTGTACCATGCTAATTTTGTATTGCTCTAGTTTATTCATCAAAATATTGTGTAGTACCAAGTGAAATGCCTTTATCAACCTGTCATAGGTCTTCTCCCCCACTTGGAGCTGTTGGGTTCCAAGATGGGGACCTGCATGGGCTCCTCTAAACTAAAATTCTAGTTTAGATCTGGTTTTCGCTGCCACCAGTTACGTTTAAAGTGGATAACACACTGCCTGTCCCCCAAGCTTCCCCTGGGGAACCCAGATTCAAACCCCTTGAATCTCACCAGAGAGAGAGAGAAACAGCCAGTTCCCCTCCCGCCCCTTCCCTCTCTCCAGCCTGCTCCGGAGAGATTACACACTGAGTCAAATCCTTGACTCAACACAAAGAGGGACTCACCTCCCCCTCCCCTTCCCTAGTCCTGGAGAGAGATACCTTGATTCAAACTCCTTGAATCAAACAAAGGAGGGATTCACTTTTTCCCCCTCCCCTTCCCCTGAAAATCCAAACAAGGGAAGAAATCAATCAAGTTTTAAAAAGAAAAGATTTTATTAAAGAAAGAAAAAAAAGTACACTCTCTCTGTATTACCAGGATGCAAAAATACAGGGTCTAACTTATAAAAACTGGAGAGACTTCCCCCTCCCTCCTCCTCAGAATAATCAGTAACAGCAACAGAAATAAAGAATTTCCTTCAGCAAACACACAATTGCAAATGTAGAAATCAAATTATAAGACTAATTCGCCTTTCTAATACTCACTATACTGGATAGTAGGAAATACTCCAGGAGAACTTGGAGACATGTCTGGCCTCTCTTAGATCCAAAGAGAGCACACAGAGCAAAACAAGGAACACAGACAAAGCCTTCCCTCCGCAGAGATTTGAAATTATCCAGTCCCTTGATTGGTCCTCTGGTCAGGTGTTCCTCAGGTTACTGAGCTTGTTAACCCTTTACAGGTAAAAGAGACTTTAACCCTTAACTATCTGTTTATGACACAACCAAACTTGTAATCTCATAAAAAAAGATATCAATAGTGGCACAACATTAGCTTTCCTTCAGTCCTCTGGAACTTCTCCAGGGTTCCAAGACTTATTGGAAATCAACATTAATAGTACAGAAAGCTCCTCTGTCAGCTCTTTTAAAACTCTTGAATGCAAGGTATCCGAACCTGCTGATTTAAAAATGACTATCTTTAGTAGCTGCTGTTCCACACCTTCCATAATTACCAATGAATGGAAAATGTTATCATATGATACTACTATGTCATCTGTTTTTTTCACCAAGCACTTCTGCATTTTCTGCATTATTATTGACAATTCCATGATTTTCATCTAGTAAGGAAACAATACCATTGTTAAGATACCTTTTGTTCCTAAATATACTTGAAAAACTCCTTCTTATTGTCCTTAACTCTTCTGGTCATAGATCTCTCTTTGTGTTGTTTTGCCTCCCATAACAATTTTATACAATTTGTAACGTCTGATTTATATTTATACTACCAACTTTCCCTTTCTTCCATTTGTTATACATTGTTTTGTTTTTACAGTTGCCTTCACTTCTCCCTAATCCCGGTTGGCTTTTTTAACTAGTGCAGGCTTCCTTCTTGACTGTGGGGTTTTGTTTGTTTGTTTGTTTTTTAGCTTGTTCTCGAATAAAATGCTTTTAAACAATTTCCAATAATCATTTACATTTTTCTGTTTAAATTCTTTCTCCCAACTAATCTGGCTCATAAGTCATCCTCTGCAAAGACAGACCATAGTCTCCAAATAAAGACTACTATATCAGATATTTAAACTGACGGAATACTTGATTCTTGCCAAAAGACCATATATAATACCTTCTGAATCTCATTAGTTTTTTTAACTAATATATCTTTAGAGACTATGTGCTATCTTGCAAAAGGAATGAGGATTGTATATGCTAGTGCAGACAGGCGGGTTCAATGAGGAATGATCCCTTTCCATCTGAAGCTTTTTCTACCTAGGGTACTTATATTTAAACATTACTTGGTTAGAGGAATTTAAATCAGGACCATCTCCATAAGGAATCCACTAAATCAAGAGCTGGTGAACAGGTAATTCCCACCCCACTTGAAGGTGTTCTTTTTTCTTTTAATTAACACTTTAGTAAGTTTCTTTGCCTGAAAATACATTAACTGTAGAAAATGTTTACATAGAAGCTAAAATATGACATATCTCTTTAGACTATTTTTTTTTAATTCTTTCTGCTCATCTGAGGAAACTGATGAAAATGTATGCTTCCTTAGAGTGATGTGGAGAAGCCTAAAAGCAACAAAGAATCCTGTGGCACCTTATAGACTAACAGACGTTCTGCAGCATGAGCTTTCGTGGGTGAATACCCACTTCTTCAGATGCAAGACTTGCATCTGAAGTCTTGCATCTGAAGAAGTGGGTATTCACCCACGAAAGCTCATGCTGCAGAACGTCTGTTAGTCTATAAGGTGCCACAGGATTCTTTGTTGCTTTTACAGATCCAGACTAACACGGCTACCCCTCTGATACGTGGAGAAGCCTGATATGGAAGAACAAGAGGGTATAAACTGGCCATGAACAAATTCAAGCTGGAAATTAGAAAAGCAATTGTATCACAGGGCTGCTTGTGATGGTTGGGGGCAGGGCTAGGAGTCCCTTCCAATTTATGTCCTCTGTTCCTAAAGTTCATGGTTCAGGGCTTCAGATGGTCCTCTGGTCCAGGAAGGGGTGTGTTTTTGTTTGTTTTTAGTCTCCTTCCTGTGAAGCATTGGAGATGGCCACAGCTGGAGTTGACACGCTGGATGGGGAGGCCAGTGCTGAGGTGGCACCAAGCACTTTCTCTCTCACATGCTTAGGTGGCTGATTGTTACTCATTTGCTGAGGGTCTAAGTAATCACCATACGTGGGGTCAGGAAGGAATTTTCCCCCAGGTCAGATTGGCAGGAACCTTGGGTTGGTTTTTTTTTGCCCTCCTTGCAGTATGGAGGGAAGATCACTTGCCAGGATTATCTGGGTATATTTCCCATAATTAATTCCCAGCCATTGCAGGCACTTCAGGCATGAGTGCACCTTGGTCTCTCCTATTCTCTGCCCGTCGCATATTGGTTTAGCCTTCTGGGGACTGTAATACTTTGGTCTACTTTTCGTGTGCAGCTGCTGGATGGTGTTGATGGTCTGTGATACAAAGGAGGTCAGACTAGATCAACATTTCTCAAATGTGGCCACCAGCAGATTTTTTTTGCGACCATGACATCCTCCAAAGCATGAATTTAGAATTTTGGTGGGGGGGGAGGTGGGGGAACAGCGGTCCCTCTCTGCAGTGCCCAGCTGTTGCTCCTGAATAGCTGTTACCAAAGGCAGCGAGATGTGCCACCTTGGTGTTTATGTTGGCACTGCCAGCAGGGATCAGAGCCCTGCACCACACAGTCTCCTTGGGGGCTCTGGGCAGAGCCTCTGGAGACACGTGTTGCAAGTGTGCATGGCGCCAGAGGCGGCTCTTGTCAGTGGAGGTGGCTGCTGTGTTCAGTCTCAGGGGTGCTCCTCTGGGCAGCTCCCCCTCTCCCGCCCAGCCGGCTAGTGAGTTCCTGACTCACCTTCCCCAGGATGGGCTCTTGCTGAAGGACTGAAGGAGGAGGGACAAAGAGATGGGTTCGTACTTTCCCCACCTGGAGCCACACTCACTGTTTACAGTTGCTGTAGTTACCGCAGCAGCTCAACAGCTCCAAGCTGCTGCAGGTCTTGGCAGCTCCCCAGCAGGGTGAGGGGCTCCCGCTCCGTGACACACTCCAAGCACAAGAATGGGAACGCTGAATGGGGAGCTCTACTTCCTACCGCCTTCCTACTACATACATAAATTACAATGATTTGGACATGTACGTGCACATATTTGTTTGTTTTTCCTAAAGTTAAGTATTTTAGGGAAAATTTATCAGAGCAGCCACCAGCAAAGTGGTCACACTCTGAGGTCACCAAAAAATTATTTGTGAGAACCGCTGGACTAGATGATCTGATGGTCCTTCTGGCCTTAAACTCTGTGACTGTGACTTCTCTGAGCCTTTTTTTCTTTCAGCTCTCTGGCAGAGGCTCAAATCCCTAAGAAAAATCTTCCCTTCCGTCAGCTCTAGGTTTTTCTGGGCTATCGCCACTCTGTTAATCTTAACCAGACAAGATTAGATTTTAAAATTACTTGTGTGGCAGCAGAAAATCCCTATTTAATAAATTTTGCTAACTCTAGCTGTACAGTAGTTTCTGATGGTGACTGGCAGACTGACTGATGCACCCTATCCCAATTTCCTCTAATAAAGAGAGGTGCATATTGGGAAAGGAGAACTCCACAGGAAGTTAGGAGCCAGATGAGTTCCTTATGTAGTTTAGGAGAACTGAGATAGGTGCTTGAAAACACTAAGCTGGCATCTAAAGGCAGCAATAACGCATTTCTAATAAAGGGATTATGAAGAGTGGGCAGTCTCTAGGGAAAGAGGTCTGCCAGAGGAAACTTATTGCCATTCTCCTCAAGAAACTTAAGGAGTACGTAGGACCTGGGACTCAAGTGCCACTGCATGTTTTAGTTTTTTGCGTTCAATCTGCTTCTATTTATCGTAGGCATTCCAGAGTCACCGAGCAGCATATATATATCAGTCTTGCTTTGGCTGGTAATATTTAAACTGAATAAATGAGGCACATCTGACCCTGTGTATGCTGAGAGACAAGGAGGGTGAGGTAATATCTTTTACTGGACCAACTTCTGTTGGTAAGAGAGACAAGCTTTCGAGCCACACACAGCTCTTCTTCAGGTCTCTGAACTCTGTGTGGCTCAATCACTTGGGTCCCTCACCAACAGAAGTTGGTCCAATAAAAGATATTACCTCACCCTCGTCTCTCTAATATCCTGGGATCAACACGGTTGCATCTACAGTGCATATAACTTGCGTACGCTAGTATTTTTCTTCTAGTTATCCACTGTTGCAGCTCAAAGTGGCACTAGTGTAGAAAACACTACTGGCATTTTATGCAGCGTTCCACAGACCTCCTCTAAGCAGGGACAGATGAAACTGTGGTTAAAATGTCAACAGCTAATATACACTAGGGATCATAACCGCTGCTGCCACTGATGGTGCTGCAGTGGTGGAAATCTCAAAGAAAAATTCAGCCTGTGTGGAGGTTGTTTGGTTTACGGAGTCTCTGGTGGTTTGTGGTAGGTGACACTTAAACAGAAGCAGAAGGGGTAAAAGTATCCTACGCATATTACCTCAGCATTTTGAGATGACCAACATCTTTCTTTTGAAGTAACTGCCTCCTGATGTGCTGAGGCCTGCACTGGGAAAAACGGTTACTCACCTTCTCATAACTGTTGTTCTTCGAGATGTGTTGTTCATGTCCATTCCAATCAGATGTGTGCGCACGCATATGCACGGTATCTGGAAGATTTTTCCCTCACAGCATCTGTTGGGTCAGCCTGGGCACCTCACGGAGTCGTGCTTTCATGGCGCTCAATATACAGCTCTGCCAACCCGCCACCCCCTCAAGTCCTCCTTTCTGGCAACTCCAACAGAGGGGTAGGAGTGTGAGTATTGGACTGGACATGAACAACACATCTCGAAGAACAACAGTTACGAGAAGCCTAAGTTCAGGAGGTGAGGTCAGTCTTCCACTGATTGGAACATTGCTTGTCCAAAGGCTGCATCGTCTCTGGCCTGCTGGGTAATTGCATAATGTGTGGTGAAAGTGTGGATGGAAGATCACGTTGCCGCTCTGCAGATTTCGTGAGTGGGGACCTGCACCAGGAATGCTGTTGATGAAGCCTGCACCCTGGTAGAGTGCACAGTGATTGGGGGTGCACGAACCCCAGCCAGGTTGTAGCACTCACAAATGCAGGATGTGGTCCATGTCAAAATGCACTGTGATGACACAGGCAGACCTTTCATTCTGTCTGCCACTGCCACAAATAACTGGACCGATTTTCTGAATGGCTTCGTTCTCTCGATGTAAAAGGCTAGCGCCTTGCGGACATCCAGTGAGTGAAGTCTCTGCTTCCTGCCAGTAGAGTGCAGCTTAGGGTAGAGTACCGGGAGACAGATGTCCTGGTTGATGTGAAACTGTGACACAACCTTCGGGAGGAAAGTAGGGTGAGGCCTGATCTGAACCTTGTCCTTATAGAACACGGTATATGGAGTGTCTGATGTTAGGGCCTTGAGCTCAGACACCTTCCTGGCCGAGGTTATAGCTACCAGGAACGCCACCTTGTAAGAGAGGTAGAGCAGGGAGCATGTCACCAGTGGTCCAAATAGTGGTCCCATGAGCCTAGAGAGGATCAGGTTGAGGTCCCAGATGGGGACAGGGTGTGAGGATGTGAGGGTACAGTCTGTCGAGTCCTTTTAGAAATTGGTTGATCATAGGGTTAGCAAACACTGCCGAGACTCATCAAGCCCTCGGATCGCTACCCGTTCCTGCTTCTACACGTGGGCACCAATGATACTGCCAAGAATGACCTTGAGCGGATCACTGCAGACTACATGGCTCTGGGAAAAAGGATAAAGGAGTTTGAGGCGCAAGTGGTGTTCTCGTCCATCCTCCCTGTGCAGGGAAAAGGCCTGGGTAGAGATCGTTGAATTGTGGAAGTCAACAAATGGCTACGCAGGTGGTGTCGGAGAGAAGGCTTTGGATTCTTCGACCATGGGATGGTGTTCCAAGAAGGAGGAGTGCTAGGCAGAGACAGGCTCCACCTAACGAAGAGAGGGAAGAGCATCTTTGCAAGCAGGCTGGCTAACCTAGTGAGGAGGGCTTTCAACTAGGTTCACCGAGGGAAGGAGACCAAAGCCCTGAGGTAAGTGGGAAAATTAGATACCGGGAGGAAGCACGAGCAGGAGAGTGCAAGAGGGGAGGACTCCTGTCTCAGACTGAGAAGGCAGGAAAATCAGCAAGTTATCTTAAGTGCCTATACACAAATGCAAGAAGCCTGGGAAACAAGCAGGGAGAATTGGAAGTCCTGGCACAGACAAGGAACTATGATGTGATTGGAATAACAGAGACTTGGTGGGATAACTCACATGACTGGAGTACTGTCATGGATGGATATAAACTGTTCAGGAAGAACAGGCAGGGCAGAAAAGGTGGGGGAGTTGCATTGTATGTAAGAGAGCAGTATGACTGCTCAGAGCTCCGGTATGAAACTGCAGAAAAACCTGAGAGTCTCTGGATTAAGTTTAGAAGTGTGAGCAACAAGGGTGATGCCATGGAGGGAGTCTGCTATAGACCACCAGACCAGGGGGATGAGGTGGACGAGGCTTTCTTCCGACAACTAGCAGAAGTTACTAGATCGCAGGCCCTGGTTCTCATGGGAGACTTTAATCACCCTGATATCTGCTGGGAGAGCAATACAGCGGTGCACAGACAATCCAGGAAGTTTTTGGAAAGTGTAGGGGACAATTTCCTGGTGCAAGTGCTGGAGGAACCAACTGGGGCAGAGCTCTTCAAGACCTGCCGCTCACAAACAGGGAAAAATTAGTAGGGGAAGCAAAAGTGGATGGGAACCTGGGAGGCAGTGACCATGAGATGGTCGAGTTCAGGATCCTGACACAAGGAAGAAAGGAGAGCAGCAGAATACAGACCCTGGACTTTAGAAAAGCAGACTTTGACTCCCTCAGGGAACTGATGGGCAGGATCCCCTGGGAGAATAACATGAGGGGGGAAGGAGTCCAGGAGAGCTGGCTGTATTTTAAAGAATCCTTATTGAGGTTGCAGGAACAAACCATCTCGATGTGTAGAAAGAATAGTAAATATGGCGGGTGACCAGCTTGGCTTAACAGTGAAATCCTTGCTGATCTTAAACGCAAAAAAGAAGCTTACAAGAAGTGGAAGATTGGACAAATGACCAGGGAGGAGTATAAAAATATTGCTCAGGCATGCAGGAGTGAAATCAGGAAGGCTAAATCACACTTGGAGTTGCAGCTAGCAAGAGATGTTAAAAGTAACAAGAAGGGTTTCTTCAGGTATGTTAGCAACAAGAAGAAAGGAAAATGTGGGCTCCTTACTGAATGAGGGTGGCAACCTAGTGACAGAGGATGTGGAAAAAGCTAATGTACTCAATGATTTTTTTGCCTCTGTCTTCACAAACAAGGTTAGCTCCCAGACTGCTGCACTGGGCAGCACAGTATGGGGAGAAGGTGACCAGCCCTCTGTGGAGAAAGAAGTGGCTCAGGACTATTTAGAAAAACTGGACGAGCACAAGTCCATGGGGCCAGATGCGCTGCATCCGAGGGTGCTAAAGGAGTTGGCGGATGTGATTGCAGAGCCATTGGCCATTATCTTTGAAAACTCATGGCGATCGGGGGAGGTCCCAGATGATTGGAAAAAGGCTAATGTAGTGCCCATCTTTAAAAAAGGGAAGGAGGAGGATCCGGGGAACTACTGGCCAGTCAGCCTCACCTCAGTCCCTGGAAAAATCATGGAGCAGGTCCTCAAGGAATCAATTCTGAAGCACTTAGAGGAGAGGAAAGTGATCAGGAACAGTCAGCGTGGATTCACCAAAGGCAAGTCATGCCTGACTAACCTAATTGCCTTCTATGAGGAGATAACTGGGTCTGTGGATGAGGGAAAAGCAGTGGATGTGTTATTCCTTGACTTTAGCAAAGCTTTTGATATGGTCTCCCACAGTATTCTTGCCGGCAAGTTAAAGTAGTATGGGCTGGATGAATGGACTAGAAGGTGGATAGAAAGCTGGCTAGATCGTCAGGCTCAATGGGTAGTGATCAATGGCTTCATGTCTAGTTGGGGCACTCCGCTTGAAACCGGTTGCCAAGGGTCGGTCCTGGGGCCGGTTTTGTTCAATATCTTCATTAATGATCTGGAGGATGGCGTGGACTGCACTCTCAGCAAGTTTGTAGATGACACTAAACTGGGAGGAGTGGTAGATACGCTGGAGGGTAGGGATAGGATACAGAGGGACCTAGACAAATTAGAGGACTGGGCCAAGGATAAGTGCAGAATCCTGTACTTAGGACGGAAGAATCCCATTCACTGTTACAGACTAGGGACCGAATGGCTAGGCAGCATTCTGCAGAAAAGGACCTAGGGGTTACAGTGGACGAGAAGCTGTATATGAGTCAACAGTGTGCCCTTGTTGCCAAGAAGGCTAATGACATTTTTAGGCTGTATAAGGTGGGGTACTGCCAGCAGATCGAGGGACGTGATCATTCCCCTCTATTTGACATTGGTGAGGCCTCATCTGGAGTACTGTGTCCAGTTTTGGGCCCCACACTACAAGAAGGATGTGGAAAAATTGGAAGGAGTCCAGCAGAGGGCAACACAAATGATTAGGGGGATGGAGCACATGACTTATGAGGAGAGGCTGAGGGAACTGGGATTGTTTAGTCTGCAGAAGAGAAGAATGAGGGGGAATTTGATAGCTGCTTTCAACTACCTGAAAGGGGGTTCCAAAGAGGATGGATCTAGACTGTTCTCAGTGGTACCAGATGACAGAACAAGAAGTAATGGTCTCAAGTTGTAGTGGGGGAGGTTTAGGTTGGATATTAGGAAAAACTTTTTCACTAGGAGGGTGGTGAAGCACTGGAATGGGTTACCTAGGGAGGTGGTGCAATCTCCTTCCTTAGAGGTTTTTAAGGTCAGGCTTGACAAAGCCTTGGCTGGGATGATTTAGTTGGGAATTGGTCCTGCTTTGAGCAGGGGGTTGGACTAGATGACCTCCTGAGGTCCCTGCCAACCCTGATATTCTATGAACACTGAGTGGCCTGCTTGCAGGTGTATTGAATGTTCCACACAGAAGTTCTACAGCACCGCTTTCAACTCTCTGATGTTGATGTGGAGAGCCAGGTCTGCGTGAAACCAGAGACCTTGGGTTCTGCAGTCTCCCAGATGAGCTCCCCAGCCCAAGTCTGATGCGTCTGTCACTAGCGAGAGAGATGGCTGCAGACTGGTGAAGGGGACCCCTGAGCACACCTCCTGAGGGTTGAGCCAGCGCAGGAGGGAGTCGAGTACTGGGTGAGGCAGGGTCACGATCCTGTACAACCTGTCCCGGGCTGGGGGATACACTGACGCAGCCACGACTGAAGCGTCAAAGCCTGAGTCTGGCATGCTGCACCACGTAGGTACAGGCAGCCATGTGACCAAGAAACTTCAGGCAGTTCCTTGCTGTGGTGGCGGGAAACTGTCTGATGCCTCGAATGATATCTGTCAGGGCCTGAAACATTGCTTCCGGCAGGTATGCCCTGGCTTGGGTCGAGTCCACAGTACTACCCCTATAAACTCTATCCTCTGGACGGGGAGGGCCCCTGGAAGCCCTGATGCTCGCAGTGGTTGGCAGCATCGCCCATGAGAGAGTCAGGTGTGGGATGCGTGTATAAATGCTCGTAACCAAGCCATCTTCAGGGGCCAAACTGGCCTTTTGAAGGTGTGGTCGAGGACAGTGCACCAGAGCAAGATCTGGATCCACCTCACTTTACCTTTTCATTCTGACTATCCCCTTTCTACCATGCATGGTCCTGTATTACTTCGGACCCCGCTGGGTGCTCCACACGATAGGGGATACTCCATCCAATTGCCCTACCCTTCCACCTCGCTTCCCCTTCCCTCTTCAGGGACATCTCTCATGAGCAACTCCTTATACGCGAGGTTCACTCGCTACTATCGCTAGGGGCAGTGGAAGAGGTTCCTCAGGAGCAGAAGGGCAAGGGCTTCTATTCCCAATATTTCCTAATACCGAAAGCCAAAGGCGGCCTCAGGCCTGTCTTGGACCTGCAAGAACTCAAGTTCATTAAGAAACTCAAGTTCCACATGGTCTTTTTAGCCTCCCTTTGCTGGATCCAGCAGACTGATATGCCACCCTCGACTTGAAGGACACGTATTTTCATATTGCAATTTCTCAGCCCCACAGAAAGTACCTCAGGTTTGTGGTGTACAGTACTCACTACCAATTCACAGACCTTCTGTTCAGCCTGTCAACAGCACCTTGAGTCTTCATCAAGTGCATGGCAGTCGTCGTCGCGTTCCTGCGCAGGCACCAGGAACAGGTGTTTCCATACCTCGATGACTGGCTGATCAAGGGCCGCTCCAGGACCCAAGTGGAAGCTCAGGTCAGATTCATCAGAACCACCTTTGACAACCTGGGTCTCCTTCTTAACAAAGCAAAATCGACCCCCTTCAAAAGGCCAGTTTGGCCCCTGAAGATGGCTTGGATTGTTCTGAGCCCTGGCTAGAGGGTTGATGCGGTCTTCTCCTGCCACTCCGATTTCTCCTTCTGGAGTCATCTTGGCAGTTCTGATGACCGAACCATTGAGGAGGCTGTGGACGGAAGTGTCTCCGCTGCGTTGAAGGCATATAGAGGCCCAGGCATATAGAGGCTTTGAGGATGGCTCTGGAGTCTTTAAGGATGTTTAGCCTTTTGTCATTTTTTTCTGAGAGTCTCAGAAGGCAGGCCCTGAATGGTTTGCTGTACCTCACAGGGGAGGCCAGAAACCTGGAGCCATGAGCCCCTTCTCCTAGCCACTCCTGTGGCCATAACCCTGGTGGCTGCATCTGTTCCGTGAAGTGCTACCTGAAAGGACACCCTTGAGATGAGTCTCCCTTCCTCAACCAACACTGAAAACTCAGCATGGGAATCCAAGGGGAGCAGCTCTGTGAATTTGGCCATCACCGAGCAGGTGTGGTAGGAGTACCTGCTGATTGGATATGCGGAGCTGCAAGCCTCCAGTGGAATAGACCTTTCTCCCATAAAGGACAAGCCTTTTAGCCTCCCAATTCTTCGGGGAGGGCCCCTGGAAGCCCTGACGCTCGCATTGGTTGGCAGCATCGCCCATGAGAGAGTCAGGTGTGGGATGCGTGTATAAATGCTCGTAACCCTTGGACGGCACAGAGTAGTGACTTTCGTTGTGCTTAGCCGTAGGGGGCAATGAGGCTGGGGTTTGCTACAGAGTTTTCATGGTATCAGAGATGGTCGTTATGAGGGGCAGGGCAATACATGCAGGTCTGGAGGGGGTGAGGATGTCCACCATTGGATCTGCATTCTCCACTACCTCCTCTGCCTGAATGCCCAGGCCCTGGGAAACCCTCCGCAACAATTTCTGCAGAACCCTGTTGTCCTCCAAGGCCGGGGCTGTCACCATTCCCGCCAACGCCTCATCTGGCGAAGAGAGACCCCCATGAGTGGTGGCTGCTCCCTTCCTGCTTCACCGATGGGTCCCACGGCACTCAGATGGTGTCACGCCCCTCAGTGTAGGGACTACATACACCGATGCAGGCACCGCCAGTGCCAGAAGTGCCATCAGTGCCGATATCATTCTCAATGTCAGAATTGCCGTTGGCGCCGGAGTCAATGTCACCACTGGAGTCCCTGCTGATGCCGGGCCCAGTGCTGGCTGTGCTGGAGGCCTCGAGATGGTAGTGCAGGGTGGTAATAGGCCTACCCCCAGCCCTGCTGGTGCCGGCGGGTGGGACAAACAAGGCAGAGGCCACCGACATTGCCCTGGAATGAGACTCTTGGCTGCGACCTTGGCTTTGATGAAAAGCCCGGGGAGTCCAAAAGGGCCATTGCACTGGAAGCTGCCATTGTGCAGGCCACCGTGCTGGGTAAGGGTGTCAGTCCCAAGTTGACGTGGACCGTCTGCTCCTACTCCTCCGGGACTGATAGGAGTCTGACTCTGACTCCGAGATGTCTGAAAACGATGACCACGGGGGAGCGGTACTTCTAGGCACCGTGCTTTCGCACCAAGGCATCGGGGATCGGCATGGCGCCTGGGTCTGCTCCGGTGCCGGGGATGGCGCACTGGGGTTGGAGATCAGCTGGCCATCATAGTGGGCCCGGGGAACAACCGGTGCTGGCGACCTATCCTGTTTGGGAGGAAAGAATGCTGCCATGAGGTGAAGCAGTTCTTGGGCTGCTTCAAACGCCTCCGGTGTCAAAGGGAGGTGCAGCTCACGGCTCGGCCTTGGCGAGCGAGGAGGTTCCGGACTCAACTGCCCTTCTATGCAGGCAGGAGTCAGCACGACTATCGCCGGTGGAGAAGCACTAGTGTGGCCCAACAGAGTCAGACTGGGGGTGGAGTGCTGCCTCCATCAACAGGACCTTCGGGCACTGCTCTCTATCTTTTAAAGTCCTGGACCGAAAGGTCTTACAAATGGCACAATGATCCTTCTGCTGGCCCTCTCCTAAACATTTAGACAGGAGGTGTAAGGATCGCTTCTGGGCAAACTCTTGCCGCAGGCTTCGCTGGCTTTGAAGCCTGGAGACCCTGGCATGTTCCAGCATCAGGAGAGCGTAGGAGGGAATTCTCCCCCCGCAAAGGAAACTTTGTAACACTCATGAACTACCAACTACTATTAACGAACAATGGAAAACTAATGGAGAACAACGTAAGAAACTGCTAAATGTGCTTGTCAGGACAACAGCACAGGGAAGTTCCAGCTAACTGTCACTGATGGTAAGAAGGAACTGAGGGGGTGGCAAATTGGCAGGGCTATATATTGAGCGCCATGAAGGCGCGACTCCAGGGAGCGCCAAGGCTGACCTGACAGATGCTGCTAGGAAAAAATCTTCCGGCTACTGTGCACGTGTGCATGCACACACCTGATTGGAAATGACATGAACAAGCACTCGAAGAATGAACAAGCACTCGAAGAAGAATAGAAATTTCCTGTAGCCACTCTGCTCTAACTCCCTCAGAGCGAGTGATGGTGGAGTTGTAGTACAAGCATACTAGACCCAATACAGTAGGCTCAAATAAGACTGCATTCACTGCATATTCTGCCCTTTCTGAGCTTAAAAGATGTCTGTGCTGATTCATAATTCAAGGACTGTGTTAAGATGATGCGTGGTAAGCAAGAAAATGTGGGTCTGGAAATTAATGAACCAAAATTGGTGTCAGAAATTAGGCCTAATTGGTTAATAAAATAATGTGGAATGGGATGTTCCACCCACCATTCCCTCTGTGGGTCCTAAAAGAACAGACATTAGAGGGAAAAGAGGAGGAACAGACGGAGGTTACTGGGGTGAGTTTTGCCATCATGGCTGTCACCCACACTGGCCTTCGTCATTCTGATCCTGAGAGATCACCTGAACCAGACCAGATCAGAGAGAGGGATCCAGATGACATTGCCAACCCCTACCAGCTTCAGCTGAATACCATGAGATGAAACAAGATGAAACTTTAACAACAGCAGTAATAACAATAGCTATAGCCCATCTCAACTACCTTCTTCTCTTCTAACCAAGAGCTGTTATTACCATCTTTGATACCATCTAAAAGACTGTCAAACAAGGGGAGTTTTCCTTCTAAAATTCTCAAGCTAAGGGAAAGAGAACCAGGAATGTTGTTAAAATGAAAACCTTAATTAATACTTCACATTTCAACACTTTAACTGTTTTTCCTTCTTTTCTTTATCTTTAATAAAAGGTTATAAGGGTTTTTAGTGGTGTGTTTGCCATGATACTAAGCAGGCTGAAGTCTCTGTATACAAAACCCAACCCTTGTTTAACACTGTTTAATACTGGAGAGTGACTGGGTTTTGTTAACACGTTGGGTCATATATTTCATCCAAATAAATACAAGAGTGCTTCTTCTGTGCCTATCTATTATTTAAGGCAGAGGTGTAACTGAGAAGAGAACATCATAGGTTGAAATAATTTCATAAAAGTGATTTTGAGTGCATCAGTTTTTGGGTTTCCAACTTGAGATATTTTAAAGTAGTCAGACATTCAGAGGTCAGGTGCTCAGCAATTTCTGAAAATCTGGTCCTCTAAGGTGTCAAGTTGGGCACTAAAAAATTAAGTCATGCAAAATGACTAGTCACTTTTGGAAACCTTGGCCAGGATGACTAGAATTTGGTGCCCAAATTCTACTGGATTATGCTGAAATTCTGAATTCTGAAATTGGCTCTGCTGCTTGCCAGTTATATTGAAGTGAGGAGGAACCCAGTACAAAAATGAGGCTATTAAAACTGATGCAGGGGAGTCAGGAGTGAGAAAGCTTAAGTTACCTTGGTATTGTTTTTATGTTCATCCTGACAGCCATTTTGGATAGCTCCTTCCTCTATAGTGACATCACTGCTGGGAGCAAATGTAACACTACATGAAGGACATGTCTGCAAGAAGACAAAAAATTGAAAACAGAAATATTCAGATACCATCAGAACATTATTCATTTCACAACAGAGTCATTTTCACTGCCACAAGTAGACTCTCAAAACTGTCCATATTCCAAGATTCCCTTTCAATAAGAATTGCATGATAGGATGTCCAACCATACTGCAATTTTAGCTGGATACTGCGTAAGGCCACAAAATGCTATTGTGAATAACTGCTATGTGCTTAAGTGAAAACTAAACAGCAGAACTGAAAACAATAAGCAGAAAGGGGAATGCCAGTGAACAATCCCAGATGTTCTTCTTACTTAAGAGTTTTATGGGTAATATTTACCTGAATTACTGAGTATAATAGGCTATTATGCACTGTGTTTAATCCCTGTGAATTAATTTATAATGTATGGTAGTAGCATATTTAGACAGATGAGACATGCTTTTCCATGCATAGGACCAGATTCTCCAATGTGGTGTAGCTACTTTGTGCCAGTACATCCTGCTTCTGGAGAAAGCCCTACCACCTCATGCAATAACAGAAAGCTGCAATAGACACTGCCGCCTACCTGGGCTGCTAGTACAAAGGCCAAGGCTGGGATAATCTTAAACCTTAACAATCCTTGGTTGTAGTTTCAGCTCATTAGGGCTGTTATAATAGCCAGCATAAGTCAAAGCAACCCTCAGGCTGCCCTAATTTATGCTGGGGAACCGACTGCACCCAACAGCCCCGGGATTGAGAGAGTTCAATGGTAAACTTTCCACTCCACCCACCCCCATCTCAATCTATGTTGTATGGAGTCTGGCTCCATCCAAAGAACTGCCCCAAAGCTGTCACAAAGCATATTAAAAATCCTGTTTTGGTGGTCTAAAAGTCATAGTGCACAATTTAAAACTCTGTATATACGCCTCTACCCCGATATAACGCAACCCGATATAACACGAATTTGGATATAACGCAGTAAAGCAGTGCTCGGGGGGGGGGGGGGGGAGGGTGGCTGTGCACTCCGGCGGATCAAAGCAAGTTTGATATAATGCGGTTTCACCTATAACGTGGTAAGATTTTTTTGGCTCCCGAGGACAGCATTATATCGGGGTAGAGGTGTACTGTACAGTAATGTACGTCATCTTCACACTAAAATAAGTTAAATGTGTATTAATATGTCACCTATAAATTAGTGCAAGTGGCTCTCTATCCAGCGGCCCTTTCTTAAAGGACTCCTTGCCTCTAATGTGGACTCTGGATCAGCAGCATGATAGAGGACTCACAGGTGGAATACAGATAACAAACAGGATACTCTCCAATGGAACACATTAGAAATATTGGACTGCATTTTTGTCATCTATGCTGTAAATTACATGCCAAATAACTGTTAATGCAATGTTAAGACTGTACAGTTAAAAAAATAATAAAAATAAGAAAATATAAAAGTTAAGGCTTCAACAGGAAAGCAACTGGATTATGCTGAAATCCTGTATATACAGGGATACTGGTTAGTTACCATTCCCTCTTCCTCCCTTCCTCGACGCCTCACTCCTCTCGATGGCCTCATCCTCCCACTCAGTGTTGAAATAATAATTAAAAACAGAATAATAGCATCTGGAAAATCATGATATGATATGCTCTAAACAGCTCAGTTTCTGCAAAGGAAAATCATGTTTCACTAATCTATCACATTTTTGAATATGTCAATAAAACAGGAGATAAAGGACAAATAATTGACATAATTCATTTAGACTTTCAAAAGGATTTAGAAAAGGTCCCTCACAAGAGGCTATGAAAGAAACAATGTAGTCATGAGCTGAGAGGCAAAATACTGTCCTGGACCAAAAAGAGATAGGAAACGGATGGTCGATTTTCATCATGGCAAAAGGTTATCAATGGGGTGCCCACCTCATGGTTTCACACTAGGGTCATGTCTACACTACAAAATTAGATCAATTTTATAGAAGTCGATCTTTAGCAACCGATTATGTACAGTCGATCGTGCGTGTCCCCATTAAGCGCATTAGGTCGGTGGAGTGCGTCCTCAATACCGTGGCTAGCACTGACTCACGGAGTGGTGCACTGTGGGTAGCTATCCCACAGACCCCACTGCCCATTGAAATTCTGGGTTAAGCTCCCAATGCCTGATGGGGCAAAAACATTGCTGCGGGTGGTCTGAGTACATGTCATCAAGTCTCCCCTCCCTCCCTCTCTGAAAGCAATGGCAAATAATCATTTTGCACCTTTTTTCCTGGGTTATCCATGCAGATGCCATAGCACGGCAAGCATGGAGCCTGCTCAACTGCACACTACTTTTGTAAACACCTCGCGCATTATCCTGCAGTATGTGCAGAGCCTAGCTAGGAGCCACCAGCACGAGCAAGATTGGGAGGAGGACATGGACACAGATGTTCCTGAAAGCTAGGGATGTGGCAATTGGGATATCATGTTGATACAGTGGAATGCCAATTCTGGGCCCGGAAAACAAGCACAGACTGGTGGGACCGCATAGTGTTGCAGGTATGGGATGATCCCCAGTGGCTGCGAAACTTCGCATGCATAAGGCCACTTTCATGGAACTTTGTGAGTTACTTTCCCCCGCCCTGAAGTGCAGGAATACCAAGATGAGACCTGCCAGGACAGTTGAGAAGCGAGTGGTGATAGCCCTGTGGAAGCTTGCAACGCCTGACTGCCACCGGTCAGTCGGGAATCAATTCGGAGTGGGCAAATCTACTGTGGGGGCTGCTGTGAGCCAAGTAGCCAAGGCAATCAATAATCTTCTGCTAACAAGGGTAGTGACTCTTGGAAATGTGCAGGTCATAGTGGATGGCTTTGCTGCAATGGGGTTCCCTAACTGTGGTGGGGTGATAGACAGAATGCATATTCCTATCTTGGCACTGGACCACCTTGCTAAACAGTACATAAACCGCAAAGGGTACTTCTCAATGGTGTTGTAAGCACTGGTGGATCACAAGGGCCGTTTCACTGACATCAGTGTGGGATGGTCGGGAAAGGTGCATGATCCTCCATCTTTTGGAACTCTGGGCTATTTGAACAGCTGCAAGAAGGGACTTTCTTCCCAGACCAGAAAATTACCATTGGGGATGTTGAAATGCCAATAGTTATCCTTGGGGACCCGGCCTACCCCTTGCTCCCATGGCTCATGAAGCCATACATAGGCAGCCTGGACAGCAGTAAGGAGCAGTTCAACTATAGACTGAGCAAGTGCAGAATGGTGGTAGAATGTGCCTTTGGACGTTTAAAAGGGTGTCGGTGCTGTTTGCTGAGTAGGTTAGACCTCAGCGAAAGCAATATTCCTATTGTTACTGCTGCTTGCTGTGTGCGCCATAATATCTGTGAGAATAAGGGGGAGACGTTTATGGCGGGGTGGGAGGTTGAGGCAAATTGCCTGGCGGCCAATTTTGAACAACCAGACAGCAGGGCAATTAGAAGAGCACACCCAGGCACACTGCGCATCAGAGGGGCTTTGAAAAACAGTTTAATGACTCATCAGGCTACGGTGTGACAGTTGTGTGTGTTTGTCTTTGATGCAAAGCCTCCCCCTTTGGTGAATGTACTTTCCTGTAAGCCAATCCCCTTCCCCATCTTCGACCATAGCTGGCACAGGAAATAAAATCACTATTGTTCTGAATCCATTCATTCATTCTTTATTTTTAAAAAAACCTGAGATCACTGACAACGCTGACTAGTAAAAGGCAGCCCGGGTAGGGTGGGGGAGGAGGGAAGGACAAGGCCACATTGCTTATTGTAGCCACACTACAAATCAAAGCTGTTTGAATGACAGCCTTCTGTTGCTTGGGCCATCCCCTGGAATTGAGTGGCTGGGTGCCCGGAGCCTCCCCTCCAATGTTCTTGGGCATCTGGGTGAGGAGGATATGGAACTTGGCGAGGAGTGCAGGCAGTTACACAATGGATGCAGCGGGGGTCTGTATTCTAGTTGCCTTTCCTGCAGCTCCACCATATGCCTCATCATGTCCGTTTACTCCCCCCTTAGCTTCAGCATCTCCTCCTGCGTGTTCCGATCACGCTCACTGTATGTTTTGTACGCTCACTACCAGTGAATGTCTCCATGCATTCAGCTGTGCCATATCAGTTCTGGAGGACTGCATGAGCTCTGAAAACAGGTCATTGTGAGTGCGGTATTTTCACCTTCTAATCTGTGATAACCTCAGGGACGGAGTTGATATGGGGAGCATAGAAACATTTGCAGCTGCAGGGGGAAAGAAAGGGAGAGCAGAATTTAAGAAGATACATTTCTGAGAACAAAAGGGAGACTGTTTCACAGAGAATCAAGCAATTCACAGCAGACAGCATGTGTTTTAGGTACAAAGTTGCATTTTGCATTTTGCCTTTTACATTGAGCGCCTGCCGGTATGGTGACACATCACACACGGCGGGGCAACAGAATTCGGTTTCCAGGCAGCCATGGTAAGCCAAAGGGTATGCGGGGCTGGCTTCTTCCACCTTCATAACATGTGGGAATGGTTTCAAAGTGCAGAGCCCTCCTTTCCCATAGCAACCAATGCCGGTTGGGTTTGCCATTTAAAAGGAGGGGCTGCGGTTTTGGGGTGGATGTGCAGGACACTCCTCCCTGCCTCCGCGTGGCTATTCTCCGGGATGATCCCTTTTAGCCAAGCTCAAACAGCCCAGAATGACCGGGGTCTAATGTGCCGAGAATCACCAAGCAGAGGGGATTACTGTTCCCTTACAAAAATTCCCCTATTTCAACCAGGTGACCATGAACGATATCACTCTCCTGAGGCTGACACAGAAAGATAAAGACTGAATGTTGCATGAATGTGACCAAAACCCAGGACCATTTGCTGCCATGCTTTGTGCTGCAAAGATTCCAGACTACTTGCTGCTGGCTTGGTGTGGTAAAGTGCCCTACCATGAAGGACGAAATACGGCAGCCCTCTCCAGAAACCTTCTGCAAAGGCTTTCACAGTACCTCTATCTTTAGGACCAGACTTCAAAGAGAAACTGCTGAGCTCCAGTTCATCTGCAAATTTAACACCATCAGCTCAGGACTAAACAAAGACTGTGAATGGCTTGCCAATTACAGAACCAGTTTCTCCTCCCTTGGTTTTCACACCTCAGCTGCTGGAACAGGGCCTCATCCTCCCTGATTGATCTAACCTCGTTATCTCTAGCTTGCTTCTTGCTTGCTTATATATACACCTGCCCCTGGAAATTTCCACTGCTTGCATCCGAAGAAGTGGTTATTCACCCACGAAAGCTCATGCTGCAAAACGTCTGTTAGTCTATAAGGTGCCACAGGATTCTTTGCTGCTTCTACAGTACCTCCAGGAGAGCTTCATGGAGATGTCCCTAGAGGATTCCCGCTCCATCCCCAGACACATTTTCTAGTAGCTGTACTGGCCGTGAATGCATCGCAATTGTTCAGGGAAAATCAAACATTAAACACAATTGCTTTTAACCCCAGAAGTGTAGTTACAAATGTGCATTCACCAGAGGTGCTTCTCTGCCTTCAGGGTCCAGGAACAATACACCCTGGGAGGGTATTGGCTCCAGGGTGAGGAGAAGGTCCTGGCTGCCAGGGAAAACAGATTCTCCGCTTGCTTGCTGTGCATTCTCCTCCTCTTCCTCATCCACAAAATCCTCCTCCTTGCAGGTGTCCACGGACAGTGGTGGGGTAGTAGGATGGTCCCCCCGAGAACGGCATGCAGCTGATCATAGAAGCGGCATGTCTGGGACTCTGACCCAGAGCGACCATTTGCCTCCTTTGTCTTTTGGTAGGCTTGCCTGAGTTCCTTAATTTTCAAGCGGCACTGCTGTGTGTCCCTGGTGTAGCCTCTGTCCACCATGCCCTGTGCGATTTTGGAATATATATCAGCATTTCTTCTGCTGGATCAGAGTTCTGCCTGCACAGATTCTTCTCCCCATACAGTAATCAGATCCAGTGTCTCCTGTTCGCTCCATGCTGGAGCTCATTTGCGATTCTGGGACTGCATGGTCACTTGTTCTGCTAAGCTCGCCACATTGACCAAACAGGAAATTAAATTCAAAAGTTCCTGGTGCTTTTCCTGTATACCTGGCTAGTGCATCAGAGTTGAAAATGCTGTCCAGAGCAGTCACATTGGAGCACTCTGGGATAGCTCCCGGAGGTAAATACCATCAAATTGCACAGCGCTGCATCTATAGTACCCCAAATTCAACCCAGGAAGGTCAGTTTTAGCGCTACTCCCCTCATCGGGGAGGAGTACAGCAGTCGATTTTAAAAGCCCTTTAGGTCAGCAGAACGGGATTGGTTGTGTAGACGCATTCCTTATAAAATTGACTTAATGTGGCTAAATTCGTCCTAACCTCATTGTGTAGACCAGGTGTAGGTCCAGTGTTGTTTAATATATTAAACAACAATCTGGAAAAGGGAGTGAGCAGTGAGGCAGAAACATTTGAAGATGACACAAAGTTATTTAGGTTAGTAAAGTCCAGAAAAGACTGTGAGGAACTTTAGAGAGACCTAACCAAACTAGGTGAATGGATAACATCGATACAAATCAATGTTGATAAATGCAAAGCAATACACATTTGTATGATTAAATTTTTAACTACACTTACACCTTCCAGGGTTCTAAATAACTGTATCTGCATAGGTAAAGGATCTGGGCATCATTATGAACAGTTCAAGGCCTTAATATAGTGGTGGGCAACCTGTGACCCATTAAGATAATCTGATTATGGGCCACGAGACATTTTGCTGACGCTAACTGTCTGCAGGCACGGCACCCCGCAGCTCCCAGTGGCTGCGGTTCGCCATTCCCACAGCTCCCATTGGCCAGGAACGGTGAACTGTGGCCACTGGGAGCTGTGGGGGGCCGTGCCTGAGGATGGTCAATGTCAGCAAAATGTCTCGTGGCCCACAATCAGATTACCCTGATGGGCTGCAGGTTGCCTACCACTGCCTTAATGTGTAGCAAAAAGGTTATGGCATGATTAGAGGAGCTTCAGAGCAGAGTGAGGAGAATATTAGTAGCCTGGAAAAACTCTCATATGAAGAGAGATTGAAAAAAACGGCAGAGAGTCCTGTGGCACCATATAGACTAACAGATGTATTGGAGCATGAGCTTTCGTGGGTGAATACCCACTTCGTCGGATGCATGCCATGCATCCGACGAAGTGGGTATTCACCCATGAAAGCTCATGCTCTAATACGTCTGTTAGTCTATAAGGTGCCACAGGACTCTTTGCTGCTTTTACAGATCCAGACTAACACGGCTACCCTTCTGATACTTGAAAAAAATGGGACTGTTTACCTCAGAGAGGACGTAAATGTGGGGAGGGAGAACATGATAAAAGGATACAAAATAATGAAAAGTAGAGAGAAGATGAGAGATTAGAAGCCTGATCTAGCCCAACATAAAAACAAGGGGGAATTCAACAAAACTTAAAAGCAGATAACTGAAAACTGATAAAAGGAAATACTTTTTCCACACAATATGCAATATTAAAGGCACAACATCAAACTATCCCAATGACAAGGAAAGATAGGAAGAATTGTAAGAAGCCAATATAGCTCCATCAGGAGATGAAAATCAAAAAGGAATACCACAGAAAGTGGAAACATGATAAATTGCTAAGGAGGAGTACAAAAGAATTGCACAAGCAGGTAGGAACAAAATCAGAGAGGCTAAGGCATAAAATGAGTTACTCCTAGCAAGGGACAAAAAAGGCAATAAGATGATGTTCTATGAATACATTAAGAGCAAGAGAAAGATGAAGGAAAGCATAGGTCCTCTACTTAGCAGGGAAAGATTGCTAATTATTGCTGACATCAAGAAGGCTGAGGTGTTTAATTCCTATTTTGGCTTCAGAATACTCAACCCAATTAATATTAATAAAGGGGAAGAACACAAGCCAAAATAGGGAAAGAACAGGCTAAAGAATATTTAGGCAAGTTAGCTTTATTCAAGTCAGCATGTTCTGATGAAATGCACTGCAGGTTTTTAAGTTGAAACAATCTCAGAACCATTAGTGATTATCTTTAAGAACTCATGAAGGACAAGTGAGGTCCCAGAGGACAGGAGAAAGGCAAACATATTACCTATCTTTAAAAAGGAGAACAATGAGGAATAGACCAATCATTCTGGTTACTTGCCTTGCGGATGGGTGAAAGCTGTAGACATGACATATCTTCATTTTAGTAAGGTTTTTGACACAGAGCCACATGATATTCTCATAAGCAAATTAGGGAAATGTGGTCTAGATGAAATTACTATAAAATGGGTGCAAAACTGGTTGTGACACCATACTCAAAGAGCTGTTATCAATGGTTCACTGTCAAATTGAGTGGACATACGTAACATGATCCAAAAAGAGTCAGTACAGGGACTAGTACTATGCAATATTTTAATTAATGACTTGGATAATGTAGTGGAGAGGTGGTTTATAAAATGTGTGGATGATACCAAGTGGGAGGGGTTGCAAGCATTTTTGAATTCGAATCCTGTCCACCAAATTTGAAAAATTGCAGAAGTGGTCTGAAATCAACAAGTGCAAAGTACCAAACTTTGGAGGATAAAAATCAAACACACAAGTACAAAATGGAGAATAACTGTCTAGGTGGTAGTACTGCTGAAAAAGATCTCAGTATTATAGTGGATCACAAAGAGAATACGAGCCAACAATTTGATCCAGTTGCAAAAAAAGGCTAATATCATTCTAGGGTTTATTAACAGGACTATCCTACGTAAGACATGGGAGGTAATCATCCTGTTCTACTCAGCAGTGGTGAGGTTTCAGCTGGAGTACTGTGTCAAGTTCTGGGTATTCATACTTTAACAAACATAATGATAAACTGGAGAGCGTCCAGAGGAGAGCAACAAAAACAATAAAGGTTTAGAAAATTTGATCTATGAGGAAAGATTAAAAAAAACTGAGCATGTTTAGTCTTGAAGACTGTGGGGAGACCTGATAACACTCATTAAATATGTTATGGGCCGTAAAGAAGAAAGCAATGATCACTTTTTCTTCATGTCCATTGAAGATAGGATAACAAATAACTGGCTTAATCTGAAGCAAGGGAAATTTAGATTAGATATTAAGAACAACTTTCTTACTAGAAGGATAGTTACACACTGGCATAGGCTTCCAAGGGAGGTTATGGAACCCCTGTCATTTCAGGTTTTTAAGAACACTACAAACAAACAGCTGTCAGGGATGGTTCAGGTATACTTTGTCCTGCCTCAGTGCAGGAGGCTGGACTAGATGACCTCGAGGTCCTTTCCAGACATATAGTTCTACAATTCTTTGCGATTAGACTATGGAATTCATTGCCACAGGACACCATTGAGGTCATGAATTTAACAAGGTTCCAGGAAGGATTGGACATTTATATGGATAACATGAATATAAAGTGTTATAACAGTTAATAGTAACACAAAATGTGGATATGAAAACCCCATGTGACACTACACCCCATAGTCATCCTAGTAATATTATTATTATATAGTTATGGCATAATTGTGATGCATTTTGTACAAGGTATCATTGGAAAAGTTATGATTTGCTGAATATGATTATCCTATTTGTATGAATGTCTCATTTTTGTATCTGAAGTTATAAATATTGATTAGAGATCTGTATTTCAAATGGGCTTACTCTGGAAAACACCCACAGCCAGACTTTCAAGTACAATAATGAAGCAGCTAGACAGGGCTGATGGCCCATCAGCAAAGACAATGGACTGAGGAATAGCTTAACCTTCCTGTGGGCGTTTTGGCCAGCCTGTAAACAATGGCTGCTATAACACTGCAAGAGCATGTGACCAGACCAAATGTCTCTGGACTCAATCTTGGACACCAGTGTTTTTTCCACAAACTAAGTTTGGGACAAAGGGTTCTCACCATATGCTAAAGCTATATAAGGCAGGGAGTGACATCATCTGTTGTTCTTCACTCCTCCACAACCAAACACCTGAGAGAAGCTCCTAAGAAAAAGGACTTTGAAGGGGGTGGGGATCCCAAGCTGCAAAGTAAATGCAGCTTGACCCTTAAGAATCTGCAAGCCTGCTTGTACCCCAACAGTCGGGGTGGAGAACTGCTAATTCAGACCCAATCTATCTAGTATGTTAAGTTTAGTTTGCATTTTTGTTTATTTGCTGGGTAATCTGCTTTGATCTGTTTGCTGTCACTTATAATCAGTTAAAATCTATCTTTTGTAGTTAATAAACTTGTTTTTGCTTTATCTAAACTAGTGACTTTGAATGAAGTGCTTGGAAATCTTAGCTCAAGGGGCAAAGGCTGTTATATTTCCTCTCCACATTGAGGGAGAGGCAAACTGGATAATAAATTCATATTGGTCAGGATTTTGACCAGGGCAGGATGGTACAGCT
This sequence comes from Mauremys reevesii, assembly GCF_016161935.1. Classification (NCBI taxonomy): domain Eukaryota; kingdom Metazoa; phylum Chordata; order Testudines; family Geoemydidae; genus Mauremys; species Mauremys reevesii. Next base: position 52,567,196 of record NC_052632.1, on the reverse strand, counting down.
CTGGGGTCCTAGGCTGGGAAGCTGGTGGCTATTTTGGCTGAAGCCTTTTTATGCGTTCATGCAGTGGCTGGTCAACCTGCATGTAACTGCAGTTGGGAGTGTCTGCCTGTGTGAATGCTGGTGAAAGTGCTAGCTTGGAGGGCTTTGCAGCTTGCCACAGCGGCACAGTGTAGGAGGAAGCCCAGGCTGGCAAGTCAGAGGTTCTCAGGGGTACACCAGTTCAAGGTGGCACCCTGGGGGGAACCCATCAAACCCCACGTTTCTGATTTTAACACAATTTAACTATTGAGGATTCAGATGTGGCCTTCTTGGGAGATTATCCCACATCGGCCTTCTGCAAATTTCTTGCACTTTCCTCTCTACTGTGTGGGGCGGGCCACTGTTGGAGATATGATACTGGACTAGATGGACCATGAATCTGACCCACTATAGTAACTGCTATTTTCCTATGTGGATTTTGATGTCACCACACTTGCCAACAGATCACTGTCAGCTGTATGCACATCTGCCTTTGGGGACAGAATGCTAAACTGGGCACACAAAATCAAGTCTTGTCAACCTACTGTACTGGAGAAGATCTTGACAGGGATACCAACAAGCAGTTTTAGTAGTCTATAACACTTTTTCCCCAAACCCAGCATCCCAGGACCTCCTTCTCTGTTTGTTTTGAGCCCAGAGAAGTGTGTTTTGACCTTCTGGTGTTTCTTTTCCTCTGATCCAAATATATCAACTACTCATTTTTGTGGCTTAACCTCCGATTTTTTATGGCCATTTTGTATTCTGTTTTCAGGATTCCCCTCACTCCACCAAAAAGCTCTATTTAAGCAAGGCCCCATCCTTCCTCTTCCCTTAACCCAATGCCATTTGGCAATCATCTTTGTTATTTTGTAGAGGTGTGGGTCTGTACCCCTCAGATGCATAGGAAAGGCGGATGGTTTCTCTTGGTCACTATATAGCAGCAGTTCTCAAAACTGTGGTACATATACTGCTAGCAATATGCAGGCCACAATTTAGCAGTATGCAGTTTGTTTCAAAAAACAAGATTAAGAAACTATTACAACAATGACTGAAATTATGAGGTGGTAGACTGGTCAAGTATTTTTGAGTTTTAAATGTGGCATGATAAGACTGAAAGTCTGAGAACTGTTACTCCATGGAGTTTCTTCCAGATCCTTATTCTCTGGGCTATTAGTCCACAAAGTGGTTCAACAAGCCTATTAAGTTCTTTGCTTTTCAGATGGATGTTCTAGATTTTCTCAGCAAGTGAGTCATCATGCCTGCTCCTCCCCAGAAACAGAGTTGGAGTGAGGGGCTTACTTACAGAATTTCCTTATCTGTAAACAAGCAGATTTTGCCCTCTTCTTGAACAGTGATGCCTCAACAAATGACAACACAGGCAGAAACCCCAGGAAGTCTCAATTCTTAACTTCATTAATAACTGTAAACATTTATAAATACTTAGTGAGTGTGTGTTCTAGACATTCTGAATAGTAGATTAATGAACTTTCAATGACTACCAGTGTAAGTAAAACCACATCCTAATTTTGTGTTAGAGAAGTGATACTAATATATTTTATAGTAGTTTATGATTTCTAATCATAGTAAAATATGAAGCGTAACAAAATACAGTACAAAAAAACTTGGTACCAAAATAAGTAACAGATTACAATGTTTTATATAAGAGTCATCTACTTGACTCAGTAATTGCTATGTAGAGCCCTGTGTGGATACAAAATGTGTATCCGCATCCAATTCGCAATCCATAAAAATGATCCAAGGATATCCGCATCCGCAGATATAAAGTGGTTATCTGCAGATTTGCAGGGCTCTAGCTATATGCAGTAAGTTTAGTTAAATTTTTCTGCATCTTTCCTTCACCATCATAATTCTGTATAAGTCCCACGTCCTAGCTCAACTGTGAGGTTTTGCATTTAAACTACGGCATATTTATTGTTGAGGGGAGGCGAGTAAGATGCTATTGAAATGTTGTAACAATTTACATACTGCAAGGTACCTTTTCCCATTCTCAGGTAAAACTGAGAAGAGACTTCCTGCTCTGCTGCCGGAGAACCAAAGAAAGCTGGGTGCTCAGCCCCCCGCCTTACTCCCAGCTCCAGGAGGCCGGGCATTCTGCCTCTCAAGTTCCTAGATCTGGGGAGGTAGATGCAAAGGCAGAGAGGCCAGGGATCTCAGTTTGAGAGACCCCTGACAAAATTTTTGTCAATTTCATTTACAAAGTGAAAGTGAAAAAGCATTTTTAGTCAGAAAATCATTCTTAAGAAATTTTTTCTACCAGCTCTTCCCACACTGCCAATGTTGCCTGCTTTGCATTTAAAACAGAAGTGTTGGATTGATTTACAAATTACATTGCCAGGCCCTGAAAGACTACATACACGCATGGGAGAGAAGCCATCTCCCTGCTAAAATCAAATCATGTTTGCAGCAGTAGCAAGTAATTAAATTGTAGTTTATTTTACTATAAAGCCTACTCTGACTTGCTTGGAAAATTAAGCAATCACTTACTTTTCTGGTAAAAATAACTGTCATTGAACCATCTGACTCTATCTCCAGTCACGAAAAGCCTATGATGAGAGAGAGCACTAACAGACAACATATTCAAAGCTAAGTCTCAGGCACACTCAGTAGTGCATTCTCCATGATTTCATTCTCCTCGCTGTTAAGGCTTTACATCTGTGCCAACGTCAACCAGGCCCAAATTCTTCCCCTCAGTTTGGCAGCTCAGTTCTATTGCTCTGCTTAGTCCCTTCTTTTTTTGCCCTACTCTGCTCTCATTGGCAGTTCAGTTCTATTGCTCTGCTTAGTTCTTTCTCCTCCTCCTCATGCCTGAAACAGCTCAATTTTTTGCACCTCTCTAATTAGTCTCCTCTAGACTTTGTCACTTCCAGCTGTTAGCACAAAACTGCTGAGACGGATAACACTCAGTGGTCCCTCTGTCTTGCTGTCATTGTATGGCAGACTGTAGCAGGGTGGACCTCTGCTCCTGCCCTGAAGGGGTTAAAAACAGCCCCGGGGAAGGGGCTGTGGCTGGAGAAAGCAGCCTTTAAGCTGGGCTGATTGGGAAGTGGCTGCAGCTGGGCCACGCCCCAATCAGGCCCAGCTGGCCCCTATAAAAGAGGCTGTGAGCCAGAAGCCCAGGAAGACAGTCTCTCTCTGCATTTAGAGGGAGATGGGCCTGGCTGCAGGGAGCTAGACCGGGTACTTCAGTGGAGCAGGGCTGGGGAAAGGCAGAGGAGCTGGGGAGCTCCAGCCTGGAAAGCCCCAGGCTGCCGCCTAGCAGAGGGCTAATAGGTACTGGGGGTTGCAGAGGCAGCCCAGGGGTAGGCCAAAGCAGCAGGTCCAAACCCTCCTTGCCAGTGATGAATAGGCTGATACTGCAGTCTGCCCCAGGGCGTGGGGCTAGACAATGACTGGCAGTGCCCATATACTGAGGCAAGGTGGGGATAGGGATAGAGGATGGGGGTTCCCTGGAGAGGGGAGACCCTGAGAGAAAGGGGTTACTGCCAGGGGGCAGCACCCCATGTAAAAGGGCACCGGGGTCCAGGGAGGGACTCGGGGCCAGAGGACAGGCGGATCACCGGCCTGCAGAGGGCGCTCCAGAGCTGGAACGGAGTTAATTCCCTGGAGTCACCAGCAGGAGGCGCCGCAGGGGTGAGTCCGGCCCGTTACACAGACAGAAAACTTAATATTTGCTCTGTTCTATTGTCCTGGGGTTTTAGACAATATGATTTTCCTAGCCTGGATGTTACAGCTTAGACTGAGATACAGTAGGAGACAAAAACAACTTAAGTCTGGCTAAGCAGACTATAACAACATAAGAATGGCCATACTGGGTCAGACCAATGGGCCATTTAGCCCATATCCTGTCTTCCAACAGTGGCCAGTGCCAGGTGCTTTAGAGAGAATGAACAGAACAGAGCAATTACTGAGTGATCCTTTCCTTGTTCCAGTCCCGGGTTCTGGCAGTCAGAAGTTATGGGACAACCTCGTGCATGGGGTTGCATCACTGACCTTCTTGGGCCATTAATGGATCTATCCTCCATTAACTGATCTAATTTTTTTTAAACCCAGTTATACTTTTGTCCTTCAAAACATCCCCTGGCAACAAATTCCACAGGTCGACTGCGTGTTGTGTGAAGTAGTATTTATTTTTGTTTGTTTTAAACCTGCTGCCTATTAATTTCATTGAGTGACCCCTGCTTCTAGTGTTATGTGAATGGGTAAATAAAGAATGTACAGAAAGAGGGGTTTCATGTCACCAAGAGAGAAACCAAGCTGTACACAGGTTTGGGAGATGGGATACACTAGATCAGGGGTCCCCAACCCCCGGGCCTGTTAGGAACCGGGCCGCGAACCGACCCCTAGCACATCAAGCGGCGTGTCTCCGGCGGGGCCCCTGAGCCCCGCCCCCTCAGAGCCGCGTGGTGAGGGGGCGGGGCTGCGTGCTCTGGGCTGAGCTCAGCTGCCTCCGCTCGGTGAGGAGCTCCCAGCCCCGCCCCCTCACCACGCGGCTCTGAGCGGGACGGAGCTCAGGCCCCGCCAGAGACACGCTGCAGCTGTCGAGCAAGGCGCTGAGGCTCCGGGTGAGGAGGGAGCCGGGGGTAAGAGGCTGAGGCTGGGGCCGGGGGGGTTGGCTAAGGGGCAGGGAGTCCTGGGGACAGTCAGGGCACAGAGAGGGGGGGGAGGTTGGGGGCGGTCAGGGGCAGGGAATGGGGGTTGGATTGTGGGTGTTCCGGGGGTCTGTCAGGACTCAGCGGGGATAGGGGTTGGGGCAGTCAGGGGACAGGGGTCCCAGGGTGGTGGGGGTCTCTGGGGGACGGTGAGGGGACAAGGAGCAGGATGGGTCGGGGCTTCTGAGGGGGGCGAGCAGTCGGGGGGCCAGTACGTGGGTGGGGGTCAGATAGGGGGCAGGGCTCCCACTAATTCTGCATTATGGTCAGTTGTACAATTATTTCATTATATATTACAATAATAAATAAAAGTACAAAAATAAATGTAATGCACTTGAATCGTCCCAAAACCATCCCACAGGTCCGTGGAAATTTTTTTTCTACAAAACCGGTCCCTGGTGCCAAAAAGGTTGGGGACCGCTGCACTACATGACCTCTTGAAGGTACACTAAAGTGGCATAAAGCTCATCTCTCCACTCCCTTAATCCTGGGGCCACTGTGTGAAGGTATGGTCTCCCAGGTGTAGGTGAGAAGAACCTGAGGGCTGCTCTAAGTTTTGCAAGCAGCTAAGCAACCTGAGGGGCAAAAGCTATAACCAGGGATACACATGATATAGAGGTGTCTCAGTTATGCCCTCCTTGCACTGGTGACACCCCCACCCCCTGCTTTACAGTAGCAGCAAAATGGGGGGTGGCATAAACGATTTCCTGTCAACTCTACTCCACCGCAAAGTGCATTTTGCATTGAGGAGCTGCTCTCAGGGCTAGATACGCTGGTTTTACGTATGACTGCAATCTGCTGGCAGTGCAGCCCAAGTGGCCATATCACTCTGGAAGATCGGTCATCAGTTGTCTAACTCTATCAGCTGGCTAGGAGGAACCACAACAAAAGTGCAAGGAAAGAATAATAATTTGTTCTCTATCAGTTTAGTTTTGAGATGAAATAATACAGTGTAACAATAAACAGAATCCACACTTCCTAGGCTACCTTTTCTTTCTTCTTAAGAATGTTTGTCATTTTCAATACTCAGAAAGTAATTCATACAAATTACTGCCTTTAGCTCTATATAACTTGAACTAAGTTTCTAAAGCAAGCAGCTAAGTAAAATATAATGTCCTAGCCTACCAGAGCACATTTATCTATTTTACAGCAACTGACACGGAGAGCAATTCCCACAGGCCAACCCTACAATCATTGGCTGCACAGGGAGTATTGTCTTCCCTGGGTTTACTGATGTCTATTGCATATTCATGAGCAAAATGCTAGATTACTAGATTGCACATACTTTGAAGGCTTTTGTGGGAGAGAGAGAAAGAGGAAGAAACAGGAGAGGGAGCCAGTGTCAGCTGAGAAAGGAGAGAATTTGACAGTGTGAAGTCTGAAGCATGACAGTGGTATTCTCATCCCTCAACAGAGAATAGAATAGTAGCAGCCCAGGAGCTAGAAACGAGCTAATGGAGTGTGCCAAAGTACCTATATCAAGCACAGATATATTTTCTTTTAACATTCAGTTCAGACTGTTGAAAGAGGAATTTGTTAATTTGTCTATTCATAGAATCATAGAATATCAGGGTTGGAAGGGACTTCAAGAGGTCATCTAGTCCAACCCCCTGCTCAAAGCAGGACCAATCCCCAACTAAATAATCCCAGCCAGGGCTTTGTCAAGCCTAACCTTAAAAACCGCTAAGGAAGGAGATTCCACCACCTCCCTAGGTAACCCATTCCAGTGCTTCACCACCCTCCTAGTGATAAAGTTTTTCCTAATATCCAACCTAGACCTCCCCCTCTGCAACTTGAGACCATTACTCCTTATTCTGTCATCTGGTACCACTGAGAACAGTCTAGATCCATCCACTTTAGAACCCCCCCCTTCAGGTACATGAAAGCAGCTATCAAATCCCCCCTCATTCTTCTCTTCTGCAGACTAAACAATCCCAGTTCCCTCAGCCTCTCCTCATAAATCATGTGCTCCAGCCCCCTAATCATTTGTGTTGCCTTCTGCTGGACTCTTTCCAATTTTTCCACATCCTTATTGTAGTGTGGGGTCCAAAACTGGACACAGTACTCCAGATGAGGCCTCACCAATGCTGAATAGAGGGGAATGATCACGTGCCTTGATCTGCTGGCAACGCTCCTACTTATATTTATTCTGAACTACAGATATTTAAAAAATTATTTGTTCAGTAGCAAATCTGAGAACTCACCACATTACTTCAAGGCTGATTTGTCAGGTTCTTGATAAATATCTTTGAATTTTTTTTTCCTTTACTCATAGACCAAACTCATGTTTTGAATAAAAAATAAACAAAGCATGTAAACAAGCAAGCAACAGAAGGTCTCTGTGATGGGGTGTTCATCTCACACAGAAGGGGTTAGATTAACTGCCCAGGCTACGGGCGGAGGAGTAGCCAGGGAGCAGGGAGTTAATTAAAGAAGGGTCAGCTGGGCAGGAATAGGCTGGGCCTATAAAGCCCAAGAGCTGAGACCTGACAGGGCTTTGGGGAAAGGGCAGTGACTCCCTGGGAAGGAGGAGTGTTTGGGGGCTGCAGAGAGATAGTCTGCAGTCTCCCTGGGAAGAGGGATGAGGGAATGGGTTTGGAGCTGGTACTCCCAGAGAAGGGGGGGAACCAGGAAGAGTAGAAAGCAATTCTCAAAGGAGCAGTGAGGGTTGAGAGGACAGAGCCCAGAACTACTGAGCTGAGGGTCCCTGGACTGGAACCCAATGTAGAAAATGGGCCTGGATTCCCTTACTGGCCACTGGAGAAGACTGCTTGGGACTGTCTGCATAGAATGACTTTGGGTAACCACGGAAGGGGAAAATATGGAGGCTGAGTCATGAAAAGCAGGCTGCAGTTCCTGGAGTAAGATGGCTCCACAGGGTGAGAGGAAGGCGGGAAAGGCACCACCTGAAAGAGGGTGCACCAACTGGCAGAGCTAATCCCCAGGAAGGCCAGCAAGAGGGGCCACTGTGGTAAGTGAACCCCATCACAGCCTCTCCTATCCCTATGCCCATAACTCGCTTCATACCTCTAGGGTTCTAAAAATACTTTGCCTGAATTAAAAACAAAACAAAAACAAATAACAACAACAAAAAAAACCAACATCCCTAACCTTGTGTTTCTCGGAGTGTTTGAGAGTCTTTGCCAAGTCAACAATATTCTCAGCTGATGACGCTCCCTGTATCTTGGCTCCATCTCCTGCCTCCAGACCAGTAACCAATGCCTGTGAACAGCTGCAATGGGACTCCTTCACTTTCTGACCAGATATCAGGTAAGTCTTCAAACCTATGGAAAAATTACACAATTAAAAAATCATTATGGAAGCAATTATTAGTTTTTCATTCTTTGATTTCTTAGATACACAATATGGATAATAAATTTCCACACCTGAGAAGTATCAAGACTCAATGATACAGTAGAAATAACTATCATTTGCACACAAACCTCAAAAGTTTGGATAATATTAGCTTTAAGGTGTTGGGAGTTACATTTTTCTATTGTATCTGGAAATACACGATCCTAGGAAATCCTAACAAATTGCAACAACTGTAGAGATGGTTGAAGGATGCATACTTTATTTTGCTCTCCCTCTTGTACTCATTTAGGCAAAGCTATGGCCTATGCATGGGACTAGAAGTCAGAAACTTCAAAATTCTAATCCAAGCTCTGAAACTGACTCCTTTAATGGGCTTTGGCAAAATATTTATGGCCTCCTTTTCATAGATATTGAGGGCATGTCTACACTACAAAATTAAATTGCTCTAACTTACATCACCATATAGCCACTGCAGTAATTACATCGCTTGTGTGTGTCTACACTTTGCTCCTTGTGTTGGCAGTGCGTGTCCACACTGTCAGTGTGGGACGGCTTCTGAAAGCCAGTAACAGTTGATATAAGCAACACAGTGTCTACACTGACACTGCATCGACCTAACTACATGGATATTGATTCTACACCTCTCATGGAAGTGGAGTTAGTAAGTCAGTGTAACGGGCGTGTTACCTCAGCAGGAGTGAAATTTTAGTGTAGATATTTATAGAATAAAATTGACCTAAGCTGCTTTGCGTTAACCTAATTCTGTAGTATTCTTAGGGTCACAGATGGATGCTTAACTCCCTTCGGTTTCGTCCACATCCAAAAGTTGTACTGATTTAACTAGGGGTATGTCTACACTGCAAATGAAGGCGTGATTGCAGCATACCTATGCTATCTTAAATCTAACTAGCAAGGCCAAAAATAGCAGTGAAGACATGGCATCATGGGCTTCAGTATAGGATGGGGTTTATGCTGCCACATATTCACTAGCCATACTAACGAGATTAAAGCTAGTGAAGGTATGCCTACTTAAGATACATTCACACCTCTGATTGCAGTGTAGACATACCCTAATGTATAAGCCGAGAACTGGCAGAGATGCACTGGCAATCGATAGATGTTTTTGCCATTCTAGTGTTGGGAGATGTATATATTTTTAAAGAATTGTATGTGCTACATGCATTTATATAGTTTATCCAAAAAAATATTTTAAAAATAAGTAAGTGAGGCTTAATGGTCACTCCATTTGGTGTTTAAAAACATAAGAACGGCTGTACTGGGTCAGACCAAAGGTCCATCTAGCCCAGTATCCTGTTTTCTGACAGTGGCCAATGCCAGGTGCCCCAGAGAGAATGAACAGAGCAGGTAATCATCAAGTGATCCATCCCGTCACCCATTCCCAGCTTCTGGCAAACAGAAGCTAGGGACACCATCCCTGCACATCCTGGCTAATAGCCATTGATGGACCTATCTTCCATGAACTTATCTAGTTACTTTTTGAACCCTTCACAACATCCTCTGGCAAAGAGTTCCACAGACTGACTGTGTGTTGTGTGAAAAAACACTTCCTTTTGTTTGTTTTAAACCTTCTGCCTATTAACCAGCACTTCATGCATTTCATTACAAAGACTATTTGATATCCATATTCTGTGAGGATCCAATTGTTTTACTGTAGACTCAGCTACTTATGAATCTTATGGATTTCTGTAGCCTATCTATGGATTCCGGGACAGACCTTGTCTCCCCTTCTCCAGTCAGGTAGTTCATCAGCTCACAGACAATTATGCCTTTAGATGGGGCTCATTTGCATGGCCCCTCACTGTAATGTGTTGTCACTGGTTCCCCATAAGCCACTGTGGTTTAACAGTGAGCTCTGACAGTTGCAATAGCTAATCCATAGACTGGAAAGGAGATGGCTAAAGCACATCACCACTCTGGGCTCTGACTTCTGTCTAGCTTGGATGCTTAAAGCAAGTGAATTAGCTTTAATTCCATTACTGACAGGTATTATGAATGTCTCACTTAATGAGGAAGGGCACTAACCATCCCTGAATACTGAGGGTCACCTTTCTCCTCAAGAAACCATCACTTAACACTAGAATGCTTGTCCACTATTTCCCAGTTGCAAACATCACCCTTTCAAAGGGAAGAATGAGGGCTATTCAATTCCAGGTTCACTTGGGACAGCAACGATATCCTAGGTAAGTTCCAGTCTCGACTGGGCCTTTAAACTGTGCTCATGAAGACCATGAATGATCTCCTGCAGGTTTTACATCAGGGTCAGCTGGCCATTTTGGTCATAGTGGACCTCTGAGCAACTTCTAATATGACTGACCACAGGCTATTGTTTCAGCAACTGAGTAACATTACTGGTGTGTCTGGAATTGTCTACCAGTGGTTCTAGTTATTCCTAGAAGATAGAAATTAATCTGCAATTGTGCATACTCATTGAGAAATGTGGTGTCATTAAAAGTTCTATTCTATTTTACTTTTTGGTCAATAGATAAAGGCTCTTAATGAGATAATTTTCTGAAACCTGAGCTAAAGTATCATCATTATGTTGACAATAAACAGCATTGTATTTCTCTTGCCCTGAGGATCCTGCAATTGTTTCTCTATTCTGGAAGAATTCTTCAAGAATACTGCCAGCTAGATGCACTGGGGCTGACTTACTCTTAACCGTAGGAAGACTGGATTCTTACTTTTGGATAAAATCTGTCTTGTAAGAAGGCTCTCCCCTTCATAGCCTCACTTGTTCGGCAGATTTTCTTCAGATACAGAGAATTAGGTTAATTTTAGCAATTTTGGACAATGCCTTTCAAATGGAAAATCATGTGTCTGATGTGGTAGAGAAACGTTTTTTTTTTTCCTATAGTGCCATTCAAACCAGTTGAACCTTTATTTATTTCATGACAGTTTTACACTATCAATATATCTGCTTGTGATAATGATTTAATTATTATAACTCCGTGTTCACTTGACTGTGGGGAGGGCTGTTCTGTTACTTTCTAGCCCTTACCTATGTTTGGCTTGGGCTGCCTACTGTATATCTGACACTGGCTCCTTGAGACTTGTACTGATGGGAGTGCACTTATGTGCAGCTGTTTTAAGGAACCCACCACAATAATCAGTCAGCAAGCAATTACACTTTTATTATGGGAGCTTTGCAGCAGGAACTCACTATCAACTGAAATTTGTTCTCTCTTCCATTTTTAAAAGTCCCCTTAAAGTTGTTGGGCTCGTTTATTATCTTCCTGTCCAATGCTTTTCTTTCCCTTTTTAAAAATGTGCTGCCCCCTCTTTGTTTTGTATGTTAAGGCAGTATTTTATTCTGTTTTTATAACACTGTATTTGTTTCTGTTCTGTTGTACAGCATTTGAGCTCTTTGGCAATATTTTTGTATGTGTGTTATGTAAATAAAATTATCTCCAGTTTGAGTTCCGCATCCAACAAAAAGGTGAAAAGCCTGTACTGCAGTAATTGAAAACTTGTTTGGAAAAGCAGCTTCTCAGTTCTTCACAACCTTTAACCACAGTGGATTGTGATTCCTCTATCCCCAATTCCACCCTTCGTGCTTTCTATAACTGGCAAACCCTACTAACCAAAAGTAGTTTTTGCAGCATTTGATACTAAGAAGTATTCTCACACACATGGCTTTGTCTCTTATGTTTTAGTTCTAGGGTCTAAGTTTGTTAAACTAGCTGATTATTGGCTATAAGAAAGGGAACCTAACCTATAAAAAAAACACCACTTACCACCTTCTCTGTCCTCCTAACCCCCATCACACACACTAAACAGGAAGCATAACACAAAATGTTTGATTCAATAGACACACTAACACCACCACTCTGCAAACACTTAAATAAATGTTTTACTTTAATAACATCAAAATTAATTGCACTACTCATATGCTTAAAGTGAAGCATGTGTGTTTGCAGGATCGATGCTTAAGGAAGCAAATTAGATGGAATTCTTGTAATTATTTGAAAATTAACAAAAATGTTTTAAAATCTTTAATCATCATAGTACTTTCCTAGTTGACCTTTTCCACATATTTATTTTTATTGGTTTTGTTATTAAATTTCTGCTACCCTAGCATAATGATATGTGCTTTGCTCTATTTTGCCAGTGATTCCAATTAAAGTGCTTAGCAAGAGCGCTTCTGTGGTCAATCTAATTAAAGATTTTTTTAAATAAAAGCTGACAAACAACGCTTGTTCATTTTGTAAAGCTTGTTATTTATTATTTCTTACGATCCATAAATTGATGAAACTCTCTCAAACCCATTATAAAAAGGCATAATTGTCTCTTTTTTTTTTTTCAATTCTAGCAAGTAACTACAATCAACATTTTATTTTGTCACATTGAAGAAAAAAAAGGATACAATACCTAAAATATTCAGCCCAAACAAACCACAGCAGGCTTAATCAGTCAAGTACTGTAGCAGTACTGAATTAGTCTGCTAGCAATAGGGGGCAAGGCTGTTATTGTATGTATAACACAGCAAGCATCTGGTGCAGTATTTGTGTATCTTGCTGCCCAATACAGCATATATGAATCAGTCCGTCACAGTAAAGCAAATTCTACGATACGCTAGCATTATTACATTCAGAAAAGAAACCTCAAACATTTTTATTAAAAAAGTCTCTCTAATTTACTCTGTTCATTTCTTCTCTACCAGACGCATTCCAATTCACTGTTTAAAACAATGCCACTTAATGTGGTTTTACAGTGAAAATCTACTTTACCAAGCCTTGTCCATCACCTTATTTTATCTCTTTATTAAGAGAGGTAAATTATTTCAGAGAGACCTCTGTGGGATGTCAAATATTTGGAAATCTGTTAATCTCTATATCAGATATTGCACATCTAACTGAAAGAACACCCTGCTCTAAATTTACATTTTATTCTATCCTCTGAAGAAATGGGCACCTTCAGCTATTATCTATGAAATATACAAGTAGTTTCCTTCACTTGTCTTCATAGGGACTGGAATTAGGGGTGCTGCCGCACCCCCTGGCTTGAAGTGCTTTCCATCATATACAGGTTTTACAGTTTGGTTCAATGTCTCTCAGAACTCCTACTATACAAATTGTTCCATCACCCCTGCTTGTCTTCATGTTATACTCTTCACTACACTTTCAAACTTGTAACAGCTTCTCCCCTGTACCCCCTGAAAAATCCATTAATAATGACTCCGACACTCTTGCTATCAGCTCATAGGTATGAACATTTCAAGACTAGGTGGCATTCCACTAGTGGAACTAATTCCAACTGATGACCTGCTGCAATCTTCAGGGCATGAAATAAATGTATTGATTTGGTCAGACTTTCGATTAAAACAACTTGATCATGAGAGCGCAATTGGGCTGCAGGTGTTTCCTGGTAGCACTAATTATCATGAATTTCAGGCTATTCTTTTTCCGTAGCTTAGTATCTGATTTTTGTAGGAAGTTGTTATTTTTGTAAAGAGCCCAGATATTAAGAGAGAGAAACTTTAAAGTCTCACAACTGTCTGGTTGTAGCATAATATGCTCACAAGAATGGGATTACAGTTCAGAATTTCTCCTGACTGGGTTGGAGGCACTCTAGGGTTCTGTTTGGGGGATGAAGTTTCTCCACAATCTTTTATTTTTCTTTAAAAAAAAAAAAACCATCCTAAATCATTTCCTGCTACCTCTAAAGCAGTGGTTTTTAACCTTTTTTCATTTGCCGACCCCTAAAAAAAATCTCAAATATAAGTGCAGACTCCTGTAGAAAATCACTGCTCTAAAGTATCCGTGTATCATTCCTTCAGTCTTCCAATCACCAGAGAGTGAAAAACAACTGGTTTCCAAGCCCAGTCCAGGGAACAAGAAAACTAGAACCCAAATTTTAATTCCCCCATGTAATGAAATATGTTACCATCAGACCTCTCTGGAGCAGTCTGGAGTTGCTCTTTAAGGTCTGTAATGTACAGACATTTTTGGAGATTAATATGAGATGGAAAACAGTGGCAAAAAATTACCTGCAGGACACAACTACTCCTATTATTAATTAATTGAACTAATTGTTTTGCATTGGTATCTAACTTCTCTCTTTTACCTGCCAATCCAGGTTTATTTAAGTTTTTCCTTTTAAACCTGAATATTTTCAGGTTTTTTCAGTAACAATTTCAGATGTTTATTATGAACAATAATATTATGCCTGCTATCACTTCCATTAATTTGTGTCCCCTTGGATTTTGATATTTAAATCTTTCTTACTGTTACTGCTGTGTCTAAGAAGATTATCAGCTCTGTCTGAGCCTCAAAATCAAATAGCTGCTAAAGCTCTTCAAATTTACTGAAAGTGTCTCCCTAGAGTAATATACCCACTACTCCAAAGAGCACTGGAGCTCCTTTCTATCAAACAGATTAGTGGTAATTCAGCAGTACATATTGTTCTGATATTTATTATAATGGACACCTATCAATATTTTAGAAAGTTTAGCTATTCAGGGAAAAAATATACACAGATAAGGTATTCAATGAAGTGTCCAGTCATCTTTTAAATACATTAACTAGTTAAATTGAAGTGGGCATAGAGTATTGGCTTTACAGAAACCATCGTGCAATCAAAAAAGACAGATACTACTTTTTCTAGTGATAAGTGACACTTGGCAGGCAAACACAAACCCATGAAAAAACACATCCAAAAGAAGCTCTATAAACCTACAACGCAGAATCCTGCTTGAATCTGCAATGACTAGAAGATGAGAGAAAGGAACTTTTAGTTCTTGTAAAATAGTTTCTAAGACTATGCAATTAACCTTCTGATCAACAAGCAGAGACAGAAAAAAACGGTTACTCACCATCTCATAACTGTTCTTTGAGATGTGTTGTTCACGTCCATTCCAATCAGGTGTGCGCACACCGCGTGCACAATCGTCGGAAAGTTTTCCCTTAGCAGCACCCGTCAGGTCAGCCGTGGAGCCCCCTGGAGTGGCACCTTTATAGCGCTCAATATATGACCCTGCCGACCCGACCTCCCTTCAGTTCCTTCTTGCCGTCTACTCCGATAGGGGGGAAGGAGGGTGGCTATTGGAATGGACGTGAACAACACATCTTGAAGAACAACAGTTACAAGAAGGTGAGTAACCGTTTTTTCTTCTTCAAGTGCTTGTTCACATCAATTCCAAATCAGGTGACTCTCAAGCTGTACCCTGGAGGAGGGCTTGGAGTCAAGGAAGTACTGACTGGAGCACCACTTTGCTGAAAGCTACATCATCTCTGGAATGATGGGTGTTACCGTAGTGAGAGGTGAACATATGCACTGATGACCAAGTAGCTGCTCTGCAGATCTCCTATACCAGGACTTGAGCCAGAAATGATGCTGAAGAGGCTTGAGCACTTGTGGAGTGAGCCGTAATAGGCGGAGCCAGGGCCTTGGCCAGCTCATAGAATGTGTGGAAACAGTCTGTGATCCAAAACGAAATATGCTGAGAAGAGATCGGGCGTCCTTTCATCCGATCTGCCAGGGCGACAAATAGTTGGTTCGATTTTCTGAACAGCTTAGTACGCTTGATGTACAATGCCAACACCCTCCAGATGTTCAGTGAATTAAGCCATTGTTCACAGGCACTGATGTGAGGCTCGGGATAAAACACAGGCAGGAAGATATTTTGGGTGGTATGAAAATGAGACACCACCTTGGGCAGAAAAGCTGGGTGAGGCCTGAGTTGCACCTTGTCCTTGTGGAAGACCATGTAGGGTGGATCAGAGGTTAGTGCCTTCAGCTCAGACACCCTTCTAGCTGATGTAATAGTGAATAGGAAGGCCAGCTTCCAGGACAAATAGAGCAAAGAGCAAGTTGCCAATGGCTCAAAGTGGGGCCCCATAAGCCTGGATAATACCAGGTTAAAGTCCCACACGGATACTGGCTGATGAACATGAGGGTATAACCTTTCCAGCTACACTTTCAAAAAACGCCCCACAATGGGATTGGTGAATATGGAAGGGCCGGACGCTCCCGGGTGGAAGGTCGAGATGCCGCGAGGTGTACCTTAATCAAGGCCTTGTTGTTTCAGATGTAGGAGGTAATCAAAGATGAGTGGAACTGGTGCCTGTAAGAGAGGTGTATGATGCTCCTCATACCAGCATGTGAACCTTTTCCACTTGGCTAAATAAGTGGCCCTGGTGGATGCTTTCCTGCTGCCGAGAAGGACGTTCCTCGCAGGACTCAAGCACAAGAGCGCCGTCGAATTTAACCATGAAGCTTCCAAGGCGGTGAGATGGAGGGACTGAAGGTCTGGGTGGTGAAGGCAACCGTGGTCCTGTGTGATTAGGTCGGGGAGAGTGGTAGAGCTATTGGGCTCCAAAAGTGTGATGTACCAACGCTGACGGAGGCATGCTGGAGCAAGGGGGATTACCTTTGCCTTGTCTCTGCGGATCTTGAGCAGTACCCTGTGCACGAGAGGGACTGGCGGGAAGGCATACATGAGGTGGTCTACCCAGGGTAATAGGAACGCATCCGAGAGGAAGCCTGGGCTGTGGTTCTGAAAGGAGCAGAACACTGGGCATTTCCTGTTGTTCCTGGTGGCAAAGAGGTCAACCTGGGGAAATCCCCACATTTGGAAGATGGAGTGAATGACATCCAGTCAGATGGAACACTCGTGATTGCGGAACAATCTGCTGAGGTGATCCGGTAGTTCGTTCTGCACCCCTGGGAGATAGGACGCCTCCATGTGAATGGAGTGGGCTATGCAGAATTCCCAAAGTTGAAGGACTTCTTGACATAGGGGAGAGGAACGTGCTCCCCCTTGCTTGTTGATGTAAAGCATGGCAGTAGTGTTGTCTGTCATCACTGCCACACACTGGCCTTACAGTATGGACAGAAACTCTTGGCAGGCCAATCGTACTGCTCTGAGCTCCCTGATATTGATGTGAAGAGAGCTCGTCTTGAGACCATAGCCCTTGCGTTTGGTGGTCCCCCTGTGTACCCCCCAATCGAATGATGAAGCGTCCATTACTAGGGTCAAGGTGGGCTGTTGAAAGGACCTCCCTCGCACACAGTACGGGGGGTCGAGCCACCACTGGGGGGACTGGAGTACTTGTTGTGGCAACGTAAGTACTGAGTCCAGCCTGTCACGCAATGGATGATATACAGAAGCAAGCCATGCTTGGAGTGGCCTGAGCCTGAGTCTGGCATGCCTGACCATGTAAGTGCAGGCTGCCATGTGGTCGAGGAAGGCCAGGCAACCCCGAGCCATAGTGGTGGGGTACTGGCATGAGGCTCTGAATGATGCCCTCTATGGCTTGAAATCATGTCTCTGGTAGGTACGCTTTTGCTTGTACTGAGTCCAATACAGCCCTGATGAATTCTATTCTCTGGGTCAGTGATAGGGTTTACTTGTTCACGTTGAGGTGGAGTCCTAGTCTCTGAAACACGGATTCGACTAGTCGGATGTGAGAATCCACCTGTTCCCTGGAACGGACCCACAGCAGCAAGTCATCTAGGTAGGGATATACCTGTACCCGCCTCCTGCAGAGGAAGGCTTCTACTACTGATATGCACTTGGTGAACACGTGGGGTGCAGTTGATAGGCCGAATGGGAGGATTGTGAACTGGTAATGTTTGTGGCTGACCACAAACCACAGAAACCATCTGTGCTGAGGTCGAATGGCTATGTGGAAGTACACAGATCGCCCGGATCCAGGGAAGGGATAATTGTGCTCAGGGAGACCATGCAGAATTTCAACTTTACCATGAACCTTTTGAGTCCACGCAGGTCTAAAATGGGTCTGAGACCCCCCTTTGCCTTGGGGTTAAGGAAATAACGGGAGTAGAATCCCTTGACCTTTTGCTCCTGAAGAACCTCCTCCATTGCTCCTACATCTAGGAGTGATTGCACCTCCTGGATAAGGAGATGCTCGTGAGAAGGGTCCCTGAAGAGGGAGAGGGATGGGAGGGAGGGGAGGAGCAGAACTGAAAAGAATATCCCACCTCTACCATGTGAAGAACCCAGCTGTCCAATATTATTTGGAACCACGCACAGTAGAAGTTGGATAAGCGATTCAAAAAGTGAGGGAGAGGATCCGATGTCATGGTAGGTACACTGTCCTCGGGCGCCCGTTCAAAATGCTTGCTTTTAGCCACACGATGGCTTGGTTGGGACCTGGCCTCGACCTGACTGGGAGTGAGGTGGTTTGCGCCTAGAATTTCTAGGCCACCATCTGTAAAAGTCTTGTCTAGGGTGAGGATGGTAGGACTGTTGGGGCTGGGGCTTGAAATGTTTTTGCCCGAGAATCTTTTAAGCTGTGCAGCTTAGAATCAGTCTGGTCTGAGAATAACCCTGCGCCCTCGAACGGGGGGTCCTGCAGGATTTGCCGCACTTCTGAAGGAAGGCCAGTCACCTGCAGCCATGCACCTCTTCTCACGGCTAGGCCAGATGAAAATGTGGGGGCGGCAGTGTCTAAGGGAAGCTTGAAGGGACGGGTGCAACTTCCATTCTTCAACAATAGTCGTAAATTCGGCTCTGGAGTCCGATGGTATAAGTGCCTTATACTTCAACATCGAGGCACACGAATTGAAGTTATATCTGCTAAGGATAGCTTGTTGATTAGCTATCCTTAGCTCTAGGCCTTCAGTTGAACAGACTTTCCTGCTGAATAGGTCTAACCATTTTGACTCCTTTGACTTCGGAGTCAGCCTCTGTCACCCCAGTCTTTCTTTCTCATTAACCGCAGCGACCACCAGGGAACACGGCTGCAGATGAGAAAACAAATACTCATATCCCTTGGACAGGATAAAGTACTTGCGTTTGACACCCCTCGCAGTGGGGGGATGGACGCCGGGGTCTGCCAGAGCATTTTTACATTGCTCTGTACAGTTTTAATCGGGGCAGAGCGACTCTGGATGGGCCCTCTGGCGTTAAGATATCAACCATGGGGTCGTCATGTTCGAAAACCTCCACCTGCAAACCCATGTTGCGAGTGATCCTGCGCAGGAAGACCTGGTGTGTCCTATAGTCTATTGGTGGAGGTCCAGAGGTCAAGGTCCCTGCCACTGCCTTGTCAGGGGACGAGGATGATGAGGCTAGGGGTGGCACGGGGTCCTCTTGTCCATCAAGTTCTCTGGCCTCCTCCTATCCAATATCTGGGCCCCGTGGGCCGACCCTGGTTGCGGGCTATTGTCTGCCATCGGTGTTGTTGCCGTGGCAAACCCTGGGACACCTTCGGCAACCTCTGGATCACCTGCACATGGGACCCTTAGGAGCTGGGCAATCCCTAGGTGGTCGGGGTGCTCTGGATTCGGAGACGACTGAACGAGAGTCTCTGGAGAAAGAACCCTGTGCCTGGTGATAAGCCCAGGGGGTCCAAAAGGGCCATTGCGGCTGAGGCTGCCAGCATGGAGGCCAAACTACAGGTGCCTCACTCCTGTGTCTGTGGGAACAGCGCCCACTGTGGCAGGAGTAGAAGGATTCTGCATCCGAGTCCAACGACCCCAGTGTGGACTTGAATGACCACGGTGGCCCCGATCAGTACTCTGCAGGGGATAGGTGCTGATGCTCCCGCACCGGGGATCAGTGCTGAGAGCTGGGCACAGGAGGTCAGTGCCGCTCCGATGGCGCCGGAGATCTGGATTGCCTGGCCAGCACCGGGGACAAGTTTAAGAGGTCCTGAGACTGCTGCTGGTGCCTGAGTGATGGCGAGAGGTGCCGGGGAGAACGCTGCATCATAGCCAGCTTTCCTTTAGATGGCGCTGGGGGTGGAGGCACAGAGGGCTTATCCCTGACTGCCCAGGGTTGTGGTGCCGTAAGTTCTATCAACTCCCTGGCAGCTTCAAAAGTGTCTGGGGTGGATGGGAGCTCCAATTCCTCCACCTGGCACTGCCTGTCCAGGGAGTTGCTGAGCGCCAGACTCAACGGTCCCTCCCAGGGAACTGAAGTTAACGGTGCCGACTCCTGACCCTTAGGTGCTGAGTGCTCCTTCTTGGGATGCACTGCTGATGCACCAGGAGGCTGACACACCTTTGGCCTCAGTGAGCAACTCTGTCCATTTTCTTCCGCTTGTGCGGTATCGGCAAGTGGGAACGGTGCCGGATAGTCTGCGGTAACGGGAAGCGGTGCCGAGGGTCTCTAGACTCTTTCCTCTGTGCCATATTGTGCACTGAGGTAGAAGCCCTGTGCACCGCCAGGTCCCCGAGTTCCAAAGCGGGTTGAGGACGGAGAGCAGATGCCATCAAAAGCTGTTTGAGACGGAAGTCCCGCTCTTTTTTTGTCCTGGGTTGAAAGGACCTGCAGATTTTGCACCTGTCTGTTCGGTGCTCTCCTCCCAGTCACTTCAGGCACGCTTTGTGGGGGTCACCCATTGGCATGGGCTTACTGCAGGTCCCACACAGTTTAAACCCTTGGCCCCGAGGCCTGCCCGGGAGCCAAGGGAAGGAAAGGGATAGGGTGGAACCCTGGTCCCTAACCAAAACTGTAACTCTAAACTATGCTGAACTAAGAACTGAAACCTAAACTGAACCTAACGAACAAGCTAAGAGAAGCACTTTCGAGGCAAGCAAACACTGTTCCAACAACCGTCACGGGCAGCAAGAAGGAACCGAAGGGGGGTCGGGTCTGCAGGGTCATATATTGAGTGCCACTCCAGGGGGCTCAACAGCCGACCCAACGGGTGCTGCCAAAGGAAAACTTTCAGATGATTGTGCACGCAGCACGCGCACACCTGATTGGAATAGATGTGAACAAGCACTCAAAGAACAAAATCTAACCACTGCAAAAAAACCTCTGAATTCAAACTCACTTTTTATTTAATTCTAGAGCAACAGAATGTTTCACCTTTGAAAAATTAAGCATACGAAAAAGCGAATAAAAATCCTCCTAACTCAATGACTGGATAATCAGTCTAAACAAGTGGAGGGTACCCAGGTTACAGCTGAATAAAAATCATAATTAAAATATATATATTTAAACTAGGTTTGATAGTTATATGTTTCTTGTTATTTACTTTTTCCAATTGTTATAGTATTAAGTTGCTAACGGGAAAGTTTTGAACTTGTTTCTTTAATTAGTTCCTTAACTGTATGAAGGGTTTCAGATTTTTCAGAGATTTAATCTACTAAAAAGTTTCACACTTATGCTCATCCTCTGCTGGAAAAGGTAAGCCCTGCACCTGTTTAATATCCCTACTGTGAAAACACAAAATGGATATGCAAAAAGCTCATGATATATTTGCAACCAGCATTACCTTCCAATATAACAAGCTGCCACAAGTCAAAAATGCTGCAATGCTTCTATCAGGCTATACTCCTCTGTCAGGGTTTCCAGTCTAAAGTCAATGAGACTTAGAAGCACAAACTTAAGCTCCTATTTTTGAAAAATTTAATCTGTGCGTATTTAAAAAGTTCACAATAACTTTTTTAATGTATTGAAAGTCTAAATATCTTTTCATTGTTGACACTAAAGAAATTTTGTTTTGAAGTGACAAAAGTTTTGACACTGAGAAGTTTTTAATAAAAATACAATTTTAGCCCGATACTATAAACAATTATGTACATGCTTAACTCTAAACACATGAGTATCCATTGAAGTAAAGAAGACTACTGATGTGAGTTAAGTTACACATGTGCTTAAGTATTTGACTTTCAATATTTTGGTTTTTTTGCCTATAACAGATTTGTAAAATTCAAAAAGATACCCTAACACCAGCTGTGACATGTTAAAAAAAATGTAATTTAGTTCATTATACATTTTAGCCTAAAGGTGCAACAGCACAAATTTCCTAATTAGTTCTAACAAAGCCTCAATACATTATTTTTTTTAAGTTTCAAGCAATCTAAATCAGTGCTATAAATTGTCTTACTTTAAATTACGTCACCCGGAGAGGTACTCACAGTGAACAATTTTTCTGATAGGAAAAATTCAGTTTCTAATTCATTCTTTGCATCAGCCCTTGACTACTGGGACTAACTAGTGCCAACAATTTACAGAGCGGGATAGTGACATAACAATCGCTTGCAGTACCTTCCTCCCAAAAGAGACATGGGCAGACAATCAAACATCCAGTTGAGTAACTCTTAACAAAAGAGTGTACAGAAAGTCCAAGTCCTAGCTGACAAATTTCCTTCATCAAGGCATCATGCCCAGGATACAGCGCTATTAGAATGATCTTTAATTGAAGGAGGAAGGGCTTTTCCAGCAAGTTTACAGGACACGCATACAACTGAAACAATCTCCTAGCCAAGCCTGCCAGCTGGCCCTTATTTGCTGTGCAAAAGCAAGTTTATCTGATTTCCTGAAGAAACTACCCGTAGTCCTAGTTAACTAATATTTTAGACATAAAATCTAAAGAATGCAATTTTCTCTCATTCTTTGAGAACAGGTTGAAGGTCCAAAGGATATAATTTGCTATTCCATCCCTGCATTTAATCTGTTACTCCAGCGCTGAGGTTGCATTGTAACTGCTGTCTCATACTGCTCCCACTACGTACATCTTTTGCCTGATATTAAAGTTTGATGGGGCCCTAGCAAATTCACCGTCCATTTTTGTAAATTTTACATCCATAGCATTTTTTAAATCTTGAATTTCATGGTTTCAGATATTTAAATCTTAAATTTCACGGTGTTGTAACAAACATGAATATGTATTTGAAAACAGCAAAATATAAACATGTAAAGCCCTTCAGACTCAGCGTTTCTCAAATTGGGGGTCCAGACTCAAAAAGGGGTCACAAGGCTATTGGAGGGGGGGATCACGTATTGGCACCCTTACTTCTGCACTGCCTTCAGAGCTGGGAGGCTATTGAGCAGCAGCTCCTGGCTAGATGCACAGTTCTGAAGGCAGCAAGGCCACTAGCAGCAGAGTAGAAGTAAGGGTGGCAATACCGTGACCCCCTACAATAACCTTGCAACCCCCTTTTGGGTCAGGACTCCCAGATTGAGAAATGCTGTATACTTGTACCCTATAGTATAGGGTACTTTTATAGTATAGGGTAAAAGTATATAAAAGACCAGATCTGACAGCGTGTGACGCGTTTTTCATAGTCATGAATTTGGTATGACCCTAAATATTGAACAGCCCTCAAGTTGGCCATGCCTACTTTCCTGCATAATCTCACCCTTTTCCCCAAATTCATGGAGATACACACTAAAAATTTCACACAGGGGATGTGGAGCTGGTTCCATAACTCAAGGAGTAGCTGCATTTATTCCACACTGTTAGGAAACGTGTCCATAGTACAGTGCATTTTTACTTCCCTCACTCTCTGTCCCCCTCTAGTGGCTAGACCACATACCAAGGTTTGAGTTAACTACTGCATTTTAACTCATACATCTGATCCTTTAGCTTAAGCAGTGAAGGCTCATGTCTTTAGATCTAGAAGTCCTGGGTTCAGTTCTTACAGAAGACCATGGTCCGGGGTGTTATTACACAGGTCCTTCACCTTTGTCTCTGCATCTCACTGCTGAATTGGGTCCTTCCTCAGCAGTTTCTTTTCAGCCAGCAGCACAGACTTCCTTATGTGCAATTTAGCAAAAGAGGTATTTAACAATGAAGCTAATTTAGACAGCATATCTACTGGCTTACTGGTAAATTTTTCATTGTTCCTTATGCTATATACTTAATATACAGTTGTGAAAATGTGTATCATTATGTCTACCACTTTTACAAGACTCTGGGAGCCAGGTGGTGCTGCTCCGGCTGCTGGTGCTGCTCTGACTGGGCGATGAGGCCAGGCTTGCTTTGGCTGGGCAGCATGGCTGAGGCTGCTCTGGGTGGCGCAGGGCTGCTGGGGTCAACAGGCCATCCAGCTGGCAGGGGCTGCTGGGGCCGGCCAGCTGGCCAGTCCAGGAATTAACAGTTAAGGCAGGTTAACCGATAAGACTAATGCTTACCGGTTAACATTTTACATCCCTAGTGTTGACTGTTCAGGAGTGGCTGTTCTCACAGTAAAGCAGTGTAAGAGATACCACAGGTTGGAGAACTGGGGTGACACAGCTGTTCAAAAGACCAGACTGTACCCTGCGTAATGTCACAGTAGTACTCTGTGTGAGAATGGCTTACTGTGTACTTATTTTATACAAATGACTTTAATGCAGTATGTGTGACATACACAGTACTACCAGTTCTTCAATATGTGTATCAAAGGAGATACAAAAAAATCCTTGTATTTTATTATACTAGTCAAGAAGTTATGGTACCATGTAATTAAAGACTGTATCATAACACATAAGCACTAAGGGACAGAGTTAAGGTTGCTAATTTAACATTAATGTTGTCATTTCCTGATTTATCAGTTTAACAATGAAATTTTAAGTTTCTTAACATATCTGGTATTTAATGGTATTTTTTACTTTTAAAGAAAAAATGAAATATGAAACTATTTAACTGAACAGCATCAGAATGCTTTGTCCCGTGCAACTGAGGAGAGCCACAGGAAACATCTCTCTTCCTGCCCACCTATCACAAACAAACAGGAGAAAAGTGGACAAAGTGCACTTTCCAGGAGCTCAAAACAAATTTTCACTCCCCAAATTACTCTTCCATGTGTTATTGCCATGCTATAGTTCCATTTTTTACCTCCAGATATTTCAGCACTAGAGCTGTTTAAGCACAAGAATATTATAATAAGGAAGACACGTTTCCCCCACTCTCTTCTCTCATACTGCAAAATGGGTGACATGTTTTTGCATATATATATTAAAAAATCCTATATTTCTGCAAAGATCCACCCTGGAAAATTTCCACCCAAGGAGTGAACACTTTGTTATATTATAAGTGAAGGGGACAGAGAAGTAAAGGAACTGTTTATGCAACCTTAACTACAGTGGTCACCACTACTCTCAATGTAATATTAGGTTGGGACTGCTTCTCACGAAAAAGAGTAGAGCAGTTCTACTGAAATGTTTGGAGGATCTATTCTACAGAAATGTTGCCTCACTCTCTGCTCAAAAGGTGCAATTATTTTTCAAGGGAGATGATATGATTAACTCAAGAGGCATATGTTTCAGGACAGTACATATGCTAATCCACTTTGACAGCATGTTTGTATAGGCCTTGTGCCCTTTCTTCAGTCCCTCACAGTAAATGAACAAACTCTCAAATCTGAAGTCTTATGATCTATTCTGAAAGAATTTCATTGTCCTTCTGTCATTTAGGATAAGTAGACAGATCTCAGGATCACTATAAGGAGAATAGCAAAAATGAAGTAACTAAAATGCCCTGATTCTGCTGAAACACAGCATGAATAAGTGTCCAGCAATACACAGGACAACTTTTTCTTTATGTAAAATTAATAATGGATTTGTAAGAAAAAAATGCCATCTCAGAAGCCTGGAAAGCAGCCATTATTACTATTAGAAACAATTAATGATTAAAAACACAAAAAGGCTTCCTTGATAATCTCAAAAGAAGGACTACATAGATCCTGCAAAACCAGAGAGTTAGTCTCTCTGTGGGAAACATCTTCTAACCATTTTAAATTTAAATTTAAATTCAGGTTCATTCTGTCCCCTTCAGTTCCTGTGTTATGAGAGAGGAAAAAAAAATAAAGAAGCTCCTGATCTATCTTCTCTGTGGTGTCCATTATTATGCATACTTTTATCATGTCCCCTCTTATTCATCTCTTTTCAAAGACAAACTGTCCCAAACTTGGCCGTCACTTTATCTGAGAGTTTTCCAGTTCCTTAATCACTTCCATTGCACTTCTTTGAACCCTCTTTCAATTCTGAAATACCCATTTTGAGACAGGATGACCAGAACTTAAAAGAGTGTATAATAATGTACATGAACAAAGGGGCTGCATTAAGGTTGCATTGGAAACATTAATTCTGGCATTAACAGCCCAATGATTAAGGGAAACTTACATTAGGAAGGTTTCTCTGATTTTGACAAGAAATTCCATTCTGGACATGAGAAACCTTCCTGATGAAAGTTTTGTCAAAATAAATAAAGGTGTGCTCTGCCTGATCCGGAGTGCTGACCAGAGACTGGGTTTCCCACAAACCAGGTGAGTACCATAACTACCAAACTATAGAGTCAGTTTCTCTCTCTGGCCCAATGAATATTTAATTATTTCTACAAAGTAGAACAGCTCCAACAAAGAGGGAGGCCAAGCAGGGACTTAATACTGGGTCTCCCACATCCCAGATGAGTGCCCTAGCCACTGGTCTAATTCTAGTTTCTCTCTCTCTCTCGCTTGCCTTTTTTTTTTAAACCAGAAATTTCATCCTGGACCTCAGAAAGGTTTTGATGTTGATGAATCGGACCCAGCCAAGAAAAAGAACATTCTCTCTTATCTCCCCCCCCCCCACCACCATTTTTCATTCTTTTGTTCTTCATCCTCCTCCTATATTGTAAGTAATGGGAAGTAAATGAAAATAAAGTGAGGTACCTTGATTGGGGAAGGGGGTTGGGGTACAGGAGAAGGTGCGGGGGTCAGGCTCTAGGAGGAAGTTTGGGTGCGAGCTCTGGGCTGGGGATTGGGGTGTGGGAGGGGGCCAGCACTTACCTTGGGCGGCGTGGCTTCCAAAGCAACCAGCAAACAGACCCCTCCGGTAGCAACTCCTAGGTGAGGGGGTGGGGGGGAAGGGTCTCTGCGCAGTGCTGCCTGCAGGCGCCGCCTCTGCAGCTCCTGGCCAATGGGATCTGCGGAGTCGGCACTTGGGGCAGGGGCTGCACCCTCCCCCAGGGGCTGCAGGGACATGCCGGTCATTTCCGGGAGTGGTGCAGCACAGAGGGAGGGAAGCCACCAGCCCCGCTGATCAACTCCTCCCCCTCCCTCCCAGTGCTTCCGCATGCCATGGAACAGCTGTCCCCCGGGGCGTGCAGGAAGCGCTGGGAGGGAGGGGGAGAAGCGGGGACAGGGCGTGCTCAGGGGAGGAATCATGTCTGGGGCCACCGGCCCCGCTGATCAGCTCCACCCCCTCCCTCCCTGAAATGCTCTCCCTCCCTCCCAGCACCTCCTGCATGCTGAGGAACAACTGTTCAGTGGCATGCAGGAGGCACTGGGAGGTAAGGGGAGGAGCAGAGATGGGGTGCACTCGGGGGATGGAGTGGAAAGAGGTGGGGAAGAGGAGGGGTGGGGTGGAGTGAGGGCGGGAAGAGGTGGGGTGGGGCCTTGGGGAAGGGGTGGAGTGGAGGCGGGGCCTGGGGCTGAGCAGGCGAGCTTGAGGGTCTGAGAAAAATTTGAAATCAAAATGCGGGTCCTCGGGTTGCTAAAATTTGAGAATCGCTGGTCTAGATACTTAGTCCTGCCGTGAGTGCAGGGGACTACACTAGATGACCTCTTTAGGTGCCTTCCAGTGCTACGATTCTATGAACATAGAGAGCAACAAAAAATGAGTGAAATAAATTCTTTACAAATTATTCTAATCTTAGTAACTTTCTTGACTTCCTTCTCCAAAAAAGTTACTGCATACTGTTGTAGATAATGTATGAAGCTAATAGCAAGAATTACCGGTGGCAATATAAACAGTAAGCATGCATGATGTCTCATAAAACATCATAATTTGATGTTCTGGAGGCATGCTTAGACACTTGGCAAACTGAATTAACTCAATTTTAGGCACACAAACTGATTTAAAGAGTATCCACAGAATGGGGATGCACCAATTTAACTAAATCAATTTAGTAATCTATTTACGTAAATTGTGCAACTTCTGTGTGTTGACAGGGCCACAGTAAAGCTGAGTTCTTTCCATCATGTGTATCACTGGTAATGAAAATCCTGCATGCCAAATTAGTCTTTCGAGTTACACCATTGCCTTCTAATTATGCCCTGAGTGACACCTATGCAACTTTACTACTTTCAGTGGCCTTGCACAGGAGTAATTGACTGGGAGTTTAATAAACAATTCTGGAACAGACTCCAAAGTCCACTCATTATTAGCTATGTTGGCTTTTCAGATATAACAAGAGTAAAAAGCTGTAAAATTATTTTAAATGGTATCTGCAACTCTAAATACGTAAAAGACGACAATCTGCTGAGTAAGAGGGTGTCATTTTTACATAGTTACTTTTCACAGTAGAACTATATTTTATGTAACCCACCAAACAACAATAATGAACACATACAATAAAAGCCAAAATTTTCACATAGGTCATAAGTGAAAATATATTCTCAAAACGTCTGGGTGTCTTCACTTATTACATGCAAGAAATCTCTGCCCCTTCTGTAGCAATTTCTAGACATGCATTAACAACGACCAAAACTACACTTGCACATTCAAACCTTATCTCAGTAGTGGATAACTGTTTGCATATTAAATGTTTGTGTTAACCTGTCACTTTTGTATTACAAGAACCCATAGTGAGATAAAGATATTGTTTGAAAAGGTATGAAAGTACTTTGGCAAAGCTGCTAGTGTACTTTTCTACTTATCATCCAAGTTTCATATTATATCTAATGTTCACTGCAATACATAAATCAGCTTTTCTCAATAAACATTTATTGCCACCAGAGCTTCTTGGGCACGCTTACTGACCTTTGCATTCTGCAAGGGGCCTTAAAAATAGTTCTTTGGAATGGTATCAGATTCTAGACAATACAAAAGTTTTTTGACATTTAACTGCTGTTTGTTAAACTCACATTAATTTGAATAAGACTTCATTAACTGAAAGAATAGCCTTAACAAGGTTTATAAGCTTTCACACTAAATGAAAACAAAAAAACCCACAAAGATGATTAACGCAAAAGCAATCATTTTCAAGACAGAGGCCATTCCCATATCCGCATATGGCTCCTTTACTTTTAACATATCAGTTTCCAAAGCAGAGAATAAGGTCGGTGTTTTCTCACCCATCAACAGCACATATCAGCACTGTTTGAACACTTACTGTATTGATCAAGTACTCTAATTTATTTGAACAGTTCTTATTAAATCAGTTATTAAGGAGAAGCTACTCCTGGTCACATTCCCAAAGAAATGTTCTTGGAATACTATCCTGTAGTAATGGGCTTAATCTGCAGCTAGGGATATCTAGGTTAGATATTAAGCTTTGGAACAGACTTCCAAGAGAGACTGTAGAATCCCCATCCTTGGAGTTTTGTTAGAACAGGTTGGACAAACACCTATCAGGAATGATCTAGGTTTACTTGGTCCTGCCTCAGCCCAAGGGGTGGGAATTGATGACTTGAGGTTCCTCCCAGCCCTACATTTCTGTTCCATATTTCCATTTAGGGTTGATCATGACCAGCTTCACATTTTTAAAGTTGTTAAAAACTGTCTATTCTAGGTGCTAGCATGTTTTTAAACATAATGTATTAGCTAACACATTTAGGAAAACAAACAATGCCTTCTTCCTAGGCTAGCTCTACACTAGAAACTTTCTGTTGGTACAGTGGAAGCTCAGAGTTACGGACACCTCGGGAATGGAGGTTGTTTGTAACTCTGAAATGTTCATAACACTGAACAAGATGTTATGGGATGCTCCTCAGGGCGGACTGCTCAGAGTGGGGGCTCACAGCTCTGCCTGCGAACTGCAGCATCTTCACCTCCAACCTGTATGTGGCTGCCCGGCAAGTGGGGGTGTGCACAGGCAGCTGGTTCTAGGCCCCTGGCTGCAAGGGTGATGAGTGAGGCACCCTGGGCACCCCAGCACAGTGGGCGTGCAGTGCAGTCTGTAGCCCTTAAACTGAGCTGCTCCTCCAGAGCACAGATTCCAAGTAAAAGCTTGGGCTCCAGCAGCAAACACTCCAGCCCAGGTTCCAGCAGGAGTTCAGGAAGTTTCTTTCCCGGAGTGGGATGGGGGAAAGAACTATGCCCTTGGCTTACAGGAAAGCTGCAGACCCTGCTCTGCCTGGTTGGGGGCTCACAGCTGTTCCTGTGAAACTCAGCATCTTCACCTCCTACCTGTAAGTGGCTGTTCCCCATGTAGCGAGTAGAGCAGGCCTGCACAACTCGTAAAGCGGTGAGGGCCACATTCCTCCAAAGAAAACAGCCAAGGGCCGAAACCTCCCGGCCCCGCAGAAACACCCCGCCCCAGAGCCGTCCAGCCCTGCAGAAACAAACCCTCCTTCCCCAGCGCCGCCCCACCAAAACAGCTGTGGGCCAAAAAGGAAGGTTGGGGGTGGGGAGGTGATACTTTATTTTAAATCAACCGGGGGCTCCCAGCTGAAGAGGTGGCTGGGAGCCCTCAGGGTCAAATTAAAGGGCTCGGGGCTCCGGCGGCTGGGGGAACCCGGCAGAGTCGGCTCTAGGTTTTTTGCTGCCCCAAGCAAAAAAAAAATTGGCTGCCCCCCGTCCTAGCCCTGGGCTCCCCCGTGTACCCCCGTGCTGCCCCAATCCTGGGCTCTCCCACCACTGACCCACACCCCCTGCCGCCCCAGCGCTGGGCTTCCCCCTTTCCTCCCCACCAGTGCCCTCCCCCCCCCCTGCTGCTGCCCCAGCCCTGGGCTCCCCCCCACCAATGCCTCCCCCACATACACACCTCCTGCCTCCCCAGCCCTGGGTCACTGGTAACGCTCCCAGGGCAGGTCACTCAGCAGGAATTTTGGATGTGCACAAAACACAGACAGGATTGGTTTCCATATGGTTACAGAGCTGCAGTAAAGTGGAACAATTTTCAGCTTGTGTGATTGGAAGATATCTGGATGCATATTATAAGACTATCCTCCATAAATGAGGAAAAGTTGAGGTGCCTTTATTATTCTTTTGTTCCACTCTTTCTTTCTATGGGGAATTTGCCAATGCAATATCACTGTCTTCCTTAAACAAACAAAAAGGCAATGGCTGTTGAAAATAGCAATTCCAGTGCTAATAAGCATTTCTTGCTCAATTTTATCCTGCTTTTTCTACAGCAAGTTACAGTAGATCAGTATATTTGATTTGGGAGAAATGAAGTAACAGCTGCCCAAACTGAGCTTGAGCACTCCTGAATTTTGAGGTGTTCAAATCTGGAAGGCAGGTGCTGGGGGAGGGGGCCTGTGGGCTCCACAGGGGAGCATGGCAGCAATGTGTCTGGAGCTGCATGGAGTCAGACACGCTGGTCTGAGTGGCACAGTAAGGGGGCTGGGGGTTGGAGAAGGGGTAGGGAGTTCCAGGGGGCAGTCAAGGGACAGGGAGCAGGGGCAGTTGGATGGGGCGGAGGTGGGGGGGGGCAGTAAGGGGACAGGCAGCACTTGGATAGGCATGGGAGTCCCAGGGGTTTATCAGGGGACAGGTAGGCGGTGGGGTCCTGGGGGAAAGTTGGGGGTCTCAGGAGGGGCAGTTGGGGACAAGAAGAAGGAGGCTTAGATAGGGGCTGGGGTCCCAAGGGGCAGTTGGAGCAGGGGTCTTGGGAGGGAGCAATCGGGGGACAAGGAGCAGCAGCATTTGGATGGGGGTGGTGTCCTGGGGGGCAGTTAGGGGCAGGAGTCCCGGGAGAGGGGTATCAGGGGACAAGGACCAGCGGTGTTAGATAGGGGGTGGGAGTCCTGGGGGGCAGTTGGGGCAGGGGTCCGGGGAGGGGGCAAACAGCGGCCGCATGCCGGGATTCAAACGGCTCTGGGCTGCCCGCAGCCACGGGGAGACCTGAACCCTTTAAATCCCAGCCACGGCTGGCAATCTCTGCGGCAGCCCAGAGCCATCTGACTCCCGGCCGCGGCTGAGACTTAAAGGGCTCTGGGCTCCCTGCAGCTGCGGGCAACCCAGAGCCTTTTGATTCCCCGCTGCGGCTGGGATTTAAAGGGCTCTACGCTCCCCGCCACTGCGGGTAGCCCAGAGCCTTTTAATTCCCAGCCGCAGCCAGGAGTCAGATGGCTCTGGGCTGCCCGCAGAGATTCCCAGCCGTGGCTGGGATTTAAAGGGCTCAGGTCTCCCCGCGGCTGCGGGCAGCCCAGAGCCGTTTGAATCCCAGCATGCGGCCGCTGTTTGCCCCCTCCCAGCTGCGGCTGGGATTTAAAGGGCTCTACGCTCCCCGCCGCTGCGGGCAGCCCAGAGCCTTTTGATTCCCTGCCGCGGCTGAGATTTAAAGGGCTCAGGGCTCCCCGCCGCTGCGGGCAGCCCAGAGCCCTCTGACTCCTGGCTGCGGCTGAGATTTAAAGGGCTCTGGGCTCCCCGCCGCTGCGGACAGCCCAGAGCCCTCTGACTCCCGGCCACGGCTGAGATTTAAAGGGCTCTGGGCTCCCCACTGCTGCGGGCAACCCAGAGCCTTTTAATTCCCGGCCGCAGCTGGGATTTAAAGGGCTCTGGGCTCCCCGCCGCTGTGGGCAACCCAGAGCCTTTTAATTCCCGGCCGCAGCTGGGATTTAAAGGGCTCTGGGCTCCCCGCCACTGCGGGCAACCCAGAGCTTTTTGATTCCCGGACACGGCTGAGATTCAAAGGGCTCTGGGCTCCCCGCGGTTGCCGGCAGCCCAGAGCTCTTTGCTTCCTGGCCGAGGCCAGGATTCAAAGGGCTCTGGGCTGCCCGCAGAGCGCCGTGTGCGGGGGATTTAGAATCCCCTCGCGGGCCGCACAGTGAGGCTCCGCAGGCCGCATGTTGTGCAGGCCTGGAGTAGAGGGAAGGGGTGGGAACAAAAAGCCCAGATGTGCTTACCTTTAAGATGCAATACAGGCACAGTACAGTATCTGCTGGTTTGGTGTTTGTTTTTGTTTTGGGGTTGTTTTTTTTTTTGGTCTCCGCTGCTGCCTGATTGCTTACTGCTGGTTCCACATGGTGTCCGGTTGACCGGTCAGTCCGTAACTCTGGTGTTTGTATCTTTGAGGTTCTACTGTATAGTAATCTCAGTTAGATTATATGGGATTTTTTATGACATTTCTAAACTGCATACAAGTGCTTTTGCCAGGTTAGTTTATTTTGCTAATTGAATCGGTATAAATAATATGGGCAAAAATAAAAGCTGTGTCTACACTAGGAGGGTTTGCTGTTATAGCCATACTGACAAAAACGTTTCTAGCATAGACATAGTTCCAGCCTAGACAAGGCCTTAGGGAGAAAGCTGTCTTTTTTTCCCTGCAAATCTGCTTACCATTTATTCATACTACTTCCAGCTCTGATTCTTTCTTCCTCCCCTCTAATATTACTGTCTCTCATCTCCATTACAGTAGAACCTCAGTTACGAACACACCAGTCAACCACACACCTCATTTGGAAGCAGAAGTATGCAATCAGGAAGACACAAACAAACACACACACACACACACACACCCCGCAAATACAGCTCAGTACTCTGTTAAATGTAAACTACTAAAAAAATAAAGGGAAAGTTTAAAAAAAGATTAGACAAGGTAAGAAAACTTTCTGTGCTTGTTTTATTCAAATTAAGATGGTTAAAAGCAGCATTTTTCTTCTGTATAGTAAAGTTTCAAAGCTGTATTAAGTCAGTGTTCAGTTGTAAACATTTGAAAGAACCACCATGATGTTTTGTTCAAAGTTATGAACATTTCAGAGTTATGAACAACCTCTATTCCCAACACATTTGTAACTCTGAGGTTCTACTATACTATAATCACTGCTAAAGGGATCTTTTCAGTACTAAGCCCTGAGGGAAAGGGAAAGCTTATTCCTTGTAAAAGTGAAAAGGGTGGAGAGAAAGATGCACTCCACTTGTCTCCATGAAGAGCTAAGGAAGATCACATGACTAGCTGTCAAGCAGGGCCATGATCTCACGCCCTTCCTCAAGAACTCCAGGCAGACAGCTGGCAAACGAAATCAAGGTTGAATCAAACTCTCGGGTGACCCCTATCCAGAGAATCAAAGTTTTAAAACTGGGTGATCCTAGGATTGTGCATTGAATGTAAAGCCCTGTATCAAAATTCAGTTTTATAACTTGTCAGTCACTACAGTCATGCACCTGACAAACTAATTTTCATTTTCACTTAAACAGAACATACCCATTAAATGTATTCATAATACACACCTAATTAATTCTTTCATGTACCAAAATAGCATTCTGCATACTAAAAATATTCTTAAATCTCATTCAAATTGTCACTTGTCACTCAAAGTGGCTTGACTGACATTGTCATTGAACTTACCTAGCATGAAGGTTACATCAAATATGATTAACTACTCATTCACTGAATACATGATTTTTATCAAGTTACTTTGGCTTGCTACTGTATATGAAGATGCGTTAATCCCCAGAGCAGTCCCCACAACAAGAGCAACATGGCTCTAGTGCTGACACTCAAATCCATTTTTTAGTCCAAAGAAGATACCAAGATAGCTGTCAGCCAAACAAGTAGAAATCCCTCAAGTGGCATAAAATGGAGATAGGTACAAGAAATACTTTTGCTGCTCCAAGGTTCAGTTATTCCACTAGTCATACCATGTTATTCTCTGCATTCTATATAAACCTGGCAGTTCAGTCAGTTTTTTTCATACCAAACGCAAGTCCAACTCAAGAAGACAGCTAGCTCTTCAGTCTGTTCATGTTTCATATTTGATTTGTTCATCCTTTGCAAACACATTTTCAGACTTGCTGATAATAACTAGCTGGTTAAATTTCAAACTTCCCTAAGGCAGAAAGCTATTACTAATGAGCATAGGAATGTATTTGGCATGCAAAAGGAATTTATGTGAAAAATCAGTGGGCCAAATTCTCAGCTGGTATGGATACACACAGTTCTACTGAATGCCAATTTACACTAGCAGAGACTTCCATTCTGTCAATACACAGATTATGTCAATCACATGATTAACTTTCAAGTATCAGAGGGGTAGCTGTGTTAGTCTGGATCTGTAAAAAGCAACAAAGAGTCCCGTGGCACCTTACAGACTAACAGAAGTACTGGAGCATACGCTTTCGTGGGTGAATAACCACTTCATCAGATGCATATGCTCCAATACTTCTGTTAGTCTATAAGGTGTCACAGTACTCTTTGTCGCTTTTTACATGATTAACTTTGTGGGTGTAAGAATACTTTGTGTGTTTTCAACTGTGAAGAGGAAACTCTGCTTTCAGTGTGGCCCAACTGCTGTTTACAAGATCTTTGATATCACTTTATCTACATAAACAGCATCACATTTTAAATATACAACAATCCTGAATAATCTGTTGATAAATTACTGTAATGATCAGAAACTTCCTACTTTTCAAAGACAATACATACACCTATTTCAGACTGATTTATAAAAGGGTAATGCAAAATTACCATGATTTTTATTAAACTAACTCAAATCCAGGAACATTTTATCAATGAAACACAAAGTATTTCTACGTAATAATTAAACAAAACCAAAAACCAACAAATAATCTCTACTCCTCACCTAGTTTTTTTTTTTAAACTTTTTCTTCTGCAAGGTTAGTTGAAAGTAAATAATTACACACAACTGTTCAGAGTTTAACACTGCAGGAATTCAATCTCTCTCTCTCTATATTTTTAATAGCATAGTAAAAAATGAAGAACCCTGGTATAGGAGTAGAGACATGCACACAGACCCCATGGCACACAACCTCCCCGGGGACCAAAGGGGCACAGCACTTCAGTGGGAGGGGGAAAAACGATGGACCTTGTTCTGAGGGAAAAGAGGGCACTGGGGATAATGGAGGACACAGAGCGCCTGGCATGTGTCAGAAGGGGAAATGTGGGCACAAAGAGCCACTGGCATGAGTAGGGCCCTACCAAATGCATGAAATCTGGTATCCCCCATGAAACCTTGTCGTTTGTGTACTTTTACCCTATACTATACGGTAAAAGTATACAGTGTTTTTCAAACTGGGGGTCCTGACCCAAAAGGTATAGCTATACTGGCAAAAACCTTTCTAGTGTAGACCAAGGCTATTCTAAGTGGGGGGTCGAAGTATTGCCACCCTTACTTCTGTACTGCCTTCAGAGCGGGGTGCCTAGCCAGCAGCCACTGCTCTCCAGTTGCCCAGTTCTGAAGGCAACACTGCCACCAGCAGCAGTGCAGAAGTAAGGGTGGCATGGTATGGTGTATTTCCAACTTTACTTCTGTGCTGCTGCTGGTGATGGCGCTGCCTTCAGAGCTGGGTATCCAGACAGCTACTCTCCAGCCACCCAGCTCTGAAGGTACTGCAGAAGCAAGGATGGCAATACTGTGACACCTTCCCTCTTCCCTCCCACCCCCCCACCAATAGCCTTGCAACCACCAGTTTGAGAAATGCTGATGTAAGGGCTTTACATGTTTATATTTTGCTGTTTTAAAACACATATTCATGTTTTGTCACACCACCATGAAATTTAAGATTTCAATATCTGAAACTGTGAAATTCAAGATTTTAAAAATGCTATGACTGTGAAATTTACAAAAATGGATTGTTCATTTGGTAGGGCCCTAGACATGAGGGATGGGGGAGGGGGTTTGTGGCAAGTCCCTGAAACAGAGGTGGATTGGAGCATATCACAGACAGAGCTTGTGGGGCGATGGAGGATGCAAGAAGCTCCTGGTGTATACAATGAGCTCAACCTACAGAAGCAACAAAGCATGAGACCCCGGAGCCTATGGGAAGCCAGCGCAAGGAAAGGAGGGCAGGTTTGATGCGCATTACTCCTGGGGAAATTCTGCACCACTGCGCGCGCACATATTTAATGAGCCACTCAGATTTCTATTTTTTTTGTGCAGAAAAAAGCTGCTGCCAAAATGTTGCTGCAGTTCTGCCTTTTGCTCCCCCTGAGGGTGCTGTAGCGATAGAACAAAGTTGCAGCTTCCCACCAGCGAAGGAAGAGGTCAGGAGATAGGTGCTATGGAGTGCTGGGGTGGGGGCCAGACAGGGCTCATAAGGGCTAGTGGCAGAGGACAGACTGGGGCAGGGGCTGAATGGGAGTGGAGGCACAGGGCCATGGGGGGGGGAGGGAGATGCAAACCCCTCCCCTAAAGAACTCTGTGTGTTCACAGTCTAATCTGCTCAACTTTAATAACAAAAGTTACTACTTTTTCCTCCTGTTAGCACTGCAAAGAACACAGGGTTGTGCAAGAAAGACGGATGGACATTATTACTGCTCATACATTAGCCACAGAGTTGATAATCAAGTCCCAATTTCTAACCATCAGAGGAGTGAAGTTCTGGAACAGTCTTCCAAGGGGAGCAGTGGGGGCAAAAAACATATCTGGCTTCAAGACTAAGCTTGATAAGTTTATGGAGGGGATGGTATGATGGGATAGCCTAATTTTGGCAATTTATTGATCTTTGACTATTAGCAGTAAATATGCCCAATGGCCTGTGATGGGATGTTAGCTGGGGTGGGGTCCGAGTTACTACAGAGAATTCTTTCCTGGGTGTCTGGCTAGTGAGTCTTGCCCACATGCTCAGGGTTTGGCTGATCGCCATATTTGGGGTCGGGAAGGAAATTTTCTTCCAGGGCAGATTGGCAGAGGCCCCGGGTTTTTTTTGCCTTCCTCTGCAGCGTGGGGCAAGGGTCACTTGCTGGAGGATTCTCTGCACCCTGAAGTCTTTAAAACACAATTTGAGAACTCAAATAGCTCAGACATAGGTTAGGGGTTTGATATAGGAGTGGGAGGCTGAGATTCTGTGGCTTGTGTTGTGCAGGAGGTCAGACTAGACGATCATAATGGTCACTTCTGACCTTAAAGTCTATGGCCTGGTCTACACTACGCGTTTAAACTGGTTTTAGGAGTGTTAAACCGATTTAACGCCATACCCGTCCACACTAAGAGGCCCCTTATATCGATTTTAATGGCTCTTTAAATTGGTTTCTGTACTCCTGCCCGACGAGAGGAGTAGCGCTAATATCGGGATTAACATATCAGAATAGGGTTAGTGTGGCCGCAAATTGACGGTATTGGCCTCCGGGTGGTATCCCACAGTGCACCACTGACCGCTCTGGACAGCATTCTGAACTCTGATGCACTGGCCAGGTAGACAGGAAAAGCCCCGCAAACTTTTGAAATTCATTTCCTGCTTCCCCAGCGTGGAGAGCTCATCAGCACAGGTGACCACGCACAGCTCATCTGCACAGGTAACAATGCAGTCTCCTGAGAATCGAAAAGAGCCCCAGCATGGACTGCATGGGAGGTACTGGATCTGATCGCTATATGGGGAGAGGATTCAGTGCTAACAGAACTGCGTTCCAAAAGACGAAATGAAAAAGTATTTGAAAGAATTTCTAAGGCTATGATGGATAAAGGCCACAGCAGAGACTCACTGCAGTGCAGAGTGAAAGTTAAGGAGCTCAGACAAGCCTACCAGAAAACCAAAGAAGCAAACGGAAGGTCCGGGGTAGGGCCAAAAACATGCCGCTTCTACGCTGAGCTGCATGCAATTTTAGGGGGCTGCGCCACAAGTACCCCACCCCTGTCCGTGGATTCCGAGGTGGGGGTTGTAATCTCTGCCATGGCTGAGGATTATGTGGACGGGGAAGATGACGATGAAGAAGAGGAGGACGAGCTAGCAGACAGCACAGAGAACTCCGTGAGCCCCACCAGCCAGGAGCTTTTTCTCACCCTGACGGAATTACCCTCCCAAGCCACTACCCCAGACAATGAAGCCATGGAAGGGACCTCTGGTGAGTGTACCTTTGCAAATATCAAACATTGTTTTTTAAGCAAGCGTTTTTTAATGATTGATTTGCCCTGAGGACTTGGGATGCATTCGCAGACAGTATAGTTACTTAGAAAAGTTTGTTAACATGTCTGGGGATTGAGCGGAAATCCTCCAGGGACATCTCGATGAAGCGCTCCTGGAGGTAACTCCAGAAGCCTTTGCAGAAGGTTTCTGGGCAAGGCAGCCTTGTTCCGTCCACCATGGCAGGACACTTTACCACGCCATGCATGTAGCAAGTAATCAGGTATCATTGCATGGCAAAGCATAGCTGCATATGGTCCCGGTGATTGCTGGCATTCAAGAAGCATCCGTTCTTTATCTCGCTGTGTTATCCTCAGCAAAGTGATATCGTTCAGGGTAACCTGGTTGAAAATCAGGAATTTAAGTAAGGGGGATGGCCATTTTCCTACTGGGTTCGTGGACTGCAGCAGCTTAAAGAAAAAGCATTTCCTGCACGAGCTGCCGGGGGAGGGAGGAGTGAAAGGCCGATGATCTTTTTCGTGTTTGGTCAGCGGGGATCTTCCCCAAGCTACCAGCCACGCAGTGGGGGGGGGGAAAGGGTGTTGATTAGCAGGGAGCTAGCATGGTATTAGCCATGCGTTGGGGGGAGGGGTAAATCACTGCAGAAGCTGAAAGACAGTGGCTTACCATGGCCGCATGCAAGCTGAATTCTGATGCCCGGACCTGTGTCTGTGAGATCTGTAACCCCAGAGCTGCAGGCACTCAGTATTAAGATGAAAAATGCGACCTTATAGGGAAATCACATGTGCTATGTAAGGTGAATAGTGCTGTTCACTGTGAAAGAGTATAACCATTGTTCTGTAAAATGTATCTTTTAAAATACTTCTCTCCCTCATGCAGCTGCACATTTTTCAAGCCTCCCTGCTCCATCCCAAAGGCTAGCCCAGATAAGGCGGAGGAAAAAGAAGACGCGAGATGAAATGTTCTCAGATATTATGGAAGTTACACGCAAGGAAAGAGCTCATCTGAATGACTGGAAGGACGTGGTATCAAATTACAGGAAAGATGCCAGCGAAAACCCGAGGTGAGAGGTGGCGGCAGGAAGACCGGCAGGAAAATCAGCGGTGGCGGGATGCAACTCTGGGGCTACTGTGGGATCAAACTGACATGCTCCGGCGTCTGGTGGAGCTTCAGGAATGGCAGCAGGACCACAGAGTGCCACTGCAGCCCCTGTATAACCACCCTCAACCCTCACCATGTTCCATATCCTCCTCACCCAGACGTGTAAGAACACGTGGGGGGAGGCTCCGTGCACCCGCCCACTCCACCCCCGTGGACAGCCCAACCAGAAGGCTGTCATTACTGTGAAAATTTTTAAGTGGCCTTCTCCATCCCTCCTATCCTCCTCCCAAACCACACCCTTACTTCTCTCCCTCTTTTTATAATGAATTAATAAAGAATACATGATTTTTAAACGAGAGTGACTTTATTTGCATAAGGAAGCTGTACTCGAAGGGGGAGGGTGGGTTGCTTACAGGGAATGAGTCAATCAAGGGGGGTGGGGGTTCATCAAGGGGAAACAAACACAGCAGTCACACCCTACCCTGGCCAGTGATGAAGCTCGTTTTCAAAGCTTCTCTGATGCGCACTGCTTCCTGGTGTGCTCTTCTAATCTCCCTGGTGTCTGGCTGCGCGTGATCAGCGGCCAGATGATTTGCCTCAGCCTCCCACCCCGCCATAAAGGTCTCCCCCTTACTCTCACAGAGATTGTGGAGAATACAGCAAGCAGCAACAACATAGGGGACATTGGTTTGGCTGAGGTCTGAGCGAGTCAGTAATGTGCGCCAGCGCGCCTTTAAACGGCCAAATGCACATTCTACCACCATTCTGCACTTGCTCAGCCTGTAGTTGAACAGATCCTGACCACTGTCCAGGCTGCCTGTGTATGGCTTCATAAGCCATGGCATCAAGGGGTAGGCTGGGTCCCCCAGGATAACGACAGGCATTTCAACATCCCCAACTGTTATTTTCTGGTCTGGGAAGTAATTCCCTTGCTGCAGCCGTTTAAACAGAGTAGTGCTTCTGAAGACGTGAGCGTCATGAACCCTCCCTGGCCATCCCACGTGGATGTTGGTGAAACGTCCCTTGTGATCCACCAGTGCTTGCAGCACCATTGAAAAGTACCCCTTCCGGTTTACGTACTGGGTGCCCTGGCGCTCCGGTGCCAAGATAGGGATATGGGTTCCATGTATCGCCCCCCCACAGTTAGGGAATCCCAGTGCAGCAAAGCCATCCACTATGGCCTGTACATTTCCCAGAGTCACAACCTTTCTTAGCAGCAGCTTAGTGATTGCTTTGGCTACTTGCATCACAGCAGCCCCCACAGTAGATTTTCCAACTCCAAATTGATTCCCGACTGACCGGTAGCTGTCTGGCGTTGCAAGCTTCCACAGGGCTATCGCCACTCGCTTCTCTACTGTGAGGGCTGCTCTCATCTTGGTATTATGGCGTTTCAGGGCAGGGGCAAGCAAGTCACAAAGTTCCATGAAAGTGCCCTTACGCATGCGAAAGTTTCGCAGCCACTGGGAATTGTCCCAAACCTGCAACACAATGCGGTCCCACCAGTCAGTGCTTGTTTCCCGGGCCCAAAATCGGCGTTCAATGGATAGAATCTGCCCCATTACCATCAGGATCTCCAAAGCGCAGGGGCCCGCAGTTTGAGAGAATTCTGTGTCCACGTCCTCATCACTGTCATCGCCGCGCTGCCGTATCCACCTCCTCCTCGCCTCGGTTTGAAGGTCCTGGTTCACCATATACTGCACGAGAGTGCGCGAGGTGTTTAAAACATCCACGATTGCAGTATTGAGCTGAGCAGGGTCCATGCTTGCTGTGTTATGGCGTCTGCACAGTTCACCCAGGAAAAAAGGCGTGAAACGGTTGTCTGCTGCTTTCAGGGAGGGAGGGGTGAGGCTGTACCCAGAACCACCCGCGGCAATGATTTTTTCCCCATCAACCACTGGGAACAAAACCCAGAATTCCAAGGGGCGGGGGAGGCTGCGGGAACTATGGGATAGCTACAGAATAGCTACCCACAGTGCAACGCTCCAGAAATCGACGCTAGCCTTGGACCGTGGATGCACACCACCGAATTAATGTGCTTAGTGTGGCCGCATGCACTCGATTATATACAATCTGTTTTACTAAACCGGTTTCTGTAAATTCGGAATAATCCCGTATTGTAGACGTACCCTATGATTCTGTGATTAGCCACAGAGTTGATAATCAAGTCTCAATTGCAGTGCCAAATTCTACCTTTAATAACACCCATTAAAGATGATGGGGTTGCACAGTCGTTATTGAGGACTGAGTATGAAGGCAATTCAAAATATATTTTTTTTTTTTTGCAGAACAAGCTTTACAAGGGAGCTGTCAAAGTCCGAAAGAGACAAAAACACTGGTCTCTGATAGAGATAGGTACAATATACCAAATGTCTACCCAGGATACAGCACAGTGTGTTTATGAGATTATTCCCTGTTACCACTTGTCATCACTATCCATTCCTGATTTGGTAACAGGTTGTGACTTAGCATGTTATCTCTTCCAACTCATCCTTTTCTGCACAATCACTTCTGTCTGGATTTGTGCTATACTTTCCATCTCAAACAGAAAAGGAAACCTTTTGAAAACTAACCTGGCAACTCTTTGAATGTTACTGCTGACATAAATTGTACCACTACTAAATAATATAAATACAAATTCTGCATTAAAATGGCATTTCAATAATCTACTACCCAGCGATGTATACCACTGGCAACACTCCAAGAAATTGATCCCCTGAGAGGCCAAGATGGTTGGGACAGTTTAATCAAATTAGAGTGTTGTGATATAACTAATGTTTTGAGAAAGTGTTCTGAGCTTCTTTTGTAAATACAGAATGCTGGTTTGATTTTATTAACTGTAAGGCCATTTGGCAAGACCCTTATTTCCAAATACAGACAACTTGCAACTACTACACATATTTATATCCACAAAATATTTTTATTCTAATTTTATTTCAATAGTCCAGACACTCATTCATAACATTTGGTTTCCTTTCTTGCTTCCGGATTCTACTCACTTTCTATAGAGTTCACTTTTTTATTCTTCATAGCAGAACTGGCTTGGCTTATTCATATTAAAAAAACCCACCCATTAAATCAAAAAGGAATCCTGCAAAAAGTGGAAAGAGGGAGGAACTGCTAAGGAGCAGTACAAGAAAACAGTGCAAGCACATAGGGGCAAAATCAGAAAGGCTAAGGGAGAGAATGAGTTACACCTAACAAGGGACATAAAAGGCAGTAAGAAGAGGTTCTTTAAATATATTAGGAGCAAGAGAAAAATGAAAGAAAGTGTAAATCCTCTACTTGGCAGGGAAGGAGAGCTAATAATTGATTATATAAAGGCTGAGGTGTGTGATACTGAGGCCCATTAGTGACAATGTGCAAAGGATAACATGAGGGGACAAGTTCAGGCAGAAATAAAGAACATGCTGGAATTAGGTGTAATCACTGGGTCTAACAGTCCCTGGGCTTCCCCAGTTTTATGAATCCCAAAAAGGATGAAAATATAAGGTTCTGCGTTGGTTATAGAAAATATAATGCTGTCACACTAACTGATCCTTACCCTATGACAAAGACTGAAGACACAGAGGGCATTTAGTGATATTTTATCAGCCAACACAGACCTTTGTAAAAAGAATAAACTGGACTGAGACTTGTAAAGGAGCTTTGATAAAGTAAAAGAGGTTCTGTCAGGAAAGCCAATACTGGCAAGTCCTAATTTTAATAAAGTGTTTAAGCTATGTACAAATGTGTCCAATTCCAGACTGGGGACAGTTTTAATGCAAGCCGGGGAAACTAACAAGAAACACCCCACTGCACAGAACCACAAGGACTAACTCTAGGCTGCTGCGCTGGAGCACAGCTCTACAGGAATGTGAGATGGAGATTGTGCTCATCAAGGGGTAAGTAAATGTAGTAACAGATGCTTTGTCTAGGAAAGAGAGCCCAGAAATGACAACTGCAGAACAACCCTACTGCATCAATGTCGGAGGAGGTGTGACAAAGATTGGTTATAATGGGCAAAGGGTTCAC
Organism: Mauremys reevesii; assembly: GCF_016161935.1. Classification (NCBI taxonomy): domain Eukaryota; kingdom Metazoa; phylum Chordata; order Testudines; family Geoemydidae; genus Mauremys; species Mauremys reevesii. The sequence goes on along the minus strand of NC_052632.1, from coordinate 52,523,690 downwards.
AATTCTATATAAGCAACTCCTGTTTCAGACCTGATGAACTCACTACACCTTATACACCACTTTCATGGCATTTATCCAGGGACGGTAGCATGTGAGGTCTCTACTGAAAGCTTGTAACTTACTGATACTCATAATTATTGCAAGATGTGTACATGGGTAATACTTAACTGTAACTATATTGAAAACTATGCTTTATAGTCTTGGAATAAAAGTTAATCACTATTGAATCTTGGCGATGGCCCATTCAAGTGGGAGGAAGTTGTCATGCTCCCTGGTCAGCAGTGATGTAATGTAAGGTTCCATTGTTTAGCCTTGCCCCATCCCAGAACAGTAAATAGAAAATCATCAAAGACAAGTGCAAACTGTTATCATCCAAGAGAGACATCTTGCTGTCATTGTGGATAGTTCTCTGAAAACATCTGCTCAAAATGCAGCAGCAGTCAAAAACGCTAATAGAATGTTAGGAACCATTAGGAAAGGGATATAGATAATAAAACAGAAAATATCATAATACCACTATATGAACACATGGTATGCCCAAACTTTGAATACTAAGTGCAATTCTGGTTGCCTCGTCTCAAAAAAAGATATACTAAAATTGGAAAAAGTACAGAGAAGGGCAACAAAATTGATCAAAGGTATGGAGCGGCGTCTACGCGAGGAGAGATTAAAAAGACTGGGACCGTACAGCTTAAAAAAGAGACAACTAAGGGGGACATGATAGGACACTGAATAACACCGAATACCTGTTTCAGAGCACACTTTACAGAAGTATGATCTGATGCAGGAAATTACACTCAGGAGATTTTGCATATGGAAGTTCATATAGGTTGTCATATGCACAACCTATTGGACTACTTGTGAAATAAAGATCTATTCAGCATTGAGCTGGAAGGGAGGTCACAGTTTATGCATAGATAGTGATAGAGTGAAAGCTATCTAAATGCAGTTTAATTGTAGCATGTATCCACCCATATCCATCTTGATATGGGTTTTTTTGGATAGAATAAAGAGGTCATTATGTAAATTCTAGAGGAAAAGCAAATACATTATTAGTAATATACATTTGTATATTCAGAGAACATGGATTAGAACTTTCTACTAAAAGGGATACTCCAGTAATCTGGAAACTGGGTTGTTCTTCCTCCTTTCCTTAATCAGGTAGCACTACCGAAATAGAAGATTTTGGTACCTTTTTCTCCTCATCTAGCCTATTACTCACAGAAAATGGAAGTGTAGAATTTTCAAACACTCTCAGCAATGGTTTAACTCTTGCTCTCATTAAATTCAATTGAAAAAAATCCCACCCTAAGAATTTGGTGGAAATCATAATCTCCTCAAAGAAGGGCCTAGCCATCTCTTGTCCTTCAGATGAAAACTTTGAAAAGAGTAAAAAATTCAGGCCGACACTGTTCAATAACCTTTAACAAAGGCCTTTAATAATAGTAATATTCTGAAAATATCTGACCAGTGTGAAAGGCGCTGTAAATTAGCCTGCCCACTCAAGGACACTCTCCAGCCACAAGATTTCAGTCCTTTTTCTTCAGGGCTTTCATTTGATTTTTTCAAAAATAACACTCTTAATACAAGTTCAATATACCAATCTCATTCTCCCCCCACCCACACACACTCCTTCCCCCACCTCACACTGATAGGCTCTTGCAGAAGATGCATCTACTCCCTGCAGCTCTTATGCTCCTTCCTAGCCTGCTGCCTGCAGGGTTACACTCCACAGGCCATATGCCTGGGAGTTGCATACAAACTTGGCTTTTTCTTATGACTGAGGGATTCCTACAGGAGCCTACCTACTCCCTCTGCAGCTCTCCCCAGCAACTGAACACTTACTGGCTTTTATGAAGATCAGTTGATCTTCAAGCTATCACCTTTGCCGGGAGACAAATGATTAGTCAGAGATTGGGCAAAAGCCCAACTCTCTGTAAAGGGCCAGCTACCCTGTGACAGGCACATAAATCATAGAGGGAGGGCATCTGGACAGGTATGGAAGATCTTAAAGAAAAAAGATACAGGATAAGGAAAATTTCCTCTTCTATGATCTATACTAGTCCAGAATATTGGGATCTCCCAAATTAATCAATTACTTTAGAATGGGTGAGATTGACATTTGACTACCTCCTACAACACCTTTCTGACAAGGCTATGACTGCAAGACTATTCTATAATAATATATGACAAAGGTGCAAGTAAAAGACCAGGAGGCAGCCTTGCAAAATCTCTACTAAAAAAAAAGCTTTTCCTCTTTCTGACAATGAAGGTTCTACTGAACAGGTAAAGCTAGCTTTAAAAGACTGTGATGCTTCCTTTCCCACTGCTACGTAAGCCCCTCTGAACAGTTCCCAATCCATTTAGAAATGGTGGAGTCAGAGGCCACTTGACCTTTAACTCCTGACAATGAATGAACAGACTGAGACGTCTCTCTTCAGTGTAAACCAAACTGTACTGCATAACCATATGCTACCATGTAATAATTAGTCAAATACTGTTTGGGCGCAAGTGATTAAGATGTTCATCCATCTTTCCCTGATGCAGGAACTCCTGACTTGGACCTTGTATATTCAGGCTGACTGTTTAAAATCAGAAAGAACCTCCTGTTGTTTTGTACCTCTTCTTTGGAAACAAAAAGTTAATTCAGTTGAAGCATGCCATCTTCTTGAATTTTCTTTGCTGCTTTTTTCCTGTAAAGCAGGCCCTAGTCTTCTTGGATCTGCTTTTGTTTGGACTGCAATTCTGCTGTTCCCCTCTGGACCCATCCTGGTTTAGGCCTTTGTCCTTTGAGCAGCTAAGATTTGTTGGATCTTCTCCAAGTCTTCCCTGAAAAGAAGTCTGCCTTTGAAAGGCCCGGTCAAAGCAAAACCAGTGTGGAAAAACTGGTTGCCAAATGTTTTAACCACAGGGCTCTCTTGCCTGCCTCCAAAGTGAGCATGGCTCCAGAAGTCACTTGGATTTTATGTCACATAGGAACAAGAGCCCCTATGTTAGAGACCCTTGGCCAGCTCAGAGTTATCATCTTTAGAGACCTGCTAGTGCCTGTAGCCACTTCACCATCCCTTGGGAGGTGCATGCTGCCTAAAGTGAAAGTTATACTGATAGGCTTGAAGCCTTGAAGGATCTTTTCAGATACACCTCACTTTCTTTGGTGAGGAGGCTCTTTGACAGCTGTTCCTCCTTCCACAGGAATTGTTGTCCGCTCTGTAACCCCTGATATGGCATTGGCAAATTGAGTTCAAAGTGCAGTCTTCAGGAGTCTGCAAACAGCCTGAAAAAAAATACCTGAGAAGTGTAAACTGGCCCTTTCAACTGAACACAGCATTAATGCTGCAGTCAAAAGATGACCATTTCACTGCCCAGAGACATCCAGCTAATATGGTTATACACCAATCTTGTAGGAAGTGCAGTATATTGGGATTAAGGGTAGTGGGGAATAAACAGTTGAACAGGGTGGATAAAAATCAATGTTTTTTTTTAATTTAAATTGGATTTTTTTGATAAAATGCTTTTTGAGGAAAAAACCTATCTAAAGATAGTTTTAATTAAGATACATCTTTGAGCTATGATGTCTCATCATGGAATAGGGATAATAAATGCTAATTCTATAGTATGAGACAATATATTCATGTATTGTTTAAGAAAAGTTTTGTAAATGAGTTCCAATAGTTCATGGATTAGGGACCCAATCTTATGGGGTTCCAGGGGCTTCTGTATAGATTATTTAGGTTAATCTTTCTATCTACCCAATGGGACTCAGTGCTCAGTCTAGAAGATACCATCAGAGATGCTTAGTTTTGCTGTTCTCAAACTGTGGATTTGTAACTCCAGAGATAACATCCTTGTTAATAGCAAAAATGTTTTAAATAAATAAATAATATATAGAGGTGAGAAATAACAGACCTCAACCCTACTGTCCCTCTGCAAATTTGTGTACAGAGTCAATCCCATACCTCTCTCTAAAAGTGGAAAGTTTCAAAAAGTTCAATCAATAGAAGATTGTTAGGGGCAAGGACAAGATCTGGACAAGAAGAAGTCTGGAGATAAATGTAGGGTGACCAGATGTCCCGATTTTAGGGTCATTTTCTTATATGGGCTCCTATTACCCCCCACCCTGTTCCGATTTTTTTCACTTGCTGTCTGGTCACCCTAGATAAATGTGAGAAGGGAGGGACAGGCAGTAGCAACAAAAATAACACTGTTTGAGCAGCATATTCCAGAAGCCTTGAGGTCTTTCTGAGTGTAGCCTTCATTGATTTGAGATCTACCATACCATTCTCTCACTAGAAGGGAAAACCTATAATGGCAGCAGTGATTTTTAAATCACTTTTAAAATGTATCGTGTGTACCTTCTAAAAATGAAACCTCCATCTATCTCTGAGTTGTGAAGAATATGTATTAAGATTATAACAACCAACACGAATGCACTTTTATGTAGAAATCCATGATTAAATCAAGTTTTCTTGACTAGTGATTTAAATCAAATTGATTTAAATCAAATCCACCCTGCAGTTGAACCCCCCAAAACATTACAAATCGCTTACACTCTTGCCCATGAGGAAGAGAGGAAAAGCATCCACTTGGCCAAGTGATAAAAGCCTCAACCACCTTGCGGATACTAAAATCTCAAATCATCTCCATAGCCTTCTTAGTACCAAATTCCCTAACTGTCCTCTCGTCATTTAACAAAACATTTAACTCCCACATCCCCTACTTTTCCAATGTAGTTATGCACTGTGAATAAATAAAATTGTGCAGCACATTGAAAACTGAAAGTCTGGGATAAGCTCAAAATAAAACAGCCCAAGAGATGCACTACAGATTGTATTATTTATTTTCATGTTTAATTAACAACTGCCAGTTTTGCATTTACTTGACGAAGCTTTAGATTTTCCAGTTCAAAAGAACATTTAACTATTCTATCAATTTCTGTCCAGCAGATTTAAAGACTAAAGGGTGACGTATCACAGTGAAACCACGTCCTTGCAAAATCATGCTGAGCCCTTCAGATACATGCAGTGCAATTGTAATTTTCTTCAGAAAGTCAGAAATTGCTTATGTATAGGATTCTAAATTAATGTTGAAAAATACCAGGGTGGGAGAGCTGAAAACATTAAAAATATATTTAAAAACCTTCATGGGGGGAAAAAAACCTTAAATTTAAATGTAGTGATACAAATACTGCTGCTTAAAAAATTATAGTTTTAAAAGAAATAGGTCAGTGGATGTGAATGTTTTGTAATTTGAAGCCAAAATCTCCTGGTCTTTCTAGCAGAACAGTTTAAGTTTGAAGCTATATCTATTTATAGAACTTGGGCTCGTAACTACAATAGTTGATTGTGCTGTGCAGCTGTTTTGTATATCTAGAAGGGCAGGAAAGAACAGACTATGCTTTGATCTTTCCCTTTTTTTTTTTGAGATTTAGAACAACAACAAAAATTGTCACCAGGAAGAGAGAGAATATTTTTGGATGACATAGGTATCAATTCCAAGAGCTATGGCTTATATCAGGTGTAGAGGACTGGGATGGAGCCAACAGGGTCAACTGCATAGCAACTCTGTAAATACCAACTAAATTGTGGAATGGACATAAACTATTATACCTATCGCAAAAACATGTGTCAATAAAACTAGTTCCAATGAATCTTTGGTATACAAAGCAACCACTGCAAGTGAAATACATACAGAACTGCTACACTAGATGGCTCATTCAAACTAAATTCCACATTATTGTAAAATCACATGGACTGTTCCTCAGGAAATAAAAATCAAATATTTGCTTGAGATATCCTTTGCAAGATAAGATACAAGTTATATGCTATAACTATGTAATAGTACAACCAGTGGGTATTGAAGATTTTAAAAATGTATTCAAGAGTTACAATATACAAGTGTTGTTAATATTAATAAAAAAAGAAATAGAAATATGTATTTATAAAAGTCAAATAAAAAATCACAAAGTTACCAAGTATGTAAACAGTTACGTAGGTTAAGATTTCTCAGATGTGAATATGAAACCTTGTCCAATCTGTTTTTCCAAAACTCTTGAATTAGGGCAATGTCTGTTACACATTCGTGCTGGAACAGTGCAGTGCATGCTGCTTTGATTATGCACTATTTGTCCTTAAAATTTTGTTGCTCTAAAAAATATACTACCCTGGCATTTTAAGAAAAAAGGACCTATGATTAAAGATTCAATTTAGTCACGGAGATCATGGCAGTCACAAATTCTGTGACTTTACCGGATTTCTGTGATTCTTTGGTTTCAGCTGAGAGCGGCTGCCTCTGGAGTTGGAGCCAGGGACGGGGCCATGTGCCCCTCCCCCCGGCTGCTGCCGGAGCTGTGCGCCCCTGCCCACAGCCGGTGCTGTGACTGTGTGGGCCCCCATCCATGGCTGCAGTCGGGGCTGGAGCTGGGACTGTACAACTTCGGCCGAGGCTGGAGCTGGGCTGTGGCGCCCCTGCCCTCCCTGCCGCAAGGCTTTGGCCAGGGCCGGTGGCTGTGACAGGGGCTGAAGCCAGAGTCATATATCCTCCACCCTCCCACTCCGATGGCTACGTCCAGGGCCAGGGCTGCCATCTCTGTCCCCCTGTGGCTGTGGTTGGAGCCAGGACTGTGTGCTCCTGCCCCATTGCTGCAGCTAGGGCTGGAACTGGGACTTTGTGCCACCCCACCCGTGCTTGCGGCTCAGACTGTGCCCCCACACATGGTGGTGGAGCTCCAGCTGTCATTCCTCCCCCCGCCCAGTCATGCCCCCCCCCCCCCCGGTTATTTTTAGTAATGTCACAGACAGGTCACAGCTCCCGTGAATTTTTGTTTACTGCCCGAGACCTCTCCATGACTTTTACTAAAAACAACAGTGACAAGATCTTAACCTTCGATATGATAAAATGATCCAGAATCTTTTACAGCATACTAATTGCTATTCAACTGTACTAGCTTTCTAGCTTTTTGCTTTACACAACCTTCGTTTCAAATGGAGGGGGGAAAGGATGAGGGGAGGGGAGCGAGGTGAACCAAAATAGTTCAAAACAAGGTAAAGGCTTGTGCTAGTGTCAGTTCACTGGCAGATCTTCTGGAAGACACAACCCCTTTGGAATTTTCACCAGAAAGAGTTCTTCGTGTCGTGAAAGAGTGTTGTCGTTTAAACATCAGAAGAAACACAGAAATTGATAACTATGTAACAATTTTATCTGTTTTCTTTATTATATTCTTCCCCAAAGAGGAACTGTATTAGTGCAGTGGTTCTCAAACTTCTTTGATTGGGCCTCCCTTCTTTGTGTCTGTAGTCCCTTATACCGTCCCACCCCAAGTACATATACTGGCGCTCAGCTTTGAAGGCAGAGCAGAGAGCAGCGGCTGCTGGCCGGGTGCTCAGCGGTGAAGGCAGCACCACACCACCAGCAGTGCAGAAGGGTGGCAATGTGAAAAGTGATTATTTGTCAATTTCACTTTTCACAGCAGACTTACCGCCCCATTGCTACCCTTACTTCTGCGCAGCTGCTGCCACACCAGGGCTGACAAGATGGAGCCCCACTGCTGCCTCTCAGTGAGGGACTGGGGGGGTGGGGGAGGAGGAGAGCCTGAGCAGTAGAGCTCCGGCTATCAGAGCCCGGGTACCAGGGCTCCGGCTGTCCCTTTTCTCTCATCTCCCCACCTCTTAGATGTGCCCGGCCCTTCTGCATGAGCCCCAGCTGCCCAGGACTGACAGCCAGAGCTCTTGGGGCGGGGTGGGGGAGCACACAGCTCCTGCCTCCCTTGACACATTCCCATGCCTCCCTTGAGAGGCCAGCCATATAGTTTGAGAACCACTTTATTAGTGGATAGAGTTTCTCAAAAATAAATCCTCTAACAAAATTTTCTTATTCAACTTACAATATACCACCAGTCCTCTGCTTAAGAGAATAAGCTAGCCATGACTAAAACTGAGATGGAAAAGAAAAATTAAGAAAGTCTTATACAAAATTCTCAAGGCTACTAACCAAATCAATAAGATCTTCATGAAGGAAAGCCTGAAAGATCTTTCAGCAAAAGTTGCTTCAGTAGATGGCCAAGTGCAACTAGTACAGTTACTTGGTCAAGCTCTGGCTTCTGCAAAGCCCTTTTGATGCTGCACATGCCCTTATTTAGCCAGTTCCTCCATGAAACACCCTTTTGTTATGGACGTCACAGATTCCATAACTTTAAGAGACCTCCATGACTACTTCAGCTTCAGCTATGCACCTTGGGGCAGCAGGGGACCTTGAAGCTGTCAGCAACTGGGGGGGAGAGGGGGGGCTTGCAGCGGTCAGTCCTCCCCGCATGGAGCTTGGGCTTCAGTCGCAGCAAGTCAGCCTCCCTCCTTCCCCACCCCCAGTTATTTTTAGTAAAAGTCACAGACAGGTTATGGGCAGTAAACAAAAATGCATGGACCATGACCTGTCCGTGACTTTTACTAAAAATAACCGTGACAAAATCTTAACCTTAGTTATAAGTCTGGGAAGAAAACCCAAGTTTTAGAAATTTATTTTAAAAAAATCTCTCAAACTAAACCCTTCCATGCTAAGTTTCAGCCCAAACCAAGTTTTAACTGAAAATACAAACTTTTGAAAACTAAGATTTCATTGTAAACACAACAGATGCTAAGCTATACTAGTGCTACCAGATGCCATTGTAATAAATTCTTGAACAGCATAGGTGTGTGTCCTTACAATATTATTTCAACAGAAAAAAAATTAAACATTAAGTTCAAAGATCAGATTGATTCCACCTGGGCTAAACTAGCTTTAAGTGGTGCACAGCTGTTATGCAATGTCAAAGTATACTGGAAGCTTTCATTTCACTGGTTTCGTGCCCAAATGGAAGACGGACAGTTTTGATGACATAGATATGCTGCAATAAAACTTTTGTAAGTACTACTAAACTCAAGAATTATGTTAAAATAACATTTAGGATCTTACTTAAATCCACAAAGGCAAGAAATTCAGAGATTTCTCATTCCACCCTTAATTTGTGCCATGTGCCTAAATGCTTCAAGACACCGAGTATGTAAATTCATCATACTTATTCTCAGACTCTTGCAACACACAGGTGCTATAGTGCAAATTCCAAAGAAAGTGAGAAAAGTTAACTACACTTTCGCACTGTGATGACTAAGGTGAAAAACATTATCTCATATTAAGAGGAATTACAAACAACAACAAAAGGGGACTATACACCACTTTAATTATATGTATATTATTTTCTAGTAGCAATGGGCCTGTGGATTTGCCACTCAAATGTATGCTTTTTGGTAAGTATGCGTGAGGGTGGGTGAATGTGTGTGTTGTGCTGGGAGAGTTGATTTGTGAGAGGTTTGTGTTGTGCTGAGAGATTTATGTGGAATTGGGCAAGTGACAAATGAGGGGTGGGTACTGCCATGAAGGGTTGTGTGTGTTTGGGATTATTGCATGTATGCTGGCTGTGTTGTGTGGGTAATTTTGAAGAACTGTGGCAATTAAACCACCATGGTAATCCCTCTACCATCTGTACAATCTCCCTTATATACCAAAAAAAAAACCAGTTGCATGCAAATTAGCCGTAGAATAAGGGTAGTAACTGATTGAGTTATCTCTGATATCACAATGGTCTAGGACTCTTGGCATGGCATAAATGCCAAGAGTCCTAGATGGCTCTATGATTCTATGATAGCTGCTTTCAACTACCTGAAAGGGGGTTCCAAAGAGGATGGATCTAGACTGTTCTCAGTGGTAGAAGATGACAGAACAAGGAGTAATGGTCTCAAGTTGCAGAGGGGGAGGTTTAGGTTGGATATTAGGAAAAACTTTTTCACTAGTAGGGTGGTGAAGAACTGGAATGGGTTACCTAGGGAGGTAGTGGAATCTCCTTCCTTAGAGGTTTTTAAGGTCAGGCTTGACAAAGCCCTGGCTGGGATGATTTAGTTGGGTTTGGTCCTGCTTTGAGCAGGGGGTTGGACTAGATGACCTCCTGAGGTCCCTTCCAACCCTGAGATTCTATGATTCTATGATTTAAATACATGCCTTGCTGTCATACAGGGGTTAATCTGTAAAGTCAAAATGGCTGTGAATTTAAAAATTGGATGGTAACAGACCGCAAATCCCAGTGATGATTGAACCTGGTGATACTGTGAACAAAAAGAGCTCTAGTTTAAACCATGCTTGTGTTTCCATTGTTTCACACTGACTCAACATTCTAGGCTTCAGAATGACATACAGAGTGACAATCCTGGAATCTTATTATACAGATGTTATGGGAAAAGCCTTTTTATTACAAATGGATATGAAACATCATTAAAACTCAAGGAGTACTGGCCCTAATAGGATTTCAAATGGAATCAGTATGGCTTTTCCAATGAGCCACTTCCATGAACTTTGGCTGTTTCCATTTCTCAGGAATCAGACATCACTTGAGGGAGGTGTCTCTAGATCAGAGTATGGATTGAATGATATGATTCAAAAATCTCTCTGTGCCCAATTCTCTGTGGGTCAATGGCACAGGAGACTGTAACAGATCAGAACTAATCACAGTGACTTGTGACAGGAATTTTTAAAGCAGTCTGAGCTACAGTACAGCCTTGCTAATTAACACTTAGAACAATTTGCTGATTATTTGATTGACAGTAGCTCAAATAACTGGCTGATTTTTGAAATATTAATTTAGCTTTAAAAAATATGGTGTACAATCAACAAGCAATGTTGCCCACTAAGAGAACACTGGAAATTCTTATACAGTAATTAATGCACTACAGCTACTTTTTATACCTTAATATCTTAACCATAATGTGTTTTGAAACTTTTAGTTTACATAATATGCCAACAAAAAGCAAAGTAGAATGTTTTAAAGAGAAACTTCTGCAAGCACAAAAAATTAATCAAAACCGATGAGGGAAGATATGGATGCAAAAGGTATGTAATAACTTAACACACCATTAAAATCAATCTTTGTAATTCAGGTGCGAAAAAAAATCTCCAGGCTAGAGACCTTAAAAACTAGAGTCAATTTTTACTGCAAAATTACATAATTCTGGAAAGTAAGATGTTTGTGACTGTTTGCTGCATTCATCACAATAAAAAGTCTAGCCTATTTTTTTCCTCCACCCTGACCTCTAGGTTTTATGTTGCTATACTGTGGCCATTTATGAGCTGGCACAACCAATTACTTCCCCTCCCCCAGGCTTTTCAAAAACTAACAGAGCAAGTTAGTATAACTAAATGTTTACTTTTTAAATCTGTACAGCATCACAAGGCTGCACCAACAAGCCATGGGTTATTTTTCCCAGCTAGTAAATGGGTTTGGGCAGCTACAGTTTTGCCAAAAAAATTGTTTCCTTTTATGGACGACAATGTCAATGAGAGTGGAGATTGGAAGAGAGTGCAGAAACTATTGACGTTACATGTTAAGGCATGGCTAGTCTCAGGCAAAAACTAAACCATCTTCACATAGCAATCCTGATGTATTCTTTGCTGTTACTGAAAAAAAATTAAAATAGATTCTTCATAAACAATAAATCAGGTAATGAACTAATCACAAAGTAATCTTAAAGCATGAAACAGATGCACCAAATGGGTGATATATTAACTTATGAAGTTTCTCCTGTTTTAAACCCTATCACTCCAGAGCCAGTCAGAGTTGGAGCAACATCAGTTAACTTGGTATAACTTTCTGTGCTGTGCTCAGTCAATCAGAAACATCAATGGAAACAGACAGCCCTGGAGAGTGAGGAGCAGAGAGGGTCACCTGCAAGTACTGTTTCTGCAGATTAATCAGAGAATGACTACAATTCTCTAAGATCTACAAATCTGAACTCATAGTATTAAGGATTGCTACTTAAATTTGAAAAACACAGATTAGGGGAAAATATATTGTTTTATCCATGTTAAAAAATTCTTGCAACCATTTCGTTGAGAAACTCTGGCACCTTCATGCTTTGGAGTAGGGTGTCTGGAAGCAAGCTGCAGCAGGGTCAGAGCTGATCCTGCACAATGAACAGAGCTGATCCTGCACTCCCTGATTGGTGGAGGAGCAGAGTTAGCTACTACTTGACAAGCAACTAGCCATGGCTTGCTGGCTGCTCGTTTTCCAAGCCCACAGCTGCACTAGGTCCTGCTTCTTGCCCAGCCTGCTCTTGTGCCTGCTTCAGTTCCTGCCCTTCTCCATCCTTGACACCCCTGGTTCTGCTTCCTGACCATGTGTTCAGCTCACCCATTAGCTCTGGCTTTCGGCTTCTGATCCCTGGTTCTGACCCTCAGCTCTGCTCTCAATTATACTCCAGGGCATCCTGTGGTTCCAATTCTTTACTCTAGCTCATCTCTGGTCTAACCTCCAGGCATGGTCACTCCAATGACTCCGGCCATTAGGCCCAATCCACCCTTCTGGAGATTTCCAGTCCCTTGCTGGGACAACTTGAAGAATTCATCCGAGCCATGGCAAGTGTTTTCAATGACCTGAACTGAACCCACGCTGCCAAGAGCACACTTCAGAACCTATGGCAGGGCACTAGACCAACAGCCAGGTTCACTGCGGAATTCCCAGGCTTAGCGGTCAACAATAGATGGAACAAGGCAGCACAGCACTACCATTTCCAGCATAGCTTGAAGGGAGTCCAGTTTTCAACCCTCCCTCCCCCACCCCCCGACTGACCAGATTCAACTCTGCCTTAATGATGCAGAAAGGAGCTGGCAACGAGTCTTAAACTTGTGCCTATATTGCAGGAAACCTGGGCACTACAACCAAGGGTGCCCTGGTAAGACTCATGGCCTGCCCCGGTCAGGAAAGCCCCTTTTGTGAACCAGTATCCTGGCCATAATCAACCAATGAGCTGTCGGTTACGACATCCTGCCATGTCTGAGGTCAAGCTGAGGGTGCTGGTGGACTCAGGGCCCTCCGACAACTTCATGAACCTAGATTCTGCTCAGACCCATAACATTCCTACTCAGCATAAGAGCATACCCCATTTGGTAGAATCCATTGATGGGTCCTCCCTCTCCTTTGACCCAGTTACTCATCAAACAAAACTGCTGACTATGACCACACTCCAGAACCGCTGGGAGGTCGTGCAATTTGTACTGATCTGCACTCCTGGGTTTCCTGTCATCCTCAGAATTCCTTGGCTGGTTGCCCACAACCTGCACATCCCATGGGGAGCAAGCATGGTGCATTCATGTCAAGATTCTGCCACCTGTTATGCTTCCCAAAGTTGCGTTTGAGACTCAAACCCCCTCATGACACAGTAGTGCGTGTGGGGGGGGCGGGATTTCAAAGGTAGATGCTTCCTCTGTCACCTCCTTTAGCCACTTTGGGTATCCTGGAGAAATATCAAGATACACTGATGTCTTTGAAAAAAGGATAGATGTCTTGCCACCACATCACAGTTCTGATTGCCCCCTCAACCTGCAGCCTGGGACTGCCATTCCCTTCAAACGTATTTACTTCCTCAAAACCAGAACTCCAGATGCTCTGGGAATAACTCCATGAGAAATTTAGAGAGGGGGTTTATTCGTCCTTCTAACTCTCTGACGAGGTATCCAATCCTTTTCATGGCAAGAAAAAGGACAATTCCCTGCACCTGTGTTGACTACTGAACTCTAAACAGAGAATTCACTATCCTTTGCCACTTATTAATGAGCTGTGACCATCATCAGTGGCAGCAGAGAGAGTATCTTGACAGCAATTCTATTGTCCTATGCCAATAGCCTTCAGCCCAGGGGAATCCTGGAAAAAAAAAAAAAACCCTTGTCTATTTGACTTCTGGATTGGGAAATCAAATGGACTCTGCCACCTAGGCAAAAAGATCCTATTTACTTAATTGGAAGGTTGTCAAAGGCTGATGCACCGTTTAGCAATTACCTTTCTGACCAAATCCGAAGACTAGCCTAAAGGTTCCAATCCCAATGAGTGCTACTGCAGAGCAGGAGAAACGTGCCATTAGAGAGGCCTGCTGCTGGAAGTATTAAGGTATTCTACTCCACCTGGCAATTTCGGGAGACACTGAATTGTGTCAAGACAAAGACGGTTGCACCAGCCTGTACTGCTTCCCTGAGACTAAAAATGCAAAGAGCCAACAATGTTAGGGCTACAATGGTAGGGCCAAATGATGGGGTTCCGGGAGTGACTAGCAGCAGCAGTGGCTAAGGCAGCCCCAAAAAGCAGATTAGCCGTTTTCCATGGTAGTAACAGCTTTGCAACAGTAGCTGCAGCTTTCCCTGACTGCCTTTTCACTTCAAAACAAAACCAATTCAATGTAAGCATCTGCCATGGAGTCCAGACACTACTGTGTCCTGGAACAAGAGAGGAGGCATTTTCTATTTAGACGAGTAGTGAATAGGATTCTCTCATGGGACCTGCCCCCAAGACTGAAGGATGAATTTCACAGTATCTGGTTTGAAAGATTATTCATAGTTTTGGCTGAATGCTCAGTTTAGATCAGGTGTTCTCAAACTTCATTACACCGCAAACCCCTTCTGACAACAAAAATTACTACATGACCCCAGGAGGGGGGACCAAAGCCTGAGCCTGCCTGAGCCCTGCCGCCTTGGGCAAGTGAGGCCAAAGCCTGAGCGGGGATCAAAGCCCAAGGGCTTCAGCCCCAAGTGGGGAGCCTGTAATCTGAGCCCCACCACCCAGGCTGACACCCTCAGGCTTTGGCCCCGGGCAGTGGGGCTCAGGCTTTTGCTTCAGCCCCAGCAAGTCTAACGCCAGCCTTGGCAACCCCATTAAAATGGGGTCACGACCCACAGTTGGAGAACCGCATTACTGATACAAAAGTCCCAAAAATCTATTGCTTCTTGACAGATGATCTGATCTGGCCCCTTCTTCTCTGTTCATGTAGAACATCTCCACAGTGTTGTCCGTTAGGATTTGTAAGGTTTCCTCCCTTGGTATGAGGGAGGAAAACCTGATGTGCCAGGTGAATAGCCTGCAACTCTTGTACATTAACATGTAGGGCGAGATCTTAATTCATCCACAAACCTTGATCTGTAGGCTCCTTAAATGAGCTCCCCAACCTAGGAAGGAAGCGTCCATAACTAGAGTCATGGTGGGCAGAGGAGGAGCAAAGGGAACTCCTATACACATGATAAGATCCATCCACCAGTGCCTAGAGGCAAAGACTCTTGCAGGTAGCATGTCCAATGTATGACAAGATGAAGAGTAAAGAGACTTCAACCAGCCATGAAACCTTCTAAAATGAAGTATGGCATGCTTAGTTACATACATGCAGGAAGCCATGTGTTCCAGAAGCCTCAGACAGCTTCTTACTGTTGTGAGCAGATGGACTTTGAGATTCACACAAATACACAGTATTGTCTGGAACCTGGCTTGTGGCAAGAATGCCCTACCCACTGCAGAGTTGAGAATTGTCCCTATAATTGTTTCCACTGTACTAGAGGGGGGGGGAAGATTTGTCCTCATTGATCAGTGGGCCCAGATACTGGAAAAGAGACTGGATCTTGGTAAGACTGACTTCCACTTGATGTTTGGAATGATCCCAAACCAGTCTGCCGCCCAGGTAGGGAAATACCTGCACCCCTGTTTTCCTTAGAAATGCCGCTGCCATGCATTTCATTTAAAAACTTGCGGGGGCTGCTAACAGGCTAAAGAGCCAGATTGCAAATTGATGAGTGCTGTGGACAACAAATCTTCAGACCTTCCTGTGACTCTGGTGGACAGCCACATGAAAATATGAATCCCTCAAGTCGAAGCCTACATACCAGTTACCAGGAGAGGATATTGGAAGCCAGGGTGACCATGCAAAATGTTTTCATCCTTCTGTATCTGTTTGAATCAATCAGGTCCAGAATTTGGCTAAGACCTCCTTTTGCCACTGGAATCAGAAGACAGCTGGAATAGCAAACTTTCCCCGATGGAGAGGAGGCACCTCTTCTGTAGCTCCCACTTGGAAAAGAGACCGTACTTTTTGGAGAAGAACAGACTCATAGAATGACCCTTGAAGAGGGACTAGGAGAGGGTTGGGAGAGAGGGATAAATATAAACTGCAGGATGTATCCCAGTTCCCCGGTGCTTAGAATCCATCAATCTGTGGTAATGAGAGGCCAAGCATGTGGGAAGCAGCATAAACTGCTGGAAAAAATAGGGATTGGAGAACCTGTAATATGGTGAGCTGTCCTCAACAAAACAGTCAAACTGCCTGCCTAGATACTGCAGCCTGTCTCAAGGAATGCACATTAGAAAAAAGAGGAAGAGGTGGTGTTGCTGTTCTCCTGTGTGTCTTGGTCCATTTTCCAAACTGATCCAGGTGCTTAAGTGGGTAGGTTGGGTGTCTCTGAAGAGGCTGAGGGCAGAACTGCTTCCTTGTAGGAAGAGGTGTGTAAATATCCAAGAATTTCAACATCGCTCTGGAATCCTTGAGACTATCTAAGGCCTCATCAGTCTTTTGAGAGAATATGGTAGGACCTTAAAAGGGAAGATCCAGGATTGGCTGCTGAACGTCTGGTGGGAGACCAGATGATTGCAGATGCCAACATCTGCCCATAGTTAGTATGGACACCTTAACTCTAGACACCAAGTCAGCTCAGTTCAAAGCTGCTTGCAGGGAAGTTCTAGCCACTAGTTTATCGTCCTCTATTCTGGCCTGAAAACTATGCCTACTATCCTCTGACAACTTGTCCAAGAACTTCAGAGTGTTGTCCCACATTGAGAAATTGTATCTAGCTAATAAAGCCTGCAGAGTGGAGATATGATACTGAAGCCCAGAAGTGTTCTCTCTTCTACCCCAAAGGACAAAGAAACAAAAATGTGATTCTTCATTCCCTGCTAATAATACCACTAAGGAACCTGGCAAAGGGTGAGTGTAAAAATGTTCATATCCTCGAAAAGGGACATGATATCTCCTCTCAGTTCTCTTAGCTGTTGGGGATAGAAAAGTGCCAGTGTTAGCCAAATGTACTTTTGAAGGCTCCAGAATGGCCTCATCAGGCAGACTCACTCATCTGAAAAACCCTGCTGAACTTAGAATATCCACTAGTCTATGGAAGCTCTCCTGAACCAACTTGAATGTCAAGAGAGCTAGGAACTTTCTTTAACATTCTTGAAATTGTCATGGACAAGAAAGGAATCCCCAGACATTGTGAGCTAATCTAGTGATGAGAAGGATGAGTTCAAAGAGATTAAGTTTAAACCTCCTATAATGGTGAGACTTCTGGTGGAGCTTGTGTTTCTTGCTTGATACTGACATCAATGTCAAACACAGGAGCCTTAATGTGTTCATGGGATTTGGCTCAGAGCCTGCTAGGTGACTTTGCAGCAGAAGGAATGGGAAAGGCCGTGAATGGGAGGTATGCCCCAAGAGTTCCAAAAAGGCCAGTGCTGTGTCATGGAACTCTAGCCATAACTGCTCCATGGGTCTTGGTCTTTGGAACATCTTCCAAAATCAGACAATTCCAGGACCGGGATCTTCCCAATGATGATGATGTCTGTCAAAGCCTCCTATCCCAGGAAGATGGTGCCTAGGAGCCAACCTCAGTCTCTGAAGAGGAACTGAAGTCGTTTACAGGCCATAGCTGTGCTGTGCCCCTTGGTGGCAGAGATGGAGAATGTCTGGCTGGATGCTGGTCCTAGGAACAATATACTGGGTTTATCCCTCGACTGGACAGGATGAGAAAGAGTTGGACGTTCTTAGGACTTGACCGTCAATGGTACTGTGATCTGCTGTTCCTGCCTTGAAGTAGCACAGGACCCTTCTACTGGCAGCGAGTTTGCCAGAGCCTGGGGAAGGACCAGTACTAATAAGAGTTGGCCTTGATGGCCACAGAGCCAGTGCTGAAGCTGACAACTTGAGCCAGAGCTAAGCAGAGGTCAGTACTGGGGAGCATCACCTACCTGCCTTATCTACTGTTCTGCTGGTAGATGGCACTAGGTATCTCAATCTCCTGTCAGGATCAGATCTACTGAACGGTGCTCACCAGATAGCTTGCGCTGTTCCTCAGCAGTGGAGAAAGGAATCAGTGCTTTCCTTTTGAGGGTCTTCTCTAGGGGAAAATGGCAATGACCAGGGTATTCTTAGCCAAGCCATACTCGGCACCTGTACCAAGGAGGAAAGACATGGTGACCAGAAACAGCTCAATTCACTACCTACAGATAATGCTTCTCCTGTTTAATAAATTAGTCTTAAAATAGAAAATGTGTTTTGATATATTATTTTTTTCTAATGTATCCAGCACATTTAAGGTAGTTTTATTTAATAACAAATTAAAATGCTGTTTTTGTACATTTTTAATTAAGTTAGAATTTCCATCCAAATAGAGCTTGACATAAGTAGCAAGTAAAAAATTAATCATCTACTTCAACATCAAGATATATAATTGCTTAAATAAATATGTATAGATATGTTGTAGCCTCCTGGTTAACAAAACAAACAAAGCACTAAATTTAATGAAAATGCCATATTTAGTTGCAAATCAAAATGTTTTTTTACTAACCAATGAAAATCAACCTTTCTTTAGGAAAATAACTATGCAAATGCAAATGCAAAATACAATTAAAATAAATTATTTAAATCAAGGTTTCCTGTTTGGTGATTTGAATTATTAAAATTGGTGATTTAAACCGCTTTGATTTAAATCAATCCACCCTACTCAAAATCAAGCATTACTAAACTGAGGAAATTTAGAATAAAATTTAAAAGAAATCCAAACACGTTTACGTATAGAAAAGCAAATTTACAGAAACAAACCTTCACTCCAGCCAGTAACAATGCCATGCAATAAGCATACAAGTATGGATGACTGCATAACAGTGTTTATAGTACCAGAATAGATTATACAGCTGTCTAAAAGAAACAAGGATTTTCCCCTCCCCTCATGGTGTAAATCTACAGGGTAGATTTAAGATAGTTTGAGTACCATGGCTGTGTATTTCCATATTTTAACTTCTTCTAACTTTAAGTCTGAATTTCCTAGGTGGTTGAGGATAATTCCAATGGCCCTGTAATTTTTTTACTATTATATTACAGATATATACAGATATGCCAATACAACAGCTTTTAAATTGTAATTTTCTTGATGTTTTTTAAATTAAAAACAAACCATACATGAACAAGAAACGCCAAAGAGAACATTACCATGTTGATTTTTATATGTGGTACCAACCTCCCTCCTTGCCCCCAACATTCCTTCACATGATTCCCTCTTGAGTTCCCTTTCCCAGCATTTCCCAAACTTTTCTGCACACCATCCTCAAACATCCCACCCCATCCCACCCTCCCTGTTCTGTAACTCTAGTATAATGTATAGTTTTTAAAAAAAATGGTAAGGGCCAACATTTTCCCTTAAGCAGCTTGGCTTCACTCCCATTAGAACGCGGTGACCATTCTGAAAGGGCATTTTGCTAATGGAAGCTCTGTAGGTTCACTGTCATTAGGAAGAATAGATTATGAAAAATATCAATTTTTAAATTTTACCTGACTGCGCCACAGCACTTTGAGACTATCTGGCATAGTGCTGCAACATCTAACGATCCTGTAGCAGAATACTTGGGGCTTTTACTAAAGTAATTTTATACTGTTCAGTGCTAGGAAAGGAGACTGCTGGGTCGGAGGAGATAGGAAGAGCTTTTAAAAACTTCAATTCCTGTCTTTCAATCCTATCTTTCAAATTCTTAATTACATATTCCAGAGAACATTACAAAGAGATCATTTTAAATCACAACACTCAATTATTACATCAAATTGTTTACATTATCAGTTTAACAACCAATATATACACAAACATGTACTGCTAAAAGTATTTAAAAAAGGAAATAGTTAAACTACAGTACTTATGTGATCATCTAGTAGTAAGTCATAAATGAAAGCATAAATAGAGTAATTATTTTTAATGGAGAAAAAAGTACAAAGTTTGTTTATACAAGGTTCTGGTTCTCCTCCAAGCTTCAGGTTCCAGCCTGAAAATAACTTTTTAAAACAGCTGGCATACTTTTTTTTTTTTGGATGGGGGGGAGGGGTTGCTCTACCAGTGAATATGATTTTTCTGCAGACATGCACAAGTCATGGCTTGTATCCCATGTTTTCCTGAAGGAGCTATTCCTTTGTGGGCATCTGAGCGCTATATTCAGAAATGTAAAGAAGCGTTCAGGAAGAATCAAGTTACTAGTATTTCTGAACAAAGACAGCAACACTTAACTTTTGGTTTTATTTCCATCTTCAGCTTCTGAAGAAAACAAGATACCATCAGACCTGTGCAAATAGAATAATTCCCAAAACAATCATGACAAAACAAAGCCAAGATGAGCTCAAAATGTTACAGCTCCAAGATTAGATTGTCACAAATATGTTCTTATGGTAAGAGGAATGATTCCTCACCTATAGACTCCAGTACTTTTCAAATACAGCATTCTCTCACTGTTTTCCCTCCCCTTCGAAGACACTTTGAAAGATGACAGTAAGGAAACCTTTCTTCTGAACCAAAAGTCAATTGCCCAAGAGGTCCTATTCCTCCCCACAGCGAAGTAACAAAGCAACAGCATCGATGGTCTCAACATAGCTCTAATAAAAGGCTATGTTAAATAACTGTCTATTGGAGGTACTTAAATGGCCCCCCATCACCGCAGTGTACGAGTCCCTCAGAAGCTATAAAGTATCTGTCTTCATCATAATCCTGTGAGCTGGGGGAATTTTTATCATCTCCATTTTACAGACGGGGAATTGAAGCAGAGAGAGATTAAGGCCCAGATCCATAGGGAGATTAGGTACCTAAAGACCACATTTAGATGCTAGTGCGATTAGCAAAACCTGCACTAAGATACTGCTTAACCCTGTAGTGATGGAGAACCTTAAAATCATTAAGTGCCTAAATTTCCAGAATACCCTAACCACTGGACTATGGGATATTGAGACGTGGATCTCTCTCAATTTCTCCTGTTGAAGACGTTTCATTCTGTATAAATAATTAAATATACACTGGACCAGAGATAGAATGACTCTATAATCCAGTATTTAGGGCATTCACCAGAGGTGTGAGAAAACCCCTGTTCAAATCCCTTCTCCTCAGCAGGCAGATAGATGAACTAAACTGGGGTCTACCACACTCTGGGTGAGTTCCCTAACCAGTAGACTAAAGATTATAAGGGAGGCCACCACTGACGTTGCCTCTGTCTCCTCCTCCCCCTTCCCATCCCTGCTGTTTTGTGTGCAGTTAGGTGTGTGCCACAACTGTTCTTGCAAGAAATGGCTTAGGCATAGACACCTGCCCTCCAGGAAAGGGTTCACAGCTGTGGATCTCAAGCACAGACAAACACCTCCCTCCAGTCCAGACTTAGGCACGTATCTCCATGAGAGGGATGGCATCTGATTCATAGATTCCAAGGCCAGAATGGACCATTATGATCAGCTCATCTGATTTCCTGTTAGACCATAGAACTTCCCCAAAATAACTACTAGAGCAGATCTTTTAGGAAAATCTCCAATCTTGATTTAAAAATAGCCAGTAATCTACCATGACCCTTGGTAAATTGGTCCAATTGTTCATTATTCTCTGTTAAAAATGTATGACTTATTTCCAGTCTGAATTTGTCTAGCTCCAACTTCCAGCCACTGGATTCTGTTATGTCTTTCTCTACTAGACTGAAGAGCCCATTATTAAACATCTGTTCTCCATATAGGTACTTACAGACTATAATCAAGTCACCACTTAATCTTCTCTTTGTTAAGATAAACAGACTGAGCTCCTAGAGTTTACTGTTATAAGGCCGGATTTCTAATCCTTTAATCATTCTTGTGGCTCTTCTCTGAACCTTCTCCAATTTATCAACATCCTACTTGAATTGCGGACACCAGAACTAGACAGAGTATTTCAGCAGTGGTCACACAAGTGTCAAAGAGAGATAAAATAACCTCTCTACTATTCCTACTCTAGATTCCTATGTTTATGCATCCAAAGTTTGCATTAGCCTCTTTTGAGGGTCTGAAATCAGAATTAACAGAAAGTTCAACAGAAACAGAAGAAAAATCTTCACATCTTAGCAGCAAGGAGGACACTGCCTGAGTTTATCTATCCCACCTGGATCTATTAGTTCCATATCAAGCCCTTTACCTGCAAGGGACTCTCAATCTTGATTGCTTTCAGGAGCCAAGGCCTCTGCAGGGCTTTCCCACCGACTGCAGCTCTTCTCCCAGCAGAAGCATGCAGCTCATTGCAGGCTAGGCCTCCTGCAGATATCTGGGAGGTCCCTCCCTAAATTCCTTTCCCTCGGAGTTCTCCTGCTCTGTTCCCTTAGGAACCTCCTCTCTCTTAACTCTGGTATCTTTTATCAGGTTCCGGTGCTCATTCACCTATTAGCTGCCAACCCCAGATATACAATACATATGGATTCACACTGCTCTGAGGCAAAACACAAGAATTCTCCTTCCTCACTAATGGCTAATGAAATGCCTGAAACAACTAATCAACATCTATATGTAGGGTGACCATATTTCCCTATGCTGAATACGAGACACCTGGTAAAATTATTCATATTCAAGTGAGTTCAACAGCAATCAATCAGAACTATGCAGTCCAAACATTCAAATTAACATCAAATTGACTGAGCTCCCGTTAAAAAGAAATACTGAGTAGTTGGATTCTTTATATTTACCTTCTTATCTTTAAGGCTTTAGGGTTCACACTGGGAGGGGTGACACATACACATTCCTGTACACACACCTCACACGGTGGGGTGACAGACTGACCCGACCTTCCCTACCCAGGGCTCTCCGGCCTCCATGCCTGGCTGGGCCCCCGGAACTGACCTGCCTCTCCTGGTACTCGGTGCCATGCAGGGGCGGCTCTAGGCACCAGCGCGCCAAGCAGGCGCTTGGGGCGGCCGTTTCCCGGGGGGGCGGCATTTGGCTCCGGTGGAGCTCCCGCCGGCATGCCTGCGGCAGGTCCACCGGAGCCCGGGACGAGCGGACCTGCCGCAGGCATGACTGCGGCGGGTCCCGTCTTCCCGCGCCTCCGGTTGAGCTCCCGCAGGCATGACTGCGGCAGGTCCGCTCGTCCCGGGCTCCGGTGGACCTGCCGCAGGCATGCCGGCAGGAGCTCAACCGGAGCCGCGGGAAGAGGGGACCCGCCGCGGGACCGGGGAAGGGCGGCGCAGCGCTCCGCGCTGCTTGGGGCAGCCAAATTTCTAGAGCCGCCCCTGGTGCCATGTCTTCCCACGGCAATACATGGAGGAGGGCACTCAGGGTAACATGCCACTCACCTCCAGATTTCTGCCAGGTTTCACGCCAGAACGTGGCCAGCAGCAGCCTTTCGGCACTATGCAGGAAGGAAGGGATGGGAGCTACTTTCAGCTGCAGGGGAGCAGGACGCAGGGAAAAGATAACCTGGCCCGTGTCTTTGCAGAGCTCATCTCTCCTTCCTCCCACCCCATGTGGCTGGAAGCAACTTGTCCCTTCCTGCCAAAGGCAGCTAACATCTCCAGGCTACTGCTGGCCCCTGACATAACCAAGACGCCCCCTGTCCCCTGGCTACAGTGCAGCCAGGAAGGCGTTAAGCCCTCAGGATGCAGAAGAGAAGAATGAGGGGGCATTTGATAGCTGCTTTCAACTACCTGAAAGGGGGTTCCAAAGAGGATGGATCTAGACTGTTCTCAGTGGTAGAAGATGACAGAACAAGGAGTAATGGTCTCAAGTTGCAGAGGGGGAGGTTTAGGTTGGATATTAGGAAAAACTTTTTCACTAGTAGGGTGGTGAAGAACTGGAATGGGTTACCTAGGGAGGTGGTGGAATCTCCTTCCTTAGAGGTTTTTAAGGTCAGGCTTGACAAAGCCCTGGCTGGGATGATTTAGTTGGGTTTGGTCCTGCTTTGAGCAGGGGGTTGGACTAGATGACCTCCTTAGGTCCCTTCCAACCCTGAGATTCTATGATTCCACCAGAGCCCAGGGAACCTGACTTCAGGGGCTTCAGCGAACCTGGCCAGAGAGGTGGCTCAGCAGGGAAGAGTGCCTAGGGGACGGGGCAGCCCGGCGCTCCCTGGGAGCAGGACCAGTGAGGGGGAGGAGAAAGAGGATGGTAAGCTCCTACCCCAGGGGCTGCTGTGGAGCCTGCAGGTTCAGGTCATGAAGAGACTGGAAATTGCTTCTTTTCCGCACCACTCCACAGCTTAACTGAGGGGCAGAGAGGTTTTTCTGTGCCAGCGCTGTGTGGGGCTCTGGCTTCTCCTGGCCAGTGCCCCAGGCCAGAGGGTTTGGGGCTTTCCCGGGGTGCCGGGCCAGCCAGAGGCAGTGGGAGAAGGAAGGAGCCTGCCGGCCAGAGTGTTGGTGAGCTGATCACTCCCACCAGGGACTGGTTCTCCACACAGCGCTGGGAACGGGATGCTCCCCACAGGAGGGGATATGGAGGAGCAGCGGGGCTGGAGTGGGGACAAAGGGGCAAAGCACAGAGAGGACAGCGAAAGGCATAGCACGTAAGGGCCAATGGGTGGGCACCTGGTTCCTGCCTGCAATCACCACCTACCACAGCTTGCAGTGAACAGCCAATGCTGGCCAGAAATGGGACGGGGCCCTGCTGGCCGAGAGCTGGCATGCAATGGGGGCTGCGCTGACGGACCGGTGGGGGAGCAGCCAGCCCCACACACTGCATCTTCACCACACCACCAGCCTTGCATACTCACCCCCATCATCGGCCACTGGACCCTCCCATTCACTGCTGGTGGGCGGGTGGCTGGCTAGCAGGGAACCAGCCAGCAGCCAGTACTGATGGGGGGGAGACAGAAAATACAGGATAATTTGCTTGTTTTTAAGAAAAAGTTGGGACACTCTCAGGAGGGCTTAAAAACGGGACACCTGGTCACCCTATCTATGACAATGGTGCTTGCTGCAGCTTCCTTATAAACCACACTTTTTCTTGGTGTGTGTGACCTGACCAGAAGTGAAAGTTAATCTGAAGGTGACCTGTTCCACAAAATCTGTAGGACTAGAGACTATGGATGGTTGCACCTCTTGGACTCTCAGAGTGCCACAGAAGAGACAGAAAGAGTAAAAAGTCTAGGTCTCCTCTGAGGACCAGGAACCCTATGCAGTTTACCAGAATGAAAGAGGGGATACCTATTCTCCAAGATAAAAAGAAAAAACTATGTAGGTAGTGGAAGACTTGAAGTTTCAGGGCACAGTGGAATTAAGAACAGTCCCTGGACTGGGAATCTCTGTTAATTACTGAAGGGAGTAATCCAAAGAAGTCTGGAAATATCAAGAAGCAGAGTGAGACAGGGAACTGACATTAGTGCTAGGGCCTTCCTCCCTGGAGCACTTGCAGCAAAAAACCTGCCACTGAAGCAGTATAGACGGTCTCCACATCTTCTTTTCTCTCTGACTAACCTGATCCTTCATTTGCTGAAAAGGAATTATCTGGGTAGCTGAAGTAGTGTGAAAATCAAGAAATCAGATCCCATCTCTGGAAAGGCCCCAAAATGCTTAAAGAAACCAAAGAACAATCAACTAACCCCCCCTTCTTCATACTGCTGCAGGAAGACAAAAACATGGGAGATGAGATTGCTCTTAGTGCTGAGGCCCCTGAAGCCACTGCACCACTAGAGGCAAGAAACCTAAGAATAGGGAAAATTCCTATCCCTCCAGAACTCCTTCAGACAACAATATCTCCCTATCAGAAATGCAGTTAGGCTGGGGGGGAAAAATAATTCTAAATCCTGTCTGGACACAAAGTAGCCCTCAGGGAGAACTCACGAGAAACTTTTGCCTTCTCGTACAGAGGCAGAAAACTAGGCTCCAAATATGAGTGCAATAACTCAAAAGTACTAAGAAGAGTAGCTGACAAACCATCAAAAAAATTTTCAAGAATAATCTCTGCCACCAAAGCACAGGAAAAGGGGAAAATGTTGATATCGTACTGAACAATGGGAGAGTGTGTGAAATTCAAACACATTCTTTACTACAAATAGTTATTCTAGCTCTACCTGTGAACATTAGCTACTACAGTTTAAAACCAAACATTTTAAACTTAATATTGACACTGAAAGGCATCATGTGTGCATGACTGAAAACTAGTAATTTGTTTTCTCTTTTTATCTATCTGATATTTGGTTTAGACTTACAGTTGTTGGGAGGAACTTAAAACTATAAAATATTTTAAAGTAGTTTTAAAATTACTTTTAGTCAGGGGTACATTTTACCTTATAAAACACTCTGATCTATAAGCAGCAGAAAAGAAAAAAGCACCATATTTCTCTCAAATTTTATATTAGTCAAAACAGCAACTTTACACTGATTAAAGTCTTAAGCAATACAAAAAGGAAAAATACAACTACCCAGGTTCCCCCTTCCATCAACTTCACTAGGAAAAAAATGATGCTATATTAAGGAAACTTGTGGGAACAAAACTGGCTATGGGAAAACATCCACATCTCAGAGTTCTAAGGATAACTTACAAGCAAATAGTGTCCTGAACAGGTTAATCAAGCAAACACATTATGCATATCCCATGGAAACCAAAGCAGCGTTCTAATTTTAATACTCTACATTTAGTCTATTTGAATTCATTTACACTAAAAGTTTCTAGAATCTTCTGTCTAAACTTTACGCACAAAGTATTTTGGAAGATCACTTTTGATATAGGTTTAATCCTGCTGCTTATTAAACAAAAAACAAGTTCATTACATTAACTCACCACACTTAATCTTTATTATTGCTCAGCTTTGCCTATCACAGATCAATTCTTAGAATGAACAATAATGAATAACTGACAGGCAATTTTTTCTGTTATTTTACAGGATTTTTGTGTGTGTCACCTGGGGGGATATGTCTGACTGTATACTGATTCTAGCTATAATGAGCAAACACTTGTCTATCAGATGTGATATTTTATGGTTCACTCCTGTAACTCTCTTTTACATAATAATATGGTAATACTTAAAGTTTATGAAACTGGAAGCTGATATAAACAAGCTCAGTAGCTTTGTAATTCTGACTGGAAACCACTACTTTCTAGCTACAGTTATAAATGAAAATAAGCTTAATTAAACCAAAGCAGTTATCTCCTCCTCCCAGAGGTTATTTTATGGGCACTTCTGAAAAGTAAATATAATTTCTAAGCATTTTCTTAATACTTTTAGATAATTGTTTTTTAATCTCCCACTTACCTTCCAGGAGTTGGCTAAACCAATATAGATGATAAGCATGTTTGTTTGCTTGTGAACAGCCTGACAGCAGGAAATCTAGATGGGACTTTTCACACTCAGCACCTCCTCTGATGATGATTCTAGCCA
Organism: Mauremys reevesii; assembly: GCF_016161935.1. Taxonomy (NCBI): domain Eukaryota; kingdom Metazoa; phylum Chordata; order Testudines; family Geoemydidae; genus Mauremys; species Mauremys reevesii. The sequence continues at coordinate 52,496,477 of NC_052632.1, read as the reverse complement.
CAGATCAGATTATCCACAGATGAGGAATGAAAAGTTAGTCTACCACACTAATCAAAGTTTCATACATACTGACCTTCCCACTCCGAGTACCATGTCCATAAAGGAATCCTGGTAAAAGGAATGTAAATTTTTGTGTGTCTTAGCTAGTCAACACTAGATATTATAGGGTAAAGACAGAAAGAGTAACCGTCATCAAGGCTGGTAAGGGCAGCAGCCTACACCTGGAATAACCAACCCATAATAGACTTAGGCCTGGTCTACACTAGGCGTTTAAATCGGTTTTAGGAGCGTAAAACCGATTTAACGCCAAAACCGTCCACACTAGGAGGCACCTTATATCGATTTTAATGGCTCTTTAAACCGGTTTCTGTACTCCTCCCTAACGAGAGGAGTAACGCTAGTATCGGTATTAACATATCGGATTAGGGTTAGTGTGGACGCTGATCAACGGTATTGGCCTCCGGGAGCTATCCCACAGTGCACCAGTGACCGCTCTGGACCGCAATCTGAACTCGGATGCAGTGGTCAGGTAAACAGGAAAAGCCCCGCGAACTTTTGAATATTTCCTGTTTGCCCAGCGTGGAGCTCTGATCAGCACGGGTGGCGATGCAGTCCGAAATCAAAATAAAAAAAGAGCTCCCGCATGGACCATGCGGATGTGATCGCTGTAAGGGCAGGCAAATCTGTTCTATCAGCGCTCCGTTACAGAAGATGAAATTCAGAATCCTTTTTTAAAAATCTCCAGACAGACGCCATAGCAGGGACTCAGCGCACTGCAGCGTGACAAGCGTAACGGAAAGCCAAAGAATCAAATGGACGCTCATGGACAGGAGGACTGAAGCTATCCCACAGTTCCTGCAGCCTCCGAAAATTATTTGCATTCTTGGCTGAGCTCCAAATGCTTCTAGGGTCAAACACAGTGTCCGCGGGTCAGGGCATAGCTTGGCAATCTACTCACCCACCCACCCCCAGAAGAGAAAGGTAAAACAATCCTCTGACTCTTTTACATGTCACCCTATCTTTACTGAATGCTGCAGATAGACGCGATAGTGCAGCACTCAACACCAACATCCTTGCTCCCCCGCCATGGGCGGCTGATGGTACAATATGATGGAAATCCATCCTCATCATCAGCATCAGCTGATCGTACAAAAAGCTGGAAATCCATCCTCATGATCAGCCTCAGCTGATGGTACAAAAGGACTGGTAACCGTCCTCGTCATCAGCCTATTGGCCCTAATTTTTTCTGGTGGATGGATGGTGCAATATGGCTGGTAACCATCCTCATCATAGCAACAGGGGGCTGAGCTCCATCAGCCCCCACCCTTCATGTGTAAAGAAAAGATTCAGTTGCCCCTGGACTAGCAGTGGGATGCTGGGCTTCTCTCCTACACACTGCTTAATGTCCTGTCTGGACTATCATAGCAGCTGGAGGCTGCCTTCCACTCATTTCTCACTAACAAGTCAGTGTGTCTTATTCCTGCATTCTTTATTAATTCATCACACAAGTGGAGGGACAATGCTACGGTAGCCCAGAAAGGCTGGGGGAAGAACGGAATCAACAAGGTGGGGTTGTTACAGGAGCACCCCCTGTGAATAGCATACAGATAATAATTTCTGCAGGCTCTGACACAGAGCAGCTGTGCTCTCTGGTTCTATGATACGGTGGTTCTGTAGCACACTTGCCTATATTAGGCAGCACTGATTCTATTTTTAGAAACCAAAAAGGAGGGATTGACTCAGGGAGTCATTCCCAATTTTTGCGCCCCTGGCTGATCGGCCAGGGGCACTTATGACAGCAGCTAATGGTACAAAACGATGGAAAGTGCAATACGGCTAGTAACCAATCTTGGCTTTTGCGCCCCTGGCTGATTGGCCAGGGGCACTAGCAGCAAATGGTACAAAAGGACTGGTAGCCATGATCATCCTCAGTTCCAATTTATGGAAGGGTTTGGATGGTGCAATATGGCTAGTAACCATCTCTGCTGTCATGCAAAAGCAAAAGCATGCTTCTGTGTAGCGCTGCTGAATCGCCTCTGTGAGCGGCATCTAGTACACATACGGTGAGAGTCACAAACGGCAAATCAAGCTCCATGATTGCCATGCTATGGCATCTGCCAGGGCAATCCAGGGGAAAAAGGCGCGAAATGCTTGTCTGCCGTTGCTTTCCCAGACGAAGGAGTGACTGACGACATTTACCCAGAACCACCCGCGACAATGATTTTTGCCCCATCAGGCACTGGGATCTCAACCCGGAAGTTCCAAGGGGGGAGGCTGCGGGAACTATGGGATAGCTAGGAATAGCTACCCACAGTGCAACGCTCAGAAATCGCTAGCCACGGACCATGGACGCACACCACCGATTTAATGTGCTTAGTATGGCCGCGCTCCACCCGATTTTATAAATTCTGTTTTACAAAACCGGTTTATGCAAATTCGGAATAATCCCGTAGTGTAGACGTACCCTTATTTTAACATTTCCTGTAAGAGGTCTAGAATGACTAGGAAAGGAGCATTCTTAACTCCCAAGGCATGACAGTCACAACAAGAAAAGAAAGCCAACCATATATAAAAGTGTAAAATGCTCATACACTTTACAAGGTTCTAAATTAATTGTATCATCTCAGAAAAGGGACCTATTTGACCAACTCATGGCCAAAACGCTGTAAACTAATGTATATTCCGCCATGTCCTGAGATAGTGAGTAGCAAGTTGTATTTTAGCTATTCTATGTTTTCTAGCAGCCCTTAGTTTGCAGGTGTGCAGTTCATTAGGGACCCATCCTAAACACTCCTACTCATTTAAAAAATCCTCATTGACACAAGTATTCCCATTTAAATTAATTACACTCCGTTATGGCAAGCAATGACATAACTAACATACCAGTTTATAATTGTATTTGCTCTATACTTATCTATGAGTAACACCTGATGCACACCATTCAAATCTAAATTAAGTAAAAAATTTACTCATTTAAAATGATAAACCTAAAGTATATACTATTTATATTATATGGATTTCCACATTTTGGTCCCAACCCTGCAAACACTTAAACACCTAAAAGATCTTTTTTTTCTTTTGTTATATTTTGAAACATTTTATAAGTCTCACCTGCATAAATAGATTAATTAAACTAAATATAAAAATTCAAAAAAATTTCCAGGGTGGATTTGATTTAAATCAAATTGATTTAAATCACTAGTCAGGAAGACTCGATTTAATCATGGATCTCTACATAAAAGTGCATTCTTGTTGGTTGTTATAACCTTAATACAGGGGTTGTCAATCTCTGGAACGCACTCACCAGGGTAAGCACCCTGGCGGGCCGGGCCAGTTTGTTTACCTGCCACGTCTGCAGGTTCAGCCGATCGCGGCTCCCACGGGCCTCGGATCGCCGTCCCAGGCCAATGGATGTGTGGGAAGCAATGCAGGCCGAGGGATGTGCTGGCCGCAGCTTAATACATATTCTTCACAACTCAGAGATAAATGTAGGTTTTATTTTTAGAAGGTACATACACTATACATTTTTAAGTGATTTTGAAATCTTTTCAGATTAGTTTTACAGCTATATCAGAAAATGAATGATTGTTTGGTGACTTCATCTACCAAAGGTAACGGAAGCAGATATTTATGAAATCACTGAGAGGTGAACTATCTCCAATTCAACAGGTTAATCAGAAATATTTGGAGGATTTTCTTACCATGGTGTATTAGGAGGAAAAAATCACCAGACAAACATTTAAATTGTTTTATTTAACTAAAACAACATCATTATGTATTCTGGATTTTTTTCTTCAACAGCAAACATAAAATAGTTTAACAAAACAAGCATATGAATTTTTGAATTTAGTTAAACATTCAGGTTTTTTTTAAATCAGGTTTGTTTTTGTTAAAATTATTTTTAACTAAAATAGTTAAATGAAATATTTAAAAAAAAATTAAATCAACTGTCAGCCAGGTCAACATGAGAAACTTAAAATACTGGCTTCTGCAGCTAACTCAGTCGCCTTCACCTTCATTTTCCCGTTTGTTCATAATCTGGAAAAGAAAAACAACCTTTCGTGCTTTTTCAGATCCCAAATGATTTCTCAATTTGGAATGAATTAATCCAAAGGATGAAAATATTCTTTCTACACCAGCAGAAGAAGCTACTGATGTTAAAAGTGAGATCATCACTTCAACAGGCTCTGAATCCAAGTGCTTAAGTGACTTGCACCAGTTCACTGGTGTGACTTTCTTTAAAACATCATCAGCAAACATATATTTCTTGAATGGTTCTTATTCCTGAACTGGGTCTCTTTTACGGTTTGCTGCCATTAGAGGTTTTCCCTTCTAGTGAGTGAATGGTATGTAGATCTCAAATCAATGAAGGCTACACTCAGAAAACCCCAAGACTTCTGGAATATGCTGCTCAAACAGTTTCACTTTTGCTTCTACTCCCTGTCCCTCCCTTCTCCCATTATCTCCAAATTTCTTCTCCTTGTCCAGATCTATTCCACCCCAACAATCTTCTATTAATTGAATGTTGTTGCTCTTTTAAGACTTCTAAGCACATGCTCCACACTTCGTCCGTCTCAGATTTTGGAAGGCACTTCAGATTCTTAAACCTTGGGTCAAGTGCTGTAGCTATCTTTAGGAATCTAACATCGGTACCTTCTTTTCATTTTGTCAAATCTTCAATTAAATTGTTCTTAAATCGAACATGGGTCATCATCCAAGACTGCCATAACATGAAATAAATGGCAGAATATGAGTAAAACAGAGCAGGAGAAATACTAGTCTCCCCCAAGGAGTTCAGTCATAAACGTAATTAACATTTTTTTAACAAGAGTCATCAGCATGGAAGCATGTCCTCTGGAATGGTGGCTGAAGCATGAAGGGGCATATGAATATTTAGCATACCTGGCACATAAATACCTTGCAATGCCTGCTACAATGGTGCCATGCGAACACCCGTTCTTACTTTCAGATGATATTGTAAATAAGAAACAGGCAGCATTATCTCCCATAAATGTAAACAAACGTGTTTGTCTTAGCAATTGACTGAACCTGTAGTGAGACTGAGTGGACTTGTAGGCTCTAAAGTTTTACATTGTTTTGTTTTTGAGTGCAGTTACATAATTAAAAAAAGCTACATTTGTAAATTGCACTTTCAGGAGAAAGAGATTGCACTACAGTACTTGACTGAGGTGAACTGAAAAATACTATTTCTTTTGTTTATCATTTTACAGTGCAAATATTTATAATAAAAACAACAATATAAAGTGACCCTGGTACACTTTGTATTCTGTGTTGTAACTGAAATCAATATATTTGAAAATGTAGAAAAACATCCAAAATATTTAATAAATTTCAATTGGTATTCTATTGTTTAACAGTGAGATTAATCCTGTGATTAATCACAATTAATTTTTTAATTGCAACTTTTTTTTTTAATTTATCGCATGAGTTAACTGGGATTAATTGACGGCCCTACTTCTTTCACCTCCAGCTTGCTAGGAAATGTCAACCTTTCCTTCCAGGTGAGGAGTACTATAATTCACTGTATCTGAAGCTGAATGTGAAGACAATGCTCTGGCTCTAGCTGGTACAGGGTGTGTCTGCCCACCTCTTCCAAGGCCTAGGTCACCATGAGCATGAGAGCCAGTGCTCCAGTTCATCCACTGGCTCACAGTCAGTTTCAGATCCCTGTTTAAAGCCTCAGTCCCAATCTACAAAGCAGCTAAAGGATCAAGTCTCAACTATATTAAATGCTGAATTTCAATCTATGAACTACAAAGACAGTTGCATTGGACAACACAGAGCACAAAACATGTGAGAGCTGGGGACAAGGAATTCTTGGTTGAGGAGATCTGGCTGTGAAACAAAACTTCCAAAGGAGATTAGGTTAATTCAGAATCTGACTGTCTTTAGGAAATGCTGTAAAACTTTCCTCTTCAAAAAAGCTTTTTCCCCATAGCAAAAATGACACTCACAACACAAACACCTCCAACTACCCAAAGACCTGCAAATTAAAATAAAAAACCCAACACTATTAACACAAATAAATTAATAAACAAACAAATAAACAAATTACACACACACACACATCCCCAAGTAGAGATATTACTCTCAAAAGGGAGGAGAACCAGAAACTCCATGAAGCACTCTAGGAACTTAGCTACTGATTTTGTTCTGACACTCAGATACTACAGTGATGGACAGCAATATACAACACAAACATATTTACTGGAATGCAATACACACACAAAACTAATATTATGTAAATAAATAGCAAGCAGCTGACAATATATTTTAAGGTAAAAAATAGTTTTTATAAACCTTTACAAAAACTACCATCAGGTACCAATTAAGTAAAAAAGTTTCCAGTCAAGGTAGGGAAACATTACTTCAGTGAACACCATGGGCCCTGCTGTTTACAATTCTCATCCCTGAGGAATTTCCAGCAGCAGTAACATTTCATAACAGATGACGATCTATTCAATTGAGCATTCTCAGTGGAAGAAATTGAATTACTGATTACTAAGGGTCCCAGAAATTCTTGTTTGATTTGTTATTTTCCCTCAGGCTCTTCACTAGCACTCTGAGATAGCCAACACACCACATTCTCTTGCAGTATTTCCATCTAACAGAACTTCCTGCTTCTAGTCTAAAATGCTTTCCCAAGCAGCAAGAAAAACATTTAAAAGTTATTTCAATCATATCTTCAATAACCTAAATATTATAGAGAGAGACAAGGTGGGTGAGGTAATATCTTTTATTAGGACAACTTTTGCTAGAGAAAGAGACAAGCTTTCAAGCTTACACAGAGCTCTTCTTCAGATCTGAGATGGTCCAACAAAAGGTACACCTCTACCCCGATATAACGCTGTCCTCAGGAGCCAAAAAAATCTTACGGCGTTATAGGAGAAACCATATTGTATCGAACTTGCTTTGATCCGCCGGAGTGCGCAGCCCCGCCCCCCCCCCCCCCCGAGCGCTGCTTTACTGCGTTATATCCAAATTAATGTTATATCGGGTCGTGTTATATCAGGGTAGAGGTGTATTACCTCACCCACCTTGTCTTGCTAATATCCTGGGAACAACACAGCTACAACACCATTGTAAATACTATATAGGTAGGCAAATGTAGTCATTATAGCAGAAAGGTACGTCATAGGAACAGAGTGAGACAAGAAAAAAAAGCCAACTAAAAATTTCTATTAAATCCATTGAGAACCAGATTTAAGGAGCTGAAATATATGAGAAAAGGTTATAAGTCATGAAACTAAATACTATCCTCCACTGGCATAACTCAAAAGAATAACATGGCCCATGGTGTCTGACTTATTTTTCTTTTAGGGGCAGGGTGTTATATCTTAAATTGACATTTTAAAACAAAAAATTAAAACCTGTCAATACTAGATGCTAGGTTTGCCAACTTTCTGACTGCAGAAAACTGAACACTATTGCTCTGTCTCTTGCCTGAGGTCATGCCCCTGATCCGCCCTTCTCCAAGGCTCCACCCCGCTCACTCCATCCCCTCTCCCTCCGTTGCTCACTCTCCCCCACCCTCACTCACTTTCACTGGGCTGGGGCAGAAGGTTAGGGTGCGGGATGGGGTGAGGGCTCGGGATGGGGGTGCAGGCTCTGGGGTGAGGCCAGGGATGAAGGGTTTGGCGTGCAGGAGGGGACTCCAGGCTAGGGCCGAGGGGTTCGGAGTGTGGGAGGGGGCTTTGGGCTGGGATAGGAGGTTGGTGGTGTGGGAGGGGGTAAGGGCTCTGGGATGGGGCCAGAAATGAGGGGTTCAGGGTGCCCCAGGTCTGGGGAAGGAGGTTGAGGCGCAGGATGGGGTACAGGCTCCAGGGAGTTTGGGTGTGGAAGTGGGCTCTGGACTGGGGCAAGAGGTTGGGATGCGGGCTCCAGGCAGCGCTTACCTCATGAGGCTCCCGGGAAAACAGCAACACGGCCCTGTGGCTCCTAGGCAGAGGGGCGGCCAAGGGGCTCCACACGCTGCCCCTGTCCACAGGCACTGCCCCCACCGCTCACATTGACCGCAATTCCCAGCCAACGGGAACTGCAGAGCCGGCACACAGGGCAGCGCTTGCACCATGGGCAGAGGCAGCACGTGGAGCCCCCCTAGGCTCCTAGGCTGCACCCAGTGCCTAGGAGCCAGAGGAATATGCCGGCTGCTTCTGGGAGCCACGTGGACCTGGCCACTGCCGCCAACCAGACTTTTAGTGGCCCGGTCAGCTGTGCTGACCGAAGCCACCAGGGTCCCTTTCCGACCGGGCATTCCAGTAAAAAACCAGATGTCTGGCAACCCCACTAGCTACCCAGTACTAACAGTAAATTCACAAACTTAGACTCGGGAAGCATCTACACTGCCCAGCAAATTCAGAATACTAGGGTTAGAATAGCATGGCACACCAAAGTGCTGTGCTGTAATTCCCCCAGGAGATGCTGCAGAGATGAACTAAAAGGTTCCCAGTTCACATTAAGTTAGTCCTCTTCAAACTGGACTACATTACTCTCTGGGGTACGCTGCTATTCACACCCTTGAGGCCAAACTGTTGGGCAGTGTGGACATGCCCTCAGACTTCTGAACCATAGATTGCTTGCTAGCAGTACTTACTAGGAAGCTGGATAATCCTTGCTGACATCGTAATGCATAATACAGAAAAAATATTTGGATCTAATACTGTGTAGTCTCTTTGAAAATAATGCCTTAAAACCTTTACTGATAATTTTGTAAGAACCATTGTAAACTGAACTTCCTCACTACAGAACTGTTCCTGCCAGGTGCTATTTCCTTCTTATCTTCCATTAAAGTCAAAGGGAGACGAAGATGCTCAGCACTTTGCAGGATATGGCCTATCAGTCCTTTAAAGAAAGAAAATGTGTAAAGATTTGATTTATAGAACTACCAGCAATAAAGACACATTTGACGTCGGGATCACTTGTTAAAAACTGATTTAGCTGAGTTTTCTAAATACAACATCTTAGTTTTTACTGGTAACTAACAGTATGGCAGCAATGCAATGAACTCCATCCGATGTACAGTATTTTACGTAAACAAAAATCATGAAAACATACTATGAAAAAGCACTTGAGACAAAAAGAAATTTCAAGACCACGCTTCTTTCAAACAGTAAAATGTCACTTCTACTTTTAACATACTTGTTAGTATCATGAACATATGAAGTTTTAAATAACAGTTTAGGCGTAGCAGTCCTTTTGTATGTTCATAACATGAAAAAGTTTGCTAGTATGAAACAACTTTTGAAAGCATAGTTTATTCCTATAGCACACATCTCTCAGTTACGGTGTCATTAAATACAAGCATATGCATTTTAATTTGTCAGAACAGCCATAGTACATGTCCACATTTACCAAAGTTGTCAACCTCTATTGCCTATTGGTAATTTTCATCCCCCACTTCCTCCTAAAGCATGCACGCACGCACCTGCACACACGCGCGCACACACAACAGTTTGTCCTTACAAGGAAAGCAAGAAATCTATTTTCTGCTAGGTCTGCAACCAATTCGGAGACTGCTAATTAACAAGAATCCAGAAATAACTTGGCAAGGGAATTGAGTCTTCTGTATCACATTGCTTTCAACACTTTTCTTCGCACAAGGCCAGATTCTGATACTCTTTATGAATAGCAGCTTTCTCCACAAAGGGCCCATTGACTTCCTAGGACTACTTGTAGTTTAAGTAAAAACACAACATGTATAAGGGTATCACTAACTGGCACTTAATTACCTCAGAACAATACCTAAATGAACTAACTTTAACCAAACGTATATAACTTCAACCAGATTAGAACACAGACAAAACACCTGGATTGGTATCAGATATATCAAATGATAGATTTTCTTTTATTTTGCTAAAAGAACGAGGCGTACTTGTGGCACCTTAAAGACTAACATTTATTTGTGCATAAGCTTTCGTGGGCTAAAACCCACTTCATTAGATGCATGCAATAGAAAATACAGTAGGAAGATATATATACACAGAGAACATGAAAAATGGGTGTTGCCATACCAACTATAATGACAGTAATCAATTAAGATGGGCTATTATCAGCAGGAGACAAAAAACTTTTGTAGTGAATCAGGATGGCCCATTTCCAACAGTTAACAAGAAGGTGTGAGTAACAGTAGGGAAGGTTTGTTGGAATCCTAGCCTCCCTCCTAGAAGAAGCCCAGTGAGCCACCTATTGACCTCTAGAACACCAAAGGAGATTCCCCCCAATCACTCCCCAGCCAAACCCTGCAATGCCTCTCCTGGAACTAGACCTCTCAAGGTCTCCGGGGGCAAGGCTTTCTTCCTAAGGATTTGGGTATTCTGAAGAAGAGAAAGCATGTGCATGCACATCTGCATAGGCGCATACACAGATGGATAGGGGAGAGGGAATGCAGCAGAGGAGGGAGGTACTCCCCCGCCGTGGATTAGATTAATCCAATTAACTTCAAACTGTCTTCTACTTTCCACTTGCAAACTAGGATCAAGCAGAAATCTGTAATTATGGTGACTATTTTTTTTTTAAAATGTACATTCACAAAACACCTTGTCTGATTAACTTCAATTTTGGTGACAGAACTCTCATTTTCATTGATATGTCTCCAGTGCGGACAACTCTTAGGATTTTATTGTGAGTAATGGCATTTTATCACAGTAACATGATTGAAAAAGCTCCCACTTCAGCTTCCTAGTCATCCAAGGAGATCTCCAGCAAAAATGGGGAAAGAAAGACTTAACTGTTTGAAATTTCTAAATCAGACACACCCAGAGAATTTTTTTTAAGTTTACAAAAAGCAGTCTCAGCATGTGTTCCAGAAATGGAAAGTAGCTAGTATCAAACTTAACACGCCCACCGTTCCCACTGTGGCACTACAAACAATTAAAAGAGGCAATATTAAAAAGCAAAATAGAATGGCATTATTAGGAAAATCTTAAACTAATCTGAAGATCTAGGGAGAAGAGGAGGAGATTGAGAAATGAAATACTGAAGAGTAAATAAATCTTATGTCTGTTGTTACACTTAGCACTACAATGCTAGAGCAGAATGCTAATATCCTAGGATTACACCACTTCAACAATATTCCTCTTCTCTCTGTCTGCTATCAACTCATTCCCACAGAAGATCTACTCATGAGGTTAAGAAAAACTTCCTATTACTGTATCCCCTCACAAACACCGCTCTTGCCACTCAGCAGGTTCTGGACATAGGACAAAGAAAGAGAACAAGCAACCATCAGACTTCAATTCCTAGTACAGAAATCTCTCAGAACTCCTGCTTAAAAATAAATCTCTCTGAAGCAGGACTAAGATTCCCCACATATCTGTACAAAGCACTGCTGCCATGCTAAACTGATATCAGTGCTGTTTCTTTATTCTGTTTTATTCATGTTCTTATGTCCACCTAACACTGTGGTATCCCTCCCCTGCAGAAAAGGTAATGAGGAGACAACACATTGCAGAAAATACACATCATAATAGCTCTCAGCACTGCTGTCATGAGGGAAAGGGACCATATCCAACACCCAGTGCACACAGGTATGATTTTGTTTTGTTTTAAAAACCACATACACCTCTACCTCAATAGAACGTTGTCCTCGGGAGCCAAAAAATCTTACCGCATTATAGGTGAAACTGCATTATATCGAAATTACTTTGATCCACTGGAATGTGCAGCCCCGTCCCCCTGGAGCACTGCTTTGCCGTGTTATAGCCGAATTCACGTTATATCGGGTCACGTTATATCGAGGTAGAGGTGTACCTACGCACTTTTATTTATGTTTGCATATATATGTGTGTGTGTATATATATGTAAAGAGCAAGTAAGAAGATGTGAGATAGTTGCTGATCTATAACAAGAGAAGGGAGAAAAAAAACTTTATATATTTCACATTTTCCTTATTAAAGTAATTGTTCCATGAACAGGGTAGGGGGGGCACAAGTGAATGGCTCTGGAGAAAATTTTATTCATTGGTACCGTCTTTCATCTCTAGGTCCCAGTTTTAATCCAAACACCTTTAACTTGAAAATTGTCCATTTTCAAAATTTAGTTAAAACCAGGTTCTATGCCTACTTTAGTCCCTGTCAAATTTTGCGCTTTAAAAAATTCACATTTCCTTCTTTACCCTACTTCTTTTCTTTCACTGTTTGTGCAAGTCTTTCATATAGTGACAGGTGAAACTGACTACACACGAAATACTGTCAAAGGAACAATATATTGAAAAAAACAAACATTTTTCTTCTAATTTTTTAATAATTTTAAGTTAAAAAAATCAGAAAAATCAGATATTTAATTTGATAACATCCCTTTAAAAGACATTACCCTCTAGTCTCTGTTTGATAGGCTATGTGTAAAATAGGTTAAATTCACTTCCTATATTGAGAGGGGTCTAACTCAAGTGCCCCACAAAATTTAACAGTAGCAATATAGCATAGAGAGGCAGTCTTTCAGGTAGAAAACTCTTAAGCCATTTTTAGGTCAATATCAATACCTTAAACTCTGAAAAGAAAACCACAGGCAGCCAGTCCAGAAGCTCTTGTTGAATGTGCTCATAGCAGGATATTCTGGTTAACAAACAGGTTGCTGGTATTGCACTAGCTGTCGATTCTGAATGGATTCAACATGTAACCCTGTGTACAGCACATTTTAGTAATCAAGATTGGAAGGGAGAAAGGCATGAATCACAGAGGCATGGTCAATTTGGAAAGAAAAGATTGCTAGCTCCTAGCCAGACACAAATAAAAAAAACAAACTTGGCTATCATGGACAATGATCATCCAGAGATAACAAAAGGGATTCTAATCAGACTCTTATGATGCAAACGTGTGACATACACAACACACACTCAGTGGGACAGAATTGTTTTTAAGCATTGCTCCTTTTCCCCCAACCCAATAACATCATTTCTGTCTTATCTAGATGGAGCCTCAATCAATTTGCCCTTGTTCACAACCTCCTAGTCACCACCAGATACTGTGAAAGGCACTATGAGAGAGAGAGAGAGAGAGAGGAATCTGTAGCGGAGTGTAATGAGCATATTGGAAACAATGCAATCCATGCTTCCTTGTTCCTAATCCTCCAAATGGCCTTCTATACTTATGTGAAGACAAAATGAAACCTCGAGGAAGACCACAAGAGAGCAACCTCGAAGTAGAGCAATAATTGCTCTACACTCCACTTTGTGATCTCCTTGGAAGATAACAAATTCACATAACAGCAGCATCCATCAATTTTCGCTGTCATGCACAAGTGTATGAATACCACATTGTGATCAATGGTTCTGAAGGGAGCAGATAGGCCTAATAAGACCAGCAAGGGGATTTAACCTTCATCCATTACTAGATCATCATCCACCAACACAAGGACAGCCTTTGAACCATTCCTATCTCAGTACACAGTTTGACAACAATCAAGGAAACAGAGTTGTTTATCCACAACCTTTCCAATTACCAGAAAGGCCAGAGTCAACCCAGGTCAGTAATGGGACACCTTTTTCCAATATCTGACTTTTTTTAAAGTATATTCTTGCCTATCCCTCTTTAAATGAAGCGTAAATATTTCAGTATCGTCAGCTCTCAATTGAGTCAACACTTTTTACCAGCATCAAGTAAAATAAAAATCCCTGACCCAAATTCTGAGTAAAATAAGAAGCCCTGATTCTGCTTCCGTGCCTCCAACTGTGCCTTCAGAGCCTCCAACCACCATGTTACCACCCATTTCTCCCTCTAGCACCCCTTCCATCTACACGTTGCATAACATCTGTAAGGACAATTAACTCAATGTTTTCATCAAGAAAATGGGTATTATTTTCACCATAACAGCTCTCTGCCATATGTGATTTGACTTTGCCCATCTATTATACCAACTCACTGTCACTCTCTCTATTACCCCATTGTTTTGCACTACTCTCCTACTGTCCATATTCACTGGCCTGTCTCTGAGCCTTCTGACCTTATTCTTACCTTTGTTACCACCAATAATCAACCTTCTTTCTCCATCATAGCCCACCCATATGATTCCCACAAGTTCTGCCCCTTCATATCCTCCACAAGCTCTTATGTACAATGAAAAAAATATTACTGGAAAAAATCATGCCTAACCTAAACAATCTCAAATACTTGTTATTTTCTGCTACATTTCACTCCCACTCTCATTTTATCTATTATCCAATTTCAACTGTAAACTCTGCAGGGCAAAGAATGCATCTGCACCACTCACATGACATTGTAGAAACAGAAAATGCTTGTGATGTATGCACTCACAATGGGGCAGAGTTTTAAGTATCAGAAAAGATAGATGTTCAAAGACAGATGCAGTTAGATCCACAATACTTCAATCATTTATACATGCACTCTCAAGCATTCTTTTCTTTATCCAAAAAAATCAAGAATTTCTATTTAAAATGATCACCAAAGTGAATATTAGACATGCATATAAACAATGAAAGATATTGGAGAGATCTATTTTTCCTCTCTTAATAGCAAGTTTGTATTTGTTACATGTACCTGAACTTTTCTTAGAGCCACAAAGATGAGAGCATTTATTAGCTCAGTGAACCACCTTGAGTAGTTTTTTTTCCAATCCCAAGTTTTAACTCCACAGCTGTAACAACTTGCTATCAAACTGCCAGCTATACACACTGCTCAGTTTACTTCTATGAATCCATGTATCATTTCCCACCAAAATGCCTATTCAGATAGGTAAATAACTAGCGTTAACTCACTTTTTTTTTTAATAGTGGTTAAAATCCAACTTTCAGTACCAAAACCTCACCATTTTTATATATCAGCCTGCAAAACACACATGCCTTATGTATGGCACATGAAGTTAATTAGGAAGATGTCACACTGTATTGAAACAAGAACATTTTGTTGAATAATGAAGACATTTAACAGTCTACTTTCTATTATGTGACATTCCCACAGGGGAGTTTTTAAGGAATTTTGAAGTCAGCAAATATTGCAAGTTCTTTAGAAGTTCTTTCACACCTGTCATCCCTGCTTGAAGCATCACATTCTGCAGTTTCTGTTATGTTGCTGAGTTCCAACTTGTACTGGTAAATGTAAAACTTACTCAATTTGCCTAAGTTAGTAAAGCACAGGTCAGTTAACAGGAAACCTTGAACATTCCCCCTCATTGAAGATTCATTACAAAATAAAGCACATACCTTTTAACTGGTCAGCTACCACACTCTGGCCAACTCGTTCAATCACCTTTCCATCCTCCATTTCGTAACGGTCATCCAAATATTTGGCAGTAGCTTCTGAAATATGGACCTTTCCAGCCACTCCCAACTGCTCCATTAGATTGGCCAAGTTGACATCATTAGACCACACATCAAACTTAAACCTCCTCATCCCCAAAATGCCACAAAGAACTGTCCCAGTGTGAACTCCAACTCTCATGTTCACCATTTCTTTTTTCTCTTGGCAAAACTGCTCTATGGCTTTAATCATACCCAAACCCATCTCAATGCAGCAATAGGCATGATCCGCTCGGGGCTCTGGGCATCCTGCTACACAATAATAACAGTCTCCCAAAGTACTTATCTTCTCACATTTGGTGTCCTCACACAGACGGTCAAAGCGGCCAAACAAATCGTTCAAAAGCCCCACCAATGCATGGGCAGATTTGTTTGCACTCATTTTAGTAAAGCCAACAATATCCGCAAACAAAATACTCACTTGTTCAATCTGCTGCATTTTAAAAGGACGGAATATAATGGGGGTTTTCTGTATAGAGGGTTTTTTCTTCCTGTTTTTGGGGCTTGAGGTGGAATGACGTTTGACTGAGTTCTCACTTTCATCATCCCCCTGTTTCATTAAGTCATCAGCTATTATTCTTGGCATCACAGAATGAATCATCCTCTCTTTCAGTGCTTTTTCCACTTCCAAATCTTTTCCATGCATGATTGATTGCCCCACTTTCAAGAATGTGCTCCTTGATCTGACTTCAGACATGATAAATAAATGAATACCAATAGCATGGATACAGATGTGAAGCAAGGCTTTACTCAGCAGTTCCCAGTAAATTACACTGGCTCCAAGGGGTGCGAAGCAGTCTTCATCACTGAAATGATAACCAAAGGTTTCAAAAAGGACTGAGTAGGATAGTCCCAGAAACAAGCTTAAATACAAAGGTAAGTGCATTACTGTGTAGAGCAACAAGAGCACTTCAACACACATAGAAAAACTGCCTACTTGAGAAAGGCAAGTGTCTGTGGCTCTCACAGGGGGAGTATGATTGGATGCGTCATCACTTCCTGAGATAGGTATCAAAACTTGGAACTGTGGAGCCAGAGTCAAAATAAAAACCAGGAGGGTGAGGATCAGTGAGGTCCACACATAATGCTGGGCATAGGTCTTAGTGAAACTGAACAGGAAAAATGCTACACATACTAAGAGAAAGCACAGAGCTGGCACCATGAAGACAATCAGTTTCTCTCTCATGTGGATTCCAAAATATATACCCCAGAGGAGACAGGCCACACCTATGTAGAAAAGGGCATAGCGAAACCTACGCTGGGTCTGCGGGAAGCATCTCTCCATACAGGCCTCTTCCAGGTTGTTGGAGTCAAACTTGGGGTTCCACCACTTGGAGGAGGCTCTCTCAAAAAGCTGTGGCAGCTTCTTCTTGCGCAAACCTGCACCACTGCTTCCCCCTCCTCCTGTTGTTCTGCGGGCACCTCCTGACTCCCCAGAGCTGCTACAGCTGGAGATGCTGTACTTGCAATGCTTGGAAGAGGAGCAACCCTGGTGCTGTTTGGGGTTGATTCTGACCATCACACTGTTACTGTCTCCACTGGAGTCGCAGCTCACCTCAGTGCTGTGGTGATGCAGTAACTGCTGGTGCGGTGGGGAAGCCATGTTGTCAAATTTTCTTTAAGCACTTTAGGAGATGGGTCCTTAGGACTTTAAAAACAATAAATAGAGTGATCCTTTAACTTTCAGACTTGGGGCTTTTCCTAGGACAGTTGCTTTTAAATTCCTTGAGAAATCACTGCCTGTTTAAAGAAACCGCCAGGCAGGTCCACATGATTCAGTTACTCATCCTTCAAACGGAGCAAGACAAACAGGAGACTGGGACCTAGGCAGGCCCACATATTCCAATCTAACGATGTAGTAGGTATGTCCAGCTGGCTGTCCACAAACTAGCCGCGATTTGTTCCAAGTTAGTTACAGTTTTGCAATCACTCCCCAGGTCCTTTCCAATAAGTGCAGCTCAGTCTCGGGAGAGTGACAAGTAGCCCTCTTCGGGAAAGGGCCTCTTCTCCATCTTTTTTGCAGCGTACCGCAGAGGAAGAGGAAGGGAGAAAGCCCCGTCCCTCCCCAGGCCAGGCGTGTTGGCAGCGTGTGGCTCTCACCGCGGCCGCACCATCCCCACTCCTGACGTTGACACGGAGGAACAAGCCCGACTTGGCCCTGTCTGGCTCCCGCCCGCAGCCCGCACTGCTCCGGCAGAGCCCAGCGCTTGGTGCCGGGTTATTTTCCTCCTCCCCAAATTCCCCCCGCACCGGCAGCCTCGGGACTCCCGGGAGACGCAGCCGCCACGCTGTGGTGCGGCAGCCGCCGGCCTGTGCTGCTCCCTGCCGCCCCCTGGGGCTGGCGCGGCCGTTCGCACTCGCCGGGGTGGGGGCTCCACTCCCACCGGTGGGGCCTTCGGCCTCGGAGCCGCCCCGCTCTTTCCTGACGGGCTCCCGGCGCGCAGGGACCGGCCGGGGATGGGGGTCGGCCCCCACAGTCCCGCCGGAGCGGCAGCCCCCTCAGCCGCCGGCCGCCCGGCTCCGCCAAGGCCAGGCGCAGGCGCCGCCGGCCGGGCTCAGCGCTTGGGGCGGCCGCCGCCTCCGTTCGTGTCTACGTCCGGGGGCCCTGGCGGCCCCGGCTCCCTGCTGGCGAGTTAATTCAATTACCCTTCCGGCGGGGAGGCGCCCTGCCGCCGAGGGCAAGGAGCTTCGCGCCCGGGCGATAGCGGGGGGAGGGCGCTGCCGCCCGCTCCTCCAGGCAGGGCGGCTCAGGCGCGGCCGTGGGAGTGCGGGTGCAAAGGGGCGCGGGGCGCCGCCGCCGCCACCATCTTCGGCTGCGGGCTGTCACTGAACGGGCTGAGGGCTCGCGCAGCGACGCTCGTGCCCGTGCCACCCTCCCCCGTGGCAAGAAGGCGGGCGCGCGCCCCAAAGACTGAGCTGGGGGGGCGAGCCCGGTCAGCGGGCGGTGCTGGCGCTAGCGCGCGCCCCCGCCCCCAACCCGTGTCTCGCGCGCCGCCGCCCTTGCCATCCGGGGCAGGGGCCGCTGGGCCCGGGCGGCGCCCTTAGGCTGGGGTGGAGGGAGCCAGGCTGAGGCTGGGTGCCTGTTCCCTGCCTCTCCTGGCGAAGCGCTCAGGCTGCGGCCCCCGGCCCAGACTCTCCGCCCCCGTTTGCACAGCCTGCCGCAAACGAGGGGCGCCCTAGCCTCACGGCTCCCGCCAGCCCTGCCGAGGGATTGGGCGAACTCCTGCCTGCTCCTTCCCACTGTGTCCGGCGGGGCGCCCGGAGCTCGGGGGAACACACTGGGGGTCCCGCCCGTGCCAGGGAGAAGCGCTTGGTCTTGCACAGTCCGGATTGTGAGGATAGGCCAGGAGGAAGAAATTCAGTTTGACCCTCAGATTCTAGGCTGTGCGCTGGGCAGTTTGAAAGCCATTTCCTTGGAAAGGAAGCATGTTTGGTATAGCACCCGTCACAGACCATACACCGGGAAATCCATGCTGCTCTTTTTAGAGAGTAACATTTTGCAGTAGAACCATTCTCTGAGGCACAGACCTGAGTTCTCTTCTTGGTTTAAACTTGTGTGACCTTAAACTAGTTATCTCTCTGGCCCGGATCCACAGATGCAGCTAGGCTAGGCTCCTAACTTTCAGTAATTTCAATGGAAATTATGAGCCTAAATACCTTCCTGGAGCTGTACTTCAGTTCCTGTGTCATTAAAAGGGGTACAATAAAATGCTCACCTACCTTCACAAGAGCATGGTGAGGTTACGTTAATTTATGTTTCTAAAACTCCTCTTCCTAAGATGGTGACTGTTACACCATTGCAAAGTATTGCTGATTTATTTATTATTGGGGCATTCAGCTGGCTGAGTTCCCTTTTCTGTTACTTGAACTACAGCCAAACATCCTCATGCCACCTTACATACATATCTCAGTACTCCTGGCTGACCCCCTGAACCTGTTTGTCTCTCCCCCTAAAGAGCAAACCGTTGTCTTAGAATAATTTATTCAACAAGAAAAAGTAATAGATTTTATGTTTCTATTTTTTTTAAATGGTCAGGCAGAAATTCACTCGGGTCAGAGATAATAACCGGGATCTCACTCATCTTTTTAGGAGGGTTTCGCTGTTGTTTTTCTTGCCTTAACTATGTTTTCCCTGTCATATTTTCTGTTGGTTTTCTTTATTTTTTTCCCCTCTCTCTTCAGTGGAGGCTGGTGAAATATGAAAATGGGGAGGAAAATCTGATGCACAAAGGCAGCTCAGCAGACAAGGATATTATATCTGACTCAAATCAAACCAGGCAAAGTCTCCTCTACATCCTCCACCGATTATTTTCCTTTCACTCACTTTCATGTCCATGATGCTACTCCCATCACACACTTTACCCCAATCCCTTCCTAATGGTCTGTTCCCCTTCTCTTTTCCAAGGGACCCTGCCCCACTTTCTTCACAACCCCCATTTTCACTGTCTAGCTGCTCAGATTTCTACAACTATGGAATTTTCTAGTCCCAAGATTCCATCCCTTCTACTACTAATGGGACACGACTGAAAATAATGATCCTATTCTGGTACTCATAGCTGGAACCTCAGTCATCATACCATGTTATATAAATAACTACTTTATTAGCTGTATTTGTACCTGAACCTATTTCACTCTCAATAAAATTTACTACCTTACAGATAATTTTTCGACAGGGAAAGAGATTGTATTTGTATAATTAAACAAAGTGCACAACAGCAAACTTTCACTTTTCCATGTTCTCAGCACAGTTAGAGAATTAACTAGAAATTCACTTTTTTTTCCATTTGCCCTTTCCCTTCTTTCAGCTCTTTAGTACGTAACGGACAGTGACCTCCTCACACACACTCTACCATGAATTCTTTTCTCTCTTCCTTCCTGATGGTTCACATTTTTCCTTCCCCACTGGCTTCCCTGCTATTGTCACTGCATTTTCTTCATTTTTTTTCTTTTCTTTCTAACTGTCCATTTTCCATCTGCTATTCCCAACTATCACTCTCAAATCTCACTCCCAAAATGCCCAGTCCCACCTGCCATTCCCAACTGTCACTTCCAGCAGTCCCACTGTCATGCCTAACTTCTTAGTTCCCATTTCCCACTCTCAAGCTGACCAGTTCCTAACTGTTGTTCCCATATATCTAACATTCCCAACTGTCATTTGCAGCTGCCCTAGCATCCAGCCATTCCTCACAGTTGTCAGTTTCCTACTGACCATTCCCCAGCTGTCCCCTTCCAAAATGGCCGATTCCATCTGTCAAGCCTTAATGGAACCTTCTTGTCCCAATATTCTGTCCCTGTTACAAGGATATCAAACAAAACATTCTCCCCATTGTTTGAGTAGCAAAGAAACTCTCTCTCCATGTGCGTTAATTATAATGAAGTCTTTGACGAAGAAGACAGTGAGTTTTTTCTATTTCCTTTTAACTTGTTTAGTAATTGTGCAATAAAAGGATGGCACAATACTAAAATACTGTTTGCTAAAAAAACCCGCCCTTTCTGAGGCACTTAGATACCATGACAGTCCACAATGAGCAATTAAGATGAAATTAATATTACTATTATAACTGGCCCTGTTATTATAGATAATAGCTTCCATGATCAATATCTTACAACAAAGACTTGCCTCTGTGAGTATCACTCTTGTATAAGCCAAGTTATCAAGAAAGAAATCCCTCAGCTCAGGATGCAAGGGAGCAATGTGGCTTTCAGAGTTTATTAACTGGTATATTTACTCAAACACACGGGCTACCTTTAGAACTGTTTGCGTTCACATCTTTACCTCACACATGAAGGTAAATACCATTTATCATGGAAGCCTAGAGCCATGGAGAAATCATTAAATTAAAAGATAATACAGGAACTTGGGGTAAAGTCCCCCTCCCCAGAAAAGGTTCAGATCCTAGTGACATAGGGATTTAAATATAAAATGTCTAATTGCCTACAGGATCTGATGGAAAGCAACTGCCCTCATTTGTTCTGAAATACCCCAACTCTGCTGACCTTATTGGCATACTGAAAAGTCCATCTGTTTGGGCTTTTGGGGAAGGCTCTTGGGTATGAACAGGGCTGGCTCCAGGCACCAGCCCAGCAAGCAGGTGCTTGGGGTGGCCAATGGAGAGGGGTGGCACGTCCGGCTCTTCGGCGGCAATTCGGCAGCAGGTCCCTCACTCCCTCTCAGAGTGAAAGACCAGCCACCAAATTGCCGCTGAAGACTGAAGTGGCGGCGGTAGAGCTGATCGCAATCTCAGCTTTTTTTTTTTTTCCTGCTTGGGGCGCCAAAACCCTGTTGCTGGCCCTGGGTATGAATGGGATGCTGTATGTTTTGCTGATTTGAATTACTAGTTGGTTAAGATAATTTAATTGTTATAGGTTCACAGATTCTAAGGCCAGAAGGGACCACTGTAATAATCTATTCTGACCTCCTGTATAACACGAACCATATAGCTCTTTCCCAGAATAAATCTCTAAAGCATGTATTTTAGAAAAATATCCAATATTGATTTTAAAATTGCCAGTGCTGGAGAATCCACCATGACCTTTGGGAAATTGTTCCAATGGTTAATTACTCTCACTGTTAAAAATGTATCCCATATTTTCAGTCTGAAATTGTCTAGCTTAAACTACCAGCCCTTAGATCCTATTATACCTTTCTGTGCTAGATTGAAGAGTCTATAATCAAATATTTGTTTCTCCATGTAGGTACTTACAAATTGTGATCAAATCACTGCTTAACCTTTTCTTTGTTAAGCTAAATAGATGGAACTCCTTTCATGTATCATATAGGGCAGGTTTTCTAATCCTTTAATCATTCTCGTGGCTCTTCTCTGAACCCTCTCCAAGTAACATCCTTCTTGAATTGTGGACACCACATTTAGACACAGTATTCCAGCAGTGGTTGCACCAGCAACAGACAGAGGTAAAATAACACCTCTGCTCCTACTCAAGATTCTACTGTTTCTGCATTAAAGGATCACAATCTTTTTGGCCACAGCATCATCTTGGGAACTCATGTTCAGCTGATTATCCACCAGGACGCCCAAGTCTTTTTCAGAGTCACTGCTTCCCTGGATAGAGTCACACATCCTGTAAGTATAGGAAAAAATAATGTAGACCAGATATATACATTTACATGTAGTCATTTAAAAACACATATTGTTTGATTGGGCCATGCTTTCCAAGCAATCCAGATCACTCTATCAGTGACCTGTCCTCTTAATTATTTACTACTCCCCCAATTTTTGTCTGCAAATTTTATCACTGATGATTTTATGTTGCTTTCTTCCAGGTCTTTGATAAAAAGGTTAAATAGCATAAGGCCAAGAAGCAATCTCTGTGGAACTTAGGGTGACCAGATGTCCCGATTTTATAGGGACAGTCCCAATTTTTGGGTCTTTTTCTTATAGAGGCTCCTATTAGCCCCCACCCTCTGTCCCAATTTTTCACATTTGCTGTCTGGTCACCCTAGTGGAACCTCACTGGAAACAAACCCACTCAATGATGAATCTCTGTTTACAGCTACACTTTGAGACCTATCAGGTTGCCAGCTTTTAATTCATTTAATGTGTGCCATATTAATTTTATATTGTTCTAATTTTTTAATCAGAATGTTGTGCGGTACCAGGTCAAACACTTTACAGAAGTCCAAGTATATTACACCAACATTACCTTTAATGAAGCAAACTTGTGATCTCAAATATCAAGTCAGTTTGATGGGATCAATATTACATAAATATTCTATGGTGGTTGGTGTGACACTTGCTGAGGTTGCCCAGGGGCCGCCTGGCTACCATCTGCCCTTAGTGTAAGGAAGACTTCTCTGTACCTGCCAGGGGTCAGTTTCCTGATTCCACCAGCTACTGGCAACACAAGCATTTCCCTCTCAGCCTACACAGGCTCCACTGTCCCTAGCAACAGACACACTCCAACCCCTGAGCCCTCCAAGCATCCGCTTGCAGAGTCCAGCCCCTGATTCATTGAATGCTTATAGAATTTCCAGATCCTCTGTACCCAAAGGAACAGTAGATCACAGCTTACTAGTTACAGCAGAGAACACAGCTCTGCTTGACACACAGCACTAGATTTGTTTCCTATACAGAAAGCAAGTATAAGTTTATTTAACAAAGAACAAAGATTCAAATGATAGCAAGCAGAAATATTGAAAACAAAAAGGTTACATATAAAATAAAATCATAACATGCATTCTAGAGCCTTAACTTACTTAACAAGCTGCCCTCTTGTCTAATGAGGTACTGGTTACCCAAAGTCCTTCTCACAGCGTTTTTCAACAAAGATGACTGAGACTCACCTTTTTTGAGACCAAACCCACTGGCAGCTTATGTTCCCAGATGAAGGATTCCAACACATCTCTCTGCGCTGCTAGATATATTAGACCAGTCCTTTGTTCTTCACCTGTGAACAAGGTCCCCTGTCCCTCTGTTTACCTCTTCCTGTTAATTTCTTCTCCTGATGTCCCCACAATCTCTTTCTTGGGACTTGACTCAGTATGCAAATAGACTTCCATCGTAAGACACACAATATACAGTGGTCACCCAGGGAGATAAGTGTTTCTTACCTTTTGTCTGATGGAACCTGCGTCACCTGCCTTTAACTTCAAGGCTTTAAAAACAATTTCCTATAGATATACACATATCCCCTTACCTATTATCTGCACATACATTTCATAACAATTATGACAACGAGTGTGACACAGGCTTGTAGTAGACCTTACATGACACTCTGGTAAACTAGCATGTAGATACCAGACCCAGGGGGTCTCTACAACTCCTATATATAACCTTTGGGTGGGCTAGAATTTAGTTTACTGCCCTTCTACTAGTACCTAAGAACAACTCCCATACAAAAGCATATGGAGACCCAGAATTCAGTCATTGAGGATTTTTAGCAAGGATTGCACAGGGTCAACCTCCCCTACAATCAAGTCCAAAAAGAATAAAAGGAATTAACTTAATTCTTAAGTACCAATTTTATAAAATCTTATCATGATAAAGAGACATAACAATTTAATTTCAACAGCATGCCATGGCTACTTTATAATCCATATACGTTACCTCCACAGTTATACAGAAACATCAAGAAAAGAAAACAAATTCAATCTAAACAGGTCAGTCCCCACAAAAACACAGTGAGATGTAACTCAGAGTTCCCAAGAGCTGAGTTCACCTGAGTCTCAGTTAGAGTCTTTGATCATCAGATCTATACAATCTGGTGACAAGCACTTCAATAATATCTTCCCTCCTCTTGCTTGCAGAAATCTCCAACTGAAATCCATGCAGACTCTTTCTCCTCCTTTGCTGAAATCACTCAGGGCATGTCTACACTGGAAAAGTTACAGTGCCAGCAAGTACAGCGCCACTCAGAGAGCGCAGAAAGAAAACCGCTGTTGTGTGTTCACACTGACAGCTGCCTGCGCAATAGTGTGTTCACACTTGCAGCTCTATTTGGAGCGGTGCACTCTGGGCAGCTATCCCACAGAGCACCTCTTTCTCTTCTGCCACTAAGACTTGTGGGAAGGCAGAGGGGGTCGCAGGGCATCCCAATGCCCTGGTCAGCTTCTGTACCAGATGACTAGAGGATAGCTAATATGATGCCAATTTTTAAAATGGGCCCCAGAGGTGATCCTGGCAATTACAGGCCTGTAAGCCTCACTTCAGTACCAGGCAAACTGGTTGAAACTATAATAAAGAACAATATTGACAAACATATAGATGAACATAATTTGTTGAGAAAGAGTCAACATGGTTTTAGTAAAGGGAAATCATGCCTCATCCAGGGCTGGTGCAACCACTAGATGAACTAGGCGGTCGCCTAGGGTGCCAAGTGGTTGGGTGCCAAGTGGCAGGGAGGAGCCAGCTTCTGGAGCTGAGCATCAGCTTGTGGGGGTGGTGAGCCCCAGCCATGGAGGAACCAGCACAGCACAGCGAGGGCAGCAGCCTTGCAAAGGCGGCAGCACCGCTAGTGGGGAGCAGCCATACCCCCCGCCCCTCCTGCCCAGGCTGAGGCCCAGCACCCCCCCCCCGGGGGGGGCTCCTGAATGCTGCAGCAGATGCATGCGGGCAGCGGCCCCCCATGCGCTCTCCGGCTACCCCCTCGCTCTGCTCGGGTTCTGCGGCTCCCCGGTGTGTGAGCTGCCACTGCCCCTGCCCCTCCCGGAGCTCTCCCCCTCCCGCTGCCTCAGCACTCTGTGAGGAAGGGACCGTGCACGCGGCAGCCTGGCCACGCATTTTGCCTCCACGTGGAGCCAGTGTCTGACCAACATGGGCATGGTAAGGGGAGTCCCGGGGGGCAGTCAGGGAGCAGGGGGAGGGTTGGATGGGTCCTGACAGTTCTGGGGGGGCTGTCAGGGGTGGGGGTGAGGAGAGGGATCAGAGCAGTCAGGGGACAGGGAGCAAGGGGGGGTTGGGTCGGGAGTTCTGGGGGTCCTGTCAGGGGGCAGGGAGTGGTTGGATGGGGCGTGGGAGTCCTGGGAGTCTGTCTGGGGGTGGGGGTGTGGATAAGGGTTGAGGCATTCAGGACAGGTAGGAGGTAGGGTCCTAGGGGAGCAGTTAGGGTGGGGGGATCTCAGGAGGGGCAGTCAGGGGACAAGGACCAGGGAGGCTTAAGTAGGGGGTGGGGTTCTGGGGGGCAGTTAAGGGCAGGGGTCCCAGGAGGGGGCAATCAGGGGACAAGGAGCAGGGGGGGTTGGAGGTTCTGAGGGGGGAGGGAGTGGGAAGTGGGAGGGAGCGGATGGGGCTCTCTCCCCCATCCTTTTTTTTGATTGTTGAAATATGGTAACCCTAGGCAATGTGGGAGCCGGCATGCATCCACTGCAGCCTGCAGGAGACCCTGGGTGGGCGCTGGGGCACAGCCTGGGAAGGAGGGGCAGGGGGTGCGGATGCTCCCCGCTAGCGGTGCTGCCACCTTTGCAGGGATGCTGCCCCCCTGCGCCACGCCAGCTCCTCCATGGCTGGGGCTCGCTGCTGCCACCGCAAGTGGGATGCTCTGGCTCTCCGGTGCCTCCAGAAGGTGGCTCCTCCCTGCCGAGCTGCTGCAGTGGCCCAAGCCTGGCAAAGCCAGTGAGTGGACTTGGAGTGGTGGCCACTAGGGTGGGGTGGGGTGGGGAGGGCTCATGGGGGGGCTACGCACCCTCCAGGGGAATTCAGGGGGCAGGGAGGGGGAACCTGGTCTGGGGAGTAGCTCCTGGGCACGGTTGGACCTGGGGCAGGCTGGCCCCTGGGGTCTATAAAAGCTCATTGGAATTTGCCACTCAATGAACCGATGTGCACGGGAGGTTGGTGGGCTGCAAGGTGGAAGTTTTGCCTAGGGCACAAAATATCCTTGCACCAGCCCTGGCCTCACCAAATCTACTAGAATTCTTTGAGGGGATCAACAAGCATGTGGACCAAGGAGATCCAGTGGATAGTGTACTTAGATTTTCAGAAAGCCTTTGACAAGGTCCCTCACCAAAGGCTCTTACACAAAGTAAGCAGCCATGAGATAAGAGGGAAGGTTCTCTCATGGATTGGTAACTGGTTAAAAGATAGGAAACAAAGAGTAAGTTTAAATAGTCAGTTTTCAGAATTGAAAGAGGTAAATAGTGGTATCCTCCAGGGGTCTGTTCTGGGACCAGTCCTATTCAACATATTCATAAATGATCTGTAAAAAGGGATAAACATTGAAGTGGCAACATTTGCAGATGATACAAAATTACTAAGGATAGTTAAGACCCCGGCAGACGGCAAAGAGCTACAAAAGGATTTCTCAGAACACGGTGACTGGGCAACAAAATGGCAGATGAAATTTAATGTTGATAAATGCAAAGTAATGCACATTGGAAAGGATAATCCCAACTATACATATAAAATAATGGAGTCGAAATTAGCTGTTACCACTCAGGAAAGAGATCTTGGAGTCATTGTGGATAGTTCTCTGAAAA
This sequence comes from Mauremys reevesii, assembly GCF_016161935.1. NCBI lineage: Eukaryota > Metazoa > Chordata > Testudines > Geoemydidae > Mauremys > Mauremys reevesii. The sequence continues at coordinate 52,469,277 of NC_052632.1, read as the reverse complement.
CATCCACTCAATGTGCAGCGGCGGTCAAAAAAGTGAACAGAATGCTGGGAATAATTAAGAATGGGATAGATAATAGGACAGAAAATATAATGTTGCCCCTACATAAATCCATGGTACACCCACATCTTGAATACTGTGTGCAGATGTGGTCGTCTCATCTCAAAAAAGATATATTGGAATTTGAAAAGGTTCAGAAAAGGGCAACAAAAATTATTAGGGGTATGAAACAGCTTCCATATGAGGAGAAATTAATAAGACTGGGACTTTTCAGCTTGGAAAAGAGATGGCTAAGTGGAGATATGATTGAGGTCTATAAAATCAAGACTGGTGCAGAGAAAGTAGATAAGGAAGTGTTGTTTACTACTTCTCATAACACAAGAACTAGGGGTCACCAAATGAAATTAGTAGGCAGCAGGTTTAAAACAAATAAAAGGAAGTATTTCTTCACATGACACACAGTCAACCTGTGGAACTCCTTGCCAGAGGATGTTTTGAAGGCCAAGACCATAACAGGGTCCAAAAAAGAACTAGATAAATTCATGGAGGATAGGTTCATCAATGGCTATTAGCCAGGATGGGCAGGGATGGTGTCCCTAGCCTCTGTTTGCCAGAAGCTGGGAATGAGTGACAGGGGATGGATCACTTGATGATTATCTGTTCTGTTCATTCCCTCTGGGGCACCTGGTACTGGCCACTGTCTAAAGACAGGATACTGGGCTAGATGGACCTTTGGTCTGACCCACTGGGGCCAGTCTTATGTTCTTATGATGCATACCAGCAATCCCTGGGCTTCCGTCTGCATTTGGCACCATCGTTCAATGGTTTGTGTACTATGTACCCTGCCTCTTTTGGGCTGCAGGAATGGATCCCAAACTGATGACCAGTATGCTCCTCGCTCTGACCAATACGTCACGAGTGGCAGTGGAGTTATTCCTTAAACTACAAAGGCAAGAGGAGTGTGACATTGATCTCGCCACGCGTAGTAACTCTGACACAAGATTGCTTGTGGCATTCACGGAGGTACTGACCACAGTGGAGCGCCGCTTTTGGGCTTGGGAAACAAGTACTGAGTGGTGGGATCACATTGTGATGCACATCTGGGATGACGAGCAGTGGCTGCAGAACTTTTGCATGAGGAAAGCCACATTCATGTGACTGTGGGATGAACTCACCCCAACCCTATGGCACAAGGACATGAGAATGAGAGCTGCCCTTTCGCTGGAGAAGCGCGTGGCGATTGCATTGTGGAAGCTGGCTACTCCAGATTGCTACCGCTCGGTTGCTGACCAGTTCGGAGTGGGAAAGTTGACCATTGGAGTCATGTTGATGGAAGTGTGCAGGGCCATTAATCACATCCTGCTCCAAAAGACCATGACTCTGGGCAACATGCATGACATTGTGGATGTCTTTGCACATATGGGCTTCCCTAACCGTAGAGGGGCAATAGATGGCATGCACATTCCAATTCTGGAATCAGACCACCTAGCCACAGAGTACATTAATCGCAAGGAGTATTTCTAAATGGTTCTCCAGGCACTTGTGGATCACTGTGGGCGTTTCACAGACATTAACGCAGGCTGGTCCAGAAAGGTTCATGATGCACGCATCTTTCGGAAGACTGGCCTGTTCAAGAAGCTGCAAGCAGGGACTTTCTTCCTGGACTAGAAGATCACCATAGAGGAAGTTGAAATGCCCATTGTGATCCTGGGAGACCTCACCTACCCCATAATGCTGTGGCTTATGAAGCCATACCCGGGGCAACTTGACAGCAGCAAAGAGCAGTTCAACAACAGGCTGAGCAAGTGCAGAATGACTGTTGAGTGTGCATTTAGCCATTTAAAAGCCTACTGGCGATGCCTGTATGGGAAGCTGGACATGGCCGATGACAATATTCCTATGCTTATAGCTGTATGCTGTATGTTCCATAATATTTGTGAAGGGAAGGATGAAAGCTTCACTCAGGGCTGAACCGCAGAGGCTCAGTGCCTGGAGACTGAGTTTGAACAGCCGGAGACCAGAGCTATTAGAGGGGCGCAGCGCAGGGCCATAAGGATCAGGAATGCCTTGAGGCAGCAATTTGAAGCTGAAAGCCACTAGTATTTGTTGTTATGCTTGGGATTGCAGTGCTTGTAATGCTAGGAGGTGATTGGTGCACATGATGCAAGAAGGGGGCTTAACATAATGGTATGTTGCTTTGCAGTGCTCTTTTTGCTTTCATTTAACAGAATAAAATTGCTTTCAAACAAACACAATTCTTTTATTAAAAGACAACAACCGGAGGAAAGAGTCAAATGAAAAAATTCATCAGCAGGGAGGGGAATGGGAGAATGAAAGGTCTCAAGAGGAGGAGTGGGTTGCAAGACAGCTACAGATTTGTGTATGTCCAGGGATCATACCCAACCTTCTCCTTTGGAGTACAATGCAGCAGGTGTTGTACTTCAGCAGGGCCAAACTGTAGAGGGATGGGTTTTGAGTGCCCTGGATATTGGCAGTTCACAGTGCTGGACTGTGAGGAGGGAGGAGTGGAATGCTGCGAGCAGAGAGTGGAGCCAGGAGGTTGATAAGAGTGTGTTGGCGGTGTGTGTGGGGTGCATGGGAAAGAGTTTTGCAACAGCAGCTGCAGGGGAGGGCAGGCACGGAGCTGCTTGGTTTGAAGAGCTAGTATCACCTGGAGCGTGACCACTTGGCGCTCCATAACGTTTAAGAGCCTCTCCATGGCTTCTTTCTGGTGTGCTGCATTCTCCTTTCGGTCCCTCTTCTTGCCATCCTATCACTCCTTCAATTTCTGTTTCTTGACGGTGGAATGCATCATAACCTCACAGAGAAAGTCCTCCTTAGTTCTTCTTGGCTGCTTTCTAATTCTGCACAGCCAATCTGTCACCGATAACAAAGAGGGAGGCTGGGCTCCCAAGGTCATCTCTGTGGAGTTTAAATGCAACGTTTTACAGAAGCAGTATTGTTTGCAACACAGATAACACTAAGTCAGTGCTTTAAAACACAGCGAGTACTCACACACCTGTCACTAACTGGCTGACCCCAGGCAAGTACACATGAGCCACAGGACCCCCAAAATGGTGAGTATCCTCAGGGGCAGGGTAAATCACTGTTCTTGGACCCTGCTGTACACTGGGTACATGGCTCTTGGGGAGAACCAGCACTGTAGGGGGAGTCTGATAATCATTCCTGTCACACTTTCCACAGGAGGTGATCATTATGGAAGATACCTTGCTGCTGAGGGTGAGCAGCTAATCAAGGGAGGGTCTTCTCCAAGCCTGCGGCTTCTGCCCTGGCCCCTATGCGGCTCACCTGTGTGCAGCAATGGTGTCCCCCCACAACCTCCATGATGGCAAAGTGGCATGGGAAAGTTACTGTTTATTGGAGCAAGAAACAAAGCAGCTCTGCCGAGGAACCTGCATCAGCAGATTGCCCAGTATCTCCATGAGAGTTTCCTGGAGATCAATGAGGGAGATTCACGTGAAGTGAGGGAGTCTATCAACAGCCTGTTCTGCCGTTCAGACTAGGCATGAGGTGGGAGACAAGCCTGCTTCCTGCAACCCTCCTGCCCCCAACAACTCGCTTCAACAATTCCCCAAATCAGATCCACTTACCAGGGGCCTCCTCTCCTGTTTGCGCTTTGCCAAGATCCGACTGCTGTGACTGCCTAGGCTCCTCCACGGTAGAAAAGAACTCCTGACTGCATGCATGTCTGACCTCCGAGTCATCCTCTGCCTCTGGGTCCCTCTCCCCCTCTTCGTCCAAGATTTCCTTCTCCTGGCTTGGTCCACTCTCGATTGGCATGCGAGCCAATGAAGTATCCACAAGGGCCTTTGCAGTGGAGGTGGGGTTGCCACCGAAGAATCGCATCCAGCTCTTTGTAGAACCGGCAGCTTGTGGGCACAGCACTAGAGCGGCAGTTTGCCTCCCACACCTTGTGGTAGGTATTCTGCAGCTCCTTCACTTCACTGCAGTGTGTCCCGGTCATGGCCCACTTTTATCATGCATCATGAACTCTGTCCGTGGGTGTCATAATTCCTATGGCTGGAGCGCAGCTGGGACTGCACAGCCTCCTCTCCCCAAATGCTGATGAGATCCAGCAGCTCAGCATTGCTCCAAGTGGGGGATCGCCTGGTGTGTGGAGCAGGCATGGCCACCTGGAAAGATGCACTGACACCACTGCACATATCACCAGTCAGACAGGAAGGGAACTTTCAAATTTGCAAAGGAATGTATGGGGTGGGGATAACGGTTGGTCACCTGAGGGCAGGGCAGTAGAGTTCAAACTGATGACCAGAGAGGTGAGAACAGGCATTGTGGGACACCTCCCAGAGGCCAATCACAGCGCTGTAATCGCCATGGGGTCTACACTGGCACTGCAGCGCTGTAGCCCCAGTGCAGAAAGCTCTACGCCTCTCGTCGGGGTGGTTTTTTTAGAGCGCTACAACTGTGCAAACTCCGCCAGAGAGGTCCTTTGGGGCCATCTGCCTGTCCCAAGTCAGGGTAAAGGAGGAGGGTTGGGCGTGGGGCTAGCAACTTCACCCCGTAAAAAATCAACTTGCTACAGAAACGCCAACAATAGAGTTAACAGAGACTTTTAGCCTGGAAAAAGAAGGGTCTTCAACTCGAAGATGCATGACGCTGGGTGGTGAAAGCCGCGAGGAAGCCACTAAGCCGATCACCCTTCTTACAACCAGGAGGATTACCATCGGCACATGGAACGTGAGGACCATGTACGAGTCAGGAAAGACGGCGCAGGTTGCAGCAGAGATGAGGAGCAACAACCTGACCCTACTAGGCATTAGCGAGACAAGATGGACGCCAGCTGGACAGAGACGACTGTTGACAGGAGAGCTGTTGCTGTATTCAGGACATGAAGAGAGCGACGCACCCCACACACAGGGAGTAGGCTTCATGTTGTCCAAGCAGGCACAGAGAGCACTGATTGGTTGGGAGGCACATGGTCCCAGGATCATCACAGCATCCTTCAGAACTAAAATGAAGAGGATTAAGATGAATGTTGTTCAGTGCTACGCTCCAACCAATGACAGTGAAGAGGAGGACAAAGACTACTTTTATAACAGACTCCAGAAAATATTAGAGACTCTCCCAGACAAAGACATTACCATCCTTATGGGAGACTTTAATGCCAAAATTGGACCTGATAACACAGGATACGAACAAGTCATGGGGACCCACGCTCTGGGAGAGATGAGTGAGAATGGAGAGAGATTTGTGGATCTGTGTGCACTTAACAACCTGGTCATAGGAGGCAGCATCTTTCCTTACAAGCGGATCCACAAGAGTACCTGGGTATCGCCAGCAGGCACAACAGAAAACCAGATCGACCATGTCTGCATTAGCAAGAAGTTCAGAAGATCCTTGCAGGACGTTAGAGTTAGAAGAGGAGCAGACGTGGCGTCCGACCATCACTTAGTGGTGGCCAGATTGAAGCTGAAACTGAAGAAGAACTGGATAGACGCGTCAGACAGAAGAGCGAAGTACAACGTCAGCCTTCTGAAGGACCATAAGACCAAGGAAGATTTTTGATTGACGCTGAAGAATAAGTTTTCAGTACTACAGGATCGGTCTGAGGAAGAGGAAGACAGTGTACTCAACAGATGGCAGAAAGTGAGAGAGACACTTAGGTCAGCATGCCAGGAAGTGCTTGGAATTAAGAAACACCAGCAGAAAGAGTGGATCACAGCAGAGACCTTGACTAAGATAGAAGACAGAAAGAAGAAGAAGGCAGCAGTCAACAACAGCAGGACTAGAGCAGCAAAGGCCAAAGCTCAAAAAGAGTATGCTGAAGCCCACAGAGCAGTGAAAAGGAATATTAGGAAGGATAAGAGAGATTATGTGGATGGACTGGCAGCAGAAGCAGAGCAGGCAGCATACAGCGGTAACATGAAACAGCTGTACGATACTACCAAGCGACTGTCTGGAAAGTTCAGCAAGCCAGAACGTCCCATTAAAGACAAGCAGGGAAAGTCTATAACAGGAATAGAACAACAGATGAACAGATGGGCAGAGAACTTTGAGGAACTCCTGAACAGACCAGCACCACCTAATCCACCAGACATCGACCCAGCGAACGAGGACCTCCCAATCAATTGCGATAAACCAACCAGAGACGAGATCAGAAAAGCCATCACCATGATGAAGAACAGGAAGGCGGCTGGACCTGACGATATCCCAGCAGAGGCCCTGAAAGCAGACCTGGATGCTTCAGTGGAAATGCTGTACCCCCTCTTTGAGAAGATATGGGAAGAAGTAGTGATTCCGGCTGACTGGAAAGAGGGATACCTCATCAAAATCCCCAAGAAAGGAGACCTCAGCAACTGTGCCAACTATAGAGGAATCACACTCCTGTCGGTGCCAGGGAAGGTCTTCAACCGAGTCCTCTTAGAGAGAATGAAGGATGCCGTCGATCCACAGCTACGAGATGAACAGGCAGGTTTCCGGCAGAACAGATCATGCACGGACCAGATAGCAACGCTCCGCATCATAGTCGAGCAGTCTATGGAGTGAAACTCCTCGTTGTACATCAACTTTGTTGACTATGAGAAAGCGTTCGATAGCGTGGATCGAGAGACCCTCTGGAAGCTCCTTCGGCACTATGGCATCCCAGTGGTCAACTTGATCAAGAACTCATACGACGGCATACACTGTAGAGTGATCCATGGAGGGCAGCTCACAAACAGCTTCCAGGTGCGAACCGGAGTCAGACAAGGATGCTTGTTGTCACCACTTCTCTTTCTCCTAGTCATCGATTGGATTATGAAGACATCCACTTATGAGCGTAGGAATGGAATCCAGTGGACGTTGTGGACCCAGCTTGATGACCTGGACTTTGCCGACAACCTTGCACTCCTTTCGCACAGTAAACAGCAGATGCAAGAGAAGACCAACGTAGTGGCAGCCACGTCATCACAGGTTGGCCTCAACATCCACAAGGACAAGACCAAGATCCTTAGGATCAATTCCATCAGCAACGACCCAGTCACACTGAATGGACGCCCCCTGGAAGAAGTGCAGTCCTTCACCTACCTAGGTAGCATCATCGACCAGCAGGGTGGCACAGACGCAGACATCAAAGTAAGGATTGGTAAGGCAAGAGCAGCCTTCTTACAGCTCAAGAACATCTGGAGCTCCAGAGAGCTGTCTTTGGCAATAAAGAGTCGACTATTCAACTCCAACGTGAAATCAGTCCTACTGTATGGAGCTGAAACCTGGAGGACAACCAAAACAACCACCAGGAAGATCCAGACCTTCATTAATAGCTGCCTCAGAAGGATTCTCCAGATCCGCTGGTCAGACACCATCAGTAACATCCATCTCTTGGAGAGGTCCCGTCAACTCCCAGCAGAGGAAAAAATTAGAAGGAGAAGGTGGGTCTGGATAGGACATACACTACGCAAGCAGCCAACCAACATCACCAGACAGGCACTGCGGTGGAACCCCCAAGGCAAGCGGAAAAGAGGCCGTCCAAGAAATACCTGGTGACGCGACCTTCAGGCTGATAGCAAAAAAATGGGCTATACCTGGAACCAGCTAGAGCGAATGGCCCAGGATAGAAGACTCTGGAGATCTGTGGTTGGTGGCCCATACCCCGATTGGGGTGACGGGCATGAGTGAGTGAGTGAGTGAGTGACAACTGTGCAGTTTCTGCTCACTAAGTGGCTTGGCAGTGTGTACACCTTGGAGTTACAGCGCAGAAAGCTGCTTTACTGCGCAGTAACTTGCCAGTGTAGACAAGGCCTCGATTAGCTAGTCAGCTAACTAATTAGTCAACCCCTCAGATTGAGTATCTAAAACAAAAACCCTGTTACAAGAAAAATACAAAACTGTGAATAGCAAAATATAAATGATTCTTTCCCCATCAGCACATTTAAATAAGAAAAGAGTTGGTGGACCAGACTGGTTGAGACAATTTAACTAAAACAATTTGGCTAAAAACAAACATTCAAAGTATGCTATTAAAATGAAAGAAATTAGCTTTCCCTCCCAATTTCCCCTTTCTATAACTAACACTGCCAGGGCTTCCTTGCTGGAAGATTAATAGTATCATTAGCCTGCTGCAAAATGCTTCCGAGTTAGGAGAAAACAGCCTGCATTGGACTCCTGTGATCCAGCTTCTCCCAACCCAGATAAGCCGCATGTCTTTTTCTAAAGAAGCTGCCCTGATTACTTGCCCTCAATGGAGTCTGAGTCCAGCAACCGGGAATCTATTGAGCATGCCCAAAACTACCACAACCAATTCCAGAAACTTCTGGGAGTGGAATGCTAATTGTATAGCTGTGTAGCAACAATAACCTCAACACAACTTGTTCCTCCCTCCCCATCCCGCTCTATAGAGTTCTTAAAATGATATTTTCCTATTAGGCATGTGGGTTGCATATGCACTCCTTGCCCTCTGCCCATTGGCATCAAGAGGTCCCTGGTGTCATGTTCTGGGGTGCAATCCAGACCAGTGAGGGATTGTGTCACTGTCTGCCCTGTAACCTTGGGTTCCTCACAATGCTTTGCTGTTGTAGTTCACAACCTGCACATTTTGAGAGTCTGTATGCAGTGGTTCTCAGCCTTTCCAGACTAATGTAACCCTTTCAGGAGTCTGATTTGTCTTCCATACCCCCAAGTTTCACCTCACTTAAAAACTCAGGCTTCGGCCCCCTGCGGCAGGGCTTGGGCTTGGCCTTTTTGCCCTGGGCCTCAGCAAGTCTAATGCTGGTGACACCATTAAAATGAACTCGCCCACAGTTTGAGAACCTCTGAGCTAGTATATAGAACAGTATAAACAAGTCATTGTCTGTATAAAATTTTAGTTTGTACTGGCTTTGCTAGTGCTTTTTATGTAGCCTGTTGTAAAACTAGGCAAATTTTTAGATAAGTTGATGGAAAAATTCTACAGACCCCAAGGGATATGGTTGAAAACCATTGTGCTACACAACCCTGTTTCAGCAGTTCTGACCCCAGCAGGCTGTCTACAGCTCCACAGCCCAGCTCTGGCTTCCACCAGCTTTGGTTACCCTTGCAGGGTGACCCCAACACATCCCCAGTTCTGAATTTTCCCAAAACTGTGTGCTATGCAGTGCCCAGCCCTCTCCTGGACAGTTCAGAGAAATAGTATGGGTTGTTTGTTCCTTTAAAGACACAAAAACACAACATAGCTTATTAACTTAACTGGGGATCAATACACCCTTTCCTTTAAACACAGCAGTGAGTTGGTTTATGATTAAAAATGAAATAAATTTATTAACAAAGTGGACATAGGATTAGCTGAGTTCAAGTATAAGGAATGAAGACAGAAAGAGTTATGAGTAAAACAGAACAAAATACACTTCTAAAAGTCTAAAACTTAATCTGGCAAGATACAGGCTTTATTCAAGATGGTTTCTCTCACCAAAAAGAACGAGGAGTACTTGTGACACTTTAGAGACTAACAAATTTATTTGATCATAAGCTTTCATGGGCTAAAACCCACTTTATCGGATGCATACAGTGGAAAATAAAGTAGGAAGATTATATATATATATATATATATACACACACACACACACAGAGAACATGAAGAAATGGGTGTTGCCATACCAACTGTAACGAGGGTAATTAATTAAGGTGAGCTATTAGGTGAGCTATTATCAGCAGAAGAAAAAAAAACTTTTGTAGTGATAATCAGGATGGCCCATTTCCAACCATTGAGAAGAAGGCATGAGTAACAGTGTGTGGGGAGGAAATTAGGATGGGAAAACAGTTTTACTTTGTGTAATGACCCATCCACTCCCAGTCTTTATTCATTTCCACAAAAAGAACAGGAGTACTTGTGGCACCTTAGAGACTAACAAATTTATTTCAGCATGAGCTTTCGTGAGCTACAGCTCACTTCTTTGGATGCATAGAATGGAACACACAGACAGGAGATATTTATACATACAGAGAACATGAAAAGGTGGAAGTATGCATACCAACTGGAAGAGTCTAATCAATTGAGGAGAAAAAAAAACTTTTGAAGTGATAATTAAGATGACCCATAGAAGGTGTGAGGAGAACTTAACATAGGGAAATAGATTCAATTAGTGTAATGACCCAACCATTCCCAGTCTCTGTTTAGGCCTGAGTTAATTGTGTCTAATTTGCATATACTTGTACAGTGTACAGTGTAGCAAAAAGCAACTAAAGCCTCCAGTTCCTTAACAAAAAAACAACTAAAAGAACTGTGTGAAATAGGCACATTTGTGTACACAAATTACAAACACATGCAACAATTGAAAACAGACTTGAGCTAAAATTATTATTATTTATATTCCAGTAATGCCCAGAGGCCCCAATCAGGGTCTTACAGAGTTCTCTCAGCTGTCAGTGCCTGGAATTCAGCTCTCTGGGGTTGGCAGCAGGACACTTTCAGCTGAAGGCCCCTACCTTTGGAACATGCTCTCCTGTATGTGTCAGAACCCCATTTTGACAAGCTTCCAGTTATATTTATGAGATTGTTCAGTACCCTTCCTCCCATCTGGAGGCTGCCATCATGATTCCTTTCTGTACAAGACTCCCACTATCCTCCTCTTCCATCTTCTGGGTGAGACCAACTATGCTGTTTGATTGCCCCTAAGCCCAGAACTCAAGGAGTCAAAGACCAGCTTCTAAGGGTACTTCTACACTACGAAATTAGGTCAATTTTATAGAAGTTGATCTTTAGAAATCAATTTTAGACAGTCGATTGTGTATGTCCCCACTAAGCGCATTAAGTCGGCAGAGTGCGTCCTCAATACCGTGGCTAGCATCAACTCATGGAGCACTGCACTGTGGGCAGCTATCCCACAGTTCCCGCAGTCTCCACTGCTCATTGGAATTCTGGGTTAACCTCCCAATGCCTGATGGGGCAAAAACATTGTTGTGGGTGGTTTTGGGTACATGTCATCAGTTGCCCCTCCCTCCCTCTGTGAAAGCAACTGCAGACAATCATTTCACGCCTTTTTTCCTGGGTTACCCGTGCAGACGCCATAGCATGGAGCCTGCTCAGCTCACCACTGCTGTTGTGAGCATTGTAAACACCTCTCACATTATACTGTAGTATGTGCAGAACCTGCTAAGAGACTGCAACACGAGGATGATTGTAAGGAGGACATGGACACAGACGTTCCTGAAAGCATGGGATGTGGCAATTGGGACATCATGGCTGCAGTGGGGTTGGTTGATACAGTGGAATACCAATTCTGGGCCCAGCAAACAAGCATAGACTGGTGGGACCGCATAGTGTTGCAGGTATGGGATGATTCATATCATATCAAAACTTTCACATGCATAAGGCCCCTTTCCAGGAACTCTGAGTTGCTTTCCCCCACCCTGAAGCACAGGAATACCAAGATGGGAGCTGCCCTGACAGTTGAGAAGTGAGTGGCAATAGCCCTGTGGAAGCTTGCAACGCCTGACTGCTACCGGTCAGGGCCGGCTCCAGACCCCAGCGCTACAAGCACGCGCGTGGGGCGGCAGTTGTCATCAGGGGTGGCAGATTGGGCCGGGAGGTCCACCGGAGCCCCGGGACGACCGGACCTGCCGCAGGCATGACTGCGGACGGTTCGCTGGTCGCGCGGCTCGGCTGGACCTCCCGCAGGCATGACTGCGGCAGCTCAACCGGAGCCGCCGGACCAGCTAACCGTCCGCAGCTGCGGGAGGTCCAGCCGAGCCGCGCAACTAGTGGACCCTCACCAGTCAAGCCAGCGGGAGGTCTGCTGCTCCCGGGGCTCCGGGGCGTCTCCCGCGCATGACTGCTTGGGGCGGCTGAATATGTAGAGCCGGCCCTGCTACCAGTCAACAGGAATCAATTTGGAGTGGGAAAATCTTCTGTGGGGACTGCTGTGATTCAAGTAGCCAATGCAATCACTGATGTTCTGCTATCAAGGGTAGCGACTCTAGGAAATGTGCAGGTCATAGTGGATGGCTTTGCTGCAATGGGGTTCCCTAACTGTGGTGGGGCGATAGACGGAACATATATCCTTATCTTGGCCACCTTGCCAACCAGTATGTAAACCGCAAGGGATACTTCTCAATGGTGCTGCAAGCAATGGTGGATCACAAGGGACGTTTCACCAACATCAAAGTGGGATGGTCGGGAAAGGTGCACGATGCTCGCATCTTTAGAAACTCTGGGCTGTTTGAACAGCTGCAAGAAGGGACTTAATTCCCAGACCAGAAAATTACCATTGAGGATGTTGAAATGCCAATAGTCATCCTTGGAGACCCAGCCTACCCCTTACTCCCATGGCTCATACACAGGCAGCCTGGACAGTAGTAAGGAGGAGTTCAACTATAGGCTGAGCAAGTGCAGAATGGTGGTAGTATGTGCCTTTGGACGTTTAAAAGCTCGCTGGCACTGTTTGCTGACTAGGTTAGACCTCAGTGCAACCAATATTCCCATTGTTATTGCTGCTTGCTGTGTGCTCCGTAATATCTGCGAGAGTAAGGGGGAGATGTTTATGGCGGGGTGGGAGGTTGAGGCAAATCGCCTGGCAGCTGATTTTGAGCAGCCAGACACCAGGGAGATTAGAAGAGCACAGCTGGGCATGCTGCGCATCAGAGAGGCTTTGAAAACCAGTTTCATGACTGGCCAGGCTACCGGGTGAGATTTGTGTGTGTTTCTCCTTGATGTAAACCCTCCCCCTTTGTTGTTTTTAATTCCCTGTAAGCCAACCACTCCCCCCTTCAATCACAGCTGACAAAGGAAATAAAGTCACTATTGTTTTGAAACCATGCATTCTTTCTTTATTAATTAATAAAAAGCAAGATAACAGACAAGGTAGCTGAGGGGGGACGACGAGGGAAGGACAAGGCCACATTGCTTATTGTAGCCACACTATAAATCAAAACTGTTTGAATGACAGCCTTCTGTTGCTTGGGCCATCATCTGGAGTGGAGTGGCTGGGTGCCTGGATCCTTCCCCACCAGCATTCTTGGGCATCTGAGTGAGGAGGATATGGAACTTGGGGAGGAGGGCAGGCGGTTATACAGTGGATGCAGTGGTGGTCTGTGCTCTTGTTGGCTTTCCTGCAGCTCCACCAGAGTGGAGTGGTTTCGAACTGCAGTGCCCTTCTTTCCCATAGCAAGCAATGCCGGATGGGTTTGCCGTTTAAAAGGAGGGACTGCGGTTTTTGGGTGGATGTGCAGCACACACACCTCCCCGCATCCCACCGCATGGCTATTCTCTGGGATGATCCCTTTTAGCCAAGCACAAACAGCCCAGCATGAAAGGGTCCTTTTACTGTTCCCTTACAGAAATTCTCCTATTTCAACTAGGTGACCATGAATGATAACACAGAAAGATATAGACTGAATGTTGCTTGAATGTGACCAAAATCCAGGACCATTCGCTGCCATGCTTTGTGCTGCAATGATTCCAGACTACTTGCTACTGGCTTGGTGTGGTAGTGTCCTACTGTGGAGGATGAAATAAGGCAGCCCTCCCCAGAAACCTTCTGAAAAGGGTTTCAGAGTATTCCAGGAGAGCTTCATGGAGATGACCCTGAAGGATTCCCGCTCCATCCCTAGACACGTTAACAGACTTTTCCAGTAGCTGTACTGGCTGCAAATGCATCCCAAGTCTTCAGGGCATATCAAACATTAAACACAATTGCTTTTAAACCCTGTACTGTAGTTACAAATGTGCACTCACCAGAAGTGCCTTCTCCGCCTTCAGGGTCGGGGATTCTGCCTTGGGAGGGTATTGGCTCCAGAGTGATGAAAAGGTCCTGGCTGCCAGAGAGAACAGATTCACCGCTTGCCTGCTACGCATTCTTCTCCTCCTCCTCTTCCTCATTCACAAAATCCTCCTCCCTATTGCGTGAGACTCCCCCCTTGCAGGGGTCCACGGACAGTGGTGGAGTAGTAGTAGGGTCCCCCCTAAAATGCCATGCACCTGATCATGGAAGCGGCATGTACTGGGCTCTGACCCAGAGTGACCGTTTGCCTCCTTTGTCTTTTGGTAGGCTTGCCTGAGCTCCTTAACTTTCACACGGCACTGCTGTGTGTCCCTGTTGTAGCCTCTGTCCATCATGCCCTGTGTGATTTTGGCATTATATATTGGCATTTCTTCTTTTTGATTGAAGTTCAGCCTGCACAAATTCTTCTCCCCATACAGCAATCAGATCCAGTGTCTTCCATTCGGTCCATGCTGGAGCTCGTTTGTGATTCTGGGGGGAATCACCTGTGACCAGCATGGTCACCTGTGCTGCTGAGCTTGTCATGCTGACCAAACAGGAAATTAAATTCAAAATTTCCCAGGGCTTTTCCTGTGTACCTGGCTAGTGCATTGGAGTTGAAAGTGCTGTCCAGAGCGGTCACATTGGAGCACTCTGGGATAGCTCCTGGAGGCCCATAAAGTCGAATTGCATCTGCACTACTCCAAATTTGACTCAGCAAAGTCGATTTTAGCACTACTCCCCTCGCCAGGAAGGAGTACAGAAGTTGATTTTAAGAGCCCTTTAGGACGACGGAACTGGGTTGGTTGTGTAGATGCATTCATTATAAAATCGACCTAACGCGGCTAAATTCGACCTAACCTCATAGCACAGACCAGGCCTAGGTCCAGGGCTAAGAACTGAGTTACTGCAGGCACTGTAGTGTGGCAGGCACCAGCGCAACCATTCTCCAGCTCCTTTGTCATGATCAAGTTCTATTTATAATGCAAACGTTAATGATGTCAGCAAAGTGAGGGTAGATATCTTGTATTTATTTATGTTAGCTCTGGACTTCATGGGAAAATCCTAGTGCTGCATTCCTCAAAGATTCCGCATATTTAAGATTGGTTCTTGTGTCATGTGCAATATTCTTTCACTCTGCTTTTATTATGAAAATTATTCTTTATCAGGTTTGTTTGAGAAACAGTTAAAGCATATGTTAGTCAGCAGTAATCAAGAAATGCCAGTTCATTTCAAATGTTTGGGTAAAGTTTATCTTAATGGGCAAAAAAAATGGTTCAAGGTCATATTTGTTATTTTCCCTCTACAGTCTGGTTCATTTCCAGCCGGACTTTTATAACATAAACATGTTTACCCTTATGTTTTGGAACATAATACAGCTAGAGGTTTGCTCATCCACGCATCTGTTTTGAATGGATAAAGTCTGTAGCATCCTTTAAAGAAAACATTTCTTTTGGCAACTTTCTTGGTAGGCAGGGGCAGCCCATCTTGATACCACCTCAAGTTGTATCTCAGTATTGATTCTGAGCCCTGTGTTAATTTCAATCTCTCATCTATCTCAGTTAAATGGATGCCCCTTATTTTTCATTGAGATTTCTGGCTGCCCTTCCAAAATCTCCTACAGTTATTGTCCTTCCTCAGTGATTGAGTTAGGTGAGGCAAAACTTCAGTATGATATTTCAGAGAAATCCAAATGTAATTTTAATATATATTTTAAATTCATGCAACCTCAATATACACTTTTCTGAGTCTTTGGGACAAGACTGATTTATGCCTGCCGAGGATTTGGTCTTTTATTTCCATTTTTGGGTGTTTAACTTATTTTTGTCAGCTCTTGCAATTTGTGTGTGTTTATTTATTTTTAGCATTCATAACATCACACTTCACATGATGGAATTAAATTATTCAGATTTGTTCTAAAAATGTGATGGAGCTTGGGTGCTCTTTGTGTCAGAATTCACAGAATCCATCGGTGAAGCAGAACTTCTGTATTTAAAGTACATACCATCAGAGCTGCTTAATTCAACTGGCTAGAATAATAAATGCATCCTGTAGTGTCAAGCCAGGTAGAATAATTGGGCTGAGGGAATGCCACTCAGAGCTTGATGAATTCTCCTTTACCAATACATAATTAAGATAATTATAATCTGGAAGAAGATATGGCATTTTGCACAGAGATTGCTAGTAGGGACCCACCCCTTATTGCTCTGGAGACAGCAAAATTATAAGGGGGAAAAGTGCTGGCAACCTATTTATACAGTCCAAAGATAGTAGGATTGTGGGAAGACACTGGTGATGTTCCATTCCCTAGTTCTAGCTGTTGAGAGACAGTAGGATATCACTTTCTGACTGGTCTTGCTCTCAATCTGAACCTTCTTTTGAATCTAAGCTGCAAACCCTAAGTAAAAGCACTTGATGTGATTAATAAGAAAATGTTTGTTCAGATTCCTGTTAATAAATCAGTGATTAAACATTAGAAGACATTGCTACTTTTGTATTTTGGAGAGACTACTACAAACCCATGCCTTCCCAGATCAGTTTGATGTTGTTATTAAACAGAGGAATCATATACTAAATGCCATCATAATTATGCCACAATTCTGTAAAAGAATAGGCATAAGAACAGCACAACCACTGATTTTCACACCTTTTTCGAGTGAAGCAGAAGAATGAAATTTGGGTGAGTCAAATAATTGATACTTTTCTTTTATTTCTTTAAGATAGTCCTAGTCTGATTGTGACTGGGGTTCTAGTAGGGAGCCAGGTATGATCACTCAATTAGGGTGAACTGCAAAGAATGGGGCAGCCAATCCCCATAAAGCTGGTGGATATTCCAATACTTAGTTTTACCAAGCCAGCATAAACAGCTTCTTTATTACCTTACTGGTTACTCAGAAGTCCAAACAACACATTTCCCTTAAAGTAATCCAGCCTCAGACTTCCATCCAGGTACCCATGTCAAATGATGATGAAATAAGATTTACAGAAATTTTCATATAAAAGAAAAGGTTCTACCAATCCCAAAGGATTTGACACATTACCTCCCAGGTTATTGAATATTCCAGACCTTACCCAAATATGTGCTACAGCCAATTCTTATTAACTAAACTAAACTTTTGTTTCTTAATAAAGAGAGAGTATGGTTAAAAGATCAATATACATACAGACATGAGTTCAATTCTTTAGGTTCAGATTCATAGCAGAGATGGTGAGCTTTGTAGTTGCAAAGAGTTCTTTCAGAAATAGTTCACAAGTTACAGTCCAATGTTCAAATATCATATTCAGGGGGTACCAACAAAACTGGGACCTCAGTCTTGTGACTCAAATTTCCCCGATGAAGCCAAAGCAGATCTGAGATGACAGAATCAGGACCCCAGGATCTTTTATACAATTTCATGTCTTTTGACAAGTTGGAATTAGCATGGTAATTAGCATGACTTTGAAGGAGGTCCATCACCAGTACTTAGTTACAGAATTAACATAAGGCAATTTGCTTGTTCCACCACCATTCACAGTACATTTCAAAAGGAGAGATGAATACCCAGATATCCCATGTTTACAATTCATTTAAATGCTAGGATGTTCTTTTGATCTCTGAATTATCAGAATACAGCATAGACAGGAACTATTGATTACATTGTCGATCCTACTCATGCATACGTAAATACACAAAAACACAATTATTTCCACACATGTCTTTTGAGGGTTGTTTATTTTGCAGGATGTTTAACCCTTTCTAGCCATGCATCACACTGATATTTTAAAAATTGCCTCGTGCAGTGAGCCCAGCTTTCTGAGACTGAGTTTCATGTAGCTAACTCTTGCTGGTATAAAACAATGTCCTGAAAGAGACTCATAGGTGTATGCCGGGAAGGGGAAAGAAGAGAAGGAGGTCAAAGATCTCTTAACATTACATTTGTCCCAAGGTGGAGAGTGACATCCTAGTCCCAGTGAAGTCAATAAGAGTTTTGCCAGTGACTTCAGTGGAGTCAGAATTTTACTCAGAAGTTTTTTTTAATAGTCTTATCCACATGGAGTGACAGCAGCTCAGAAGATAATCTGATTTGTTTAGCAAAATGGCTGCCACCATCAAAGGTACATACACATCAAAGGTATTAAGATAGCTGAGAAAATGTGCATGTAAAACCTCTCATTTGGGGTAGCTCTGCATAGCAGCTAGGAGGGTGCTTCTCAGTGGAGGTAGACAGACATGCTAGTTCTGTTCAAGCTAGCATGCTAAAAATAACAGTATGGCCACAGCAGCACAGGCAACAGCTCAGGCTAGCCTTCTGAGTACAAACCCACTCATCCCCCCGGCTACGTAGTCGGGTGGCTAGCTAGTCCAAGCCACCGCCTTTGCTGCCAGAGTCACATTGCTATGTTTAGCACGCTAGCTTGAGCAGAGCTTGCACATGTCTGTCTATCCATGCTGGGACGCACGCAAGCTCGCAGTTGCTGTGTACACATGCTCTTATTGGCTGCTCAACTAATCGCTATGATGTCTGATAACTCTATAAAAAAAGGCCATTGAGAAATAAAGTGAGTTCTGCCCATGGCCACCACTGTTTCAGCCAAAATGCTAGCAAAATAAAAGTCAAGGTTTCCCCTTTATGATTAGCTCTCCTGGCATTAGCAGCCATCAAAGTCTTATACCTACCCTCATAGCAGGAAGTTCAGACTGATGGAATGGGACCACTCTTGTTTCTTTGGTTGAATCCTTGAGGTAATATTCTTTATGGTTCTCCCAGACATTATGGAGTCCACAGCATATAGCAATGACCTTGGAGATGCATTCAAAATTGCCATTGGGCTTCAGTAGTCACCACTTTACTCTGCAAAAGCATACACCCACACATTGCTCCTACTCGGGTGATAATTGCTTATTTCTGAGTTGTCAGGGCATGGGTACATTACCCAGGAGAACAAAGGTTAAGATGCATTCCCAAGGACCACAGCAGGCACTGCTATCTAATTACATTCTTAGATGTGCCACAGGCAAGTTGCCTTAGTCTATCTCCTCTGGAATTCTTGAAAATTCTGGTCTCGTGGATATATTTAGGCCAACCAGTGTTAACATAAGTGATTCTGGTATCAGTAACAGAGAATAATAGATCTGTGGTTGCCCAACTCTGACATGATAGGCAGAGAAAGAGATAGTGAGATCTATTGAAAGTTCCTTGGCAGTTAGGAAAGACCTGCCCCTATTCAAATTTCACCATTATCTCAGGGACATTCGCGGTGACCACTGCCACCACCTGACACTTCCAACACAACAGAACTCAATGTGGACTTTCCAGGACAGAACATATGAGGCACAGGAACCAGTCTTCTCAAAGCTATGGCAATTCTCCTGTCCACAAAGGCCGATGCTCACATCTGGCACTGTAGTGTTGAGGTAAAAAAGCTTTGGCGCACGCATAGCAAATGTTTTACTATGTTTTAAGTTAGGTACCACACTACTGCACATTGCACAATATTGTATTATCCTGTAGCTGGGATTTTCTGTGGATTTAAAAATCTATGGAATTGTGCAAAAGACAATTGCATAAACCTACAGTGATAGGTGTAGATTCCCAATACTTCCTTTGTGTTTGAATGATACATGAAATTAAATCATAGTGTTGCACAAGTGAGGAAATGAAAAAGTTAAGTGCTATATAGCCAAATCCTGCCAGGTCTGTCAGTCCAAGGGGAAACATGCCTGTAGGGCTCCATGGGGCAGTCTAGAGAAACTTGCTGCGAGTTGCATTTTATTGCAGCTTTAAAAAGAGACCCTTTTTCTCTTGAAGGCTAGCTCTTCCCGTGGTCTAAGTCACAGAGACTGCACTGTGACCACCACTTGTCTAAAGGTGGCATCTCTGGCAATAGAAGCTCTCTCCTTCATTACCAGCCTGTCCGTTATGTCCAGT
Organism: Mauremys reevesii; assembly: GCF_016161935.1. Taxonomy (NCBI): domain Eukaryota; kingdom Metazoa; phylum Chordata; order Testudines; family Geoemydidae; genus Mauremys; species Mauremys reevesii. Next base: position 52,449,683 of record NC_052632.1, on the reverse strand, counting down.
TCATGCTTTGGTTCCACAATCCATACTTTGTGACATCACACTAGTTTCATGGTGCAAAATGATGGTGTCACACATACGGAGGGGAAATGCAAAAGCAGCCATGGATGGGAAAGGAAGTGTAGAACATATGCACATTTTCATGAGAGTCTTGTGAACATGACTGTTCTTTAAAGCTTGCCTGGCTGTGGCATTTTTATCAAAAGATCAGAGGGCTCAGTCCTGAGCTGCACTGAGCGCATGCTGGATACAACTCAGGAGAGAGGTGCGGGGGGGGGGGGGGAAGAAAGGTGGCTTTAAGCCACTTTTATGTTTTGTTCAACCCTTGGCCTGACTTTGGGCCAAAATAGCTCCTGCCATGGCTTAGAACAGCCCCACCCTGGCCTGCCTTGACATGCCCCCTACACTGGCTTTCTTCTAGCCTAGGGAAATCCTGCTGACATATTTGCTGCCTCTACAATTTAATGTCTCACTACTTGACTTCATATTTCAGTCAGTTCACTTTTGGTTTGGGCTGACATGTACCATGCCGTAAGTGAAACCATTTTAAAATGCTTCCTTAATACTTTGTCTTCTGCCTGACTGAAGAAACTGCACATTCCTTCTGGTGCTAGACTTGCCAGACACCAAATGTCTTGCCTTGTTCAAGCCATGATGAGAGACACAGTTACAGTTGGATGCAGCTTTTGATGGTTTTCTTCACTGTTATACCTCTGGAAGTTATTTGCGTGTGCCTCAGTGTTTGCTTTCTTCTTGGTCAGGATGTTGAAGAACTTGGCTGCACGTTCATGAGAATCTCCATGCTGTTCAGAGTTGACATGCTCTCTTGCTGCTGCATTAAACTCCTTGGGAGAGAATTTCCAAGGCACGTATTGTTTGCAATACCATCTCTGTTTCTGTTGAGCTGAATTGCTACAAATCTTCTGGCACAGAATCCTCCTGAATCAACCAGTCATTTGAAGCTTTTTGCTTCTTGGAGTAGCCATATGGATAGGGAGAAGTGGTAGATGTGGTACAGTAACTCCTCACTTAAAGTTATCCTGTTTAATGTTGTTATGTTGCTGATCAAATAGAGAACATGCTTGTTTAAAGTTGCGCAATGCTCCCTTATGTTGTCCGGCAGCCACCTGCTTTGTCCACTGCTTGCAGAAAGAGCAGCCCATTGCAGCTAGTTGATGGGAGCTTGGAACCAGGGTGGGCCAGCAGCCCCCCATCAGCTCCCCGCTTCCCTAAGTTCAGTGTGCAGCAGCCACCCAGTAGGCTATCTGCCAGCAGTTCAGCTGTCCCTCCCCACACTGCTGTGTGCTGCTCCTGTCCTCTGCCTTGGAGCTGCTCCCGGGAGCCTCCTGCTTGCTGTGCAGGGGGGTGCAGAGGGGGGGCTAATGTCAGGGTGTCCCCCTCCCCCCTACTCCTGCTCCCGCTTACTCCATCTCTACAGAGCAGGGGGGACACACAACAGGGTTCAGGACGGAGGGAGCTTGCTGGCAGCAGCTGCTGTCTCAACTTGCTGATCTACTTAAAAAGGCAGTGTACTTAGAGTGGGGTCAGTGTACTTAAAGGAGCAATGTGCAGCTCTCGCTCTCTCTCACACACACGCACACACACACACGGTGTGTGTCTGTCTCTGTCTGCCATGCTGCCTCCCCTCCCCTCCCTCCATTTGTGCTGCCTTGTAGAGTGTGAGGCTACATTAACAACAATGTGTTAACCCTTTAGAGCTCAGCCGAGTGCTATTTCATCATTTAACAGAAAGGCATTCCCTGGAAAATATCCCACCCTCTTCCACCCTCTGACTCCACCACCTCAACCAAGTTTCACAATCATCATTGCTGTGTACAGCATTAAATTGTTCATTTAAAACTTATACTGTGTGTATATATATGTCTTTTGTCTGGTGAAAAAAATTTCCCTGGAACCTAAGCCCCCCTATTTACATTAATTCTTATGGGGAAATTGGATTTGCTTAACATTGTTTCACTTAAAGTCGCATTTTTCAAGAACATAACTACAACGTTAAGCAAGGAGTTACTGTATAACTTGACTTTAGTAAGGCTTTTGATACTGTCTTGCATGACCTTCTCATAAACAAACTAGGGAAATACAACCTAGATCAGGGGTTGGCAACCTTTGGCACGCGGCCCATCAGGGCTGCAAGACATTTTGTTTACATTGACCGCCTGCGGGCATGGCACCTCGCAGCTCCCAGTGGCCGGGAATGGTGTACCACGGCCAATGGGAGCTGTGGGAAGCGGTGGCCAGCATGTTCCTGTGGCCCGCACCACTTCCTGCAGCTCCCATTGGCTGGGAACGGCGAACCGCAGCCACTGGGAGCTGCAGGGGGCCATGCCTGCGGGTGGTCAATGTAAACAAAATGTCTCACGGCCCGCCAGTGGATCACCCTGATGGTCCATGTGCCAAAGGTTGCTGACCCCTGAACTAGATGGAGCTACTATTAGATGGGTGCATAACTGGTTGGAAAACCATTCCCAGAGAGTAGTTATCAGTGGTTCACAGTCAAGCTGGAAGGGCATATCGAGTGGGATCCCGCAGGGATCTGTCCTGGTTCTGGTTCTGTTCAATATCTTCATCAATGATTTAGATAATGGTGCAGAGAATACACTTATAAAGTTTGCGGACGATACCAAACTGAGAGGGGTTGCAAGTGCTTTGGAGGATAGGATTATAATTCAAAATGATCTGCACAAAGTGGAGAAATGGTCCGAAGTAAACAGGCTGAAATTCAATAATGACAAATGCAAAGTACTCCACTTAGGAAGGAACAATCAATTGCACACATACAATATGTGAAATGACTGCCTAGGAAGGAGAACTGCGGAAAGGTATCTGGGGTTCATAGTAGATCACAAGCTAAATATGCGTCAACAGTGTAACAGTTGCAAAAAAAGCAAACACCATTCTGGGATGTATTAGCAGGTTTGTAAGCAAGACACGAGAAGTAATTCTTCCACTCTACTCTGCGCTGATACGGCCTTAACTGGAGTACTGTATCCAGTTGTGGTCACCACATTTCAGGAAAGATGTGGACAAATTGGAGAAAGTCCAGAGAAGAGCAACAAAAATTATTAAAGGTCTAGAAAATGACCTATGAGGAAAGATTGGAAGAATTAGGTTTGTTTATTCTGGAGAAGAGAAGGCTGAGGAGGCACATACCAGTTTTCAAGTAGATAAAACGGGGACAGAGGAAAATTGTTCTCGTTAACCTCTGAGGATAGGACAAGAAGCGATGGGCTTAAATTGCAGCAAGGGTGGTTTAGTTTGGACATTAGAAAAAACTTCCTAGCTGTCAGGGTGGTTAAGCACTGGAATAAATAGTCTAGGGAGGGTGTGGAATCTCCATCATTGGAGGTTTTTAAGAGCAGGTTAGACAAACACCTGTCAGGGATGATCTAGAACTTAGTCATGCCATGAGTGCAGGGGACTGGACTGGATGACCTCTCAAAGTCCCTTCCAGCCTTACAACTCTATGATTCTTTGACTCTCCGTGGTTAACCTGAGAGGAGAAAAATTAAAATATGCTTTAATTCTAAAAATGCAAATGGGCTCTTAATACTTTAAATGTAAACCCTACTATTCCCAAGATCCATGGTGATGACCGATTGTCACAGTAGCAAGGCCTCTCCTCAAAAATCACAAGTGAGGCACCATACGTGGAATTTTTGCACATGGTCAACTTCATTACTTCAAATGAACTCATACATTCAATTCATAGACTCATATGAAATATTACAAAAAATATTATCCAATCTTCTCCTTTCTGTTATCATCTTTCCAGGAACACCCATTTCTGACTCCATATCTCAGGCTCCATATATTCCCCAGCCCATATGATCCCCTATCTCAAACAAATCCACTCCCAATAGAAGAAGCCCACTGTTCAGGACCCTCTCCCATCTCTGCTCCTTCCACACATAAGAGTGGCCATACTGGGTCAGACCACAGATCCATCTAGCCCAGTATCCTGTCTTCAGACAGTGGTCAATGCCAGGTGTTTCAGAAGGAATGAACAGAACAGGTAATCATCAAGGGATCCATCCCCTGTTGCCCATTCCCAGCTTCTGGCAAACAGAGGCTAGGAAAACCATCGCTGCCCATCCTGGCTAATAGCCACAATCTCCCAGTGCCCACTTTAACATATTGTAAGGCACAGAATCACAGTTTAAGGTCAGAAGAAACCAACCAACCATCTAGTCTGACCTCCTGTATGTCACAGGCCACCAACTCTATCCAGCATCTGCACAATAAACCCAACAAGTGAAACTAGACCAAAACACAGGCGCCCACTTTCAAATGTCCCAGGGGGTGCTTGACCCCCAGCTCTGCCCCAGACCCCACCCCCACTCACCCTGCCCCACCCTCTCCCCCAAGCACGCCGCATCCTTGCTCCTCCCACCCCAGAACCTCCTGCATGCTGCAAAACAGCTGATCACGGTGGGCAGGAAGTGCTGGGAGGGAGGGGGAGGTGCTGATAGGGGGGCTGCCGGTGGGTGATCAGCACACACAATTTTTTCCCCCATGGGTGCTCCAGCCCCGGAGCACCCACAGAGTTGGCACCTATGAGACCAAAGTATTCTGGCCCATAGAAGACTAAACCATTATGCACCACAGGCAGAGAATAGGAGCGACTAAGTAAGGGGTAGTGTCGTGTCTTCTGCTCTGTACACTGCATAGATAATATATATGAAGGAACCACAAGGGCACAATGGGATCGAAATAACCAAGTTGACCTACTATAGACAACAGGCAAGGCCTAGCTACACATACAGGCAGCTACTTTGGCAGGGTTCCGGTGGCTTCTGAATCATAGAAGATTTTGAGAGCCACTAGAGGACTCCAGCTATTTAAAGGGCTACTATGTAATTTCTCTATATTATACAGTGGGTAGAACAGCCACTCATCCAACAAAACAAATTGCTTTTGAGCAACTCTGTTTCATTCATGTCTTGTTGAAGACACTGCTCTAGGGCTCTTTGGCACATTACTGCATTGGTTTCCTTCTATGCCATGGTATTGGAGGCTGCTTCGGGGTAGAACTTGTCAAAAGATTCATAGTGAACAATTTATTAAACTAATTTTGCCTTTTTCTATTCCTGAATAGTCCACAGACATATATGAATGTTGCAAAATTTATTTGTTATTTTGCCAGATAATTTCTGCCAATAATTCTTGAAGCTTGTTTGTGGGCAGACTGTTGCAAATATTTTATATTCAAAATTTAAGCTGCTTTGGCAGGATACATAGGTTATCGAGTAGGTTTCTGATTTCTTACTAGATGAAGATAACTCTTAAAACAAAATTTCTAGAATAAATACTTGCAATTACAAATTCATAATTCACTTTCAACAAATATTCGTGGAATATTTTCTTATAATTTGCCGCTTCCATGAGCATTCATGACAGTCAACTCATTTACCCGGGTACTGATGGAGAAGGAACACAGTCAAAGCAATTTTGTTTAAACATGTGAATTCACTGATTTTTTGTCCCAGTGTTTGTCCAGTTCTTCCAGGTTACATACCCAAGATGAAGGAAAACATCTTTGAATCACTACTGCATAGACCAGGGGTAGGCAACCTATGGCACGGGTGCCGAAGGGGGCACGTGAGCTGATTTTCAGTGGCACTCACGCTGCCTGGGTTCTGGTCACCGGTCCGGGGGGCGCTCTGCATTCTAATTTAATTTTAAATGAAGTTTCTTAAACATTTTAAAAACCTTATTTACTTTACATACAACAATAGTTTAGTTATATATTATAGACTTATAGAAAGAGACCTTCTTTCTATAAGTCTATAATATATAAATATATAAATCGTTAAAATGTATTACTGGCACTCGAAATCTTAAATTCGAGTGAATAAATGAAGACTCGGCACAGCACTTCTGAAAGGTTGCCGACCCCTGGCATAGACTGTTGAGAATGATCTTTGTAATTCTTTCTACCAGCCATTTTTATATGCATTATTGCTCTGGTGAGTACACACAATGGTGTTGTAGCCATGTTGGTCCCAGAATATTGGAGACATAGGTGCCGAATCCGTGGGTGCTCCGGGGCTGGAGCACCCACGGGGAAAAATTAGTAGGTGCACTGCACCCACAGGCAGCCAAGCTCCCCACTCCTCACCTCCTTCTCTTCCCCCCCCCGTGTGCTGCATCCCCGCTCCTCACCCTCCCTTCCAGTGCTTCCCGCCACCTAACAGCTGTTTGGCGGCATTTAGGACTTTCTGGGATGGAGGGGGAGGAATGGGGATGCGGCGTGCTCAGGGAAGGAGGCAGGGCAGGGGCAGGGACTTGGGGAAGGGGGTGGAATGGGTGCAGGAAGGGGGCGGGGACTTTGGGGAAGGGGTGGAATGGGAGCATGGCAAAGGCAGTGCAGAGGCAGGGGGGGCGGGGAGGGGTTGAACACCCACCAGGAAATGGGGAAGTCGGCGCCTATGATTGGAGAGAGTGGGGGTGAGGTAATATCTTTTATTGGACCGATTTCTGTTGGAGAGAGAGACAAACTTTGGAGCTGCACAGAGCTCTTCCTCAGGTCTGGGAAAAGTACTCAGTGTGCCACAGCTAAAAACAAGATCGAACAGATAGTTTAGCATAAGTAGTTAGCACATATTGTAAGGGACCATTCAAGGTGAAGTAGCCTGCTAACACCCTGTAAATAGGACAAGAAGGGGTTTATTGGGTTACAGATGGTTGTAATAAGTCATAAATCCAGTGTCTTTATTCAGACAATGATTTAGCAAAGTTCTGAATTTAAGCTCCCAGGCTCATCTTTTGAAAGTGCACTAGATGCTCCAATAACAACTCTGTGGGTGAAACCAGACACTCGCTAGGCTCTCGAATGAACTCACACAAGAAAGAGATAAAAGACAAAAACACCACATTGTCCCTTGGCAGGGCCAGATTAACTTTTTGTGGGCCTGGCGCCAAACATATTTGTGGGCCCCCGTTGGGGAAATAGGGCATGTGACGGGGGGGGGGGGGTTCTGCAAAGCGAGGGGCTGGTTGGGGGCAATGAGGCGCAGCACAGTGGCCCCACTCAGCCTAGCACAACGGCACTGTTTACAAACCCAAAACTGCTAGACGCACACTGGCCCGCCCAGCCCTGTGCTGCCAGCGTGCCCCTTCCACATGACCCCCACCCAGTGCCCTGCCCTTATGCCCAGCACCCCCTGCCTAGAGACCCCTCCCGCTGACCTGCACACCATACCACCTGTCAAGCTCCCCCAGCTACAGATCCCCTACTGTCCAGCACCACCTTCACAGTCCCATCATCACTGCTGTACAGTGCTCCATATTCCTGAGGGAATTCTGCATCAAATTCTGTGCATATTTTTTTTTTAAAATTGCAGAATTTTAAAAAACACAAATAAATGTGGAACACTGGCTACATGAAGGTGGGAGAATACCCTGCAGCCTCCCCCGCCCCGCTGGGACAGGGTCTTGGCAGTGAGGCTGAAACTGACCCTGACACAGCACAAGGGCCATGCCTGCCACAGAAACACCCTGGGGCCCTGCCCCTTTTGCGCCAGGCACCTCAGCTGTGGGCAGGGAGGCTCAGCCTGGCAGCAGGATCCAACTGCAGAGGGACTTAGTGTGAGGGGGGGAATCCAGATGGGGATAAGAGGGTTCTGTGTGAGGCAGTCTGGGTGCAGGCAGCTCAGTGGGGGATCTGGATGCACAGGGAGGTTCCAGGTGCAGGTGCAGGGGCAATGAGAGTCTGCAGGGGGCACCAAATGAAAGTGGTTGGAGCTCAGTGGGGAGGGGTCTGGGTGCAGGGGATGTGGGGTTCATTTGGGTGGGGGTGTAGGTGGCTGGGGCTCAGTGGGGAGGGTGTCTGGGGGGCTCATCAGGGTGGTACAGATGCAGGGGAGGTGGGGCTTGTCAAGGTGAGGGTTTGATGACCCTGCTTAAACAGGGGAGCCCTAGCTGCTGCCAAGGGGATCTGCATGCTGGGCCCCCTCTTCCCCATCTCATGCCCCTGGCCCACCACTCCATCTCCTCCACATACCACCCCCTTCCTTCCCCACTCCCTCTTTCCCCCTTCCCTGCCCTGCCCTACCGCAGGCACTCACTATTGTACAAAATGAAGGATGGCTGCCAGCACACAGAAGGGAGCACAACCAGCACTAGGACCCAGAAGGTGGTGTCAGCTTCAAAGTCCAGGGAGCTGAGCAGCACCTTCTTTTTTCAGCCAGGCTGTGCAGCTCTGCGTTCACAGAAATGGCGTGGGGCGCAGTGGCATGTGATCTTGCACCCCTGTGGCCCCCACCCCTCACCTCTATTTGGGGGGCAATGCCCCCAAACATTCCCAATCACACACCCCTGTTCCTCCTTCACTTTCTGCAGGGAAGCAAAGAACGCTGAAGGAGGGGGACCTGGGCTGTTTTCATTCCCCCTGGGGCCCAGGTGTACCCCCCACAGACCCCCACTACCCAGCACCATCTCCAGAGACCCACTCCCCCCACCCTTCCTGCCCCACAGCCACACTCACTAGCCCACTGGGCGGGGCTATTTGCCTTGCCTGGACTGAGCAGCATCACAGCTAGGGCTGGTCAGGGATCAGAGGGGGAGGGGCCTGCCCAGGCCAGGCTCCCTCAGAACCCCCTTGCCTGGGGCCCAGATGAGCCCCCTCCTCCCCACCCCCAAATGCTGGCCGAGAATGACCTGGCCCCTGCACTGGTCCCAGGCGGCTCAGCCCCAGGAGGTGGCGGGCAGAGCAAGACTGCCCAGAGCCAGAGCTGCGCAGGCAGACCCCTGTGGGACGTGACCCCCGAGAGCCCTCCAGCCCAGCCAGCAGAGGAGCGAGTGGGCGGAGGGGACGGGATGGGGATACTTGGGCTGGCTGAATAGTCGAGAGGAGCACGGGGGAAGGGCTAGAGAGGAGAGGAGCCAGCCTGCAGTGGCCCCTTGGCTGGCACCGCAAGTGAAGTGCAGCGCCTGGCCGGCTGATGGGCCTCTGTTGAGCATGGGCCTGGCGCCATTGTAAACCCAGTACTGTCTGTGTGGGTGAATTCTTTTCACAAAGTGATCACTTTATATCTGAAATCTCAGTCCTCATCTGCAAAGGAAACCTGCACAACACTTTCAGAAAACGAGCCTGGAACCTTAAATTCATAACTTTGCTACACACCAACAATCATGGATTGAACACACACTGGATTTGTGGCTTATTACAGCAATCTGTAACCCACAACCTCCACTTTTTGTCCTAGGACTACAGGGGTGTTGATGGGCCACTTCACCTTGAATTGTCTCTTAGTTTAGAATAAGTAGCTAGCACATATTCTAACTATCTGTTTGATCTTGTATTTAGCTGGGAGCGGGGCCAGCCCACAACATTTTGGCACCTGAGGCGGAGAGCTCAAATGACCACCCACGCCCTCTCGCTTGGGCCAAAATTTTGAAAGTAGGCAAAATTCTGCCTACTTCCTGTTCTATTTCTCTTATGTTACTGCTCTGCTACCAACCCCAATAAAGGAAAACAACTTAAAATGCCTTGTTCAAAACTTTTAAGTAACACTTAACTTTTCTTGTCTTCATAGTAAACATTGGCATTTTTATCTGTTTGAATAATCAAAGTGGTGCTTTCTGTGCCTTCTTGGTTGCAAAGATTTGAACTGCTTCCTGAAGGTCCACAGTCTGGGCCAGCTCATGCTCTATTGAGATGGTTGCAAGGCCAATCAGCCTCTTTTGTGTCATTGTGGAGCGTAGATGTGTTTTTATTAACTTTAGCTTGGAGAAGCTGAGTTCTCCACTGGTAACTGTTACAGGAAGTGTTAGAAGTATGAGCAGACCCACAAAAGCATTTGGAAAGAGGGTGGTCATCTTATTTGTGCACATATATTCCAGAACACCCTTTGGAGTTGATCCTGCTGAAATGGGCTTTCAGTTCATCACCTAAACCACTCGCATCAATATTGCGCATGTCATCATGTGTCAACACTGTCTCTAGCGCCCTGCATTGCTGGTGTAGGTCTTCTTCAGGTATAGAGAGGAGTTTTGGAATATCATACAACATCCCAGATATACTGCTGTGTTCCTTGAGCTGCACGAACCGTTCAAGTAACTGTATTGCACAATCTAGCACCTGGTTAAAGAATTCAACTTTGAATTGTTGTTTGGGGGTCTCTTATGGGATTATCATGTGCCTCATAATCAAAATGTCTTCTTCTTCGGTGACTCTTGTATTCTTGAATGGGTGGGAAAATAGCTTCAGTGTGAAGTTCCTCTGCCAACTTCTGTGCACTCTTCAGAACGTTTTGAAATCCCTCATCTGACTGGTAAGACTGCAGGTATGACTGCTTTGTCCAGTTGTTCCATTGCTCCAGATATATCAAGATCGGCACCTTGGAGTTTCTTGCTTACAACATTTATTTCAAACAGTATGTCATGCCACAAGACTAAGTCACACAGAAATTTGAAGTTATGTATGTTTCTGGAGATTCCATTTCCCTCTGCCACTGTTCTCCCATGAACAGTTTCTGTCATAGCATTATCCTCCATAATGGCAATTATGACATCATCTATCTCCCCAATCTGGTGTTTGATAGGCTTTATCGCCTCCACTTGACTTTCCCATTGTGTGGAACTCAGTGGTTTCAGGGTCAGAGAGGATGTTCCCAGATGTTGATTCAAAACTTGCCATCGATGAGTTGATGCAGAGAAAAAAATACATAGATGCTTTGAATTACATTAAAAAAAATTCAGCAGCCTCACTAGAAGCTGATGCTGCATCATCGACCACCAAGTTCAATGATTGAGAACTGTATGGGATAAAAACGCTCAAGGGTTTAACTCTCAGATCAGTGTCTGCACTCCTCTATTCTTTCCTCTCATGTTGGCACCATTATTGTAGCCCTGACCTCTCATGTCGGCTATCGCAATTCCTGTATTTTCTAACTTTTTAAAAGCACATTTGTCATACCAGCTCCTGTAGTATCATCAATGTCAATAAATTCTGACAGTCACCACTGCAGGGACATTTTCACTAGGTCCTGTTGTTGTTGTTTCAAAACACACCATCAAAGTCATTTGTTCTGCATGGCTGATCTCAGGTGTGCAGTCCAGAATAACAGAGTAATATCTTGCTGACTTCAGATCTGCCACAATCTTCTGTTTGACTTTTGTTGCCAGTAACTGTGTGATCTCATTTTGAATAGTTTTTCCAAGGTAGTGTTGTGTGTACATTTCTTGGGTGGGGACTCTTCTTGGATGCTCCTGGAGTACAGCATCAAACTCAGCCATCAGCTTCACAATTTTAAGGAAGTTTCCACTGTTTGGCACATACAGCTGATCTGAAGTGCTATGCAGTGCTAGGTTTTGGGTAGCAAGCATTCTCACAATGGCAATGAGCCAGCAGAGCTGGCTGGGGCAGTCATGGCAGCAATGGGGAGAAATACCGCTCCCCTTCTGGAATCTCTCCCTGTGGGGGTCTTGGGTGGAGCCTTCCTCACCCTCATCAGCACCGTGGCAAGTGTCACCTCGGTCACTGGCGCAGAGGACTCCAGGGTAGCAGGTGGGAATTTTTGCTCCATCTTTGGGTACGTCTACACTACGGGACTATTCCGAATTTGCATAAACCGGTTTTGTAAAACAGATTTTATAAAATCGATTGCGCGCGGCCACACTAAGCCCATTAATTCGGTGGTGTGCGTCCGCGGTCCGAGGCTAGCGTCGGCTTCTGGAGCGTTGCACTGTGGGTAGCTATTCCCTAGCTATCCCATAGTTCCCGCAGCCTCCCCCGCCCCTTGGAACTTCCGGGTTGAGATCCCAGTGCCTGATGGGGCAAAAATCATTGTCGCGGGTGGTTCTGGGTAAATGTCGTCAGTCACTCCTTCCTCTGGGAAAGCAACGGCAGACAAGCATTTCGTGCCTTTTTCCCCTGGATTGCCCTGGCAGATGCCATAGCATGGCAATCATGGAGCTTGTTTTGCCTTTTGTGACTCTCACCGTATGTGTACTAGATGCCGCTCACAGAGGCGATTCAACAGCGCTACACAGAAGCATGTTTTTGCTTTTGCATGACAGCAGAGATGGTTACCAGCCATACTTCACCATCCAAACCCTTCCATAAATTGGAACTAAGATGATCATGGCTACCAGTCCTTTTGTACCATTTGATGCTGTCATAAGTGCCCCTGGCTGCTCTTAGTCAGGGGCGCAAAAGCCAAAATTGGGAATGACTCCCTGAGTCAATCCCTCCTTTTTGGTATCTAAAAATAGAATCAGTCCTGCCTAGAATATAGGCAAGTGTACTAGATAACCACTGTATCATAGAACCAGAGAGCACAGCTGCTCTGTGTCAGATCCTGCAGAAACTATGAGCTGTATGCTATTCACAGGGGGTGCTCCTGTAACAACCCCACCTGTTGATTCCGTTCTTCCCCCAGCCTTTCTGGGCTACCGTAGCATTGTCCCCCCACTTGTGTGATGAAGTAATAAAGAATGCAGGAATAAAAAGACATGGTGACTTGTTAGTGAGAAATGAGTGGAAGGCAGCCTCCAGCTGCTATGATAGTCCAGACAGGACATTAAGCAGTGTGTAGGAGAGAAGCCCAGCATCCCTCTGCTAGTCCAGGGGCAACTGAATCTGTTCTTTACACATGAAGGGTGGGGGCTGATGGAGCTCAGCCCCCTGTTGCTATGATGATGATGGTTACCAGCCATACTGCACCATCCACCATCCACCAGAAAAAATTAGGGCCAGGCGCCCTTGATCGACCTGACGGATGCTAGTCAGCATGGTTACTGCCCCATGTGCCAATAGGCTGATGACGAGGACGGTTACCAGTCCTTTTGTACCATCAGCCACCCATGGCAGGGGAGTGAGGATGTTGGTGTTGACGGCTGCAGCATCGTGTCTATCTGCCGCATACCGGAAAGATCGGGGGACATGTAAAAGCGCCAGCGGCTTGTTTTCCCTTGCGCTTCTGGGGGGGGGGGGGGGTGAGTAGATTGCCAAGCTATGCCCTGACCCACCGCGGACACTGTGTTTGACCCTAGAAGCATTTGGAGCTCAGCCAAGAATGCAAATACTTTTCGGAGGCTGCAGGAACTGTGGGATAGCTTCAGTCCTCCAGTCCATGAGCATCCATTTGATTCTTTGGCTTTCCGTTACGCTTGTCACGCTGCAGTGCGCTGAGTCCCTGCTATGGCGTCTGTCTGGAGATTTTTAAAAAAGGATTCTGAATTTCATCTTCTGTAACGGAGCGCTGATAGAACGGATTTGCCTGCCCTTACAGCGATCACATCCGCATGGTCCGTGCTGGAGCTCTTTCTTTATTTTGATTTCGGACTGCATCGCCACCCGTGCTGATCGGAGCTCCACGCTGGGCAAACAGGAAATATTCAAAAGTTCGCGGGGCTTTTCCTGTCTACCTGACCACTGCATCCGAGTTCAGATTGCGGTCCAGAGCGGTCACTGCTGCACTGTGGGATAGCTCCCGGAGGCCAATACCGTCGATCAGCGTCCACACTAACCCTAATCCGATATGTTAATACCGATACTAGCGTTACTCCTCTCGTTAGGGAGGAGTACAGAAACCGGTTTAAAGAGCCATTAAAATCGATATATGGTGCCTCCTAGTGTGGACGGTTGTGGCGTTAAATCGGTTTTACGCTCCTAAAACCGGTTTAAACGCCTAGTGTAGACCAGGCTTTTGAGGAGATTGAGATCTGATCCTGGTTACCCAGGGGGAAAATGACCCTTTGCCAGCAGGCCTCTACTTGTGTGGCAGTTCCATCACGCTGCCCTATCTTCTCCTCTCTCCCCTCCCTTTGACTGCTGTCCCTGCTCTTACTCGCAAGGTGTCCCCTGTCTCGTCCACCTGCCTGGCCATAGGGGGCACCTTGATCATGGCCTCTGAGACCGCTGGGGCGATGGCTGGTGGTGAGTGGCCAGGCTCCGAGCCATCGGGAGTGTCCCCTGTTGATGCAGGGCAGCTGCCACCCCATCTGGTTGGGGACCCTACCAGTGAAAACTCCTTCCCTCCTAATGCCATGGTTGCAGGCACTGAGTTGGCTATGGCATCAGAGTCTGGCATCATCATGGTCAGTGGTGAGCTGCAGCCGGTTCGCACTGGTTCACGCGAACCGGTTGTTAAATTTAGAAACCCTTTTAGAACCGGTTGTAAAGGGCTTTTAAATTTAACAAAGGTTCCAGCAGCTCCCACCCTGCCCTGCCCCCAGTCCCAGCTCACCTGGCTCCAGTTTGCCTCCTTCTCTGAAGGCTCTCCCTCCGCGCTTCCCGCCAATCAGCTGTTAGCGCGGGAAGCCTGGGAGGGCTGAGAAGGAAGCAGCAGCTTCCTGCAGGTGAGCTGGGTGGGGGGGGCACAAGGAGGGCTCTAGGCGCCGCGCGTCCCTGGCCAGGCGGCGCGACTCCAGGCTGGCCCCCGGCTCTGAGCCCGGGCAGGCGGGCACCGCAGCTCTGACCCCGGGCGGGCGGGCGGCGCGGCTCCGGGCCGGACCCCGACGCCGACCCGGACCCCGGCCCCAACTCTGGCCGGGCAGCGCGGCTCCGGGCGGGCGGCACGGCTCTGACCCTGACCCCGGCCCTGACTCTGGGCGGCGCGGCTCCGCGCCGGCCCCTGGCTCTGACTCTGGCCGGCCGGGCGGCGCGGCTCTGACCCTGGGCGGGCGGGCAGTGAGGCTCCGGGCCGGACCCAGACGCCGACCTGCAGCCCAGCGCCCGTGGCTCCCAGCCCCGACTCTGGGTAGCATGGCCCCCATCTCCAGGCAGCACGGTAAGGGGGACAGGGAGCAGGAAGAGGGTGTTGGATAGAGGGCGGGGGGGGGGTGGATTAGGGTCGGGACTGGTCAGAGGGCAGGGAACAGGGGAATTGAATGGGGGCAAAGGTCCTGGGGGGGCAGTCAGGAAGGACCAAGGGTTGGATGGGGCGGTGGGAGGCAGTCAGGGGCAGGGGTTCCAGGGGCAGTCGGGAAAGAGAGAAGGGGTGGTAGGATGGGGCGGGGGTCCTGGGGGGCCATCAGGAATAAGAGGAGGGGGGGCAGGGCGCAGGTAAGGGACCGGGATGCGGGTGGATAGGGGAGGGGTTCTGGGGGGCAGGGCAGGAGTCCCGGGGGGTGGGGGTGACCCTCATGGGGTGAGGAGGAGGGAACCGGTTGTTAATATTTTGGCAGCTCATCACTGATCATGGGTCCCTTTCCTGCTCCCTCGACCCCTGTGCCCAGTCAAGAGATGCCTCATCCCGGCTGCCGGGGTTCCCAATTCTGTCCCTGCTCCCGGTTCTGCCCGTTCCCAGTCCTGTTCCTGACACTGCTCCTGCCTCCCCTCCCTCCACCTCCCTTGTTGTTGCCGCCCCCAGGATCGTCTTGTTTCCCCTTCCATTGGACAGCCCTTGGAAAGAGGTGTGGCTTTCGAGTTCCCTTCTCCTAACCCCTTAGGGGCTGCTGTCCTCCTTCTGCCACCTCATCCTATGCTAAGGTCTGAGATGGGCGGTGCAGTGCCGGTAGAAGGGGTACCATGCTGATTGTCTGCCCCTTTTGCCTGTCTCCTTAGGCCATCGCACAGTCCATGTATGAGATTTTACTGAAAAAAACTGGAAATGTTTAGAGAAGAGATGAATAGGCAGCAATAATATAGATATATCAAATAATGAAAGGTATGAGGAAGATAAATCAGGCATTCCAGGCAATTCCTGACCGATTTCCTTTGGGGCCATTACAAGTGATTTAGGCTCTGATTCAGGAAAGCACTTAACACATGCTTAACTTTAAGCATGTCTTAAGCAATGGGATTCAGTGCTCTGCTGAATAGGGAAGTGTTCCTGCACTGGGGCTTGTATGGGTAATGATAACATCTACAGTCACATTCAGTAGGATAAAATTAAATAAATTAGGGATTTCATGCTTCAGGACACGAACCAGCCTCTAACTGATAGGATCAGGAAGAAAACTACCCCACTGTAGATTATTCCTAATTGTTGAGTATGGGTTTTCTCTGAAGTACCTGGTGCTGGCCCGTGTAACACAGGCTACTGGATTATATGGGCCCTACTCTGTTCCAGCATGGTGATTCCCAGATCCTTATTTTTTGTGATTGTGAGAATGGTGGAAATATAACACTGCAGTGTGCTTTTACAAGGTGGTTATAAAAGGATATTTCCTAAGGCAAGGCTGGCAAAGGCCGTAAATTACTGCTGTGTTACTAGATGTGACTGTCTGTCATGACAGACATATAACCATTCCATACATTTTCTGTAATATTCTGTTTGGGAATGTGTCTCCTATGAATGCACTGAAAGTAACAGGTATGCGTGTGCTGAAACTCACTCTCAATACATTTTTAAATGCAAAACAAAAAAGCAACTTGTGTGTTCAGTCGGCACAGCTCTGACTTTAAATAGCTGGTTCTAGGAGACTGTGGGAACTTGCTCACAAACAAGCTGCAGACCAAAAATTATTAGTGAAAAATATTCAACAAATAATTTCAGCCTCTTACAGAACAGGGCCCCTGGCCATTTCCGCTGGGCAGCAATAACAGCCTCAATCTCTTCCCAAGTAACTCCATAAATAATTACAGGACACTCATGTGCCTGTCAAGATTTGCCATACAATGGTAGCTGCTGGCCTTTGTGTTCATGTGTCCCTTGAGGACTCTGTTTCAAAAACAGATTGCTAGATCCTCCGCTAAGGACACTCCAGTGAAGCAGTATAGTGGTTTTAGGCGACAGAGACGCTTCCCTAGAGAGAGAGATGGCTCCAGGATAAAGTGAGGGTTGAGCTAATGCCGGAGAGGAACAGCTTTACCGGGCTAAGTGGCCTTTTCCTGTCTAGCAATTTCTCTCCCTTATATTATTTGCAGTTCTTCCTTTCTAGGTTTTAGGCTCTATGGACAAGTATTGAACATGTTCTATACCTCTCAGCTGCCAGGTGTAATTGACACACATTGCTTTTATTAAGCCCCAAACACATGAGGGCTATGCTATATAGTTTTTCAATGTAACCATTCTTTTGTTGGACACACACTGGGC
This sequence comes from Mauremys reevesii, assembly GCF_016161935.1. Taxonomy (NCBI): domain Eukaryota; kingdom Metazoa; phylum Chordata; order Testudines; family Geoemydidae; genus Mauremys; species Mauremys reevesii. Next base: position 52,432,680 of record NC_052632.1, on the reverse strand, counting down.
ATACAACATTCTGCACTGAACTGACCACTGGGGAGAAGAGGTGGTGGGAAGGATTAGGAAGCAATTGTGCTTCCACTTATATCCCAGTCCATAGAATTAAAAATTCTTTGCATATTTGCCACTGTGAATCCTATGGTGCCTGCCCGTTTTTCAGGCATTCTGTCTCTGAAACACTCTCAAAAGGCTCCAGAGGGATGCAGTCCAGCAGTGACCTCTGACTGGAGTTCAGGGAGATCTGGGACTGGGCACAAGGCTATTCCCTGGGAACCACCTCAAGCCCTCCTCACCCCCTCTGGTTATCACCCTCTCCAGTTTTTGGTTTTAATCTTTTTATGTTGCATGTTTAGGAAGTAATAAGGAATTCCAAGACAGCACAGATGACTATGGCTGGAGAATACATGTGAGAAACATACCAGCAGTGCAGCATAAACAGGAAGGCCAGAGGCCACCTAACATCATAGCCTGAACCAGTTTATATTCTGTATCACACTCGAGGATTTGTACATATTGAGTCTCTTGCTTCATTTTGATGTATCGTTCTTCTCAAACCCTGGGAACTTGCAATATGACTTAGTTTGCTCCATCTTGATTTGTATTTGTTTTTCCAAATGACATATCAGGCTTCATCCCACCACATGTCCTGTCTCTTACAGGACCAGGCTGGTAGTTCCTTTCTGTTTGTATAGAGAGAAAGCACCTAGGTGCAACCTCAGTGTGTTATTTTTCCGTGGGTAGATTTGTTGCATGCATAATAAAAACATTCGTCCCTTGTGTGTAAACGCAAACAGAATCTTTATTTGAAGCAAGAAATCTTGGCAGGGCTCTGGCAGAGACTAGCAGCTTCCTGATTGTAGCCTGAACACTCACCTCTGAAAACTCCCATGACCAACCTCTCCTCTCCTCCTCCTACTTAAAAGGGAGAAAGCATCATTAATCGCACATGAACAGTCAGACACAGCCTCTAGTGAAACAACGGATGGACCTCCCGATAGCTCTATGCCAGTGATTTTCTCATACATGGCAACATAGAATAGCAATAATTAATCATTAGTAATGAACGAATAGCCTTTCCTCTGACAGAGGGGGGCTGCAAGTTGCTTCTGCTCCATCCATCAGAGGATATATATTTATATTATATATTGTATATGATTGATATTTATATTATAGGTTTCAAAGTGACTATCTGCTTAAAAAAAAAAGCAGCAGCACTTTTTTTTTCCAGTGAGAAGAGTGTATTTTTTGTTAGCCTGACATAATTCAAAAACAGTTGGAGGGCTTTTGCTTAAACTTCCAGCAAACAAAACACAAACAAAACAAAAAAAAATCACCTTTGGCTGAAACAAAAACATGAAGAATTTCAAAAGCAAAGGAGATTTTTTGCAGAAAGTTAGGAACTAGTGAAAATGGGGGATTATAATTTAAATTATTTTTCAATCTTTGGCCCTACTCCTGCAAACACTTTCACACATGCTGAATTGAATGGGATTATCCACACATGTAAAATTAAGTACCGGCCTAAGTGCTTACAGGAATGGTGCTTTCACCATAGCATTTGCTACCAAGAAAATGCTCTTGTGCCAAGATCTCTATAAATGGAACATTAATTTTGAGATTCGTTAAATCCAGAAAAAACCAAGAAATTAAGGAATAAAGATTCCTAAAACAACCTTAATCTTCCCTCATGTGTGAATAGGATCTTTTGTTAGGTGATCCCAGGCTTTGTGCAAGAGAACATACTTATTCAGCTGGTATTAAAAACCACCTTAAAATAGCTTGAATCTATTTTATTGGAAGACGCTTTCAGGGTTTCTTTCCATTCTGAAGTATGGTGTCCAGTATGAGCCTTTAATACAAACAGACTGATTCAAGCTGAGAAGTTTTGTTCGCTGGTAGAAAGCAACTGTTCATGACCATTATGTCACAGGAAAACATTCTAACTGCCATGAAACAACTTGCAGGGAGATTTTCAAACTGTAATAAATCAACTCTCATTTTAACAAACATTTATCAGCTTGTTTTTATGTACTAGCTACACTGCCATTAAGATGACTCATATCTTGGCATTTCATGTTTATATACAAAGTGACGTTTGCTAGCAATGTGGGGAGGGAGGGAGGGAAAGCTCAGCTCTCTTTAGTTTCTTCATCACTACTTTTGGGTGAAACTAGTCACTGTCTCCTGCAGCACAGGCTTACTGTACCAGCCTGCAAATCTGCAGCTATCTATGGAACATGTTTCCAGATCATGGATCGGAATGGGGTACAAATTTTGTATCTGCACAGGGCTCTATATATTGGCTAGAATCCAGGCATAATGCAGGCAGAAACCATTGTCATATACCTAGGCTGACCTACTGCACCCTTGTAATTCTGCGTGTTTGCACTCACACAGCTCTGCCCATGCCCCTCAATCCTGACCTGCAGCCCCCACTGCTATTGGAGTTCTGAGACACACGTCCCTCCCAACTCAGTGCACTTGTCGGAGGACCTGCATCACCACAAGGCCAGTGTTTTAATCATAGAAATCTTGGGAACCAGCATCTTTTTTGCTCTAATGTTAATTTTATTTTTTTCCTCCCCTTCCCTCCTGTCTCGTCCTCCTAAGTCCTTTTTCTCCCTGTACTGCTTTTCCCACTGTCATGTGACAATGGTAACAAATCAGAGAGTTACTAGCTTCTAAAACTGAACCAGGAACTCTATTAAAATAAGGTAACCGGTATAATTTCTAAGTCGCTATCTCTCTCTTGCTCTCTCTGCCAAAAACCTATCCTAGCCCACATCCTGCTGGGCTGCAGGCTGCTAATTTAAAGAGCCGTGTACACTTCCTCACACTTATCCTGCTAAAAGAACAGGAATACTTGTGGCACCTTAGAGACTAACAAATTTATTTGAGCATAAACTTTCGTGGGCTGCAACCCACTTCATCGGATGCATAGACTGGAACATACAGCGAGAAGATATTTATACACACTTATCCTGCTGTTTTTCTATGTGACACATATCCTGGGTGAATCACTCATGAGACCTTGTATCTTGTACAGGCTCTTCTTTCAGACAGTGCCCTCATGAAAGCGTCTCTGCTAGATTCTGCATCACTATATCACATCACATGTGACATCAGCCAGCAGAGTTGAAGGATACTGACCCCTGCCATGTCAAAGGTGTGTAAACTTTTGAAGCCCTGATTTGTGTCATATGACCGGGGCTAGGCAAGAAGACCAATCACATACCAGCATTCCAATGTGTCACATCATTATCACAACAGGCAGAGTTTTGAAAGGACTTTGATGGATGCAGTTCACCAGAGTCCCTAATGAAGGTAATAGGAGCCAGAGTGTGGGAATGAAAATTATTTGTGGGACTTTTCATCCCCCTCCATTTGGCATTCATGTTCCCGTCCTTCCTTTGCCACTCCTCCCCTGTCTTTTATTGTCTCCTTGTCCTCTCTACCCTTTCCCCGCTCCCTGATCTCCTTATCCTTCACACTGTTCTACTCTGCCCTATCAGAACCAGCAAGGAGAGCCCAAATTAAAACCAGTCCATAGAGAAAGGACTGTCCAACCTAGGATCACCATCAATCCAGGATTTTGTAGCAAAGTCTTGATTTCCTTGGGGCAACCTTGTGTCTTACCACTTGCTGGAAATTCAAATGAATTAATCTTTGACATGTTGTGTTGCCTTATGATGCTGTTTTGACATACCATGATGATGTTGATGCAAGGCCATTATGTTATGTCATTGTGGGATGTGGTATTGTGCCAGATTGTTACCATCTGGTATGCTGACTTCCTAATGTTGGGGTCATCGGGGAGACAAATACCAGAAGGTGACAATCGTAATTCAACTCCCTCTTGTTTTCTTTATAGATTACACCAACATAGGGCAAACCTGGTTTCCTAGGCCTGGGTTTATAAACTGGATTATGTCTCCCTTGATGCACCACGGTCTCTGCACTGGTTGAACTGCTGCAGTGCATCCTGGGAGATGTAGTACAGCCAGGGAGCCTGGCCCATAGAGGAGAATGGGGGCATGAAGCACCCAAATCACAACTCCCATAAAGTACTACAGCAGCTCAAGCGGATGCAGAGTTTAAAGGTAAGCCAACCCAAGGGCAAATATATTGACATTTCGGAATCATGTTTTCAAATTTATATTAAAAACATTTACATATCTTCCCAATTGGGGACAAAAATAAACGTCAAAATATCAGAATTTCCCATAGGATGTAAAGTCCAATTTTTTTTATCATCTATGCAGGGACATCATATAGAAAACGGCAGGTGTGGTCTTTTTAACTCAACCATATTAAGATATTAGAACCTGGGATTTTGTTCTGTCTTGTAAGAAGCAAATCCAGGCATACAGATGTGTGAAAAAGCAGAACGCTGTTTTATTGGCAGAGCTGAAATAACAGCTTGTACAGTATCTGATTCTACTAGCAGGTTACAACTGTACAGTGGTTTTAAAGATCATGCCAGTTTAGTGTCTAGAGGTTAGAGGCCAGTACAGTATATTAACTCAGTGTCACCAAGCTCCTGAAAAATATCCTGTATCTTGTCCTGTGTGGAGCACCCTAAATAGAACTGTAATTGGGTTGCTGCCTCCTGAGCACCCCCTCATGGTTTGGGGTAGCGCTAAGGCTCTCTGCCTCAGTTTCCCTTTCTCAGGGCTTCTACAGCCTGGTTTGGCTGCTTCAGTGACTTGGTCCTCCAGCTAAGTCACTTAACAAAAGTCCACCCTTCCGGGGTATACCAATCCCAACCAGACAAATTAAAACCCAAAGTCTTCATACCTGGCTCAAACTGGTCCCTTCTGGCCTTAATATCTAGGGCCCTGCAAGCCCCGCTTACTTGGCCGTGGTGCACTGTCCTCTCATGGCGGCTAGGCCACCTAGAGAATGATGAGCCTACTACAGTCTTGGCTAACAGACATGTCTTTTAGCAGATGCATTTAGTTCCAGAGGTCCCAGATTTGATCCCCACTACTGATGCCTGCATGTGGGTCGGCATCACAAATGGTGGCCCATATAGCCCACAAGCAATTCAACTGGGAAGTCTCTGAAGTTCAGGATGCACTCCCCTGCCCCAGGGGGAGTATGTGACCCCCTGCTTGCTGGGAGTGGCGCTCTGTTCTACACTGCCGCCAGTTAGCCCACCCCAGAGTGGGGGCTAACTCCTCTGGATTTCAGAGTTCCAGACGCTTGCATGGGTGTGTTAGAAGCTGGGGACAGCACTCTGTTGGTCCAGTAGATTCATCCAGCTATGGAAAAAGGAGGCAGAACAATTCTAATTTGGGATCATCCCAAGCTACACAACCCATCTGAAGACTGGAGTTGTTTTAACCAGATGTCAGCAGCTCTGAGCTCTGGTTCATTGACAAGCCCACTCTGTCTCTTCTCAGACAACCCCTTAAAGTCTCTTCGCTGCCCCCCTTCTCTTGCAAGCACTTTCCCAAACAAGGGGGTTAGTTACTCATACTGCCTTTCCTGCAGGCCCACCCCCATCAGGTCTGGGCACAGCAACAGCCTCTGCCCTGGCTCAGGGAAGCCACCAAGCACCTCTGAGGCTCCCTGGTCAAAGCCTCAGCAGCAGCTTCTAGTATGGACAAAGCTCCACACAAGCAATCTCAGCTCCTCTCAGAGCTCACAACAAACTCTACCAGGAGAGGAAGTCTCTCTCTCTCTCTCTCTCTCTCACGGCATTCTGGGAGTTGTAGTCTCCAAGGCTGGATTGCAATGCTCAGGATCTACCCAACTGGAACACTTCCAGTTAAGTTCAGAGGCCCCAGCACAGTAAAGGGAGCCTACAGGACTGTACACAAATATAGACTAATAATAACCATGGAAGCTGAAACTAGGTAGATTGTGTGGTTCACTATCTCTTAGACAAGTGACAGTCCCAGGACAGGGGATGGCCCCAGCACACCTGCCGCTAGCATTCAGGGCAATAGAAGCCTAGATAGTCCAACTCAGAACAGAAGGTCTTGCACTTTGTTCACTTTGGCACATATAAACCTAATCTGCATAAGCAACACAAATAAGCCATGGGACTTCAGCAAACACTAACCGTTTTCTTGACACCCCGCTATGAATGTTGACTCCTGTAATGCAAACACAGTCCATTCTGTTCAGAGAAGCAGGCCTGAATCACCGTTGCTGTCTAAACAGTAACAAGCAAGTGCACCTAACCAGTGCTGAGACGTCTCCAGCCACACCCACATGTGTTTGAGAGCAGGTGTTTGTAATAGGGAGGGCAATGGGTGTCAGTCAGACTTCTCTCAACAAGCAACTGAAAACCAATCCCAAGCCCTCAGCAGTCCAGGGATCCCAGCGTGCTTTGCAGAGAAGCTGGCCAAGATCAAAGATTTCCTGCAGCTTTCACCAGGGGGATGGATGCTGACTCTGCTGAGATCAAGGTGGAGGTTGTGAAATTCTAGGTGTGTTGTAGCAGGTGTGTGTGCGCAGAGCTGCCTGCTGAGGCAGGAGAGGAGCTGGAGTAAGGAAGAGCATGCTCAGAGAGCTGTCAGCAGTCTGTGCCTTCAGGCCCCTGCTGCAAAAGGGCTGGCCTCAGCTGCATGTGCACGGAATGTTCCAAATTGCTTATAATTAGAAGAGAATCTGAACAGCAGCTTGCTGTTAAATCCCAGGATCTATCTGTGGTAAACTTAACTTCCTGTCTACGGAGTCTTGTAAGCACATTTATGGCACATCATTGATCACATCCCCTTATGCACATTAATGGTCCTATTGAACTCAGTGAGATTACTCAGTGTGGATAACTGTTTGCAGGATTGGGGCCTAAACATGCAGATAAAACAGACAGGGCTGACTATGCAAAAATGTTTGCAATGTGTCCTAATAGCTACAAAAGAAAATAAGCAAAATGAGGCGAATAATTGATTATTTCATCTAATTTTCTCATTGTATCTTATCCTCAGGTTGGAATTTTCTCAAAGACACTTATCTAAACTATTAGCTCACTAAATTCTGCAGATCACTCTTACTCCCAAGTGTGTTCCTGAGCTGTTTGAGGAATTAATATTTTGCTTGGACCCATCGGTTACATGCATGGTTCTGTCCCAGTCAGAAGAGTGTACCTCTTCGGAGTCAGGTTCACAATTTTCATAATCTAAAAATTCACTTTCTGAGAATATTTGGCAATATTTGCCACTACTGCTGAGAACATTCCTGCTACTAAACTGGTGGCCAGCTCAGTCGCTGGTATATTCCTGGAAAGTGAACAGTCAAAGCAAAGGTGTTTAGAAACCTCTAATATTTGTGGGAATGTTTTAATTCATATGCCCACTAATAAATAACCAAATCTGAAGGACGCCCTAGGGTAAAACAAAGCCATAAAGGAGTTTGTGTGGTGTGGGTTTTCTGACAGCTCCTCTGATTCAAGTCAATAGACAGTTGTAATTTTCATGTAACTTCAGCGGGCTCTGAAGAAGACAGCCCGAGTTCTTGCTGCTTTTGAACATTCTCCCTTACTCTGGCATTGTCTACACTAAGGAAACTAATATCTGAGATCACCCCAGTGCAGGCCCTACAGGATGGCAGCAATGGTGAAAGTGCTGGTATAGACAGAGCTCCACAGAAGTCAATGACCAGGGCAAAACCCCACGGGGCCGGGATGTCACTTCAAGAATTTAACCCTGTCATTGGGGCTTGATGGCTTAGTTGAAAAAATATTAAGGCTGCCCATGTTGGAGCAGCCCCGAGAGATTATGAATTGTGGCCTAGAACTGTCAGAACCAGTGTGTTTCATTCCTGCAATTTCCTTCTGTCCTTGATGTCAAGGCAACAGCTTGTTGTGGGGGGGTGCATGGAGGTGGATTTTGCTGGGTGTTTCAAGGAATCGTTTACAGCCATCCTTCCTCAGGCAGTCTCCCAGCAGCAGTCCCTTTCTGCTCCTGCCCCAGGGGAGGCCAGCTGGCAAGACAACTCAGAAAGGTGATTCCTCCCCCCCCCATCCCTGTGTATAACTTGTACTTTAATCTCTCCCCCCCCCCTCCTCGCTCCCAACAACAAACCTTTGTGATGAGTCTATTGCCCAGCCACCTGCTGCATTTGGGGTCTTCCTCTTCAGCTAGTTTGGGTGAACAAAAAGGAGTCGCAGGCCTCAGTCACCCCCTCTGCCCCTCACCAAAGCACTCAGCCTGCAGTGCTGTGTAATACTTGCCCTCTACTCTGGGGCCCTGCAGAGGCCAAAGACAGCAGAAGGACGTCCAACCTACAGTCCTAAGCTTTCTGCCTTCCGCGCCCACCTCCACAGGAGACTGGGGAGGTGCACACTGGTAGGTCCATTGGCTACATCAGGGATCAGCAACCTTTCAGAAGTGCTGTGACAAATCTTCATTTATTCACTCTAATTTAAGGTTTCGCGTGCCAATAATACATTTTAACATTTTTAGAAGGTCTCTTTCTATAAGTCTATAATATGTAACTAAACTATTGTTGTATGTAAAGTAAATAAGGTTTTTAAAATACTTAAGTCGCTTCATTTAAAATTAAATTAAAATGCAGAGCCCCCCGGACCGATGGCCAGGACCCAGGCCGTGTGAGTGCCACTGAAAATCAGCTCACGTGCCGCCTTCGGCACCCGTGCCATAGGTTGCCTACCCCTGGGCTACATCCTCACTCTACTCCCACCTGTCTTGCAGGCTCCCCAAATTCTGCCTGCCACCATATGCACTTATGCTGTGAGCAGTGCAGCTGTGCTGATCTGTCGAATATGAGACAATGGCTGTGAAAATCTATTGCCCCGGATTTAGAAAGTGATTCTGGATGAGAGGTGCTTCCTGTCCGCAGCTGGGGAACAGGAAGCACTGGCACTGAGGTCAAGTCTACACTACAAAATTAAGTTGACTTAAGTTACGTCACCATACAAGCCACATCCACATCCTTGTGTCAGCAGTGCACGTCCTCACCAGGAGTGCTTGCACCGATTTAACAGCCAGTGTGGAGCATTGTGGGATAGTGTCTGAAAAGCAACAATGGTTGAGATGAGCAGTGCAGTGTCTACACTGACAGTGTGTCGACCTAACTACATCGACCTAAGCACTAGGCCTCTCACAGAGGTGGAGTTATTAAGTTGGTGTAGTGGGTGAGTTACAGGGGTGGGAGCTACATTTTAGTGTGGACGCTTCCAGAGTTAGGTAAACATAAACTGCCTTATGTTGATCTAACTCTGTAGTGTAAACCAGGCCTGAGACAAAGAAGTCACATGGGTGGAACACACACAAATGCACTTTGACTTCTAATAAAAATTATGTGTGTGTCTGTGATTTGAAACCCAATAGCTGAGGGTATCATATGGTGAGTGTCAGCAACTCAGTGTGGAAGCCTGCATGGGTCTAACTCCCATACATTAGTCATGATGACCCTTGCAGTCTGTGGTCATTTTCACATCATTGGCTTTGCTCTTGGAGTGCAGGATCTACCGGTAACACTGCAGAGACTATTGGGACAGAGGTGTGCTTCCCCCATCAGAGAGGGTGGATTATCCCTGGCTGCATGGGGAGAGCTGCTATGATCCAGTAGCCAATGTCCATAGAGGGTATTATCCTGCAAGATGTTGAACACTTACTTCTGTGTGGTGCTGAGCACCTCAACTCCCTCTGACTTCAGTGGGAAGTAAGGGCACTTAGCAGGAGAGAGTTCACAGTTAAGAGCTGATGTAAAGAGCAGACAGAGGAAGTCATCTGCAGTGCACAGCATTGAGTCATCAGGAGCAGGGATTGAACCTCTGACCTCTTGATCCTAAAGCTTGAGTCTCTACAGTCTTGAGCAGAAAGACCCAGCACTGTTAGCCAAGGCTGTAACAGGCTCATTGAGCACTGTGTCTTAGCCACCCCTTAGAGGGGAACAGAGCACTAAATGGGTGCCGATTACATCAACATCTATTGGTCCTGAAAACCCCCAGGAACTCTGCTGCATGTTCTTGACTGCCCCTACTGGCACCTCGTCTATTAACTAACAAGGTACATAGATGCACAGAGCAAGCTAACATTCAGCACACTGCAGGATTGAACCTAGACTGCCTGGTAAGTGTACAGTGCCAGGTATCATTGTTAAGTGTTTTTATTTATTATCTACTGGGTTACTGAGTAGGACACTAACAAATAATAAACCAAATGACATTACAATCATAAACAGTGGGGCTATAATGTTTGTTATAAAAAAGCCTCCATCGGGGCAGCCCTGCCTGCCCCTGCCATTCCATGTTTCAGGCCTCCTCTGCCTTCCACTTCCTCTCCTCTGCTAGCTCCACTCTGCTCAAGGCTTTCCATCCTTCCCAACCAGGTTTCCCTCTGCCCCCATCCACCTCCATATTTAAGGAGTGCCACTCCATAACTGGGCATCATGATGCCTTCTCTCCCCTGGGATTAAACACCTACTGCACCAGCACATGCTCTGGGCCAGGCTGCCAACGAGTGACCAGCCAACAGTAGGAACCAACCTAACACTAGGAACCAAACCCAGGTTTTCCTGCTTGGCAGCAACGTGTGCTCCAATGAGGTCTCATGTAGGTTGATTGGGAGGTAATCAAAGAGTCACAGCAAGGGCTGCAGCTCACATGACACAATTCTGTCGCTTTCCCTTTTCAACTCACATTTGGGGTGTGTTGGGATTATGTGAAAACAACATGCCTTGGCGAGTGTTATGTAAGGGATAACGCACAACAGGGTGTGTGGTGGTTGTGAGATGTAACTACATGTCCCTGGTCTATAGTGATGGCGCATGGCCAAACCTCCAGTGCCTGAAACCTGCTGTTATCCTGTGGCAATTGCTCTACCTCCTGTGAGTTATTCCACAAAGGAACACAGCTTTATTGTTTTAAACTAGAGTAAAGTAATATGGGCAACTGAAAACGATTTTAAAATACCCGGTGGGCCAAATCAAGCCCTGGTGTAAGTGGGGTAACTCTGCAGCCCTCCCTGGAGTTACCCCAGGGCTGGATCTAGGCTTATATGTTTTGGATTTTTATTTTGTATACCCAGTTGTGTACAGAGCGAAAGTGAAAGGCCAATGGATTGCATTGCATTGCATTGCAGCATCGGCTCCATGCATGAAATAAAGGCAGCAGGACCTGATTGGTCCAGGATGGAATGAAGCACATGCATGGTATTAGCGTAGTTAGTTCTCCCTGGGGGTACTTAGTGTGTGTGGGGGAGTGTCTCATTCTGCCCTCTCTGGGACTTCCCTATGTCCCTCCCACTTTCTCCATATCTCTCCCTCTTACTTGCCCTGCAAAATAGTTCTAGGAAGTGCAGGAGACTCTAGGGTGTAACCTGGAAAATGAATGGCAAATTTATGTTTCAGGCTCATTTCTTTGCTAATCTGCTTCTCTACATTTCCCCTGTTTCAACTGGCTCTAGGATTCTCCCTCACTGCCTGTCCTGACTTGGGGCTTGCTGCTGTCAGTCATGTAAATGAGCCCTTTAACAAGCAGTCCTCATTAGCACAGTTCCACTGACTTCCCTAGGATCTATTGCCTGGGGAAGAGCTTGCAAGATCAGGTCTCTGTTGTTTAGTGTGACTATGCATTGACATTGGCTTCTGCGGCTGACCCCCCCAAAAAGCTGTGATTTTGCTGTGAATGAAGTGACTCTAGTGTTTAGTTTATTGTAGGCACTTTTGCAATGAAAAACACGAATACGTTATTCACCTGCTAATGAAACCACATGGTTTTTATACATCACTTGAGGTGGAGCATGTATCTTTCATCAGGAAGCATTGACCTGATGTTTCCAGTGAGAAAACAAAAATCAATAATCCACTCCCACATTTTCCCTCCTCGTCCTGCTCCCTGCAGCACCTTCCTTGGCAGCCCTTGGCAGATTTGGATTCTATCTACAGCTTCAAAACAAGCTGCTGGGATATTTGTGCCCTTAGAAATTAGAGACATTGACAAGACCAGTAAGGCTACATATGTGACCTATTTTAACAGCTGTAATAAAAAGTTTGTCTTTAACTGGGTGAAACCCTAACTCCTAATTATCCCAGTTTCACAAGAGAATCTAACCTCATTGCATATTGGAATCAGGGCTCAGCAGAGCTGTTCAACACAAGGCCCATAGCACAGGATGTATTCCATAAAGGGGCATTTCCTGCAATCCACAGACTTCTCCCCACTTAGGACTGCAGACTCTTTGGGGCAAGGACCCTGGCTGCTATTATGCTTGAAAGTGCCTGCTGCAGTGAAGGTGCTGCTGGAAACAACGTGCTACCCACCAGCCAGAACTGTCTGTTCCATGCCCAGTAGGATTACTAGCCTTTGTAACCCCTTTGCTCTGGGTGGAAGAAAGCTGAGATTTCCAGTGTTGAACAACATAAGGATAAAACCTAATGTGGAATTATTCCTCTGCAGCCATATAATACTTCAGGGTGAGATCTCACTCGATTTCAAGGTTGTAACCAGTTAGAACCTGGCCAAGACGCAAGCATTATTAACTTCCAATGAAAAGTGCCAGGGCATCTTTAATGACCACAAGGGGTCAGTCCGTCAGTGTCACGTCTCTTCTGAAATATGGCACTCTCAGCTGCACAACACCATTGTCACCAAGTGGGGGCACTCGTTCAGTAATGACTCAGAGGAACAAATGCCACCTCTTGAGTTACCAGCTTCATTGCTTGTACCACCCAGGTCTTCCCTGGCGATTTCCCATCTAAGGAATGACCAGGTCTGCTGCTGCTGAGCTTGGGGTATAATGCGCTCTCAGCATAGATTGCAGGGGAGGCTGTCAGGACTGTTATCACACACAGAGCTGAGCAGTCAACACTTCTGTCCTGAACAGTTCATGGTTTTCTTGAATTTATTTCATATTTTAAATCATTCACCCAGTGAGGTCAGTGCTAACTCTTGGCCTGTGGGTTGCTCACCAGAAGTTCTTGGCGAAGGCCCAAACTGTAGCTTTCCCGCTAGGTGTGCTCAGTTATATCCCCAGAGGCCCAGCCTTGCCTTGGAGGTGGTGTGGAGCTGCACAAACCTTCCAGAGCTTTCAGATGCTCAGGACAATGACACCTAGGGTGACCAGATGTCCTGATTTTATAGAGACAGTCCTGATTTTTGGGTCTTTTTCTTATATAGGCTCCTATTACCCACCACTCCACCCCCTGTCCCAATTTTTCACATTTGCTGTTTGGTCACCCTAATGGCACCTGTTGGCCTCTCCCTTAGGGTAATGCTGCACTAAGGTTGTCATCTTTCTAATGGCTGGTAACCAGACCCCTGAGGCCCCGCCCCCTGCCCTACCACTTCTCCCAAGTCCCTGCCCCATGCTCCGCCTCTTCCCCCAAGATTTCCTCTCTGTTCCACCTCTTCCTGCTCAGATTTAAAAAAAAAAAACAGACATCAGGGCTTGTCAAATGGCACCTGGGCACATAAGCCGCCCGAAACCTGGACTGTCAGGATGAAAACCAGCCAGGTGGCACCCTAGTGGTGCCACACATCCTCTCTCTATGCAAAGCCAATGCACAGGGGTGGGGCTGTTGGCCTACCCTGCACATGTCACCTCTGGTGTGTCTTGCACTCTCAGAGGCACTAATGTTCTTGTTTTTCAGAGGCACCCGTCTCCGTCAGGCTGTCAGAACTCACTGTCGCTGCACTTGGGAGACGTCGGAGACCATGCCCAGCTGCTACAAGAGGCATGCATGGGCTAGAATGCTCACATCCGCTGCCCTCTTGGGCACCAATGCAGGGCCAGGTACAATCTGGTTCGAAGCCACTTGCACGAGGTCACACAGCAGCGTGCATAGCATGGGGTAAACTGGCTGAATGGCCACTGAGGCCACCAGGTCTGATTAGGAGGTGGGAGAAACTGATTTAAAAGAGAGGGAAAGGGAAGGAGCAAATCTCTCAGCCCCACTGTGGGTAACCAAAGTGAAATCCCATTCTGCACACAGGCGAGCTGCTATTGATTGATCTAACCAGCCCCCCGACTCTCTGCAGGGACTCTGAGTCATGACAGGCTGTCGTGCTTCCTGCAGAAGAATCTGTGGGCCTCTGGCAATGACTCAGCTTGAGTGAGATCGTTTGGGGTTACCAACCACCCGTGCTTTTCCCTGGAGTCTACCACCAGACCCTCAGTGTAGGGATCTGAACCGTCCGTGGTAGGGCCCTGACTCATGCTGGAACCCCAGGGAGGCAGCGGGAGAGTCTTCATCTTTCTCTCTCCATAGTCAGCATCTGTGGGAAGTTCTGTCCAATGGGATAGAGAAGGGGACTCATCTCTGTATCCTACCTAATGCACCAGACGGGCTTAAAGTAAATAGTGAAAACAGCGACTCACTGCCCTAGAGACTTGGGTATGCCTGAGAGGGAATTTGCTGGGCAGCTCCTGGGGGATTTTTCTTCCCAAGCATTTTTTCCTAACAGTAAGTACTGTACATAGAAGTGCTGCCCTCTGTTGGGGGAAGGCCTGAACTGCATAACTCTGCAGAATAAATTCCCATTTTTAATTTTATTCTTGTTTTTATTTCATTGTGTTATGGTAGTGCCTTGGAGCCCTCGTTATGGGCCCAGACCTCATTGCTCCAGGTGCTGTACAAACACAGGCCAGAAAGGCAGGCCTTGCCCCAAAGAGCTAACACACCCTCTGGGTAGAGGTGAGGCTGCGGAAGGAAAGGAGCCCAGAGGCCACTTGATTAGAAATGAATCTGAGAAACCTTGCAGTCCTCATTTGCTCATAAAGGAAGCCCCCAGCTTTATTTCCTATGGCCTGTCTTTAGCATCTGGACAGGCTTTGTGATCAACAGCCCCAACTGAGGCTGTGACGCTCAGGGAACTAGCTAATATTGGTCACTATTACCACATATTGTGGTTCCGCTGGGCTTCTGGGGAATTACTGAGGCATGTATGTTCATACAGCTACCTGTGCTAAGTGGGCAGACGCTGTAGCAGTGAGAGAGTCTCAGTCTGCCTGGGCTATCCTATCCTGCTCCAGAAGGAGGGCTTTGGGCAGTCTGTACCACTCCTCTCTCCATGGGTAAGGGTGAGACTGCGCCCAGTCTGTATTGGATGGGAGAAAACCCAGCTGGTGAAGGAAATGGTGCTAGCATCTCTGTAGGTGCTGCTTTTCTGCTGAGTCATACTGAAGTAATGAAGGGGGGGGGCGGTCTTTCAGAAGAAATGTAAAACTGAGGTCCTGGTGGCTAGGGGCACTTTAGGTCTCAGGGTACTTTTAGCAGGAGTCAGAAGTTAACCCGTGTGTCCTGGCCAAACTCCAGCATTGGTAATTACATTCTGCCTCCTTAAAATTTCCCCTGTAGCTTCTATTGGTTTCTGTATCCTTCATTTCCTGTCCTAAATGGTTGTGTGCTGTTCCCATGCACTGTTGAAGAGTTATTGCCTTCCATCCCAGAGGTGGCTGCATTTCGGTGGGAGGGGCATGTGAAGTGGTCTGTTCCTGTCACAGTGTGCTGGCATGCTGCCGGATAACTGAATTCTGATGTGTGTGCATTGTTCCTAGTGTTACTGAACCAATGATGCCGTTGTTCAAAGGATCCAGGCACAACTGCAGGGCTCACCTGCTTCCACAAGGCCAGCAAAAAGCCCAAGGAAAATTTGCATGACATTTATATAAGCAAATTTCATACAAAATTTACAGTGAACTCCACACCATGCAACCATCATTTCTCCCCAGATCCATTAATTATTCCTACACAAACACATCAGTTCCCTCACCTCTACCCTCCCTCAATTCTCCCCCGCCTCTCCCCTCCCCTTCATTTTCCACCTCCCCTGCTGGTTGTCTCTTTGGCGGAGAGGGAAGGAATTGAGGGCAGAGAGGGAGCCTGATTGGCTAGCAGAGAAGGAGGTGGGGGTAATGTGAGCAACCTGCCTCGCTCCCTTTGGCAGCTGGCCAAATGTCAAAGTCTCTGCAAGGATGGCTGGGAAGCTAGAGAAGGGGCCTGGAAGCTGATGGCACCAGACAAAAGCCAGTCAGGGCTGCAGAAGTGTGGATGGCTGGCTGCTTTCCTCAGCCATCTACTGTATTGAATGACATAGACAGCACCCGGGCGTGTGTAGCGTTTCTGTCAAGAAAAATTGCTTCTGAGCTCGGAGAGAAAAGTTCCCTATGACGCTGGACTTAAGTGCTACCATAGGGACCTACATCAAAGTTGCCCTTTGGGCTGAAAGGTGCTATGGAAACCTACGTTCCCGTTGTGACTTCTGACAGCACTGGTTGGGGTGGCACTTGCAGAAGCCGTGCGCCACGGCAGCAGTGAGCCGGCCTTGCCATCTGCAGAATGGCTCTGCCATCCATGAACAGAATAGTGCAAATTCACTCACACGTGGAAATGGAGACGGTGAAGGAACAACGTCCACAAAGCCCTGGGCATTTGTCTTTGAGATTCCCCACCCTCATCATGATAGGGATTCCTGCTCTAACGGAGGGGGAAATACCCAGGAGCCTTGACAATCTGCCCCAGGGGGGAGGGGGAATCCTTCCTGCCTCCTAATCTGGTGACCAGTTTAATCCTGTGCATGTGACTAAAAGTCACAGCCGTGATGCATCTAATCCTGCATAGATCCAGAGATACTACTAGGCTCTCAGCAATTGCTCACCACCTTACGTCAGGTCTTCGGTTGCAACTCTGGGCCCCATGTCCCTGCACCCTCAGGTATCAGGGCTTTCAGTCACCTTTATCCCCTTCTCGGGGCCTCATGCCCTCTTCCCCCATGGCTGGTAAGGACCCCAGACCCTCCCCCTCCACCAGGCTCCAAGCCAGGGACTCTACAGCCAGCAGCCACGATCTGCTCTGTGAGATACCTTGCTGCTACCTGCCTGGACTGCTTCCTACCACAGCCTTTTTTTCAGGCCTTCCCCACACGTTTTTTCTATGTTCACCCTTCCTTCAGGGCCAGGACATGATGCCCCCCCGGTGTCCCCCAACACAATTCCAAATCGAAAGTACAAACTGTCCCCCTCTGCTGCCCTCCTTACACCTAAACTTCCATCCTCTGAGGTGGGCCTCGCTCGGTTCTGCAGTGGAGCCCCCTCCTCCCCAGGCTCTCTCTCATTGGAAGTCCAGATCCTGCCCTTTTATCAAGGCTCCTCACCACCTGAGCTTGCTCCAGCCCAGAAGCAGCTCCGTGTCTCTCCTGGCCTCCTCCCAGACTCCTCTACCCAAGTGAGGATCCCAGGGCCAACTCTGGCCTGGGCTTCCTCCCTCACACTTCACCCTCTAGTACCAAGAGCAGAGATCTTCCCTCTCCCTGCCACCTCCTTCTGCGCCAGACTCCTATAGCACCACCTCTCTCCTCCTCCACCAGGCCTGGGTGTAACCAGAGGAGTTAATTGGCCTCTGAACCCTTCCTTAATCTTTCCCCACCTGTGTGACCATCACAGCCCCTTTCTAGGATTACAGCCTGACATTTCTCACGAGGAGGACTGTAGTAACAAGACTCATGCTCCAGACAAAGGGCCATTCACCTACACATCAGCTGGACGTCAAATGGGGTGCGGTCCAGTCTCACCCTGTCAGGCAGAACTGGTGCCTCTGATAGACGCACCCTGTGTCACATTTCCTACGTCCATGCCAGTGCCACAGTCCTCGTGACAAAGGGGCTTGCTGGGTTGCCACGGCGTGCCTGCGATTACCTTAGTGTGCTCTTTTAGGACCAGATGGATGGGGGACCAGCCCTTCCTTTTTGCAAAGGCAGATTTCTGTGTCTGCAGCAGCCCATACTCTGCCTGTGATAAGCACCTGAACCTGTTCAGTATCATGGCAGTGGGTGGAGAACTGCAGTGTGGCCTGCTTTTTGTGTGCTAACCACAGCCCCAAGCATAGTCAGACCTCTTCCTCCCCTCCCCCCAACCCCCAAGAGAGCTCAGAGGCACTGGTGGGTCTGTTTTGAGGCACAGATGTATTCTCAGACTAGGTGCCTCTGCTTTTCATGCAGGGTGTGATCCTCTTCTTACACAATGGGTATGTCTGTGCTTGGAGATGGCGCGGGGGCGAGTCCCAGCTCATGAAGACATACTCACGCTAGTTCTCATGGAGCTAATGTGCTAAAAATGCTAGTGTAGCCATGGTAGCACAGGCAGCAGTGGTATGGGCTAGCAGCTGATTCAAGTACAAACCTATCTGAACCCTGTGGGTAGTGCAGGGTTCCTCAGGCTCAGGTTCAGATGGAGGCTAATCTGTGTGTGTTGAGGTGTCAGGAAACAGTCAATTAGCCATCTATCCCTCTGGCGGGCAGAGCAGGGAGCAGACTTTTAGCCTAAGCCTCCTGACTAAGGCAGCCCACAAACACACAGTCTGGGCCCACAGTCTCCTGGCTGGCACAAGCCACAAACAAAGCAAAGACCTTTTGGCTTAGGGGTGATAGGCCGCCACTCCAGGGGTGGGGTTGGTGGCAGGAGGTAGGGTCCCAGCCTAGATCCCTAACAGTGGCAGATGATTTCACCACTGGGTCAGTGGGGATCCCTCCAAAACATGCTGACTTGGGCTCTAGTAACAAAACCGGACTAAAGTCTGGCTTGCCTGGGCTACTTCCTACCACAGTCCAAGTTGAGGGTTCCGTAGTCCAAGAGTCCTCCATCTTCTTGGGGTACACTGCGGACAGCAGTCCCAGCAGCTCCTCTCCCAGGTTGCTCTCCTCTGGGGGCAGGGCACTGCAGAGTTCTGCAGCCGTGGAAACATCTGTCTCCTTCCCTGGCTCCCACTCAACTGAGTTGCAGGGCCCTCCCTTTATACTTCCTGCCCTGCCCCATATTCCCGGCATGGGGAGCAAGGCTGGCCCAGCGCCACACACCAGGAGAGTGTAATGGTCCCTCAAGCTCAGGCTCAGAGGGAGGCCACTCTGCCTCACTACAGTACATATGCGGACAGCTAGCCTGTATCGCCACTCACTACTGCCTATGCAACCGCAACTACTACTATTGTTAGCACTCCAGTTCAATGTGAGCTAGTGTGAGTATGTCTACACAAGCTGAGAATCACACCCCTTGCTCCCAGTGTAGATGTAGCCAGAGTAGATTAGGAAGAATCCACGTAAAATTGGGATAAGCGAGAGGACAACTAGGCCCTCAATTTGGCAGCTAAATCTTTAGAGCAATATAGGACCAGTCAGGCTGGATCAGACCAGAGGGTCATCCACACCAGGAGCCTCTCTCCTACCATGGCCAGCATTTAAGGTGCAAGAGCCCCACAGTAGCAGATTGATAATCTGTGACCCACCCCAGCTGTGTCTCAACCTGGTCTCTGCTAGTTAGCGATTGACTGTCCTAAACCCTGCAGTGTGAGGTTTAATACCCCTTCCAGAATTTGTCATAATTAATTACAATAACTAGATATTCATGGCCTGCATATCAATATCCAGTCCCATTTACAATCTTGTTAAATTCTTGGTCTGAGTGACTTCCTGCGGCAGCGAGTGCTACAGTGTAATCACATGTTGTGTGGGAAAAGTATGTCCTTTTCTGGAGTTTGAATTTCTCACCTTTTAATCTCCTGACTGTCCCCTTGCTCTTGTGTTAGAGGACAGGGAGAACAGAAGTTCCTCATCTCCCTTGTCTAGCTCATTCATTATTTCATAGATTTTTTATGATGATGTGTCCCTTTTCTAAGGTAACAATCCCAGCCTTTCCAATCTCTCTTCATGAGAGTTTTTCCAGGCCCCTGGTCATTCTCATCGCCCTGCTCTGAACCCCTTTAGTTCTGCCCTGTCGTGTGAGAGATGGGGTGACCAGAGCTGCACAAAGCCACATCACTGATTGAAGGCATTTTCCATGTTATTGTCCATCCCATTCCTTATGCATCCTGATACCGTTCGCTGCTTTGATCGCAACTGCACACTGAGCAGAAGGTTCATTGAACTGCCTCCAGTGATGCCCATGGCCCTTCCTCTGCAGAATCTACGGCTCCCAGCAGCGTCCAGAGCAAATCTCAACTGTAAAAGTGTGGATTGAATTTGTCCTTAAAGAATGCCTCTTATTCCTAAGTGATGGGCCTGTACTGGAGCGGTACCAGGTGAGCCATGTCCTGCATGAGCCATTTTTTCTGTGAGGCCCCAAAAGGGAGGCGAGGCCTGGCAGTGGGTTCTTGGGTGAGGGAGAGTGAGAAGATGACGGGGGAGCTCTCCCCTGGTGAGTGTAGGGCACTGTGCAGGCTGGATTGTGTTTAGGTGAGATGCCCTTTTTAGCACATCCTGAGACGGTTGCAGGAGAGGTGAGGCAGTAGAAGCTGAGTTTGGAGGAGTGCCTCACCCCTAATGCCAAGACGCTCCACTATGCCATGTGTGGGGAACTATGAAGAGAGCTCTCCCCTTCTCTATGGCTCGCTGGGAGGGGGTGGGTCCCCAAACGTCCTTCTTTTGTAACACGGGATCATGGTATGGGAAAGGCTGAAAGCTGGGCATTGTGATGCTTCCCTATTCCACCATCATCTCCCCGTCTAGCTTGGGCACTGCTCTGTGCTTTCTGCTAACAGCATGGACATCAACCAGAGCCACCTGCAATGTTTCACTTCCCTTTGGAACTCAGGGGCGCAATCTGGGATTTTCTCCTTCCCTCCCCGGGTTTTGTATAAGCACCGCTCTCCTGCATGGGGCCCAATCCTGCTCCCTTTGAAGCCAATTGCAAAACTCCCATTGACTTCAATAGAAGCAAGCCCATGGTTTCAGCATCTCTGTGGACAAGCAAACAAAGCAAATGTAGCTGTGGAATGTGTTTGAAAAATACTGATTTTATTAGACGGGTTGATGTACAGGACCAACAATTTTATCCAAATGCACATTATCATGAACATCTAATTTGGAATATATTACAGCATGTAATTCCTTATATGCTGTCTGTCCAGATTCCTGTTAAAAAAGAAGCACACAACAGTGGGTTTAGGGATGTTGGGTTTTTTAGCAAAATTAAAAGATCTTCAGGCTCCCTGTTTTCATTCCCGATGCATTTCCTGTAACTCAGAGACACATCGCTCATGTCACACTTTATATTTTGTTTCTAATCAAGTTCATTTTGTTTCATAAAACAGAGACAGTCAGATTGATGGTAGGAGTCTGCTGTGTCATCAGAGTGTGACAGATGAGATGGGCTTTGAACTAGTCCTTCTTAGACTAACAATCATTTTCTGTGGCCATGCAAGTCATTTCAAGTGTCAAGGGGCTTGGGAAGAAAGGCCATCAGAAATGTGTCAGATTCCCGACAAGGGCTGTGGTAGCCAACCAGAGCTAAGAGTGGGCCCAGCTTAATGTGCAATTAACAAACAAATGCACTGTTTCTGAAGGGTCACCTGATATCAGGCCTCAGGGAGGTTAAACATGGAGTGCCAGGAGTGCTTTTAAGAAGAGAATCCTAGTGTAAATTTTCAGATGGGAAGGTGGGTTACGATCAATGCATGAGCCTCTACGCTGAGCTTTTGAGCCAGTAATATGCTTTTGTCAGTCACATGTTAAAAGGTGAACTCATCTGAGTACAGGAGACTTTCTTGAGTATATGCAGAGATCTTCATTGTCAATGAATGCTTACCCAACAGGACGTCAACCAACAGGCCCAGTACCTGTAGACAACCATGCTTTACATCTTCCATCCTCCTCAATGCTGCCAAAGTTCCTCAGTCTATATCGTGTTGGTAACACCAGCCACACCACAATCATCACCTACACCAACACCCAAAAGGAGAGCAGTAGCTTTATGACCAGCAGAATGCTAGTGAGCAAGAGGGAACTAGGAAGGAATGACCTGGGTATAGTGAAAAGAGGATGACAAGAAACGGAGGAAAGAAAAGGTAGGAGAAAGACTGAAGAAAAGGGGAAGAGAACATGAACAGGAGAAAGACAAAAAGAAGATGACAGCACAGCGAAGAGAAACAAAAAGGCAAAGAACGAGCAGGAAGAATAAGGCACAGAGAATTAGAAAAGTTTAACAGACTTATTTGCTTATGGTGACAATAAAACATAATGTGATGGCAGAAGCAGTGGCAAAATTAGCACAGTTCTGATAGTGTTTCTTTTCCATTCGCTCCTAAGAACACCATGCAAACTAGGCCAAGTGACAGGAGCAGCAGGTAAGCTTAATGGAGGACAATGAGAAGTGAGAAAGAGTGGGTGACCAAGACAAAGAAGGATGAGGAGGAGGAATGGGGTAACATAAAAGAAAGAGAGGAGAAGAACAGAAGTGAATGGAGGAAGCAGCTCCAAGGCAGTCTGAGACCTCACTCAGTATTGACTCACCAGCATGTCACTTCTCTTTGAGCTATTTCAGATGCCAGTTTCTCTGACGCCTCTTCTTGCCTTCATTAGCTGACCCTGTTCCTTTCAGCACTGTGCACAAAATCCCTCAGCATGTAACCTGCCCTCTTGCAGTACTCGTTGATGCACTTGTTTCTTCTCCGGCACCCAGCCTTTGGGGACTCATTACCCATCGGCTGTGTCCTCCAGGGTGACACATTTGGACCAAGTCAAGCACCCATGAAACAATGCCCACTAGAACTAACCCGGATTGCTTTAAAAGACCGTTTATTTTAAACTCAAGGTTTTGGCACCAAGGAAGCTGAATCCCAGACCAGTGCTAGATATGTTTGATTCTCCTGTAGCCACAGCTCCATCTCTATTCACACATGTGGATCAGAGATGTGCTGCCTTTCAGACCCAATGCCATGCTCCCAACAGGCTCTGGTCAGCACCTTCCACTTTCTCATCTGCTCAAATTTCTTCTTTAAAAAGCCAACATATGGCTTTCTATTTCCTTTTGTCTTTCGATCTTTGTCTTGCTTTGCTTGGCATTTCATTAAAAATTCTTGACCCTGAGCAGATAAGGCCCACAGGTAAGTTACAGTGAGTACTTCTACTCAGAAGGTTCTCTGAAGACCAGCCTCAGCTCTGGTCCATTTGACAGGGAGAATAATGAAGAAAGGCTATTTAGCAGGTCTCGTACACCATTCACCGTTCAGGGCAACATCCACCTTCTTCTTCAGTTAGTGCTTAGCTCAACCACCAGCCATGCTGGGTCATTGCAACCAAACAATGCCTGCTTAGTGAAGAGGACTCCCATATTTCCCCTGTTCTTTAGTTGCCATCTACAACGAACTATGTCCACAGAGAGGCTGGCACTGGTTCTGATGGCATCATTTCCTGCAACTCACAATTTTGGGTGTTGGTGTGTTGGGGCAGGTGAACAACATGGCAACGCCAACAAATAAATATGACTGCTTGGCTCAGCCCAAATAAGACAGGGCCCAGACACTTCCGACTTCCTAACCTACAGCAAAAAGATTGGAAGAGAAAACAGGCAACAGCTGTGAAACGGAGGGTGTTCCTGTCTTCCTCCAAACCACACAACAACGCAGGGATCTGACTTGGAGAAAACATGCAACACTGGCAAAAACAAGGTCAAAATGCAAATTGATTAACCCTCTGAGCCCTACCAAGGTTTGTGCTTGACTTGCCAACAACTGCGTGACGCTAACAGCAAATGCATACACTAAGCTCCCTGCTTCTTCTCAGACACAGGGACAGACTGACGCTTTCAAAGGCTTTCTTCTGAACTTTCTTGAGTTACAGCCACTGTCTCTCAAATATAACTTAAGAGCCTTTGCTCTTTCAACTCCAGTCCATTTCTCCTTATGAGCCAGACTTCCAAATCCCACCTGGGACATGCATTTGGTGCTAAAAATGCCATATGTTCCCAGAGATTGGACTGAATCCAGTCTAAACACAGACATGGGGTCTTTCTTTCCCTACCCCTGGGGATAGGAGAGGACTAATACCTGGGTGAATGCTAAAGATCCTGAGTTACAGTTCAACTGTCATCCAAATGGAGCTCACAAAGAACTGAACCTGATGGCCTACAAGTCTTGAAAAGAAAAAAACAGATTATTATTTATTTATAGGCATTTCTGTGGTCCTCGTGCCTATATACAGCCGCCAAAAGCTGACATTTACTCTGCTGGATCTCTCTCTCCCCAGAGGTGACCCTCTCCGGTTCTCCAGGTCAAGGCGTCGGAGCCTTCCTCCAGGTTATCATTCCAGAGTCTGCGTTTCCTACTCCCTGCCTGCTTAGTGTATGCAAAGGTTGAACTTCTTGTTCCACACTCATGAACTTCAGTACCAGTGAAAAAGCAGCTAAAGCTTTAGGTCACCATTTGTTGCTTTTACGTACAGCTTAAACATTGCTTTCTATTTGAAATAACAAAGATAATATGTCAGGAATTCACAGTTCTTTATTCTCTTTTCTATGCCCACCCCGCTTCCCCTGCCATTAATGTCAATGACTCAAAGTCCTCCTTGTACAGTAGCTCTTGCCAGTGTGGCACTCAAAGGGTTAATAAACCATGGCTTCTTGGACAGATAAGACATAAGCTCATTCACCAATAGGAACACATGAATGGTTATGTTAGTACATAGCATATTATGGTTTCCTATAGCGGTTCCTTGGGGTTTCACCACAGCCAGTTGTGTCACAGGAGAGAACACTGGGCTTCTTCCCCAAGCCAATACTCCCCAAGAGATCAGGAAGCTCATGAGTAATGGCCCTTTCGATCTTCTCCAGGTAACATCCTCCCATGTAGGAGCACTGCTGAGCTAGTAGCTTGAAGCTGCTGATGGGATTGATGCCGAAGAAGTCCTTATAAGCCTCGCGGTTGGGGAGATCAAACTTGCTGACATTGGTCTTTGCCAGGATGGACTTGAAGATGTAGAACTTGTCAGGGTCTTCCACAATGTCCTTGAATACCAGCTCCCCATCACTGAAGAAAGTCATTTTGTCCTTGTAGGTTTGCAGATAGCGGTCGACCAGGAGGGCGTGGATGCGAACCCGGATGGCATGTTGGCGGATGAAGGCAATCTTATTCTCCAGCCTGTTTTCAATCACCTGGTTAAGGTCTTCCAGGAGCGAGATCTCTTCTTTAAGGAACAGATCCTTGTGGGTTTCAGGGTGATATTCTGGGGGCCAGAAGGAACTGACATAGACCCTGGGAGGTTCAGTGACATTGATCAAAGGAGCTAAGCTCCAGAACAAGGCGCCATAGACTCTCATAAGCTCCTGGGTGGCAAGACTGTCTGCTTTGTTCAAGATTATTCTTATCTGAGACTCCCGGCCCTTCAGCTGGCGAAACAGCATCTCCAGCTCCAGCCCCACATCCAGCTTTGTAGGGTCAAAGACGACAAAGATGAGGTCAGCTCTGTCGATGAACCACTGGCACACGTCATTGAATGGGTAACCTTTGGGAGAGGAGAGAGAAAAATCAAACAGAAATGTCCCGCTCCCCACATCTAACACAGGACCAATCCATTCAGTCATCGGCATAGATATGACACAAGCCCATTATGTCTCAGACCCCTTCAGACTTAGACCTCATACAGTGGGAAATCTCGTTTCTCAGCTACTAAAGCCATCACAGAACATCTTGGCACTAATATCCACAATCAGTCTATATTCAGTTGGCACTAGTGCCTTAGCTGGTGTTCTCTGATAAAATCCTGGCCCCTGTAAAGTCAGCGGGAGTTTTGCCATTGGGCCAGGATTTCCCCCTGGATTTAAGGTAGATATTGGGAGAACCGAGGTGGGGATGCTGTGTAATGAATGCACTGATGAGCATATAGGTAAATAACAGATTTTAGTAGACAATTCGAACATTTTATTAATATGGTGGTACTGCCTTCTGCCTCTAGGCCCACTCTGACGTACACTCTGCTACCTCCTAGTGGTTAGGGGTGTGTTTTGCTTCTTCTGGAATTAAATTCCTTCCAAGTCACTTCCAAACTTTCCTTTTCTCTGTAGCCTGCTGTTGATTATCTGTGCTCTGATTGTTTTCTAAGGCCATGTTTTGGCCATTCCGATGCTGCCTAATGTATCTAGTATATGGGCTGACAAACCCTAGCAGTGCTACCCCAGTTGTGAGATATGTTATACTGGAAGTGCTGGTGTTCCAGCATTCCATCATGTCCTCCTCTAGCACAGAGACTTTGGCAGGGGCCTGCATCAAAGAACATGATAGAAACATGATAGAAAATGATCGGCAAAGTGCAGCCCATAGGCTAAATACAGCCCAAAGGCCACAAACACCCCCATCTTGCTTAAGTCTCTGAACATTGCCCCTCCATATGAAAGAGGAAGTGTGCTGTATCTGCTCTATTTTATTAATATTGTGTGTGTCCCTGAGACCCCTGCCAAGTGGCCATTACAAAGACAAGGCAGGCAAAATTTTGGTGCTTCTGCAATATAAAAATAAACACCCTGCAACACCTCCTCACTGGCCCTTCGTTGTGTGTGACCTAATGAATACAGCGCTCAACTGGGCCTCAGGAGATCTTGGTTCTCTTCCTGGATCAGCCACTGTCACTTTTTTTCCCATCTGTAAAACAGGGAAAATGCTACAGCGCTTTGAGATCTACTGATGAACAGCATTGTAGAAGAGAACATTTATCTCACATTTATAATGCTCCTTCTTTTCTGGTCTCTCTTACAATGAACAAAGCAGGTTACTACCTCGTTCCTGTTGCTTGCGGTTTTCAATGATGCCCGGTGTGTCTACAAAGGTGACCCGCTCTAAAAGCTTATGAGGCACCTCTATCCCGATCAGCTTCTCCAGGAAGTTCTGCCCAAACTTTTCGAGGGGCGAAAAGGAGCGTGCGCTGTCAGCAGCCATCACGATGCCCTCGATGGTCTTCAGCTTTGGGCCGTGCATGATGACCGTGAACTCAGAGGTGGTGGGTTCGGCCCCTGTCCAGTAACAAGAGAAGCAGAGCAGGTCAGCTGTAAAATCTAAGGTGTCCTGCTGGAAATGAGTCAGACTCTGTGTCTGAGACTATCTGCGGAGGATACTGCTTACTCATGAATATACAGAGGGTGATCCAAAGCAACAGGTATGGTCAGAGAGCATCTTGCAATATCATGTACCTTATGCCTGTAGAATGTCTTGAGGAAACGCAGGGCAAGTCTACACTACAAAATTAAGTCAACCTAAGTTAGTTCGATGTACAGCCACCACAGTAATTAAATTGCTTTGCATGTCCACACTACAGTCCTTGTGTCCTCACCGGGACTGTCAGTGTGGGGCATTGTGGGACGGCATCTGAAAGGCAGCAAGTGTCGATGTAAGTGACGTAGTGTCTACACTGACACTGCATCGACCTAACTACATCAACCTATGGGCTATGCCTCTCATGGAGGTGGAGTTATTAAGTCGGTGTAGTGGGCAGATTACACCGGTGGCATTTTGGTGTAGACACTTACAGAGTTAGGTTGATATAGGCTGCCTTATGTCGACCTAACTCTGTAGTGTAGAGCAGGTTGTAGCTATTCCATGGATGCACGAGTGCCGTTTTTCCTGCAGTGGTTAATCTACACTGAGACATCATGAATGTGAAAAGCACTATAAAGGACCAACTCCTGCTCTGCTTTCTAGTGCCTTGATTCTCCCTATGCCCAGAGCTCAGTACAGTTTTTAATTCAGCAGTGCTACGCTCAGCTGTGTTCAAGGATAAAAGGGAGTGGGAGCTGAGAAGAGGAGATGGGAAATGTCACGCCTGTTGTTAAAGTAAATTAATTGGCTCCATGCGTGGAGGGGAAGGATAGAAGAAAAGGGCAAGTTCCCCTTGTTAGAGGATTGTTACTCTGCTGGCCTAGAAGGTGACCTGCAGTGCGATGCCCTATCGGGTTGGAAGATCTCAGTCCTGAGCCTCTGGACTGCAGGAAGTGGGAATGCTGCGGAGGCAGATGCACAGCTTGATCCTGGGGGGTGAAGAGGGGAAGAGGAATCTCATCAGTCTCTCTCTGCACTAACTCCTCTGACTCTTACAGGAGCAGGGTTGCAAGGATTCAAGCCCTCCCTGACCAAAGAGATGGCTGTCACCTAACAGCCTGGGGGGTTGCAATGAATAAAAAGAGAGGTTCAAAGAGCAGCTGGGGACAATGTTTACCAGCCAAGCTCTGGCTGGAATTGACTTGAGAAGTGAATGTATGAGTGACAATGCCTGCTTGTACCCTTTGCACAGCACATTAAGCAGAAACAATGGGCAAGCCGGAGTGCATGTTACCTGTGTACAGCTGGTAGGGCGTGTCGTCCAGTCCTAGGAGGTAGTTTATCATGGTGGATTTGCCAACGCTCCATGGTCCCAAGAACAGCACCATTGGCTTGGACGTAATCTCCCCATCTGCAGAGAGGAAATAACAAAAGGAAGTGAACAAGCACTAGAATTTGAGCTCCCTGCTGTAACGAATGTCCCAGCTGAAGAGTGAACAAGAGCCGCCCCATCCCACACCCTTAGCTAAATGTTCCAAGCTCAGGGAAATGTTCTAAAGTTCCTTCAGCTGTTTGCAAGAGCAGGGCATAGCGACTGACTCGCGCGGGGCCAGGGTCACGGATACGCGGGTGCACACATGCTACTTATGCTGCTAGGGTTGTGCATAGCTTCAGAACCCTGGTACTGGGACTGAATATGTGGAACAAAACAGTCCAGTCTGTGACTGACCCAGGTGCCCAATGTTAGATAAGTCTGTGCTGGTGCTAGACAGTCAGGAGACTCCTTCAGTCTGATCATTCATCTGTGAGATGGAAGAAATGATACGAACTTGATTTCTGCCCTCCTGACTATATTCAGAGTGGAACGAGCCTCACCCTTTGGCTGTCTGATGATGTACAGCCCTACGGCTGGACCTCTGTCCACATGCTGCAGTGAGCAACCCCACCAAATGTGCATTGCTTGTGGTGCACAATAGGGTTAAAGTCCTGATCCAACTTCCACCAAAGTCAATGGAAAGATGCCCATTGACTACAGTAGGAGTTGGGGCAGACCTCACTGAACAGTGGTTCTGTAGGAGCTTCATATGTGGATGACCACACATGTCCCAATGGTTATTGTGCTTTAGAATTCTATTAAGTGGAGATGGACAAATTCGGGGTAATTCCAGGATCTCCTAGTACCTCCAATTCAAAGCACCACCCGACCCAGCCATAGGTATTTAACTGATTCCACCCCTCCTGGCCATCTTGGATTATTGCATAAAAGTCCCCTCAGGCTGACCCTACCCGAATTATGCAAGGTCTTGAAAGGAATGTTTTTCTACTCCATTTTTGAAGACGGATTTGCTTAGTGAATTTTGAGTTCGTTTTTGCAGGCATCTTTTTGCAGGCAGCAGTGCATTCCCAAAAATATGCATGCACCTTCAAAAACATGCCCTTGTGCACGCCAAGCAGGCCATTGTAACTGCAATTATTTCTTTTGTGGAAGCAAATTGGCAATTTGTGTGGACACAGGCATTTTTTGCACGGGGAATGGACATGCATGCATTTTTGCAGGTGCCCCTTTTACAGCTTCTTTTAGAACACAAATCAATTGGAGATTTTGCCATGATCCCCATGATACAAGAGGTGCAAGGCCAGGCGCAGAGGCTGGGCAGACTGACACAATGGGGCTGGCAGCCGGGGAACATTACATGCCCCAGCTGGTAGGGCCAGTAGGAAACTCATCAAGGGCCTGATCTTGCACCTTTACAATCAATGGGAGTTTTGCTGTGGACTTTCATGGGATCAGGGCATAAGGGCCTGATCCTGCAGCCCCTTACTCAGGTGAGGAGTACTTCAAGTGAGGCTACTCATGTAACTAGCCCTACTGAAGTCAATGGCAAGAATTACTGAGGTGAGGTTCTGCAGGATCAAACCTGGAGCCATCTGCTGAGAAGCATGCACAACTAACATCACCAAGGGGCCACAGGGAGTTGCTGTGTTCAGCACATCCAAGGATTCAGGCCTGATCCACCTGGCACTTAAAAAGAGACAAGCAAAGGAAGACTGCTGAGGATGCTGCAGAGGATGTTGCACAAAGAGCCCATGAAGAGACCCATGGAGAGTCTGGGCCTCAGCACAACCACAGCGAGGGAAAGAGATGTGTGAGAAACATCTCCGGACCAGCGATCAGGCACACTGCCAGCATAACCTACTCAGTGCAGTGCTCTGTCACCCTCCAGTGGTGGTTGGGCCACAAACACACAAAGGTTGATGAGCCTGCCATAGTCTGGTCCCTCATCGCTGTGTTTCGATTGCCAGAAGCTGGGACTGAACAACAGGAGATGGATCACTTGATGATTGCCCTGTGCTATTCATTCCCTCTCAAGCATCTGGCACCGCCACTGTCAGAAAACGGGAGACTGGGCTAGATGGACCATTGGCCTGATCCAATATGGCTGTTCTTATGTTAGCTCAGGCAGTAAAGGCTCATGTTTTGAGAGCTACCCGTCCCAAGTTCAGTTGTGGCTCCTGATGAGCTGCTCAGGGGGCGCAGTGTAACACTAACATTTAAAGAATTGTTTCCATGTTCTAAAACTGAAACCATTGCCTACGACGGGAAAGGGAGGGCATATGTTGAAAACAACCATGTAGTTTATAGCATTTACTCTGCATAATAATTTATTATACCTATTGCTTTACATTAACTTAAATCCTATATCATATACTGTATAATAAATGTCATTATAGAAATAAAGTAAAATGTATAATTGATACAAATATATAATACAGGCAATATGTTCATATGGAAATAATATATTATTGTATCTACAAATAATGTATTATCCATATATAAAGCAAAACATATCACCAGCAATATGGGTTATACTTTTGCACTAAGGTCTCAGAATGCTTTACAAATAAGAATGAATTAATCCCTGCAATCTCTCTGGCTCCGACTTAGGGCAGCACTTACCCATCTGCTTAAAATCAGTGGGGCTTAGAGCTGGGCAGGAAGTGATTTTCCCATTCTAGGAAGATATTTGAGATTTTTAAAAAAAATGGTTTGGATCAACTGAGACATTTTGCTTCAATTTCAACTATTTTTTAATTTTAAAAGTTGGGGGTTTGTTTTTTTACTATAATGAGCTCAAATTTGGAAACTAACATTTGTTTCAAACTGGGAAACCAGAATTTTTGGTTTCAAAACTTGTTTTTCAATATTTCTTCGAGTCGAGAATTTTGGCCAAACTGACCCTTTCCTGTTTTGATTTTGATGAATCAACATTTTCAACAAGAAAACAGTTACTAGGAAATTCCTGACCAGCTTGAGTGGGATTTAAGAAGGTGCTTGAGTACTTTCCTGGGTAGGACCCTTGTGAGGTAGTGAAATATTCTTCTTCTAATGTTATAGATGGGGAAACTGAGGCACAGGGAGGCGACAAGAATGGCACAAGGTTACCTAGAGACTCTGAAGCAGAATCATAGAATCATAGAATCTCAGGGTTGGAAGGGACCTCAGGAGGTCATCTAGTCCAACCCCGTGCTCAAAGCAGGACCAAACCCAACTAAATCATCCCAGCCAGGGCTTTGTCAAGCCTGACCTTAAAAACCTCTAAGGAAGGAGATTCCACTACCTCCCTAGGTAACCCATTCCAGTGCCTCACCACCCTACTAGTGAAAAAGTTTTTCCTAATATCCAACCTAAACCTCCCCCTCTGCAACTTGAGACCACTGCTCCTTGTTCTGTCATCTTCTACCACTGAGAACAGTCTAGATCCATCCTCTTTGGAACCCCCTTTCAGGTAGTTGAAAGCAGCTATCAAATCCCCCCTCATTCTTCTCTTCTGCAGACTAAACAATCCCAGTTCCCTCAGCCTCTCCTCATAAGTCATGTGCTCCAGCCCCCTAATCATTTTTGTTGCCCTCCGCTGGACTCTCTCCAATTTATCCACATCCTTCTTGTAGTGTGGGGCCCAAAACTGGACACAGTACTCCAGATGAGGCCTCACCAGTGCTGAGTAGAGGGGAATGATCACATCCCTTGATCTGCTGGAAATGCCCCTACTTATACAACCCAAAATGCCATTAGCCTTCTTGGCAACAAGGGCACACTGTTGACTCATATTCAGCTTTTCGTCCACCGTAACCCCTAGGTCCTTTTCTGCAGAACTGGAAGGCAATCCAGATCAACCAGTTCCCAACCCCTGGCCTTACCCCCACTCTGAGCTGAGAATTCTTATGGCTCCAGTCTGTACAAGACAGCTGAATATTGTATTAAATGGTGCCAATTGCATAATATTTCAAACATACTTTGCATGGGGAAATGGTGTTTGTTTGACAGAAATGGGGTGGGGGTCTGGGGGGGGGGAGCTTTGTGTGTGCTGCCAAGAGCCACAGGGATTTCTGCCATAGTGGGAGAGGCAATTTTACATCACACCCCTGCTGGGAGTCACGTTTTGTCTCTGGGCACCACCCCTGAATTGCCTCAGAGGGACTTTCCCCGGATATTTCCTCTTTTGGCCCCATCCCCCTTTCCAGCAGCTCACCCCTTTCTGAACTCTAGAGGTGAAATCATGCCCCATTGAACTCAATGGGAGCTTTGCCCTTGACTTCAGTGGGGCCATGATTTCACCTAGGTGGCCTTCACCCCCTTTTGCACAACCTAAAAACTCAACATTGGTACAACTTGGGGCACTTAGCCATGGAGCTCTGATTCCTGGCACCCTACGTGCAGCATTCACCGAGGACTGTGATGTTGGGTCTAGTGGTGTTCCTTGAAGTCAGTTGGAAGGGATGCTGGTGAGCGAAATGAGAAACTTCTTTCTCTCCCTCCAGCCCTGATGCTGAGCTCTCTGCCTGGACAGTGGTCCCAGCTCAGGGAGTGAGAGGTCAGAAATGGCATGTGGTCACCAATCACCAGGGGCAAGTTGTCAGTCCTCAGCGTTGTCCCTGTGCTTCTCTCTCCCCGTCTCTGCCCTCAAACCCTCACCTCTCCCTGCATGGGAGCTCAGACAAGAGCTTTAATCTGGAGTGAAGCTTTTCTCTCCTGGGGTTGTCAATGAGGAAAGAAAACAGCTCTGGTGGCAGTAAACATAAGAACAGCCATAATGAGTCAGACCAAAGGTCCATCGAGTCCAGTATCCTGTCATCCAACAGTGGTCAATGCCAAGTGCTCCAGAGGAATGAACAGAACAGGTAAGCACCCAGTGATCCATCCCCTGTCTCTCATTCCCAGCTTCTGGCAAACAGAGGCTAGGGCAGTGGTCACCAACCCATTGATCCTGGAGCCTCTGCCAGTTGATTGCAATCTCCGGGCCACTAAAAGTCTGGCAGCACAGCGGGGTTCAGGCAGATTGCCTGCATGCCCTGGCCCCACGCTGGTCCCGGACGCGGCTGGCTGGTGGCACGTCTCTGCGACCTCTGTGTGTGTGTGTGTGTGTGTGTGTGTGGTCTCTGCGCGCTGCCCCCACCCCCAGCACTGTCCCCACAGCTCCCATTGGCCAGTTTCTGACCAATGGGAGCTGCGGGGGCAGTGTTTGTGGGCGTGGGCAGCACATGGAGACCAGCTGCCCCCCTTCTTCCCAGGGGCTGCAGAAACATGCCAAAAGCCAGCCGCTTCCGGGAACGGCATGGGGCCAGGACAGGCAGGCAGCCTGCCTGAGCCCCACTGTGCTGCTGACTGAGAGCTGCCTGTGGTAAGCGCCTCCCTGTAGGAGCCTGCGCCTTGCCCTTCCTCCTGCACGCGAACCCCCTACCCCAGTCCGGAGTCACCTCCTGCACCCAAACTTCCTCCCAGACCCCTCACCTCCTCCTGTACTCCAATCCGCTGCACCAGCTCGGAGCCACCTCCTGCACCAAACTCCCTCCCAGAGCCTGCACCCCTCCCCCGCTCCTCCAGTGCCGGGTTTACAATGGCACCAGTGGCACCATGGAGCCAGGCCCATGCTCAGAAGGGGCCCAGGCCTGCCCTGCTTGCACTGCACCCCAAGATTTTGCCAGCCCACTGGATCCCCACTCCCATCACTTGCTCCTTTTGCCCCCCTGGTCCCACCCACTGTCTCCTCTCTGCCCCCTGGCCAGACCCCAGTGCACTTCCAGCTCCGGACAGTCTCTGCTTCCCACCGCCTGTGGCGCCCCACCTGTCTCCCTGGAGTTGAGCCACCTGGGACTAGTGCAGAAGCCTGGCCAGTCTTGGCCAGATGGGGCGGGGGACAGTATGGGGGGCTAGGCTGGGTCCCTCCAGGCAAGTGGGTTTTGAGGGAGCCTGACAGGGCAGGGTGTGGCCTGGCTGATCGTGCCACTCCCAAGGGGCTGGAGCAATTCCCCACCCCGGGACCAGCTCTGGCTGCACTGCTGGCTCAGCCCGGCAGACACAGTCACTGCCCAGCAGGGCCGGTGAGTGCGGCTGGGAGGCAGGGCATGGGGGAGTGGGTCTCTGGGAAGTCTGGGGGGGGAGTGCTGGGCTGTGAGGGGGTGGGGAAGATCTGTGTGTGTTGGGGCACTAGGGAGTGAGGGTTCTGTGTGGGGTGCTGGGCAGTTGTTGTGGGGCTCTGGGCAGGGGACACTGGGCAGGGGTGGTGTCGTGCAGGGTGCCGTGCATTTGTGGGAGGTCTGGGGGGGTATTGCAGAGGTGCTGACTTTCTGATTTCCCTGGGGGTGCTTGACCCTGCTCTGCCCCATGCCCTGCCTCCACTCCATCCTTTCCCCCAAGGTCCCATCTCCATGTTACCTCTTCTTGCCCCTGCTCCATCCCTGCCCCACCTCTTTCTGTCCCATTCTGCACTCTCCCCTGAGTGTCCCCAGCCCTCGCTCCCCGTGCCCCCCCCAGCACCTCCTGCCTGCTGCTGAACAGCTGATCAGCAGTGGGTGGGAGGTGCTGGGGGCAAGGAGGAGGAGCTGATTGGCAGGGCCGCCGGTGGGTGCTCAACACACACAATTTTTTTCTTGTGTGTGCTCCAGCCCCAAAGCACCCATGGAGTCGGTGCCTATGGAGTGTTGGGCATGGGGGCTGCATGGTATGGGCCCACCCCCGAGGGGAAGGGGCGTGCTGGCAGCATGTAAATAGAGCCCTCGCACTGGGCTGGGCAGAGTGGGGCTGCCCCTGCCATGCCACGCTCCATTGCCCCTGGCTGGCCCCTCACTCTAGGGACTGACCTCCCTTCGCCATGCTCCATTGTCTCCATGGGGGTCCACAAATATGTTTGGTGCCAGGCCAACAAAAGGTTACTCTGGCCCTGCCTCCTGTACCCCAATCCCCTGCCAGAGCCGCGCCTGCACCCAAACTCCCTTCCAAAGCCCACACCCTCTCCTGCACCCCAACCCCCTGCCCCAGCCTGGAGCCCCCTCCTGCACCCAAACTCCCTCCCAGAGCCCGCACCCCTCACCCTCTCCTGCACACCAACACTCTGCCACAACCCGGAGCCCCCTCCTGCACCCAAACTTCCTCCCAGAGCTTGCACCCCTCACTCCTACACCCCAAGCCCCTGCCCTAGGCTCAGCCAATGCACAGAATGTTACACTCATTTGTGACAATCCCTGAAGGATTTTGGATCTATAAACCACAAATGACACTAATAAAAAGTAAAATTCATGAAATGTCCAATGAATTCTATGAGATTAGGTACAGTATGACGAGACCCCTGCACCCAAACTCCCTCCCAGAGCTTGCACCCCTGACTCCTGCACCCCAACCCTCTGCCCCAGGCTCAGCCCAGAGCCCCCTCCTACACTTCAAACCCCTCAGCCCCAGCCCAACACCTGCACCCCCTCCTGCACCCCAACTGCCTGCCCCAGCCTGGTGAAAGTGAGTGAGAGTGGGGGAGAGCAAGCGATGGAGGGAGGGGGGAATGGAGTGAGTGGGGAGAGGCCTCAGGGAAGGGGCAAGATAGATCCTGGGTTGATCTTAAATTCAAAAAGTGATCTTGTGCATAAAAAGGTTGGAGACCACTGGGCTAGGGACACCATACCTGCTCATCCTGGCTTATAGCCAATGATGGACCTATCCTCCATGAATTTATCTAGGTTTTTTTTTTAACACTGTTATAGTCTTGGCCTTCATAACATTCTCTGGCAAGGAGTTCCACAGGTTGACTGTGTGTTGTGTGAAAAAAAACTTCCTTTTGTTTGTTTTAAACCTGCTGCCTATTAATTCCATTTGGTGACCCCTGGTTCTTGTGTTATGAGAAGGAGTAAATAAAAACCTCCTTATTTACTTTCTCCACACCACTCATGATTTTATAGACCTCTATCATATCCCCCCCTCCCTTAGTCATCTCTTTTCCAAGCTGAAAAGTCCAGGTTTTATTAATCTCTCCTCATATGGCAGCCATTTCATCCAATCATTTTTGTTGCCCATTTCTGACTCTGTTCCAATTCCAATATTTCTTTTTTGAGCTGGGGCGACCACATCTGCACACAATATTCAAGATGTGAGTTTACCATGGATTTATAGTGACGCAATGAGATATTTTCTGTTTTATTATCTATCCCTTTCTTAATGATTCCCAGCATTCTGTTCACTTTTTTGACTGCTGCTGAACATTGAGTGGATGTTTTCAGAGAACTATCCATAATGACTCCAAGATCTTTCTTGAGTGGTAACAGCTAATTTAGACCCCATCACTTTGTATGTATAGTTTGGATTATGTTTTCCCAATGTGCATTACTTTGCATTTATCAACATTGAATTTCATCTGCCATTTTGTTGCCCAGACACCCAGTTTTGAGGGATTCTTTTGTAGCTCTTTGCAGTCTGCCTGGGACTTAACTATCTTGAGCAATTTTGTATCATCTGCAAATTTTGCTACCCCACTGTTTGCCCCTTTTTCCAGATCATTTATGAATATATTGAACAGGACTGGGTCCAGTACAGACCCCCTAGGGGACACCACTATTTACCTCTCTCCTTCTGAAAACTGACCATTTATTCCTATCATTTGTTTCCTATTTTTTAAACAGTTACCAATCTATGAGAGGACCTTCCCTCTTATCCCATGACAGCTTACTTTGCTTAAGAACCTTTGGTGAGGGGCCTTGTCAAAGGCTTTCTGAAAATCTAAGTACATTATATCCACTGGATCCCCCTTGTCAATATGCTTGTTGACCCCCTTCAAAGAATTCTAGTAGATTGGTGAGGCATGATTTCCCTTTACAAAAACCATGTTGACTCTTCCCCAACAAATGGTGTTCATCAAGGCTTCTGACAATTTTGTTTCAACCAGTTTACCCGGTACTGAAGTCAGGCTTACTGGCCTGTAATTGCTGGGATCACCTCTGGAACCTTTTAAAAATTGGCATCATATTAGCTATCCTCCAGTCATTTGGTGACTGGTGTGCAGACAATGCACACGTGACAACGAGGAACCTTTAAACAGCAGATCTGAAGCTCCAGCACCAAGGGAGGGATCTTGTCCTTAACCCATTGCCACTGGGTTACAGGGAAACAACATTTCTCATGCCAAGGTGCGCAGCCAGGACATCTGTGGGGGTGCTCAGCTGGTGCTCCAGACCTGCTACTGCTCACCTGCAATTAGCACAGTAGGTGCACCCTGGGCCTTCCGTGGCACCGTGGGATTGCAGCTGGACAGACATTTTAGGCTCGGTTTTCAGAGGTGCTGAGTACCTGCAGCTCCATCTGAAGGCATGGGTGCCACAGAACATTGGGCAGTAAAACTCTCCTGCTTCCCAGTCTTACCTTTCTGCACTCCCTTCTCCATCTCCTAGCACAGCACAGCACTTCCCTCCCACCCCCCGCCTCTCTCTCACTGGTCTCTTTCCCTTTCCCCTTCCTTAGGGGATGTCTACACTGCCTCCCGGGGTGTGATTTGCAGTTCATATAGACATTCCTGTGCTCCAGCTCGCTCATTACAAAGAGCAGCGAGGACGCTGCAGTGCTGGCATCGGTATTGGCTGTAGAACGTACTGGGGGGGTCAGGTGGGCTTGTGAAACCCATGCTGAAGCCTACACGGCTGCCTTGTCACTGCTAGGTTTAGTGAGCTAGCTAGAGTACAGCTAGTGCGGGTACGTCTGCACCAGTGGCCAGTCACACCCTGCCCGCAGTGGAGACACGAGGAAGTGAGAGAAACAGCCAGTGTCACCTCTACTCGAGTAGCTGCAAATTCCTAGAAGGCACCAGCCACACATGGGGATTTTTACTTTTCACTAAACACAGCTGGTTAAACAAATCTTAGCAAACAAAGAACATTTCCAGTTTACAGGCCCCCCAAGCTGGTTCTCTGCTGATCACCATGTAGAGTTCAGGGCAACTCGTTTGGGGTCTGGCATTTCCTCTCTCTGTTGCCATGGTTTTGCGCTGTGGGCCTACCAAAGCTAGAGGTTTTCACAAGATGAACAGGGCACTAGAGCGTTGCTATTTTCTCTTCTCTTGCCAACACTTAACATAGCTAAACCTAAAGAATACAACAGTGGGATTCAGAGCCTCTCCAGTTACAGGTCCGACGTCAGCAAGCAAGAGAAATGAACCCTATCCAGCCAGAAGCAGGAACAGCAGGGGAGCAGACAGACCAACGGGTGCTCATAAGCAAAAATTGCCCCCTTTTCCACAGCAGAGCAATAAGACTTTTCAATTCAACCGAAAACCCTTTTCAAAAGTGCAGCATCACCAATCAGGAGTCCCCTGGTGTTTCATTTAGTTCAGTGCTGTAAATGTGCAACCCTCCGGCTAGTCTCTGTGCTGGCTTGTGCCATGGGAGCTTCAGCTCAAAGGCTTAGACATTGGAGCATTATGGTTCCCAGTGGATAACAATTTGTGGGAGGGGGCAGGGCCAGCTGGCCACAGATGACCTATATTGCATACATGTGAGAGAGATCTTTTACCCCTGGGCGACTGATTGGTGGACACTGAACTTTGGAGGCTGAGCCCTTGCCAACAAGAGGGATGTTGCATCTTATGAGAGAAAAGGTTCATTCCAGACTGAAGCGGCATTCATGAGCAACTGCACAGCACAGGCCCTGAGACCCGTTCACTGCCCTCACACCTTGCCAGAGGGCAGGGCGGACCGAGGCTAAAAGGGACCAGCAGGTGCAGGGTGTGATGTATGTTGTTTTAGTAACTGTGGTGTTTGCATGGAGGAGCGGTGAAACAGGAGTGCTCATTTCCAGAGCAGAAGGAGGGGGATGACTGGAGTGAGAACTTTCCTGGAGAAGGGAGAATGGGATTTTCTATGGTCATACCTTCTCATATGCAAAGGGGCAGCATTTCTCCCCCACCCTGTGGAGAGACCATAAGTGCTGCAGAAGCATCTCCCACAGCAGCATTCTTTGCGATGTTCTAGGACATGGGAAGGCGAGATCATACAAATGGAGGGGGACATGATTGTGTGATGGCAGCCAGATAGTCCCTCTCACTGCTTTCCTCACAGCCTCCCTAGCTTGGTGTTTTTCCTTACTTAAGAGATCCAGGTTAACAGTCCGGGTCTCAGGCCACGTCTCCCAGTCCAGCTGAGATATAAGTGTTTAACACACAGGCCAAGTTCTAGGATCCCACCACATGCTCATCTGAGGTCAGAATTTGGCCCTTGGATTAGAACCTTGAAATGGGAATTTTAAAGAAGGGGGCACATAAGAAGATAAGAACAGCTGTAGTGGGTCAGACCAACGGTTCATCTAGCCCAGTATCTTGTCTTCTGACAGTGGCCAGTGACTGAAACTTCAGAGGGAGTGTAGAGAACAGGGCAATTTTGAGTGACTGTCCATAGTTGTCTACTCCCAGATTCTGGCAGTTGGAGGTTTAGGGACACCCAAGCATGGGGTTGCATCCCAGACCATCTGGGCTAATAGCCATTAATGGATCTATCCACCAATAACTTAGTTAATTCTTTTTTTAACCCAATTATACTTTTGGCCTTGACAACATCCCCTGCCAATGAGTTCCACAGGTCGACGGTGTGTTGTGTGAACAAATACTTCCTTTTGTTTGTTTTAAACCTGCTGCCTATTAAGTTAATCGAGTGACCTATAGTTCTTGCATTATGTGAAGGGTAAATAACACTTCCCTATTCACTTTCTCCATACCATTCATGATTTCATAGACCTCTATCATAACCTGCCCCTCCCCCTTAGTCATCTCGTTTCGAAATTAAACAGTTCCAGTCTTTTTAATCTCTCCTCAGATGGAGAGATGTTCCATCCCCCTAATCATTTTTGTTTCCCTTCTCTGTACTTTTTCCAATTCTTATATATATATATGCGATAGGGTGACCAGAACTACACACAGTATTCAAGGTGTGGGCATGCCATGGGTTTATATAGAGGTGTTATGATGTTTTCTGTTTTATTATCTGTCCCTTTCCTAATGCTTGCTAACATTCTTAGCTTTTTTTTTTTTTGACTGCTGCTGCACATTGAGTGGACGTTTTCAGAGAACTATCTATGATGACTCCACACAAATGAAGTAGGTTCACTATTTGTCACTAGCAGCTCCCTTCCACAGACAGAAACAAACACCCACAATAACCCACACCAAAGGTAACTCAGCTCTGTAGGTAGTTCATCCATGGAGCTTGGGTGAGACTAAATTCATGTCCTGTAAGTGTCTCCTCACCCACACAGATCATGTGGCAAGAGTCTGTCCATCTCCAGGGTAACCTCTCCACCCTTAGCATCTCAGGATGGATCTCCAGGGGATTTAAGGTATGTGGTTATGATCCAAAAAGTGGCAAGAAGATACTGTGCCTGCTGCTGTTTCTCTCAGCCCATGAGATGTATTCACTGAGCTTACTGGTAAAATACAATTTTATTCCTGCCAGCCCTGCAGAGCCAATAAAGCTGCGGGAGAGCAAAGTGTGTTCCATTCTTCTCTGCCGCATGCATCATCAACAGAATCAAAAGCTCAGTGCCAAAAATTTCAGCTGAGAATTTCGCTTTGAGCAGGCATTTGGCGCTGAACTACAGCCACAAGTCTCATACTTGGGTTCAGGGGCAGCTCCAGGCACCAGCGCAGCAAACACGTGCCTGGGGCAGCAAGCCGCCGGGGGGAGGGGGGTGTGCTGGTCGCCGTGAGGGTGGGAGTCAGGCGGCCTTTGGCGGCATTTCTCCGGAAGGTCCACCGGTCTGCGGCTTCAGCAGTAATTCAGCGGCGGGTACGCCGAACGCGCAGGACTGTCAGATCACCCGCAGAAACACCGCCGAATCTGCGTGACCAGTGGACCGCCTGCAGGCATGCTGCCAAAGGCCGCCTGACTGCCGTGCTCAGGGCAGCAAAAAACAGAGCCGCCCCTGCTTGGGTTTGTCCAAATATTGTTTAAGTTGCTGCTTGAAGCTAAATAGCTCAAAGGAGACTGCAGCTCCCACACGATGGTGCCTGCAGCCAGGCTAGTTTGTAGCCTTCTCATCCTCAAGAGTCATGGCCCAGAATGGACCAGCAGACAGGAGAGAAGCGGAGGGTTTGAAGAGGTTCCATTGCATTCTGGTGGTTTCCTACAGCACTGGCTGCTTCTTGTCCTCTCATTATATCAGAGCCTGTCTCTGCTGATCTTTCCATCCCCTCCTGCTTGGGCATGAACTCAAAATCATGTCAGGATGCTGGTTTGAGGGCTGGGGAGAAGGGCTGTAGAGCTGGTTAAAAAAAAAATTCCCTGCACGGATGGATGCCTTTTGGGTGTGTTAGGCCTGAATAAAGATGTAGCACAAACCAGTTGTGCCAACCTGACTGGAGTCAAGCATCTAGAGGTTTCTGGGTAATCTCAGAGTGGAAAATACTGAGAAGCAGCATTGTCTCACAAAGAGTACAGAGCATCTCACAGTCCTGATAAACTTCTTGGTAGTCTGTGTGTTTGTTGTTTTTTTAACTTT
The DNA here is from genome assembly GCF_016161935.1 of Mauremys reevesii. Lineage (NCBI taxonomy): Eukaryota > Metazoa > Chordata > Testudines > Geoemydidae > Mauremys > Mauremys reevesii. The sequence continues at coordinate 52,391,183 of NC_052632.1, read as the reverse complement.
TGTTTTCCTCCTCACATTCCTTTATATTGAGATATTAACAATTCAATGTTGTATCAGATATTATAAGACTAGGCATGTATTATTCTAATTTATACATGTCTGGGTTCTGGATGTTGAACAACGGATTGGGATCTAAATGATGAATGATATGTATATATATATATATACTAAGCTGTAAAGAGCTAATTGGTTTCTCTTTTCTTTTTTAGCTGTTCTTTTGCTGACACGTGCACTTGTCAATTTTTGTCACCTTGATTCTTTGCTGCTGTGTTGCTGTCTCTGCCTGTCAGACACTTGAATGTTGCTGTTCGAGTCCCCGACATGAGTCCTCTTTTGGCGACTCGACTGACTGACTGTTGTGGGATCAGGCGGGGGCTTGACTAGAGGCGCCGCGCCTCTGATTTAGACTGAGAGAGGCTGCCTGGTAATCTGATCTCTCTGCGAAGCGATAAGGGCTTAGTTCTGTGAACCAGCTGAAGCTCGTAGAAATCCAGCAACATCCACCTACCCGTTGAGTAGGGTCAAGGTTGCCTGGGTTAGAGTCCCAGTGCAGATTGTCGGGGTTCGAGTCCCCGACAGGTGGAAATTCAAAAGCCAAAAAATTTTGGCCAAAACTGACCAAACACACAGCACACCAGTTTGGAAATTCTGCAGTGCTTCATGGGAGTTGCAGTATGGGTGCCTCATGCTCCCATTCTCCTCTATAGGCTATGTTCCCTGGTCTGATTATAACCTCCATGATGCACCACACTCTTCCTGCTTGGGGAGGGGAGGCAATGCATCATGGGAGTGCCTTGCTGTGGTGGATCATGGGAGATGTAGTCTGGGCCGGAGACTGGCCCATAAAGGAGAATGGGGACTTGAGGTAACTGAACTACAAATCCCAGGAGCATTTCCAAATTGAAATATTTTGGTTTTCAAGTGTTTGGGTTTTTCAATGAAAAAATTTAAATTTTCCATGGAAAGCAGACACTTCTCATAAAAGATTCCATTGAGTCAAAATAAATTTCCATAAAAAAGCAATTTCTGTGAGAAATTTTTGTGCAGTGCTAGTTTATATTGTGTAGGGAAGCCATTTGTTTAATTTCTCACTTGTGAAATCTCAGCCAAATCCTCTGCTGGTATAACTCTACAGCCCGCTTGACTTAAACTGAGCTTAACCAATTTATACTAGTCATAGATCTGACCCCATATTCTTAAAACAACCATTTTGTCACTATTATCTGCCTCCTAAGCAAAGATTGCTATTACTTTGAACTCTCTACCATGTCAATAATATAAGAAAGAAGCATTCACAGTAAGGTCTTTAACTGTTCACGAATGTATCAGTCCCATTTATTTATTTATTTGAAAAAAATTAATAAATCTCTTTTGAAAACAAGTTAAAATAATTGTTTCCAGGATAGATTATTGCTAAAATGTCTTCCTAGGAAAAAAGAGACATCTCCACCTTTAAAAATGATCAGCACTGGAATTTTTGTATAGTAACTTTACAAGGGGTTATGGTGACAATAGCAAGTTATTAAAACATATAATCTGAAGAGTGTTCTATTCTAATGTGTTCTGGTTTTGTGGGGCTAAGTGTTTGATTAGCCAATGGTATTGGTTCTTATTCATAGCAATAAATGATCACATATAATACATGCAAATAGCTGAAATAGCAGCGCCTAAAGCCATCAGAGTAACTTCATCCTTCCTACATAAATTCTCCCTGGGATTTCAATAGGGCATAATTTACTTCTTCACTTCCTGTCCTAAACTACTGAGTAGTGTTACTGCACATTAATACACTGACATGTTCCTCTCCAGAAGTGGCTATTTAATAGCAGGGCCCAAGGTGATCCCTGTAGCTCTAGAGTTCATAAAGCACTTTGAGATTGTCAGGATGACAAGGGCCATATTTACTTCCAGTCACAGTCTCTGACTGTCATGTGACAGTGGTGAGAGTTCACATTTCCTTGCTCCCAGCTTCAGGGCCTCTGCAGACACAGTCACCGCCCACGGCTCTCAAGGGGATCCCTGCTCTTTGGCTCCAGAGTGCGTTCTGCCACACCAGACTCTCTCTGCTGTCTAGCTCTTCCCTTGCTCTGAGGAGCAGCGGGACTGGCACCTCAGGGCTGGTACTGAGCACCCAGGGCAGCAGGACCCTTACTGGTTCTTCATTAAGCAGGCTATTTTGCTTCCCTTGGGTGTTTCAGGAGGCCTATCTCACTGATATGACTCCAGCCAGGAGGCCCCATGCACACAGTCCTTACCTCTGTAGCCAGTGCAAGCTATGCATTCACCAGGTAATCTACCTGACCCTGCAGGGCTACTGAGCGCTATCCTGGGCTTCTCTAGCTTCGGGTGATGGCCTGTCTCCTTAAAAGCCTCTTTACAAACCGCAGTCACCTCTGCCCACAGTCCGAATCTGACCCTATTGCTAATGCTGAGATCAGTACCCCACAGTTGTGGCTAACACTGCTTGGCTCTCGCTTGAGCCCTGGGGCTATCACAGACTTGCCCCCAACATCCTTCCTCCTCACATTTCCTGCATGGGCTTCCAGACCCAGCAGACCTCAGCTGCCCTGTGTTCTCCCATGCCGCATCTGTAGGGCCCTACCAAATTCACAGCCTGAAAAAACACATCATGGACCATGAAGTCTGGTCTCCTCCCATGAGATCAGGTCTTTTGTGGGCTTTTATGTTATACTATATAGATTTCACAGGGAGGACCAGCATTTCTCAAATTGGAGGTCCTGACTCAAAAGGGAGTTGAAGGGGGGGCCACAAGGTTATTTTAGGGGGATTGCAGTATTGTCACCCTTACTTCTGCGCTGCCTTCAGATCTGGGTGGCTGGAGAGTGGCGGCTGCTGACTGAGGCCCCAGCTCTGAAGGCAGCAGTGCAGAAGTAGGGGTGGCAATACCGTACCATGCCACCTTTACTTCTGCGCTGCTGCTGGCGGGGGCTCTGCCTTCAGACCTGGGATCTCGACCAGCAGCCGCCGCTCTCTAGGGTGATCAAATGAGAGACGTGAAATATCAGGATGCGGGGGGAGGGGGGTGCCGGTGGAGCAACAACCCCCCCCCACCCAAAAAAAAAAAAACACAGCCCAGCAGCAGGAGGAAAAAACAAAAAGACAACCAACCACAAAAAACAACCAAGAGCTGCCAGAGCATAGAAAAAATTGGTGGGGGCTGAGCACCCACCGGCAGCTCCACACCCCACCCCCCTGCACCAGCTCGCCTTCGCTCTTCCTCTGCCTCCACCTCCCCTGATCTGGCGGCCGTGTCCTGCTTCTCCCCCCTCCCTCCAGCGCTTGCGCCGCCATACAGCTGATTAGCGCAAGCCTGGGAGGGAGGGGGGAGGAGGAGGAATGCGGTGTGCTTGGGGAAGAGGTGGGGCCAGGGCAGGGATTTGGGGACAGATCCAATAGGGCAGTGAGGGGGTGGGGCTGGGGGCGGGGATTTGGGGAAAGAGCCAGTGGGGGAGGGGGGCAGAGTCGGGGCAAGGCCAGGGTGGAGTTGGGGCGGGGGGGTGCGATCCCCCTCAGCCTGTGCGCTGGAGGGCAAAATATCGGGACAATTTGTGTCCCAACCGATGTTCGGTCGGGATGTGGGACAAACAAGTAAATATCGGGACAGTCCCAATAAAATCGGGACATCTGGTCACCCTACCGCTCTCTGGCAGGCAGTGCCATCTCCAGCAGCACAGAAGTAAGGGTAGCAGAACTGTAACCCCCCTACAATAACCTTGCAACCACCCCACAGCTCCTGTTTGGATCAGGACCCCTACAATTACAACACCATGAAATTTCAGATTTAAATAGCTGAAATAATGAAATTTATTATTTTTAAAATCCTATGGCTGTGAAATTGACCAAAATGGATCGTGAATTTGGTAGGGCCCTACTCATCTGCCACATCTGCCCACAGAACCCCAGGCTCCTAGGAGGGATTTTAATGGGGCTTCTCTGTTCTGTGGGGTGGGGAGATCTCCTTTACTGGCTCTTGCTCCAGCTCCCTTGCTGGGTGATTTCCATAGGCTCACTGTGTTGCTTGTCCCTTGCATTCCAGGGATGAAGCGATCATTCAGCAGTACCTTACTCAGGGTGTAGCCCATGTGTGGGGTAAGGCAGCATGAGTAAGGATGGCAGAGTGTGGCCCGTTGGCAACAGCATGCCCATGCCTGTGTTGCATCCCTGTTTGCAATGAAATGCTCCTCAGACACCACAGTTATCTGCTTCCTCTGCATGGGAAATGATTTATAAAGGTTTTCAGCTTTGCTCCCCACTGCAGGACTGTGCTGACCTGTCTTCGTGGCTGACTGTGTGATGGTTCATTGCTGTTCAGCATCTGGGGAGGGGGTCCTTCCACTCCGCCATCCCATGCCTCAGCAAGCTGAAAGGCTGCACTCTGGCATTTTCCTTGCCTCTTATTTCTGTGGGCTCAGAATGTGTCCACACCTGATGCCATGTGACAGTGGCAGCACCTCACAGAGAGAGTCACTTTCTTCTAGCCCTGCTCCAGAGACTTTTCTCCAGGCAGGGAAGCTGGGCTATCCATCCCCAGAGCAGAGCATCTGGCTAGGACCTTCCTACGGTCCCCCAAGTGGCTTCTTGCTACAGATTTAAAGCAGGAGAGGGGAAGTAACTTGCCCAAGGTCATCCAGCAGGCCAGTAGCAGAGCTGGAAATAGACCCCAGGTTTCCTGAGTGCTAGTTCAGTGCCCTAACCACTAGGCCATGCTGCCTCCTGAAGTATGTTTGTGTGTATTGTGTTGCATGTGGGACTTATACATACACCCATCAAAACGGGCAACAAGCTGAAAAATCTCTTACACTGTCATGCTGTGGAGCACACTTAGGCTGTAGTTTGGCAACAAGGTCTCCGCCTGCAACAGGGCCGTTGCCATGTGGCAGGATTCTAAGGCTATATGAATGGGCATGCTCACCCAGAGAGGTGCCCTTGTTGCACTGGGTTAACATGGGCCGTGACATTTTGCTTCTAACGTCAAAGCTCTCCTTAGAGGTTGCTTATCTCCAGAGCTTGCGCTAGCCGTTGGGTAGAGATGTTTGTGGTTAGGTCCATGGTGTATATGGTACATGCCAGGCCTGCCCCACAGCCGCTTGGGCTCCATTAATTGGAGACAAAAATTGCTTCGTTCAGTGTTTGATTTCAAAACGTGACTGTCTCCAAAACACACATTACAACCTGACGAGTGGGGGTAACAGCACAGCAAAGACCACAGATTGACTGTAATGGGGTGCACTCACCTCTTGCAAGTGACCCCGTCTCAGTGCATGTGCCTGTTCTCTCTCTCTCGGTTTGTGGTGGGGCCTGGTGACTCAGCCCTCTGGTTGAGTCACACACAGTCAGTATGTGAAATAAAAACAAAGCAAACGCTTTAGGGTACAAATCCAACAGGGGCCTTTCTCAGGGCCCTCTGTATCATTTCTCTTAAGCTGTCCCTGCTCTGGTATAGAGTGGTGCCCCAGGGCTCCCTCCCTGGGGGCTATGTCTTTGCCCTCTCAGGGCCTTTCTGGCTACAGCTCTTCAGCTATATATCTATAGCTACATGCACTGTATATGCATACACACATTTGTATTATATATATACATATGTTTATAAATCTACATCTGTAAACATACACATTTATATAGCTGGTGTGTATATGTACATAGGCTGTGTTTATAGATAAATACATGTAGCTATAGGTAACTCTAGCTAGCTGAATATGTATTGTGACAAAGTTCCTCCTCTACCTTGGTGGGTCCTGCACTTATTGGCAGATTTGCTCACCTCAGTGATCTTCCCCACAGTCTGGGTCAACTTCTCCTGTGTCTGATCAGGAGTTGGGAGGTTTGGGGGGAACCCAGGCCCACCCTCTACTCCAGGTTCCAGCCCAGAGCCCTGTGGATTGCAGCTGTCTATAGTGCCTCCTGTAACAGCTGCATGACAGCTACAACTCCCTGGGCTACTTCCCCATGGCCTCCTCCAAACACCTTCTTTATCCTCACCACAGGACCTTCCTCCTGGTGTCTGATAACACTTGTATTCCTTAGTCCTCCAGCAGCAGCAGCAGCAGCAGCAGCAGCCGCCCTCCCCCTCCCACTCCCACTCCCACTCCCACTCCCACTCCTTGCACCTCTTCCTCCCAGCTCCTCACACGCACTTCCTCTCCTCTGGCTCCCCCTCACCTGACTGAAGTGAGCTCCTTTTTAAACCTAGGTGCCCTGATTAGCCTGCCTTGATTGGCTGCAGGTGTTTCTAATCAGCCTGTCTGTCTTACTAGAGTAATCTGTTCCTGATTACTCTAGTGCAGCCCTGCTCTGGTCACTCAGGGAACACAAAACTACTCAGCCAGTGACCAGTATATTTGCTCTCTACCAGATTCCTGTACCCCACTGGCCTGGGTCTGTCACAGTATACAGCTATCTCCCCAGTTTCCAGAGGGTTAAATAAAATTCAGTTGGAAAGCCAGAATGTGTCTGGCAGGGGGGGGGCGGGGTGAGGTGCACAGTGCACTGGTGCTATGATGCCATTGTGCAGTCAGGAACCAGTGCCTCTGGAAGGACGGCTGCTCTTCCAGCAGCAGCCCCCTGTGCTTTGGGTGTGTTGCGAGGGACAGGCTTAAAGGAACGGCAGCAATTTTTTAACATTTTGCTGGCTGATCATGTGGCTGTGACCTTGCCAATGGCACCAACCCAGCCACCACTGCTGCTACCTGTATGGATTTTTCACCCGTACCTGTATGGCTGACCGGCTGGGAGAGACTCAGGAACCTCCAAGCACCAGGATTTCCTGCCAGCCCAACTGGGAGTGTGCTGTACTGGATAGCCACGCCCTTACCTTTCTCTGGGGCACCATCCTGGAGGGGCCCTATTTCAATTTAACTCCCATCACCCAAATATGGTCCTCATGGGAGTGACACAGGTACCCTGGCAACACCATTCGAAGCAGAATACATTAGGGCTAGAGCCGGTTCTGCCTCCTGAAGGGGCCGAGCAGGGCCGGTGCAACTATTTAGGCGACTGGGATTTGGGGGGCGCCATTTTCTTTGGCAGTAACCGCAGTGGCTGGATCTTCGGCTGCCCCAGTCGCCGCTGGCATTTAGGTGGAGGGAACTGGGGCAGGGGAGCGTGAGAAGGGCCGCCTGCCCTGCCTCCTCCCCGAGCACACCGTGGCCGCTTCACTTCTCCCGCCTCCCAGGCTTGCGGCGCCAATCAGCTTAGGCGCCACAAGCCTGGGAGGCGGGAGAAGTGAAGCAGCAACGGCGTGCTTGGGGTGCTTGTGCGTGGAGCAGGGGTGAGCTGGGGTGGGGGGGTTCCTCAGGGTGGAGGGGGGGAGCTGCTGCAGGGGGGCACCTCAGGGCGGAGGGGGGGAACTGCCGCGGGGGTGGCAGCTCAGGGCAGGGGCGCAGGGGAGGGAGGGCGCAAGATGGAAGTTTTGCCTAGGGCGCGAAACATCCTTGCACCGGCCCCGGGGCCGAGGGCACGCTGTGTTCCTGGGAGGGTGCTGCTGGGCACTGGAAGGGACAAAACCCACCCGTCTCCATCAAAGGAGGTGGAACTGTAGCTACCGTCACTCACACTGCTGCACCCTCAGATTTCATCGAAACGGGCAGCCTTGCAATGTTCACTCTGCAGGCCTGTGCAAGGTGGGGGACTGCAGACATCTGTGACTGAGCGGGGCCGATTCTCTTGTCACACAAGCTGTGCCTTTGCTGCAAAGCGGTGCTGTGATTGTAGTATAGGCACTGACTCCGTGGGCGCTCTGGGCAGGGGTGGAGTCAGGGTGGGGCCAGGGGCAGAGGGAGGTGGAGCACCCACTGGCACGAGTAGAAGTTGGCGCCTACGGATGTAGTGTGGGTCGGCTAGCGTTAACCTAGCACAGGCACCAACAGCAGTGACAACGTGGTGGCCCAGGATAGTCCTTGGGCTAGTGCCTGAGTACAAGCCAACTGTGGGCCTTGGGTATAGAGTGGTAGTTGTTATCCATTCTAGCTATATTGACCCCAGCACAGAAGTGCCTACCCATGCTGCAACCGCACCTTCACTTGCAGTGACGATGTACTGGAGACTACAGATGTTTATCTGAGGATGCCATGAACGTGTGGCCTGCTGGACAAAGCCAGCCACTGCAAAATAATAAAGACAACTACGTATATAACTAGCACTGGCTAGTGCACAGGGACACTGGGCGTAAGGCTGTGGCTAGTGCACGGTGGGACTGGGCGTATTTCTCTTGGTATTGCACAGGGGCACTGGGTATATGGCTGTGGGTAATGCACAGGGGGCACTGGGGGTATGGCTGTGGCTAGTGTACGGGGGCACTGGGCATATAGCTCTAGCTAGTGCACAGGAGGTACTGAGTGCGTGGCTGTGGCTACGACACAGGGGGCACTGGGCTTGTGGCTGTGGCTAGTGTACGGGGGCACTGGGAGTATTGCTGTGACTAGTGCCCAGGGGGCACTGGGAGTACTGTTCTGGCTAGTGGCTGTCTGGAAAGAGGAAGAATGCTGGGATTTTCAGTGCCTTTGACCAATGACAGCTGAGAGGCAGTGAAGTGGTTATCCGGCTGCTAGTAGCATGCAGATGGCAGGCAGCAATACCAACCTGTGGCTGAGGAGCCCAGGGTACGTCCATGGTAAGCTGTTAGCAGGGAGAGGGCAGGGGGAGAGAGAAAAGGCAACATGAGTAGAAGGAAGGAAAGGAGGTGATTGGTCGGGTAGGACCCACAGAGAGAGCTGATGGTCGGTTCAGCCTTCTCCGAGACAGAGAGCAGAACCAATGAGCAATGCAAACACTCCAGGAAGAATGACACAGTGAATGACCTGCAGGAACAGAGGGCGCATGCACTAAGAGAGTTATAATTACTGGTCTTAGATTAAAATCCCAGGTCTTGACCAGTCTTTTGGGAGTGGCCCAAGGACAGGTTTCCTCCTTCACTGACATCCTTCTGTGCCCCCAGGATACTGGAATTTTGCTCCAGCAGCAGGTCCAGTGAGGGCCAGCTGGGAGCCCCTTGAATAGTAACAACTTCACACTAAGGAATTGTTTTCTCCTACAGAGCAAATGAGTCGGCTGAATTGCCTGTAACAAGCCATATTAATTAGGGTCTGTTCAGTTGAACTGCAGGAACAGTCACAAACACAATGTCCCATACCCCTTCCATTGGGCTAGGATTACCTGTTTCCCCTCCTACAATGACAGATAGTGGAAGATACTTTGGTTACGAGCAAGGCAGTCCCCAGTGCAGGCATGTTAGTCTGCATGTACACATACATGGTTTAGGGTTGCCAGCATGTACCGCAATTTGGTGTGACATCTCTTCAGGCCCCTGTTGTTGGACCAGGACATTCCCCAACCAGGCAGAAGTTCTTCTGAGGATGGAACCAGGAGAACAATCCCAGCATGCTAGAGAGAAAACTGGCACCCCTAACTCAGAGAGAGCGCATACATATACCATGGACATATACACACCCACATGCATGGAGACATCCATTGCTCTGCAGCCTGCAGGCCTCCATATGGGATGTGTAAACACAGTATCTTTGTGTACACACCGGAGAGGTGTCCAGCATGGAGATGGCACAGCTCATACTGAAACATGAGCACATTTTAAAGAGAGGGTTTCTATCTGCAAACACATTCCAGAGAAGTCGTACACAGCCCAGATAAGGAGCCTCCAGACATTTTAGAAAGAGACTTCAGGCCGGCCAGTTGTAAATAAAATCTGCTATGTGCCAGGAGTTGCTGAGTGACCTAGGATCCTGGTGAGCTACAGTAGAGAGTGCTAATAATATTACAATACCCGAATGACCCTAGCATTGGTATTAGGCATAGCAATGCAGCTCAGCTCTGCTATCAATGTACATGGGCGCAAGCTGCAGCCATGTAACCAAGGGCAGAACTGGCCCATGGATACAAACCCCCCAGAGGGCTGCTGTATAATGGAGAGGGAAAGAAGCAGATTGCTAGGAACAGATAGAGAACTTACCATTGCATATTGGTTTGACCCTTGGAACATAATCCCTGTTTCTTGACACTCCTGTTGTTCCACATTTTCCCTAACCTGTATGATCCATCACGAGTCCTGTCAGACTGGGGCCCTGCCTGGGCCTGCTATTGAGCTAACGGCCACCAGGGGGGTCACAGACAACTCCATATATCCTCCCCACCCCTTTCTAGAGAAGAGCTGTGATGGCATTCAGGACACACCAGGGACGCATTCAGACCTTCCCTGCTCAGGGAAGTCACCATCAGGTTATTAATGTGGCAGAGGGAAATGGAACCAGTCGATGCAGCCTGTACCGTCCACAGCAGCAGCAGCAGCAGCAACTTGCCATGCAGAGAAACTCTGGCAGTGAAGCCAAAGTCGGAGGCAGGTGTGACCACTCACTCAACACTGCAGTGTGCTCACCTGGGCTGCTGAGTTACGGGGGCTCCCTGGCACATGGTGCTACACAGTCATCACCACCCCTCTAACTACTTGACAGATTGCTGTATTTACTCTTCCACCGGGCTTCCAATGGGCATGATGGGAGATGCCTTTGCTACAGGTATTCCAGGCAAACATCGCCCATTCTGCTCAGTCCAGGAGCCTGAAGGTGCACGGCGGAAGGAGCATTTGGCATCAGGTGTATTGGTTTAAGTGCTGGCATTGCTGAGTCAGGCATGGGAGAGAGCCGGCAGTCTGAGAAGTGGTGGCAGGTGGCAGCACTGGAGCCCGAGGAGTGACTACAAAGCAGCTACAGAAATGGCCCTTTGCCACGTGCTGTAGAAAAGGCAATGGTGGAGATGCTATTTTCCAAACGGAACAGGGTGTGGCCATGGACACATGACTCAGGAGACAGTGGTGCCAAATGGAACACTGAGATGACCCATTGTCAGTGCCAAGCCCTCCTGGGAATGGGGACTGTGTGCACAAGGCACCAGCTATCTGTTACGGCCCAGGCTATCAATGGAAGAGCGTCTGAACTTGTGGCACCGAGAACCAAGAGTGAGGTGGATAAACTGTCATTTTGACTGAGCGTGTCTGCACTGCCTGGATATCTAAAAAGCACGGGCTACACTCCCAGAGCCCTGACCCAGCATGCACTGGGGACGGTGTAAAACCTGGGTTGGTGTCTCTAGTCATTTCAGTTGGTCTATAGTCCAGGCTAGGAACTTGGAGGGGCTGTCCCCAGGACATTAAATCATCCACAAAGAAGTCCCTGAAGGGATGCCCTGATGCCAAGTTGAGCATTCAGGTTGGTTCCTGGGAAGCCATGTGGCTCCTATCCCCATCCTCCATGTCAGTGCCTGGGGGTGCCATTGCTCCATCGCGCTAGGACTATCACACACTCTGGCTAATAACCTCCATAGGGGTCACTGCCATGGCGCTGGTATGGCTGGGGGCAAAGGCCTCTGCAGAGACTGATGAAAGGTGCAGGGTGAGCATTTCACCGTTCTCCTTGGCAATATCAATTCTGTGGGTTCACGCACATGAGGCCAGAATGCTACCCAGTGGTGCAGTCTGGAGAGCAACCCCACAGGATGGAAAATGGTAACCCTCACAGGGCCAGCCCCCGATCCACTCCAGCCAGGTCAGGCCCTGGTACAGGTAACGCGCATTGCGGTCAGCCAGGTGGCAGGCTCGGCACTCCCCTCGGAAGAGAGAGGAGAAGAGGTAGGGCTGGATTTCTGTTCCCTCGCTTGCTGAACCCGACCAGTGATGGGTCTGCCTGGGGAGGGATTAGCTGTGTGTTTGGGAAGCAGGGGAGGGCAAAATCCCTGTTTGGCGAGTCTGAGGCCTAGTCTATGCCTAAAATGTAGGTTGATCTAGCTACATGACTCAGTGCTGTGAATAATTCCAGGCCCTGTGTGATCCGCCCCCGCCCCGCCACTGTAGATGCAGCTAGGTTGACGGAAGAATTCTTCTGTCAACGTAACTACTGCCTCTCAAGGGGGTGTCAAAATCCCCTCTGTTGCTGCACCATGTGTCTACACTACAGTGCCCAGCGGCTTAGCTGTGTAGACATTCCCTGAATAACACTCCCCACCCACCTTTGCTGTTCTGTGGCTCTTTTGGAATTTGTGTTAAATTTTCTGGCTTGGAAATGGCAGCCTGATCGTGTCAACAACAAAGAGACTTGTCTGTGCATAATCGAGCATGTTCCTCTACCTGCTAAACTGGAATGCCACTTCCCGCTCCCCTGGCCCCAGCTCCAGGCAATCCCAAAGTGAGGATCACATCGCTGTCACAAGCACCCTGCAATGCTGCGCGCCTTTCTACACCTTGTAAAGGACTGGCGTGCACAGGACCACAGCACCCACACGTGGGCGTGCACACAATCACATGCAGGCACACAGAGGCGAGGAGAAAAGTCAGAGAACAAAAGCTGGGAATTATTAAAGTTCAGTGATTTCAGAGCAAACCATCTGCAATGCCCAAATATTAATCAGAGCCGAGCACAAGCACCGGCTTCTGCAGCACTTACAAAAAGAAGCAGCTTTGAAGGAGCTGAAATGGTGTCACTGATTGGAGCCACCATGCTTCAGGGGGAGGAGTGGAGGAGGAATGGGGCATGGATGCAGGGAGTTCCTAGCATGTGGTTATGATGGGTAGAAGTGCGTCTTTCTGCTACAGCACACGGAGCACTGAGTATGCACTGAAGTGTTTTGTGGTTGGTCTTTTTTGCACTGGTGGTTTTGAAATATCAAAGATCCAACTGAGACTACCTCAAAGAGCATAAAGAGGAGATGCTGCCGAGAGGCTCTGTGTGTGTGTGTGTGTGTGTGTGTGGTTAAATATGGGAAGCTGAATGCTAGCCATGGGTTTTAGCGTGGGTCATAATCCCCTACAAGTCAGCCAGCCCACCCAAAATAATAGGATGGGAGTCAGAGCCTACATGAGCCACGGACAATCCTGACCAGGAGACGTGGCCCCGTTTGGAGGCAGGAGCTCTGGAAGGACCTGCTGGATGACGACCCTTTTCATCGCTTTGCAAAATTGAGTTATAAAAAAATAATGTTGCAGATTCAAGGTGCTGAGCTTGGTGTAGAGTCCTACCAGGCCCGTAAAGCTGTAGCTTCTGAGGGAACTGGCATGTCTTATTGGATCTCTAAGGGCAAAATATGGATCATGGGCTATTTAAATTGCTGGGCTATAGTAGCTCAGCTGAGAACAGCTGCAATGGCAGATATGTGTGGGATACAGAGTAATGCTGAACCAAGTGAGGGGAGGGTAGCACCAGGAGGGGCAGATGTACCATAGTAATGGGGGAACCTGCAATGTGGTGAGTGGAATTTGCATCTTGAGTGGGATTGAGGGTGTGCATGAGTGGAACTGTGGGGAGCAGAGATGGGAAGGCAGGGAGGGCGTAAGCCACAGATCAGCTCCTTGCAATAAGGATAAACTCCAGGACTCTGCTATGGAGTAATCTCCCCATCCCCAGAGGCTAATTATCTTTTTTGTAGCACGAGTAAAAAGCCCAGAGGGCAGGTGTAGCATGGGCAGCAGCAGGGCAAGCATCGCCGGCCCACCTCAACTGATGTGCCTCACCCCAGTCTACAGGGGTGGCTCTAGGATTTCCGCTGCCCCAAGCGGCACCGGTGGACCTCTCGCAGACGTGCCTGCGGAGGGTCCACTGGTCCCGTGGCTCCAGGATGCTCCACCGGCGCCGAGAGAGGAGCATTTCGTCTCCACGGTTCCATCCAGGCCCCAGTCCAGCAAGGTACATGTGCCTAACTTTGAGCATGTGAGTTTTCCCGTTGAATTGGGACCTCAGAACTTGGCTGCTCTGCTGAGGCTGCCAACAGGGTTTTGTGATGTTGACACTAACGCATTAGAAATGGAGCCATGCGGCTGCCGTGTCACGCAGATTGCAAGGGCCTCGTGTAGACTGCAAGCTCCTTGGAGCAGCGGCCATTCTTACCTCCTTTGGAGTGGACCAAGCGCACCATTAGGGCTTAGCAATTACTAGCAGGCCCTGGCACAGCCATCGGGGGACCAACCTTTGATCACGACTGGCCTAGGCGAATTGCCATTGCTAATGACCTGGAGCTAAAAAGCTCCATGTTCCATCACACCCGCTGAGTCATTCACTCCCCTGGAAAGAGAAGTTAGGCCAAAATCTTGCACCCAGAAGAAGAGCTGCAGGAGAAGCAGCTCACCCATCCGTGTCTGGTTCTTAACAGGGCGGAGTGTTACAGAATTATTACTCCTGAGAGGGTTCAGACACCCTAAGCCTCCTTGTGAGCCAGCTGTCCTGTGCCTTCTTGAGGGCTGGTTCTCTGGGCCTTGTGCAGTGATTCACACCCATGCAGCGTGGGCAGAAAGCACCCCTGTCAGGTGAGTGGAGGGTTCTAATCTGACAGCGTTTCACATGCACATGGCACAGGTGCCCCTGACTGCGCAGGTGCCGGCAGTGCAGAGCCAGGCCCTTGAGGCTCATCAGCTCAGTGCACTGACGCACTCCGCCAGGGAAAAGGAGGAATTGTTCCCACTGATTGAGGTGGCGTTATGCAGGGACCTAAAAAGCCAATGTGCATACACAGAATTCCCACACACTGAAACCCGCTGCGCTGGGCTGCATGGGACCCAGGTAACAACACTCTCTGGATCTCTTTGTCTGCTGCAAAGGAAGACTCGACATTTGAGGTCTTCCACGGATCCAGTGTCTGTACTCTGAACCTATGCACAGCAGAACACTGACTGTGCCCGATGCATCCCTACTGCCCCTCAGCTTTACCTGTGATCTCATGCTGCCTGAGCTCGTTGTATCTGTAGGACTGCTCCAGGGGTTTGATGGAGGAGTGGTAGATCTTCCTCAACCGCTGCAGTGTTGCTACAGGTTCAAGGAGTGATAAAATAGAAACAAATCAAACTCAAAGCTACTCCCAGATGCCTCTGGTGTTTTGACCATCTTTACCTCCCTGGCTCTCTTTCATGTACACACAGAGGCAGTGCAGATAAACAAGCAAACAGATCTCCATTTGGCTGTTGGAATAGGAGGCCTCTCATTGTGGGTAGAGATTTCTGGTTGGGACAGGTATTAAGAATGGGCACGGAATCTCATGATAGCAGGGGACTTGAGTCGATGACCAGGGAGATGCCCTAGTCCTATGTTCCCGTCTTTAGAAAATAAGGTACCACAGAATAAAACCCTTTGAGATGCTCCAGATTAAGTGTTGTAGTTAGAGAAGGGCTGGCAGATTCCAGGCCTGTCCCATGAGCTGTTCTGGTGGCATTAACCTCTGTTCAGTGGGAGGTAGCTGCTGCCTGGCTGTAGCTGTTGTTCAGTTTTGATTTCATAGAATCATAGATTATTAGGGTTGGAAGGGACCTCAGGAGATCATCTAGTCCAACCCCCTGCTCAAAGCAGGACCAATCCCCAAATGGCCCCCTCAAGGATTGAACTCACAACCCTGGGTTTAATAGGCCAATGCTCAAACCACTGAGCTATCCCTCCCCCCCACAACAAATTGCCTGTTAGTACCAGTCATAATTTGGGTCAGTAACACTGCATCTGTGGAAGCACCCATAAAAGACACAGAGGAAGCAATCCTGTGGCTCTGGCATGATTCCACTCCCACCTCCCACCCCTCTTAAGCCTTAGAACTTTCTCTAGTTTTCCATTAGTGATGGGAGAACGTCAATAGGTTTAAAGGGTTGGTTCAAATAAGTACCCAGAAGTACCCAGGTGAAATCCTGGCCTCATTAATCTCTTTGGCAAAAGTCTCACTGGCATCATTATGGCCAGGATTTCACTCCAGATGCTTTCCCCAGCCTTCTCCAAACCTGCAAATGTATCGGTACGTTGGGTAAGAAATCACAAGGTTCATTACTATTTAATATTCAAAACACAAATTCCTAAAGGGCCCTTCATTGTAGTGTCTGGGTGCCAGTGAGAACAGGCTTTCTGTGACATGCCCAGTACATCTTCATTTCTACAGGCCAGAAGAGTGGCAGGAACAGCTCTTCCCACAGTATTTTGGTGCTTCTTCATCTAGTCCCAGCAGACACTGGGGAGAGCAGCAGCAAACGATAAGTTTCAAAAACAAAAAATAAAACTTTAAAAGTTGCTCAAAACTTTTTTGCTCCTCAATAAATGTTCAGGGCTGGGCTGGATTGGGTTGGCTTTGAGGGGAGCTTATGTTTGTTCTTATTTTTGTGGCTCTCCAGACTTATCTGAACTTCCTTCTTACGCACACCATGTGTACATCTTAGAACTATCGGAATGATGGAAATCCAGGGGAAAGATAAGCATTTAAGAGGCAAGAAACTGAAGGAGAATGTGAAAAGTTACTAGCTTTGTAAGAAACAAGATTTAAGACAACAACAACAAAAAAGACATTGCCACTAGTGCTTTTTGTTTAACTACATGATTCTGTCTTTCAGAGGTGGGAGTATGGGCTCTTCTCCTCTTGTTATGCATGTGTAACAGGTCTGCGCTTAGACGCTGCTGGATAAATGGCCATCTCCCACGGCCTGGCCCCAGAAGCCACAGAATCTCCCCAAATCCCAGGCTCTATGTCTGCAATAGATTGGGACCCCCACTGCACCCAACCACCTACTTGCTTCCTGAGTGTATTTCCTACCCCGCCCCCTTTGTGCACGCCTGTTGCCACACTCGTACCTGAGTAGTCATCTGCAGGTTTAGCCTCACTCAGTTTAAGGGTGCTCTCTATATGGGACCGGTCCCTCTTGGCAGTCTCCCCAACATCTTCTGTCTCTTCTGGAGAAAAAGGAAAACAGCCTGTTAGGCATGGCTGAAAACAAGGCTAGGAAGAGCACGCAAACCACAGCACGACATGGTGAGTGACTCCACAGAGGGGGCTGAGAAGCATCTTTAACCCAGGGAAGAATCTTTGAATGGCTAAGTCATTAATGGGTTTGGCTCACCGCCATTTTTATTGCAGACACTCCTTTCCCCCTCCCTCCCCTCTCTCACTCTCTTGCAAAACTTTGCTGAGGCTCCCAACAGAGGTGTCTGTTGGTGCCAATTATGATTACGGCTTTGCAATGTGGTGATCTTTCTATTTGGTTCTGGAGAGAGACCAGCAACTGACCCACTTAGTCCTCTTGGCATGTTCCTCCTGATTTGGAAAGTCACAGATTCATAGATTCCAAGGCCAGAAAGGACCATCCTGATCATCTCGTCTGTATCACACCTGCCCAGAGAACTTTCCCAGAATAACTCCCTCTGAACTACAGCACAGCTTTAAAAACCATCCAATCTTGATATAAAAATGGCTAGTGATGGAAACTCCACCATGCCTGTGGGCAAACTAAGAAATAAGAGCTTGACATCAATACTATGAATGCAAAATATTCATCTGAAAGGGATGCTTGATAATACAGAAAACTATTAAGCAATATATTCAACTGATCAACTTCCACATGCCAGCTTGCTCGATAGCAGTCCCTGCCCTGGCACTGATATGGGCAGAAAGATTTCAATATGTCTTCACCTGCAGCTGGTCAGACCCGAACTACAACTCTTTCATAGCAATAGTGCTAACTCCTGGCTTTAGCCTGGCTACCCCCTCTGTCTCTCCACCCAGGCATCTATCTGCAGAAGAGTTAAACGCCTCCCACATCCACTCTTTACAAACCAAAAGTGAAAATGAAATGTGCTGAAATTGATCACAGAGGGTGCTGGATGAGGCAACGTGGCCCTGCTGGACAGCCCCGGCCTGCTACTTGCCATACCCAGGTTCAACTCCTGGCTGTGCCACAGAATCCGTGGGTGACCTTGGACAAGTCACTTCACATCATTTGGGCCTCAGTTTCTCCATCTCTCAAATAGGAAGAATACTCTTTTACTTCACCTACCGTTTGTGTGTTTTGGCCATTTAGACTATCAGCTCATTGGGAAAGGGTCTGGCCCTGCCTATGTGTTTGTACAGCACCTGGCATAATGGGGGCACTGCTTTTGATTGGAGCCTCGAGCTGCTACTGTAATAATAACAACACTACATCAGCCTAGGGGAAGAGGGCTGTAGCACGAGACAAACTGCTTGGAACAGAATAGGGCTATATAGCTAGACCTCCATTTAATGTCAATATGAACATTAGTGCTCAAAGGGTTTGCAGCAGGATGTATCACACAGGGGTGTGTGTCTGGCCTTGTAGGTATGTTGACCTCTATAGCTGCATTAGTTCCTATTAATGTCAGTGGCAAAGATCTCTTTGAAAGCAGCAAGTGCAAGATTGGGCCCTAGGCTCAAGAATGGTTTGCAAACAGCTCTGTGACCAAACATCTTCCCAGCCCATCCTGTTGGGTTGGGAATAGAGCCACCACTCACCACATGGGCAGCTCTCGTTCTCACGCTCCTCACGAGCCTGAGAACCTGAACTGAAGTGCACACGTCATGCAAAGAAAGGGCTTTTGGATTTGCCAAGAAAAGCCACAGAGACTCAGCTCTGGTTACATCTGGGCACCAGCAGCTTGCTCAGTAGGTCCGTATGTGACAGCGCAGCACTAAGCAAAGGGAGGGGAGGGGAGGGGAGGGGAGAGGAGCAGGGGGTGGAGTTTCTCCTCATCATGTAAGCTAATCAGTGACAAAGGCTGAAAAATGTATGTGACAGATTTCATGAGTAGGTCCAAAGAAAACATGAGACAGATTGTTCACCCACAAACTCACCTGTGACTGACTGGCGCGTGCGGTCTGTGCAATTTGGAAATTTACCAGATTTCTGCCGGCTTCTTGGGAAAATCTAGGGCCCCGATCCTGCACTATGTAGTGTGAGAGCGGGCGGCTGTGACCACACCAAGCGCCGCTGAAGTCAATGAGGTTCTGCCCGGGTTTGCATTCTGCCCATGAGCAGCACGTTGCAGGAGCAGGACCTAGGCCTCCTTTTTTCATGATCTGGCATTAATCTGAACGCCCAGTTCATCCATCCACCCAGTGCTCTGGGGAAAACAATCCCAGCACTGCTCAGAGAGCGCCTTCTGAAAGAATAATGCAATCTGGGAAGAACTGGGGACTGTGTTTAAGACTTATCTAAGACTTCCCTTGGAATTCACATCTTTGGAAGGGATTATCACTAAGGGGCATCATGAGTGACTCGCAAGCGAAGTATCAGGGGGTAGCCATGTCAGTCTGTATCCACAAAAACAACAAGGAGTCCGGTGGCACCTTAAAGACTAACAGATTTATTTGGGCATAAGCTCTCGTGGATAAAAAAACACTTTTTCAGATGCATGGCCATGCATCTGAAGAAGTGTTCTTTTACCCACAAAAGCTTATAACCAAATAAATCTGTTAGTCTTTAAAGTGCCATTGGACTCCTTGTTGTTTTTCCAGGTGAAAGCTCAAGGTTCTAACCTGCTATTCCCAGGATAGCTCATTCCCCTTAGTTTGATTCTGATAGCTTTGCAAACTGGTGTACACTGGATACATCACCCAGTCTAGATCCAATTCTCTTGTGTTGTCTGTGCTGACTCTTAAATTGCCTGGTTGTGTGAAAGGTGTGGAGTATTTCAGAGTGTTTGTATTCCTTGGACCTGGCTCTCTGCTGTCTCACGGCCTGTGTAATCATCTATGCCAGTGCAAAGCACTGGTGCATTAGGACCGGACTGCAGCGGAACAGTGTCCTGGTCCATTTGCTGCATGGAGCATGCCATTTTGTTCTGCGAGGTCACGCTGGTGGGGCATTCCGGTAGATGTCCATTCAGGACTACCCCACTGGTACAAAGTGGTGTCAATCACTATCACAGCAGAATGTTAGCACTCACTTTGCACTGGTATCAATGACTGCACAAAGCACGGAGCTGTGAAAAACCTTTGCCTTTAGAAGTATTAGGACATGAATCCAATGCTGGTGAAAGGGGCCATGTTGGCTCCTGGACATGGATTTCTGTTTTTATCCGTAGAACAGATCCAGGCCAACCTTTGCCCAGTTCACCCCCTGCCAATGTGCCCCATCCTGGAGGGACCACCTGTAGTGCTGAGAGAGGAGTTCAGTTGCCATGGCCCAGGAGTCCTTGGCATCTCTATTGAGGCTCCCAACAGGTGCTAACTGGGGTGGAGCTGGACAACCCATTCCTGGGACATGGGGAGGGAACATAACACTTCATTTCATGCAGGCCATGGCAGAGCTGTCAGATGGCAATGGATATTCGTCGCTGTTGACCTTGTACTAATTCAGCCTAATGCCCAAGGGGTGAAAGCCTTCATCTCCCATTACCAAGTACTAACCGCAGCCCATTACCACCCCATATCACCAATGCCACCCCTCCTGGCTGTGGCAGGACAGGGATTTCCGGTCTGAGCAGTTGGTTAGGGTCACACACTGAAAGCACAAGCGTTAGAACAAGGGCCGTGCACTGGGTGCATTTTAATGTCTGCCAAGCTCAGCGGCGCTCTGGGTTTGATACTAACCAATGCCCTTGCTGTTAGGCTATTACTACTGGCACACCTAGTAACAAAAAAGTCAGACCTATTTGTCTGGGGTCAGGCACAGCAGCAGCAGGAAGATGGTTGTTGCCAGGTGGGCTATCTGTCTCTGCCATTAACTGCACATCCACGGAAAGGCTTCCTGCTACAGCTGGGTTACTATTGTGAGAGTGAGCTTTGTCCTGCTCCATGTCTCTGTGGGGTGCATTCTTCTGGCCTGCAGATTCAGACTCAGCTTCCACTTCACTGATCTCTTCCTCTTTGACATGGCCGTGGTCTTCCATGTCACTAGCAGCCACTCGGATATCTGGGGCAATGACTTCTTCAGCCTCTTCCTCTGCCTCTGCCGGATCACCACCCTCTTCCTCTGCCGGGCCAGCCCTCTCTTCCTCTGCCGGATCACCACCCTCTTCCTCTGCCGGGCCAGCCCTCTCTGCCTCTGCCGGATCACCACCCTCTTCCTCTGCCGGATCACCACCATCTGCCTCTGCCGGGCCAGCCCTCTCTGCCTCATCACCACCCTCTGCCTCTGCCAGGCCAGCCCCCTCTGCCTCATCACCACCCTCTTCCTCTGCCAGGCCAGCCATCTCTTCCTCTGCCTCTGTCGGATCACCACCCTCTTCCTCTGCAGGGCCAGACTCCTCTGCCTCTGCAGAGTCACCACCCTCTTCCTCTGCCAAGCCAGCCGCCTCTTTCTCTTCCTCTGCCGAGTCATCACTCTCTTCCTCTGCTGAATCATCACCCTCTTCCTCAGACTCTTCCTGGTCATCATCCTCTTCCTCTGAACTTTCTTCAGACTCCTCTGCTTCCAAGTTAGGGTTTTCTCCCACTCCCTCAGCAGAGGCAGTGCCTGGTTCCTCTCGGTCCCTTTCCGCTGCCTGGCCATCAGTGGTGGTCTCCCTCACAGGACTGTCACCAGTTCTGTTGCCTGAATCAGGTTCCTTCTCTTTTGCAGCTAGTCCATTGCCCCCAAGAGGGTCCCCAGAGATATGACTGGTCTCTGAGCCAGAGACTTCTTTGTCTTGCTGGTTTGCATGATTCCCACCTTGCATGTGAGATTCGGCACCTTGGCTAGCATGTGGAATACGGCTCTTGTCTTCTTTAGAGCCTTCTTCCAGCTGTGTCCCCTCTTCCTCAAGAGTTCCTGGCTCTGCTAGAGCAGGTTCAGCCCTATGTGCATCTCCCTGAGGGGGCGATTCCCCGCTGGCTGGCGAGGGCGGCGTGCTCCTCTGGGAGGCCTCACTGACTTCGCTTTCCTTGTCAGCAGCATCTTTGCCATCGTCAGGCCCTGAGTGGTGCTCTGCTGCTGCTACCTCCTCTCTAGCCTTTGTACCACACTGGGAAACCTGCCTCTCCTCTGCAGGCAGGCGGGTGCTCTCTTCAAAACTCCCTGCTGTGGCGGGAGGAGAGTTTTGCCTGTCCTCTTCCCTCCCAGCCTCTTCCAGCCTGATTTCCACCCCTGCCGCATGGAGCTCCCCCTCCTCCTCTCTGTCCTTTGCAGCTTCACTCCTCCTGCCTCCGGGCTGTTCTTTGGCCAGCAGCTCTTCTATGTCTTCCCCTGGGAGAGGAGTCCCTTCTGCTGGCTCTGTCTCTCTCGCCACAATCTCGCTTCCATCAGCATTGCTGCCTGTGGCAGCGTCACATTCTGAAACCGATGAAGAAGCATTAGCAACGTTCATGTCATTGTCCTCCTCTTGGCTGTCATTGTTCAAGCCATCAACAGGGATATTTATATCAGCACCTGTCTTGGAACCAGAGTCATGTGGCATTCCGCTCCTTTCCTGGGCTGCTGCCTCATTGCTGTCTGCAGGCTGGAGGAGAACAGTCTTCTCAGGAGGTACAGAGTCTGGGCAAAGTACCCCTTCGTTCCCCTCTAGGCTCTGGTCTCCAGCTGATAAGTGATTCTCAACAAAGTTGGCAACATCTTCAGTGCCCCCCGAGGCAGAAACTTGCAATTCTAAATGATTAGAACATTAGCAGTCAGTTTTATCTGAGGCTGATTCTGTTCTTCTCCTCAAAAGAGCCTACATGTGCCTACACAATATGTGTATGTACTCACAGTCACACACGCATATGTGTGTGTGATGTGGGGGTAAAACTCAGTTGCTTACTAAAAGGATGCTGCATATGGAGTCCCAGCATGTTACAAAATCTCTATTTTGAGGCTATTATAAATGAATTTTAATGCTATCCCTGTTGATCCATGGGCATCAAAAACCATCTTTGGTGCCATCTTGCTTTTAATACTCCTGTCAATAAATCGGATACAAACAGGTATTTGTTGGGGAGAATATCTTATATTACATGGACAGTATTTAGGAGATTACTGCCGAGAAGCTCTTAGCCCCAGTAAGTCATACCAGCAATTGTTCCCTCTGGGTCTTGCCTTTTGCTAGAACCCTTCTGCCCCTTGTGGTCTACCCCAGCAGAAGCAGTGTTTGGAACAGAGGTGAACAGTAGAAAATTCTCAAGGAAAGTGACCTTTTATAAATATACTGGCTGGGATGGGGGGTGGGTGTAGGGAAGCTTAGCCCAGAACGTTTAGGCAAATTATAAAGGGTTATTTCCACGTTCTGTTTCTTGCATAGCAATTGGAGTTTAGCTGGATCAATAATAGAGGTGAGGGTGAGAGCTGAAGGAAGGGGGATGCAGAATGTACTGGCCACAAGAAGAGCGGACCCCTGTGAACAGATTTGAGGGTGCAGTCTGACCCAGAGTCCATGCTAGAGTGCTATTTATTGTGAGTGGCCTTTCATTAGGAAAACATTTGCCGCTCTTTGAAACTGACTGGAATGCAATGAATTCATTCTGCATTCCGGGAGATGTCACCTGCGTTTTCCATGGGCCCCCCTCTGTAATTCAACATTAGTCAACAGATACTTAAAATAAAGCATTACTGGCTATAGCGTCTCTGTCACAAACAGTTGCTACTAGTCTGAATAATCCCCTGAAAAGTCTAATGTCCACATACCAGGGACACATTTCAAAAGAGAATAATTCCTTTGTACTCCAGCTGGCAAGCAGATGCCAACCAGAAAGTACCATCCTCAGGGAGGAAAAAGGAGTAGCACTGTCAGGCTCTCTCAGATAGCAACCAGAGCTTGACATGGGCCATTCCTGTAGTCTTCTCCCGTGACCCTTCGATGGTCCTCCCACTGGCCATGTTCCTAAATGCTGTGTTGGAGAAAGTGTGGGAAGTGCCCCGCTGCCCTCCAGCCCAGCAGTGTCCAGTCTCACACAGCACAGTGCTTCACACTACTATTAACAGCAGTGCTTGCATGCTAGCACTTTGTATCCAAGGATCTCAAAGCACTGCCCTGCCCAGCCAGTCATGCCATACACAGAGCTCAGTTCAGCCCAGCAGACCTCATCCTGCAGGCACTAGCACCTGCACTTAGGGGAGCGCAGTCTCTGTTTATACTACTACCGGAGAGAGAAGCATAGTCAAACCTAGGACCTGAACGCTCCTGGCCTTTGTGATCATTCGGACCCAGATCCTGCACTGTGCGACTTGACCCTGACAGATCAGTTTCTTTCCCCAGGCCTCCCTGTTCAGGGGCTATGCTGCAGCTTCCCCTGAGCAGTAGGGATGGTTGCTCGGTGAGTGATTCCCTGTACGCTGAACCCTTGTAATGGGCACTCAGAGCAGCCAGGTGCTGGATTAGGAGAGCAAAGCACCAGAAAAAATAACCTGCTTTTAAAAGATTCCAATCCCTGCGTTTGGTTTGGCCTGTAGTGTAAATAACAGCAAGGGCGAGCCAGTCCTGCAACACTCCAGCACATGGACACGAGCAGCAGTGAGCTGGTCACAGCAACGGGACAGAACAGCTGCAGAGGGTCTGTCCACACTGCAGCGGGGAGGTGCAGTTTCCAGCTCAGGTGGATGTACACACACTAGCTTGGATCAATGCAGTATGATAAAAATAGCAGTGTAACCATGGTAGCCTGGGCAGTAGCTCAGGCTAGCTGCCCGCGTACAGTCCCATCTGCGTCCCTAAGTCCTCAGGTGGCTAGCCTGTGCTGCCCTGGGTGTGCTGCTATTTTTAGCGTGCTAGCTCAACCAAAGCTAGCCTGGGTATGTCTACCCAAACTGGGAATCACACCTCCTGCTGCAGTACAGACATATCCAAAGATGGTCAGACAGCGCGTGAGTCTGCAGGCTCTCTACAGGAGGGGTGCTGTGGGCTAGTGCCTCTGCTGTGGCTTGCTTGGCCACCTTCAGTAGCTCACCAAAGTCAGTCCCATGGGGAGAGCTGTGGTATCCACACTCTCACTCTTGCATGGGGTTTCAATTCAGAAGTGGGAAGGCTATGAAGTGGGAGGTGGCTGAGGGGGGTCCGGTGCAGAATGCACACAGAGCAATGGAGATGGGAAGTGGGGAGTGGCACGGGAGAGCTGGGAAGTTGGCGAGGAGAGATGGGACAGGACCCTGCAGATGGAACAGGTGAAGAAGAACAGAGCTGTGAGGGGGACGGTGGTGGGAGAGAAGGACCAAGAGAAACAGGCCAGAGGTGGGAGGGAGTCAGAGCAGTGGGTCAGAGAGTCCAAGGCCAGAAGGGCCATTTTGACCATCTAGTCTGACCTCTAGTAGAACACAGACCATAGGACTTCCCCAAAATAATTCCAAGAGCAGATCTTTTAGACAAACACGCAGTCTTGATTTAAAAATGGCCATTGATGGAGAATCCACCACGACCCTTGGTCAGTTGTTACAATGGTTAATGTCGCTCACCGTTAAACATTTGCATCTTCTTTCCAGGCTGAATTTGTCTAGTTTCAACTTCCAGCCATTGGGTCGTGTTAGACCTTTCTCTGCTAGATTGAAGAGCCCACCAACTATTCCTCATGTAGGTACTTACAGACTGTAATCAAGTCACCCCTTAACCGTCTCTTTGAAAGCTAAATAGATTGAGCTCCTTAACTCTGTCACTGTAAGGGAGGTTTTCTAATCCTTTAATCATTCTTGTGGCTCTTCTTGGACCTCTCTCCAATTTATCAACATCCTTCTTGAGTTGTGGCCACCAGAACTAAACCCAGTAGTCCAGCGGCGGTCACACCAGTGCCAAATACAGAGGCAAAATAATCTCTCTGCTCTTACTCGATATTCCCCCGTTAATGCACCCAGGATCACATTAGCCCTTTTGGCCAGTGTTGCACTAGGAGCTCATTATACACAGTGACCTCCAAATCTTTTTCAGTCACTGCTTCCTAGGATAGAGTTCCCCATCCTGTAAGTACGGCCTACATTTCCCCCCGAGATGTATACATTTACACTTAGCCATATTAAAATGCACATTATTTGCATGACCCCATGTTACAAAGCAATCCAGCTCGCTTGTATCAGTGACCTGTCTTCTTCAGTATTTACCATCATTCCCCCAATTTTTGTGTCTGCACTCTGTATCAGTGGTGATTTTATGTTTTCTTCCAGGTCATTAATAAAAATGTTAATTAGCATAGGGGCTAAGAACCGATCCCACCAGAAACAGACCAGTTTGATAATGATTCCCCTCTTACAGTTACATTTTGAGACATGTCAGTTAGCCAGTTTTTAATCCATTTAATGGGTACCACGCTAATTTTATATCTTTCTAGGGTTTTTTTTAATCAAAATGTCATACACTATTAAGTCAAATGCCTTACAGAAGTCTAAGTACCTTACACTAACACTATTACCTTTTGTGACCCTGGGAACCCCACAGTGCACACCATACCATAACTCACATCAGGCCTTCTATGCTCATTGCCCCAACACTGTGTTGTCATAATCTGTATCTAACAGGTGTCATCTAAGGAATCATATGCAGACTGGTACCATGTTGGTCATTAATACTATAGTGTCATGTATGTAAGAGTCAGGGCAGTGGGCAGAGGTGGGAGGGAGTTGGGGCAGTGGGTGGGAGGCAGGAGGGAGGCAGGGTGTCAGGGCAGGGAGTTGGGGCAGTGGGTGGGTGGGAGGAGGAAGGGAGGGTGATGGGCTGCAGGGCAGAGGTGGGAGGTAGTTGGGGGAGGAGGCAGGAGGGCAGCAGGCAGAGGTGGGAGGGAGGCAGGGCGGGAGGTGTGAGGGCATCAGGGCTGCACAGCAGTGGCGGGAGAGACTCAGGGCCGTGGGTCGGAGGCATGTAGGTGGGGAGGAGGAGCAGGGCTCGGGGAGGAGATGCAGCAGGGGAGCAAGGAGAGGCTGAGTAGCCTAGTGGTGACAGCCAGGTGGAGGGAGGGAAGGGTCAGGCTTGTGGGGGGACCCAGCTGGATGCCATGTGGGTGGGTGAGCCACGAGGGAGCTGAGCCCGGGCACTGGGGTATGCTGCAGTGGCTGCCAGACAGTGCAGGGAGGAGCTCATATAGCTGCCAGCCAGCGAGCTCGGAGGGGGGATGAGGAGAGGGAGGGGGTGACGCTGGTCCCCGGTGCTTCAGGGGTTCAGTGTTGCTGGGAGTCTCATTGCTCTTTGATCTCAGAGCTCGCCTGGGGACACTGGGGCTGGAGCAAAGGGGTCAGTCGCACAAACTGAGCATGAAGTTCATAGCGTCGCCGACCCAGGAGCTGGGGCCTGCCCTCCAAGAGCCCCTTCCCCTTTCACAGCAATTCCCAGACATTCCCGACTGAAGCCCAAAGCCTCCTTCTAATGGGAACATGGGGACACAGCGGAGACGAGCCATTGCCCTGCATTCACACAGCCAGTCAGTGGGACCTGGGAATGGCAACCTGCCGCCCTGACTCCAAATCTCCTGCTCTCCACCACCTGGCTCCCAGCTATGGAGCAGGTCCTGACCCAAAACCCAGGCCTGCCATTCAGGATTGCTCCTGCAGCATAGTTCAGTCCCCTCTAAAATGCCCTTTCCTTGGGGACGGTGTTTCATGGCCTAACAGATCTCACCCTCAGGGGATTTTTTCTGTGAGCCACCCTGACTGCTCAGTTCCACCTCATTGCTTCTAGTTATACTTGTTTGCACCACGCAAAACAGTCCCCACCCACCCCTCGGCATTCATACCCTCTGACCATGGCACACAGTCACTGCATCCCCAGGGACCCACCATCCTGACACTACAGAGCAGGCTAGAAGGCTGAAAGGTAAGTTTGCCCCAGTCTGTTCCCCAGCCCTGCCTCTCCTGAGCAAAGCCCCAACCAAGCGGCTGCATGTCAGAGCAGCCATGCTACTCACCTTGAGTCAAGTGACACAGACACACCCGGGGAGAAGACTGACATGGCAGCCTGAGTGAATTGCAAGAGAACTACTCTGCAGGGTTGACCCATGTCTCAATGTGGATTCTCACCCATTGGCCAGCGTGTCACTTGCAGCCAGCCCTCCCAGCACATCAGCTCTGAGTATGGCCCATGGGGCACCTTTGAGAGCGCAACTCGCCCACGCAGGGGCCAGAAACGCTTGTAGGAGAGACATAACTACCAGTAAAGCAGCCTCCACCCTCCTGCACCTCATGCTTCTTCCACACCAGCTGAGCCGCCCCGACCCTCCTGTCCACATCAGGGAGTGGTGTAAGCAGGCCTAAGGGAGCCTAATGTAAAGTGACACATCACCTCTAAAGGCAGGCGCTGCACGGACTGAGCATCTGGGTGGGAGCTAAACGTGCTGCTCCTGACCCACACAGCCCTAAATGGCCTGGCGCCAACCTACTTGAGAGATGCCTCAGCGCACGACACTGCTGCTGTTGAGATCAGTGCAGCTTCTCGGAGTTCCTGGCAGCGTGCTCTCCAGGACACCAGCACTTGGGAATTCACTCCCCCCGCTTTGGTCCAAAATAGCCGGGATCTAGCAACCTCAGCTTCAGGGCATGCTGTGAAGCTTGTCTCTTCTGCCAGGCATTTGAGGAGTGCTGCAGTGTGCGAGGAGGGGGAATTGGGCTGAAGGGCACACGGTGTGTTTTCAAGATGGGCTGGGCGCTGTGGGACCTGCTGCTGCTTCTCTTTTGTGTTTAATGCTTTGTCATGGCACCTGGAGCCTGTGCTTGTTGATTTTAATGCTAAATAAGCATGCAATATAAAGACCCGTATGCCAGTAACGTGCTACAGC
Source organism: Mauremys reevesii (assembly GCF_016161935.1). Classification (NCBI taxonomy): domain Eukaryota; kingdom Metazoa; phylum Chordata; order Testudines; family Geoemydidae; genus Mauremys; species Mauremys reevesii. Next base: position 52,362,785 of record NC_052632.1, on the reverse strand, counting down.
TGCTTGAAATGTTGAGTGGCATTGGACCAGCCCATCCCAAAAGGTAGAGCCTAAAACATTCCTTGAACAGATCAAATCAGCCTCCATGCTTTGGACTCTTCTGCTGCTGTTTCAGATGTGTACGTGATTTCCCATGACCTTTGGGGTGTCATGTAAGGTTCCTGAGGTCCTCCATCTCCTTTTCCCTTTTCCCCCCTCCATGTTCTTTAAATACATCGAGTGTAAATTGTGCTGATCTGCAGACGGCCGACTGACAATCACTTGGCAGCCAAAGGGGCCAAGGTTATGGGTTTAGCGCCCTCTGGCCTTCCTCCTAAGGCTAAAAATATGTCCAGCAACTGGATGGTGGAAACTGAAGAAGTGGCTCCTTCAAACTCAAAAAAGAAAAGGAACTACCCAGGAAGACATTACCCGACCGACTAGCGTGTGTCTCCCTCCCAAAGGCCACAATTTCAATTATAGAATGTAACCAATGTGGGACATCAGATATGGGAAGAGTCCACCTCCTCCGGGTGGATGAGGTGGGGGGAGGAAGGGGCAGAGAGGGGAACAAGTAAAAGCATTTATCAAACATGTCCTATAAGTGCATTGTAAAATGACACTTGGTGCAGCCCAGGACTTGGAGCCCTGTGCTGTAGGTACCAGGCCAAGACAGCTGAGTGCAGTTACAGCAGTGGAAAGTTATGTAAGACAATATACCTTGCTCAGCGCGCCTTGGGGACTGGATTACAGCAGAAAGGAACGGGTGCCAGAGCACCATTATAGTTTCCACCCACGTCATCGGGCTATTCCCCAGAACCACAGCAGAGCCTGGGGCATTCCTCATCTCAGCATAGCTTTGGGCTCCAGGTCAGGGCTCCTCTTACACAGTTACTTTCCTCTTCGAGTGTGGAGGTGGGTCAGGGCCCTGTTCATTAGTATCTGTCTGTCTAATCTCTCAGCATTTATACTTCCCTCATCAGCATGATAGCTGAGCCCCTTGCCACATCACAGCCACACAGCAGTTAGATGGGGGTCATCTGACTTTTCCACAACCACCACAGAAACCATCAGGCATGACAGTCGCTATGGCAGACATTGCGCAGGGCACACTGGGAAATCAGAGTGGGAATTAGCTCGGAGGCTAAGCAGTAGGGGGACAGCTCTTTCTCCTCACTCCCAGGGATGGGGGGGGGTCTCTTTCCACATTCTGAGGAGGGCACACAGCTCAGGTCTGTCTCACCGGAGGGGCTGACCCAGTGTGGTGTCTCAGTGACAATGGCTGAGTGGCCTGTCATCTGCGTATAATTTCTAGAGCAGGCTTGGAATTTTCTACCTACCTATTTTTCCAGTGGGAAATGGGGTCTCTGCAAAATGGAAAATGTTCTGAGGAAAACGACAATTTTGCTGAAATTTTTCAATGTTTTGTCAGGAAAATCATGTTTCAGAGGGGGTCCGGTAATCTCTGTGTCTGCCTGATCTGCTGCGGTGCCTCATGGGAGTTGTAGATCAGGTGCCTCAGACTCCTAATTTCCCCTATGGACTCCACCTCCACTGACACACTGTTGTCATTACTCCATGCCTCAGTTTCCCCATCCATAAAGTGGGGAGAATGATACTTCTCTATGGTAGTTTGCAGATGGCTTTACCTCCTACAGCAACAGCACTGTGCGGAGATTATTTCTCCTTCTCTGGTGGTGGAAGAACACCATTCTCACAACAGATCATGCCAAACGGAGAATCTAGCCCTTGCAGCACATAGGCCCTAAAACCAGAGCAAGTAACCCTGCCATCTACGTATTTATTTCTAATGCCAATAGCTTTAAGGCTAGAGGGGGAGTTTTCCTTCAGATCCCAGCTGCAGCTTGAAAGCACTGAGGAAGGAGGGGGCACAATGGGACAGACTGGAACAGGTGGCTGGGCTGGAGAGGCACCCCCACCAAGAGAAATAGAAGCACGGAGCACAGGGCAGGGGATACACAGCAGAGAAGAGACAAAGGCTTTTGTGCCCTGCTTTGCTCGGCAGCAAACCGGGTGCCCTCGCTGCGACCAGAGAGATATTCCTGTCAACGGCAGCTGATTTAGGGATCAGCGTTCCTGCAATGCGTTGTCACTGGCACAAAATACCGGGGCGAGGAAGAAACTGTTATTTAATGTTGATAAAGGCATTCGCAGAGGCAGTACTGCGGTGGCTGGGCCAAACCACGCTGCTTTCTTCCTATGCCTAAGGAAAGGAAAGCTCTAGCAGGCTGCGAGCAGGGGTAGGCTGCAGGGAAACTGCCTTTGCTTCCACAAAACTTCATCAACTGGATTTAGTTTGGCAAATCCAAATCCAGGGTTGGGTCAGTGGTGAGGCCCATTGCATTTGATCTCCCAAAGCTAGGGCATTGGGGAGTTGGCACCAGTTTACATCTGTTTTTAGCTAGGGGCTATTATATTTCCCAATACTCACAAAGCAGCGGCAATTTGTTGTGGATTAAGGGAAGCAAACAAGAAAGAACAAAAGTCAAGTCTCCACGAGGGAGAGCAGCATGTGTGTCTCCTCTGCCATTGCACACCCAGCTACACCCAAAAGAACGGTCAGCAGAGACCTTAGAAATTTAAAGGTCCAGGACACGGAAAATTAAATGGATGGAAAGGAGTCTTAAAATGTCTAATCTACATCTGCCTTAAGGTGACTTTCCACTGCCAACCCTCACCTATGCTAAGAACACTGCAATGAAAAACAGTGTCTCAATTTGAGGTTTGCTCAGGTCCTGCTGTAGGGATACAGGCCAATCAGTGATGCCCCCTAAACATGAGAGGAAGCCTAAGACCTAATTCAGAGAGCAGCACAGAAGTCTTGGAGCAGAGATTAGCAGGACAAGAAGACAATATGAAAGAGACTGAGACAATGATGGTGGAATTGGCTTGGTTTACAAAAACACCTGCAGGCCAGATTGCTGTGCTGGTTACACAGAAATGCAGAGACAGGGAAGGAGGCAAAAGAGTGAGTTTCAGGAGTGCTTACTGGAATGGAGATATCCCAGTCAGTCGCTATGGTGGAGAAGAAACTGCTCCAACATTAGAGCCTACAGGCCAGATTCTGATCTGTTACATGACTGTAAATATGCAAAATTGAGCCATTCTGGATTTACACTGGTGTAAACGGGATCAGAAACTGGCCATTCAAACAGAGGAGACCTTTGTGGTGTTTAGATGTTGCTTGTAATTATTAGAACTGGGAGCACTGGCTGTTGGGAGTCTGAAAGGACAGAAAACAGGAAGGAGGTGGGAGGAGTTGAGGAGGCAGAGTGAGAGTTACAGAGGGTGCAGCAGCAGCCAGGTAAAGAGGTTTCCACTTTAAAAAATACAGTCCGGTTGAAGTTTGTTAGTACCTTGCCTGGTTGATACAACATTTTGGCGACGAGGATGGGATCTTCTGCCTCTGAACCCACCTGCACCCTTTCTGCAAAGCGCAGGTGAGCCTCCAATTACTTTTACTGCCTGGATCCATATGTTTGAGACGTATCTGCTTGCAATCAGTGCTACAGAGATTTCTGAAGTAAGAAAGCGTGCTCTGCTAATCCACTGCCTTGGAGCAGAAGGGCAGCGTATATTTTATACTTTTCCCCTTGCAGATGATTCATGCAGTGAGTGCAGTCTCATATTTAAGAACTTTTTTGTGCCAAAAGTGAATGTAGTAGCTAATCACTACAGATTTTGCCAGCGTGAGCAGAAACCAAGGGAGACTATAATGCAGTATATTGCTTCCCTGAGGAGTCTGATTGTAACTTGTGATTTGGGAATATGGCAGATGAGATGATTAGAGACCAGCTCATTGAGAAAACAACCATGCTTGGTATATGAGAACGCTTACTTCTAGAACTACAACTTACACTAGAAAAAGCAATAACCATTGCTACTCAGATTGAGTCAGCTACAGCTGAAGCCAAAATAATGAGCAGGGATACAGGAGGCACAGTCCAGGTTGTGACTCCTTTGCAGAAAAGTTCACTATCGCTGCAGACAAACAATTGCAGGAGGAAAACTAATGAAAAGCCACTGAATCAGCAAATTCAAAATACAGTAAAAGCTTTCGCTGTGGATCCCCACAACACCTTGCAAGCCACACAGGATGTGCAGCAAAAGTAGCTCAGTGCAATCATTGCAAAAAGATTGGGCATTTTGCTAAAGTATGTTGCAGTAGCCAGTTCAATCAACAGGTGCATGCAGTTACAATACCAGATGTTACTGTGCTGAGCGTGAACAAAGCCACTACTGCACATATTCCAGAACAGATAAAGTGCTCTGTAAACGCTTCTGCCATACCCTCATGCAAATCACACTCTATTCAGCTAATGTTGGACACTGGCTCAGCAATATCCATACTACCTGATTCCATCTATTTGCATTACTTTAAAGATGTGCCTCTTACTGAACCCAAACTTCAGTTGGTGTGCTATTTGAAAAACCATATTCCAGTACATGGCTGCCTGCCAGCAATAGTTACTTTTGGTGATTGCTGTGTAACTGCAGAGTTCTACCTTGTCCACAAAGGCACTCCTATCCTTGGCAGAGATTTGTTGGCAGCTTTAAATCTCAGGGTAGTTAATGGACGAATTGATCTTCCTCAGCAAAGCACTCTTGCGGTACACACACCAGTTTCAGCTGGGACCCAACACCAGGTTGAGGAGAAACTCAGCTGTGCTTATGGGTTTCACATAAAGTTAAAATGTGGAATAATGTGATGCCTGTATGACAGAAATTAGGGCGCTTACCATTTTCAGTCAGGGAAGCTGTTTCAGAGGAACTTAGAAAACTTGTTCAAAAGGACATGATTGAAGAGATTAACTCCTCGGAATGGATTTCACCTATAGTGGTGACACAGAAGAAGGGTGGAGGCATTTGCCTTTGTGTGGACTTATAGCCAAATAAAGCTATTGTGATTGACAGCCATCCTCTTCCTCACATAGAAGAAGTATTTGCAGAACTCAGTGGAGCAAAATGTTTTCTACTCTTGATTTGCAGAGCGCATACCACCAGGTTATGTTGCATGAAGATAGCAGAGGCTTCACAGCATTTATTACACATGAGGGACTATTTTGTTTTAAACGTGTTCCATACTGTCTCGCATCAGCCCCAAGTGCCTTCCAAAAAATGATGTCATTGATTCTGAAGAATCAACATGGAGTTCAGTGCTATTTGGATGATATTGTCGTGTTTGGAAATACTACTGAGGAGCATGACAATAACCTGCAGTCTGTACTAAACTACATCAGCAAAGCAGGCCTCAAGCTCAATAGGTCCAAATGCAAATTTAGACAAACTGAACTCTCCTTTCTGGGGCATACAATTTCACAGGCTGGACTAAACCCTGACCCAGATCATATCCTGGCAATTTCAAATGCTCCATCTCCAACAGATTTGCAAACCTTACGTTCTTTCTTGGGTCTTACCTCCTGGTATGCAAAATTAATTCCTAATTATGCTTCTGTCATTGAACCGTTACAAGAATTACTATGGAGAAATTCAACCTTAGTGTGGACAATGGATGCACAAGCTAGTTTTGAAACGGTGAAAGACTTGATTGTACATAGTCCAGTACTTGCACTATTCAGTCCTGCATTGCCCACAGTTGTAACTACTGATGCTTCTGATTATGGACTTGGGGCTGTCCTCACACAACTTCATGAGGACAACATGGAGAGGACGGTTGCATTTGCTTCAAGGACACTGTGTAATGCTGAGAGAAAATATTCTACAGTCAAAAAAGAAGCACTTGCTTGTGTCTGGGCCACTGAAAAATGGAGAACTTACCTGTGGGGCCGCACGTTCAAGTTGTGCACAGACTTTTGACGACATTGCTCACCATGAAAGGACAGGGAAGAGCAGGATATCGTATTGCTAGATGGTCTGTAAGACTACTCTCTTTCAATTATGAACTGGAATATAAGCCTGGAAACAAAAATGTGGTAGCTGATTGTCTTTCTCGCCTGCCTTTGCCTTCACCAGATGGTCCATCGGAGGATGAGGATGTAGTAGTTGCGCTTATTACAAGCACTCTTATTGCAGTTACAAGAGAACAATTTCAAGATGCTTGTTCAGTGTGTCCAATTCAACAAAAACTACAGGAATTTCTGACAAAGAGATGGCCCAGTAACCCTAAAAACCTTGACCCAGTTTTGCTGCCTTATTTTAGAGTTCGGGATGAACTTTCTTTGCTGGATGGCTGTGTGCTACGAGGTACACACCGGCTACTTGTGCCAGAAGAATTACAGTCAAAACTCATACACCTGGCACACGATACTCATCAAGGAATTGTCAGAACCAAACTACGACTACGGGATCTGTATTGGTGGCCAGGGATGGACTCTCAAACTGAAGCACTCATAAAATCCCATGTCACTTGCCAAATGCATGATAAGACAGCAGTGACATGTACCCCTCCATTAGAGCCTGTTCCTCTTCCTGAATCTGCATGGGAAAAAGTGGCGATTGACATTGTAGGACCCTTTGATACTGCTCCAATTGACTGTCGTTATGCCATCACTTTAATAGACTATTTCAGTAAATGACCTAAGATAGTGTTTACATCGCAAATCTCTTCTGCTGCAATAATTAAGTTCCTCTCTTTGGTTTTTAGCAGGGAAGGTAACCGCAAAGAACTGGTTTCAGACAATGGTCATCAATTTACTTCCCTGGAGTTTGAAACTTTTCTAGCAGAGAGGAACATTTTACACAGAAGGTCATCCCTATATTACCCTCAAGCCAATGGAGAAATTGAATGGTTTAACAGAAGTTTGAAAGAGAGTTTGCAAACGGCTAAACTGGAAGGACGATTGTGAATACCCTTCACTACTGATTTCTTGCAAGCATACCGGGCTACACGACATGCCACAACGCAAAGATCACCTGCAGAGTTACTGCATGGGAAACAGATGAATACTAAACTGAACATTGCTGGATTGTTAAAGGCACAACCTGAGGCCCCAACCGAGGATGATGTGAGAAAAACAGTTGAACAGAACCAAGCAAAGTATAAGGCTTTCACGGATAAGCAGCGGGGTGCTAGGGAACCAACGTTTGAGTGTGGTTCCTTCATTAGAATACGAAAACCTGGAATTTTATGCAAAAGGGACCATACATTCACAGCTCCTCTTAAAGTCATAGAGAAGTGACCTTACACCTATCGACTTTCTGATGGGCGGGTATGGAATGCTTCTCATCTTGCACCTGCCTATGCACCAAGAGGAGATTATGCCAACACCCAGTCTGCACTGGATGACTTCACCGTAGTATCAACACAACAAAACGTTGCATTGGAACCAGGACTTGAGAGACGGCCTGTCAGACCCAGATGACCACCTGTCTGAACTAGAGACTATGTTATGTAGTATCTACAGTGTTTTCAGTGTAATATTTCTGCCAATAGTATAGTGTCTTGTTTCCTATTTGTTCCTGTGGTTAGAACAACAATGTTTATTTTAATTGGGAGAGTTTCTTAAGAGAGGAGGGAATGTGGTGTTTAGATGTTGCTTGTAATTATTAGTACTGGGAACACTGGCTATTGGGAGTCTGAAAGGACAGGAAACAGGAAGGCGGGGAGGAGTTGAGGAGGCAGAGTGAGAGTTACAGAGGGTGCAGCAACAGTTAGGTAAAGAGGTTTTCACTTTAAAAATAAAGTCCTGTTGAAGTTTGTTAGTACCTTGCCTGGTTGATACAACAACCTTGCCCAAAAAGAACATGCCTCAAGTACTCCCACCTGCTGGGTGGGTCTGTGAGAATGCCGTTGTAGTACGGCCAGGCCAGTGAGATGGGAAAGCAGTGCTTCATGTGACACAATAGGTTAGAGATCTGCATAGAGTCACGCCAGCATCCTCAGGTCACTATCTCTGCTCCTGGCAGACCAACAAAGAAGAATGAATCGCAGGCCTGTTTAATGTGCTTTCATTGACCAAAATGTATCTCAATCTGAGTCCCAGGGAGCTTGTGGGATACGTATCAAGATACCTCTTAAACAGGTTAGCTCTCTGGGCTGCTCTAGTGGCACATAACATGGGTGCAGCAAGGACATTTTTACCGCCGTTTGCTTGATTTGTTAGAGCCAAGTTTAACACAAGCTGTCTGGACCTGTTCAAAGCAAAATGGAAGTAATGCTGATAGGAAGGGAGCATGCACTCTGGATGCCAGCAATTCCCCTTTTTCTGTTATTTTAGTTGCACCTGCTGGAAACAGACATCAAAGAAGGCAGACTGGCCTGAGGATCCTTTCGCAAATGTGTCAGGACCTGAACTGGTGCTTTGCGTCTAACCTTGCTTGATCTTGTCTTCCCTTGTTTGTAACATGGCATTGAGCCCTCTGGCACTGTATGAAAAATTGATAAGAGTTTGTGCTTGTTGCTTCTGTGCTGAGAAATATTGTTAACAAAAATAATTCCAATTTGGCCTTTGATGATAATTTAGGGTGTGGTTTTCTTGTTTCAAACCCCCTTGCTGCCTCCTGAGCTTGTGTTAGAATAAGAACTGCCTCATTTTCTTTCATATTAACCATTCTATGGGTAAGGCAAAATCCCTCCCACCCACCCACACACTACCCGCGGACGGCGAAACGTAAAAACCGCACTTATCGTTAATCCTGACTTTCACAGCAACCTTGCCAAGCAGTTAGAAGCACAGGCTCGCCATTAAATATCAGGAGCATGTTTTAAAATGGACAATTTTAGAAAGAAATAACTTCTCCTAAGGGAGTTTAGTTTTGTAAATGATTAAAATAATGGTGAATCTACCCCAAGATGGCTGGCTATGTTTTCTGTCTCTTACTTATAAGGGACTGTGTGTCCCTGTCTGTGTGTTGTATATGTGGACGTGCCTAATATATGGTGGGAGCTACTATATTACAAACATACTCATGAAGAAATAATAAAATCGAGATTGTGAATGATTCATAACACTGCAATCACAGGTCAATCTAGGGGACATGACCACCCCCTGACCTTTGATTCCTAAGTATCTCAGATGTGCTCAAGGCTCATGCAGTTTCACCCATGAGACTACATATGTGATATTGGTTTACTAAATGTTTAAACTGCTGGATATGTGCAAACTATTGCTTCACTCTCATACGCTAGTGCCGTGAGACATTCAGCAGTCTTTATTTGCAAGGGTCCGTGCAAATTTTGAGTCTAGTTTCACTCAACTCGGATTCACATCCCCTAGTTTGACTTGCGTTCAAAGAAACCCAAGAATTCAGGCTGAAAACCAAGCAGCACTGGAGACTGGCCTCGTTTCATGGTGAAATGATTAGATGTTACAGAGCTTTGCAAAATCATAAATCAACTGAAGTTCACTGGAAACTTGTCCCTTGATTGCTTGGACAATTAGCTCTGGGCTCATTGAGAAGATCACAAGCTCCACTGAACTTTCCAGCAACCATGTTTCAAAACTGGACTAGAGAGAAGTCTTGAGAACAGGTGCCCTGGTAGAGAAGTTTCTGTATGATTGGCCCAGATCCTTTCTGGCAATAATAATAATTTCTAATGCTTCATTGTATGGGATCCAAGCCTGCCCTCTTGGTACAGGGAAGCTGTTTCAGCTGACTCATAGAGCTCAGCAACTAAGATTTATGAGGACTCAAGGAGCACAAGGCCAAATCCCAGTTTGTCAGCAACAATGTATTAATTACTACTAGTATTTAGAACTGGTCAAAATGTTTTAATCAAAAAGGTTTTTGTTATGAAAAATGTCTGACATGCATTTGAAATTTTTCTGCAAAAATATTCATTTTTCATCAAAACAAAAATGTATCAAAACTAAACATTTTCTGTTTTCACTTTTTTAGAGTTTTTCCTTCCCCCTCCCCCTCCATTTCTGAAGAAGGGGGGAGGGAAGAACCATGGAATGAAGTCAAAATTTTTCTTTGCACTTTGACAATAAAGCAACAAAACTTCAAGATGTTTAAGAATTTTTTTTAAATTAACATTTTTCATTTTTCACCTAGATTTTTTTATGGAAAAGTTTCAGTTCATTGTTTCAACATTCTAATTTATTTTCATTATTATTAGAAGAATCAGGTACAGCTCATTACTCCAAACTGGGCTCCCTTCCTAGGCCGCTTACTGTGTGCCTACCTGAGACTGAGTGATCAGGGGACGGCAATTTATATTCTACAGATGGTTCCCAGCCTGCCTGGTTCTTAAGGGGACAGCACTTCATCAGAGAGATCCTATTTGTTTATTATGTTGTATGGAAACATCTCTTCCTCTCACCTTTGGGTACTTTTAATCCTAGATCTTATAACTACATTACAGGAGAATGCTACACGGTCATTGGATGTTCTGGTAGAAATCAAATATCTATAGCAGGAGCTGAGGAAGGTGGGCAATGGTCATGCCTATGGAGTAAGCCCATGCCCAGATGGGCACCACCTCAGCCTCTCTCTTTGGAAGAGAGAGGTCCTGGCCCAATGCACTCTGACTCCAGGCAGGAGGAAGATCCCTGCACTATTCGTCTGGCATTGGTTGCAACCACCCTCCCATTGCACTTGGCTTCCCATGCTCCTACTGATCAGCAGAGCAACCTGGAGAGCTGACTTAAATCCCCCAAGTCACCAGGTTTTTGATGCACCAGTCTATCCTCTCTCTGGTCTCGAGGCAGTCAGCAGCTCGGAAGGGTGGAGATGCTGAATAAGCATCTCACACTAGTGTAACCCACTGGTCAGTGTGAGCTAAAAAAGTCACCCTCAGTGACCAACCCACCAAGATTATGGATGCGGCACAGCTCTTAGCCACAGAGCCTGGCCCTTGAGCTCCAGCTGTAGAGATCCATGTTTTCAGGTCTCCTGGGCCCCAGATCAAGTCCTGCTATCAGCCAAGATGGCAGCCATCATACCAGGTCTCCACTTCCCTCTCCCCCTGTCCTTCAAGGGCCCCGTCCCCAGCCTACCACCTCAAGACCCACCTCAGTCCTGGGGCTGCTCCTCCTCCTAAACCTAGAGCCCAGCTGGAACAATGTGTTTTAAATGCATCAGGAGACCCTGGGTGAGAGGGTTAGGGCCAGAGGAATTGTTGGGTGCCTGTGAGCAAAGGCTCCCCCAGGCTGAAGAGCTGGTCAGTTTCATTCACAGGGCTCACAAGATACTTCAGGAGGTTGGGAAAAAAAAATCACCAGATGCAGCCAGGAGCTCCTGGCCCAGGATACACAGCACCCTTATGTTACACAGACGGGGTAAAGGGGTCACTTGGGTACAGGGCCGGCTCCAGAGTTTTTACTGCCCCAAGCGGTGAAAGAAAAAACAAACAAACAAAAGCTGCAATCGCGATTGGTGGCAGCTCCACCGCGCCGCTTTCTTCTTCGGCAGCAGATCCTTCCCCCCCGAGAGGGACCCGCCGCCAAATTGTCGCCGCAGAGCCCGACTTGCTGCCCCCTCCCCTTGGCCTCCCCAAGCACCTGCTTGCTGAGCTGGTGCCAGGAGCCGGCCCTGCTTGGGTAAAAGGAAGGTGACTGCCCAATGGTAGGTGGCTGAAAGGCAAAGAGATTTAGCAAAATCCAGCTTGGCTAATAGCCTGGGTCAGTCATGCCAGGGGCTGGTTTGGCATCTGCAAGGAGTTTATTACCAGGTCTCCTCCCTTCAGGGTTAGCTGGAGACACTTGCCTCTATTCTAACCGAGCTCCCTACAGCTTGCTTTTGGTGCTGCTTGGGCTCTAAACTGGAGGCCCAAACATGGCTTGCTGTGCTATGCATGCCAGCCAGGCTATTTTACTGGCCGCAGATTACAATAATCCAGGCTGCTGCCAGCCATCAATCTGGCTGTTGGAAAAAGTCAGTCAAGGAGGATTAGTCTTATGTTCCTGACCTTTCTGGAATATTGTAACTGTTCCCAGCAGGTCCTCTGGGGAACGGGTGTCATGAGCTGGCACGTGAAGATGGGAGGTGGGGAGAGCAGAGAAGGTGGAGTGGAGATGTACCAGTCACGCCTCAGTCAGCTGTGTGCCATGGAGCATCTCGGCATTGTTATACCACTTGGAACACCACGACTTTCCTTGGGCAGCAGCACCCCTCCAGGGCCCCCCAACACCGTCCAGGGACAACAGGGAAATACTAGTTGAGGCCGAAGCAAATGCAAGGTTTGAAGGATCCGTGGGGAGGGGAACAAGGGAAGGCTATTCTAGGACAGCCAACATGGCAAGCTAGTGAGCAGGGACTGAGCAGTGGCCAGGGTTGGGAGAGGGGAAGGGAGAGGAGGCCTGGGGAGTGGGTTGGAGCAAGCCCACAGGAGGTTGTGAAGAGGAGGGAGGTTTTGAACAGAAAGGCATGGGGAGCCAGTGAAATTGTGTGAGCAGGGGGGGCGCTCTGTTTCCCAGAGCAGTGCATGTGAAGAACCAGTGCGTGTGCAGATGGCAAGACGTGTGCACGATGCGGGTGGGCAGGGCTGCACCACGGAACAGGCGATCTGTTTGCATGTGCCGGGTGACATGCTGGCGCCATTGAAGTCAACCACAATTCTGCCATTCACTTCGGGGGAGCCAGGATCTCACCCTTAGGCCTTCACCAGGAAGAGGGGATGCTGTTTCTCACTGTTATTTCTACAAGTGACCCCTCCAGAAGCTGGTGCTCCACAGAATGACACCTCAGCCACAGTAACATCATTGCAGGAAGTCTGGCCTCTGAGTAGTTTGAGGATACCCCACATGCCTAGCTCCCTTCTAAGAGTGCCCCTCACGTCGGCACCAGAGTGTGGGGGACAAGGAAGGCACAGCACAGATCTCACCTTCACGCAGAACAAAGCCACAGCTCTGCTGGCACAGAGAGCAAGGAAAGAATCCCCCGGTGACCTTTCTAATGCTGGCAAGAATATCTGCAGCAATTACAGCTGGACATTGTGTTTCGCTGCCCTCCTCTGTAACCCTCCTCTGCACTTGAGCATGTGACAGGTGATATAAACCACCCAGGCTATCTCTGCGAGGTGAACTGAGCTCACTGCAGCTGCATGTCTGGAATGGGAGGACGTGCAGTCTGCAGTGAACAATCCAGGACATTTGTACTGGATAAAGCACTTCAATCCACTTTAGCTGCCATTATGAGTCAGGATTGTATTTGCCTTGCAATAGGGAGAGGCCAGCACTCAGATAGGTGCATGGAGACATTTGTCTAGTTTCCCCGTGGCTTCTGCCAGCACCTCTTGAGCCTGCTGAAACGCTAGTTGGTAATGGCTCACAGCAGCTCCTCTCATTGAAAATGGGCTGATATTCCTTAGCCTCAGCCAGCAATAGCCCAGTAGAGGTGATTATCAGCTGGAAGCAATAGTGGCCACGCTCAGAGGAGGAAGAATGATGGTGCTAAGCCAGGGGTCTCAAACTTAATTTACCTTAGGGCTAGTGCCAGTCCTCTCATCCTCCCAGTGGGCCAATAATGTCACTCAAGCTGCCTAGAACCCTCCTCCCAAAACTCCCCCTCCCCGAAAAAAAAACTCCATCCTCCACCTACCTAAGGCTCTTGGAGGGAGTTTGGGTGGGGGAGAAGGTCTGGGGTAGGGGTTTGGGGTGCAGGCTCTGAGATGGAGTTTGGGTGCTGGGTGCAGGCTCTGAGCTCAGACAGGAGGTGGGGGTGCAGGAGGAGGGGGTGGGGTTGCAGGTTCTGGGAGGGAGGAGAGGTGCAGGTTCTTGGAGAGAGTTTGGAAGTGGGAAGGGGGTGCAGGCTCTGGGAGGGAGTGTGGGGGTGTGGTGCTTACCTGGGGCTCCAAGGCAGGGCAGGCCGGGGCCCCTTTGCACACTGCTACCCCCAGGCACCGCCCCTGTAGCTTCCCATTGGCCACAGGGGTGCTTGGGGTGGGGGTAGCATGCGGAGGCACAACCCCGCCCCGGGGCCTCAGGGAGGAGCCAGTGGCTACGTGGAGCGAGCAGGCAGATGCCACTCAGCTCCAGTGTGCTGCCAGGGCCCCTGGCCATTGTAAATCATGCCAAGGGAGAGACCCGGCCCCAGAACTGCTGGACTCCCCATGGCCCACATTGGGGAGGTTCACAGGCCGCAGATGGCCCATGGGCCGGAAGTTTGAGACCCCTGTGCTAGGCAAAGAGCTGGCTCTCAGGCACAGGAAAGGGTGGCAGGAGATCAGGGATCTCTTTCCAGTTCTGCCACTGCCTTCCTGTGACTTCTCTGGCAACTCTTTCACCATGGCTTAGTTTCCTTCTCTGTACAATCATTACGATGCACAAAAATGAGGAAATTAAAAAGGTACAAATGCAAAAGTGAAATCCCTGCAAGCTGCATGGAAATGTTTTACAGACACCATAATAGAGGCCCAATGTAAATGTATACCCCAAATTTTAAAAAATAGTAAGAGGATCAAAAAAGTGCCACCGGGGCTAAACAACAAAGTAAAAAAAGCAGCTAGAGGTAAAAAGGCATCCTTTGAAAAGTGGAAGCTAAATCTTAGAGAAAATAGGAAGGAGCATAAACTCTGGCAAGTAAAAGGTAAAACTATAATTAGGCAGGCCAAAAAAGAATTTGAAGAACAGCTAGTCAAAGTCACAAAATAATAGCAACATTGGTTTTAAATATATCAGAAGCAAGAAGGCTGCTAAACAATCAGTGGAACCACAGGATGATCAAGATGCTAAAGGAGCACTTAAGGATGATAAGGCCATTGTGGAGAAACTAAATGAATTATTTGCATCAGTCATCACAGCTGAGGATATGAGGGAGATTCCCACACCTGAGCCATTCTTTTTAATCTGAGGAACTGTCCCAGATTGAGGTGTCAATAGAAGAGGTTTTGGAACAAATTGATAAATTAACAGTAATAAGTCACCAGGACCAGATGGCATTCACCCAAGAGCTCTGAAGGGATTCAAATGTGAAATTGCAGAACTACTAATGTGGTATGTAACCTATCACTTAAATCAGCTTCTGTACCAGGTGACTGGAGGATAGCTAATGTGATGCCAATTTTAAAAAAGGCTCCAGAGGCGATCCTGGCAATTGCAGGCTGGCAAGCCTAACTTCAGTACCAGGCAAATTGGTTGAACCTATACAGGGCTGGCCTTACCATGAAGCGAACTGAGGCAGCTGCCTCACGTGCCAGACGTGGGGGGGGGGCACCACTAAGACCCAGAGTGTAGAAAATTGTGTCTGCTCCTGGTGCATATGTATTCTCTCTGCTCTAGATGCACAGATGGCAGAGTGCTGTGCTGGAGGAAGGAGGGCACAAGAGACCTAAGATGCTGGCAGGAGAAAAGGTGAGAGGGAATAACAGAAAGCAGCAGGAACTGCAGGGAGCGAGAGGAGGTCTCTAGCACCTCCAGGAGCCTGGACTGATTAACACCAGCTTCTCAGGGAGCTTCCTGTTTTCTGCTGCTTCCCTGAACCTGCTTGAGGAGAACATGCAGTCAACTGAAGTATTAGGAGCCAGTTAGGCCCTTAAGACACTGATATCTTCCCTCACTCAGGCCCTGCTACCAGCCTGCTTATTTGTCCCCTTCAACTGAGTGTTGAGAGCCACTATAGCTGGTACAGAACAGCAGTCATGAGTGAAAGAAGAAAACGCCCTTCTTGGGCAGCAGTCAGAGAAAGAAAGAAAGCGAAGGAAGGAATCAGGAAGGAGCTCTCCTGAGATGCATAGACACAAATGTTCACAGTGAACCTTCCAACCCCAGTGAGGATGTGAGTGGTGAGGAGATGCCTGATCTTCCAGTTAGTCAGAGTGCAGCTACTGCAGCATCCATATCTCCATCTCAAATGGATGTAATCATGCACATTCCTGAAGAAAAGTGTAGATCAGAGAAGAGTGTGGTGGAGGGGCAAGAAACAGCTGCTGCTGAGTTATTTACTTAAGGTCTAGATGATCCAGGACTGTGGACCCACTTGAGCAGTAGCCTGAGGGACTTCCTTGTACTTCAAGGGCCACAGCAAGTGAAAAACTTCTATTTTCATTGTCCTTTAGGGAATATGAAGTTTCCATCCAACACATTACTGGTGTGAAATCCCCAATGATGACAAAGTGGAGATGCCATGGCTTATGTACTCAAAAATCCAGAATGCGGCATACTGTTTTTGTTGCAAATTCTTGCAGTCTAATGTTCCAGCCACATTGGGTTCTACAGGAACAAAGGACTGGAAAAATCTGGCTAGAAATCTGGCATGCCATGAGAAGGCAGTAAATCACCAGAGAGCATTCCATAGAGTTTGAGATGAGACTAAGGTTAAAGGCCATCATAGATGATCAGCATCAAGCAAAGATTGCATCAGAGTCTCTTTACTGGCAATATGTTCTGAAAAGGCTCACTGCCATTGTGAGAATGCTTGCTACCCAAAACCTAGACTGTGTGGCACTTCAGATCAGCTGTATGTGCCAAACAATGGAAGCTTCCTTAAAATTGTGAAGCTGATGGCTGAGTTTCATGCTGTACTCCAGGAGCATCTAAGAGTCACCACCCAAGAAATGTACACACATCACTACCATGGAAAAACAATTCAAAATGAGATCACACAGTTACTGGCAACAAAAGTCAAACAGAAGATTGTGGCAGATCTGAAGACAGCAAGATATTACTCTGTTATTCTGGACTGCACACCTGACATCACCCATATGGAACAAATGACTTTAATGGTGCATTTTGTAACAGAACCTAGTGAAAATACCCCTGCAATGGTGGCTGTCAGAGAGCATTTTCTAGAATTTATGGACATTGATGATACTACAGGAACTGGTATGACAAATGTCCTTCTTAAAAAGCTGGAAGATATGGGAATTGCGATAGCTGACATGAGAGGTCAGGGCTATAATAATGGTGACAACATGAGAGGAAAGAACAGAGGAACGCAGACACGGATCCAAGAGTTAAACCCTCAAGTGTTTTTTGTCCCATGCAGCTCTCATTCACTGAACTTGGTGGTCAGTGATGCAGCATCAGCTTCCAGTGAGGTTGCTGAATTTTTTAACATAATTCAAAGAATTTATGTATTTTTCTCTGCATCAACTCATCAATGGCAAATTTTGAAGGAACATCTGGGAACATCCTCTCTGACCCTGAAACCACTGAGTGCCACACGATGGGAAAGTCGAATGAAGGCGGTAAAGCCTATCAAACACCAAAGTGGGAAGGTAGATGATGCCATAGTTGCCATTATGGAGGATAATGCTATGACAGGAACTGTTTGTGGGAGAACAGTGGCAGAGGGAAACAGAATCACCAGAAACATACGTAACTTCACATTTTTGTGTGGCTTAGTGTTGTGGCATGACATACTGTTTGAAATAAATGTTGTAAGCAAGAGACTCCAAGGTGTTGACCTTGATATATCTGGAGCAATGGAACAACTGGACAAAGCAAAGTCATACCTGCAGTCTTACCAGTCAGATGAGGGATTTCAAAACCTTCTGAAGAGTGCACAGAAGTTGGCAGAGGAACTTCACACTGAAGCTATTTTCCCACCCATTCAAGAATACAAGAGTCACCGAAGAAGAAGACATTTTGATTACAAGGCATGAGATAATCCCATAAGAGACCCCCAAACAACAATTCAAAGTTGAATTCTTTAACCAGGTGCTAGATTGTGCAATACAGTCCGTTGAATGTTTCATACAGCTCAAGGAACACAGCAGTATATCTGGGATGTTATATGATATTCCAAAACTCCTCACTATACCTGAAGAAGACCTACACCAGCAATGCAGGGCACTACAGACAGTGTTGACACATGATGACATGCGCGACATTGATGCGAGTGATTTAGGTGATGAACCGAAAGCCCTTTCAAGGTACATTTCAGCAGGATCAACTTCAAAGGCTGTTCTGGAATATATGTGCACAAATAAGATGACCACCCTCTTTCCAAATGCTTTTGTTGTTCTGTGCATACTTCTAACACTTTCTGTAACAGTTACCAGTGGAGAACTCAGCTTCTCCAAGCTGAAGTTAATAAAAACACATCTACACTCCACAATGACACAAGAGAGGCTGGTCGGCCTTGCAACCATCTCAATAGAGCATAAGCTGGCCCCGACTGTGGACCTTCAGGAAGCAGTTCAAATCTTTGCAACCAAGAAGGCACAGGAAGCACCACTGTAATTATTCAAACAGATAAAAATTCCAGCGTTTACTATGAAGACAAGGAAAGTTACATTTGCTGTTCAGCCATTTGAAAGTTAAGTGTTACTTAACATTTTTGAACAAGGCATTTTAAGATGTTAGTTCTCCTTTATTGGGGTAGGTAGAAGAGCAGTACCATGAGAGGAGTAGAACAGGAAGAAGGCAGAATTGAGACCTTTCGAAATTTTGGCCCAAGCAAGGGGGTATGGGAGTGTCATTTGAGCTCCCCACCTCAGGTGCCAAAATGTAGTGGGCCGGCCCTGAACCTATAGTAAAGAACAGAATTATCAGACACATAGATGAACACAATTTGTTGGGGAAAAGTCAACATGTGTTTTTGTAAAGGCAAATCATGCCTCAATCTACTAGAATTTTTTGAGGAGGTCAACAAGCATGTAGACAAGAGTGATCCACTGAATATAGTGTACCTAGATTTTCAGAAAGCCTTTGACAAGGTCCCTCACCAAAGGCTTTTAAGCAAAGTAAGCTATTATGGGATAAGAGGGAAGGTTCTTTCATGGATCACGAACTGATTAAAAGACAGGAAACTAAGAATAGGAATAAATGGTCAGTTTTCAGAATGAAGAGAGGTAAATAGTGGTCCAAGGGTCTGTACTGGGACCAGTGCTGTTCAACATATTCATAAATGATCTGGAAAAAGGGGTAAACAGTCAGGTGGCAAAATTTGCAGACGATACAAAACTAGTTAAGTCCCAACCAGTCTGCGAAGAGTTACAAGGGGATCACACTAAACTCGGTGACTAGGCAACAAAATGGCAGATGAAATTCAATGTTGATACATGCAAAGTAATGCACATTGGGAAAACATAATCCAAACTATACATACAAAGTGATGGGGTCTAAATTAGCTGTTACCACTCAAAAAAAATCTTGGAGTCATTGTGGATAATTCTCTGTAAACATCCACTCAGTGTGCAATGGCAGTCAAAAAAGTGAACAGAATGTTGGAAATCATTAAGAAAGAGATAGATAATAAGACAGAAAATATCATATTGCCTCTACATAAATCCATGGTACGCCCACATCTTGAATACTGTGTTCAGATGGCTGCCCTATCTCAAAAAGATATATTGGAATTGGAAAAGGTACAGAAAAGGGCAACAAAAATGATTAGGACATTAGAGCAGCTTCTGTATGAGGAAAGATTAATAAGACTGGGACTTTTCAGCTTGGAAAAGAGGTGACTAAAGGGGGATATGATAGAGGTCTATAAAATCATGACTGGTGTATAGAAAGTAAATAAGGAAGTGTTATTTACTCCTTTTCATAACACAAGAACTAGGGGTCACCAAATGAAATTAATATGCAGCAGGTTTTAAACAAACAAAAGGAAGTATTTTTTCACACAACACACAGTCAACCTGTGGAACTCTTTACCAGAGGATGTTGAAGGCCAAGACTATAACAGGGTTAAAAAAAGAACTGGATAAATTCATGAAGGGTAGGTCCATCAATGGCTATTAACCAGGATGAGCAGGGATGGTGTCCCTAGCCTCTATTTGCCAGAAGTAGGGAATGGGTAACCAGGGATGGATCACTTGATCATTACCTGTTCTGTTCATTCCCTCTGAAGCACCTGACATTGTCCACTCTCAGAAGACATGATACTGGCCTAGATGGACAACTGATCTGACCTAGTATGGCCGTTGGCCGTTCTTAAGTGCTGAGAGTGTCCCTGGCTCTATCTGAGACACACAGCCCAGACAGCACATACTGTGTAAACACAACAGAGCCAGCAGACACGGCACACGCTGGGGAGCTCGGAGGAGACAATGGCTGTTTTTTTTTTAATGTACATTTATCATTATTATTGTTAAACTGATGGAAATGCCTGGTTCATTCCTTGTGGGCTTCTGGGGGAGCCGTGCGTCTGTAGCAAGGATTCAGAGCAAGAGAGGGCAGTGTCTCTGTGCAGCAGGCATGTTCCAAAATGGGGATTCTGAATCTAAATGCTGGGAGGCTCAGTTCATTAATGGCTGCAAAGCATGGTGAGAGCCTGGCGCAGAAGGCATTAAGGCTACGCACAATCGCTTTGGCAGTTCTGAAAAGACCAATGTTATTACAGAGGTGGCATTCAACAGTCACGCAGTTCACCCAGACCCAGCCCAGGCAAAGGGAATCAACTGGTAAATGTGCAAATGCATTTGTTGGCTTTTCTGATCACTAGCAGGGATGTAGATGGGGACGAGGGGCCAAGCTGATGGTGAGCAGGAGAGTTCTCTTGTGTCCCAGTGCGGTGGGAGGCTGTCTGCCATGTGTCTGGCCCATCAACGCATGAGAAAGGATGGTTTCTAGAGGGAGGAGGCAGTGGAATGGTGCCACAGGGGAAGGGGGAGAGGGATTGTCCCACTGTCCAGGGGTTCATGGCCCACAGCCCACCCTCCCCTGGAGCAGCCCCTCAGGAAATTCTGTTTCCACCCTCACCAGTGTTCACTGGCTGTTTTCATTTCTCTCTCCCATCTGATCCACAGGCTTTTTATACCTACGAAGATAGCTAACCACCCTGACCCAATACCCCATTTGGGGCAAGTGACCTGCACCCACACGCTGCAGGGGAAGGTGAGAAACTGCAGGTCAATACCAACCTAGCCTGGGGGAAAATTCCTTCCCAACTCCACATATGTGATCAGTTAGTGATACCAGTCAGCTCTGTGTTTTTAGGGAACCAGGGTGCAGTGTCTGGCCTGTCTGACTCGTGGGGGACACCCCCCCCCCCCCCCGCCGGTCTCTGCTTGAACCAAGACCGATCAGAGAATAGGCTTGCAGAGAGCAGTGAAGTGCATTGGGAGACACACTTAGACCCCTCCTGACAAGTGTGACAAGATTAAGACATCTCCATTTGCATACAGAAGGGAGAGCAGAGATAACTCCCCTAGCCTCATCTGCATGAAAGATGGGACAGGGACTAGCATACAGAATGAAGAACAGAGAACCGCACTGGGACCAGAAAAGCAGGAAAGCACTGCATCATGGGAATCTCTGCTCCAGATGTTAATGAACCTAGGCCTGCCCACACCCAGCTCAGCAGTTATCAGACCAATTCTAGTAATGAATCCTTGATTGTTATCCAAAACACTGAAGCAGCCTAGTTGCACTGTGAGCTCCCTGGAAGAAAACACCACCCCTAGCCAAGAGTGATCAGCTCCTATTGTCTAGCCTAAAGAAAACCCTTGAGTCATCAGTTTACCCATGCACAAATCTAGTGTTCTCTCTTGAACCATTGTTTTCTCTCTACAAAAACCCCTACGTATGTTCAGCTAAGTGCTCCGATGCTTAGATCCAAACTATGCCTCAGTTCCACTGGGACTCCATCTTCTCCTGACTGATCATGTTGGGGGCTCTGTCTGTCTCCAGCACTCAGGACCCTGAGCTACCATCATCACCCGAACCCCAACCAGTTCAAGCCTCATGGAGTGGGTGAGATCCCCCTCTTTCTCTCTGTTTTCCTTTCTACCTTAGGTATTAACCTTTAATAATTTATGTTATGTTGGTTTAGCCCTCCTTGTGTAGTTATCACTAGTATTCAAGAAATAACTTTTATGGCTAAGCTGGTCACTTCTCTCTCTCTTGCTAAACTTTACTCTTTTGTGGTTTTGCTTCCCCCATTTACTCTGCAGCAATGCTTCTTTTACCTAAGCTAAAGATCCCTGCAGTGCCCAAAATACTGTGGGGTTTGTTCATCAAGTAGGTTACTGCCAGTACAATTGTGATGTGAGAGTGGGGATAGGGACATGCTGAATCTGGGATGCATAAGGGTGGCAGCTTGAAAGTGCTGCTTGACCCAGTCCACTCAGACTTGTTGTGTGTGTGTTTTCATCTGGTTCTGGGGCTGGAGAAACCAAGCCCTAGAGAACCTAGGTCTTGCAGGATAGTTCCATTGGGAGGGGACTTGCATAAGGGAGAAGTAGAGCTCCATATGATAATACACATGACACAAGCAGTACATTGATAAAATTACAGAACTCCCCTCCTCCCCCAGAAGAGTAACCCAAATAAATGAGCATACACTGAAGTAACGGGCAGATCTGGTGACATTAGACCCTGAGCATATGAGCAAGAACCAGCTAGCCACGTACCTGAGAGAGAGAGAGAATGCTCAGTGCTACTGCAGAGCCCTGCCCCCAACCATCCAGTGTCCCATCTCCAGCCTTAGGCATCCCTGATGCTTCAGAGGAAGGAGATTAAAAAAACCCTCCAGAATACATTGAAGGTGGGCGGTGGGAATCCCTTCCTGATCCCTGCCAGTGGCTGGCTGAAATGCTGAAGCATGAGCTTCAGGAATATAGAACATAAGCTGGAAGTGAGTGCCAGGGCTGCTGAGTCTTGCTCTCCCCACCCAAAATCAAAACAACCCTATCATACAACTGCATGCATCAGTTTGTCCGGATCTTTCTCAAAGCTAAGTTATTGCCCCACAACTCCTGTTGGGAGGCTGCTCCAGAACCTTGCCCCTCTGGTGGTTAGAAACCTAATTTCCAGCCTGAATTTGTTCATGGCTAGTCTATATCCATTTGTTTTTGTGCCAACACTGTCCTTTAGCTTAAATAGGAATTCACCCTGGTATTTACCCCCTAGTGTATTTATAGAGAGCACCGTATGTATCCCCTCTCAGCCTTCTGTTTGCTAGACTAAACAAGCCAAGTTCTTCTAGTCTCCTCTCATAAGATAGGCCCTCCATTCACCTGACCTGCCTAGTAGCTCCCTCTGCACTGGTTCCAGTTTAAGTTAATCTTTCTTGCACATGGGTGACCAGAATTGCACACAGCGTTCCAAAAGAGGTCTTACCAGTGCCTTGTACAATGGCATTACTACATCTCTATCTCTACTGGAAATGCCTTGCCTGATACACCCTAGGATTGTGTTTGCCTTTTTCCCCAGTCAAATCACATCAGTGGCTTGGAGTCATCTTGTGATCGACACACACATCCAAGTCTCTCTCCTCCTCTGTTGCTTTCAACTGAGGACCCCTCCAGCTTGCAGCAGAAATTCTTGTTACTAGACTCTAAGTGCCTGACCTTGACTTTGTTCTACTGAATGTCATCTCATTTCTGTCACTCCCGTCTGCACAGCCATCCACGTCTTCCTGTGTCGTGTTCCAATCCTCTTCTGTACCGATGAGACCTTCCAACTTTGTGTCACCAAGAAATTTCATGAGCACAGTCCCACTGTTTGTAGGAAGGTCATTAATAATAATATTGAATAAGATGGGTCCAAAGTCTGAGGAACTCCACTAGTTACCTCCCTTCCAGTCTGATAATTCACTTTTCAGCACAACCCATTGCCTTCTTCCCTTTAGCCAATTCTTTATCCACCTTACCATAGGCGCTGACTTTCTAATGTATCGGGGGTGCTGGACCCCTGCTCTGCCCCAGGCCCTGCTCCCACTCCACCCCTTTCCCCAAGGCCCCAGCCCACCTCTTCCCAACCCTGCCCTTCCCACTCTTACCCTGGCCCTTCCAACCTCATTCTGCCCCCTCCCCTGAGTGTGCCCCACCCTCTCTCCTCCCCCACCCCTCAGCACCTCGTGGAACAGCCGAATGCAGCAGCTGGGAAGGGGGAGGAGCTGATCAGTGGGGCTGCCGGCGGGTGAGAGGTGCTGGGGGGAAAAGAGGGAAGAGCCGATTTGGGGGGCTACTGGTGACCATTTTTTTCCATATGGGTGCTCCAGCTCCGGAGCACCCTCAGCGTCAGCACCTATGCACCTTACAATGCTTATACTGATCACCATCTTCTCTAATGTAACTAATACTTGCCCATGTGGCACTGTATCAAATGTTTTGCTAAAGTCCAAGTAAGTTAGATCTACTGCACCTCCCTTATCTTAAAAAAAAAAAAAAAGAAGGAAATCAGGTTAATCTGGCATGATCAGTCTTTGGGAAACCAATGCTGCATTGCATCCTCTTTACCTCTATTCATTTAATTATTCTTTCCTTCCTTTTGTTCTAAAACCTTGCGTACTACTGAGGTCAGACTAGCAGGTCTGTAATTGCTTGGATCACTTTCCCCCACCCCCTTTCTTAAATATAAATACATCATTAGCTATTCTCCACTCATATGGTACTACCCCCGAATGGAGTGCTCATTAAGTAGCAAAGATTTTTAATAAATCAATCTCATGTGCCTATTCTTTCAATATTCTGGGGTGGAAGTTATCCAGTCCCCCTGATTTGAGCACATTAAGCACTTTAAGTTTTAATTCCACCGCATATTTGGTCATTTCCATTTCTAGATGCTCATTCCCTATCAGCTACACTGCCTTCATGTACATTTTCTATATTATCACCCGTAACTGAAAACCAAGGCAAACTATTCATTTAGTTTTGGGGCCATACCTAGATTATCTTTAATCTCCCTCCCATCCACTGCATAGCAGCCCAACCTCATCCTTCCTTACTCTTTTTATTATATAACTTAAAATAAATAATAAGAGGTTTTTTATTTCCTTGGCAAGAGCTAACTCAGCTTGACTTTTAACAAATCTCACTTTATTTGTACATTTTATAACCATCACAATGTAGGGTTTTTTGCTGATCACCCCCTTTTCCAACTCTCTGTAGGCTCTCTGCTTACTCCTAATAATCTTTTTGAGGTGGTTATTCATCTTGCTAGGTCTGGAACCTTTCCCTACAAGTTCCCCCCCTCCATTACTTGGGGTGCAAATTTCAGATAGATTGTACAGTTGATTTGAAGAAATCCCAAGCCTCCTCCACATTTAAGTCCTTGAGCTTTTCAGTCCAGCTGATTTTTGTAACTAATTCCCTTAATTTCCCGAAGTCTTCCCTTTTGAAATAAAAAACATAGTTGATGACCTGGTTTTGATTATCTTTCTATTTAATTTAATCTGAATCAATTCATGTAAGCAAGTATTGTAAGCAAGACGAGAAGTAATTCTTCCCCTCTACTCCATGCTGATTAGGCCTCAGCTGGAGTATTGTGTCCAGTTCTGGGTGCTACATTTCAGGAAAGATGTGGACAAATTGGAGAAAGTCCAGAGAAGAGCAACAAAAATGATTAAAGGTCTAGAAAACATGACCTATGAAGGAAGATTGAAAAAATTGGGTTTGTTTAGTCTGGAGAAGAGAAGACTGAGAGGGGACATGATAATAGGTTTCAAGTACATAATAGGTTGTTACAAGAAGGAGGGAGAAAAATTGTACTTCTTAACCTCTGAGGATAAAGACAAGAAGCAATAGTCTTAAATCGCAGCAAGGGCAGTTTAGGTTGGACATTAGGAAAAACTTCCTAACTGTCAGAGTGGTTAAGCACTGGAATAAATTGCCTAGGGAGGTTTTGGAATCTCCATCATTGGTGATTTTTAAGAGCAGGTTGGACAAACACCTGTCAGGGATTGTCTAGATAATACTTAGTCCTGCCTTGAGTGCTGGGGACTGGACTAGATGACCTCTCGAGGTCCCTTCAAGTTCTATGATCACGCGATCCAAGGTAATTTCCTACGATCAACTCTTCTGTGATGTCCTCACTACTTAGGAAAACCAAGTCTAAAATTGCATCACCTCTTGTTGGTTCAGTGATGATTTGATGAAGAAAACTTATTTATCACTGCCAGAAATAAGTGGACCCTACCAGTACTGGTAGCATTTATTCTCCAATCTATAGCCAGGAAGTTAAAGTATCCCATTATGACACAGTTCCACAAAGTGTTTCTCTCTCTAACAATATTAAAGAGATTACTGCCCATAACAGGGCTGCTAAAATCATCCTAACAGAACCTCTTTTACAACCCTTCCCCAAAGTGATTTTGACCCACCTATGCTTCAGTACCTGTATTCCAGCCATGAGTGCTATTCCACCAGTTTTGTACTCCCTATAATGGCTGGTTTAACTTCCCACACCAGTAGCTCCAGTTCCTCCATTTCATAGCCCAGACTCCTTGCATTAGTGTACAAGCATTTCATCTTTTTTTTCCTTGGACCTTATCCAGTTTTCTAGCTTGTGGTGTTCCATTATCCCTTACTATAGCTTCCTTTAGGTGCTTTCCTGCTCCTGATTATTGAAGCCAAGCAATACAGCTGCCTTTGGGTGCAAACAAATGAGTTTCCCACCAGTCTCTTTCCCCTGGGGGTTCCTTCCTGCAAGACAAGCTCTCATTATTATTACTGAACTTGTGAGGCTGCCCTGCTGTCCCAAGGACGTTGTGAGGCAGGTCACAAGTTCCTCAGAGCTAGGTGCATTACAGCACTAGCTGCTCATGATAGCAGCTTTGTGGTTAATCACTGTATTTTCTTTGCAGCTTCTGGCTAAGGTGAAGGTCTGGGGAGTAGAGGCTGTGGGGTCTGTTCCTGGCTCTGCTACAGACTCACTGAATGACTAAGAGCAATACAGCCACTTTTTAAAGGTGGCTACTGATTTGGGGTACCGTGCTTTTTAGGTATTCAACTCAGTCCCTTGGGGTTGAGGTGCTAAGCCCCCAAATCCCAGTGACTCCAGTAGGAGTCTCAGTCCCTCTGCAAATTAGACCCAGCAAGACTCAGTTTGGGAAGCCAAACACCGCGGTACCCAATCACAGCGGTCATTTTTGTGATGGGGGTCTTCACTTCGTCCTGCCTCAGCTCCCATTTGCACACAGGGCTGAGTCTTCCCTAGGGGTTGTGAGGCTCCGTTCATGCACCTTGATACCACATGAGGACAGCCAGGAGCAAAAGGGCTGGAGAAGTGCGAAGTGCCAGTACTGAGCAGCGTCTCTATGGAAACAAGCTGGTACATCACAATCCATGCCAAAGGGAACAGCACGAAGCAGACTCAGGGAGAGGGACTGCACGGCACAACTCCGGTGGGGAAACAGCCAACTCTGCCTCGGGACACAGGGACAGGTCTGCAGCTCCCCCCGCCCCACTGCATGGGACCCCAGTGACACTCATACAGTCCCCACCCTTGACACACATGCAACGCCGCTCCCCTCCCCATGTCATCAGTGACATGCATGCAGCGTAGCTCCTCCTCCCACCCTCAGTGACATGCAAGCAGCCCCCCAAGCCGTCAGTGACATGCACAGTGCTGCTCCCCTCCCGCCCCCCACTTCCTCCCGTCTCTCAGTGACATTGACGGGGTTGGGTTCACTTTGAGAGTGGCGAGGATACTCCCTAGAGGATTCCTGTCCCTTTGTTTATTTCCCCTCCATCTCAGCAACCTTCCTTTGGCAAAGAGAACCAAACCCTGCCCTTCTCTCTGCTGCCTGCCTCCACCACCTCTCCCCTTGGCAGTGCCCACTGGGTGCTGCAGGCAGAGATTCCCAGGTACAGTTTAGACAAAGTAAAACAATTTTGACTGGGCAAAGGTCAACAATCTTGCCTGAGCCAGGCAGAGCGTGGAGGGAACCACAGTACGAATCTCCAGCCTCACTCACTCCTGCCAGCCCCTGAACCTCCGGACCCCTTAATGCTGCCAGTTCGTTTGCTGACTCATTTTAGCAGAGGCTTAAGATAATCCGCCACCGTAGGCATAACTGCAGCATGCGCCTCTCCCTGGCCCACCTACAAACACACCCCACACCCTGGAGTGCACCAGACCGCAACGCCACCCAGTCCAACTCCCTTGTGGCAGATACGCTGAGTGGAAAGAAAGCCAGTTCAAATAATGATACATAAAACAGTGCTCCTAACAGGAGATTGTATTGGTCAGAAGTGGTCAAATGGATATTTTCATTCACTGGGTCTGCTGGAACAGATGTTGCTGAATCACTCATTTGAATGGCTTCAATCCATCCCATTTAAGAACCCAATATTACATAGATGATTATCAATGTTTTCTTGCAGTGCTTAGCTTATTTTAACCAACTTACAAACCATTACAAACTCTAGGGGGCAGCGGGCAGCGCCCGGCCGGCAGCCGGGCAGGGGGCGCATCCTGGGGATTGGGCTCCGGTGGAGCTTGCCCTGCCTGCGTGCTGCGGTCCACCGAGGGGACCTGAGCGGCGGACCTGCCTGCATGCGGTCCGTGCTGCGTCGGTCCCCCGGCTCGCCCCGGCTCGCTCCCCGGGCGCATGCGCGGCAGGTCCCCGCTCCCCCCCGCCGCCCGCCTGGCTGCCGGCGGCCGCGCTCCGAGCCAAATGCCGCCGCCCCCCCCTCCCAGGGAGCCGGCGGAAGAGGGGACCCGGGACCGGGGGGGGGGGGCGGGCGCGCGCGCGCAAGCTTGGGGGGCAGCTACTTTGTAGAGCCGCCCCTGATTACAAAATATGTACTCCACACACAGCAAAATTGGCACAGACACTAACAGATACATAGTCGGAATCTGTCTAGCTCACTTGTGGGTTAACGTTGATAAAACAGGTATTAGAATTCTCAGGGTACGTCTAGACTACCCGCTGTATCGATGGGTAGCGATCGATTTCTCGGGGATCGATATATCTCATCTAGGCGCGATATATCGATCCCCGAACGTGCTCCCGTCGACTCCGGAACTCCACCAGCATGAACGGCGGTAGCGGAGTCGACAGGGGGACCCGCGGACGTCAATCCCGCTCCGTGAGGACGAGAGGTAAATCGATCTAAGATACTTCGACTTCAGCTACGCTATTCACGTAGCTGAAGTTGCGTATCTTAGATCGATCCCCCTCCTAGTGTAGACCAGCTCTAAGTGTTCAGACTCTATCGAATGCTTCGGAGTTGCTGCATGAACTGATCTCACTTATAACATCTGTATTCCAAATTGTACTGTAAGATCTGAACAGGTGTATTGTGAGCCTCTGACTGTACGAATCACCATGCAGGAGAGGGACATTAATTAGTGTGACAAGCTGCTTCTCTACAGACGTTGTTCTGCCCCTGCCTCGAAAGAGGGGACCTGCTGATACCAGATGGGTGAGGGTTGGATCTTACAACTGGAAACTGGCTACATCAGGATTGCGAAACTGTCAGCAAAAGTACTAAAGACCCTTACTGTTGTTCTGCTCTCCTCCCAGTGAGGATGAGTCATGAAAGTGGATCCTCCCATCAGTGGAGTTCGCAACTCAGAGCACAGGAGTGGGATAAAAACCTCAAAGGATCTTTATGCTGCTCGGGGGAGGGTGAGAGGGGACAAGGTGTTCTAGGCATAAGCAAGAGATCCCCAGCTGGTTAGCCTGGGTTAGCCCTAAAGGTCAAATAGAGTTTGCTGAGTATAGAAGCCTGTTACCTTTTGAAACCTAATACTGCAACTTATTTGTGTGTCTATTTGCTTTAACCTTGTAAATATCTCTAATTTCCTTTTCCTATTTAATACATTTTCCTATAGTTTATTATAGGACTGGCTACAAGTGATGTCCTTGGTGTGAGACCTAAGGCGCAACTGACCTGGGGTAAGTGACTGGTTCTTTGGAACTAGGAGCAACCTGAATAGTGCTTTGATTCTTGGCATAAGGGGCCATCTACAACAGAGATATGTATCAGAGAGGTAGCTGTGTTAGTCTGGTTCTGTAAAAGCAGCAAAGAATCCTGTGGCATCTTATAGACTAACAGACGTTTTGCAGCATGAGCTTTCGTGGGTGAATACCCACTTCGTCGGATGGCTTTCGAGTGCCAGTAATACATTTTAACGTTTTTAGAAGGTCTCTTTCTATAAGTCTATAATATAGAACTAAACTATTGTTGTACGTAAAGTAAATAAGGTTTTTAAAATGTTTAAGAAGCTTCATTTAAAATTAAATTAAACTGCAGAGCCCCCCAGGCCGGTGGCCAGGACCTGGGCAGTGAGAGCGCCACTGAAAATCAGCTCGCGTGCCGCCTTTGGCACACGTGTCATAGGTTGCCGACCCCTGATTTAGGTTTACTTGGTCCTGCCTCAGTGCAGGGAGCTGGACTTGATGACCCCCAAAGGTCCCTTCCAACCCTGTCTTGCTGAGATCCTATGACTGAGCAAGGAAAACGAAATAAAATCGTAGCAGATTCAACATGCAGAGGCCAATTGGTTCATGTCACTTCCAAAACGGGGGCAGTACATAGTCTACATGAGACAGTTCTGTTGCTATTCTTACATGTGGAAAGTTCAAACATCCCTTTAATAATTTACTGTCTTTATTTTTATCTTCCTGACAGGTTTACAACTTCCATTTTCTTAAAAGGGTTTGTCTACTTTGTCTCCATAGCAATAAACTTCCATCTTATTATTTCATTATTTACTGTCTAGAGCACTGACCACGTGGGACTGCTTTGCAGACAAATAGGAGGTCCCTGATCTGAAAAGCTTATCCACAGACCCACGGCCCTACTGGTACATCGGACGTCCACTGCTGATTTCAGTGGGAGTTTGGGATGTGTCAGAGAAACATGTTCAGGCAACTGATCCAGAGCGTTGAAGACAAACCATAATCTCTTGCCAAGTTTGCACCACCCTGAGCCAACAACAGAAATTATTAGTTTCTCCATAACACCACAATGTAAATTCTGTCATTGCCTGTGTAGTGTGACGGGGCTCCACTCACCATGCTGGCAACTCCTGTTGGCCATCTTGGGGATTAGCTCCGCAGTGGGTACACCCACTCCCAGTGGTGCCTCGCCCACCATCACTTAGGGCAGGTCCATACTCACCGCGCGGGTCGACGCGGTGAGTTTGACTTCACGGAGTTCGAACTATCGCGTCTGATCTATACCTCTGAACTCCGGAAGCGCCGCGGTCGACTCCGGTACTCCACCACTGCAAACGGCGGTGGTGGAGTCGACGGGGGAGCTGCGGAGTTCGACCCCGCTGCGTCTGGACGGGTGAGTAGTTCGAATTAGGGTACTTCGAATTCAGCTACGCTATTCCCATAGCTGAATTTGCGTACCCTAATTCGAACCCCCTTTTTAGTGTGGACCAGGCCTTATGCTCCCGGACCACATCACTCCAAAGAACGTGGCATTCTCTTTGTGACACGGCCCTCTGTCCGTGCCATAATCTGCACTCCCCCCTTCCAGAGGCCAGTGCTGCAGTCCAACTGTCCAGCCACTTCCTCAGTGGCAACTGCAGCCAATTGTTCAGCCACTTCCCCAGCACCCTCTTTGCCCTTCCTTCAGCCTGCAAATCCCAGCAGCCAGCCAGGAGCTCTTCTCTATCACCCCTAGTCCCTGCTAGCAGCAGTGCTCTGTCCAGGATGCTAACTTCCTTCTGCCTGCCAGGCATCCAGTCCTCCCTCCTTGAGCTCCAGGGTATAACTGACTCTGTTCTGCCTTATATTGGGCTGCTGGGCCCTGATTGGCTGTTCCTTGCAGTCCCTTTCCTATTGGCTGCTTCCTGAGCAGCCTCCCTATTAACCCCTTGCATGCCAGTCACAGTCAGTCAGTCACTAATCTACCTCATCCAGTTCCTGTCAGGATGATGCAAATATTAATAGAGACAGGGGAACCATAGCAAGCAATGCATGAATTAAAGATAATAATGCATACTAGCTTTGCTGTATGCTCCCTACCCACATAGTATCACAGCAGCTACCCGCACATTGCATTGAAATAATATCTTTTATCCATGATTCTCACTGTGATTGACAAGGGCAGGGAGGTATTATTGTCACCATTTTACAGCTAGGGAAACTGAGGCAGAGATCAGTTAAGGCTGAAATATTCAAAAGTGTCCACACAGCAGGGGTGCCTTCTTTTCTGGAAACAGCTCAGGCCTGCTCTTGAAAGGCACTGAGTACGGGCAGCTCCCATGGATGTCAATTAACATGATGAGTGTTCAGCCCTTCTAAGAGTCCGACAAGAGGTGATCCAGGCCAAATTGAGGCCCCCCCGCTCTGAAATTAGTGGCCATTTGGGACATATTTGCCTGAACGGCTTGCTCAAGGTCACACAGTGAGTCAAGTGGGAGAACAGAACTCGATTGACCCAACTACTGAACCAGCCACTAAGCCATAATGTACCTCACTTACTCAAATACCTTCAAGAGTGCCTTGGTTTTCACTTTTACTATACAATATCTTCCCAGAACCACTCCCCACTGCCCCACCAGCCTGACCCTCCCAGAGCCCCTGCCTCCCTACCCCACCAGCTTGACCTTCCTGGAGGCCCTGCCTCCTCCTGCCTCCACCAGCTGGGCCCTCCAAGAGCCCCTGCCTCCCCTAGTTGAACCTCTTGGATCCCCCCGCTTCCCCAGCCTCCCCCATCTTCACCATACTGACCCTCCTGGAGCCCTCAAAGGAGCCCCTCCCAGCAGCCTGATCCTCCCAGAGCCCTTGCCTACCCACCCCACCAGCCCGACCCTCCCAGAGCCCCTGCCTCCCCTCCACCAGACTGACCTTCCCAGAGCCCTCAAGGGAGCCCCTCCCAGCAGCCTGACCCTCCCAGAGCCCCTGCCTTGTCCACCAGCCAACACCCCCTAGAGCCCCTGCCTCCCCCTGCACCAGCCTGACCTTTCTGAGCCCTTGATGGAGCCCCAGCCTGATCCTCTCGGAGTCCCTGTCTCCCTCCCTCCTTGCCGGCAAGCCCAAGACCTTGGGTGATAGGTCTGTCCTGCTGCCCAGACCCAGCGGGTGCCTAGCACCAAGAGGGCTCCAGGAAGAGGTGCTGCCCAACATGCTGCAGGTGACACAAGGCAGACTGGGACCCACAGCCTGGCCGGCACCAGAGTCCCACTCTGAATCATGCATCATGCCAGCCAGGCCACAGCGACACTCTCCCTCCCAGCCATAAACAGAATCTTCCTACTTCACCAAAATCAATAGGGTTCTCCCCACTGGTACCTAGAACAGTCCCTGAAATTTTGGAAGTGACTGGACGCTGTCTTCTGAAGTTATCACATTACAAGCAGAGACGTGCCAGCTAAGCTGAGTGTTAGGTCTTACTTCACTTGACCAATCACCCCTGTTTTACACCTAGAGAAATCAAGGCACACCGAGAAGTAACTTACCCATGAGTCACTCATGGAGCTGAAGCTAGGACCCAGGAATCCACTTTTGGCTCTAGCCATTAGCCCTGACTAGCAAAGTGAGGTGGGCCCTTAGGGAACCAGATACCACTGGTGCCATGAATCTCCATTGGACAAGTTACCAGTGACAAAGTGGGGGAAAGAGTGAACGAATAAGGTGACAGGGTGTTTGGTGCCAGGTCCTGAGCTAGTGATGCAGTCATTCCCCCCCAGAGCATCGGGGCATAGACGCCGACTCCAGGGGTGCTTCAGGGCTGGAGCACCCACAGGGGAAAATTGGTGGGTGAAGCTCTCCGCCCCAGCTCACCTCACCTCCGCCTCCTCCCCTAAGCATGGTGCATCCCCGATTCTCCTCCCAGCACGTGCCCTGCTGTTTCACGGCATAACAAGCTGTGGGAGGTGTGGGGGGGAGTAGCAGGAATGTGGTGCACTCAGGGGAGGAGGCAGGGAAGAGGCAGGGCTGGGGCAGGGATTTGGGGAAGGAACCCAATGGGACAGAGTCAGGGCAAGGCCTGGGGCGGGAAGGGGTCCAGCACCCCCCAGCACGAGGAGAAGCTGGCGCCTATGCATTGGGGTAGGCAGGCTGTGGTGGATTATGGGACAGCACCCCAGAGTCCCAGTTGAAAATGTGCACTTTGGTGTTGGGCTGGCTGGCTGGCCCATCTCTTTCCCCATGACAGTGACTAGTTTATCTAAACCCTTCCATGACACAAACTTTTCTCTCTGTGGCAATCTGACAGGCTGTGGGCCAAAGTCTAAGCCAAAGTCCATTGAAGTCATTGGGGGCCTCCCAGGCAGCAGAAGGAAGGGCTTCATTGCATTGAAGAGAAAGACCCAGTCAAGGCATTTCCATCATTCTAACAGGGCGATCCCACCTTCCTCCATTTCTAACCACTGCCAAGGAGCCAGGTGCTGAGGAAAACAAACCATTGTGCTTGGTTTTGAGATGCATGGACTGCAGTGATGCTGATGCACTAAAGCATTCAGGTCGGATCCCCATTAACATTTCCAGCACCTCTGAAGCTGGGATTGAGCCACTGCTGCTCATTCATGCCTCAGTGCACCTGCCAGTCTCATAATGGCAACAGCTGCTCTAAGAGAACCACAGCACTCTAGCGGAGTCCCTACACCAGCCCTGGGAGAGCTGCTCCACCTAACGCAACCTTCCACTCCCTACTGGCAAGGGGAGACTCACCCACCCAACAACTAAACAGCTCCTTCTCCAACCAACCGCCCAGCCCACCTCCAGACAGGACCCCCCCTCCACCCAGACAAGCACTCCACAGGCAGAGGCTGCAGGATGGCTCACATTGTGAGGAGGCGCTTCCGTGAGACACTGGGAAAGGAAACCCATGGGAGACTGAGAGGGATGAAGGTGAAGGATTGATGGGTCGGAGGGAAGAATAGGGAACCGAGCGGGGGGAAGGCAGAGTGTATCACTATCAGTGTCATTGATACAATTATGGTTGCACAGTGAGTAACTGCAACTTCCCCAGTGCAGCACCTGATGGGGAACACCCACCCGCTCCGCCCAAATGCCCTGCTGGAGGCTTTGCTTCCTCTGCACAGCATGCCAGAGCTATGTACAAACATGGGCAGACAAATGAGGTACTGATAGCTTGTGCTTGTTGGTGGTAGCCAGCAGGGCCGCCCAGAGGGGGGGGGCAAGAGGGGCAATTTGCCCCAGGCCCCAAGCCCCACAGGGGCCCCCACCAGAGTTTTTCGGGGCCCCTGGAGCGGGGTCCTTCACTCGCTCTGGGGGGCCCGGAAAACTCTTGCGGGGCCAGGCGCAGGAGCTTCTTCTGCTCCCGGTCTTTGGCGGCAGGGGGTCCTTCCGCTCCCGGGCGGAAGGACCCCCCGCTGGCGAATTACCGCCGAAGACGGAGCGGGACCCGCCGCCGAAGTTCAGCTCGGTCTTCGGCGGTAATTCGGCGGCGGGGGGGCCCTTCCGTTCTGGGACCCGCCGCCGAAGTGCCCCGCAGACCCGCGGTGGGGGCCCCCCCGCCGCAGAATTACTGCCGAAGACCGGGCTGCACTTCAGCGGCGGGTCCCGCTTCGGCGGTAATTTGGCAGCGGGGCGGGCCCCGCCGCGGGTCTTCAGGGCACTTCGGCGGCGGGTCCCGGAACGAAAGGGCCCCCCGCCGCCGAAGACCCCGGGCCCCCGGAATCCTCTGGGCGGCCCTGGTAGCCAGAGTCACAGTGCTGGGTCCCCCTCACCTGACTTTCATACTGCTGAAAGATGCCAGAGTGAGATGCTGACTATCACCAAGACTGGCACATTGGCTGATTACCACCAAGACTACTCCCCCATGGCACACCTCAGTGCTGGGTGGGAAGGGCAAGCTGCAGCTGGGGGGCGGGGGGGCCTCCAGTGGCTTCTTTGGCCTTTCTGCTGAGTGTGCCAGGGAAGGGGCCAGTTAAGGTAGTGTTCTGCAGTGTGGTCCCCTAGCCACAAGGAACAGAATGGAGGCAATCAATTCAGTTCACCTGGGCCCCCAAAGTGAGGTGCAGATGTCCCTGATGCAGTCAACACTATCTGGGCTGGATTTGAACCAGTTACATGAGCACAAAACACTCTGTAGTACAACAGCCCTTGAGATATCCAGCCCTAGGTCACAGCTGTTTCATGCCATAAAAGCCTTCTTGGTGTATTTTGCAATGAGATGCGATGAAGAAAAATGCAGCGGGAAGGAGGCACTTCAAGCCACTGGCAACGTCTCCTCTGCCCCGCTAAAGAGTGACACTGAGATACACGCTTAGGAAGCCTGGCCCCACTGAAGCTAGTGGGAGTTTTACTGTTGATGTCAATGGGGCCAGGCTTTCACCCACAGTCTGCAGTTCCCTCCAAAGTGGAGTTTGTTGTCCTCTGCTCAGTGAAGAGTTATTTGCTTCCTCTCAAACACGGTCATGCTCCTGTATCAGATATATGGCCTGTCTACAGAGCATACTTTTGAGCAATATACACACCAGATGTGTTCATCTCTGCTAGGTATGGCTGAAGTTAACTTTTATTTTAAGCTGTCATACACCTAGTGGCTAAACAGTATAATACAATTTAGCATCCATTACATCTCCCCATTTAAGTTCTACATTCCTACCATCTATGCAATACATACTATCACACAGCCTTTGAAGTTCAGTACATATCAATGTTAATTGTCTCTGAATCATACTGGTTTTCTAATTACACAACCAAAACAACTTGGTTCACAACAAGTAACAACTTGGTCACCTGACTGTCCATTAGTCGCAACATCTGGCTGTGGTTAGTCTAGAATTCTTTATTATTATTCTCCTCATTGTTCTGCATCTAACATCTGTAAAGTTTGCTCTTTGGGTTGTTCTTCCTGAGGAACAAACTGTAGATGTCAACTGTTGAACTCTCCACTGTCGGTCTCAATCACATATGATCTGGGCACTGAATTCTTTGTCTTTATGACAGCTGGAGGTGTCCATCCTTTCTCTCCCTCCAAGTTGACATGAACTTGGTCACCAGGCTCCAGAGCTGGCAGTTTTCTAACTGAGTGACATCTGTTGTAAAACAAGTCTTCATACGCTCTTTTAGCCTTTTTATCCGATTTGGCTACTCTGTTTCTGGCCACTTTGGAGATGGAATTATGGTTCCAACTCTGGAAATGAATCTGAGTTGTCTTCCCATCAGGAGTCGTGCTGAATTATATCCAGTAGCTGCTATTGGTATTCTGTAACTCAGAAGAGCAAGGAATGAATCTTCTTGCTGTAGGATTTTCTTGATTGTCTGGATAGGTCTCTTAGCCTCTCCATTTGCTTGTGGGTAATGTGGGCTGCTAATAATGTGATCAAAATCATATTTCATTCAGAATGACAAATTCTGCTGCAGTAAATTGTGGTCCGTAGCCCATCATTAGTTTTTCTGGAATATTAAAGTGAGCAAAAGTGCACTTCAGTTTTTTGATAACACTGCAACATCTCTTTCAAATACATGATTGCTGTATACCTGGAAAAATAATCCACTACGAACAGGTAATGATGGCCTCAGAATTCACACTGTATTGTCTCTTTAAGTTGATTTGTAGTGGAGCTCCTTTCAGAAGTCCAAAAACATCAAATCCTCCGTTAAGTTCTTCTGCCTGTCTCACTAGGCCCATCATGGCTGCCACACTGCAAATGAGAAGTCTGTTGGTCTGTGGTCCTTTGATCACATGCACTCTGAATGCAAAGCTTTTGTCTTTGTAAGTTGTTTCTGTGGTGAACGGGCCCATATAGTTCTGGATACCTCCAGGGCTAGTCAGAGCTGTGTCAGGCGGCTTCAGCTCTGGGTGGGGTTTATGGTGATTGTAAGTCCCATCTGAGATGAATGCAACATTATCTCCTGAGTCAATTTTAAAGTCAGTCTTGCTATGAATGTTCAATTTCACTCTCCAGGCAGGTTCTGTGTTGTTACAAGTGATAGATCCCAGAAACAATGGTTCTTGATTGTCTGTGATACAAGTCAACTCCCTGACTGCTTTGGTGCAGCAATTAGCTGCAAAATGTCCATATTTTGTGCATTTATTACACTTTTTTCCTCTGGCTGGTCATGCATTATCTTTTGGGATGTGACTTTTTCCACACCATGTGCACATAAGCTGGAATTTGTCCCTCTTATGAGGTCTTATGATAATGATTTTTAACAGACATGCTAAACCTATTTACAGCTTTTAAGCTAGTGTCTTGGTTTCCAAGTTGCTCTTAGTTTTGCTGTCTCACCAGTTCAGACTGCTTTGCAATCTGAATAGCCATGTGTAGACTTAAATCTGTTTTTAATTGTAGCTGCTGTGAAAGGTATTTATCTGTCAGCCCAATAACCAGTCTGTCTCTGGTATTTTCATGTCCCAAGATCTCAGTTTTCAGCCCAGGCATGCAGAGCTCTTATAAAACATTCAATATTTTCCCCTGGTTCTTGAATTCCTGATGGAAACAGGCTCTTTCATAAGTCACATTTCTCTGAGGTATAAAGTTATACATCAAGAAAGATGATTATGAAAGGATTCTCTCTGTTTTCAGCAAAGTCAAAGGATTTAAAGATGTACTCTGCTTGCTTCCCCATAGCATACAATTAAAGAAGATACCTTTACATCTCCAGTTTCTTGGTGGACCTTATTTTGCTCTTTGAAATCTTGCAAAATACTGCTTCCAGTCTGTCCATTGTGAAGGTTTGTCAAAGCTGAAGTTCTCTGGGGGCACTGAAGAGCAACAAGTTGATGAGATCTTTCAACCCTTATCTCTTTTTCCTTCTGTCTGCAACCTTTGTTATTTTCCTGCTGTTTCTGTTCTCCTTTGGCACTGTTTACTTCTAACATCATGTCATGCTTCTGTATCGGATATAGACTGGCTACAGAGCTACTTCTGAGCAAGATACACACCAGATGTGTTCCTCATAAAATTCTTTAATGCACTGCCAGGAATTGCTGTTAGCTTAAATAAAGGTATTTTATACACAGTGGCTGAACAGTGTAATACAGTTTAGCATTCCATTACAGACACCAATATGAGAAAACACCCATGCTCTAAACACTATTGCTAGGGAGCAGAATAAAAGCAGAGCTCCCTCACCCATGGAACAGGAATATCTCGTGCAAGGAGGTTACACTTCAGAAATTGAGTCCTACAAGATTGGAGTTTATTCTTGTAATTTAATATAATTTTAGCTTAGCTACCCAAATGTCATACATGTGCTTGCCTGAATATTACCACCCTGGAGTCAGGGCATCGGAGCTTCTTGAAAGCAAGGTCAGCCTGGAGGTCAAATAGAAGACCTTGTGACAAAACTACAGGAAATTATCTTTCCAGTGGCAGACAGCCAGATCTGCTGCTCTCAATAGTTCAGAGGAGTTCAACTCCAGTCATTCATTCAGAGCACTTACTTACAAGACACTACTAAAGCAGAGCCAGTCAGAAAATGGGATTCCTCCTACCCCCACAGAATATTTCATTGAAAATGGAAAAAGTATATTTTTGTTGAAACATTCAGCACAGAATATTGAGTTTTCATTGAGCCAAAAACTGAAAAAATTGGGGTTTTCAGACAAGGGGGAAAAAAATCAAAGTTTCAAGGGATGCAGACACTTTCTAAGAAAGTTTTCATTCAGTCTAGAACCCAATTTTCCATCAAAACTTTTTTTGATGGAAAAATTTCAACCAGTCCTACTGCTAAGGTACCTCCCAAAGACTTATTCGGCACTTTATAAAATCCACATAGAAAGATGCAGTTAGCCACTAATGAAATGCAGCCATCTCTGCAGTGAAAAACTGGGAACTACGTTCCAGACTAATAGGATATTACAAACATCACA
This sequence comes from Mauremys reevesii, assembly GCF_016161935.1. Taxonomy (NCBI): domain Eukaryota; kingdom Metazoa; phylum Chordata; order Testudines; family Geoemydidae; genus Mauremys; species Mauremys reevesii. The sequence goes on along the minus strand of NC_052632.1, from coordinate 52,323,571 downwards.
CACTTTGCACCTTAGCGAAAGTTCTTCCTGTGGTTAAATATATGGCTGGAGTGGATGACAGGGATGCATCAACTGGATTGTCATATGGAAAATCTGGCTCCCAATCCAGCCAAGATACAATGTTATGTGAATTGGACCTGGAGGTACCAGACAACACAAAATGACCATCCAACTTAGCACTTGGCAAACTGTACTTGGTAGAAAAAGGGGGCTGCAAGTCAAAGGTGAGATGCATTGGCAGAACTGTGGGAGCTCGTGACTGATATAGGAGGGGGAGCTGCTGATCAGGCCTGAAATGCACTGGCAGAGAATGGAGTAGGACAGTGGTACAATGATGCACAGGGCAGACCGGGTATGGGCCAGAGTTGTGGGAGGTTCCATCTCAATGAATATGCTCCCATGGTGACTAAAGCAGGCAGTTACAAACACAGATCCATTCTGGAAGGAAAGACCAGGTGGAAGGTGTTGAGCCAGTGTGAACTTTATCTCATGCTGAGCAGAGAAGGGGGGAAAATAGAACAAAACAAAAATTCCTATGGCCATGTCTTCACTGGACACGCTGCAGCTGCACTACTGTACGCTTCAGTGTAGACACTCACTACAGCGAGGCAAGGGTTAATCCACAAGTGCTGGGAGCTAGATTGATGGAAAAATTCTAGTGCGGTGTACTCCAAGGGTTACGTCAGTTTAACAATGTCACTCAAGGGTGCGGATTTTTCATATCCCTGAGCAAGGTAGCTGCGTCGATCCAGCTTTTCAGTGTAGACCTGGCCTCAGGCACATTTGCCTCTCTGTTTTCAGCACCACTTTGGGGAGGGATGACAGCTCCCTTCTCTTGGGCCTCTAAGATGAATGTAGGAAAGCACATGAAAAATCAGAGTCCATTCTTATTAAACTCTGCCCTCCACGAGCCATGACAGCAGGGCAGTGACTACAGGGATGCAGCAAGCCTCAGGAGAGGTACTATCTGCCTCCTGCTGCTGCTGCACTGCTCCTTTCTAGCTAATCCATCTTTATAGCGTAACATCTGCAAAGATCCTATCACCACAGTATCCTGGTGCTGTACCGTCAGGTTCTAAGCCCTTTCTGCCCACTCCTTTACGGAGGTGAGCCATGATGCACAAGGCTGAAGGCAGAGAGAGCAAAGCTTCGAGGGCTGAAGGGGTCCAAGCTAAGGTCTCATCAGATGCACTGGGAATTGGCAGATTCCAACTTAAATAAACCATCCGTTCCTCTGATCTGTCAGTGGCAGTGACGCCCTGCACAGTGATCAGAATGACAAACTCCCTCTCCAGAGCCAGAGCTCTACAAAAGGCCCTAGGGGAGCACAGAGGAATGTTTAGGGGTGGGGAGCTTGGCAGGGCCTGGGCCAGTCCCCACAGAGGGGTGGGGAGGGAGTGCCACCCAGCTCGGCTCCACCCATAGGCTCCACCCATAGGCCAGCTCTGCCTCTAGCCCCAGCTCCACCTCAGCCTTGGCTGTGCAGTAATTGAGGGAGCCACAGATTCCATTACTGGTAAGGGGCAGGTGTGACAGCAGAAATTTGGGCACCACAGTCCTGGAGTAACTGCCGGAGCAGAGAGAGCTCAGGGATTTGGAGTCAGACATACCAAGAATTCATGGAAAGCGTTCACTGTCTGCATGAGATTGGACGGGGAGGGAGCTCCCTCGGACTGGAATCCTGGAGCCTGTGCCGGGGTCAGATGGAGAGCGGCTCCTTTGGGCTGGGAGCAATCGTCTGCACTAGTACCCATTGGGAGAGGGGTCTCCCAGTCTGCAAACATGGCTTGAATTTGAGGAGGAGCATATGCGGTCTCAGGGCTTTCCTGAACTCTCTGCTGTCCAGGTTCCAGTTCGGAGGCGGATCAGGTGCTCAGGAGCATTCCTTCCCATCGGAATTTGCGATGCTGTCTCCAGTTAATACAAGTGTCAAGCTTAAGCCCTTTTGACTGATGGTGCCACGTGACGCAGCTGGGAGCTGCCCTCCAGTCAGCCAAGCCCCAATGTCCCATTCATCGTGCTCAAGGGGGGCTGCAGCTGGCCCCGACACACCCATGGGCTCCAGCAGCAAGTAAGGGCTTAAAATAAGGGGTGTAGAAGCAGAAAGCCCATGTGCGTGTCCCACTGCTGTCGTTTCCTGCCCTGCCGCAGGGAAGGGCCTGTCCAGGTGGCCAGCGGACTGGAAGGTGTGAATGATTTAAGGCTGGGCCCATCTCCCCAAAATAGCTCTTCATGCAGGCGTGAGGTTTGGGCGGTAAAAGCTCCATTTCGTGGCCTGGCACCCTCCCCCCCATGGATCCCAGCTGGCAGCTCCAGTTTCCGAATGGAGCCAGGAAACTCGGTGGCTAGGGCAAGTTCAGCACTTCAGACCCAGCCGCCCACCCTGCTGCTGAGGCCGTCGCTGGGGCTCTCCTCAAGCAGGGGCTTTCCCTGACTGACAAGCAAACCTGTTCTCCTCTACGGGGTCAGTGGGGTGTCCTACATGTCCAGAGCTGAGCCTGGGGGCAAAACCCCTGCACAAGGGGCCGTGCCACAGCTGGGGTAGTGAGCACAGACGGCCCAGCTCCCCCCTGCCCTCGCCACAGGGCGCAGCTGGCGGAAGCACAAGGGACAGTTCAGAGACGAGGTGCAGGCAGAGCATTCCATGCAGGTGCAGAGAAGAACTGGGGCAGACTGTGGGGGAGGGAGCCAAGGTCTAGTTGGGGATAGGAGGAGGGCAGGAAAGCCTGAAGCAGCCAGGGGAGAGGCAGGGATGGATCAGCCTCCACCATTCTGCCCTAGCTTCCCATTTGCCTCTCTCCGCCTGCTCCCCCCTGCAGCCCCTCGCCCCCAGCCAGCCGCTGCTGCCACCTCCTGCACCCTGGCTGGGCACCAGCAGGGGAAGCTGTGAGAGCGGAGGCTGGCAGCCTCCCTGCACTCACTGCAAGGCATTCCCTGCTCCACCCCTGCAGCCCAGCTAGAGCTGGGGGTGTCCTCGCTCCCAGAAGCCCTGGAGATGTGCCACCCTACAGGAGCCCATGTGCCACATTTGCCCTGCAGAGTGCAGGAAGGCAGCCCCACTGCAGCCACCACACTCTAGGAGGGGCGCCTCCTCCCCTCCAGGCCCCCAAGCCAGACTGCAGTAGGCCCACTCTGTATGGCCATTAACATTCCCAGGCCATTAACATTCCCCCCCAACGCCCCAGCTAGAGTGCCCACAGCTTGCTGTGCGGGAGCGAGCTGCCACCCTCCAGCCCAGAGACAGCTGCCCTGGGGTGGAGGATGCTGTCAGCATGCAGAATATTTTCCACATGGCAGCAGGCAGCGTGAACTGCTGCCTCTTGAATCTTGGTTTCCTGTTTCACTGGTGTGAAAGACAAGTGCAAAGCACTTCACTTAGGAAGGAAAAATCAAAGGCACAACTACAAAATGGGGAATCTCTGGCTAGGTGGTAGCACTGCTGAAAAGCATCTCAGGATTATAATGAATTGTAAGTTGAATATGAATCAGCAGTGTGATGCAGATGCAAAAGGCTAATAGTAGTTTGGGGTGTATTAACAGCAGCGTTGTATGTAAGACATGGGAGGTAACTGCCCCGCTCTACTCAGCGCTGGCAAGGCCTCAGCTGGAGTCCTGTGTCCTGTTCTGGGCACCACACTTTAGGAAAGATGTGGACAGACTAGAGACAGCCCAGAGGAGAGCAACAAAAATTATCAAAGGTTTTGAAAACCTGACCTATGAGGAAATATTATTGTAGATGAGCGGACTCACCCCGCCGCGCCTCCTGCTGGTGACTCCTGGGAATTAGCTCATTCCAGCTCCGGAGCACCCTCTGCACGCCAGTGATCCGCCTTCCAGCTACTGGCCCCCGTGTCCCTCCCAGGACCCCGGTGCCCTTTTACCTGGGGTGCTGCTCCCTAGCAGTAATGTCCTCAGTCTTAGGGTCTCCCCTCCCTGGGGAACCCACACCCACTATTCCCACCTTGCCTCAGTATAAGGCTACTGCCAGTCATCATCTAGCCCCACACCCTGGGGCAGACTGCAGTATCAGCCAACTCATCACTGGCAAGGAGAGTTTGGACCTGCTGCCTTGCCCTACCCCTGGGCTGCCCTCTGCAACCCCCAGTACCTGTTGGCCCAATACTAGGCCGCAGCCTGAGGCTTTCCAGGCTGGAGCTCCCCAGCTTCTCTGCCTTTCCCCAGCCCTGCTTCACTCAGGTACCCTGTCTCTAGCTCCCTGCAGCCAGGCCCTTCTCCCTCTACAGCTAGAGAGAGACTCTGTCTGCCCCTGGCTTCCCTGGCCTCTTTATACAGGCCAGCTGTGGCCTGATTAGGGTGTGGCCCAGCTGCGGCCACTTCCCAATCAGACCAGCTTAGTAGCTCCCAGCCACAACCCTCCCCCAGGGCTGTGCCGCACAACCTTGCCCCTTCAGGGCAGGAGCAGGGTAAGCACCCTGCTACAGTTATAAAAAAAACTGAGCATGTTTATTCTTGAGGAAAAAGAAAAGGGGGGATGTGACAGAGCAGCACTCACCTCTTGAGTGCTTCCTAGCGGCTGGGTGTGGTGCTGCAGTCTTTTTCCTGCCCCCGGCACTTCCTATAGCAATAGTTCTCAAACTTTTATACTGGTGACCCCTTTCACATAGCAAGCCTCTGAGTGCGACCTCCCCTTATAAATTAAAAACACTTTTTAAATATATTTAACACCATTATAAATGGTGGATGCAAAGCAAGGTTTGGGGAGGGGGCTGACAGCTTGCAACCCCCCATGTAATCAGGGTCGGCTCCAGGCACCGGCGCAGCAAGTAGGTGCTTGGGTTAGCCAATGGAAAGGGGCGGCATATCCGGCTCTTCGGCAGCAATTCAGTAGCAGGTCCCTCAGTCCCTATGTCTACAGCACAAGTGTTATGCTTATAGGTACCTGTCTCATCTTTAGAGTTGTCAATTTGCCCTGTTCTGACATTTCAATAGGGGCGCGTTGCAACCTCCTGGCAACCTTGCATCTGTTTTCAGCTCCTCCCTAGAACATTTGGTTCAGTGATGGCCTTCACACTTATCTCTTAACACACATTCCTTATTCACACACAACACAGAATTGATATACACAGAACATTTGAACAGAAACATCAAATTGCAACGCAAGAGAAAAACAACCATTGCATTCTTTTACTTATTTTAAAATGCTAAACCTACAACTAAGTGGTGACCCTAAAAGATCTGTCACTCCCTTGAATTCAGCACAGACACAGATTCCGGATGAGGCATCTCTACCAATGGCCCATTAGGCCATTCCTTTCTGCTTTCCGAAAGGGTGGCTGGCAGAATATGGTAAAATCATACACCAATACATTTAATACATGCTACATTATTATTCTTTGTCCTTCATTTTAAATTATACAAAACACTACCATAAAATCCTACTACTACACAAGTACAGACCACATTAGGCACAAAACACCCAGAAAAGCTGAGAGAGGTGGCCTCACACCCAAGGAGATCCCAAGAACCGAGCCCAGCAGCACCTGTGATCACAGCCACAGACAGGCCCGGCCCATGTATGGATTTGCATACTGTGGCGTTACTGTGTGATGTAATCTCACACCTGTTGGTCTATCCCAAGGAGATAAAATTACAACAGCTGCTGTACAATGATATCAGATCTGAACACGTGATTCTTAGGGATTATTAGCTGATGAATTTCATGTGTAGGGGGAGTAGGAGAGAGCAGGGGTTCTTTCTTGTTTGGCAACTGTGAACCAGCACTTTACAATTTTCCAACATCCATTTCCTCTGGAATCCCTCCCACCCCCGCCTCGGGTGAATAATTCTTGCTCTGTTGGGTGCAAGCAGCTCTTTTGCCAGTACTCCAGCATTCAACATTTGAGTTCGTTTTGATTGCACACATAGGTCTCATGGTATTATTTCCTTACCCTGATTGGAGGAGGAGCATAACCCTTGGAATCAGGTGTCTGGCACAAATACTCCCATTTACACCTTTGAAAGTTGGTCTCTGGGAATATTCTCTAAACGTCACTGTTGCCCTGAGTTTTCCTGCCTATGAGTCCGTTCATTGAAAGAGCATTACAGGGGTGCACAGCAGCTCCAATATGAAAATCTTTCCTCAGGTATAATATGGAGTGTTTCATCACAAGGTTTGGATACCAGTGGATCTGTGGTTTTCAACCTTTTTTCATTTGCGGACCCCTAAAACATTTCTAATGGAGGTGTGGACCCCTTTGGCAATCTTAGACATCGTTTGCGGAGCCCCAGGGGCCTGTGGACCACAGGTTGAAAACCACTGCAGTACAGTAACCCACTCAAAAATGGCACGGCTCTGTCCCCTCTAGTGGCAAGACCATATGGAGAAGTCTATGAGTCTGCTCCTGCCTCTGAACTAATGTACCTGGTACTTCAGCTCAAGCAAAAGACACTCGGGTTTCAGATCCAGTTAATTCATCGCAGATGACCCATCCAGGGGCTCTGCTGGATTCCCACTAGGTTTTCCAACAAAGCTCTACAGGTACCCAGTTCAGACTGCAACATGCATCAGCCAATATTTTACATGGTGTAAAATGTGACTTATGTTCTATAAATGTCTCCAGTCTTATGAATCAACAATCAATCTGTATCACTGAAGAATCAGACAACTGATTCTAATTTTAAAACACTAATAGTCTGCTGCTGCCCACACCCAGGCAATCTCGTTGGCATTAATGGGGCTGCAGGGGTGTAGCTGAGAGAAGAATTGGCTCTCAGCATTCTTAGTTTGACATCTGTCACAATGACATGGCACGTAATTGCCGTTTAATCAGAGACTCACAGAAGAAAAGACCATTTTGGTCATACCTGAATTGTACAGAATTCTTTCTCTTGCTTGCTAACACCTTATTCAGCCTGCTCTTAAACACTACCAGTGAAAGTGTCTCAACCCTTTTCCTTTGAGAGCAAAGCTGATGATAAAATAAAATAATAAATAAAAAAACTGAAAAACTAAGTTGACATTTTGACAGTCTTTCTATTTTGTAGGGTTCAAACATGACCTATTTTTCCTGATGTTTTGGTTTTTTTTTGCAAAATCTTTTAAATTGAATGTTTCATCAAAAAGGTGCTCAAAATGGAGACTGAAATTTTTCTGTTACTGACAAGTCAGTTTTTGGAAAAATAAAAACTAGCAATAAAAAATTCAGTGAAAATACAATGAAAATTCAGTGAAAATAGCACAATATTTTTTTTTGCAAATCAGTGGAAATTTTTGAAAAAACCAACCAACCACACAGGCAAACATTTCTGAAAAAAAAACTCAGCATTTTTCACAAACTCCCCTACACCTCTTTGTATAAAAAAATTGTTACCATCTTTATTTGCTGTCTGGGCCTTGCTATTAAAAACCCTGTCCCTGGTTTCTATCCTAGTTGTATCCTTCCTTAGATTCAAGTCATTGCTTCTTATGCTGCCATTGGTCAAGTCTGAACAACTCTCTTCTTTCATTTATACTGTTACCTCAGTGGTGTTTATTTTTAATCATAAATTATGTTATTCCTTAAATGCTTCATTACATGGTAAGAATCACAGGGAATAATCTTCCCTGGAAGCCAAAATACATAAAAAATATACAGTCGGTGATGTGATAGCAAGGAGAATATATTTCTACTATAAGCCATCAAATATAGACCTAAAACCTGGAGAATTAGACAAAATTCCCATAAACTAAAATTAGAAAAAGAAAGAAAACAGGAAAAACGTGATGTGAAAGACACCGAGAGATACAGGCTGAAAAGTGACTCACGGAATGCCTCTCTGATGGTGAAAGCACCATGAAGACACCTACGTAGCCTCTCATGTTACATCATGAACTCCTAACTGGACATGACCTGAACATAGGTTCATAGATTCGAAGGCCAGAAGGGACCATTTTGATCATCTAGTGTGACCTCCTTTAGACCATGGAACAGGGAACGTCCCCAAAATAATTCCTAGAGCAGATCTTTTAGAAAAACATCCACTCTTGATTTTAAAATTGTCACTGATGGAGAATCCATTCCTCCTCCCTTGGTAACTTATTCCAATAGTTTGTGGTGGATTCTGCTCTTTCTTCCACCCATGTAAATAAGGAGTAGCTGCATTGCACTCAGCAGGTCACACCACTGCCAGTGAGGCCAAAGGCAGAGCCAGAGAGCTTTTGCAATAAGTTATGTAAATGGCCCCACTGCATAATTCTCAGGTTGTCCTGCAATATCTAAGCCCTTGCAGGTATTTTTATAGGCTGGAACCCCGTGTCCCCTGAGCCGCCTTCTTTCCAGACTATATATTTTTAGCTGCCTTGCTCATTTCTCCTCATACATCTTTTCTTCCATTCCTGCAGGACACCAGCTTCTGGGTGGAGGTCATGTGAGAACACACCGTCTCCTGGGATGTCGCGGTTTTCTCTTGCTGCCAGAAGATGCATGTTTCTTTAAATCTATAGCAGGAACCTAACAGGGCTGGAGAGGGTTTGAGGCAGCAGCTCTGCAGAGGGGGTTCAGGAATGACACCGTTTCCTGTAGTCCATTAAAGTTCCTTGTTCCGTGCTAGAAGAAAGTGTCTCTCTCTTGTGATTTGTTACCACTGTCACATGACACAAAGCAAAATGAGGAAGTGCACAAAAGAGCAGCACAGAAATAGGTAGCTCCACAAAGCCCATCTGTGCCCCCCAGCAAGAGATGCTGCCCAGGTCTAGTCCCTGGCATCACAATGGCTCAGTCCTGTATATGCTACACGTACCTGGGAACCCTAAAAACAATGCATAGCCATGGAAAACCAGCAACAATGCCACCCGGGGCCCCTGATGAAAACTCTTATCACTGCAGAACAAGGCACAATTTCCAGCTGTGCTAGTGAGGCGCACACATAAGGGATGATACAATCTATAGTGACAGGACTGCAAAAGGCATTGATCTGATTATGGGCATTGACTGGTATGGGAAGGGTTTGCAGAGAGCGCACAAGACGCTTTTTGTAGCGTCTTTGTGACTTCCCCATGGTATTCCTGCCACACACACAGTTAGAGCAATGGGACAGGCAACCAACAAGGAACTCAGAGTTGAACAGGTGCATGCTGCACAGCAGAGGGTGTATATGTGTATTTGCATGGGAGGTGGGGTCATTTAGTTAAAAGGAGAAAACTGAACTGCTTTTTAAAAGTGGGTAAGGCAGATTATTTGAGGCCCCACGTGCAGAAGAAAGTAACTCCTCCCTTGCATAGCTGCTACAGTCACTAACACAAAGCGAGAAGTGCCGCTCCTGTTTGAGGGGTTGGTGGGCTCAGCAGTAGCTGCTGGAAAAACCAGCTGTCTTTCTAGATACTTGTGTGACTCCAGTGAGGGGAGCATCGGAGTGTCTCCTAAGTACATAAAAATAGAAATGCTAATCTCTCCACTTCCTTCCCAGGCCATCGGAGAAACCCTTCCCTGCATCTGTCGCTGCTAGGAGGAAGGGGAGGAGCAAAACACGCATCCCTGACCTCAAGTCTTGGTAGGTGCCATGGCTTTCCCATCCCTCTGTAAAGGCTACGGCCCAGGTGGCATGAGGGCAAACCTCCCCTGACTGACATTCGGTGTAAACTTTAATTCACGGTTGTGACATCATAATGATGAAACCAATAGGATTCCAGTATGCAAATGATTCAAATAGGACTGACCGTCTGTGTTGCGCGGCTCATTACCTCGGAATGGGAAATGGGCAAGGCATGAGGAGGCAGGTAGCTGGTGCGGTGGCAGCAAAGTATCAGTGTCTGGCCAAGGACGGGAGCTAGGGACACAGCTGAGCAGACTTGGCAGGGAGGAGGGAGGGTGTGGGGAGAGATGGGTAGATTTGTGTAGGCCGCAGCAGGGGATGGGTTCCAGGTGTCCCTGTGTTGGAATGTGAGGGAGGGCTGCCACCCAGCAGTCTGAACAGAGGAAGTGGCACATGCAGGGTGGTACCTGCACATGCAGTGTGTGGCGTAGTGAGGTACACAGGAGAGCTGGGCTCGGGGACAGCTCTGAGGTTACGGACCAGAGAAGCAGATGGGAGGTCAGAGCTGAGAAGGGATCCAGGATGTGTCTGACAGTTCCCAGACAGCTCCCTGCCAGTCCCCTTGGGGTGCCACTTGTGCCCTCCCCACCCATGGATTGTGAGGCAGTGGAACGCTGTGCTCTGTGCGTCCCACCATGACATGGTCCCAGTTTCTCTCTGGGCACCGATGCTGAGAACCTGGGTGACTCCTGCCATTCTGGCTCAGGCTCTGGTGGGCCCTGCCAGCGACAGTGTCACGTGGCTTGGGCATGCCCAAGCAGGCGCTGATGGCACCAAATCCCACCCAGATGGTCCGTATAGACGCGGCCTCCGGAAGGACCTTGACTGTCCGAATGCTGCTCTCCAATCCAGAGTGCAATGCAGCCAAGCTGATGTGATTCAGGACACCAGAAGCCTGTGCAGGGCTCCACCCCTCCTGAGCGTCAATGGGCACAGGGGAGGGGCTGTTGGACGCCCCAGCACATGGCTCCACGGGCCATTCTCCTTGCCCCAGCCCTGAGGCTGCAGTAGCAGCTACCGAACCATTCCACAGCCAAGGGGGGGCTGAATCCTCTCCTGGCTCTCCCGGTGCCAAGCCCTTCCACATTCATGCTCAGCTTGGGGAATAACCTTCGGAGCCCAGGACACACTGGAGGGAGAGTTGGGATCTGTCAGCCCCTCTCCCCTCTTGTTCTTGTGAATGATAAAGGATGTCCTTAAAAGGACAAAACTCCTGCTGCCAGTCCCTTGTGTGACAATGCGAGAAGGCAGCAGCTGGGCATGGCCTTGGTGGGAGAGGCTGGGGAAGCGGAGGAGGAGGAGGGGCGGGAGGGCTGTGGGGAGCTCAGCGTCCAGTTACAAGGCTGTTTCCATACTTAGCCACCTTGCAGCCGCCTGGGATACGCAGCCCCAGCCAGTGTAGCACAGAGACCAAATTAACTCAAGGGCAAGCAAGGGTAATGCTGATTTGCTTGCCCCACTCCTCCAACAGCATCCCAAAGGAGAGAAGCCTGCAGGAAGCAGCCACATACAGCCCAGGAATTCTTGGAGCTGGGCCCCATGGCAGCATGGGGTCACTGCCCTATGCATGGGGAGAAAGCGGGAGGCCGAGGGGAGGTCCTGGGGATGTGACTCAAAATACTGAACTACACCTACATTTTGCCTGGCACATCTGCAACATCAGGGCAAGGAAACAGAGAGGAACCCCACACAACACCGCCACCATGCCCCACGGTAAAATCCAGCCCAGCCTCCCCCAGTGCAGCACAGAAAAAAAAAATCAGGCATCAGATAGTTGCTGTGCTCCTGCGCTGCCTCCCACAGCTGGGACATCCACAGAGTCCCCGACTCCGGAGTGACTCCAGCGCATGGGCAGGCCCAACATAATGTCCAGATGCAGCGCAGAAATAACCCACCCACTGCATCAAAGTCTGCCCTTCTCATGCAACATGGACATAGCAAAAGAACACACACCCCCCCACATGCCTGCCTGCTGCAGGACAGCCTCACTGCATCATGGCAGCTGCCCCCAAAAGGCATGGGGGGCTGCCCGGGCCAGTTCAAGCCAAGATACCCCCGGGGGCCTCCGAGCTTGACAGCTTCCCACAGGGTTCTACTCATGCCATGCCCAGTGCTTTCTAGGCCTCCGCCCCAGACCTGCGTGGCTTGCACACCCCAGCTGCAGACTGGGGGTACAGTCACTGCCCTGGAGCAGGGGACAGGCCAGACAATCCCCCTGTTGTGTCCCCACAGAACAGGGGAGCTTGCAGAGAGGGGCACAGCTGAGGCAAGGGAAGGGCCCCGGAACTGCAGCACACACAATGCACAACCCCTGACAATGTCCGGAGGGCTCCAGCCCCCTAGGCGGTGGGGAGCAGAGCTGGGCCTTACCTGCAGCCCCGAGGAGCAGGAGAGACGCCACGCAGCAGCACAGCAGCCTCAGTCCCTGCATGGTGGCTGCCAGGAGCTCTCTGCTGCTCGGCACCTCTATTTATACAGCAGCTGGGAGAAGGGGACAGGCCACAGTCACTAGGGCAACTGGGCGGCAGCACAGCCCTGCACAGATAGAGTCTGCCCGATATGCACCCTCCCTGGTGTGGGTCTCGGGCCCTGCCCCCCCTCCCTGCCCTGAGTGTGCTGGAGGATTTTCACAGGGTTACACTCAGCTCTAACGGTCACAAACACCATGAAACAGGGGCTCCTGGCAGTGACAGCACAACTGCAGAGAGAGGGTTATGGGGGGGGGGCGCCTGGGGGACACTAGTCTGTTCCATACAGCTCCTTATACCATGCTCATCACTGTAATATCTGAGCCCCTTCAGCAGTGCATTACCCCGGGGGGCGGGGCATCCTCAGGGCAAGAGCACAGCCGGGGGGGTGGGGGCTGCGGGGCATTCCCGGGGCGAGAGCACGGCCGGGGGGGAGGGGGGGGAATGCAGGGTTTCCCTAGGGCAAGAGAATGGCTGGGGGGGAGGGATGCTGGGCAGGGTGTTCCCAGGGGTGAGAGCATGGCCACGGGTGTAGTGCATTAGTGCTCATTCCTCCCCCTCTGGCTCAGTGGGAGGCCACTTCGCCTCACTACGGCAGTGGGGCGCCAAGCAGTCTCAGGGAATTAGCACCAGAACTCCAGGCCCCTTTGGCAGGAAAGGGCGGAGTCCCACAGCAGGTGAACACAGGCCATTTGGCCTATGTTAGGGAGGTTACCATCACAGGGGTGGAGTTGGCAGCAGGATGACCAAAGTCTGGTTTCCCTGGGACGGCTTCTTACCACCATCTGGCCAAGGGGTTCCATAGTCCAAGGGTCCTCTGTCTCATTGAGGTATTGGGCCACCGGCAATCCTAGTCGCTCCGCTCCACTCTCTGCTTCCTCTGGGGTCAGGGTGCTCCATGGCTCGGTGCAGAGCCCAGGGCCTGCAGCAGGTTTGGGATATCCATCTCCTTCCCTGGCTCAGGCTAAACTGGGCTAGAGGTCCCACCTCTTATACTTCCTGTATTGCCCCTTAGCTTCCAGCATGTGGGGCAGGCCTGGCCTGGCTCTACCCACCAGGGAGCTCAGTGATCCCTACCCCTCTGGCTCAGTGGGAGGCCCCTCCGCCCCACTACAGGGAGCATTGAGGCAGGGGGCAGTGTGTTACTGGGGTCAGTGCACAGCAGAGGGGGTTATAGGTTGGGGGTGGAGTGTGTTTCTGGGGCAGTAGCACAGCAGGGGTTGGTTATAGGGCAGAGGTGGGGTGTTACTGGGGTCAGCACACAGCACGGGGAGTTACAGGTTGTGGGGGCAGGATGTTACTGGAGTAAGAGCACAATGGTGGAGCTATAGGGTGCAGTTGATGATATCACAGTATGTGGAGTGAAGGAACAGCTGAAGCTGCTGACATCGCCAGAAGAGGGGGAGGTTGTCAAGGGGACAGTGGGTGGGGATCTCGGGGAGGGAGCTCTGGGAATGGTGACGAGGGGGGGTCCCATGAACAGGTGGCTCGAGGGTCAGTCAGGAGGTCTGGCTGGCATTGCCTGGAGAGTAGGATGACTGAGGAAAGATTGTAGAGCCATGAGGAGGGAGGCTGAAGAGAGCTCAGCTTGGTGTCCCCAACCTCAGGAGCTCCCTGCATCGGCAGATCGTGGTGGGCTTGGGAGGGGAGAGATTTCTCAGTGTCTCCCAAAGGCATCCCAGCAGCAGGTGGTGACATCAGACAGACAGGTCACTTGCACGATATGTAAGTATATCTGTAAATAATTACGAAGCTCAAGGCAGACTGACAGAAGGGAAAGATGTTTTGGTGCATACAACTATTTCTTTAATGCTTCCAGTTCCATGTTAGATCAGATTTGTTCTTAGTATAATAAATAAAATACATTATTTTCATTAACTCTAAGACTAAGCCTGATATGTGCCACTAAGTTATTTAGACACTGGAACATTCCCCAGGGTACAATGTGGACTGATGGATGGTATGTCCCCTCAATTCTCCAAATTAGGGTGCCTTTTACACTGCTTCACTGTGAAAGCAACAACTCCTGGTCTGCTCAGACACAGCCTCTAGCATGTAAATTACTCCCAGCTTTATGTGTGAGTGCTTAGCCAGCCACCCATGAATTGAATTGCAGGGCCACACCAGCAAACTCCCAGTCCCAGACTTGTCCCCAAAAGAGTGTGTCTTGTTTTGCGAAGCTCTCTCCTGGACACTACAAACTCATAGAAAGTCTGACATTTTATTAATAGAAGATGATGTGCACAAACCCTACTATCTCAAATGGGAGTTCCCAAACACACTGGTTTAGATAAATCAATAAAAAACAGAATATTAACTATAGAAAGATAGATTTTAAATAATTACAAGTAATGAGGCATAAAAGTCAGAATTGGTTACAAAGAAATAAAAAGTAAAATGCAAACTAATACCTAACTTAACAAGCTAAGTGAACTTAAAGCAAAAGGGTCTCTCTCCCCACATATTCTTCTGCAGACTGGCTGGATCTTTCAGCCAGGATCTCTTCCCAGTCTAATGATGCTTCCTTTGCCTTTCAAGAGTTGTCAGTGCCATGAGTAGAGATGAAGAGAGAAATGATTTGTGTCCTCTGTTCCTCATTTTTATATCTTTTTCTGCTCTTTGAGAATCATTTCCAGCTGGGGTTCAGGAGACAGCAAATCTGTGAGACAGGAACTTCCAGCTGTTCCTTTGCCAGCATGTAACTTTCTTGCTAACACCATTGTTCCTGCCAAAGAATGGCTTAATCAGGTGATAGTTAATTTGATTATACTGACACCTGGCTGAGGTGCTGCCTAGCCTTTTATTTCTGGAGAATTGGTTTGAAACTGTTTCCCTAGACTTGGAACATGTCTTACACAGTAGAATTTTATAACGGCACATATGATGTTGCCACACATATTTTACCAGGACAATAATGTTCAGCAGATTATGAGTTTTCAAATGATACCTCACAAGACATACTTTGTACAAAAATAATCATAGTCTTGTAAAAAGGGTGAACATAAGGATACAGGCTATACGGACACCTGATTGCCACTTCTCAAAGTGACCCACATAATAATTACCACAAGCAAGTGTGTACTCGGTGCATTTGCTACTTTCATCTCCCTCTCCTCCTGGTCAGGGGCGGCTCTAGGCACCAGGGGCCAGCGCGCGCGGCGGGGGGGGCTGGGAGGGAGGGCGGGAGGCGCTCCCGCCCGCTGCATGCATGCATGCCGGGGCGACGACGGGGGGCCGGAGAGCGGACCGCCGCGCGCGGCGACTGCGGCGGCCCGTCTTTCCCCGGCTCCCGGCAGCTCCCGCGCAGGCGGGCCATGGCAGTCCCCCTCCCCCGGCCCCCCGCCGCCTGCCGCAGCGGCATGCGGGAGCTCCACGAGCCAAATGACGCCCCCCCCAGGGATGCCGCCGGCCGCGGGGAGGGGGGGGGGGGGGGCGGCGCGGGCGCGGCGCCGCGCTGCTTGGGGCAGCCTACTTTGTAGAGCCGCCCCTGCTCCTGGTGATATGGAAACAAAGTTCTTTGTTAATATCAATCCTAGAGGGAGTCAGAAATTTGTCATTAAAACTGTTTCTCATTGAAAAACAGTTTTCATCACAATGTTTTGAAAAACATGTGGCTTTCAATGACATTTCATTTGGGGGAAAAAGAAACCAAACCATTTTGATATTTTCAGAACAGAATGTTTTTGATTTTTTTGTTTCAAAATAACTTTTTGAAACAAATCTCTTTTTTTACATATAAACTTTTTTTCATGGCCAAAATTGGAACAGAATGTTTTGATTGTATTGAAATGAAATGTTTTGACCCAAAATAGATTTTTTTTTGGCTGTTCTCAGTGTTGGCAGATGACAGAATTAGGAGCAATGGTCTCAAGTTGCAGTGGCGGAGGTCTAGGTTGGATATTAGGAAACACTATTTCACTAGGAGGGTGGTGAAGCACTGGAATGGGTTACCTAGGGAGATGGTGGAATCTCCATCTTTAGATGTTTTTAAGGCCCAGTTTGACAAAGCCCTGGCTGGGATGATTTAGTTGGGTTTGTTCCTGCTTTGAGCAGGGGGTTGAACTAGATGACCTCCTGCGATCTCTTCCAACCCTAATCTTCTGTGATTCTATGAGTTGTATGCAGGAAACCAGACCAGAAAAAGCAGTGTAAGTGACCCTTTTGCTACAGGGAGTCACTGCCAGTGCAGTGCACACCAGTAACCTACATGGCTGATTGGGTGCAGGGAATGCCCTGAGCTAAGAGGAAAGTGCTGTCCGAACTAGGCTCTCCGGGCTTCCCATGAACGTTCCCAAAGTCTGAGTGACAGAGGAGTCTTTACTAGGGCTGCCAGAAACTGACAGATGTAAATCCCCTGGGAATGATGACCTGTAGGTCCTGTCCCAACCACTAGGGGCAGCCTGAGAGAGGTAACCACCCCCATGGGCTCCTGCGGTCACTGCCCTGTATCACCCTGCTGCTGAGCCTGCCAGTCCCCTGCCTGGCTTCAGTCCAAACTCCCAGGCTGCTGAAGGCCCAACGTACTGCCCTTTCAGAGTGCCACAGGCCTAGCTTGCTCAGATTCCCACGCAGCATCGGGCTGCTGGCTGGCAATGTGCCTTGCCTTCAGGTACCTGCCGTGTGCATCTCTGTGGGGTGGGGAATGAGTTCATACTACCTCTGCTGGCCAGCCTATCACATCTCCACCTCCCCTCAACTCACTCAGCACACCAGGGCCGAGGAACGTCACACACAAACACAGAGCGAGATTGGCTGCCCTTTAGTCCCCACCACCCACTTTCCAAGTGGCAGTCATGGCGGTGTTTGGCATGGACACATTCGAAAGCCCTTCTTTCCCCTCCCACTATCCCTGCAACGCAGCATCTCTGGCAGACGGTCAGCATGGATCCAGACCCATGGGTCAGGTTCTACCCTAAAGCTGGAAATGAAGGCTGGAGATCTGGGCCTGCACTGCATATGTGACTGCACCTCTTCAGACCCACATGGAGCTTAAGAATGCTTTGCAAACCAGGCTCCAAATGGTCTCTTCAAGCTGCCACCAGCCCCTGTTTGGATATAGAGCTTGGTAAGCACGAGTGCTTCCCGCCAGTGGACAGCACTGAGGATCCATGCACAAGACATTTTCAAACTGTGGTGTCCATTTACAGACACAACTTTGTGCACGTGGAGATTCGTGCACAATTCAAGCAGTATCTGCCGCGCACAGGGATGATAGGATCTACTATGTGATTCTGCAGAGGGCTGGGAGATAGGCACAGACCCCACTGCCGGCATGCATTATTATTAGGGCTGTCAATTAATCGCTGTTAACTCATGTGATTAACTCAAAAAAATTAATTGTGATTAAAAAAATTAATTGCAATTAATCGCACTGTTAAACAATAGAATACCAGTGTCATCTGAAAGTGAGAATGGGCGTTCACATGGCATTGTTGTAGTCGGCGCTGGAATATATTTACGTGCCAGATGCGCTAAAGATTCATATGTCCCTTCATGCTTCAACCACCCTTCCAGGGGACATGCATCCATGCTGATGACGGATTCTGCTCGATAACACTCCAAAGCAGAGCGGACCGATGCATGTTCGTTTTCATCATCTGAGTCAGATGATACCAGCAAAAGGTTGATTTTCTTTTTTGGTGGTTCAGATTCTGTAGTTTTCACGTCTGATTGTTGCTCTTCTAAATCTTCTGAAAGCCTGCTCCATACCTCGTCCCTCTCAGATTTTGGATGGCACTTCAGATTCTTAAACCTTGGGTCGAGTGCTGTAGCTATCTTTAGAAATGTCACATTGGTACCTTCTTTGTGTTTTGTCAAATCTGCTGCAAAAGTGTTCTTAAAACAAACATGTGCTGGGTCATCATCCGAGACTGCTATAACATGAAATATGTGGCAGAATGCAGGTAAAACAGAACAGGAGAGAGACAATTATCCCCAAAGAAGTTCAGTCACAAATGGAATTAATGCATTATTTTTTTAAATGAGCATCATCAGCAAGGAAGCATGTCCTCTGGAATGGTGGCCGAAGAATGAGGGGGCATACGAACATTTAGCACATCTGAAACATAAATACCTTGCAACACCGGCTACAAAAGTGCCATGCAAATGCCTGTTCTCACTTTCAGGTGAGAATGTAAACAAGATGCGAGCAGCATTATCTCCTGCAAATTTTAACCAAACTTGTTTGTCTGAAGGATTGGCTGAAGTAGGACTGAGTGGACATGTAGCCTCTAAAATTTTAGATTGCATTAAAAAATAAAACAGTTTTTTGTACATAATTCTACATTTGTAAGTTCAACTTTCATGATAAAAAGAACAGGAGTACTTGTGGCACCTTACAGACTAACAAATTTATTTGAGCATAAGCTTTTGTGGGCTACAGCCCACTTCCCACCAAAGCTTATGCTCAAATAAATTTGTTAGTCTCTAAGGTGCCACAAGTACTCCTGTTCTTTTTGCGGATGCAGACTAACACGGCTGCTACTCTGAAACCTTTCATGATAAAGAGGTTACACTACAGTACTTGTATTAGGTGAATTGAATAATACTATCTCTTTTGGTTTTTTTCCCAGTGCAAATACTTGTAATCAAAACTAAATATAAAGTGAGCACTGTACACTTTTTATTCTGTGTTGTAATTGAAATCAATAATTGAAAATGTAGAAAAACATCCCAAAATATTTAAATAAATGGTATTCTATTATTGTTTAACAGTGTGATTAATCACATGATTAATCGTGATTAATTTTTTTAATTGCTTGACAGCCCTAATTATTATTATTACTTGTATTGTGGTAGCGCCTACACAGCCCAGTCCTGGCCCAGGACCCCACTGTGCTAGGTGCTGTACAAATACAGAACAAAGAGACAGGCTCTGCCCCAGAGAGCTAACAAGCAAGACACGGTCACTGGCAGAGCTGGCGTGCACAAGTGATGGTGCTTGCAATGCAAAGCCTGGCTGAGGCCCTCTGAGGCGTGGGGCAGGGCACAATTGCAGGCATTGGGCACTAATGATGGAGGAGGCCACCTAAGAATGGAGATAGATAGAAGTGTTGAGAGCAGGAGTGGTAGAAGGTCCCTAAAAGTGGGGGGGGGCCCTAATGCCCAAACCGTGGCCCTGCCCCCTGCCCCAACCCATCAGCTGATGCCCCATCCCCACACCACCCCTTTTCCCCCAAGTCCCCACCCTCACACTGCCCCTTCTGCTGAGGCCCCACCCCCATGCTGCCTCTTCCCCCTAGACTCTGCCCCCCACTTGCTCCTCTCCTTCCCCCCCGCCCTGTCACTGTCCCTTACGGCTGGTAAACAGTGCGGGGGGGGGGGCGGGCACAGCCCTCTGGTCTTCCCTGTTCTGGGGCCCCTGGTTGAGAGCAGTGAGAGATAGCCTGACCTCAGCAGCTCCATGGAGCCGCCTGCAAGAAGCAAATAAGGAGGAAAGTCAGATGACATGGCCTCTGTCTCTCCGGAGTGTCACTGCTGCGTTAGTATCTTGATCTTCCCAGTTATTCTCTATTTCCACCTAGCATGTTCATTTGAGTTATGTATTCCACTGAGCAAGCGCAGACGCTGAAGCTCTGAACATTAACGATGCAGGCCTTGGGGCAGCGTGTTTGCTAGACTGTATCTGTGCCCAGCCCTCAGTGCAGGAGGCCATGTGGGCCAGTCACCAGAGCAGGCAACCAGAAGCCAAACCTCCCACGTGCTGTTTCTGGCACAGCCACTCGCTCCTTAGTTTGCAAAATGGGTGTCCTGAAGCCATGTGGGGACGCCGCATCACTTGTCTGGAAAGCACCGGGAGACCCTCAAGCGCCAACGAGCACCATGGAAAGGCAACGTGTGATCCCATCACAAGGGCAGAATCACTGGTGGCAGCAAAGAGAGTGACCCTTGTTCCACCTGGGCTACCTCCCTGCAGCTGCAGCTGGTGTGAGAGCAAGGAGGTAAACACAGCCCCGCCCTGTCCTTATCTCTGCCCCCCTCCCCCCCCCCAAGCAGTGTGAACAGTTAAATTGCAGCAAGGGGGGGGGTTAGGTTGGACATTAGGGGAAAATTCCTAACTGTTAGAAGAGTTAAGCACTGGAATAAATTGCCTAGGGAGGTTGTGGAATCTCCATCTCTGGAGATATTTAAGAGGAGGTTAGATAAATGTCTATCCGGGATGGTCTAGAACAGGGGTGGGCAAACTACGGCCCGCGGGCCACATCCGGCCCGCGGGACTGTCCTGCCCGGCCCCCGAGCTCCTGACCCAGGAGGCTCACCCTTGGCCCCTCCCTTGCTATCCCCCATCCCCCGCAGCCTCAGCTCGCTCGCTCCGCCGCTGGCGCAATGCTCTGGGCGGCGGGGCTGCGAGCTCCTGGGGCAGCGAGCTGCGGAGCCCGGCCTGACCCAGTCTCTGTGCTGCACGGTGGCGGCGGCTGTGTGGCTGTAGCGCCGTCAGCCAGCGGTGCTCCAGGCAGTGTGGTAAGGGGGCAGGGGGGGTTGGATAGAGGGCAGAGGAGTTTGGGGTGGTGGTCAGAGGGCGGGGGGGGTGATTAGGGCAGAGGTGGGCAAATTACGGACCGCGAGCCACATCTGGCCTGCGGGGCCATCCTGCCCAGCCCCTGAGCTCCCAGCTGTCCTCGGCCCCTCCCCGGCTGTCCTTCCTCCCCGCAGCCTCAGCTTGCTGTGCTGGCAGCGCGGCATTCTGGCTGGCTCCGGGGCTGGGCGGCGCGGTGCAGGGGCAGATTTACAAGTGAACACAGGGTGCCCTGGCAAAGGCCCCCCAACAACAGGGGGACCCAGGGCCGGGCACTCGGGCAACTCAACACTGGCTGCACTGAAATCATATGCAGGCGGGCGGTGCAGATGGCGGGAGCGCAGGAAACGCAGGCGGAGGACTCAGGGGGAGCACTGGGAGGCCACGCAGCCAGCCAGAGAGAAGCGGCCCTTTGAAGGGGAAACCGCCGCTTCTCTCTGGCTGTGCAGCTGCCCCTGCTCCTGTTGAGTCCTCCACCCATGTTTGCGGGGCCACATTCCGAAAGGGGCTGGTGGGGGGGGGAGATGGATAAGGGGTAGGGTCCTGGAAGGGGGCGGTCAGGGGCAGGGGTCCTGGAAGGGGTGATTAGGGGTGGGGGTGGATGGAGGGGATCAGTTGGGGACAAGGAGCAGAGGGGTTGGATGGGTTTGGAGGTTCTTAGGGGGGCAGTCAGGGGGCAGGAAGTGGGAGGGGGTGGATAAGGGGTGGGGGGCAGGCTGTTTGGGAGGGGGCACAGTCTTCCCTACCTGGCCCTCCATACTGTTATGCAACCCCAATGTGGCCCTTGGGCCAAAAAGTTTGCCCACCCCTGGTCTAGAGACAGTATTTGGTCCTGCCATGAGGGCAGGGGACTGGACTCAATGAACTCTCGAGGTCCCTTCCAGTCCTAGAATCTATAAACAATAGTGGAGCTATAGCTCCATCCCCCCCAAATCCCGATGCTAATGGGGCAGATTTCCCATCATACACCTGGGCATACCCAGGGGCGGCTCTGCTGCGCCAAGCTGCGCGCCGCGCGGCGCGCGCTCCCCGCGCCGCGCGCGGTCCCTTCTTTCTCCGCTTCCGGCTCCCCTCGCGGCGCGCTCGGGCGGCGCGGCGCGATGAACCCACGCACAGGCGCGCAGGGGCCACTGCGCGGGCGCCGCGTGCCCCGCGGCCGTTGCGACTGCCGCTGTGCATGCGCATGGAGTCCCCGCAGAGCAGCCGGCGCCCCCCCCTCCCTCTGCATGCCTGCGGCAGGTCCACACCGGCGGGCTCGCCCCCGACCTGCCGCAGCCGGCGGGGCGGCGGGTCCGCCCCCCAGACTCCCGCCTCCCCGGCAGGGGCGCACCTTCCGCCGCCCTAGGCACCAGCTTGTTTTGCTGGTGCCTAGAGCCGCCCCTGGGCATACCCCAGGCCTGCTCCCAAGGCATCAGATTGACCATAGCTTTGACCTGCCAGGGCTGCTGCAGCCTGGTGGTTGCTGGGTGGCAGACAACGGGCATTAATGATACTGCAGGGGAGCCAGGGGACGGGGCAGAGCAAACTGCTCTCCCCACTTTGCCAGCTGTGGCCACCAGGAGGCAGGCTCAGGATGTGAAGAGAAGAGTTTCTCCTCTGCAACTCTCAGCCCCTACAGCAAAGAGGCCACATGGGTAGGCGTGTGCCAGGGCTCAGGCCTCAACAGCCAGGAGGCATCCGTCCCTCCCCCACGCCGACCCTCCCCAGGGGCCTACTGAGGCAAGCACTAAACTAGCAGTGTGCAGCTTGCATGTGATCAGCTGGGGGCCGGGGAGGGGCGCAGAGGAAGTGTCTGGGATACTCCACTGGCTGGGAACAGCGCTTATGCTGAGCGGCTCCCCCTTGCGCCGTCGACACATTAGCTTCTGAGAAATGGATCGGCCAGTCTTCGCAAGGGAGCGACGCAGCTGCTGGACGGATCCTACAGGAAATGTGGGCAGAGTAGAGGGCGGGTTTACTCATCTTCCAGCCACGCAGGCCAGGCCAATTCCCTCGCCCCCTTTTCCCCAACACACACACACACACACACTGTAAATGGGTCCCTCACAGAGCAGGGGAGGGTAATGGGGCTGCAGGGCTAATGCAGTGGTTGTCACCCAGCCCCTGGCTCTGTACAGACTGCCCCCCACGTGGGCATGCTCCCTTTAAGAAGCTGAACGTCTCACTCCCGGCATAGCTGTCCTGTGAGATTTGTGGGGTCAGAAGGGTGATTCGAGGAGCCCATGAGTCACCAATGTCCCCCCCTCACAGGCCTGGCCCACCTCCAGACTGGCAGCTATTCAACACAAGGGGGGGATTGGGACCCGAGAGGTTAAACTCAGCAACTTTGTGCACAGACACCCTTTGATATCGGTTCAGCTTGACTGAAACCTGCAGGGGTGGCTTTCCACCATGGCCAAAGCCCCCATAAGGCAGTTCGTGTCACTTTAGCTTAAATCTGTTTAAAAACTGATCTCATTAATGAGTTCACTGGCAACCAGTTAACGAGTTAAATCCTCTAGTGTTGACAAATCCTAGGTGAGGATTCCTTGCCTGCAGCCAGCCCTACATCCTCACACTGGGCTCTCAGAATTCATTGCTTTCTGGCCGTGCCTCACCACCTGGCCCTTCTTAGTTCACCCTCTGCTACCCCTCTCTTCTGTCACCACATGGCCACCCTGCTCTGCCAGCAATCCCAGATGTTACTGTGTGCTCCTATGCTTGGTGCTATCTCCCATGCTGCTGAATCCACGCTGGGGCCGAGCTCCCCATACAATGTACCCCCAGAGGTGAAAGTAAGCCGGTGCAGTCCGGTACCGCATACCGGCAAGAGCCAGTACGCTGTGCTGGACCGCATCAACTTCCACAGTGGGGACTGAAAGGGCTCAGAGCTCCCTGCAGCTGCGGGCAGCCCAGAGCCCTTTAAATCCTGGCCGCGGCTGAGATTTAAAGGGCTCAGAGCTCCCCGCCACTGCGGGCAGCCCAGAGCCCTTTAAATTCCAGCCGTGGCTCTGGCAGCTGGGCTGGGGCCAGGAATTAAAGGGCTCCAGGCTTTCCTCAGCGGCAGGAGCTCTAGGCCCTTTAAATCTCTGCCCCAGCCCCGCAAAGCTCGGGGTTCCCCCTGGCAGCCAGAGCCCCAGGCCCTTTAATTTGCCCCTGAGCCCCGGGGGGCTCCCAGTCACCTCTGCAGATGGGAGCACCTGGTTGATTTAAAGGCTCTGGGTCTCCCAGCCACAGCTGGTTCCCCAGGGCCTTTAAATCTTGACAGGCCCCGCCTCTTCCGGATGAGGCCACGCCTCCCTCAGGACTCCGGCAGTACCCCTAAGTCCTGTAAATTACTTTCACCCCTGTGTACCCCACACAAACTCAGAGAGGGTTAATGTGGGCCTGAGAGGCCAAATATGCTACCCAGCTTCCCCTGGAGAGCGGGTCAAGCTTAGAGATGAAGCCCAGCTGGGTGCTGACTATACACAGAGGAAATGGAGAGCAGAAGGAGGCTGCAGGAAGGAGAAAAGGGACTTTGAAGTCCCTCTCTGGAGCTAGAGAGAGACACCAGGAGAAAACCCAGGGTAGAGTGACCAGATGTCCCATTTTTAAAGGGACAGTCCTGTTTGTTGGGACTTTTTCTTATATAGGCACCTATTACCCCCCACCCCCATCCCATTTTTCCCACAGTTGCTATCTGGTCACCCTAGCCCAGGGGAGAGTTGGCCCTGGGAACCTCCCCTGAATAGAGGGGCCAGGGGAGACAGGGAGCAGCCGCCAGAGCAGAGCAGACTGGAGTGGGGAGCCCTGACAGAAAAGCAGGAACTGGACCACCAGGAAGAGCACCCTGGGAGGCGTTCGGTCAGGAACAGAGCAGGGGGAAGTGAGAGGGACAGAAGGTCGAGCCCCAAGAGGACAGCAATGAGTTTGTTTGTAGTTTATGGCTTGGGAGTTTGGTGGGGGGTTGCAAGGGAGGGTCCGGAGAGTTCCAATCCTGGAGTAAGGGTGAACCTAGAACAGTGGCAGGGGAGAGGCAGAATAGGAAGAAATCCAGGGAGGCAGCAGCAAGGCATTGTATGGAGCAGCCCTTGGCTGCTTGTTATAGGGTCCCTGGACTGGAACCCAGTGTACTGAGAGGGCCTGTGTTCCCTACCCCCACTGGAGAAGGAGGTGTGAAGCCCCCCTGACATATGGGGATAAGAGAGACCAGGTCAGAGAGGTAATCTCTTTTATTGACCAACTGCTGTTGGGGAGACAGAGAAGCTCTCGAGCTACACAGAGCTCTGTTTCAGGCTGGGAAAGGCTCTCCGTGTCAGAGCTAAATACAAGATGGAACCTGTTCTCTAGCATAAGTAGTTAACACACGCTTCAAGGGACCATTCAAGGTGAAGTGGCCTGTTAACAACATTGCAGTCAAGGGGGGGAAAGGATGGGGAAAAAAAAGGGAGAGGGGAGATAAGGACATTCAAAGCCATGAGCCAAGATCACACAAGGACCACGGGGACCAGAGTCAGGGCCAAAAACTGATTGTAAGGGCATAGGACTGTAAGCAAAGTCAGGATGAGCTCTACCCTGACATCTGGTGGTGAATTGTGGTGAGTTGTGGAAAAGAGCTTCAGGGGCTGATCTTGTTTGCAGAGGCACACCCACCCCGCCTAGCATGAGCCCACAGCAGCCCAAATGGTCACTTTGGCTGCTGTGTGATCCCTAGTTTCTCTGTTATTGGGGCAGGAAGTGTTGTTACCCTGATGTGAATCAAGGCCAGTAGAACTGTTTTATGACAGAGGGATTTGCCATCAACTAAGTAGCACTTGCTAGACAAGGGACATGGGTTCCAAAACCCAATGAATTGAGAGAGGCTGGGGACAGGTATTTGTATGTGGTGGTGTGGGCCTTGAAACATCAATTGGACCTCCTTTTCTCTGCATTGTTGAATATCAGAACTAATTTTGATTCCTTTAGGAGTCTAGTTACAGGCTGCTGAGCTGAATTCACTTTGAGCCAATGGTGCACCAGCATTAGGGCTTCCCTAGTACAAGCTGAAACCACTGAGTGCTGTGTTAACTAGTGGGGGCTGGGACTGAAGAGTGGAGCAATTTGCGGGATGGCTAGAATGGCTCATGAGACAGCTGGCAGAGCAGAGCAGCTCACGGTGAAGGCTACAGCAGAACCCCACGGAGAGGCGGGGCAGTTGGCCTTGGACCATGTAAGGTGCTCCTTAACACCCTGTGCCCCCCCTTTCCACCCAGGATTGGGGTGGAAACTCTGCAGATAAACTTTTGAATTCTGGGGCTGCACTGACCAGGGACAGAGATTTTTGGGTTGTTGGACTCAAGAACCAAAGGGAGAGGACACGGCCCAATTTGCTGGGGTGGGTCTTTGCTCATGATTTGGTCTATGAACCCTAGTTGTGGTGTTTTCCCAATTTAATGCTGATGTCATTTACCTCATGTTATTAAAAATTTTCTGCTACACCGAGACTCTGTGCTTGCGAGAGGGGAAGTCTTGCCTCTTTGAGGCACCAAGGGGTGTGTGTAAGATTTTCCCAGGTCACTGGGTGGGGGCTCGAACTGGTTTTGCGTTATGTTGTTGGGAGGGGACCCCTATGTACTGAACCTGGCCCTTGCTGCTATCAACTCGGCCTGGCAGAAGGGTTACAGGACTATTTATTCTGTTACCCCAGAAGGCGTGGATTTAAACATGACCTGGCTGGAGGGCACATTACGGGAAGAGTGATCACCACAGGGCAACCATTGGCAAGGGGCACCCAGTGGGGAAAACAACCTGCTCTGCCATGCCCAGCTGCTAGGGGCACAACAGCAGTGAGTGTGCTCCTTCCAACCACCTTATCCTTTAAAGCCCTCTGTGAAGGGCTCACTCACCTCTCATGAATCCTTCCTGTCGGGCATGTGCGAACCTGCACTCTCTCTTGTTCTGCTCACGGTGCCTCCTCTCAGCAGTTACCCTTGTCAGGCAGGTCATGTGGCTCAGGCCTCCAGCTAGTCTCATGCATGAAGGAACAAAACCCCTTCCAGAGTAATAGGTGCAACGGGCCTATCCCAGTGCCCTTGTTCCTGTCTTTAGTCCTGTCTCTGGGCTCAGTTTTCAGCCCCTTCTGGGCTAGCTTTAACTCTGTCCCTGCACTGTTATGGAGCAGTGCCCCCAGGGCTTCTTCACTGGAGTCTTTGTCCTTAGCGCTTCTCACCAACCACCACTCCAGGTCCCAACCCAGGGACCCTACAAATAGCAGCCGCCTGCTGCTTCCTGTAATAGTTGTTTCTGCTGTTCCCCAGACCACTTCCCACGTAGCCCCTTCCTCTTTACCCTTCCCTCAGGGCTGACAGAATGTCAATGTCACCAGTACCTATCTTCTGGCTCTCCCTTGCACACCAACAAGGAGCACCTTCCTCGCTTATCTGGTCCCCACCAGCAACTGATCTGCTCAGCCCTTGCAGATCCTTTTAACTGGGCCTGCTGCACTTGGATTGGTTGCTTCCCTGCAGCCTTTCTAGGCAGGCCTGGAGGACCCACCTTTACTGCTCCTTTTCTGGGGCGGAGTTTAGTAGGACCATGAGGCCTCCAGCGGGGGCCTGCCACACCCTCCTTCAGTCTCACCTTAGCTTCAGAACTCTGCCATCTGGGAACAGCCAGGCAGGTGATTGGCTGAGGTTACTGCTGCTGATAGGCACATGTATGAACTGCGTGCACAGCTAGTCCATGCCAAACACGCTCAGGGGTTCACTGCCTACCCCATTGGCTTGACTGGCCCACCTGCCACTTCCCAATGTTAAGAGCACAAGTCTCTAGGACAGGGACTGGCTCTTCTGGTGAGTCCATGCAGTGCCAACCAAAATGGAGCCCTGTCCTCGTTGAGGCCAGCAGGTGCTACAAATAACACCACAGCTGAGATTTAATTAGTGACTCTGGCTATGGTGCCTGTTCCCAGAACAGCCTCCATCTCCCACTCCTGAAGCTGTGTTGGCTCTGCAAGGTGGCTGGGAGGAACAACATGCCATTGCCAGCAAAGCCAGCAGACTGGTCTCAAAGAACCAGGGAGGAGATGTTCTGAGGAAGAAAAGGTCCCTTTTACATTTGCTTTATGACCCTACTTTACAGATCCCACTGGCAGTCACCCACCACATTGACAACTAAGTGGTAATGGAGGGGGGGCGGGGTATTTGCCACACAGTGACTAAGATGAGGTAATGAATACAGCATTGTCAACCCCAAACGCAAGTGTCAGGCCTCAAAAAATCATGAGATTGACTTAAAAATAATGCGATTTTAAAAATAGAATAAAGGTGGGTT
Organism: Mauremys reevesii; assembly: GCF_016161935.1. Lineage (NCBI taxonomy): Eukaryota > Metazoa > Chordata > Testudines > Geoemydidae > Mauremys > Mauremys reevesii. The sequence continues at coordinate 52,295,785 of NC_052632.1, read as the reverse complement.
CTTTTGCTTGGCCTGCTGGTTTTTGAGTTTTTAGGATTCAGTTTTAGGCTTTTCAGACTTTGCTCTGTGGCCAGGGTGCTAGAAATGTCCTTTTTTTAAGGCAAGTTGAGATGCTTACATAATCACCTGACTCCAGGAGCTGGGAGTTTAAGGGAAAACACCAACTATCATGAGAGTTGGCAACACTGTATAGAACACAACTCACAGCCATATGCATATGTCCCCATTTTCAATGCATGCACAATTTCACAACAGAACAATGGGTGCTTTCCATTTCCTTTGTTCTTAATCAACAACAAGGTTAAAAAATGAGTGAATTTTGTACTGATGAAATGGAGGAAAGTGACAGTGCTGGAGACCAAGGCCTCTGCTTATTCACAGATCAGGTACAGCGGGCACAGCAACAGGGTGAGCTCCCCAGTGTACTGAACTCCTGCCCTCTCTACAGGAGAGGGGAATTTATTGTCCATTGCCTGCTTGTCTCTTAGTCCCTCTGCTGAGACATCCGACAATCAGTGCCAATAGTATTGGTGGCGCCTAATGTTAATATGTGTCCTCTGGGGCCTGGACTGAGACCATCAGCACCTTTTACCTGAGCCACCCAACAGCCATTAGATGGGAGGCCTTCTGATCGCTGCTAACCTAGGCTGGACTTGAACTGGTGCCAGAAGTAAAAAGCTAGAGCTGGCCCCTGAATAAACCAATGCTCCCTAGCATCATCCCACAGATTTTGAGCTGCAGGTTAGAAACGTAACATTAACATCATTATTATTTACTAATACAATCATCATTACAAGCTCATTTCTATCTTTCCATGGTACTTTTCTGGCCCCTGTCAAAACGGTACCTGAATGCTTCAACCCTCACACACCTCATTGCACAGATGGGGACTAACGCACAGACAGGCTATCTGACTTTCCCAAGGTCCCACAGACAGTCTGTGGCAGAGGAGAGAACTGAACCCAGACCTCTCAAGTTATGGGCTAACCACTAGGCCATCCTACCTCTTTCATCCCAACCTGTCTAAACTACCTCTTTTGGCTATTCCAAAGGTTCATTTCACCACAGTCATGGGTGGCAGGTATCAAAGGCCAGGGCAGGCCCCACCCATGTTCCCCCTGGAGACTCCGCCCTCCCTCCCCCTCTACCCTGAAGCTGGCCTGGCAGGGTCTCAGTTTCAGCTGGCAGCCTGGAGCTCAGGCCCGCCAGTGGCCCTGGGCAGCACTTGGGCTGGCTGGAGGGGTTGGGCCAGCGTCGTTTGGGGGGGCTGGCTGGTGAAGCCAGGTGCTGGGACTGGGCCAGCGCTTGTGCGGGGGACGGCCAGTGCAGTCAGCACTGGGACCGGCCCAGTGGTTGCGGGGGGCTGGCCAGCACAGCTGGGGAGGGAAGGCCAGGGTTCCTCTGGCCATGGGGGAAGGGAGGGCCTCAGGGCTCTGGCATGGGGTGGCGGGGCCTCCGGTGGAAGGGGCAGAGCCAGCAGGCTAGCCTCCCCAAGGGGGGATTCACCCACTGCCCATGACCACAGGCTATATATATATATATATGGGATATACTGCAAACGCTACATGTATAATAATGACTGGCAAAATTTACTTCTACATTGCCATGGACTAATGTGGTGCATTCATTCATCATGGGCTGCTGAGTACAAGAAACAAATCCCACATCTGAACATTGCCCTTTGACCTGTCAGAGGTCAGCCTCCTTTTTGTATTGGATTCAGACAGTTATGGTGCCCACCAGAGGCACAGAATAGTAATATCTGGCCAACTCACGCATTACGAGCCATTGCCTATGGACCTCATTTTGACCTTGGAATTTTCAGATGTCATTCACAGTTCTCCATCCATCCTCATCAGCTTTTAACCCTTCCATGGAAGATTTAGGATCTCAAACCAGAGGCCATTAGCAGCTACTGTCTTGAAATTCAATCACTTGGTCATTATGGGCCACAAATTGAAATCAAAATGTGACATATGGCATTTTGCTGGTAAGCCACCAGACAGGCATCAGCAATGGTGACCATGTGCGTTGGGCATCCACTTCTATTCAGTGGATTTTAGCCAAGAAAAGCACCAAAGGCCCAACCTCCCCAAGGGTGGAGGGCTGTCAGCTCAGAGCTAGATCGCTTTACAACCACCCACAGTCAGGAATCACTTCACCCAGCTCTGAAAAGTAGCCACCTCTGGGGTGGAATATAGCAGCTATTTAAAAACACAGAGCAATTCTACACAACAGTTCAGATCAGGACGCATCTCACCTCACTTCCTGATCTTTGTATAGAAATAAATCAGCAGGGGAAACTTAGGGAGGCGGAATGTATGACTGGAATTAGACTAGCACAGCAGAGCTAAGACCTACAAAGGGATCTTTAATGGTCATACGTGGATAGGACCTTTCCTTTACGTCCCATATGAAAAATCACAGCTCTGGCAGCACAATGTCTTGGCAGCATGCTGGGGCTTTAGTTCAGCGTTAACTCAGAAGGAAGAGGATTTCCCTCTGAAATCATCAGTGCTACTCCTTCCAGTATGACATGATCTGTGGTATTTATTTATTCATACAACATCTGTGGTCCAAAGAGTTGGGTTTCTCTGGAGGCTTTCCAGTTAAGCCTGGCCTAGGCCCTGCTTGGGAGCTCAGCCAAGATTCCATCAGAAAGCCTGCGGCATAACTGATGGTACCTGTGTCCCTTGTCAACACTTCTGCTGGGGAATGTCACGTTTCAGGATAATGGCCCTCACACACACAGTTCCGTTGTCTCCGGGAGAACGTTCTCACACATTGCCTGTTGCAATGTCACTTCATGGCTCAGAATTATTGTTCCTGTAAGAAACCACGCAAAGTGATCCCTCAATAGCTCAGCAAACAGCTTGTGAAAGAACAAAACAACCAGCCCCCAGAAGTGCTATGTCTGGCCTGGTGCTGAGGGAGGCTAAAATGAAACCTGTGACTTCGGCTACTACCACCAGGACTGAGGTTTTGGTGGGCCCAGGGACCTAAAGCAGGCACCAGGCTAGCAAGACAGCAACACTCTTGCTAATTGCTTTGGGGAAACTCCCTGAGCCAGGAGCAGTGGTGACCATGGGACCTCATGACCAATGAAGAAATAATTTGTAACTAAGGCAGAGTCTCACCTGGCTGCCCAAGGTGTGATCTGGGTGTGAAAAGTTTGCTGTGCCTAGACAGCTCCTTTTGTCACAAGAGAGCCAGGTAACCGAATGGAGGTAAGCCCCAGGGCCTGATGCTCTAGAGTAAGGAGCTCTCTGCTCCCTTCTGTTGGAAGAAAAGCCACAGAGCTAGTTTACCTGCATAAGCTGTTTACCCAGAACTCCAGATGGATGGACACTATGAATCAAGTACAGCCAGGGCCGCTCTAGGTTTTTTGCTGCCCCAAGCAAAAAAAAAAAAATTTTTTTTTGGCTGTCCCCCACCCCAGCCCTGGGCTCACCCTCACACTCCCCTGCTGCCCCTGCCCTGGGTTCTCCCCCCATCCACCCACACCCCCTGCTGCCCCAGCACTGGGCTCCCTCCTTTTCCCCCCACCAGTGCCCTCCCCCTACCCCCTGCCACCCCAGCCCTGGGCTCTCCCCCCAACCTGCACCCTCCTGCTGTCCCAGCCCTGGGTCACTGGTAACTCGCTCCCAGGGCGGGTCATTCAGCAGGAATTTTGGATGTGCACAGAACACAGACAGGATTGGTTCCCATATGGTTACAGAGCTGCAGTAAAGTGGAACAATTTTCAGCTTGTGTGATTGGAGGATATCTGGATGCATATTATAAGACTGTCCTACATAAATGAGGAAAAGTTGAGGTGCCTTTATTATTCTTTTGTTCCACTCCTTCTTTCTATGGGGAATTTGCCAATGCAATATCACTGTCTTCCTTTTAAACAAACAAACAAACAAATAAAAAAAAAGGCAATGGCTGTTGAAAATAGCAATTCCAATCCTAAAAAAACACTGGGAAGCATTTCTTGCTCAATTTTATCCTACTTTTTCTACAGCAAGTTACAGTGGATCAGTATATTTGATTTGGGAGAAATGAAGTAAGAGCTGCCCAAATTGAGCTTGAGCACTCCTGAATTTTGAGGGTGTTCAAATCTGGAAGGCAGGTGCTAAATTCCCTTTCTGAATACTAGCTAAATCTGGAAAGGAAAAGTCCATTTCTGCTTCCATGGTTCAGAAGTGGAAATCCTCCTAAGTGCCTGGTACTGTATCTAAAGCTGCCCAGGTCCAGAGCCTCTCCTTCCTTACTTTTCATTTTAAATTCTAGTGGGATCCACGTACCTCCATTGCTAGGCTTCAGATAGAGAAGGGCACTGTCCATTTAGTCCACCCAATTCCTTCTTTGGGGGCTGCAAGGTGAGGTCACACCAATATCCCTAATCCAGTCTGGGGAAGTCTTCTGAAGAGGATATCTGGGGCAAAGCCTTCTACTTCTTGGGCACACTTGTTCCCCATTCACAGTGCCACCTCTTTTGACTCACTGCAGCATGGCTCAGCTACCTCACTCCCTACTCACTCCCTTGATAGCTGCCAAGGGATTGCTGGGAAATGTGGTTCTTTCCCTGCTCCAGGGCTGGCTCTACAGGCAGGGAGCTAGGCAAGGAACTACAGCTCCCAGGGTCCTATGGGTTCTCAGCTCCCATGTGGATCCCCAGCTGCTCTATGGCTCTGCTTCTGCAGGGTTGTGAGAGGGGAGGAAGTGAGTTTAAAAAAAAAGAAAAGGATGGCCCGAATGCTGCCCCCTGCAAATGTGCTGCCCCAAGCACCTGCTTGTTTTGCTGGTGCCTAGAGCCGGCCCTGGCATTAGCATGAATATTCATGATAGTGTTCAGGCCCTACAGCTACAGATGAGGGTGGCCACTCGCACATTCCTGGAATATTGGGCATTCCGGTACTTCCGGGCAGAGGCGTAGCGAGCGCCCTCCGTACCCTCCGACCGGAGGGGGCCCTGCAAGGAAGGGGGCCCCTAAAAGTGGCAAAAAAATGTTTCTGCATTGTAAGGGGCCCCAGACATATGTTCGGAGGGGAGGCCCCGCAAGGAAGGGGGCCCCTAAAAGTGGCAAAAAAAATGTTTCTGCATTGTAAGGGGCCCCAGACATATGTTCGGAGGGGGCCACATTCTTTGTTGCTACGGCCCTGCTTCCGGGAATGGCATGGGCCCATTCCCAGTGGCATGTCCTCCCATGCACTGTGCATGGGAGGTCATGCTGCACAGGGAGCAGTCACACAGCAGGGGTAGAGCGGTGCACTCTCCAGTAGGGTGTCCCCATCTGACACCAAACAAAACTACAGTTGGTGTTGTCTCAGTATCAGATGGGGGACAAACCTTACAAAAGCAGGCCTGTCCAGTTTCAAACTGGATGAGTGGCCTGCCTACTAGAGAAAGAGCTTCATTTGCATAAGTTTTCTACCAAGAATTCCTCCAGTGACACTTTGGGAGTCACCAGAACTAGACACAAACTCAGAATTGGTTGGATAGTGGAAATGAAACATGAGGGAGCTGGTTCCTTCTTGCATCAAGGAAGGACTCTGCTTGAAAGTCTTGTGTGCTTTTGGCTTGCTACCACTGAGGACTCTTGAATGGGAGATGAAACAAAGGAAAGAATGCTCTTCAATGGGGACAAAGAAGGATCTTTCCTGAAGCTGTAGAGGACAGCAGTAGAGCAGAGTGAACACTGGTGAGGCCTTGTCCTACCCAGCTACTAATGAAGGAGCAATCACTGTAGATGGATTACGTGATGGAGCAAAGGACAGGACCAGGCAGCATTTCCCAAGGGGCTGGAGATAGGCGTGTCCAAGTGACTTTAGAAGTCTGGCATTTCACCACCCAATGAGTGGAGCTTAGCCCTCGGGGAAGTGGGAAGTGATGTAGAGGGACATTTGCTTACTGATTGTTCACACTGGTGGGTAGGGAACTGAGTTACCCAAAGTTGCCATGGGGGGAGGGGTGTTTACTTATAATTCATACTGCTGTATTGTGGCTGTTTTCCCAAGCTGATGCTGTGCTCCCGTCTCCCCTAATACATTGTCTTTATTTCAGACACAAAGGCACCCAAAGAAGGTATTTAATGATTCTAGAAATACTGCATGGAGGCTCAAACCAGTGTGTTTGTTAGTTTTAAGAGGGATTGGTAGGCACTGAACCCAGCCCTTGTTGCTGCCGCCAACACCAGGCAGAAGAATTAAAATTAGAACAAGTCGGAAAAATGCCAGTTGAAATAGTTTTTCATTGGAATTTGCTGATTTGTTGAAATCTGAATGTGCTACAGAATCAGTCAGATTGTGACGAAGGTCCTCCGGAAACTTGGCAGGTTTCTTGCCCAGCAGGTCTGGGATTCTGCCTGGGATCCTGCCAGCTCACCTGGCCAACAACTCTGACCTCTTTGTAGTCTGCCTGGAAGGTTGCTGGGTAGCCCAAGTTTCCAGGGTCCATGGCTATGGGGTAATCCATCTGGCAGACTGCGGCAGAGTCAGGCTCCATCCCTTTTCATGGAGAATTTTGCAATTTGTGTTTTTTGTTCTAGATCAGAACAAAACCATTTCAAGATAGTGAACTACTCCATAAGCTGGCTTTCCCTTTCCCCGCTCAGCTCCTGTTACAATGCCAATGGTTAGCTAATAGATCAGGTGCCAGGAGAAGATGCCACAGCTCCACCTGCTCTACAGAAACGACTGTGCTTTCACCGTCTGTTGTGAAACGTGGCGAGGATCCTGCTATGTCAGAAATAATATGCTTTTGATTGCCCATGTGGTCATGGTAAGGAAACCCATTTACCCGCCCCCCGCCCTTTCCTCTGCTGCACTCACCCTGCCCAGGGCCTGATACTGCATTGGAAGATAGAAAGATCTGGGGAATCACATGAATGCTAAGGGGAGGGATAGCTCAGTGGTTTGAGCATTGGCCTGCTAAACACAGGATTGTGAGTTCAATCCTTGAGGGGGCCATTTAGGGATTTGGGGATTAGTCCTGCTTTGAGCAGGGCGTTGGACTAGATGATCTCCTGAGATCCCTTCCAACCCTAATAATCTATGATTCTATGAGGATGGGCAGCAGGGCAGGGCACTTTCCACCCTGACAGTGCTGCTCTGATTCCAGTGCAGGGACAGCAATCATTTAGGGTGTCTGCTGTGAAATGAATTTGCTGGGTCCCAGTCCAGTTCCTGCTGAGCAGGGGGCCAGATAAAAAAAAACACCATCACTACCAGGAACCTCAGCACAGGGCCAAAGAGGGACCAGGCCAGAGCCAGAAATGGGACTGCAGAGCAGGTGTGGGGAAACTCAGCAGTGGGGGCCAGGATCTAGGGACAAAGGGGAGGGTATATGGGGCAGAGTCTTCAGGGCTCATCGTGGTGCAATGAGAAATTCACAATGTGCCCTGCACTGAGCAGCAATCTGTCCCTGAAGCATCAGCCCAGCATTTTCTATTCGCTGCTGGGCCTTTTTTAAAGCATTTTTTTTTCCACTGAGGGGGCAGGCGGGACAGGGACGACAGCCTGGGGAGAACTGAGAAGCTTTTCTGGCCCTTGAGATTTGAAACATTTTCTGATGGCAACTGCCTCTGCTGCTCCTCCTCCTCCTCCGGCAGGCTCCCCACTCGCTGAGTCAGCACCGGCTCCTGTCAGTCACCTACAGAAAGTGCCTATTCAACACAGTCAAGCTGGGTGTGGCATGGGGGGACAGGAGCGGGGGGACACAGCCAGCGAGTGCCAAGGTCTACAATGAAAATAGAGATTGATGAGGCAGAGGAGGGAGAATGAACCACGGCAGGGACTAGGGCCAGAGGAGGGGAGCAGGAGACGGGACAGGAGAAGAAGAGAAGGAGGAGAGAGAAGGTGAAAGCTGCTACATTTCACCTCCTCCAGGCCCTGCCCCATCATGCTGCGATGGGAAGCTGGAGCACATAGTGCAGAGTCCTGCATTTAGGACGGAAGAATCCCATGCATTGCTATAGACTAAGGACCGAATGGCTGGGCAGCAGTTCTGCAGAAAGGGACCTAGGGGTTACGGTGGACGAAAAGCTAAATATGAGTCAACAGTGTGCCCTTGTTGCCAAGAAGGCTAATGGCATTTTGGGTTGTATAAGTAGGGGCATTTCCAGCAGATCGAGGGATGTGATCATTCCCCTCTATTCAGCACTGGTGAGGCCTCATTGGAGTACTGTGTCCAGTTTTGGGCCCCACACTACAAGAAGGATGTGGATAAATTGGAGAGAGTCCAGCGGAGGGCCACAAAAATGATTAGGGGGCTGGAGCACATGACTTATGAGGAAAGGCTGCCTGCAGAAGAGAAGAATGAGGAGGGATTTGATAGCTACTTTCAACTACCTGAAAGGGGGTTCCAAAGAGGCTGGATCTAGACTGTTCTCAGTGGTAGAAGATGACAGAACAAGGAGTAATGGTCTCAAGTTGCAGAGGGGGAGGTTTAGGTTGGACATTAGGAAAAACTTTTTCACTAGTAGGGTGGTGAAGCACTGGAATGGGTTACCTAGGGAGGTGGTGGAATCTCCTTCCTTAGAGGTTTTTAAGGTCAGGCTTGACAAAGCCCTGGCTGGGATGATTTAGTTGGGGATTGGTCCTGCTTTGAGCAGGGGGTTGGACTAGATGACCTCCTGAGGTCCCTTCCAACCCTGAGATTCTATGATTCTATGATAGGGAGGGGAATGCCATGCTGGAAGCCAGCCCTGGAAGGTTTAATTCAGCCCCCCTCTCCCTCCCACCCCACTCCATGTGGAAGGGGAAATACAAGGTGCCACTTGCTGAATGAGACTCTTCTATTTGGAGCATGAGGCTTCCAGTGCAGTAAAAATAGCCCTGACGTCCTGATGCCAGCAGCACCGCGGCTCCCTGTTCCTGCCCCGGGCCTCCCCACGCCACTCGCCAGGCATGCCTCAGGCACAGGCTCCAGCTAGAACTCACAGGGGGCAGAAGTGATTGGGGAGAGTCCCCTGCCTATGCTAAGATGCAGGACGGCTGGAGCCAATGCAGTCACCCCACGGGGTGCGCTGGACCCAGAATCTTAACATGCACTAAGAACCCAATATGCAATGGAGCTCAGCCCCCACAGAGACCCTTGGAGATCCCTGCCCCCGCCAAACAAAGCAATAGAGCATTCCCCCCTCCCCACCAGAAACACCGAGGAAACATCCTCCCTCCCCCACTCCTCAAGAGAGCAATGAAGAATTCCCTCCCATGCTCCTCTCCCCCCTCGTCCTTAGGGCACATGCCACTTTGTGCTGAGCGCTAAGGAAAACCTGGTCCTAAATATAGCCATGAACTCTGCCTGCTCCCTTGCTGAACGCCCGACTCCCTGTAATGGGCCCATGAGAACCCCACACACTCAGGCCCCCGATGCTCCCCTCGCAGGGCTACGCCCATACAAATGGGGAGCAGCTACTCCAGCTTCCCTGTGGCACCTTCCAGCAGAGGATCTAATGCTACCTTAGGCTTGTTTTCAGAAGCAAAACGCCACTTTCCTCTCCCACCTGCTGCAGCAAAGTGAAAATCCTGGACATTTACAGAGCCTTGCGGGGGGGTGCCTGAAAATGGCTGGCAGAACACAGCAGTGAGCCCGAAAGACCCCTCGTCACCCCCCAGCCGTGTGCACGCACCAAGAACTTAGCCCCAGGAGCGCAAGGGGTCAGAGAGCCCTGGTGAGCGCTAAAGGTCCCCTCTATTCATCCCAGGGTCACAGGGCTTCCCAGGGCTGGCCAGCCCCACAGCTCTCCACTCCCAGGATGACAGGGAGCCTGTGCTAATTGTGACAAATATTTCAGCTACCTCCTTGCAGAGCAAGTCCCAGCTCCACCATTCGCCGCCCATTCAAACACAAACTTTGCCAACAGCAGCACAGTGATAGCACAGCATGGCTGGCCTGGGGATACTCTGGGGATTTAGCATGGGGTTGGGTCCCTTGACGACCTGACAGATCCCCTTCCCGTGCCTCAGTTTCCCCATCTGTGAAATGGGGCTAAGACCCACCCCCCCCACACGCCTCCCAGGGAGCTGTAAGGTGACGAGGTGCCCTGCACAAACAGCAACCTGACCAGCAAGAAGGCAGGCTCCTGAGGCCACCAGCTACAGCCCAGTAGCTCCTCCCACAATAGTAGAGGTTCCTCGGGGGCTGCTGCCCCTCAGCCCAGCGGGCAGGAGAGACGTTATGCTCACCCAGAGCTCCTGGAGGTGCAGGGCAGCACAACAGCTATAAGACACTGGCCCTTGGCTCCTTCAGGCCCCTCTCCAGCCCTGGCTCCTCTCCACAATCCCAGGGGACAGAGATGGGAAAAGGGCAAAGTGGCATTACAGTGAGCATGGGGGGAGCAAGCACAGGCTGGAGGAGGGCAGGGCACAGTGAGGCTAAGCCTGGGAAATAGCAGAGCGCCCAGCAAGGGAAATGGCAGGGTCAGACACAGGGGCAGGGGGAGGCCATGGCCACTGGGGACGGGCCTGCAAGTAGGGCAGAGAATGCAGCCATGGGCCAGGGAGGACATACCAGGCTCAGCATTGTCAGCCTTGAGAAATCATGAGCTGGACCCCAAAAATCATGAGATTTTTAAAAAAGCTGTTATTGTTGTTTTGGAGGCTGCCCTGCGCTGTCTGAACACCCCTGCCCACCAATTAATTTTGCCCCCTGCCCTCTCAGGGAGGAGGTGAGGGCTCTGGGAGGGAGTCCGGGCCTGAGAGGGGGCTCAGGACTGGGGCAGGGTGATGGGGTGCAGGGCGGTGAGGGCTCTGGCTGAGAGTGTGGGCCTGAGAGGGGGCTCAGGGCTGGGGCAGGGTGATGGGGTGCAGGGCGGTGAGGGCTCTGGCTGAGAGTGTGGGCTCTGGGGGGGGGCCCAACTATGCGGGGCTTGGGGTGCAGGAGGGGGGTCTGGGCTGGGGCCAAGGAGTTTGGAGTGTGTGGGGGGGTGCATGCTCTGGAAGGGAGTTTGGGTGTGGGAGAGGGCTCAGGGCTGGGGCAGGGGGGTGGGGGGTAGGGGTTGGGGTGGGGTGCAGGCTCTGGCAGGGCAGCGCTTACCTCGGGAGGCTCCCAGAAGCAACCAGCATGTCCGGCTCCTAGTCTCAGGGGTGGCCAGGTGGGTCTGCGCATTGCCCAAGCCTGCAGGCACTGCCCACCACAGCTCCCATTGGTCGCAGTTCCCAGTCAATGGGTGCTGCGGAGGTGGAGCTCAGGGTGGGGGCAGCATGCAGAGACCCCGTGGCCACCCCTGTGCCTAGGAGCCAGACATGCTGGCACTTCCAGGAGCCACGCGGAGCCAGGACAGGTAGGGAGCCTGCTTTAGCCCCACTGCGCCGCCAACTGGACTTTTGGTGTCCGATTAAAATCTCCAGGAATGCTTTCAATAGCCACTGGGCGATCGATGCCGATTCTGGGAGACTCCCAGCCAATCCGGGAGTGTTGGCAACACTATTAGCTCCTCCCCTGTCCTATCCCCTCGTGTGAGAACAGCTTTGGGTTGCTATGAGGAGGGCGAGAAAGCTCCACCTGCAGCCGCTCTGATTGGCTGTTCTTCCTAAAGAGGTGGGCAAATGGGGCAGACAGCCAATCAAGGGTTCAAATGCTCTATAAGGGGGTGGAGCATCTTGTGAGTGACTGGCTCCAGTCCTATCAGTCATAAAAGCAGGGGGAGAGTTGGTGACTGGGGGCCTCCCTGTTGCCAGGATGAGGATACTGTATCCTAGGGGGAGCAGGCCTGGGGGTGGGAGTGCTGCAGGGGGGAAGGAGGAGTAGGAATCCTTCAACCACTCTGAGCACTCAGCAGGCCGGGAGCAGCAGGATTATGGCTTTCGCCCTGTCCCTGGGAGCCCTCCGGGAAAGACCAGCTGAAGCTCCTGCTGCAGTTTGGAGGGAGCAAGGCCAGGCAGGCAAGGAGACACCAAGACTTGCAGTCTGAATTCCTATCTGAGCACGACCAGGAGAGCCCGAGAGCAGGCACGTCTGGCCAGCCCCATTCGCCTGCCAGTGCTGCGCCGGGCAGCAGATTGGAACAACGCGCACCCTCAGCGAGTAGCTGTGGCCCTTGCTCATAAGCGCAAGGTCTGTCATCAGTAAAACCCCATTCCTGGTGATCTGATGTCAGACGAAGCGACTCCCCTCGCTGTGTCACCAAGATCTGGCTAGATGGCCCAGCCAACGCAGTATGGACCGGGCTGACTTTGCTGGCTGCTCAGGGCCACGTTTACCATGAAGGAGACAAGAGCAAGCGAAACAAAAGAGGGGAAGCAGAGTTAGAATCATTCGTGCTCCCTTCTGTCCTGGGAACAGAAAAGACCCCCATCCTGCAGCCACATCCTTGAGACCACCCATATGAGGTGTGGCTCTAGAGACCACAGAACATCAGGCTCAGCCAAGTGTCCCAGTCTCTCAAAGTTCTGCAGGCTTCAGAGAAGAATAAATTGAGGTGCTCCGACACTGAGGTGCCTCTGATTCTCGAGCCTTGGAGGCCCTAATGACCATGCAGGAGACTTCAACAAACTAGTCCAGCATGGAAACCATGAAATTCTGCCTTCAAACACACACACAGGTGGCCGCAGACTGGACTGGCTATTCAGCCCAGGACTGGACATCAAGAACACAGCAAACGGAACTCCTTTCTGGCCCATCCATCACCTCTTTGAAGTAGACATGGCAGTTTTCCCAGCTCCCCACTTAATGGATGAATTCACTCCAACCAGTCTGGACTAGTTTATTTGCCTTCAAGTATCCAGAATGCCCTAGTTAGAATAAGGGCCCAGCTACAGGCCCAGAGCTCAGATGACCTAGTAGAGCCAGATCACCCTCTAGTGGCCACAGTCATCAACACCTTAAACCCAAATCACCTCCCTGCACACTGACTGCACAGCTGACCTTGCTGCACCAATTAACTCAATCAGATGTAGCATGCGATCTCTAGGGCACAAATAGAAGGGTCCAACAACTCCTGAAGAGCAGCAGTCAATTGAAAAGGAGTCCCATTCAATGACATCACATAATGGCAGACAACTAAAAAGTGACACATTTTATAAATGCTCATATACAAATGCTAGAAGTCTAAATACTAAGATGGGTGGACTTGAGTGCCTGGTATTAAATAAGGATATGGATATAACAGGCATCACGGAAACTTGGTGGAACGATGATAATGAATAGGCCATAATAATGCTAGGGTACAAAAGATATAGGAATGGCAGAGTAGATCATGCTGGTGGGGGAGTGGCACTATATGTGGAAGAAAGCATAGAGTCAAATATAGTAAGAATCTTAAATGTATCAATCTATACCATAGAATCGCTATGGATAGAAATTCCATGCTTGAATAAGCGTATAGTGGTAGGAATACACTACTGACCGCCTGACCAGGATGGTGATGGCAATTGTGAAATACTCCAGGAGATTAAGGAGACTATACAAATAGAAAACTCAATAATAATGGGGGATTTCAACTGTCCCTATACTGACTGGATACATGTCACCTGAGGACAGGATGCTGAGATAAAGTTTCTAGGCACCGTTAATGAATGCTTCTTGGAGCAGCTAGTCCTAGAATCCACAAGGGAAAAGGCACTTCTTGATTTAGTGCTAAATGGAGGACAGGATCTGGCCCAAGAGGTAAATATAGCTGAACCACTTGGGTAATAGCAACTATAATTAATTAAATTTAACATCCTTGTGGGAGGGAATATACCGAAGAAGCCCAACACAATAGCATTTAATTTCAGAAAGGGGAACTACAGTAACTCCTTGTTTAACACTGTAGTTATGTTCCTGAAAAATGCTACTTTAAGCAAAACGATGTTAAGCGAATCCAATTTCCCCATAAGAATTAATGTAAATGGAGGGGGTTAGGTTCCAGGAAAAAAAAATTTACCAGACAAAAGGCATTTTATATACATATCTATATCTATATATATATACATACACACACACAAAGTTTTAAACAAACAGTTTAATACTGTACACAGCAATGATGATTGTGAAGCTTGGTTGAGGTGGTGGAGTCAGAGGGTAGAAGAGGGTGGGATATTTCCCAGGGAGTGCCTTACTGCTAAGCCCTCAAAGGTTACCACATTGTTGTTAATGTAGCCTCATACTCTACAAGGCAACACGAATGGAGGGAGGAGGCAGTGGCTGCAAACATTCCCTGAGGAAACTGAACATGATGAAGAACCTGCGCCATCCCACTTTTGGCCCTCGGGCCAAAAAGTTTGCCCACCCCGATCTAAACCATATGTCCCTAGTTTGCTTATGAGAACAGCCTATGGGACTGTGCCAGAAAGCTTACTCCAAATAATCAAGGAGTATCACAGCTTCAGCTTTCTCCCCCTCCACTAGGCCAGTAACCCTGTCAGGAAGGAAATTAGGCTGGTTTGGCATGATTTGTTCTTGACAAATTGTGTTAGTTATTACTTATCGCCTTCTGATCCTCTAGGTACTTACAAATTGATTGTTTAATAATTTGTTCCAGTATCTTTCCAGATATCACAGTCAGGCTGACTGGTCTCTAATTCCCCAGGTTCTTTGTTCTCCTTTTTAAAGATAGGAGCTATGTTTGCCCTTCTCCAGTCCTCTGGGGCATCCAGGATTTCTCAAAGATAATAGCCAATGGTTCTGAGAGTGCTCCAGCTAGTTCCTAGGGTGGATTTCCTCATGCTGTAGTGACTTGAATACATCTACCATCTAAATATTCTTGAACCTGTTCTTTCCCTATTCTAGCTTGTGTTCCACATCCACTCATCTTTGTAAGTCTGGTAGAAAGTGACCATCAGGAGCTAAGGCCTGATGTTCACTCATTGGGAGAGTCCCAGCTCGCTGGAAAATAGCCTCCCATGTAAGAGAACCAGAGCAGTTGATAAAGGACTTTTGGTAGCTTGGACAGGGCCCATTAATATCCCATGATGTAGGTGCCTCTTGCTGGGAGGCTTCTGAAGTGCCAAGCCCTGGACAAACCCAATGACCAGGGACTGCTCACCTTCAACCACCTCACGCTGTGCAACATGCCTGAATGGGGTAGGTTTGTGTGCTGTCCCTAGGCAAGTTGAGGCAGGCAGCCAAGCAGCCTGTGTCCAATGCAAGTCAAGGGGTGGGCCTGATTGCAAACCTTTGGCATTGTAGACAGATAGCCACTGGCTCAGGGACACATCTACAGATCTCTGCCTCGCAGCCAGTCCCAGACTGGGATGAGGAGCAGTGCCCTGGCTCAGAGTGATGGGCAGAGGCCAAGCTCTCGCTCCAGTGGGATTCAGCCATAGCCTACAAGGGAGCTGGATGCCATTTGTCAGGGCTAGTGTGGGACTATTGGGATGTCTCTGGGCTTTGCCAGGACTTGCTACCCGAGGCCCAGGAATCTCCATCCCCCATGGATGGAAACCATGGCCTTGCTA
Organism: Mauremys reevesii; assembly: GCF_016161935.1. Taxonomy (NCBI): domain Eukaryota; kingdom Metazoa; phylum Chordata; order Testudines; family Geoemydidae; genus Mauremys; species Mauremys reevesii. The sequence continues at coordinate 52,280,420 of NC_052632.1, read as the reverse complement.
CAATTGTTCTCAGTGCCATTTGCAGACTCCCACTAAGCCCCCACCACATTCACGGGGCTCACTACATTGATCTGGTTGCTGCTGCCAGGTCGCTGGATTTCTACAGCACCCCAGTGCCGGGCCCTACACGAAGCAAGGGGCCACGGAAGCAGGAGATACAGAGGCTTGGGTAATGCAGATTGAAGTACATGAAAGGCTGTCAGAGCATTCTTAGTCAAGGGCATCCGGCAGAATGAACTTCCAAAGACAAGGTGAGTGTGGGGGCTGATCTCTTGAAAACTTCCTCTGTCACCCTAACCACTGCTCCCCCTCCACCCCATCAAAAACTGAGAGCATACCCCAAGCAGGGCTTCCACTAACCCCCACAGGGGGCAAAGAGCCCTGGGCCGGCGGTGGTTCACTAGGGACTTTGCTATTGCTTATCTATTGTGTGCAGTAGGCATCAGCAGTGATGTGCAGCTGTGCAAAACCCAAAGAGAGGAGGTTCTTTGATTGATTTGTAACCCTTACTCATTTCACAAATCTCTGCAAGGGGTCGGGGTGGGGGGTTAATGCCTTTAGAAATGCAGCTTATTTGGGTGTCCCCCAAGGTTCCAGTAACAGGATGGCAAAGGCAGGGCTGTAGCTGCAAGAGTGAGTGTGGGAGCATGCACAAGAGCAGCAATCACGTGGCTGTGCCAATCTGCCAACCGCACACAAAGCCTGAGTGACACCAAGATCTTCAAGAAGTTAGACTCACAGAGGAGCTGGATGTCCATGAGTACTGAGCACCCAGCAGTGCAGGGGCAGGAAAGGGAGGTGCAGATACACAGGGCTCTTGGATCAGGCAGCTTGCTCACTTGATGCAGCTATTTTTGAAAATCTTAGTGTGAAGGCAAGGCCAAGGGAGTAGCTCAGGGCAGGTCTTCACTACCCACCGATCTGGGTGGTAGTGATCGATCTATTGGGGATCAATTTATCGCATCTAGTGTAGACGTGATAAAATCAATACCCAATCACGCTCCCCATTGACTTTGGAACTCCAGCTCGCGAGAGGCAGAAGCGAAGTCAACGGGGGAGCGGCAGCGGTCGACTCGCCACCGTCCTCACAGCCAGGTAAGTCGACCTAAGATATGCCCTGAAGTTGCATTATCTTAGGTCAACCCCCGCACTAGTTTAGACCTGGTCTTAGATTCACAACCCTAAGCAGGAGAGGACATTTACAACAGGTCGTATCATCCACCCACAGCAGAGTTCCCCTGATGGCAGCGGGAGCTGGTTCAAAATTAAGGGATAGAATATCACAGCCTGTTATCTACCACAGATAACGAAGCTTAGCTATCAGGTATTACAGGCCAGATCCTCAGTAGGTTTACACTGGTGTAGCCCCACTGAAGTCAATAGAATGATGCGGATTTACAGCACCTAAGGAGTTGGACCTACTTGGGGAGTACTTTAACGCCGCATTACTCAATCTGCATTAGTTTTATCCTTGGGTTCTCTCCATTCCTCATCTTCCCCCAATTCCCTGCCTGTGGCTCTCCTCCCTCTGCATTTCATTCTTAACTCTCCTCATCTCACCTGCTTAAGTGATCGGCAACTGAATAGTTACCACTGGCACAGCAAATGACTGCGCTTTAGCATTAACACGCCATTTAGATTACGAGTGGAGGGGGAGTTCATCACCTTCTGGAGCCAGGGTTTCAGGCTGGCTGCAGACTCAGGTAACAATACTATCAGTTTAGTTGACTCCCATTTCAAAAGGTTTTCTTCACAGCCATTCAGGCTAGAGGCTCATGGCAAGGGGAAGCCAAAACTCTGCAAAGGTTGAACAAGCAGCCAGGTGGCCAGATGCAGTCCCTGGGCCGGCGGTGGGACACGTGTGGTGTAGAAGATGCCATGGCATTCCAGGCACCAGCTGTGGGACTGGAGCCTGCTCTGGGAGGCAGAGTTGTCTCTCACCTGTGCTTACATAGCTCGTGCATAGCCCATAGATTTTACACTAAGCAGAGATTCTAAAAAACAAAGTACAAACTTTATTTTGTTTCTTTACAAAGGCACAAGCCTTTTTTTTTTTTCACTTTCTTAACAAAATATAATAGCTTCTCGATGAACACAAAGACCTGAAAATCGTAAAAAAAATACAAAAAATGAAAGAAAAACAGAGAGAAACAGTTGTGGCCGGGGAGGAACCTACCAAATACCCACATGGCTCTACACAACACTGGCCTAAACCTACAGCCAAACAGGAAGGGGGCAGGGGAGAGCAGAAAGGAAACCAAAAACACAACAAAAAAAAAGAAACAGAAGCGACACAATCACAGAACAGAACAGCTCTTCTGACTGGGCAGACCCCACAAAATGGATTAAGTGCTTTAGGAGGAAACAAAGGAAAAATAAAGAACGTGAAGTTGATATCATCTTGTTAAGCATCTCCTGCCATCGGGGCTGGAAATGATGTGGGTTTGTAGGGTTGGGATTTTTTTTTTTTTTTTTAATCTAAAGCAACACCAAACTGAAATTTAGTCAGTCAATTTTTAAGCGAGTTCAGAGTCCTTTCAAGTACTACACCTGCTCCCCAACCCCCCCGACACGTTTCCAGTGGCCTTACAATCCCATCTTTCTGTTTTAAAAAGTGTTTTCTCGCCCCTGTTGCCATTTGTGGGAGTTCTTTCAGGGGAAGTGCCCAGTGATGCAGGAGAAGTAGTGAAACCGACCACACACAGAGCACCGTCCAATGTGCCAAGTAACCTCAACACATTCCTCTCTATTCTCCACTAGTCAGCTTGAGAGCAGGAGACGCGTTCTGTGCCATGGGACTTCAGTTGATGGTGTCCCTTAAATTTTTTTTTTTTTTTCCTTTTTTTAAAATAGAGAAACTACCAACAAACAAGAAACAAGAACTCAGGCCGGCCCATGAACAGCCCAGCGCCTGTGCACCAGCCACGCCATCCATTGCACCAGTGCTGGATAAAGCTGGGACTAGTTTTGCAAGATTACTGTAAGTCGGGTTTGAGTTTTACAAAACCACAAGCAATTTGGTTCCAGGTCCCAGTTACCCGAACCCCCAAACAGTTCATCTGAGTTCAGATCCTGGGTTCCAGTTTTGGCCCATCTCTAGTTAAAAACAGCTCCCTCCCTCCCCCAGTGCTGGTTCACTGACACAGCACCCCCCTCCCGCCCCCCCGGTTTGCTTTCAACTGCAGCATGAACTTTCAGCGTATCTGGTTCTAGCGCTCCGATTTACAGTATTGAAAAAGGTCATAAAAGAGACCCAAATCGCATTGTATTTTTTAAAAATTTCAGCATATTCTCTGACATTCCCCTCCCCAGTCCCACCCCTTTCCCTGCTGCTGGCTGGGGGGGTCAGGGCAGCTCCCCCTCCCCTGAGGGATCTTCCTTGCTCTGATCCATGGAGTCACTGTCATCCCCCTCTGTGTCGGAGGCGGTGTCAGAATTGGAGGGCTCCAGGCACGCCCGGACAGGCGTCACGATGACCGCACGCCTCTGCTCCTCCTCCTGCAGCTGCTTTTCCTGCGTCCCTTCAATGTGCTGAATTGCCTGCCAAGGGGAAGGAACAGTGAGAGGAGTGGAGAGGGAACCCTGGCTACAGGGGCTTACATCCCTGGGGGAGGCAGGGAGGAGAGCACCACCCAATTATGCCTGTTTATCCCCTGGTGCCCGTGTTCTCTGGAGGGGTCTCCTCCAGAGAGGCTGCTATCACTCTCCTCCCCAGCTAGTTCTGGGCTGGGTCCCCAACAACATTAGCCACTTCTCTGCTTTGCAGCGTCAATGATCTAGCCCCATCCTTGGGTACCTTGAATGGAGACATGCTGCATCCCAGGTCAGACACGCCAACAGTCTGGTTCCCACCTCCTCTGCAAAACTGAGCCATGCTAGGGAGTGGCTGGGATATCCAGCCTGAACAGTGCACAGCAGCCCTTAGCTACCCCCCAGCACTCAGTAGCATCACATGGGCAGCTCACCAGACACATAGCTGGGTTTGCAGACCCTTCAGGGGTACGTAGTTATGCTGTAATCATGGGGTGTGACCGCAGCTCGTGCGCATGTACCCGAGCTAGCTTTGATCTAGCTCACTCGGTTACTGAAGCAGGGAAGCTGCTGTAGCAGCACAGACCGTACTTGAGCAGCTAACTCGGGCTGAAGCCCATGCTGCTTGAGCCAGCTGGATTAAAGCTCTCATGTATGCCTCTGACTGAAGGGCAGACCTCCTGACACAGCGTAGAAGAGAACTGGAAGTGCTGCTTCTCTCCCAGGACCTAGCACAGGTGGGGTGCTGCCCACACATCCGGGGTGGAAATAGCAAGATCTGACGCTCTTCAGACGGCTCTCTCCTAAGCAATCCCATCTCCAAGCCCGAGCCCCTGGGAGTCTCGGCCACAAGAACCACTGATGTTCACTCAGTGTTGGGGTTATGGAGAGAAGCCCAGACGTTTCCCCAGGGGCTCTCAAATTCTCCCCACTAAGGACAATCCTGGCCTTGGAAGGTGCCCTGTCCTAAATTCTCCCCTTCTTCTGACAGGTGCCCCCAAGTTCCTCCGGCTTCCTCCCTCCCAGATTTTCTCCTGTACCTGAACAATGGTGTCCAGGTTTTGCCTGGATGTAGAGACTGTGTTGATTACGGAGGATGGGCCCATGGTTACCACGGTGACGTGATGGGAAGGAGGCGGCGCTGGTACAATCACAGTGGGATGATGGGTGGGTGCTGGGGGACCGTGTGACGGCAGGAGCTGGGGAGAGAAAGAGATGCCATTGAGTATGGAAGCTGCCCAGCAACGCCTCCAGTGCAGGTGAATCCAGTGCCCATGAGCTCCAGGGCACAGGAAGGGGGAGGAGCTCCCCCCGAAGGGGGACAGGTCACAGCACCCCAAAGGGAATGGAACCAACAAGTGCACTCCATGCCCAGGAAATACTCAGTCGACAGCCTGCCATGCACACCGCTCCCCTCTTCACCAGGGCCGCCAACCCCTCACCCTCTGCGCCCACAGGTAGGAGCTCAGCCACAAGCTCTCTGGGGACTGAGCCAAGAGAACAGCTCTGGCAAGTCCCCAGAAGGCACAGCTGGGGTCTCCAACCAGGCACACTGCTGGCCACCCACCAGCTCTGTGGCTATACCAGCCTGCACCAGATGAGGACATTGCAATGCCAACCAGTCTGTCAACTCTGCCATACTCCAGAGCAGGGTCACTTCCCTCTGGATGCCTCCAGGGACAATCCAACCACCTGCAACCTGTCAGGGATAGGCCCTTAGAGCACTAAAACACACCATCATCCCCCCCCCCCCACACACACACAGCCTTAGGGAAGGAGCAGAGGCTGGGCTGGCAGTGTGCCCAAAGGGTCACAAATCTGGATTCTACTGGCAACCCCCAACACTTCCAAAAATAAAGTTACAGGATCATACACCTGGGAAGGCTGAAGGATTAATAAACTGGGGCAGGCAAATGATGCAACAGATCTGCCAATGCCCTTCAATCCCAACCTGCAGCCTCCTTCCATTCCAGTCCACATGGCGCCAAATCAGAGAGGTGGCTTTGGGAGCTGGGTGAGATTCATTCTGCTGTTATTAGAGATGAGCTCTGAGTCCAGGCATTTGGAGACAAAAAGAGCAAAGACAAAAAAGAGGTAAATCACTACACCCCCAGCCAGGGGAGAGGGCTGAAATGAGTCCATAACTCTTTCATTCCCCTGAACGCTTCGGAGCCAGAGGGAACATCTGACCCCACACATCCTTCTCAGGGCTCGCACAGCTGGCAGCCTTAGAAATCCAGGGTGCTATCGCAGTAGGTTTGGCTGAGCTCAGACCTTTACAGTGAGCAATGTCCATGCTATCCCCACCACCTAGTCTGGGGAGTCCAGAATTGTGGAGGCAAAGCCCAGCCATCACACAGATTCGAACCCTTTGCATGGCTAAGAGCACTTTGAGAACCTCACCAAGACAAGCCAATCAGCAGCGCTGAAGCTCATCACTAATTTCCCCTAAATACCAAACTATTAGGTTCAGATTTCAGAACAATTCCGCGCCCCCAGTGCTGGCTCTTGGGATCTGAAGGCCACGGGCACAGGGAGGGCTCTTGATTGGAGGTGCTAACCAGCCTGCATAAGTATTGACACAAGCCCGTTGGTCTACGATCACACTTCCCTCCCAGCTGAGCCTGCCCCTCTACCGGGGACTCACTCTCCCCTCTGGGCACAAAGAAGAGCAGCACAGTCCAGCCCCTGTCCATTCCACTGGGTAGAGGATCTGCAATAAAATCAGTGCTGCTTACACCAATGCATCAGCCTGAGCCAACATCCAATGAGACAAAGTGGTGGGAGAGTTACTTCCCCCAGCTACTGTTTCAGGCTGGCTGCAGACTCAGGAATGTCTGCATTGGTTCATGTCTGGACATTTATCTTCAGAAGCACAAGGGCCAGGAACTTCCATTAAAAAAATTCTGCCACACGTGAATGTGTCCTGCAACTGGAAATCCAGCAAGCTAGCCAGATCCAGCACTGCTTCCCAGCTGGTTTCCAGCAGCACCAGGCTAACGAGAGATGAGGAGGGGACATGCAGAGACCACCTCAAAGGAGAGGAGTTACTTCTGGACAATGTCCTCATGTAGCTGTGCTGATCCCTTCCTTCCCAACAATGGCTCTCAGATTCCCACTGCAGGAGAGCAGTGTGGAAGCCAGCAGTGACCTCTGCCAAGAGGGGCTGAGAAGCCCTGCCAGGTGAAGAGTGACCAAACCTCAACCCCAGAAAGCAGCATCCGTTTTGCTGCAGCGTTTGACAGCAGCCCCAGCACAAGTTTCAGAAAACACCACTGAGCTGCCATCACGCTAAGCAAGTCAGCTGAGATGGCCTGTCACAGGAATGGACGCAGACTCTTAGCTTGACTCAGATTTTTCTCCAGAGGCCACAGATCAAACCGATTTGGCTTTCCACACTGCTTAGTTCTGAGCAGCAGCTACCAACTCTTAACCCTCGAGGCGCACAAATTCCCACACACCCCAGCACAAGGCTGGCTTTGGGGGAGACAGGTAGTAGCGACTGACTAAAATCAACAGCCCTAATGAAAGTCCAACACTGTTTGTCCGAAGTTGGGCTGAGACCGAACCACCACCATGTCTTTGGGGGATGTCAGAAGAGGGGAATTGGTCAGCAGGCATTTTAGCTCCAATCCCCTCAGTGTGAGGGGCATAGACAGGGAGATGCCCAAGGCAATTTGGATAACCCCACATTCATGCCCATGGAACAGCAGACCCCTGAATGAAGGGTAAAGTTTACAAGAACATCTAATGGTTTCACTAGGGGAGGGAAAACTGGGAGGTGTCTTTCACAGAAATACAGGAGGCAGGAGTAGCAACCAAGGAAGCTTTTCGTGTTGTCAAAGCTAACCCTGGCAACTGCAGAGACAGGAAGTCCAAAACAGAAAGTCAAGGCCTTGCCCTTGAGCACCTAGCTCCATTTGGTAGTTTCTGAGCAGGCAGCTTTCTGGAATCTAACAGCACTCCCCTGATCTCCTGAGATAAGCACAGGTCCACCTGACCTCAGAGATCCAACATGCTGCAAGGTCTGGATACACTACCCAGCTGGGATAAGAAATCTTTACTTGAGGAAGAGGGAGGACTGAATGGATGGCATTTGGACAGAACCATAAGCTCTGAGAATGGAAAATCACTTCTGCCACACCTATGCTGGGGCAGGGACAATCACTCTGGCTCTGTCCTGACAAGTCTTACTCAGTATTCGGGGATGAGAGGAAACAGGAAAATTTAAGCCAGCGTAAAAGGGATCCAATCCACACTGGGGATCACTGCCTGCTCTCAGGTGGGTCTTGGGATGCTTGTTCTGACATGTACCAAAACAAGTTCCCTTCCTGGTGACCTCACCTGCAGATTCAAGACAAGCCCCAGAGTCTGAGTGACTGCTCATAAGAAGCCACACTTTAAGACTCGTGTCATTGGGGATGGTAGGCTGAAGTGCCCTCAGACGAGACTGGAGGTATCCTCCACATCACCTGACAAGCAGGACATCCCTGCAAGACGTTCTGTGGCAGCATCCACTAGAGTCGAGAGTATCCGAGACACCAAAGGGGAATGATCACGTCCACGTGGTGAGTGTTTGGTGGGCACACAAGGCTGTCACCCCTGCAGCCATGACACTGGGAAAGGGCATTTGTGCAGGCTGCCAGGCCTAGGACTCAGAACTTACACTGGACCGTCTACCCTGGGTGTGCCTAGCTCACCGGCCTGGATGACATCCTAAAGACAGCAACTAGAGCCTTTCTGAAATCTAGGGTGACTCCCAGGAAGGTCAAGCCCAAGTTGGGACCGTGGTAGATTGGTCTGTCTCAGATCTACAGAGACAGTTTCCCCCAGGGCATGGACACTGCTGCCGTTAGAGTATAGTGGGGGTAAAGGTGCGTGTAGAACATTTCACTTTGAGATCTCTAAGTGCCTTACATTGAAAGGCAAGTAGCATTACCCCAAAACTTGCCCAAGGGAGCAGGTGAATGGTAGAGTATGGTTTGGAACCCAAGTCTACTGACTCCCACGCCAAGGCCATATCCACTGACTGACGCTGCCTCTTCACAAGTTAGTCTTCCAGATACCCCTGCAGGTCTTGACAACACAAAGGCTGCATCTACAGCCAAGTGCTTGAATGCCCTCAGGACGCCAGCCCGAAGGCACCCTCACGTGTTGGTAGTTACACACCGTGAATCTGAGGGGCTTCCTGGACTTTCCCTTGAGATATGGAAATAAAATCACTAAGGTTTAGGGCCCTCCCTCTACCAGTCCTGAGGGCTGAGAGCAGGAATTACACTCCCCAGAAAAACCAAGCAGGACTGGATTTCTCTTGGGTATGTGTCCTATGCATTGAGGTCTAGAATAGGGTGCAGGCCTCAGTTTCTTTTGCGAATAAGGATACTGGGACTCAAGCTGTTTCCCTGCTAGGGTTCCTGTACTCCTTTTATGGCTCCCACTTTTCAATCGGCCAAGATCTCCTCTTGGAGCAGTTTCGTGTAAGTGGGATCCTTGAATAGGGGAAGAGGGCTTGGCTATTAGCATGGCTTCCCACATTCCACGAGTGCTAGGAACCAGCAGTCTGAAGAAATGGCTTGTCATGCCTGAAAATATTGGGAATAGTCCACAAAGGGAGGGGTAAAACAAAGCATGAGGACTCAATGTCCCATGACTGGTCTGAATTCCTCTAGTGCCACCAGGAGCTGAGGCCAAAGAGCAAGACTTGTTTTCTGATTGGATCAGAAGGGCTTCTTAAATGGTCTGGCCTCTGCAGGCAGCCATATCCTGAAGAGATCTGCTGTTAAGTGTCCCTGATGGAATCCAACTGAAGATTTCCTGTGGAACACAGACAGACTCAAGCCCAGAGATGCACCCATGAACTTCCATCTTTCCCACATCTGCCTCTAAGCTGAAGAGATCTGTGCTTTCACAAGGTCAGTTCATAGCTTACACCTGAGCTGCAGTAGAGTGACCAAAAAACCTGAGCCAGGAACATGTGCTGAGAGAGACATCCAGATACATCAAAGAAAGACTTGAGGGAACCAGACCCCTCCTGGAACATCTCCAGAAAAGAAAGGTCACTTAACCAGTAACTGCGGCTCTCCAAGAGTTGCACCTCAGCATTCACTCATGGGACGGCACCCAACATCTGAGCTTCTGGAATGGGAACTTTTTTGTCCTCAGGAAACGTACTGCTCAAGGGGCAGCTTTGGACCAGAAGGAGAGAATTTATCTGACCATAAATGCCTCGTAACTGGCTGCTCTCAGGGACCAGGCAGATGAAAGGTAAATCTCATTTCCAAACACATCCACTCACTTGGACACTGATGACTCCTCCTCTGTTCTAGACTTTCCATTTGCAGCAGCAGCCACAAGTTAGCCCCAAGGTCAGATGCTGGAAAAGATAAGAAAAGCCAGCCTCCCTTAGAATCTAGCCTGAAGGATGAAGAATTTCCCACTTGACAGAAGTGGAGGTAAGGGTTCCAGACCCTTTTAGTCCCCCTCCAAAGGAACGCCCGTGGCCAGAGAGGGCTGTTCTCTCTTTTTGGCCTGGAGCTCCAAGACCTCAAAGGCCTGAATGGCTTCCTGGGGTTGGCTACTAGAGGAACAGCACTCTGCCCAGGTGATCCTGAAACACCATGACAGCTCCAAAGGCTGGAGGAAGCAGTCAAGTCAGTCCCATCTCAAGAGGAGTCAAGAGGATGCCTCCAAGGACTGTCCCTCCAGAGGCAATTTCCTCCTCCGCAAGAGAAAGTGGCTCCCTAAAAAAGCACCACCACTTACTCCAGGGACTCAGGAGGCAGCTGCAGTAGAAGGATCCCCATAGGAACCTTTATCATCTTAGGAGGAGACCCTGGCTTCACTCCTTGTAGAAGAAGCCAATTTAGAAGGAAGAGCAGCATAGTGCTAAAAGGTGCGCAGTGCCCATGTGTATTAAATTTCACAAATCCTGGGGCTGTCCAACATGACAAACAAGGCTCCAAGGACATTCTTGTGCCTGAACAAGATTCCCCCTGAGGCGGAACTACAGCAGAACTTTTGGAGCCAAGACTGCCATAGTACCAAGCTGAGAGCTGGGCAGTGGGGCCTACAGCTCCGATGACAGCACCAGTCTGCACAAGGACTCATCCCCATGGTGCCAGAAGGTGACTGTTCTGGAGAGAACTTCGGAGGAAGCAATCCAATGGAGCCTGTGGGGGAGTACATAGGGGTCAATCCCACATCCTGGGATTTCACATGCACACACCAGAACCGTGACCGGGCGCTGCTGGAACTCTTACCAGGTGAAATCGGATGGGCACACCCAGGCAGGTGACCACTTTACTCAGCCAGGACCTGAGGAACCCTTTCCCTTGCCAGGAGTCTTAGGATCCAGGAAAGCCAGATGTGATGGCTGGATCTCTGCTGTAGCCCTTCTTTTCTGTACCATAGATGGACTTCGTTGCTGGGCCCCTGGGTTCCTTACAGGGCACCATTCTGAGTTCCTTACAGGGCACCTTTCCAGCAGGATAACCCCCTACAGCCTAGAATTTTGCATCAGGCTGTGGCACTGAGTGAGGCTTAACAGCCGCCTCACTTATTACTTTTTTAAAGGAGGTCACCCAGATTTATATGCTACTAGAGCAGGTTCTAGATCTGAACCTAAAGAAGCCCAGAAAGGTGAAAAGAAGAACATACACACTCAGTCGCTGCAAACAGCCCTCTCCCAAAACGTTAGAGGTGCATATGCCCTTCTGAAGCAGGGAACTTGGTGAAGCAAGACAAAACCACCTGTGCTCAGTGTAACCACAATCTCATCTCAGGCCAAGGACAAAATCTTGATGATGTGGTCCAAAAAGCACCCCACAAAACCCTACAATCTTAAGAGCCAGTCTGGACTGAATCGAATGTTACAAACTTAATTTTTTTACAATTAGATGTAAAGGTTACATAGAGAAGAAAGGGAGAGGTTGATTTCATGAGCATACCAGCTGTTAGACAGAGGGGAGGGATTGTTGGAGGTATGAGTGTGGCCTATGCAGTACAGGGTTTGCAAGAATTTCATTCACATGCTCTTTAACTACTGGCTGTTGCTCAGGCAGGGTGCGCACATGTAGGTATTTTAGCATAATATAGTGTTAAAGAAAGGAAGATGTGCAAATTATAGTTTTTATGTTCACAAAGATTTCAACAAGACTTACCACCTCACTCAGCACACAATGAACATGCAGTGGTCCAGCAGATCCTTGCCTTGTTCTATTCATGGTTACACCGATGTAAATCCGGAGTAACTGAACCAAAAGGAGTTAGTCCAAGTCTACAATGGTATAACTATGTAACGTGTTCATTAGTGCCTGGGAGTGATGGGGAACAGTGAATGAGGCCAGGTGCACTGAGTGAGCCACAATTTTTAAAGAAGTCGTTTTGACAAAGAAGATCGGACTATTTTTGAAACATGGTGAAGGCCTCAGCATTGCTGGTTGTAGCTGAATTTTAAAAATGTTGCGTGTTCTCGGGAATACAGAAAGGGGACTTCAACAGGGATTTTATTTTTAATAGAGGGGGAAAATAAGGCGAAACTTGGCTCCTAAATTTGTATGTTATGTTTAGTTTTACATTTGTACGCAAAAATCAAAACTTCCATTTGTCTGACTGCAGAACTAGAACATACATTTTCCTCTATCAGACACCCTGTTTGTATTAGTTACATTTTAAAAATGCACATTTGTGAATTCCCAGAAACGTACTAGGAATTACCTTTAAGTTTTCACAGAGGATAGCAGAGAAGTAGAATTACCGGGAGGGGGAGTAGGGGGCCGACACGTCCAATACTATCTGTGCAGGGCTCTCACTCCTGCCTCCTAGCGAGAGATTAGTGGAACTCCCTTAGTTCTTAAGAGCAGTGGAAGTGGGTTAAAGTACAAGCCAGGCTTCCTGATGGCAGCTATGTGCCACCCATTGCCAAGGTAAAATGATGCCTTCAGACCATTCCAGACAATTCCTATGAGAAGGTGAAGCTCCCACAAAGAGCAAACAAGTTGATCAATGCACAAAAAGAGAGCGCCTCAGAAATTCACAAACCCAGGAGTGCGCGAGAGAAGGGAGACCCTTAAAACAGGGAATTTCCAAGCATCGGTGGGAATCCTGCCAGAGGGCTCTGGAAAAACAAAGTAATAAGGGAACTGAATTTTCCTCTCTCAGAGGTCTCCTGTGCAGGATTCTCACTCTTGGAGAGCAAGCTCTAGGTGTGGCCCAACACACAGCACAGCTGAAATGGTGATGGCCTGGTGCTGCTGCTCAACAGTGTGATCGGGGAAAGGTGCTGCTCTAGGCTGGTCGGAGCACTAGCTGCGCTTGGTGCGAAAGTTCAGCAAGGACCAAAACAAGCATCTGGGAGGGGGAGGGGAGAAGAGAAGCAGAACTGGCCAAACCAAAACACACACTAAGTTTGGCTTCCACAGAAGGGGAACTAAACCCTAGTGCACAGAGACTAAACTGGGATTCCCTTCTTGAGCCCAACCAAGCCGCAGAGCTCGGTAAGCACATGCAGAGCAGATGATATAGCTATGTTACAGAACATCTGTGATGAATGCATCTCTAGGACAGGCCAGGGTGAAGGTACTGCCTCAACCCTTGGCGTGGCCTTCTCAATTCAAATCACTCAGGTCCTAGCAATGTGAAATGGGGAGAGAAAGAGAGACAGACACTTAGTCACAGTCCTTTCAGTAACAGCACTACCAGCACATGGGGTTTAAAATAAGGAGACTTTCCCAGAGCTAATGGCAAACCCTAGGGACCTTCTGACATGCAGCACAGCGCTCCCACATACACCAGATTTTGCAGGACTTTCCCCCGTTCCAATGATCCAAGCTGCCAATTCTTCAGGGCTGCTGAGACAACAGCATAGTCCTGCAAGGAAGCAGGGAGGAGAGGGGAGACTGCACACCTAAGCGCTTTGTAGCCAAGAAGAAAATGCATGGAGCTGGAGCCAGGAGTTCTGTCGCATCTCTAGCGAACTGTTTCTGTGCTCATCAGAACACTTATTACTGAGTGGAGCCTCACTCATTAACTTAGGAGGCAATCAAGTATCGGCCCCTCGTTTTACAATATGGTAACAGATTGCACACGGTCCCTTCAGGCAAAACTGGGACTAAATGCAGGTCTCATATGGTAGATCCAAGTCTTATCTATTCAGCCACCTTGCCTCTCCGAATGAAAGTGCTAAATCTATGGGCTTGACTTCCTGTAACCATTGCTCTATTAAATCAAAGTCCCCTCCCAGAGCCAGGAATGGAACCAGGAATTCCTGAGTTCCAGCATTTGCTTGCTACCTAATGTGACGGAGTTCACTCACCAGAGCGGCGCCTCCTGCCGATCATCTCAGGGATTAGCTCTCTCAGCTGGCACGCCTTCTCCTGGTGGTGCCTCTCTCGCTGCCTTCTCTGCCTGCAGACTTGCCTCAGTCTTAGAACCGCAGTATCCTCTTCATGTCTCGGCCCTCCGACTGTGTCACCATCTGTGTTTTCCCCCTTCTGCGGGGGAGGAGTATCTCCGTCAATAGTCCAGCCGCTTCCCCAGAGGTGAGTGGGGGGCAGCAGGGCCCAGGGACCCTGTAGATAGCAGCCTCTTGCTGCCTCTCCTTAACTTCTCTGCTAGTGCTGCTTCAGTTCCCTGGGCCACTTCTCCACAGCCCCTGCACCTTCTTCATCCTCTTTGCAGGGCCTCCAGCCTGCAAGTCCCAGTAGCTAGCCAGGAGTTACCTCTTAGCTCCTCCAGTCCCTGCTACCAACTGCTCTGTCCAAGGTGCTTCCATCCTTCAGCCCACTAGGAGCACCACTCTCTCTTCTTGGGCTCCCTGAAGCAACTGACCCGGCTCTGCCCTGCAGCTCTCTTTTATTTAAGCCCACTGGGCCCTGACTGGCTGCTTTGTGCAGCCTCTCTCTGATTGGATGCTCCCTGGGCAGCCTCTCTAGGCTGCTTTTAACCTCTTCCTTTCCAGTGTGGGGTGAACACCCCATCACACCTAGCAAAAAGTAAAAGAATGGCAAAATGTGCCAACTCCCCGCATCTGGTGGCTGGTCCACAGAGAGGATAAGTTACTCCTTTAGCTCAAATGGTAGAGATCTGTGCTGGGATCCAAAAGTCCATGGTTCAAACCAAGCTGATGGCTCAAGCAGGGAGCCGTTATGGTTGCACATGACTGAATTTGTTTGCCCAGTTCTCTTTAAAACCTGTTTGGGTCACACAGCAGTAAAGTGGTCCTTTAAAGAACAGGTTGGGGAATTAAGCCATTATATCCAATTCGTTATGGCCCATCACAGATCAGGTGCAGCACATTTCAGGCATTTGTTGCAAGTTTTGATGCCCGGTGTCACGTTCAGGCAGGTGTGAGCGTAGGATGGAGTATACGGAGAAGGGCCTCCCCAGGACGGGCATGGAAGCACACTGGCAGGACAATCCCCTCCTTCAGGAGGAATTCAGAGATCTCCTGGGAGAGCAATCTCCCTTGAAGAGCCTGCAATAAGGCAGATGGAACGAGGGCCTGAAGCTCATTCGCTCTGAATCAAGCTGAAGTCACTGGCACCAAGAGAGTCCCCTTCTGTGTAAGACACAAACTCACAAGGAGCAAGTGCAAGAGGCTCTTCCATAAGCTTTGGCAGGACAGTAATATCCCACTGACACAAAGCGCAAGCCCTGCACTAAGCTAATGAGGGACGGCAGAGATACTGTTTTATCTGCACTTGTCTCATCCCACTCAGGCTTTAGTTCGGGGAGGTTACTCCCCAGAGCACTCCATCCCAGCCTGGAGTTGGATTTACAGGTCTCCCCCTACGGTCCCTCAGGGAGGACTTGCAGACTTGCTCCATGATTCTTATGTGCTCAGGGTAACATGTGCACACGTGCCTGGCACCCTGGCACGTTGTGTTAGGCTCCAAGGCAGACCCTAATGATGTGACCGTCAGGACTGCAGCACTGACAAGGTCTGAAGCTCCTGAGTGGGCTCCTTCCCCATGCCTTTCCTGCAGAGACAGCAGGGCACCAGCACATTCAGGGAAGCACTGGCACAGCAGAGGCATACGCAAGCTCCACAGAACAAAGTCATCTTGACACCAAACAATAGAGCAGGCACCGATACCAAGCACCCTTCCGGCTGGCAGCCCAGGTTTTTAGCCAGAGCATCTACACCCGGTGCTGGCGCACCAACACACCAACAATAAGGTGGAAAGCATCAAAGACTAAGAGGGTCCCCCAAAAAAACAGATACTATGCGCTGCAGAGGACAGGACCAAAAGGCCCAAGGCCAGAGCTGACAATTGGGTACAGGAACCAAAACGGAATTGACAAGCGTTGTTGGGATGCTGGGATCCGATAGAGAGCTAGAGTGATGGCCAACCAAGCAGTCTTCTGCAGCGAGCTCCTTTGCAGACTGTGCTGAAGCAGGAACCAGCTGCAAAATGTAGAAGACGCCAATATAGGGAACATCAGCTTTGCAGGAAGGAGCTAATCGCTTTGAGGGGATTTAAAAAGTAACATCCCACCCTGCCTCATTCACTACACTCTGCACAGCCAGGGCACTCAATGAGGCAGAGGACCTACAGGAAGAATCTTGTACGTGACCATGAAATTCAACTGCACATTAATGCCCAAGGAGGGAACAGGGGTCAGATTATGCAGCAACCTTCATTTGGGCATGTCCTGGACTTCTGGATGTTTAGCACGCTAGCTTGGCCTGGCCAAACTGGATATTCACAGCCCACACGATCCATCTGCCTGCTCTTTGCCATGAGGATTAAGGAGATTTCATTTTCCCTGGGCAGGGAAATGCTTTTCTATGGAGAGTTCGTGGGGGGTACACAACATCATATGCTGGATGGTGTCAGAAGCTCTGAATGGGGGTGGAGGGGGAATGTCAGCACTTACTAGGCTAAGAGGCACTGAGGGCCCTGAGGGAACCGGCTGGCTTGCGGTGAAGCGGGTGCTTTTGGCACTAGGTTGCTAGTCCAAACACAGACCAGGTCTGTTGTGATGGCAGCTAGCTCACAGCGGTCCTGCGTGAGGAGAGCTGTCAGGTCCTCGTGGACAGACTTCTGCAAACCAGAACCCAAGAACTGCCCCTGCTTACCCCTCAGCAGAAGAGCCAAGGACTGAACTGACAACGAACTCCCACTACTCCTGGATGGACCCCTCCAAGCAGCACTCAGGGAGATTCTCACCTGGCTACCAACTATGCTGCGCCTACTAGGGGGACATCACGCTCCAGCCAGCAGAGCTGTCTACCCAGCACTAACCAGACCGCACCTGACATGGGCCCAAGCAGAGCCAAAGGTCACATTCTCTAGCTCTAGCTCTCCCCCCCTAGAGTGGCATCTAGGCACGAGATCTGATCCAACATGATAACCCAGGCCCTCCTCAATGTGGTCATTCCCCAGTGGTGAAGAAAGCTCACTGCTACCCAAGGGAGAGAGAGGGGGACCTATGGAACGTGACCGAGACTTCCGGATGGAGTATTAGAGCAAAAGGACTAAGCTACAAGCTGTGGTTCTCCCTCAGCCCTCTCACTTAGGAGCCAGCCCTTCCACAGCAGCAGCCTCAGATGATGCCCTCAGCCTGAGAGCTGGGAAGACAGTTCTCTGCCACCACTGCCACGTCGCCCCCTCCCAGCAGGGGAGGTGCGAGAAGGCCATAGGCGCTGCACCCCTTCCCCCTCCCCTGGAGCTGAGAGCATTGCCAACACCACGCTCTCAGCCCCAGCCAGCCCGAGGATGGAAAGACTCCAAGGTCTTCCTGATGGGAGGCGCATCATGTCGTCGGGCCGCTCCCCCCAACACCCTTGGATTTAAACACCTGCACATGAGGCTGTGGGCAAAACCATCTGAAATCTCCCTGCAGGGGAGCTAAGGACAGGGTCAGCATTTGGGCCACATGTGATCTCAAGGGGGTTGGGGCGGTGGGAGATGGGAGGCAGGGTCAGCGCACTCACCTGCGTTCGGATCTGCTGCTCACGTTCCAGCTTCTCCTGGTGCAGCAATCTCACCTGTTCCTGCTGCTGCTGGAGCTGCACCTGCTGGGCGATCACCTTGAGCTTCTCAGGGTACATGTGGGCCTCCAAGGAGCGCACCTGCCAGCCAATCAGAGAGAGGAGCCCATACCATTGGGTGTGGAAGAGGAGCACAACCCCACCCCCACACATACATCAACCCTGCTTATCAAGACGGCGCCAAGGCACTCTGGTGGCTTGGTACTCCGGTGGAATCCATTTCAGTGCCAGGGATTCCACCAGCGCACATCATGGGGTCCTCACACCGCCCACCCCCAAAGCTTCCACGAGGCAGAGCTGCTCATGGCAGCAGCAAGAGAGTTCAGCAACTGCTGGGAGCAACCAGCGCCAAATGCCAAAGGATGTTCCTCTGTGGTGAGGCCCCTGCAACCAGTGCCTCAGCTACACGAGGTGGCAGCACATGGCTGACACACTCCCTAATGCTGCGCTTCTGCGGTGAAGAGGGATGAATGAAGCAAAGAGATAGGAAAGAGCCTGTCTTCCTGACAGCATGCCCCTGGGAGAACGCAGTGAGGCTGGGTGTTAGGTGAACACCACTTGGAGAAATGTCCAGAGTCCCACAAGGGAAGATACAAATCAGATGCAGATCTGTTGGAAAAACAGATCTAACATGAGCCTGGGCTCCACTCCTTGGTCAGCACAGATGTCCCCTGTTGGAAGGCTGAGACTGTTACGTGCCAGTCTTGCACAGGATCAAGTCAGGGGACTCCTGACAAGTTTCTGCTCCACTAACGCAAGGGCCAATTCATTGTCTTCAAACTCCCGTACCAGTGTGATCCATGTGCCATGCTACTGAGAGTTCCAGCCATCGCTACCACCATTGTTGGAAAAGACGGGCTACTCCCTCTGCTTGGCCACCAGGGAATTATCCACCTGAAACTCCACTCCTCTGAGGAGACCATTGCAACAGGATTGTTGCTATTTGATTTTAGCATGAGACCAACAGGACTCCCACTGCTCTGAAAGGATTTTCATCCCCCGGGGCAGCGGTAACAGGTTGGGGCATGAGCCAGGCCCCCTACCGGTCACCCTCCAGAGGGGATATAAAGGCAGCCTTCCAGAAGCTCCAGTCATTTCGTTCAGTTCTGCTGAAGGTGAAGTTCCCATAACAAGTCACGATGATCAGAACCTAGGCTCCAACAGAAACAGTGCAAGCAGAACACCTGGAAAAGAGGCACTGGGTGGGCAGGTGACAACCCTGTTTGTTTGATCCCTTTCACTCTGCTTCTCTGAGGAGAGGGGACTCTCTCCTCCCTAAAGATCCCATCCCCCAGGAGGTGCACACAGAGTAAGAAGCTCACAGAATGGCCAAGAGAAGCTGTACAGCCAATGGAGTGGGAAGAACACGCTGTGCTTTAATACAGACACCTCAGTGGGGTAAGACGGCTCTTCAATGTCTCAGCCGCTGCATGTTTTGCGCCTGAGAGACCATAAATTAGAAACGAAAAAAACCTTCAGACAAAAAGACAGGCAATAAGGGACATCCTGCAATGAAAGAAGGACCTCTCTGAGGGCTGAAGAACAAGGGGTCCCTGGCCTTGGGACCAGGTTCAGAGGCTGTAATGGCATTCCCTACTGAGAGCAAATCAAGGCAGAGAGGCTCTGTATGTATAGAGAAGAGACCACAGCACTGCGTTACAGGATCTCTGCAACAGAAACACCCCGAGACAGCCCACGGGGACAGCCTTGCCTTGAAACGGCCACCTAGTTCCAAGCTAGCCTGGCCACAGCACCACGCATTACTCCAGCCACTTCGATGTGGTCCCTGTAGTCACAGAACTGCCAAATGCACCCCTTCTTCACTAGCTGAGCCAAAATGATGTACATGAGCACGGCAATCTGGCTGGAGAGAGTTCCTAGTCCAGGTACTTCTCAGTCATGGCCCTGGTGGAATCCCAGGCTGGCTTCAGCTCCAAGTCACCCATCTTGAAGAGCTTCGGTAGGAACCAAGGAAGAGCAGAATCCTCACGTGAAGAGAACAAATTTGGTGTTCCCACAGTGGAAGATAATTTAGCATCATCCGAGTCCAGAGAGCAGCCTCAGTCAGCCTGGTTCTCTGCCTGCCCTGATGCAGGCAGCTGGAATTATCGAGCGGATTGGGGGAGGAGTTGGGAGGCCCTAGATTTGGAAAGCAGAGACATTGACATCTCCTGTGCTGGGAGAGCCGACTGCCTCAGCACAAGTGCTCCAACTCCATCTGCTGGGTCCAGGCTAGAGGGATGCTTCCAAGCAGATAAGGAAGGCCTCACTGAAACCTTGCAGGGGACCAGGAGCAATCAGGGTAGGTCACCAAGCATACACCAATACTCAGAATCCACACTCCCTCTCCCCTTTCAGTGGATGAGTTCTGGAGGGGGAAGAAATCTGAATGCCTTGATGCAAAGCTGCCTGGAGCCAGGGCCCTCAGGGAGGGAGCGTCAGCACCTCCATCTTGACTGTGGCGGTTCCACCTCATTCATGACCTAGAGCTCTGCATCCAGGCTTCAAGCCCTGAAGGCCCAAGTGCACCAAGGAGCCAGCACTGGGCAGAGCCTGTGGCTTCAATGAGAATGGAGCTGTGTGCATCACTGGACCCAGCAGTTCACAGCCCAGTCTGCACCGTCACCGGGTGCAAGCGCAGAGTTTGGTGCTCTGCTGTCTTGAGTAGCTCAGGGATGAGTTTTGAAGTTTACCCTTTGAAACCCTTGGGGCCAGCCTCAGACTGGACTTCCAGGAGTCTCCCTGGGGATGCCCCACATTTCAATGCCATGAGCAAAACTGGTAGACAGTCACCCTGCACATCCTGGCCTAGGGAGATAGCACAGGCATCCATCACAGACACAGCTCTGCCACATAGACATGACCTGGAGGTAAGGAGCAGCCCTGCTCCGCCTTCCGACACACAGCAGCAAAGACATGACGTGTCACGAGCGCGCCCAGCAAGGCTGAGGCTGATACAGCCAGAGCCCTGATGGGCTACAAGAACATGCTGTGGCCACAGAATGTAGACAACTGCCAGGCAAACAAGGACATGGGCGGCAACAGCACATCAGGAGCTCCTTAGCCAAGGGGGGGATAATGGCTGGAACATGGGAAGGCAGCATGTATATCCTTCAGGACATGGCACACGGTGTCTGGCAGAGTGCCACGATCCCACTCCACCTGCTTACAAATTGTACTCACTTCACCAAGACAAAGAGATTCCTGGCAGATGGTACTTCAGAGAAATTAGTGTCTCAGCACATCTCATCTGTGTTGATCTGCCATTGTGCACTAGAGGGCGCCACAAGCCTGCAGACGGCCTCCACCACCCTGCAGAAAGCACAAGGGAGCTAGGTGGTGCAGGCTGGGTCCTCTCCTTCTGCCAGTCACTACCCTGAACAGGCTCCTCAGAGGCTGTCAGTTCCTCCGGACACCCCTGCCTGGAGAGCAGAGCACCCTCCTTGCACTGGCTACCTTGTGTCCAGGCTGCCCACACCACCCCTACAGGCCTCACCTGCTCCTCCAGCATCATGCGGACCGACCGCTCCTTGTCGAGCTGCTGTCGGAGTTCGATCATTTCTCGGCGCAGATCCTCTGCCTTCTCATCCTCCCAGATGTCCGGCGAGCCAATGCCCTCGTCCTTGTCCTCCGCCCGCCGCCGCTTCGGAGAGGAGCCACTGAACTCCTGCCAATCAAACACAAAGTCAGAGGCAAAGGGACCAAACGGTGACCGCAGGGGCCTGTCAACGTACACCCTTCCATCACCACAGGGATCCCAGAGCATGCCACAGATTACACAGCAAAATGCAGCCACCTCTGGAGTGGAACACAGTAGCGAACAGGACAGCAGCAAGTGAAGAACCCATACTGGAGTAAACACAAGGCAGCAGTGTCAATGCTGGGAGTCAGGAGACTCCTTTTCTGGATCCAACTGTAGTCTTCAGCTTCTGAAGGGGGAAGAGGAAATAACCACCTTCACCCGGCCCCTTTGTGAAAAAGACTTACAGACAGGGCCGGTGACAGGAAGTTTTGTGCCCTCGGTGAAACTTCCACCTTGTGCCCCTCCCCTGCTAACCCCCCCCATGACAGCTAACCGCGCCCCCCACTCAGGGAGCCCGCCACCCCTGCCCGGGAGCCCTCCCCGCAGCAGCTACCCCCACAGCTAACCCCACCTGCAGACACACACACACCCCCGCGGCAGCTAACCCCACCCAGGGAGCCCGCCGCCCTCCCCCCACGGCAGCTAACCCTGCCTGGGGAGCCCACCCCAGCTCTCCTCTGCTGAGCCGCTCTAATTCTCCTCCCCTCCCAGGCTTGTGGCACCGACTGGAGGAAACGTAGAGCAGGGGCTGCGTGCTCAGCGGAGGAGGCAGAGTGGAGGTGATCTGGGGCGGGGATCCTGTGCGCCCCCCTCCCCCCATTACTGCGGGCAGCCCTCTCCACGCCCCCCACCCCAGCTCACCTCCACGCCACCTCCTCGCCTGAGCAGGCTTTTAGGCGGCCGCTGCCTAAATGGTTGCACCGGCTCTGCCTAAAATGGTTGCACCGGCTCTGCCTACAGATGAAAAGGGCTAAGTGCCAGCAGTTACTAATTACCCCACTGGCACTTGCCCAGACTTGGGGGTTAACACTCCTAGTGACACAGATTTCAGCAAACACACTGGTAGAGCAGCTCATGACACCTGCAGGAGCACAGTGGTTTCCTGACACCACGCTGGGCTCAGGACCCATGCCCAGGGAAAGTGCTCTCTCCCCTCAGTCACCACCACCAGTGCCTGCTGTGCCCGAGTTTTCGTCAGTTTCCCATACAAACTCCGTCCCCAGGCTTGACCCTGCTTCACTTGATAGCCAATAAGATCACAGCCAGGGACGAGCCACTGACACATTTCAGCCTTCTCGGACAACTCTCCAGAAAGGCCTGAGAACTGTAACCCAGCCTGTAAAAGCCATCAATATTTTGGTTACATGCGACTAGATTTACCCAGTTTTAAAACATAGTCAGCTCCCCAGGCAGGGCCCAAGTAACTGCCACACCGAAATGGAGTAGCATGGGGATGGTGCAGCAATATGGATTCCATTCCACCAGCGAGGGGTTAAACTGAGCTTGCCGTGGGCCCTGCCAGAATATTGAAAAACCCGCAAATGTGAGCTGTGGGCTCATCATACATTCACCACTAGTGCTAAGAGCTGCATGGCTGCAGCCTCTGCCTGCACAGTTCCAGATAGCTACGCCGAGGTGCACTGGCACAGCTGTGTGGGGTCCCAGGAGGGGGGCTGCAGGTCAGGAACCCAGACCAGACCCTCACTTACATAAGCACTGAGCACATTATCAGAGTGGAAAGTCACTGCCAACAAGGCACCTGCAGCAGCTAAGACAAATGGGATACACAGCCAGGCAGGGAAGAGGCCTATACCCAACTTCAGCATGTCACAAGGATGAGTGGCAGGAAGTCCCCTCTCCCACCCCCACAGGGTTTCCACTCCTGATCTGGAAGAGTCTGGGGGAGAAGCAAGAGACCTGACTGGCTACGCACCCAGAGAGAGCAGAATAACTCCAACAGGTGACACACAGAGAGACCCAGCGACAGTCCATCAGCTAACCAGTACTGTGGGGTGTGGGTGGGCGAGAGAGAGACCGGGGCGGGTGGGGATTACACTGGGCAATAACATGCTTCTCATGCTGGCCAAGGGGCATGGGTTATTCTGTGTTCTGGAGCTTTCCTGGCAGAGAGGTAGGAAAAGGGAATAGCGGAGATCCAAGCAGCAGCTGCACTACCTGGATGAACCGCTTGAGCTGTGTGTTCTGCTGCAGTAACCGAGTCTTCTCCTGCTCCAGAGAGAAGATGTATTCAGCTGTTTGCTGGAGAATCGCCGCCTGGGGAGAACCAGCAAGAGGGTTAGTGGCACAGGAAGGTCAGTGTGTCAAGCCATCTCCCCTCTCATGCCCCCACCCCTCAATATTCCCCCCCAATCAACAAATATAACCAGAGATTTTTTTCATGTGCCTCTTCCAAAAAGAGTGTCAGACAGCTGGAGTCCTTGCCCCAAATGGCGACTGGGGGTAGGAGACAAACGACCACGGCTCCCAGATTAACTCTCCCATCAGTGTAGTACTCCATGTGAAGATGAGTCCCCAGTCATCTGCCTCCCAGGCCCCTAAGCCTCAAGTGTTCCCCACTCAAGCCCTGACCAGACTGAGCACTTCACAAGCACACCTCAGTGCTTGTGAAGTGCTAAAAGGAGCTCCCCGCAGACAACGAAATGCACCTTGGCCCTCGGTGCACTGGTGGTAGCCGTGAGCCACCTCCTACCCCAGCTGGAGCCCCAACTTGTTCTGGGCGTGCCTTTACGCCTGCTCCTAGCACTCTGCCAATGGGCCATGCCAGCACCAGCCTCCTAGACCACGCGCAGCATGCTTGCTGCTTCCTGGGAGCTCCAGAGCCTAGGCCCCAAAGAGTCAGGGGTTAGCATCTGAGAGTTACTTGGTGGCCTGCGGTGTAAGTTGCTTGGTCTCAGACCAATTCCTAGCGGACAAGTTTCCATGTTACAAAATCTACCAGTGTATGCAGCACTAACCAGCCTCTTTGATCTCAGTCTGAGGAGAATTGACTGAGACTTCAAGTGCCCTCTCCTCCATGAGGAGGGCATTCTCTCCAGGTCAGCTAGGCACACTGGCAGGGCAACATGGGAGATGCCCATGCTGCACCAATAAACAGAGGAACACACACACACACCCTCCCCTGAAACCACCACCTTTTCCCCAGCACTATGTTTTCTTTCTGGAAGCATCATTAGCAGATGCCTAGTTCGCATGGCAGGAGCAGCATTTACGGCCCTGCGTGACAACATTCTCGCACTAAGGGGATACGTGGGGTGGGCTGCAGGGCGTCATTTTGCAATCTGAAGGGGTTAAATTAATCCTTTTTGAACAGCAGGGATGGTGTCTACCACTGTTCAGATGCCTGCGATTTTTTACAAGACATTTCAGGTGCAAAAGGAAAGCCATAGCAAGCTGTGGCTCTACACGAGACGTCCACAGCAACATCCATAAATAGCAGCTACAAAGACCAAACTTATTAGCACTATTTGCCACAACTTTATATGCTCCAGGAAGGCCAAGGGAGAACAGAGCAAGCCACGTAGCCCAGACGCCAAGGGGAACTTTAGCAACACCGCGATTTAGGAGCTCCTAAACCCTGCTGGGCTCCTTGGTCTTGTATTAGTAGAAACTAAGTGCTTCAGTGCCTAACTGGCTATGTGCATAGGCCGTGGTGTGCTTCAGCAGACGCCGGTTTGCTCGCAAGAAGCTCTAGGGGGCTCACTGGCAAAAGATTCCCATCCTGCAAAGCCCAGGAACTCTTAAAGATAACAGACTCTGCTCCTTGTCTCCGGCAGAGCTCCTAAGTCTTGCAGGAGATGGGAAAGGGCTCTCAGCTCTCTAGGGTTTAAGATACTTCTAACCCCCACCCCAAAATATATGAATGAGTCCTCTCACCACCACCACTCCCTGCTCCAGAGCTCCTGGGAGGAATTGCTCAGGACAGAAGCAGCATTGGGACTTTTGGCTCCGGGACCTAGCATCAATGTATGCACGCAGAGCGTTCCATGTTTATGCCACCCTGATTGTTTCAATCTCTGGGGTATTTAAAGCACATCGCACACGCATGCCCTGGGAATTCCCCACACAGAACGTTCTAATAGCACAGGTAAAATTGCTTCACTGGTAACAGCCTCATATGAGGCAACAAGACCATCAGTTTTACAATCCCTACTCACTCAAGAGCAGGGAAGTGGCCAGTGACAGTAATTTACCTAAATATTCCCATTATCTTGCCACACCACTCATTGGTTTGACATGAAAAAATGCAACCTGCATATTTGCTCTACAACACGTCTACAAACTCTTAACATATCAATCACTAGTGTAGTCTATGAATTGCAAGGCTAAGGGAACATCTGTATTACTTACCTTTGCTATAATTTCAGTGCTCATGTTACCTTCCCCCCCATCGAAGTTCTCGTCTCATTACATAATCACAGGAGCAACCTTAAACTACAAGCTGAAGTTTTCTGAGTGAGCTTATTTTACTTAGAGATTTTTTTTAGCTCCACATGGTTGGGAGGTTTAGTTACTTAATGACAGAATGTCACTGCTACAAAGCAATGGGTCAGCAACAAGTTAATAGCTAGAGGATCCTGGCAACTCAGACAGAATGTGGAGATTGGGGCATGTGCACACCCTCACAGCATACAAACACAGACTCCCCCTCACCTTACTGAGCTTCTCCCCATCTGTGTGTGGAATGAGGGTTTTTAGAGACTGGAAGCCGGCATTGATGCTCTGCATCCGCCTTCGCTCGTTGCTGTTTGCAATTTCTCTGCGTATTCGCCGCTCCTGGTCCCGCTGGGTCTCTGGGGTCAGTGGGATGTTGGCCAGGCTGTGAGAGAGACAGAGGGTTAGCGAGGACAGCCAATGCTCAAGAGCCCCAACCTTCAGATGGAGGTTCACTCTTACCGTGATGATATACTGCATTACAGGAAAGACCCCCACAGGATGCTCTTCCCAGATGCTACCTGTTTTGCGAGGATCAGATTGGTAGGCAAAGAAACGTTCAGGGAACCAAACAAAAGACTATTCTCCTGAGATAGAGAAGCGGCCATTCCTGCACTTCACCTCAAGCTATGGATCCACAGTCCTTTTCCCAGGCAGTGATCATAACCTGAGAGCACACCTGCACCTGGAATAGGGCGGGGGTCATTTACATGACAATTTGGAGGCGTCCAGGGAATGTGGCTAATCCAAATTGAGGCTAGAACTCAGTCCCTAGGTCCTTCTCCACGTATTTAAATTCAAGGATTGCTGGGACCCTGCATTTTAAGATCTGCCACATGGGACAGTCCTGCAGGTAAAGATGGTGCTGATCCTCCTGAAGGAAAGACAGAAACCTAGTCAGTGTCAGTCACTCCCTCTTGGGCCACTGTGCCTGCAGAAACTAACCAGACCCCGTCAGCCTCATACTTCCTACATAAAGCACTTTCTGCCCAGAAGAGGCAGAGGACAAGGTGCTGCTGCTCTGGAGGACAGAGCAGTATCCATGTGATTTTAGGGCAGAGGGAGGGAAGAGCTAGGAATGGGGACCACACCTGGGAGGGACACCACAGCATTCCAGTGGTTGGGGGAGCAATCAGCTTTCCAAACAGAGTCCCAGAGAAAGTGAGAAACTAACTGCTTTGGGACTCTGCTCCTATTAATGGCGACAGTTTATTTGAGCCCAAAGACCTTTCACCCCATCTTGTTTTTGAGAGGTGGGGAAGAAGAGGCATTTCCCCACCCTCACTGCAAGCAGAAGGTGGGATTCAAAGTGTATCCACTCCCCAATTCTCATTCTACATCCACACCACTGCAGGCTGGGATCTTTTGCAAACTCCAGAGATATGCAGGATCAGGGCAGAACAAAGCTTGGCTAGGAAGCCACTAAAGAAAATCCAAGGTGCTGAAGAAAGTGGTGACGCAGTAGGTGGGACTCCTCCCTGAATTAATATTAAAAACACCCAATGCCCAGCATGAGACATGGGACCCTGCATCTTTCAGTTGTGGCTTAGAACGGAAGGCCTAGACATACGTATTCATTAGAGCCCAGGGTACCTCTTGTAAGACAAGGTGTCAGCCCCAGCATCCTGCCCAACTTCTAACTTGGTCATTACATTCTACTTCACTGAACAACCAATTCACTTTCCACTGGGCACAGTGGCCTCTCCTTGCTGTGGACTGGTTACCTGCACTATGAAATGGCTAGGTTCAGTCCCTGCGGGGCTCTCTTTCACCAGTTGACACAATGACTCCAATACAGAGGGATGGGAAGAATCCTTCAGTTCAAAGGTGCAAAGCAAGACCAAGGTAAAGGGACCCTCCAGTACCAGCAGAGTAGAGCCAGGCCCTGAGCTGGTCACTGCAGCAGCTGAGGAGTGTCAGCTCCTCCAGGATGTGTTTGAGGGCTGCTGAAAGGTGCGGAGCTAGGCAGGGAAGAGGGAGGATTAAAAGAGCTTGTGAGCTGCAGCAAGGGCCTCTGGTTACTCACCATCCTTCCCCCCCATGGTAAGAAAGAGGCAAGCATCTAAGCTGAGGTCCCTGCAGGGCCAGCCTGTGTGTGTGGCCCTGGTAGAATCGGATAAGAGGCCCCCTCCCCCCTCCTGCTGATGGCTTCCAGATGATCGCTCCCAGCAGAGGCAGCCCCCGCCCCACCCAAAGCCACGGCTCCCGCCTGCTTCCTGCTGCCTCCGCTGCGCGTTCCGTTCCCGAGTGATCTGGCAGACTGGCCAGGAAAAAACTTCCCACACCAACCACCACCAAGCAGCTAGCTAGAGGGAGAGAAGGAGGAAGAAACACGGGGGTCAGTCCTGCGAGGGAACCTGAGCTTGACCATGACCAGCTCACAAGTTTTTAAACCCTGTCTACACTAGTGTTTAAAACCATGCCAACCCCTATTCCTAGTCTAGACTTTTCCTCAACAGAGGGCATTTCTGAGGCCTGGGGGAGGAAAAGAGAACTGGATGACTTAAAATATATTCTGTATTAGGGTTATTAAAACCAAAAGAGGAAGCTGAACTCCACAACGAGGTGAAGCAGTGTTTACACAGCACCCCCAGCTCTAGATCTACCCCTCCATCCTTTCCAGGCAATGCACGACCAGCAGCCTCACCCTCCTAACAAACCTGCACGTGGGACCCATCTCGCAGAGCAACCAGAAACTGATCCATGGGCCAGGCCTTGGAATAGCAATCCTAGCCCATTGCCAGACACACAACACTTGAGGAAAGACCAGTGGCAATTTCAAAGGTCACATACCTTGCAAATCACCTAAAAGCTTTAGGCCATTGGAGAGCTGGGAATGCTACTTAATGCTAAAGAGGTGGTTTCTAGCCCTGACCAGCCATGAGATGCATGCCTTTAAAAAGCCACAGACCACATCTTTCTGATTTCTATCTTGCATTTCTTGTATTTTCCCATCACGATGCTAGTAGCCGCTATATCAAGAATTAGACTTAGAAAGCAGCTTTCTAACGGTATGGACTATTCCATTATGTATGTATGATAGCCAAGACTACATGAGAATTCAGTTACTAAAGTCATGCTGGAATTCAAGAACAATGAAAATTGCACTTCCAGCCACCTGCTATCCACTATCACTTGTTAACAGCCAGCAAGATCTCAGCCCCTGAGAGATTCCGTTTTAACTCACTCTGACAGCCACTTTCCTCTCTGTTAACTACCCTGATGTGTCTTTCAGTCACCAGTCCTGGCCAGTTGTGTCAAGCACGCTACAATCAACCTGCAAAGACTGCCAGCAAAGGAAGACGCTGCAAGTGCTAGGAGATCCTCAGATAGAAAGAGCTATACAAATGCAAAGTATTAAAGACTAGCAACTGTTTCCTAGAGCGAAGAAAGATCACATTGCTTGAAATTGCAGATAGAGATTTGAGGTTTATTTGCCTATTTTCATTCATCTTATACAACCGAAGTGCAGAGAGGGCTAATGGGGATGATCCAGTACACCAGGTATGAGCCAGCCCCTGGGCACAACAGGGCCAGAGACTCAGCCTGACCTCTCAATCTTTTCCTCCTTTCGTGGGCTGAAGTCCAACTTCTAAGGTCACCACTAAGGGTGGGGTCAGTAGCCTGTAGTGTCAAGTCATAAAGAAGCTGCTGAACTTCAGGGAAGCACCCACAAGTTCATCACATCACAGCCAAAGTGACAGGAGAGAAAAGAGCAAAGCCCCTGGACAAGAGCTCTGCATTATATAACTGACACGTTCTTACCACCCCAAGAAGCAGAAGGCTCCGAAAGCCAGAGCCCCAAGGGAGGAGCGACAAGAGAACCAAGACTGGGGTTCACGCCACAAGAGTGCAATATTAAAGCACAGTTCTGTTCTGAAGAGAAGCTGTCAGACCTGTGCCCGTATATATTCAGGGCCCCCTAAAGTACATTCTGGCTTGCATTAGCCCAGTGAGCACAGGTCTGCTCTATTCAGTCTTGCACACCAGGTTTCTTAACTAAATCAACTGCTGAGCCAAATTCCACCTTCAACTTTTCCTGAGCAACCCTAGTGAAGGCAATGGGATTGCACAAGTATCACTCAGAGCCGTGCATCTGGCAGTGCCTTGATTATCGAGGAAGATGGGCAAGAAGGAACCCAGCTTGTATCTCAGAGCCCATGCTGAGTTCACAGCCT
Source organism: Mauremys reevesii (assembly GCF_016161935.1). Classification (NCBI taxonomy): domain Eukaryota; kingdom Metazoa; phylum Chordata; order Testudines; family Geoemydidae; genus Mauremys; species Mauremys reevesii. The sequence continues at coordinate 52,250,680 of NC_052632.1, read as the reverse complement.
CACAGTTAGGGGAAATACCTTCTTACTCCACAGTCACTGAACATGGAACCCCATTGTGCTATTGGTCACACAGCAAGAGTGAAAAAAGCACAAGTGAAAGCATAGTTGAAAGTACATGACTATTCACCAAATATATTCAGAAGGATCTGAAGACAAGACAGTCTCTCACTACTAACTCTAAGGCCACTTCCCTGCTCAAGACAAACAATCTTGCAGATCGGCTCTGGCCCTGCAGTTCTGTAGGGATACCAAAGGTGGATAGCAGGGCTTCATGACTCCAGTGCAGGTGCGGGCAGGCCCATCGAGAAGGCTGCTCTGGGGGCCCTCACCTTTCATTCCCACTATTGTGAAACATCCCCATGGGAACAGTCATCTTATTTCTACATGCTAAGAAGCCAGTCTCTGAGCTCACACAGCACAAATCACCTTCTCTGAGGGAAGGGACAACAGTGATGAAATGGACCAGCCAAAAATGGATCCCTCAGATTGGATACTGCAGTGGGCTTACAACTTATCTCCAAGAAAACCAACAGAATTGGTTGCACTGGGGTGTTGAAGAGAAGGGTCTAGCATGACCCCAGGCATTCCTTCATTTCCTGATGAAGTGCAGTCAACAGTCGCAACTGAATTCTCCTCAGATGCCAAGGGCATCCCATAAGTCACTAAACCTAGACTCTGGAGTGCTAGGTGACATGGCACAAAGCATTCTGGGACACACCAGAACCTGGTTGCTAGCAGCGGAGCGTGGGGTCACGTACTCCCTGCGGTTCATCAGAGGACAGCAATGCAGCCCTACACTCTGCATCAAAGACAATAAGTGATGAGGCAGAAGCAGAGTAACAAGAATTCCGCCTCCACTTTATATTTTTTTTGGGGGGTGGGGGTGTAAATAAGTATCCCTGGGCTGAGAAGGGTTATGTCAGCTTGGGAAAAGCCATTTATCCAGCTGCATCTTGAATCTACTCAACATTGCAGAACGTAGGCACATTCATAGTCATGTTTGCCACTGTCCAGAATAGGAGCTGAACTTGCTCCACAAACCACACCATCGCGCCTGTCCGAAAGAGGGCATTTTAACCGTATGAGCTAGGAGAAGGCAGCCAGGCTATTTTCCAGAGGCAGAGGGGGAAGAAGCTTGTATGGAGGGAACGATCTTACACTGTGCCCTGAAAGTAACAAGGTTCACGTTCAAACCTGAACTGTGGCATAGGCAGTTCTAGTCTGGGGCCCTCCACCTCCAGCACTATAGCTCTACACTGGGGACTGTCAGCCTCAGTGTCCGTGAAAATCTCCGTTGATGCAGCAGACAAAACATCAGGTAAATGGACAGCGAGATGAGCAAAGAGGAGCAGGAGCCAAGGTGTAGTAGTCACAGCAGGTAGGTCACAAACTCCAGTGAACACAGCTATGGCTGAGTAAAACTGATAGTTGGGGAGGAATAAGGGATTACATTGGGGTAGGGGATCAAACTCTTTCTGGTTACACCACTCATTACAGGAAATGAGGAGGCAAGAACAGATTGTAGAAAGAAAGAAAGGATATAACAACCCCTCTGACATATATTTGAGGTTAACTCTTTCCTACCCTGCATCCTCACAAAACCAGTGATCCCACAAACTCCCCCTGGATCCATCCAGAAATACCCTGGTCGGTGCCCACAAGCCAGAAGGCCAACCTCAGTGAGTGGGGCAGCAGGACTTCCTCTAACCCAGGCTTGGCTGGAACAAGACCCACAAGTCCAACTGTTCTACACTAAAAATCCCAAGCCATCCATATCTTTAACAAGGCAGTGATCTGCTCCATTCTGGCCTGAGCTGGGCCTGTAGCCTCTCTGATCATCATCCCCATATTAAAGATGGAGCAGATTGCAGATGCCTACTTTATTTATTTTTTCAAGTGCAACCCTGAAGTCTTGCACGTGGCCACTATGGTTTTCCTTTGAGTATGAGACCCAGCTCCTATCTGTGTCTGGGAGTCTAAACCTTTGGCCCATGAGGAAATTAGACCAAGGTGGCTCAAGAGGGCCATCTAGGAAGCAGAGGTTCTTAACAAGAGAGAAAGAGGAAGAGCCCATTTCCTCATCAGGGGACCTCTCATAACCTTCCCCCGCAACTGTTCTTCCTGGGGAAAGACTTTTTAAAAAAGCGACAGAACTAAACAGAGAAAAATGCATTTAGAAGCTAGCCTGGTGGATTAAATAGGACAGTGGGAGTTAGTACCTTGATCTTTTACCTGGGGAGGCTAGAGTGGAGATTTAGACGTCTGTCACAAATAAAGCGAGTTCAATGGATTTTCATGCTAGTCCCTTCAGACGTTTATTCATAGCCCCTTCCCACACACACAAAAATACAGTTCAGTTTGACTCAGTCTCTGCTCAAAAGAGATCCAGCACAGGGTAGGACGCTGCAGATGAGAAGCAAGGTTCTTTCATACAGCTAGGCAGGAATAAGCTTGCCTAGAACCTGCCTGCACCATACTAGGCTCTAATCTGCTGGATCAGAAGACTACCAACTGCACATAAGTCTCTGACAGAGGACCAATTCTGCCCTGGGGTTCCTGATACTTCTGCCCTAGGTTTCATTTACAGGGGAGAGGAAACCAACATAAACCAGTGTTGACATACTGAGTCTTAGACTAAAACTCGCAGCACAGCATTAGGGAATTCTATGGCAGCATCATGAGGAGGGATAGCTCAGTGGTTTGAGCATTGGCCTGCTAAACCCAGGGTTGTGAGTTCAATCCTTGAGGAGGCCACTTAGGGATCTGGGGCCAAAATTGGTCCTGCTAGTGAAGGCAGGGGGCTGGACTCGATGACCTTTCAAGGTCCCTTCCAGTTCTAGGAGATTGGTATATCTCCAATAATATAAAATACTTGTAACTTCACCCAGACCAGCAGATGAGCTCTGTATAAGTGCAAAAGCTTGTCTCTCTCGCCAACAGACTTTGGTCCCCACCCTCCTTGTCTCTGTAACTTCAGCTCTCATTTAGTTGGGAATAAATAAAATAACCACACTTAGCATGCAGGTATCTTCCAGGTGAAGTACAAACACTGGCTAGTTATTCAGCAGTATAAAGCACCTGAAGGAGACAAAATCTCACTGGAGATTCTTGAAGTTCTATACTTAGCGTGAGACCCACTTAATCAATAAACCAGTCTCCAGACACTGACAATATGGAGACATAAGCAGTAGTCAGTCTTCCAGCCTGTATACCAATGACTTGTTCATCAGTATGAAGGTGGTATTTTAAACAGGTTCTCTCTCACCAGTGCTAGTTGTTCCTGCACAAGTGTACCCAAACTAGTAAGAAGTCTCAGAATAAAATGGGAGTAATTGTGGCACCTTAGAGACTCTATGGTGCCACAAGTACTCCTATTCTTTTTGCAGATACAGACTAACATGGCTGCTACTCTGAAACCTGTCAGAATAAAATGAAATTCCTACAGAAAGTGATCATAGGGTTTCTACGAACCCATGATATTCCAAAGAACTCTAGGGATACAGCCTTCCTACAGCGTTCTGGGTGTTTGAGTAGAACTTCATCTTCTCCTTCAGCAGTGAAGCAGACTATAGGAAGTCATCCTGGTGGCAAGTGGAAAATGCTTCAATCACCAAGCGAAAGCAAAGATACAAACCTGTTCTGTCTCTCTCAAAAGTTGTGGTGGTTTTATTAATCTAAAACAAATGCATCTCAGTGCTCCCCCCTGACAACAATAAAAAATAAAATTTAGAAATAACACCCTTGGACAACTATCCTGTAACTATCTAATGTGAGTGAAACTGAAAAGATGCAGATTTTATTCTCAAGCTTCCCAGGGGATGAGTGAATACATTGTTCTGTAAAATTCTACCCAAAATAATGGTCAGTGCCCTTCTAAGCATGATATTCTAGATCTGAGTTCTTAACCTTTTTCTTCCCAAGATCCCCCACACATGCTATAAAAACGCCACAGCCTACTTGTGCCACAACAACTGTTTTCTACATAGAAAAGCCAGGGCTGGCATTCAGGGTAACATGCAAAGCAATTGCCACAGTGTGCCTCACATAGTTGCACAGGCTTCTGCTTCAGCCTCAGGTGGCAGGATCAGAGCCCTGCACAGCAGGGCTTAAGCTTTCTGCCCTGGGTCCCAGTGAGTCTAACAATGGTCCTGCTTGGCGGAACCTCTGAAACCTGCTTGTGGCCCCCGGGCCCCTGTTTGAGAACCACTGTTCTAGATGAATACAGCTTCAAGGTGCTCATGGAAGGTTTCCTTTTTTCTATCCTAAACTAGAAAGTTTAATGAGCCACAGAAATAATACTGTTGGTGGCACCCTTCTGGGCAGGCCTTCAAACACAGGTTATAATCTCCACTGCGGTTAACTAAAGATGGCCATCACCACCTGTCCAGCACTGATATTTGAGTAGGAAATAGGCCAGCTGTGAGACATTTCAAATAAAGCCAGCATCCTGTAGGCAGACAGAAACTTATATTTTAGTGGTGCTCCCACAATTAAGAGAATATCCTGAAAGTACCTTTTAAAATATATATGTATTAGTTTATACTAAGATACGAAGCAATTCCATATGGCATAAAGACTACACCAAACTGTGATCCGCATTAATATTAATGCAATAGCATGAAGGACAATTTCCTTCTCATGATGCAAACTGCTCAATAGCAGGTCCCCCTTTGTAAATGGATCCAAGTTAGTTACAGCATTTGTGTATTCTGGCTACTTCCCTCCCAGTTTTCATTCTGAAGATTAGTACACAAGCATAAGAGTCCAACTCTTTCTATACAGTGAATCCCACCAGGCCACTAAGATGGGCAAGAGTGTGAAAGAAGATGATGAAAAAGACTTTCTGGAGCCTTGCTTAGCACATCCCTTTAGACCTTTCAGTATCCATACAGCTGGTAATTTGCATGTCCCCAATTTGGAAATGGGGCATCTTTCTGGAGACACCGGGAGAGTTTCCCCACTGCATGTACTAACTTAACACCTTGTTCTTGCCATAGTGGTGCTGTTTAACTTAGTCAACCAACAGTGGATCGCCAAGGTCCAAATATACGGGGGCGGGGGGGGAGAAAACCAGCGTTGAGTGGGACCATTCCTGCCTCCCCAGGTGGCCCGACAGGTTCAGTGGGTACTCCCGGCTCCGCACAGCTGTGCTGCCCGCGGGCTGTGCCCCCGGCCCAGCAGGGAGTGCATCTCCACGTGCAGCCCGCACGCGGCTGCGGGCTCGTTCAGGGCGCAGGGGCCCGGGCTGTAACCAGCCCTTCAAGCAGAGGGCGCAGCGCCGCCGGAGGCACCTGTCCAGCCCAGTCCGCCGCAGCAGCCACATGGCCACGGCGCTGGGCTGGGCCGGGCCGGGCCCGCTCCGCTCCTTCCCCGCAGCCTGTGGCGAGCGGCGGTTGGGCCCGCCCCTGCCAGCTGCTGCACGCACCGCGGGCCGCGCACGCGTGGGCCGGGGCGCCACAACCCCGCGGGGAGCAGGCGGCTCCGCGCTCCGCCGCAGCACTCGGCCCACGCGGCCGGGCCCGCTTTGTGCGGGGCAGCGTGGCCGGGCGCCTACATTCCCCACAGGGCCCCGGCCGCCGCACTACATGTCCCGGCGGCCCCGGCGCGCGGGCCCGCCCCCCGCGGGAGGGCTGCCGAGTCACGGCCAGGCCCCGTAGTAAACACACCCCCCTTTAAAGCTCCCCCAACATGCGGCCGGCAGGCAGGGCACGCACGGCCCGGCCCGCACCCCGCTCCGGGGGCAGGGGGGCCCCGCCACAGCCCGGCGGCGCGGTGCTCCCGCCAGGCCCCGCACGCGGCCCCGGGCTTCAGCGCCGTGCGCGGCCCCACGTGCTCCGGCCAGCCGCGCCGCCCGGCCCGCGCCCCGCGAGCCCCCCAGGGCGCGCGGGCGGCACCCACCTGCAGAGCCCGCCGATCACCTCCTTCTCCGACTTCCTGAAGTGCTGCAGCGCGGGCACCTTCTGCGCGGGCACCATGAAGTACTCCATGCGGGCGCCGGCCCCAGCTGAGCGCGCCGCGCCTCTGCCGCTCAAGGCGGGAAACAGCTGGTGCGAGCGCAGCGCTCCCTCCCCCGGCGGCGCCGCCTCCGCCAGCCACCGGCCCATGTAAACAAAGGACTATTTGCCGCCGCCCCGGCCCCCTCCGCGCCGCCCCCGCGGCCTCCGCCGCCCCCTCGCACGGCCCCCGCGGCGCCGCGCCACCCCTCCGCAGCGACCCCGCCGCAGCCCGCGCCCCACCACCGCCCCCACCCGCGCCCGGGCTGCCCGGCTCCCTGCGCCACTACGGGGTGATGCGGCCCATCAGCTGACAGCTTGGCAAGCGGGGCCCGGAGCAGCCAAGGGGGCGGGGGATGCACGGCCGGGGGGAGGGGCAGAGCCGGCCCCGCGCATGGGGGGGATGCACGAGGCAGGGTCGGCCCCACACATGGGGCGGGGGCGGGGGTGGGGGAAGGAAATGCACGGGGCGGAAAGGGGCAGGGCCAGCCCCGCACGAGGGAGTGGGAGAGAGGTGTAGGGCTGGCCCTGCACATGGGGGGGATGCACGGGGCAGGGCCAGCCACACATTGCGGGATGCACGGGGGGGGAGGCTGGCCCCGGACGGGGAGGGGTCAATGCACGGTGGGGGAGGGGAGAGGATTAGCCCTGCCGATGAGGCGATGCACACGAGGCAGGCTCGACTCACAGGGGGGTGAAGGGGTAGGACTGGTTCCGCACCGGGCAAGAAGGGATAGGGCTTGCCCCGCACCTGGGTGGGATGCACATGAGGCGGGGGAGGGGAAGGGCTGCCTCCGCACATGGGGGAGGCTGCATGGCCGATCGCGCCGCGGCGCACATTGCATGGCCGGGGAAGGGACCCGGAGCCAGAGCTGCCCCGGGGATGGAGGCGGGAGCGCGTGTCTGCGCTGGGGGAGTCGCCCTGCACTGGTCCGTGTCCGGCATGGCCAGGGAGGCCCGTGCCCGGCCCTCGCGGGCTCGCTCGGCAGTGACACCCCCCCGGCCCGGGGAAGCGGCTGGCGAGCAGCTGAACGGCTCAGCCCAGCCGCGATCCGGGGAGCCCCGACGGGGGCGGTGCCGATCGGCCCGCCCAGGAGCTGCACCTCCCCCGGCCGCGTGGGCCGGGCCGGAGCGACGCGGGATGCGCTGGCCCTACACTAGCAGCCTCCACAGCGGCTGAGCCGCGCGGGTTGGTCCTGCCGGGCCGGGCTGCGGGAGCTCGGGAACAGGCCGCAGCGCCGGCCCCTTGCGGAAAGCACCTTCCTGGCTCCCGGCCGGCATCCCGCCCCCCAGCTCGCACCGCGCTGCGGGGATCGCCGGGAGTCCTAACCCCACACTTGGCCTGCCTCTGGCTGCCTCAAGATTACCCTTCCCAGGGCGGAGGGTGCCAGCCCGGTTCTCTCCCCACTCCGCTCCCCGGGGTGGCAGCGTGAAGCTGGTGCACCAGGCCAGAGCCCCCCGCAGTTTGAATCCTGCTCCAGGCTACCTCAGGGCTCGCTCCAGCCCCATGTCTATTACAGGGGCTGCCTATGATCAGTCTCTAGGGGCATATCCGGGAGTCATACCCTGCGTGGGGAGCCCCCTTTCTTAGCCCCCACCTTCCTTACTGCCTGGCTGTGCCAATTGTCAGGCCTCAGGTGGGATCTTCGCTTCCAGCCCATCTGGGGGAATCTGTGCCTATCAGCTTGAGAAGGGGGCGAGCAGGCATCAGCAAGTTATCATTGCCCTAGCACTGCACTCCTACCCTGCTAAGGCCTAGCTCTACCCACTGTACATACTGTGCCCTGGCTGTACCCCGCACCCTGTTGATGTCATTGCATCCCCCCTTTAACTACCACCATCCCCAGCTGCCAGGATGCCAGGGATCCCTCATGAACCAGCCACCCACAGGCTGCTTTGCTGTTTGGCTCACTAGCAGATGTGAGGAGGAGACTCATCTTGTGTGTCTGTCCCTCACAGACTGACCAGACCAATAGGCAAAGCCAGGCTGTGCATGAAGGCCAGCCTCCCACCTCAGGGCCCTTGGGAGCCTGAAACAGGAGAAAGTAGCAGATGTGCCCTGCTCTGCTTTGCTGAACTCCTATGCTGAGCCAGCTGGGCCCCCAACTACATGGGAGGAGGGGTAAAACAAGAGGAGAGGAATTCCATACCTGTTCTCCCCAAGGTGTGCACAGTGGGAGGCAGTGCAGCCTAATGGATAGAGCACCAAACTAGCACTCAGGAGATTTGGGTACTATACACAGCAGGCATGACAGCAGAGCTGGGAGATCTTGGGCAAGTCACATCCTTGCTCCGTGCCTCAGTTTCCCCACAAAATGGGGCTAGTGCTACCGACCTCTTTAGTAAAGCACTTTGAGAATGAGGATTGCTACAGAAGACCTGTTATCAGCTGCTGTTGATGATGATAACTTAGGGCCTGTCTACACTTAAGGCAGGGCTGCTGTAGCGCTTCAGTGAAGACACTACCTATGCCAATAGATGGGGTTCCCCTATCGGCATAGTTCATCTACCTCAGAGATGTTAGCTAGTGCTACCTACACCAGGGATTTGGTGGGTTTAACTGCCATACTCAGGAGTGTGGATTTTTCACAGCCTTGAGCAATGTAGTTATACCAACCCAATTTCCTTATGTAGCCACGCCAGAGAAACTCAGCCAGTTTTAATGTTCCATCTCATGTAAGAGGCTCCAGTCAATGTATCCAGGGATTTTAAAGACAATAAGGTACATACAGTACTTCCCCTTGAGAGAGGGACACAGTATTCCATACAAGTTAATGTACACATGTATGTGTGTATGTATGTGTTTAAGAAAACTGTGAAAGACTTTGTTTGACACCAACTTTGAAATTCAGATTATCTTTGGACAAACCACTATACAATAATTTCTCCTCCTCTTCAGATAAGCATCATCCCCAAGTAACAGATGGATAAACTGGGGTATATTGGTTGGGTCTTGTGCTAGGCCATATAGCTAATGATGGAGTTAGAGATAATTCTTCTGATTTCTGACTCTCAAATGGCCCTGACCACTAGATCAGAGAAATAGAGTTGGAATTGAATTGCTAGCAGTGTTGTGAAAACAGTTTCCAGCTGTTAACACAGGTGTCCAATTAACAATGCGGGAGAATTGGCTGTTGTTTCTCTCAAAGTTTGCATGTTAACACAAACTCCAGTGGTAGGTCTTTTCTCCAGCAGTAGGTACACATGTTTGGACAGGACTGTAATGTTGTAGTAATGTTAGTAAAGCCAACACTGGACACAGCAATAAAGCTATTCCACAATAGCAAGAAATAGCTTCCCACAGCTATTCCACAGTAGCAAGAAATAGCAATAGGTTACAGAAAGGAGCTCTTGGGGTAAGCAATTAACCCTGTAACATAGGTGAATATGGGTCAGATCAGTGGCAGTTAGACTCAGGCTTGGTTTACACTTAAAATTTGTACCAGCATAACTATGTTGATCAGGGTGTGAAAAAACCACACTTCTGACGACAGAACCCCTGAAGCCCCCCAGTGTAGACGCAGCGAGACCCAAGAGTATTTCTGTCAGCATTGCTGGCATTGTTCAGGGAGATGGCATTCCTACAGCAGCAGAAAAACTTGTCAGCGTAAACTGTGTCTAACGCCAAGGCATCGCCAGCATCACCTCTGTATTGTAGATATAGCCTGAGTCTATCCAACTTCTTGTGATGTAAACATCAAGTGTGAAAGCAAGAACTAGCCCCACTGATGAAGGAAGAGGAACAGGTGGTGCCAGGGGCTGGTAAAATGTACTGAAACTTTGCAGATTCCCCCTGCAAATTAATAGTCTTAATTTCACATTGCTGCTCAGCAGCTGGAAGGGAGGAGCTGAACATGGGGGAGGGGGCAGGTCCAAGATGAGTCCAGCCGCAGGGGAGGTGGAGGCCAAGGGAAATTGACTAATCCTAGTCAGTTTCCTATTGCATCTAGTTCAGCTTTATGCAGAAACTGACTAAGCCGGTTTCCCCTTGTAATAATACAGCTCAGTGTGTAGGGAGTTTGATGCAGGAGAAAAACTGAACAATCCTAAACCCTGCCCCTGCAAAGATTTATGCATAGTATATTCAAAAATCATGAATAAGGCCCTAGCACATCATGAAATTGGCTTAAATAAATAATGCATTGTGTATACTTTCTATTTGCTTTCTCAGTTTTGAGGTATAGAGGTCACATTTACCAGCTTTTCTCTGCAATCAGGAGAGTTAGAATTTTTAAGTGACAGCTGTGATTCTCTTAAAGCTGGTGCCTTAAGAAAAACAAAACAAAACTACCGAATATCACAAGAGTTGGTAACATGCGCATGTTTAACTTTATGCACTGAGTAGCTCCAATGAACTCAACAGAACCACTTAGAGTGCATGAAGTTAAGCATGCTAGCAAGTCTGTGCAACCGGATCAGGGCCTAGGATTAGTCAGTTCCCTGCTGCAATCTCTTTAACATTGAGCCTGGCAAAGAAGCAAGAAAGGGGGAGGAAACTTTAAAAAAAGTGACAAATCAGGAAAAAGTAAAAACTGGAGTGGAGAAATACAAAGATAACAGCAGGGAATGTGGGAGAAAGACAGAAGAGAAGTGCAGAGACAAAAAATCCCAGGAAAAGAAAGAGCGAGCACTTGCTTTCACTATTAGTAGAGTACTGCCACGTTCTGTCCTGTTCAGCCTCAGGATAAGCAACAGAAAAGCAGCTGCCTAATTTCAGCCAATGGTGTCAGGTTATTATTATTCCTATAATACCAGATCAACTACTAAGAAGTTATTTATTCCAAAAATTCATATATCTAAACAACTTAGGCATGCAGGGTAGCTAATCTTTAGAATGGCATCTCATTCCCTGTTACAGGCCAGTCAGTTCAATTCATTCACAGTGGCCCAAATTCCAAGATCTGTTCTCAAGAGTTTCAATGGTAGTTTTAAGTACAAATTAAGAACCTAAGGCCCATTGTTTAACAAGGCTTTGGGGACACTACTGGCTTGCTCAGGGGACTGCTATTAAAGCCTGTCTTTAATAGGTTCTCAGTTCAAAGTCAGCCCAGGCAGGGAGTGACTGAGAGTGGTCACTTTCTAATGGCATTCACCCAGGCTGCTAAAGAGTTGGCAGGCCTCAGTCCAATTCCTAACACACAGATATCTACAATAAAAAGCACACACCGCTCCAAGGGGTATTCTTGTTGGCCATCTCAGAGAGTCCAGTGATTGAGTGCCCCATGGAAACTGAGCTCCCCTGTGTGCCATAGCAGCAGTCCTCCAGGTGAGAGATGATGCAAATTGGCGGCCTGTGTATTCCCTTTAGAAGGACCTTTCCCCCACCTTTTGATAAATTGGAGAGGGTTCAGAGAAAAGCCATGAGAACAATTCAATGACTAGAAAACCTGTCTTATAGCAATAGATTCAAGGAGCTCAATCTCTTTAGTTTAACAAAGAAAATGTTCAAGGTTGACTTGATCACAGTACCTATCTAGGGAACAAATATTTAATAATGGGCTTTTCAAACTAGCAGAGCAAAATATAACACGATCCAATGGCTGAAAGTTGAAGCTAGATAAATTCAGACCCAAAATAAGGAGCCAATTTTTAACAGTCAAAGTAATTAACCATTGGAATAGTTTGCCAAGGGTCATGGAGGATTCTCCATCTCTGACAATAGACTCATGGAAAAGTCCAGTGTCCTCACTGGAAACAGTTCAACAGCAGCTGAACTCCAAAAAAATTCTTAAGTAAAAATAAGAAATTCCCTGAAGGGTTTCTGGAGACAGCCTAAGCCACAAGAGCAGCACAGGAATCACCAGAGAACCCAGAGAGATTACAGCATTTTCTTCCCATGTAACAATAGAAGGTTAGACTATTTCTCAATTTGTGGGTTCTTTTCAGTTGAGCATGAAAGGGCAGCGCTAGCAGCACTGGCAAGAGTTAGGCATCATGTGGGCAGCTGGTAAATACATTCATTAAAACTCAGGATGGTGGCAGCTGGGAACGAAGCTCCAGTCAGGCCTGTTAGCTATAAGGACATGACAAGACATCAGAGTTCAACATTGGAGGCCACCGGGGGGTGGTCTACATGGCAAACAGAAACCCACAGCAGCAAGTCTACAGATCCGGGCTCGCTCTACGGCACTACAGATCCGGGCTCGCTCTACGGCTCTACAGATAGTTGTGTGGATATTTGGGCTTGGGCTGCATCTCAGGCCAGCCAGGGCTGGATTAACTTTTTGACGGCCCGGCGCCAAACATGTATGTGGGCCCCCATGGAGGCAATGGAGCATGGCACAGGGACGTCACTCCCTAGAGCAAGGGGCCAGGCAGAGGCAATGGGGCAGGGCAGGGGTGGCCTCGCTCCGTCCAGCCCAGGGCACTATTTACAAACCAGCAGTTGCCAGATGCACAGGGGCTCACCTGGCTCTGTGCTGCCAGCCTGCCCCTTCCCCTCAGGGGCCGGCCTATGCCATGCCACACAGCCCCCCTGCCCAACACTGGAACATCCCCCCCGACCCGATTCCCTATGGCCAGAGCTCCCCCAGACTGCTAGGCCAGCACATCCCCCCATCCCTCCCACAAATGCACAACGCCCTGCACAACACCACCCTTGCCCAGTACCCCCCTGCCCACAGCCCCACAACTGCCCTGCACCCCCCACAGAACCCCCCACTCCCTAGTGCCCCAACACACACAGATCTTCCCTGCCACCTCACAGCCCATCACCCCCCAGAGACCCATTCGAGAAGTGCATCCAGAGCTGGTCCCGGGGCCTGGAATCACTGGCCCCTCAGGAGTGGCACAATCAGCCAGGCCAGGGCCTGCCCTGGCCAGGCTCTCTCAAGATGCACTTGCCTGGAGGGGCCCAGGCAAGTCCCCCACCCCAATTGGCTGAGACTGGCCAGGCTTCTGCACCAGTCCCAGGCAGCTCAGCTCTGGGGAGACAGGCGGGGCCCTACAAGTGGGGGGCAGCAGAGACTGACCAGAGCCAGAGGTGCACTGGGGTCCAGGCAGGTGGCAGAAAGGAGCAGGATATTGGAGCCAAGGGGCTGAGAGGATCCCTTGGCCTGAGGAGCAAGTGATGGGTGGCAGGGAGTCAGCAAGCTGGGGGGTCTTGGGATGCAGTGCAAGCGGAGCATGACGGGGTCCCTTCGGAGCATGGGCCCGGCTCAAAAGGAGCCACTGGCGCCATTGTAAACCCAGCACTGAGGCCAGCCCTCTCCCTAAGCTTCAGAGCTGTGTAGATGTTCGGCTTGGGCTATTTTTAGCCCTGGAGCCCGGGTCTGTAGACTCGCTGCCCTGAGTTTCTGCTTGCCATGTACACGTCATCTGGCAGCCCAAAGAATGCTATCACGGTGGGGCAGGCTGGCCCTGCTCAGGTGGTCTTTTACCCTCTGACCTGATCCCTGACCCCTGGTATTTTGTGGCTGCCCCAGCAGACTACGATGATGTTGGCATTGCCACATCTCCACTGCCACATTAGCCTGATGAAAACTCCATCGTCCCTTGCTTGGAGGAAGCGCTTGGATCTTTCCAAAGAGCCCAGCTATCAAGTGAAGACACAAGAAAGCTACACCTGAGCATTTTGCACAGAAAACTGGCTCTCTCTAGTGGCAAGCACGTCTCAGCGTGCAGCGGCTTGGAGAGCAGTTCCAGACTCTTCCACTCCCATCCCACGTGGCCCCCAGGCACCTGGTCCCTTAGAACAGGCACCGAGAAGGCATCAGTCAGTTGCTCCTCTCCTCACAGGCAGGGCTGGATGCAGCCCAATTAAACTGCAACAACTCACAGGTAGAGACCCAGGAAGGATGTAATTGGGGGCACAGTAAATGTTCTGCCACGGCCTTTACATTTGATACCCTCCGCAGCTGTCCCTCTCATTCTCTTCAGTGCTGCAGATTCACGCACAGACCAGGCAGGGCAAATGCTTCCTTAGTTAGGACATGGCAGAGGATCCAGAAAGTTACACGCCGGCCGAGCAGGGATAAAGGAGAGGGCCTGGGGACTATGTCCCATCACTATGGCTTTGTGCTCTCCCAGTGCTTACAAGCCAGCACAAGGCCAGGAGTGGCAGGGCAAGAGGGTCTTTACGTTGTATAAAAGTGCTGCACAAACCTGCAGAGTTCAGCAGCACGTCTGTGTATCCAGGCCAGCGGCTCCGGTCATGTTCCTTAGAACATCCATGAGCAACAACATCCCCAGCACAGCGCCCACCTGGCCCTTTAGCTGTCAGAGGTGCTCTAGGGTCCAAACCTGGGACTAGCCACCACAACTGGGTCTCTTCCATGCAGCCCTCCAAGGGGCCTTGATAGTCTCCTCCAGCCACAGGCTGGCCCACAGACAAAGCTGGCCAACCCCCAAAGGGCTCCTTAGTTGAATCTCCTGCAGTGGTGCCCTTTTAATAGAAGCCAGAGAACACTTTGCAGCTTGTTCTCCTTTCCCTTGTCCCGGATGCCCATTCCACCTGGCACCAGTGGCAAGCACATACCCAGGATAAGTGCTGAGGCTGGCAGGCAGCTACCACCCCGTGAAAATATTTCTGGCCCCAAATCAACCAATTACAGAACATGGGGCTCATCTGACTCCTGCTGCTCTTCCTCCTGAAAAATGAGTCCACAGCCCCATCCCACTCTGCTCCCAGACTTCCTCCCAGATGCAAGATCATGAGCCCCTGCCTCCCACTCAGCCCTGCCTCCCGCAGTCACAGGCCCCTTTCAGCCCCATAACTGGCTCAAAAGCCCCCCATCCCTCTTTTCCCTCAAGCACAGACACCGGCTGGCTCCTTGAAATCACAGCCCAGCCAGTTCCCCCAGCTGTTTCTCTGCACTGCACCTGCTCTTCAGGGGTTGGGGGTTAAAAAGGGAGTACGTGCTGCTCCCAGCACGGCTCTAGCTTTCCACAGAGGAAGGAGCTTGATGCCTCTCCCTTGCTGTGCAGAAGGCACTTGGATCAGCCACCCCCTGCTCCCTATCCCAATGCGGGGTGGGGGAGGGGAGCAGCACCACACCTGCCACAAAGAGGTGTGTGTTTGTTTAAAGTAATAACAGACAGGGTGGGGCTTAGCCCCATTAACCCTGTGTTACCAGCTGCCACTGGTTGCTGGTAAATCAGGGGAGTCAGTCCAGCCCTAGCTCTTCAGCCAGGGCCGGTCTATAATGCTCACTGCCTCTGCCCCTGAGCATAGAGGTGGCTAGGGGGGAGCAGATCTGGTGGTGCTGGGATGCTGCAGTCTCTCTAATCCCTCCCCTGGGGACTATGTGGCTGGGACGGATGGTCTAGACTAGAGGCCTCCTTCGATCTGCTCTATCCCAATCTGCTCTCCCAGAGTCATTGCCAGGGAAGGTTCAAAAGCCCCCGTGGGATGGCCAGGAGCTAGTGAGCACTGGCTATAGTCCAACAGTGCCCCCTCTTGGTAACAGGTAAATCCTGCCCGGTGCTGTGCCCCACATGGGGAGGGACCCACTCCTGAACATCCCCCAGCCCCAAGGTGAGCTGCAGCTGGGAGAGGGGGGAAAGTGAGACCTGCCAAAAACAACCTCCTGCAGCCTCCGTGAAAGGCAGCCATGGCCTGGGGCCTGGCGATCTGTGAACACTCCTCTTCCCCAGCCCCAGGGAGCCATGGAGAAAGGGCTGGGGGGAAGGGGGCGGAGATAACAGCGCCCTCCTCCTGCCGCCAGCCCACCACTTTGAGATGCAGCTAAGGAGGGATGGGGGTGCTGGAGACCTGATAACCTCCCTCCCCCCCCAAATGCAGGGTCCTGGGTTCACCCTGTGGGGAGCTGGGTTTAACCCTTTTCAGTCCACTCCTGTGTGTATAGCCACATCTACCAGACAGCCAGGCTAGTCTTGTACGGGTATTAGTGCCGGATTGTGTGCTATGCAGTAGCCGTGGCCATCCCAGGATCGCTCCTCTCTCTCCCCAGCAGCCGTCGTCCCCCCTTGTCTCTTTAGTGCTGGATCCACAGTCCTGGAGACCAAATCCTTGGTTTCTCCAAGTGGCCAAGCTTGCCCCCTACCCAGCCTGATCCCAGTCTGCTCAGCCCTGTCTTCGTGTGCGCAGTGAGTTCAGGCTCCAGGGCCAATCCGGTCCTTGGCCACGTCCTGCCGAGGAGGCCTTGAGCCAGTGACCTGTACTGCACACAACCCCTGGGACCAGGCCTGGCACCACAAGCTCAGTTGACGGAGGCCACAAACGGCCACCAGATGCATCAGACTTTTGGTTGCTCCCAGTTTGAAGTGGTGCTAGAGACAGGGAGGCAGCAGAACACCTGGGTTCCTGTGTGTCCACAGCACCCAGAGAGCTTCCCTTCATCCAGTGGGTACTGTCTGTCCCCCCAAGGCACTGAAGGGGTTAAGCCACTGACAGGGTCAGTGGCCTGAAATCTTTGTGGTCTCTCACTCCTGCACCCAGTGTGTTGCTGCAGGCGGGGTGGTTCTGGCTCTCTGCAGCAGGGGCTGGCTGTGTTAGTGCTCAGGACTCACCTGTCCCGGACTCTCCGCCCAGCAGGATTTCTGAGTGGAGTGAGAGCAGATGGTCTCTGTTCTGGATCTGCCCAGCTATGCCAAGCAGGAGATACATAAGATTCCTGGGCACAGACCCCATCCAAACGCTTGGCCTTGGAACCAGGTGCTCCTGGTTCACATCACCCGGGAAGTAAGTTGATGGCATCTCAGCCTGCAGGTCGTGAGCATGTGCCCACCTCGAAGAGCAAAAACCAGAATTTGTCAGAACTGGCAGCATGTACCCAGAGGAGACCCCAAAACTAGAGTAGGGGTGGGGGGTGGGGCAGGACTCAGCACTGGCAATTTTGTTTGTGTAGGGGTGGGAGGGCAAAACTGGAGTGGCAGGGGGCTGTGGGTTGGGACTGAGGGGCATTGGCAGGGCTGCATGGGGAACCTGGGAGTGGAACAGCAGCGGGCTGCAGGCTGGGACTGAGGGGCACTGGCAGAGCTGAAGGAAGCCGTGAAAGCACACTACACCTGGCCACAGCCAGTGGGCTCCTTGCTTTCATGAGCGCCAAATTTCACAGAACTAAAGCAACAGCCCAGCCTGAGCGCAGCTCAGCCTTCAGGCCCTGCCCCATCATTCAGAAGGTGCCATAGCTTTTCAGCCTTCCCAGGGGAAGGGTGCAGGTGTAGGGGTTGCTGCCCAGAGGAGGAGTATCCCAAGTGTGCCAAGGGCACAGGCAGGAGGGGACCAGCCGAACCAGGTGCCCCAGTGGATGGGTTCCAGCTCTCCCAGCATGGCCTTTCGCCCTTCTGCAGACCAAGGATTCCCACCAACTCCCTCTCCCTCAGGTTCCCTTTTCCCCAAACAGGGATAATCTCCAACTAAGGGCATTGAATTGGGGGCACTTTGGAGCCCATTGACTCATCCCCTGAAATTGGCCAGCAAGAGGCGCTGTTGTCTTCCTACCTGCCTAGGAGCTTCACAAGCTGGGACTGAATCTGGGACTGCATCTGTGGTGGGTCACTTGTTGGACAGCGGAGGGCAGTGCAGATAGGCCGTCTAGGCTGGGCCTTGGACTGAATCCCTGGCCCTGCAGAGCAACAGGACAGGATCTCAGGGGCGGGAGGGCTTCCCCCAGCTGCTGGTGTCATGCCGCAGACCTCTTGTGCTGGGTGTCCTGTGTTGGCACTGTCCTGCTCAGGCCGTGTGGTGCTGTCTGGCTCTGGCAGGCCTGGCGCTTTTCTGAGGGTGGTTTTCTTGCCTTCCTGAGCACAAAGGGAGTCCCCCCGCCCCCTTCCCCCATGTTGTTTCTCTGCTGGGCCTGCCAAGCGGTGGCCTGTGCTGGCAGGAAGCTGTGAGCTCTCCCACCAGGAATTCAGCCCTCCAGATGTTGGAGAACCAGCAGCAGCACATGGCTGCTTTGCAGCAAATCAGCTGCATTCCAAAGGTGAACACGCAGACAGAGCCTCCTCCACCCCCACCCCTACACACACACACAAGTGAGGTGTGCCAGGGCTGGCTGGGTATGGGACTCAGCATCCGGGCCAGCCCCAGAGGCTCCACCTCCACTCCGGGGTCCCCTTCATCCAACATGGGTGATTTAAAGTGGGAGAGGCGCAAAAAGTCCCTGCAGGCAGGCATGTGACTTCATCTGGCCACAGGGTCACTGGCTCCTAAATCACCAGGCCTAAGAGAGCCCCCTTCCCATCCAGCCCTGGTAGGGTAACCAGACAGCAAGTGTGAAAAATTGGGACTGGGGTGGGGGGTAATAGGAGCCTATATAAGGAAAAGACCCCAAAATCAGGACTGTCCCTATAAAATCGGGACATCTGGTCACCCTAGGCCCTGGCACAGGCCACGTCGTGTCCCAGGCAGAGGGAGCCCCTTCCTGCAGGCACTCTCCAATTTTGATAGTGGTTGTTTGGCTGCTGTCCCGTGGGGATGGGCAGGGCTGGGAGCATCGCAAACCCAGCGCTCTGCAGGGCTGATTCTCCCCTGCCCGGCACATGGTGCACTCACCCCAGTGCAAAGTGGGTGCACAATGCCCACAGGGCTGGGTACAGTGCAGCACCTGCTTTCCTGGTGCACCCCCTAGTGGCTAAGTACCTGGTACTACAGCCCCTTAGGAGACTCCCCAGCAATGCACTGATTCTGGGGAGGGTGGCAACAGCTGAGCCGCCAAGATGCTTAGTGAGGGGGTCGAGCACCAGGGAACTCCCGCCCCAGGGAGGGAGCCAGATGGTCCTTGGGCTGGGAGGGATGGGACCACTGAGCCTCATGGGAACCATGTGGAGCCGCAGCTGCCAACTGGAGCTCATTGGCAGGGCCTGAATTCACATTGCCAGGGCCCTGAGCCAACAGATGCCAGGGAGGGGAGGGTGGCCCTCATAAAGGCAGGGTCAACTGGATCTGGGTCCTGCTGTCTGACGAAGCCCCCTCGTTCTCCAGCCCCCTCGTTCTCCATCTCAGACCACTGCCCACCTGACCAGGCCATGGCGCCCCGCTGCCCAGCCTCCTCCATAGCCAGCACCACCCTCCCTGGCATTGCCAGCAGGAGAAGGCCCACAGGGACTGAGCTACTCCCCGCTCTGGGAAAGGGGATGGGGGTCCCTCCAAGAAAGTGCACAGTGGGCTGAGGGAGCTTGGCGCTGCCCCGTTCTGTGCCTAGAGGCTTTCAGCCTCCAGGGCTGTTAAAGCAGCTTCTGCCACCTCAAACCATTGTCTGCCCAAACCACTGGAGAAACAGCTGGATTCTCTGTGCTGAGTATTCGGTGCCACTTCCCATGTCTGGAGCCAGGACAACACTGAGAGATGCGCTGGAAAAGCTGTTTGCTTTCCCGTCTAGCTGCTGCATCCGAGGAAATGGGCCAGTGGTCAGAGCACAGGACAGGACTAGGAGTCAGGAATTCTCATCCCAGCTCCACTATTTCCTGGCAGCCACAGGCCAGTGGCTGAGGACCAGATTCATCCCTGCTCTAACTCCACTGATGCCCTGCCCTTCCAAGTCCCTGTCGGTAGAACTGGTGGGAGGGCTTTAACCTAAAGAGCTTTGGCATACATTGGTAACAGTGAAATGAGGTGCAAGTTTTTAACAGTGCAGGTGGTTAACCACTGGAATAATTCACTAAGGCTCATGGGGGATTCGCGACCACTGACAACTTTTAACTCAAGATGGGCTGTTGTAATGCTGCCTGCAGTGACTCCAGAGCAGTGTACTAACCTCAAGGCAGACTGCCACAAACCAGGACACAGCCCCAGGTCTGTACTTACATTTCACCAACCAGTTATCAAGTGTCAACCCCCTTGGTGCTATCACAGCCTAAACCTGGAGTCACAGGGGTCCTCTGATTTATCTCACCACCCAGGTCAAGCCTACCTTGACACCCAGGATCACAGCAATGGTCAGGTTATGCCCAGTCCCAAAGGACCAGTCACTTACTCCAGGTCAATTGCACCTTAGATCTCACACCATAGACGACTCTTGTAGCCAATTCTATGATAAACTATCTAAAGCGATCTGATGTAAGAGAAGGATATGGGAGAGTTATGTACAATGTAAAGCAGGTAAATGTCCATACACACAAATGAGTTACAATCTTACATTTCAGAAAGTAATAGAAACTTCTATAATCTCTATGTGTCCAAGCTAAACAGCTGGGGGGCTTTTGCTTATGCCTAGAACACCTTGCCCTGGAGTCCAAGCAGAATAGAGGATTTGTATCCCCCTCCTGCCATGTGCTCTGAGCTGCAAACTTAGCTGAGGGAAGGAATCCACTTGCATGACTCATCTTCACAGTGGACGGGACGGGGAGAGCTTTACCATCCCATGTTAGTCCTCCTGGTGATGATGGACTTTTCCTGTTGGGCAGGACATGACACCTGCTGTTGGAGATCAGCCCTTCGTTACTGTCTCTCTCTCCTGTCTGGTGGTTCACAATCCCGGAGGCTCACAGTATAACCACTCAGTAGGGGATACAGGTGCTCTAAAGGGAAATTAATGCTGGCAGCAGCTCACAAGCATTCCATAAACACTAAACACATTTTCAAAATCTTATTCCCTGTTTTAACCGTGCTAGTGCACCAGGGAGCCAGAGTGCTTCCAGATCTGCATTTGTCAGTGTTCCGTTGATATGCGGGGACCTTGGCATGAGCTGGCACCTGCTCTGCCAATGTTACCGGTGGCTGTCTAAAAGATCTACTCTAGGAATTACTTTGGCAAAGTCATGTGGCCTGTGTTAGACAGGAGGCCAGACCAGATGAGCCCGGTTGTCCCTTCTGGACTTGGAATCTAGGACTCCCTGGACTGTCGGTGCGAGAGGCACATGGGTGTGATTCTCCACTGCTGCACAGCTGGCCTGCAGCTTCCCAGCCTGGCGCTCGCACCCAGCAGCTCCCACTCTAGCCCCTCGTGGATTGAGTCTGTGTCTTTGTTCTCGTTCTATGTAGCGCAACAACGAGCACTGGGGCTGCAGGCTCTGGGCACTCTGCAAAGTATGTAAAGTGACATCAAGCAGCAGCTTCCCACAGCTCACCCCTCTGAATACAAACAGCCCCCGACACACGGACCAGTGCTACCGCCTCTGCCAGCTCCCCTCAATGAGCAGTGGAGACTGGACAGCGCCCACTAGCTCATGGCTGTTACCTGATTAAACACAGCCAGCTTCAGTCACCCCTGGCTGCAAAGAAGCAGCCCAATGGAGGGGGATGTTGCGATACCCGGGAAGGGATAATCTCCACCATCACTTCTGCTTGTTTTTCCCACCGCCCCTCGCTCTGGGCCACATTGCTCCTCAGCCACTCCCTCTCCCCCACATCCCAGACCCCAGGTCAATCTGTCAGCTGCGCCTGCTGGATCTGTTGCAGTGGTGAGCGAGCTGGTGTCAGCTGCAGGCTGGAAGCATGACAAACTCGGGTAAGATGCCGGCTAGCATGTCTGAAGCTGTTGTCTGGACTAGGCGTGGCCAGCCAGTCTGGCTTGAGACAAGTGGGCCTGCATCTCCAGGGGCGCCTCAGCCATGCTAGGCTACCTCGCCTGCGCCGTCCAAGTGAAAATCACACCCTTTGTGCTTGTCAGGACAGGGCCTTGGACCCGACAAGCAGTTGCTCAGTGCCTAAATGGGAGCAGATGGGTACCATGGAGTCAGTTTTGACTTAGTGGGTAGAGCACTGGCCTGGGACTCAGGAGACCTGGATTCTATTCCCAGCTCGTGCCTCAGTTTCCCTACCTGCATGCACTTTGTAAAGTGCTTTGTGATCTCCTAATGGAAAGTGCCAGGTCTTCTTCTCCTTCTTAGTTTGAAAATCTGCCCTGGCTCTTTCATCAGTCATAGGCGACCTCCCATGTCCCGAAAGGCTGCGCTACTGCTCACCTGCCCCTGCTCAAATAAATGGTAAATTCTCAGAATGGAGAGGGGTAACTAGTGGTGTTCCCCAAAGGTCAGTCCTAGGACCAATCCTATTCAACTTATTCATAAATGATCTGGAGAAAGGGGTAAACAGTGGGGGGGGGGCAAAGTTTGCAGATGATACTAAACTGCTCAAGACAGTTAAGACCAAAGCAGACTGTGAAGAACGTCAAAAAGATCTCACAAAACTAAGTGATTGGGCAACAAAATGGCAAATGAAATTTAATGTGGATAAATGTAAAGTAATGCACACTGGAAAAAATAACCCCAGCTATACATGCAATATGATGGGGGGCTAATTTAGCTACAACTAATCAGGAAAGAGATCTTGGAGTCATCATGGATAGTTCTCCGAAGATGTCCATGCAGTGTACAGCGGCAGTCAAAAAAGCAAACAGGATGTTAGGAATCATTAAAAAAGGGATAAGAGTAAGATGGTGACTATCTTATTGCCCTTATATAAATCCATGGTACGCCCACATCTTGAATACTGCGTACAGATGTGGTCTCCTCATCTCAAAAAAAATATACTGGCATTAGAAAAGGTTCAGAGAAGGGCAATTAAAATGATTAGGGTTTGGAACAGGTCCCATACGAGGAGAGATTAAAGAGGCTAGGACTTTTCAGCTTGAAAAAGAGGAGACTAAGGGGGGATATGATAGAGGTATATAAAATCATGAGTGGTGTGGAGAAAGTGAATAAGGAAAAGTTATTTACTTGTTCCCATAATATAAGAACTAGGGGTCACCAAATGAAATTAATGGGCAGCAGGTTTAAAACAAATAAAAGGAAGTTCTTCACACAGTGCACAGTCAACCTGTGGAACTCCTTGCCTGAGGAGTTGTGAAGGCTAGGACTATAACAGGGTTTAAAAGAGAACTAGATAAATTCATGGAGGTTAAGTCCATTAATGGT
Organism: Mauremys reevesii; assembly: GCF_016161935.1. NCBI lineage: Eukaryota > Metazoa > Chordata > Testudines > Geoemydidae > Mauremys > Mauremys reevesii. The sequence continues at coordinate 52,227,929 of NC_052632.1, read as the reverse complement.
GTCCCTGGCCTCTGTTTGTCAGAGGGTGGAGATGGATGGCAGGAGAGAGATCACTTGATCATTACCTGTTAGGTTCACTCCCTCTGGGGCACCTGGCATTGGCCACTGTCAGAAGACAGGATACTGGGCTGGATGGACCTTTGGTCAGACCCAATATGGCCGTTCTTATGTTCTCCCAGGCTGCCAGTAAATCCTGCCCTGTAAAGTACAGACTTATAATGACCAAATCAGTTTCTGGAACTACAGGCCCAGTGTCTCTGCTCCTTCAGGTCCATTTATGCCACTTCAGCAGCACAAACAGCTCCTGGGGGGACCCGAGCGTTGGCCCATAGCATGTGGAGCCCTATGCCCAGCCCCGGCATAGGGGGAGTGGGACGGGAGGGAGGGGACTGAATGCTGCAGTGTACCAGCCATTGTTTGCTTCCCATAGGGGCCTGGGACACTGCCTGGAGCTGCTTTAACTCACCCTGCGGGACCCTGATGAGCCTAGAGCCACCCCTGCTCTGCCCATCCAGTCCTGTGGTGAGAGCGGGAACAACAGCCCCGCAACGGGCCCTGGGAGCTAACCCGGGCTGAAGAGAGCAAGGAGGAGCCACTGCAATGCAGTCCTGGCAACACCAGCGGGAGTGGCAAGAAGAGAGCGAGCGGAGAACCAAGGAGAGTAACGCCACCGAGGAACTGCCACAACAGAGTTTGCCAGAACAAGGAACCCAGCTGAACCCAACTTGTCTGCCTGGGTCAGCGGCAGGGCTTGCCAGGGCTGAGCCCCAGCACCTCTGGGCCTGGCAGTTCAGACCCCCGGCACCTCCAGGCCTGGCAGTTTGTAGCCCCAGCACCTCTGAGCTCAGCAGTTCAGAGCCCCGTCACCTCCAGGCCTGGCAGTTCAGAGCCCCGGAACCTCTGGGGTTGCTGTGTCAGTTATTGTCAAGGTTGATTCCCCACTCTGGCACTTCGAGTGCAGAAGGTGGGGGCCTGCAAGGATTCTAAAAATTAATACTGGCCACTCCAGGCTTGTATTAAATTCCCAACGTTATAGCTTTTCTCTGACCTTGGATGGGTAGATGCTGCCACCACCCACATGCAGAACCTGTTTGAGAGCCCTGGAAGGTGCACTTGGGAATTCCTTCCTGTAAGTACACTCAAGCCCTTTCACCCCCACCCCCGGGGAATTGCTGAGAAAGAAAAAAAAAGATCAGCTGTTGCCACCAGCTAATTAAACAATGAGCACAAATCTCTTAAGACACAAAAATCCAATTCTATTCTTTAAAAAGGTAAATTTTATTAACAAAAAAAAAAGGGAGAAAGAAAATACACCTGGGAACTCAGGCTATTGCTAAATTTTAAAAGAGAAAGTACAAGGATTAAGCACCAAGAATAGCTTATCTGAGGCCCAGCTTAAAGGTTACAAGAGAAACAAAAGCACCTGGGGTTAGCACAGAGGACTCCACAAGCCATAACGAAATAAAAGGGACAAACCTAATCGAGTCTTCCTAGACATTTCCTGATCTACTTACATATCTGGGCTTTTTAAATGAGTAGTTTCTAGGTACAATACTGATGATTTTTTTCATACCTGGCCCAAGCTTCTTACAACATAGCTCTGCCCTGTTCGCTTCTCCCAAGGAGAACAACTACAGACAGACAAAAGAGGAGTCTTTTTTCAATTTAAAAAAGTTCTAGCCTTCCCATTGGCTCTTTTGGCCAGGTGCCTACTCACTTTCTTTTACCTATGCATCACAGTGAGTAACTTTTTACAGGTAGAGCAATTAGAGAACAGCTACTAAGAGGGAGTTTATAGCCACTGGCTGGCTGGGTGTCCATAAAAGGAAGCTACCTCCCCCCTGCCCCTTCATTTATCACAGTTATTTAAGTAAAAAAATTGCTTGAGTCCCAGCACCTCTTTCATTACAAAGTAAGCCCTGGTCAGCAACCCACATGCGGCTTACAAGTTACATGCTTACAATGGTTACCTGGGTCCCATATTGGATGATTGGTGGAACAGGCCAAACACCTGTTTCCTCCAGAGTCAGCTTCCTCCTGTGCAATGCAGCCCTGGAGAGCTAAAAGGTCATCCATGCGCTTTCACCTCTAGGGCACCGGTTCAAATCTAGCCCTGCCATGGCTGAATGCTGTGCCAGCAGGGGCTGGGGGCAGCCCAGGGGAAGTGGGTTGGCACATCTCAGTCCAATTCCTAGTGGACAATAGTGCACCTCAGGAAACCCCCTGCCACCGCTCGGAGTAGCTGGCCCCTTGCAGCACCAGCAGAGAAACCTCGCATTAAGCGGCTAATCGTCCCCCAGAGAGGATCCCTTCAGGGCAGGGTATGAGACATGCAGCCAGAGAGGGCAGGAAACCTTTCAAGGGCAGTGCCCGGGTTCAGCAGATAAACAGAGGGCATCATGCTCCAGCACTGCCAAGCGGGCACCAGGCAACAGCATGACAGCCACACACAAATATTTGGGTTTGACCCCACAGGATGCATGGGTCTAATTTAAATATCTTCAGGCTGGGAAACATCGTTTGTGTGTGTTCTCGAGATGGGCCTGACCCAATTTCAAGCTGCTCCAGACTTAGGGGGCGGATAATGAAATCCACATCTGAATTTTGTAACTTTGGGCCATTTCTAATCCCCCATAAACCACCTACTCTTATACCCTTTTTCCATGTACGATGAGTGCTGCCCAACGGCGCTCAGCTATCCCTATAGTAAAACCGGTGCAACTAGCAGTGTCTATAGTTGAGGTTGCCTGACATTTTCCATTATAAGACCCTAGTTTTTGTTGCTTATAAGTTTGCCAAACTTTAACCATTTGGGCTGAAATTTCCCAGTCTCAGTGTCCACCTCAGGCTGATTTTACATTTCAGCTAAAATGGCTCAGCCACTTCCAAGAACAAGATTAGGGGAAATATGTTTGTGACACCACACCCTATATTCTTCATAGAGATATTATGATATGAATATGGCATAACTAAGATATGTTTTATGCAAGATGGATCATGTGAGGTTTCATTGGAAATGTTATGATGTACTGATTATGATTATTCAATTTGTATGCATGTATTATTTTTGTATCTAAAAATAGGAATATTGACTATGTAACAATTACAAGTGGGGAACGCCAACCAGCCAGAATGCAATCAGTCTGGAAGGGCCCTTAGGGAGAACAATAGGTCTTGGAAGATGCTAATCTCCCACCTTCCTGAGAAGCTTCCTGGGATGCTACTTTGACACTACAGGGTCATGTGATCATGTCACCTGGTCCTGGACTCCATTTTGGTCTGCTAGTATTTTTCTACAAATAGTGGGTGGGGATCAAACTGGGAAACAAAGGATTCCCGCCATATATAAATCCTATTTAAAGCAGGGAAGTGAGTTAATTTTGGTTGGTTCTTCACTGAATCCCCACCCAAGACCACGGCTGAAAACACCTAAGACTGATCTGGGGAAGAAAATACTGGACCCAGGTTAGAAGGTGTCTGGCCTGCGAAAGGAATATCTGTATGTCTAAGCTGCAAGCAAGAGCAGTTTGTCTACAACAGGGGTCGGCAACACGTGGCTGCCTGCTGGGACTCCGCGTGCCATTAAAAATCCTGCCGATACGGCAAGCTGCAGGGTCCGCACTCCCGGGCCGGAGCATCCGGCCGAGCGCAACAAGCCGGTGGCCCCTCTTCCACCTTCCCCCACTTCCCTTGGAGCCCTGCCGCTGCGCGTGCAGCGCTCTGGGGGCCGGGGCTGCGTGCTCCCACGGAGCAGCATTTGGCTCCGTGGGGAGGGAAAGATGCTCCCTGCTCATCTGGAACCCTGCCGCCTCGCGCGCAGCGCTCTGAGGGGGTGAGGCGGGGCTGCGCGCGTGCACGCGGTGGCACAAATCCGGATGAGCGGGGAGCCTCATGGTAAGGGGTCCGGGGCTGGCGGGGGGTTGGGTAAGGGTAGGGGGCAGTCAGGGGACAGGGTGGGGTCTCTGGAGGGTGGTCAGGAGACAAGGAGCTGGGGAGTCAGAGAGAGGGGGGGTGTGGAGGGGTTGGGGCAGGCAGGGAGCAGGGGCGGGATTGTATGGGTCCAGAGTTCTGGGGTCCTGTCTTTGATAGGCATGGGAGTCCAGGGGTCTGTCTGACAGGTTGAGGGTAGGGTTCTAGGGGGGCAGTCAGGGGACAAGGGGTAGGGAGGCTTAGATAGGGGGTGGGGTCCCAGAAGGGGGTAGTCAGGACAAGGAGCGGGGGGGGGTTGGGGGTTCTGGGAGGGCAGTCACCCAGCCCTCTGCCCTGAGCCCTGACCCCACACACACACACACCCAGCCCTCTGCCCTGAGCCCTGCACCCCCCCACACCCGCCCAGGCCCCTGCCCTGAGCCCTGTACCACCCAGCCCTCTGTTGACTCCTTCACACATACCCCCATGACTCTGGCACCCTCACACAAACCCAGCCTCCCTACCCTGACACCTGCATCCCCTCACATGCCCCCAGCCCTCTGCCCTGACTCTTGCACCCCAAACATCCCCAGGCCCCCCTCATTCCATGCACCCCGCACATCCCCACTCCCACTCTGAGTACCAAACGGGAGCTCCTGCACCCCCACTCACATTCCCACCTGCACCGCTCACACCAAATGGGAGCTGCCTAGGTAAGTGCTCCCACACCCAAACCTCCTGCCCCAACCCTGAGCCGCCTCCCTCATTCTAGCTCCTGGCCAGACCCTTACACCCAGCCCAGTGCTTGGTCCACTCCCACCCTCAGCTCAGTGCAGAGCGAGGAAGAGAATGGGCCAGAACCAGGGAGAAGGTAGGTACCCACTGTATGTGGGCAGGGCCGGAACCCCAGACCGGCAGTGGGCTGAGCGGGTCCGGCAGCCAGGATCCCGGCTGGCAGGAGCCGGAGGTGGAACCCTGAGCGGCAGTGGGCTGAGCCGCTCAGCCCACTGCTGGTCTAGGGTCCCGGCTGCTGGCCCTGCACAGCCTGCTGCCGGTCTGGGGTTCTGGCTGCCGGACCCTTCCCTGCTGGGGTCCTGGCCGCAGGCCCCACTCAGCCCACTGCCGGCCTAGGTGAACAGAACCCCAGACCAGCAGCGGGCTGAGCGGGCCGGCGGTGTAAGACCAACATTTTAATTTAATTTAATTGAAGCTTCTTAAACATTTTGAAAACCTTGTTTATTTTACAATACAACAATGGTTTAGTTATATAATATATAGACTTGTAGAGAGAGACCTTCTAAAAAACATTAAAATGTATTAGTGGCACGCGAAACCTTAAATTAGAGTGAATAAATGAAGACTCAGCACACCGCTTCTGAAAGGTTGCCAACCCCTGGTCTACAAGAATCTCTACAACGTGCTTAAAACAACATTTAGGGTGAGAAATTACTACTTGTAGCCAGTTTCTTTAGTGTATTAAGCCTAGTTTACATTTGCTTTATTTGCTCAGTCATCTGCTTTGATCTGTTTGCTATCCCTTATAATCACTTAAAATCTATCATTTGTGGTTAATAAACTTGTTTTTGTTTTTTATAAACTAGTTTGTGCAATTCATAACTGGGGGGCAAAAAAGCCGTGCAGATCTTCTTCCACATTGAGGGAAGGAGCGAATTTCATGAGCTTACGCTGTACAGTTCTCTGTGCGGTGCAAGACAATATAATTTTGGGTTTGCACCCCAGAGGGGGTGTGCACTTGAGTGCTGGGCAATCTCTGAGCTGAGTCTTCCCAGGCAGAGCTGATCTCAGTGTCTGTGTCTCTCTGCAGCTGCGTGTGGCCCTACCTGTGTGTGCTGGAGGAGGCTGGAGAGCCTGGCTCAGCAAGACAGTGTAAGGGACCCCCGGACTGGTGGGACCAGTGGGCTCAGTGGTACCCCAGTACATCAGGTGGCACCCTTGGGGGGGGCAATCCATCACAAGATTGTTTTCCCATGTTTAAAAAAAATCCTTACAATGTTTTTATTGAGACGCTCCAGTGCCTTCATGTTATGGAGCAAAGACTTGGAATATGAGGGGTGGGGGCTAGTGTCAGGGAGGTGCCTTTGGTAAAAATCCCCCCAAATCTTGCCTTGTTATAAACAGCTGAAAAATCTCCATCCACGCATGCTGAGGTGGGACTTGTTAGAAGCTGGCAGATACATTCCTCAAAGGGTTCTGGGTGCCCTGGGCATGCTCCTGCCCCTCACAGCACTTACTGCCAACATGAGCCATCTTGGCAGGGCGACTGAGCATGCCCCATCTCACGGATGCAGGGGCTGAGCAGAACTTGCCCTGCAATTGCTTGTCCTGGCTGTCAGGGCTTCTCTCATGCTGGGCACTGGAGCTGAAAGCTTGGAGATTGTCTCAACTGTACTCTCAACACCCTCCCTGCGGCTGCTGGTGCCCAGGCAGCACAGAGAAGGAGGAATGGCCTGGCTGGAACGCAAAGGGGTGAGGAACTGGAGACAGGGCAGGAGCAGAGGGGGGCAGAAGGTAGGGAGACAGGAACAAGTGGGAGGCAAGGGGCAGAAGCAAGGGATGGGGAAGGATATAAAGAGGGGGGTCAAGGGCAGGAACTGGGGAGAAGACCAGGAGCAGAGGGAGGGGTTCAGTAGCAGGGGATTGGACAGAGGTGGGGAAGGATGAGTAGAAGTGGGAGCATGGTTGGCAGCAGAGGGGACAGGAGCAGAAGAGAACAGGGAGAGCCTGGGGGCAACAGGGTCTGTAACCACTAGAGAACACTCCCCTCCAGAACCTGGAATTGAACTCAGCATGCCTTCTCTATCTAGCAAAGAGCTGAGAAGCCCACTGGCAAAATGTGTGTCTCCATCGCCCTCTAGTGGCAGGCCCAAATAGTTGACTCAAGTTGTAAAGGTTGGTGCTGTAGAACTAAAGGTGATTCATGGGGCAGGGTCAAAATGGGTCTGCAGTTTGGGTTTTTCAATGTTTAAGGGTTTTTTTAAAATGTAGGAAATTACATTGAAAACTACTTCAAATAATGTTAAGGTAGCAAAGGCAGGTGCTCAAAAGATAGGAAATGCCAGAATTAATGCTGCCCGTGCAACCTTAACTCTGCCCCTTGATTCATGATACAAGTCTTCAATTACATGATCACAGACGTCCATAATTACGTGTCCATAGGACCCCTGTCTCATTCAGTGCACAAGACAGACCAGCTAGGGGATGAGGCAGGGCTGTGCAGTGAAGGAGGTAATCCCCTGCCTCATAGTTTTTATAGAAGCTGGAAGGTGAGGCAGGAAAAAAAGGATGGTTTCATGGTTTAAGCAGTTGAATGCTGCCCCAGAGAACTGGATTCCATCCCTGCCTGTGCCACAGTGTTCCTATCTGATGCTGAGCAAGTCATGTAAGTATTTTCACAGGTGACCACTGGGGTCTAATTTGCAGAAGTGCTGACTACTCACCACTGCAGTCGATGGGAGCTGGGCTCTGAACAGACACAGGGCTATAAAATGTGGAGTTATCTAAAAATCTCACGCACATCTCCAGTAGAGCACCCAAAACTAGCTGATGCTATTGACGATTGGCTTGAACCTCTGTGCCTCCATTCCCACTGTGTAAAATGGAGGAAATACCATCCCGGCTCCCCTAGGCACACAACCTCCCTAGGGAATTTAGACCAGCATTTAACCACCCTGACAGTTAGGAAGTTTTTCCTAATGTCCAACCTACACCATCCTTGCTGCAATTTAAGCCCATTGCTTCTTGTCCTAGCCTCAGAGGTTAAGGAGAACAATTTTTCTCCCTCCTCCTTGTAACAACCTTTTATGTACTTCAAAAATGTTATCATGTCCTTCCTCAGTCTTCTCTTTTCCAGACTAAACAAATCCAGTTTTTTCAATCTTCCCTCATAGGTCATGTTTTCTAGACATTTAATCATTTTTGTTGCTCTTCTCCGGGCTTTCACCAATTTGTTGACATCTTTCCTGAAATGTGGCACCCAGAACTGGACACATTGCTCCAGTTGAGGCCTAATCAGCGTGGAGTAGAACGGAAGAATTACTTCTCGTGTCCTGCTTACAACACTCCTGCTAATACATCCCAGAATGATGTTCGTTTTTTTGCAACAGTGTTACACCATTCACTCCTATTTAGCTTGTGATCCACTATGACCCCTAGACCTCTTTCTGCAGTACTCCTGTGACTTTGCACTCCATATGCTTTATGAAAATATACTCGGAATGTGAATATAATGTAACTGGAATATGCTTTATGCAAAAGGTCTCTTGTAAGGTATCATTACAAAGCTTATAATCTACTGAGTGTGTTCATCCTATTTGTATGATGTATTATTCTTGTATCTGAAGCTGGAAATATGAAATATTACTCTGAAGTCCTATTGTAATTATACAAAGTGTGGGTCATTAATGGTGGTTTAGAATCTTGATGCCTCCCATTGACCAGGACAATTGTTGTAAATGGCTCTGTTTACTTGTAAGCCTTCCTGTATATGTGGATGCCAGCTAGTGAGTAATGAATTCTCACAGGACATGTGAACATGTCACATGATAATGGAATCCATCTTAAACGTGGTGCTTTTCTATTTAGAAGGAAGGGTGGAAACCTGAGAGAGACAAAGGATTCCCGCCTTGTGCCAAAGATATAAAAGGGGGTGGAACAGAACAAAGGGGGTGGCAGTCATGAGAAAACCCCTAGTTACCACCTGAGCTGGAACTAACAAGAACTGTACCAGGGGAAAGGATTGGCCCAGACTAAGAAGGAGTCTAGTCTGTGAAAGAAGCTTATTGGAACATCTCTGAGGGTGAGATTTACCTGTATTCAGTTTCTTAAATGTATTAGACTTAGACTTGCGGGGGTTTTTTGTTTTGTTTTGCTTGGTAACTTACTTTGTTCTGTCTGTTATTACTTGAAACCACTTAAATCCTTTTTTTGTTTTACTTAATAAAATCACTTGTTTATTAATTAACCCAGAGTAAGTGATTAATACCTGGGGGCGGCAAACAGCTGTGCATCTGTCTCTATCAGTGTTATACAGGGCAGACAATTTATGAGTTTACCCTGGATAAGCCTTATACAGAGTAAAATGCATTTATTTGGGGTTTGGATCCCATTGGGAGTTGGGTGTCTGGGTGCTGGAAATAAGTGACTTTCTGAGCAGTTTTTGGTTAAAGTCAGCAGCTTTGGGCGGCATGGACCAGACCTGGGTCTGTGTTGCAGGAGTCTAGTGTGTCTGGCTCAACAAGGCAGGGTTCTGGAGTCCCAAGCTGGCAGGGAAAATGGGCACAAAGGTAATTCCAGCACATCAGGTGACAGTCCCAAGGGGGAGTCTGTGACCGAACCCATCACAACTCCTTCCTAGGCAGTCATTTCCCATTTTGTATGTGTGCAACTGATTGTTCCTTCCTAAGTGGAGTACTTTGTTTTTGTCCTTATAGAATTTCATCCTATTTACTTCAGACCATTTCTCCAGTTTGTCCAGATCATTTTGAAGTTTAATCCTAGCCTCCAAAGCACTTGCAACCCCTCCCAGCTTGGTAACATCCACAAACTTTATAAGTGTACCCTCTATGCCATTATCTAAATCATTGATGAAGATATTGAACAGAACCAGACCAAGAACCGATCCCTGTGGAACCCCACTCACTATGCCCTTCCTGCATGACAGTGAACCATTGGAAAACCCTTCCCAGAGAGTAGTTGTCAACCAGTTAAGAACCCACCTTATGGTAGCTCCAGCTGTTTCCCTAGTTTGTTTATGAGAAGGTCATGCGAGACAGTATCAAAAGCCTTACTAAAGTCAAGATATACCATGTCTACTACTTCCCCCCTAGCCACAAGGCTTGTTACTCTGTCAAAGAAAGCTATTAGGTTGGTTTGACACAATTTGTTCTCAACAAATCCACGCTGTTACTTATCGTCTTATCTTCTAGGTGTTTGCAAATTAATTGCTTGATTATTTGCTCTATTGTCTTTCCTAGTACTGAAGTTAAGCTGACTGGTCTGTAATTCCCCAGGTTGTCTTTATTCCCCTTTTTATAGATTGGAAAATGCCACTCTATTTGTCTGTCCTCTGGAATCTCTCCTATCTTCCATCAGTTTTCAAAGATAATCGTTAATGGCTCAGGTATCTCCTCAGTCAGCTCCTTGGGTATTCTAGGAAGCAGGGTTGTAATGATGTAATTAAAGGCTGTGTCATAATGCATATGGACAAGGGGGTAGAGTTAAGGTGGCACAGGCCACCTTAACTCTGGCATTTCCTAGCATTTGAGTGCTTGACTTTGCCATCTTAACTCTCTTTTTAGCATAGCGTGCAATGTTATTGAATGTAAAAGGATCATGAGGGAAGGAGCTCACGAGGAAGCACTGGTGGATGGGAGCCAGGATTCCAGCCTCTGCTCTGCCACAGACTGTGGGCAGCTCACTTTGCCTCTCTCTGTGCTTTATTTTCCCTAGCTGTAAAATGTGGCAATCACAGTTGCCTCAGAGGGCCGTGATGCTGTTTGTCACACTGCTCGAATGTCCTTGCGTCAGAAGTGCAAGCTGTTTGTACAATTATGGTGGTACAATTGTGAGACACCTGACACATCCCAGCAGATAGGAAAACATTGGTGTTGTGAAGGCCAATACTATAACAGGGTTCAAAAGGGAGCTAGATAGATTCATGGAAGATAGGTCCATCAATGGCTATTAGCCAGGATGGGCACGGTGTCCCTAGCCTCTGTTTGCCAGAAGCTGGGATTGGGTGACCGGGCATGGATCACTTGATAACCTGACTGTTCATTACCTTTGGGGCACCTGCCCTTGTCCACTGCCAGAAGACAGGATACTGGGCTTGATGGACCTTGATGGACCCAGTATGGCTATTCTTATATTAACATGGATGGGGATTGGAAAGAGGCGTAGATTACTAGTGTGGGCCAATTCCATTGTTGTGGGGTGAAGCTTCCCCTGGGGAAAGCTAGCTTTCTGCCCCATCTCTTCCACCCATGACCCCGCCCACACTCCACCCCTGCTCCACAAGCCCCACCCCAGGCTCCATAACCTCCCCACTCAGCCACCCCTGGCCACATCCCTGCTCACCACCCTGCCCACTGCAAGACCTCACCCCCCTGTAAGTGGGGAAAACCTCCAGGGGAGGGGTGGAGTGGAGGAGAGGACAGGACTCACCAGGCAGCAGCAGGCCGTGGGGGCCTCAGGGAAGGGGCAGAGCTAACATAGTTCAGGTGTCCGGCAGCAGCTGCACCAGGGGAAGCCTCCCCTGGCCTATTATACCTGCCACCCATGGCCTGCTAGCTGTGTATTCTTGTGCAGGGTGGGCAGCCCTCCTGAGCTAGCTGGATGTGGGGCTACAGCCACTAGCTGTTCCCCCTAGACCCAGAAGTTCTTCCCTTTTCCCCAGTGCCCTGTTCTGTTCTTCCCTCCATCTCGCCTCTCTGAGCACGGCTCCAAATGCCCCAAGCTGACAAGGGCCAAGCTCTGCCTCTTGATCAATTTTTCCTCTATAATATGCCCATGGTTTCTCTGCTCCCTGCAAACACACCAGGGCTGTTAACGGGCTGCTAATGCGGCAGCATGCTCAATCCTCACCACTTGTCCAGCGCTGCTGGGAAAACAAGGGACATTTGTGCACATGCCATTAGTGCATGGCCTCATGGGCAGAAGCCATGTTTCGGCCCTCGCTCGGCAGCACAGGTAACCTGTCACCATGAGAGATGGGGTTTCAGGCCAGGAGAGTTCACCCAGGGGAGGGGCTATGGATTTGAAAATAAGATTCAACCAACCCCTTGTGCAGCGCCTCAGTCAGCCCCAGGAGTCCAGGATGGCTTGAGGCCCTGGCCATGAGATCTGGAATCTTTCCCTCTAGCTCAATGGCCTGTCTCCATTGACATTAACTCCTAGGTTACCTGTGGCCCATATGAAATGAGGGGCTGATCGCAGTGTATTTCCAATTCACAGATTCTAAGGGCAGAAGCACTGTGATCACCCACTCTGCCCTCCTGTAACACAGGCCAAAGACCTGCCCCAAAATAATTAACTTGCCCCCTTCACAGGCAGCAGCAGAGGAGGCAAGGATTGATAGAGCCACAGAAACTGAACTCCCCCATCCCATCTGGCTGGTCAGTGGGACCCAGGGACTTTAGCAGCTTCAGCATTTTGTAAAGAACTCTGTGTTTTTAAAGGGAGAACTTTGGAATGGGTTTTCCACAGACCCTGCTGTGCCCGCTCACCCATCCACTCTCCAAGGAAGCTTGGCTCTGGCATCCAGGGGCCAGCCAGGTTTCTGCTCCTGCCCACCTTCTCCAGCAGCTGCCCCACTTCCCCCAGTCACTGGGATAGGAGCTTGCCAATGCTCTGATCTGTTCTGCCAGGAGGCTCCTGCTCCCCTGCCCACCCCTGTTTCACAGCTGGCCTCCTTTGGCCACAGTCACAGGGTGAGTCAGGGGCTCATCTAGGACCAGAGCTCAGGTGGGTCACAGGCCCGCTCCCAAAGAGCCCCACGAGCCAGGCAGCGACACAGTAACGGACAGCGAGATGGATCCGGGGGTGCAATCCCCGGACCCTCCATAGCAGCTAGGCAGGGGGAGGGGAGCAGCCTGCACTGGCCGCAGCAGAGGAAGCTGCTGATCTAAGAGGGCTTTTCCAGCTCCAACTCCTGAGGTTACTGTAACCCCCCCGACAAGCTGGGCTCCGTTGGCCCTGCTCTCCCTCTCCCGCTGTAATCTCCCCTCCCCCCGGGTCTCCTTACCCCCGTCTCACCCACACCCCGGCCCGTGCAGCAGGGCGCTCTTCCAGCGGGCCCCAGGGAAGCAGAGCTGAGCCCCCCGCAGGCCCGGGAGGGGAGCAGCCCTGGCTCCTGCTGCCGCCGCCGCCGCCGCCCTTCACGTTCCCCGCCCGGCCCAGCCCCACCCGGGCCCGCTGCCCAGCGAGCCCGGGCTGCCCCGTGCCCGCAGCGGGGAGTTTCCACTTAGTCACGGCCGGGGAATCTCTCCCCCCCTCCCCGCGGCTGGGCGGGGCGCGAGCTCCAGCGCTCCCCCACCTCCTGCCTCCGGAAGCGGGGCGGCCCCTTGGCTCGGCATCGTGGGGCCCGGCCGGGGCAGCGGCCTCCGCCCGACGGAAATAGCCACAGGCCGCCCGGGCCATAGAGCCACCACCGCCCTCCGGCGCGTCACGCCCCGCTGCCGTGCAGCCAGGGGGCGCTGGGGACATCACGCGCTGAAGGTGGCCGGGGCGGCGCTGTGCTGGGCTCCCTGGAGAGACACGGGGACCTGCTGTCCCTTGTCTTGCACCATGGCCGGATTCCCGAGCACCTGCCCCTGCCTTAAACCGACTTGGCCGGGGCTCAGTGGCTACAGGAGCGGCCAGGGAAAAGCGGCTCTATTGGCTACATTTGCTGTCTCAAACGACATCACTTCCTAGGGGGAAGGCCCATAAAGGGGCGGCTCCCGGCAGCGAGGCTGGCCGAGCAAAGCAGTGGCTGTTGTTGTTGTTGTTTGTTGTTCTGGAGGTTAATTCTCATCTCTGTTCATGTGGGCACAGCTGTAACCTTAGCCCTTCCCCCTCTAAAGAGGCACCGCGAGTCCTCCAGATAGCCCCATCGTCCCTGATCGTCCTGGCTGCCCGCGCTGTCCCTGAGTTCTGGGGTATCGGGAAATGCGCCAATCTCAAAACGTTGCCGAGGTTTCAGATTGTAAAGACGAATCCTGGTTGTGCAAATTCCCCTCCTCTCTGCCCGCCCCGTCTGCACTGGCTTGGGCTCTTGTTACATCTGCTTCTACAGCCCCCTTATGGGAGCCTGTGGCTGCCCCCTTCTGAGCAGGTAGTTGGCAGAACTCCTTTCAGAATCCGGATTGGCTGCAGGGTCACTGGAGCAAGGTGAAGGGCTCCCAGCCAGCGCCCTAAGGACCTGCCCCTGGCCTGCATGCACTCAAAGCCCCATGCTGGCAACGAGGAGTGGGCACAGAGCCCAGGGATGCTGCCTGGCCTTGCACTACCCAGGGGCACCAAGCCAGCCCCAGCTCTAGTCTGAACACACACACACCATTCACCCAGATGCGTTGGTCTCTCCTTCCCCTCTAGGCCCACGTAATTCACAGCAGGCTCATTTACTGCAAGGATTTTGTGCCCCCTCTCGTCTGAGGCCCTCAAACCACTTTGCAGTCGTTAGTTCCCAGGCTGAGCCTGGCAGTTCCTCCTAAGGCTCTTCATTAATAGTAGCAGTTTTCCAGTGGGAAACTGAGGCAATGTGACCTGCCTGTGGCCACACAGCAAATCGGTGGCAGAGCTCAGAAGAGACTCCACCAGTCCTGATGGAACCACCAGACCTAGCCCCTTCTTCACAGCCCCCTTAAGCCCCTTAGCAAAGAGAAACAGCTTAGGGGAATGTAAAGGGGCACCAGAAATTAAAGTGCTGCTGTGGAACCTGCCTGCCCCCGCCGGGCTTCCCACCCCTCTCCGATCCTTTCAGGGCTTGCCGCAGGGCTGAGGGAGGGGACGGGCAAGGGATGTGTGTGAGAGGAATGCAGGGCAGCCATCGTTTCCCAACTGTCCCCCTCCTCCCCAGGTGCATTGCTCACACCCCTGGGCCCGGAGGAGCTCGCCTCGCCTCCCTGCAGCCTGTGACCTTCCCTGCTCCTGGCGCGGCGGGGGAGCTGGATTCCTGCAGGGATTTCCTGGGGAATGTGGGGAGGTGGGTGGTGGGCCGGGGCTGGGACTGCATTGTGCGCGTCCCTCCCTCCCCTGGCTGCGCTGTGTGCCTGCTTCTCCAGCCTGTCCTAGTGCTGCCCTCTAGCCAGGGGAGGAGCTGCTGGGGGGCATGCGCTCAGCTCCCAGGGTTTGGTTCAGCCTTGAAATGGAGAATTTGTCTGAAACTGATCAGCGCTGGTCAATTTCAGACAGCTCCGCAGGGCTGCAATAAATCACGCTGGGAAATAACACCCCCCTCCACAGCCCCCTCCATCCATCCACCCACCCACCATCCCTTCCTCCCTCCCCTCTCTTCCCCTGAAACAGGCGATCACCTCTGATCCGCAGCCTTTTCCTTTCAAACCACTCACTCCCGCCCCCCCCCCAAAAAAAAAGCCGGAGGAGGAGAAGAGACGCTTCCATCTCCCCGCAGCCCCTGCTCGCTTTGCGCCGCAAGCCCCCTCCCCACCCTGCCGCCTGGAAGCAGAGACCAGCCCCTCCACCCTCCTTCCCCAGGACTGAGAGACACAAATCCAGCGCTAGAGGCAACGGCAAACATCCCTGATCTCCGGAGCTGCAGATGTGGCGGAGCAGCCGACGGCCCAGGCGCTGGGGGTGTTCCAGGGAAAGCAGCTCTTTCTTCTTCCAGGCGAGGTCCGCATCTGCTTCGGCTCCCGGGGCCCCGTGGAAACCTGTCCTCCCTGCTTCACCCATTTGCAGTCTGCTGTGAACATTCCGGTACGATCGTCCGACACCCCTCTCCATCTCAACCCCCGCAGCAGGCAAGAGACACACAAAGCGGCGAGGAGCAGAGGTTTGGGTCGTCGGTCCCCCCTCCCCCTGGTAGAAAAGGTAAGGGAATCCGCGTTGCCTTCAGTGCACCGGGCTGTGATATTGCCAACTCTTTGTCGTGCTGTTTGCTTGTTGGGGCGGGGGTTGGCTGGCGGAGTCACTTTCCGTGCAGATTGCAAGAGATTGGTTGCAGATCTCCCCGGATTTTTGGTTCTGGGGTGGGGGTGGACTTGGGCTTGATATGGTAGAGCTAGTGCAGGGGGCGCAGGTTGGTAATAACTAGTTTGTATGTTGATTCAGTAGGTGCCACTCACCTTGTGCTGTTGTGAGACCTCCTACACCTCCCACCTTTGTTTTAGATATAAAGCAGAAAACTTCAGCGTGAAAGTCCCCGTCCCCCCGACATTTTTGGAAACAGCCATCAGTTGCAGCAGGCTGCCTTTATCGGCGGGGGGAGAGTATTCTGGATTGCGGGAGGAAGTTGTGTGTCATGAACATTCATTAAGTGGAAGCAAACGCTTTGTAGTAAGGGCAGGTTTCAAAGGAACACCCCCCTCTCCCCCACACACAACTACCAGTAAACAAGTAACCCCCCACCACACACACACACCCTCATTTCAATTTGGGTCTAGATGCCCAGGGCTGCTGAGATTGGCGAGGGAGTCACCCTCCAGTGAACCTGCCCCTCTCTCTTCCTCTTGGAAGCAGAAAGGACATTTCTTTCTCTGCCTCTGCCAAGCACTTCAGGGGCCCTGGGAGAAAATGCAGGGCAGTGTGTATAAAATGGTGCTAACCAGAGGCTTCAGACGGCCAGGGCACTTAGCTGCATGACTTACATGACTCTCCAGACACCACTGGAAGGGAAAATAGCTATTGCAAAGAGAAGGGGGTCGCAGGTCCCTGCAGGAGCAGGCCAGGTTTGGGTGTCAATAACTCAAGTCCTCAGCTGGTCTGGTTTTGAGCCCTGCAGTTTTCTTATGTCTTGCTAGAGCGCTGCCAACATGCAGGGCGCTCCCCAGCGAGAGTGGACGGGACCACTGCCCCACAGCGCTTACAATCAGAGTAGGCCTGAATTTCATTTTGTTGGTTCTGGCAGTGAGTTTCTGTTCTGGAGAGGAAAATGAATGGGAAGCTGGGCTGGCACCATCTCCCTGGCACCTGCAGTGAACTGGCTCTGTCCCTCCAGCTGGTCCCTTTGGTGATGCATGCGTGTGTGAGAGCGTGGTGGCGTGGCTAACTCTGGTGGCTCGTGCTTGTCTGATTTGCCTCTTCCAAGGAGAGATGGAACCCCAGGCTGCTGGGCTGCATGCCCCTTGCTGTAGCACCTGTGCCAATGCGGGCTGGCGGGTTTGTGCAGCCATGTGTGATCTCTAGTGGCATGTCCAGCTAAGCAGTTTGGTTTGGGAATTCACGTGCTGGCACCTCAGGGTGTGCAGGTGCCTAGACCCCATGACCATGGGTATATTGGGATAATGGAGCCCATCCCTGGCTGCCATGTGGTTTATTGGTTTCTCTTCAGATGTATAAATCTCAGGCTGTGCACTTCTTTGGTCTCTCAAGCTAAGCAGGGTCTGCCTTGGCCAAGGTTGGGATGGGAGATATGCAAGGGAGGGACTAGAAGAAGTGGGCTATGGTGTTGCTGGTTCATTAGGGGACACTCTTCACTATGGGCCCAATGCCTCACCTTGGTACTAGGGGGCACTGTGTTGCCATGTGCTGGTCTTTCTGTGCCTGCTTGTTGTCAGGGTATGCTCTGGTGCTTTGTACCCCAGAAGGGTCATCCTGGCCAAATCCTACCTGGGGCAGCTAAACCTCCTGTGGTAGTTTCATCTGGATAAGATCTTCTCCCCCATTCCATGAATTAAACTGAAGTGTTGCTGTGCCCTGTTCAATGGCTGCTGGGTTCCCCTCCAGAGGTGGTAGCATTTCGGTGGTGGGTGACGTGTGTTTGGAGTCTTAGGGAGGCAGCGGAAATGAGCGACTCCCTCTGCAAGACTCACCTGAGACTTGCCCTTCACTCCATGCTGAAATTCCTCTCCAACACCACAGTGCTGGACCGAGCACACGGATGCAGCAGAGGACAGCTGACATTTCTGTAATGTTGGTCAGGTCACGCTTCAACCGTGAGCCTTTTGGAAATCTCACCCTGGCACACTCCAGTCTTTGGCTAAAACCCCACAGTCCCCAGATCTCGAAGGTCCCAGCACCTCCCAGGGAAAAGATATTGAGAATCAATGGCAACAGTTTCTAACTGGGGGGGAGGGGAAGGGAGCTGGCCCAGGTATTGGGGCGGAGATCAGGCAGCAGGGCTGGGGATGGCTGTGCAGTGGGAGTCAAGGAGACAGCAGAGAGCCCCCGGCTCAGCAAGTGCCCCTCCCCACACTGCCCCATACAGCTCTGCTCCCTGCCTGCCCAGCCCCGGGTCCCTCTGCACAGCCCGGATTTCTCTGCTCCAGCCCCGTCTCATTCTGCGTCTGTTGTGGATGGATGTTGCCACCAAGCGATACCAACGGGATGACTTCCTATGATGAGAAATACAGATTTTTTTAAAAACCTGGGAGATCCCCTCCCCCCAGCATTTGGTCGCTGACAGGTGGTTGCTGAAGAGTGAGGGTGATTTAGAGACCTGGGTACTCATCCCAGCTCAGCTCTCAGCCCTTGGGCCTGTCACCTCTGTGCCTCATTTCCCAGGGTAGCGCCACGCCTGGCCACCCAAACGTAGCACGCTGCCTTCCAACCAACACACACCCGGCCACGGCCCAGCCAGGGCCTCACCAGCACACTCACACACACAGCCCAAACCACGGCCACACTCAGCACTGCGCCTCCGTCTGTGGAGAACGAGTGTTCCTCGGGCTGGCGGAGTGATGCGGCGAGCGGGAGGGTGTACTGGGTGCTGGAGCTGAAAGAGGGTCTGTGGTGCGGCTGGTAGGGTGTGAATGTGTTTGCCTAGCATGGTGTTTGGGTGGCCAGGTGTGGGAGGGGAGGCTGGGACCGGCGTTTGGATGGCCAGGTGGGAAGAGGAGGGTGACATGGGTGTTTGGGTGGCCAGGCGGGGGACAGGAGGCTGGTGGGGGCATTTGGGTGGCCAGGTTGGGGACAGGAGGCTGGTGGGGTCACTTGGGTGGCCAGGCAGTGGAGGGGAGGCTGGCACAGGGGTTTGCATGGGTGGCAGATGAAGGACCAGAGGGGCCCCGCCTGAGGATCCGCACCCCTTCTCTGCCAGAGCTCCCCCTCCCTGTGGCCACCAGCCCCTCTCCCCCCAGCCCTGGAGCACCGGGCAGCCAGTGCATGGTCCCCCTCTCCTGGCCCTCTAGCACAGGGCAGGCAGGCAGCACACGCCCCCCCCCACCACCACCAGCTGCCAAGCACAAGGGAGATGGGCAGCGTATTCCCCCTCCCCCCCAGCCCCTGAGCACAGGGTGGGCAGGTGGGTGGCATGCGCCCCCCCCCCCGACACAGGGCGGGCAGCCCCAGTGCCTCCAGCCCACTCCTCCAAGCTGGGGCCCCCCAGCACAGGGCATCCCCAGCCACCCCAAGTCCTGGCCACCCTAGCCCCAGCCCCAGCACGCTGCTTCCCTAAAGAAGAGCAGCCTGCCTGGGCTGGGCCATGGGGGCCAAGCAGGGAAGGGCAAGCAGGGCTTTGGAGAGGAGCGTGCGTGGGGCCACGCCAGGCTGTTTGGGGAGGCACAACCTCCCCCAGCCTATGCGATGCGGCGCACATGGGTGGCCGGGTCGGGGAGGGGAGGGTGACATGGGCATTTGGGTGGCCGGGTCGGGGAAGGGAGGCTGGGTGGTGGCGTTTGGGTGGCCGGGTGGGGGAGGTGAGGGTGACATGGGCGTTTGGGTGGCCGGGTCGGGGAAGGGAGGCTGGGTGGTGGCGTTTGGGTGGCCGGGTGGGGGAGGTGAGGGTGACATGGGCGTTTGGGTGGCCGGGTCGGGGAAGGGAGGCTGGGTGGTGGCGTTTGGGTGGCCGGGTGTGGGAGGTGAGGGTGACATGGGCGTTTGGGTGGCCGGACGGGGGAGGGGAGGTTGACATGGTCCATAAACGTAGGCTTTCCCTGGCAATGTCCTGTCTGTTCCGTGATTGCGTTGCTAGGAAATGCGCTGCAGCAACCTGAACTGCAGGTTCATGATTCCCTGTGGTGGTGGGGCCACGTGACGTGAGCGAGGGACCCCCTGACGGGGTTTGACGGGCGTGAGGGCAGGCCAGTAGCTGTGCCAGGCCAGCCCCACTGACAGGGGCGGCTCTAGGTATTTTGCCGCCCCAAGCACGGCAGGCAGGCTGCCTTCGGCGGCTTGCCTGTGGGAGGTCCCCAGTCCCGCGAATTCGGCGGCAGCCTGCGGGAGGTCCGCCAAAGCCGCAGGACCAGTGGACCCTCCACAGGCATGCCGCTGAAGGCAACCTGCCTGCCGCCCTTGCGGCGACCAGCAGAGCGCCCCCCGTGGCTTGCCGTCCCAGGCACGCGCTTGGCGTGCTAGTGCCTGGAGCCGCCCCTTCCCACTGAGTGCTGATAGGCTCAGCGTGTGCCCCACATCTGCATTGGGATTCTTGTCTCCGTCCATCTCCAGGGCCCTGAGTTAGCAGGAGTCCAACTGAGCAGAGCCTAGGCAGAGAGAGAAATCAGCAGTAGGAAGTGCTTGTAACAGGGACCTGCAATTGCTTGTTTGTCCTTAGAATGATCACCCGGGTGTATTGGCCATGCAGGGCCTCAGGCAGGTGTAATTTGGAGGTTGGGGGAGTGGAGGATCCATGTCTGAGGGGGAAAAGGAGGAGACCTTTCTCTGACAGATGGATTTGAGGAAAATGGTGGCTCTCTGACTCGGCTCAGGAGCTTGGTGCATTAGAACAAGTGCTGGTGGAGCTGGGGTGGGTGGAAGGGGCTAGTGTGGAAGGCAGAGGGGCAGGATCTAGTACCACGACAGGCGTGGGGTGGGGTGTCTGGGGCTGATCTCCAGGCATTGCACGTTGAGAAATGTCAGCTAATAAATCCCCCTCCCACAGGGGTCTGATATTCAACTTCTCCCTCTCCCTGGGGTCCTCCAACTTCGGCACCCAGAGCTTGGGAGGCGACTGCATTGGGCCCCGGAGTTCAAACCCTGCCCGTGCTGAAATCGCTAGCGTGCGTTGCCTTCGAGAGCCCCCCTCCCCTGCAGAGCCCCTGTCAAGAGCAGGGCCCTACATGGCCTGGCTGGGGAGAAGGAGCTGCGCCATGAGTTGTTACCACTCCTAGTCCCGTGGCCCGAGGGTGCCAAGTGGCACTTTGCCCGCTGCCATGGTTCAACCCGACTGGTTTGCTTTGCTGCCCGTGTACTGCAGCATGCTGAGCCCCTTCTCCGGCGGATCACCTGCCCTCCCAAAGCCTGAGCCGGACCTGCCCACCTTCTAGAGTCCCTAACCCCTGTGCTGGGGTGGGAACAGCGCCCCACTTGTGAACTGGGCCCTGTCTGCAGCAGGTTCTCCCTCCTTGCGTCTTTCCACCTCCATTCCTCACCTCTCAGGCGGGTGCTCAGGGAAGCCAGAGCTCTCTGCATTTGGCTCCCTTCCCAGGGGAAAAGCCACTGGGAAACAAACAGATGGAGTGGAGTGGGCTCTGTGAGCTCTCTGTGAGCCCCGGGCTCCCTTCTACCCCTAGGCCCAGCAGCCAGGACGAGCTGATCCTGCACATCCTGGCTTTCTTGGATCCCCAGGTGCCCACCTTGCAAAGCCTGGGGAGACCCCAGCCTGTCCCATGCCTGCGGGCCCATCTGAGGAGCCATGTGATGTGGCTCAGCTGAGCGTGCGCTTTGCCACTCCCGAAACTGCCTGGAATTGTGCATTCATTCCCGGCAGGGGGGCAGTAACTGGCTGGCGGAGCCTTTCCCACACTGAAGCACAGGAGTGTCTGCCTCGGTGCTGGACCTGTCCTCCAGCCCTGCCACGGTGCTGGGGGAGGGCTGCCTGCAAAAGCCCTAGCCCCTGGCATTTCCCAGGGCCAGCCTGTCAAGATGCAAAGGGGCAGGGAGCTAGCAGACGGACTGCTGCCCTCGCGAGGCCTCGGCAGACGGCCCCGGTGCCAAGGAGGCTGCGAGCTGCTAAAAGGCTCTCTTGTTTGAAAGGCTTATTTTGCAGCTCAGGGCCGCGTCCTGCCCAGCAGCCAAGATGAGCTGATCTGGCTACTGCATGCCGGGGCTGGGGCCATAGGGAGCAGCCACCCAGCCTCCCGATCAGACCACCGACTGCCAGCTGCACGGCCCCCTGGGTAGGACACCCTGGTGGCTGAGGAGAGACGGGTTCCCATTCTTCCCTCTACACAGGGCCCATCTTGGGTTAGGAAGGGAAGAGGGGTCTGCGGGGTGTGTCCTGGAGGAGGAGGGACTAAGGGGCATCAGAGGAGGTGGCAGTCCCAGCGTGGGGCCCATACAGCGCAGGAGTATTCACAGTAACCCACTGGATGGCAGTGGTGCCCATTGTGCCAGGTGCTGCCCAGTGAGAGACCGACTCTGCCCACTGAGCCAGTCAGACAGAGGAAGGGTTCTCACCCCACTGGCCAGGTAGGGAATTGAGGCCTGCAGAGATGAAGGGACTTGCTCAGAGTCCCCCAGGGAGCCTGTAGCACAGCTGGGAACTGGATGCAGCTCTCCTGGGTTGCCGTGCAGTCATCCTCCCTCTGTACGTGCCAGGGACGACACTCTGCCCCTGCGACTGGCCGCTGCGGGAGTCCCAGCTCCAGCCAGTCTGCAGGCGCTGGGTGCACACGCTGGGAGCCGGGCCCCCCTGGCGGCTGGCATCACTCTGAACAGCCCGGGGATGTGAGGGGGATGTTACCCCGCCCAGCGTTCAGACGCTTCCTTTCCTAGCACCGGTGAGATTCTCCCCAGTGTACTGGAAACACCCTGCACCTCCTCTTACAGCCTCTCCCCTCCCCCAGCCACCCTGGAGAGGGTCTGGCCCATCCGTGGGCCAGCCAGGGCAGTTCTAACAGCATGGCAGGAGGGGCGCAGTGGGGTGGGACATGACCATGTCCGGCAACCCCTGATGAAACTCCTATGGACACATGGGGAAAAGGAGGAGCAGGAACTGTCAGGTTCACTAGCCGGCCATGCCCTACTGACAGACCGGCGTTTGCTTTTTCCAAGATGGTCAGGGAGGCAACCCTATGCTCTTGGTGTCCCTAAACCTTCCATTGCCAGAATCTGGGAGTGGATGACAGGGGATGGAGCACTCGATAATTGCCCTGTACTGTTCATTCCCTCTGAAGCACCTGGCACCGGCCACTGTCGGAAGACAGGATACTTGGCTAGATGGACCATTGGTCTGACCCTGTATGGCCGTTCTTACCTTCTTATGGTCAACCCTCTCCCTCGGGTTGTAGTACTCCTGCTCCTCTGTTACCCAGAGTCTTCCCAGGAAAGCTGAGGGGATGAGGCCTGACTTTCTAATGGAAAAAACAAACAGCAAGCCAACTGACCCTTCCAGGCCGCTGCTCCTCAACAGAAAGACTGGCCCAGGCCCATCCTGTCTCAGGGCAGGGTGCCACGTGACTCCGGCCCAGCTGCTAGAAGTACCATCTGGCTGATCCATGCTGCGTCCTCATCTGGGCAGCGTATTCCACAGCATCCGTGTGGCCTCTTAAGAGCTCTGGGTTCAGTTCCTGCCGCTGCCCTCCTGCATTGTGGGAAGGGGGCTCTGGCTCCTCCAGACCCAGGCTGGGGGCAGGTGGGCAGCCCCAGCACCTATCTTGATGCTGGTATTGGCATCGCTGGTGGGACGCACGCTGCCCCTCTCACCACTACGGGGCTGCCCATTCAGGCCTCCAGCCCTCACCTTTCTCAGGGTAGGATCCTATGACCTCCAGGCCAGACCCGAGGCTGCAGACCCTCGGGACTCTCTGTGATCCCCTCCGTGGGATTGAGTTCAGTGCAGCACCCGCTGTCCCGTTCTGCCGGGGCAGGGGCAGCCGGTGCCCAGCCAGAGCTCCTAAGGCAAAGTGCTGTTTCCTCAGAATGAAAGTGTCTAAAACACACGAGCCCACTGAGCAGCGTGTGGGCAGGCCTGGCTGGTCTCCTCCTGCAGGGCTGTTTCTGGTCCCAGCCTCCTGCCTCTCAGTGAGTCACCCTCTCCCCAGGCCAGGCTGTTCTACTGCTCAGGGCCCTTTGTCTGCTGAACCAGGTCAAACCAGGCCGGGGGCTGTTTCCAGGGGCGGAGGAGCGGCTTCAGCTGTTACCTGCTTTGTTCCACTCCTGGGGCTTTGCATTAGTTACACCTAGGGTGACCAGACGGCAAATGTGAAAAATTGGGATGGGGGGCTGGCACGTACAGCTGGTGTATCCTACCCTAGTTACACCCCACACTTCCCCCACGGTCATGGCTGCAGGAGGCCTCCCTTATGTGACCCATTTAGCCAAGAATACAATCTCTGCCAGCCCGGCAGTCCATGGATAGCATTAGCACAACCAGCCTCGAATGCTCCATGTGTGCCGGCCCTGCAGCTCCCCCACCCCATCAGAGAAGCAGGGGAAAGCGCTGGGGTAGACGGTTCCACTTCTATTCCTTTTCCCGCATCCCTTTTCTCTCCCGGAGCAGCCTGCATGTGAGAATGCTGCATTCTCCAGCCACCCCCATCCTCCCCTGAACCCCCTCAGCTCCGCTCCCGCCTGCGTGGGCTCCCCGGGCCAGGCTGATGCGTCACCATGAGACTAGGGGCACAGTGGCTCTGTCCCCAGCACTGCACAGGGGCTGGCATGTACAGCTGGTGTATCCCACGCCTGGTGCCAGACCCCACCTCCCATTTCTGCGTCCATCTCCCCCCTCTCTGGGTCCATTCCCCACCCCAATGCCCTGCCTGGCCAGTCCAGCAGGGCTGTGCAGCAGGTGCCCAGGCACAGCTGGTATGTGCAATCCAACCTGGAGCAGATGGGCTTGTGGCTCTGGAAGCATCTCACAGTACCCAGGTGCTAGGGGCCCGGGTCTCCCCTCTCATGGGGGTCCATGGACCGGGCGTGGTTTTCAGCCTCATCTCCAGAGGACTGGTGGCTGGGCTCCCCTTCTGGCTTGACCGAGCGTTGCCCATCCATCCCCATCCACGCTGGCCTTGCCGTTAGCCTCCCGGCGGGCCATCGCAAGTGCTGCTAGGCGGCTGGGGAATTTCAGGGCCCATCGCTCTGCGTGTGTTTTTGGGGGTGGAGGCTGCTCTGGTGGGGCGCAGGGTTGGCCCTGGTCTTTGCCCCACTCTCTCTCCCCTGGATACACGGCAAAGTCAGTTCTTTCTCCAGCCAGCTGCTTATGAGGGAGCCTTGATTCCCTCCCCACTCACCTTATGGGGCCGTGGGGCGATTCCTTCCTGCCTCTGCCCTGGAGCATGAGGGTGGATTGGACCCTGCTTGGGCTCAGAAGTGCCTGCAGAGGCTCCCTGGGAATGGCTTGCCCCTCCCTCTCTGAGCCCTGGCACGGCAGCACAGATGAGGACAGTCCCTGTGTCTTTTGGCCCTTCCCTGTTTCTCTCCCTTGCTATTTCTGGCTGGCTTCACGACGCAGCTGCGGCTCCACAGACAGCTTGGGGCCGGCCGGCTCCCCGTTGGCAGGAGCCCAGGTGAAGCATTCAGGATGCTGCTGGCTTGTTCTCGGCCCCTCTTAGGCCTAGCAGATTCTGTTGCGATAGTGCCCAGGCTGCCCCTGCCCTGGGGGAATGTGGGGCAGGGCTGGACGTGCTCTGGCTCTCCCGGGATATCTGAGAGTATCATGCCTGCGGAGCTGACAAATGCTCTGCTGTGGGGCAGCCATGTTTGACCTTGAACTGAGAGCATGGACGCTCCCCCCATCGTGGGTGCCAATGGCTCCCTGCACCCGGCCTCTGAGCCCACAGCCAGGCACTGACTAACCTATACCCCCACCCAGGCCGCTGCCTGATGGGACCCAGCTGTGCCCTGGGTCTGCAGCAGCTAATGGCAGCACTTAAGGGCTAGCGCCACCCCCACCCCCCCCACACCCTGGCAGATTGTCTCCGCTGAGAGCAGACAGGTTTGGGGGCAGCTCGGCCTGCTGCTCATGCTTCCCATCTGAGCGGGCAGGGGGGCTGACTCTCCCCTGCCTGGTGGTTGCGTCGCTGGTGAGTGAGGGGCGAGGATGGGGAGAACGCAACCTGGGGCATTCCCAGGTGATGGAGCCAGCACGCAGGAGCGTGTGTGTGTGTGCAGAGGGGCAGTGGAGATCCAGGCAGTGGGCAGGGAAATTGAGGCAGGTGCAGTGCTAGTGACGAGGCAGCCGGGGTGGGAAGAGAGCCCATCCAAGCTCATCTCTAATGATGCTATGCCCCCATTGCAGGCTGGGGCTCCCTGCCACACTGGTAGCACGCTGGGGGCAGGAAGGCGGCACTGACCATCCCCTCACCAGGGCAGGTGGCAGCCACTCTCGCTGGCAATCCAGCAGAGACGTCGGGGCCCAGACGGCATTGCTCTGTCTTTAGGTCCTGCAAGAGATGGGCCCATGGTCTGGGCCTGCTTCAGCTGCATGCCAGAGAGGGGGGAAGGTGCAGTCGGCTGGGGTTTGTGGCAGAGCACCCCGTGATGCGCACGCACACTTCACCATGGGGCCAGCACTGGCTCTGTGGGTCAGTGGGAGCCTGACATGAAGCTGGGAGGCAGGCGCGCTCGTAGGGGAAGCACTGATTTTAACCTGCAGGGGACCTGAGTACGACCCCTGAGGAGGAGGCACTAGGCCACCCCGCGAGGGGCAGGATGGCAGGAGCATCCCAGGCTGGTGATTGGGATCTGCCTAGCACAGGCCCCTGCCCTATGGCCCTGGGCCACCATGCCCCTGGGCTGCTGGACAGAAGTGAGTGAGTATGAAGGTGGCAGGGCACGGCCAGGCCCAGGAGGAGAAGGCCAATGGGGGTGGGACTGCTCCCCAATCCCCTCTTTTGCACCCACATTCCAGAGTAGGGTGCGGGGCCAGCAACTGCCTGGCTCAGTGGGCTCAGTGTGCGCTGGCTGAAGTGTTCTGGTAGCTCCGCCAATGCACTTTTAGGGGTTCCCCAAGGGTCTGGGGTGACTCCCTAGCACCTGCTCACAGAGGGAGTGAGTGCTGGCTGAGCCTACCAGGGGAAACTCCCCAGCTGCTGGCACCATGGGTGCTCTGCTCCGGGCTCCATGAGCCCTGCTCATGCCCCCCATATGAGCAGGCAGGGGGCTCATATGCGGTTCTTTCCCAGGGTGGGCCAACAATGGACACAGCCCACCTGAGTGCCCCTCCCTTGTCTCCTGGACGTGCACACCCGCCCGCTGCACCCCACTTCTCCACTTTCCCCTCGGTTCAACATGCTCCTGAGCTGAGCAGAGATGCGAAGTTGATTTAACAGAGCCCAAGATAAAGAGTCAATTGCAGACCGGGTTCCGGGTCAAAGAAAAGCACTGGCCATAATGCAGCCTGTGCTTGTTACCAGGTGACTTTCCTGGCAAAATCAGGCCTTGCAGCGCCTGTGCAGTCCAGAGAGCCCGGATCCCCACTTCGTGAGCCCCCCACTGGCTGAGTGGCTCCTCCCGTGCCAGATAGCAACTTGGGTGAGTTCTGCTGCCTTTACGCAGTTCCAGGCCATTGGTTCTTAGCCGCCCTTAGAGAACCCTCCAGGGATTGGTTTGTCTTTGGGGAGGCTCATGCGATGAGCTCACTTCCACCGTTTTGCAACCCAAGATCCCGCATGTGACATCTCGTTGGCCATTCCCTGGTGCTCGTGGGGTCATAGCTGGGCTCTGTGGTGAGACCAGGCTGGGCTGCAAAGAGAGACTCTCGTTCCGTGGCATCTCTTGAAGCCCCCCTCTGTTCCCAGCCAGACCCGCCCTGCAGAGAGGGGTGCCCACTGCCCAGTGTGCTCCTGCCAGGGGGCATGGAGGAAACCGACCAGCAAAACAGCCCTCAGTGCACTAGGAACCTGGTGATGACGTCTGTCTCCATGGCCCAGCAAAACCAGAACTCCTGCTTATCTCCCATGCACCCCAGAGCAAGCAGCGCCCAAGAGCCCTTTGACTACGCCTGGCCCCGCAGCTTGGGCAGCAGTGGAAGGCAACTGGCACGCTGGGGTTGTCCTTGCTCGCTGGGCACAGTGGCAGGGCTTTGTAGGACCCAGGAGCAGGCAGGACCCTGCTTTTACACCCCAGCTGTACACCAGCGCCTCCTAGTGCCACACAGGGGCTTCTGCACAGCACTGGCTCCTGCGGAGGGCCGGCCCGCCTGCCAGCCCTGCGGCCATTGGGTTTGCCCTGATGAATTGTACCCTGGTACTGGTCAGTCCCACCTGACGGGGCGATCTGACGAGCTCCCAGTCCCTGGGGGCTGGAGCACAGGGAGCCCCTCCGAGCCCCGGTGTGGACACTCCAAACCACAGGCTGCTTCTGAAAACGGTGCCCTCCAGGCTAGCGATCCCTGGCCCCGATGCTCTGAGTTGTGGCCCGGAGGGATTCCTGGCTCATGTGTGCATGATTCCCTCCTGCCACAGTCCCAGCTCAATCTCCTTTGTTTCCTGGGGTGTGGCCTGTGCCCAGTGGGGAGCTCTTGTGCCATGGGAGGAGATTGGGACCCACACAGAGTCCTGTGCTGCGTGTGTGTGGGCAGGGTCCGATACTGCTCTCGGTGTCCTGTATGACACCTCTGTGTGGCTACAGCTGGCCTGCACCTAGGCCCATGTAATGGACACACCCGTCTTGGGACAAACCTGGGAACCGAGGCCCTGCCGGCCTGGAGTGCCCAGAGAGCCACTTTTTGCAAGAGCTGGGATGTTAGCTGGAGCGTGCTGGCTCCTTAGCTTCCCTGTCACTGCCTGCCCTACGCTGGGATGGTGAGTTGCTGTCTGCTGTTAAAACAGCTGCCCTGTCCCAGCCCAGAGGTGGCTGCATTTCAATGGGGGCTGAATTGATTTCTGTACAATCACGATTTTGCCCCGATGCTTTGGGGAAGAACCCAATGTGGCAGCTGAGCAGGATTCGGGTCATTGGAGGTGCTGCCAGGCTGCAGACGCTGATATCTGCCCTCCGCATCCCCTGTGCTGCCCTCAAAGCCTGCGATCCCCAGCCCTTGTAGACCATGTTATGGGTTCACAGGCATGCAGCTGGGTGGCAGACTGAGCTTGCCAGGGCGCAGGCTCCTGTGAGTGGGTTTGGATCAGGGAGGATTCAGTGGCAGAGGCTCTTGGATGGAAGAGTGGTGATTTCCGGGGCAGACCCTGCAGGTGACACCAACTTGCTGGGGGAGCAGGATGTCCATGTTTGGCACATGGAAATGCCCGGCCCTCCTCCTCCGCAGCTGCTGGCGCTTTCCCCTGGAGCAGTGCTGTGATTTCCTGGGGATCACGGCAACTTCCGCACGCTCCCTTGTCTTGGGGGGACCCCTGGAGAGAATCACAGTCTGTAGGGCCTCTGGAGAGCCTGCCAACCCAGGGCAGTGCTAGGCTCCATTGCCAACTGCATGGAGGCTGTTGGGTGGCCCAACTGTCCTGACCCGGATCGGAACTGGCAGCCTCAGTCCCCTGGGGCTGGGCCGCCACCGCCCGGCATTGGCATTTCAAAGCAGCCAGGCGCAGGGTGTAAATGGCTCAGGGGAGGGACCAGGATGCGTGGGGAAGGGACGTCTCTCCCCCAGGTGAGTGAGCCACTTTAGCACCTGGACTGCCCTGCCCCTGCCACCTACCCTGTGCCCATGGACTTGGCACGGCCAGACCAGCTTGTGCCATTGCCCCGTTTTTACATGTCTGGCTCCCCGTTTGTTACATCTGTCTGAAGGAGGGGTGTGGATCTCAGGATGCCTGAATCCAAAGCCACCTCTGGGTCTGGACTGGAGGGCAGCAGCAGAGCTGGGAGCCCAGGGCTGGGCTAGTGGAGGGCTGTGGGTCAGGAGTGAGGGGCATTGGCACAGCTGGGCAGGGAACCCAGGGCTTGGCTAATGGGGGTTGTGGGTCAGGATAGAGGGGCGTCGGCAGCACCTAGCTGCGCTCTGCCCCGGGCCGTGCTCTGGGCCCCCCAGCCTGCCCCTGCTGCGGCAGGCATGGCAGGCCGCGATGTCTGGGGGGCAAGGCAGGGCGGCTCTTGCTGTTCCGGTTCCTCTGGATTCGAGGAAGGTTTGTTCCCAGGAATTTTGTGCTTCGGGGCCAGTTTGGTTTGGCAGCTGCTCGCTCGCTCGGGAGTAGTTTCTTCCGCGGTTCGAAGCCCTTTCCCAGCCAGCGGGCCCCACCCATGCTGGCTCCCAGTAGCAGCTCAGGAATCTAGGATGAGGCCAGCCGGCTGGGGAGAATGGGTGGGGGAAGGCCCTCAGCTCCCCCTCCCCCTTGCCCTCCGCCTTGCCCTGGCGTGCAGGCTCTGGGCCCCCAGCCAAACCCCTGGCCTTTGCTCAGGCCTCCTGTCAGCCTGCCCCTGCCGGGTGGAGCTGGGGCCCCATTTGGATGGGGCGGGAAAGCCGCCAGCGCCTGGGCTGGGGGGACTGAGTGGAGCAGCTGGGTCAGGCAGGGTGGGGCTGAGACTGGGACCGGCCCTGGCAGCTACCTGGGTTCTGTTCCCCCCATAGGCAGTTGCCCCCTGTCTGAAGGAGCTGCCCGCAGGGCATGCCCTGCTCTTCTCCAGCCCCAGCCAGCCTGTGCTCTCAGCAGCACCCCTTGCTGGCTCCGTGAAGCTGGGAGCAGATTGGGGTGGGTGGGAAGGATAGACAGGGTGTGTGTGGAGGGCAGCGGGTGTCCAGCTCACAGCAGGCACATCCCATCATTGGCACTGCATGCACTGAGTTCCTAGCAGCCTTTTGTGTGACTCCCGCCCTGGGGCAACCCCGGTCCCTGGGCCGGCTGCTTCCTGTTCACAGCGGGTTCAAGCTGCTTACCCTCGCAGGGGATGGGCTCTAGGCTGTGACAGGCCTTGGCCGTCCCCACCTCAGTGCCCCCTGCCCCCGCTGGCTCTGGGCTGGCAGCAGGGGCGGCGCTAGTTATTTTGCTGCCCAAAGCACGGCAGGCAGGCTGCCTTCGGCGGCGTGCCTGCGGGAGGTCCTCAGTCCCGCGGATTCGGCGGCAGCCTGCGGGAGGTCCCCAGTCCCGCGGATTCGGCGGCAGCCTGCGGGAGGTCTGCCGAAGCCGCGGGACCAGCAGACCCTCTGCAGGCATGCTGCCGAAGGCAACCTGCCTGCTGCCCTCGCGGTGACCGGCAGAGCGCTCCCCATGGCTTGCTGCCCCAGGCACGCGCTTGGCGTGCTGGTGCCTGGAGCCGCCCCTGGCTGGCACCAAAGGCTGTGCCACCAGAGGCTGATGCGGCAGCACTAGGGGTGCGGCCCTACCCCATTTGATACCTGCTGGGCATGGTGGTGCCCAGCACTGGGATTCCCTGTGCCATCGGCCTGTCTGGCCGGCGTGTGGCCCTTGGGGGTCCTTCAGGCATGGGTGCTCGGGGCAGGCTGGGCATTGCCAGTCCTGCCCCTGCTGCCTCCCCGGGGCAGGCAGCAGGGTCCTGCCTGTCCATGGGGCTCAAGCCAGGCTCTAAAGGCAGGCTGCCCTCACCGTGCCCTGCGCTGCCCTCGCCCTGTCCTCGCTGTGCCCTGCCTTTGCCCTGCCCTCACTCTGTCCTACTCGCTGTGCTGGGGCTTGAGCCAGGAACCTCTGAGCATGAGGGAAATGCAGCCAATGCCCTGGGGACTGCGCTGGGGCACTGCAGGAAAGTGGGTGCTGGGCCCCTTGGCAGAACGCGAGAGAGTGTGTGGAGGGGTGAGGCTGTGTGCAGGATGGGAGAGTGAGGGCAGGTGTGTCAGGCCATGGGGGTTCTGGGGTTGCAAGGTGTGAGTGAGGGGCTGTGATCCTGGGGGCTGGCTGTGCCGTGAGTAGGGGTGGCTCTGTTTTTTGCTGCCCCAAGCACAGCAGGCAGGCGGCTTTGGCAGCATGCCTGTGGGAGGTCCACTGGTCACGCGGATTCGGTGGCATGCCTGTGGGAGGTCCGCCGGTGCTGCGCCATCAGCGTCCCCACCGCCAAATTGCCGCCGAAACCGTGGCACTGGCAGACCTCCCACAGGCATGCCACTGATAGCCGCCTGCCTGCCGCCCTCACAGCGACTGTCAGGCTGCTCCCCACGGCTTGCCGCCCCAGGCACGCGCTTGCTGCGCTGGTGCCTGGAGCCACCCCTGGCCCTGAGCCAGGTTCAAACCCCAGGCCTTTGGCACGGTGTCAGGTCTGCCGGGCCAGGCTCAGCAGGCTGGGAAATGCCCTGGCAGCATCTGAATCTGGGCTGTGAAGTTGCGGGGTGGAGGTGGGGGTGCGGGCGGGGAGTCCGCCTGCCCTGACCCCGTGCACCTGCTGGGTGACCACCGCCACGGCCCCAGAATACTGGACATTTCCGTGGCGTGACCTCAGCCCCACTGGTGTGACCTCTGGAAGTGTGACCCCACCACTGTGTGTGCAAGGTCATACCTGCGGGGGCGGGGCGGGGCATTCTCCAAAGTGATGCCCTCCGCTCATGACAGTGGGCAGACCACATCGGGTTTTGTCTCAGTCCTGGGCAGGGGACAAACCGCAGACAGAGTGGGTTGTCTGGCTATGCCCTGCCACCCCTGAGCCTGGGCCTGGGTTCTCCTGCCCCACCCAGGGCATCACTCCAGGTGGGCAGGGTGCAGCCTGTAGGCTGAGGACCTCCCTGGTGAATAGAACCAGGCGTTAACTGCTTGCCGCACTTTCTGAGGCCAGGCAGTTCTTGGGGGGTGAGGGGTGACTCTTTGTGGGGTGGGGCACTATAGTGGGCATGGCCTCAGGGGGTGGGTCCTATCCAGGACAGTACCAGTGGGGGGGGGGGGGGGGCGCCTGTCAGGGACATTACAGATGTGGTGTCGGGAGGCAGGGTGTGTTGGGGACAGTACTGGTGTGGTCTCAGGGGCGGGGCCAGCGTACTGTTTGGAGCAAAAAGGGGCGGGGCCTGTTGTGGACAGTTCAGGCATGGTCTTAAGGGCAAGTCATGTCTGGGACAGTACAGGCATGGTCTGGGGGGTAGGTCCTGTAGGGGACAGAACCTGAGTGGTCTTGGGGGGGCAGGCCTTGTCGGGGACAATACAGGCGGGGCCTTAGGGGCGGAGCCTTGGGCAGTACAGATGTGTTCTCAGGGGCGGGGCCTGTCAGGGACAGTACCGGGGTGGTCCAGGGGCTCAGATCTGTCGGGGACAGTGCAGATGTGGTCTTGGGGGCGGGGCCTGTCAGGGACAGTACGAGTGTGAGGTGCCCTCATGTGGCAAGGCTGGGCTTAGAGCGTTGCAGCCCAGCTTAAACAGGGGCTCGCGTTGGCCCCATCTCTCCACCCCCATTGCCATGAGCTCTGTGGTGTGTGGGCGCCTGGCCCTGGGCACATGATGGGAGAGGAGCTCCCCCTGCTGGGGGGGCAGCGTGGGGTCTCCCGCTGCTCTCCTGGCCCCCACTGACCAGCCCTGTTTCCTCTCCCCACCCCCAGCCTACCTGGGAGCAGCCGTGGGAGCTGCCAGGTTCCTGTCAGGGAGGGCGACTTGCTGTCTGAGTAGGCGACCTCCTCCGGGGCCCCTCCCCCCAGCACCCCTCCCCCAAGGGCTGATGATGGCGAGGCTCCTGCCCTGTTCCCTGGGCCCCACTTCCCTCCTCTGCTCCATTTCCCTGCTCTCCCCGGCCCTCTTCTCTTCTCTTCTCTTCTCTTCTCCTGCCTCCTTCGGCTCTCCCCCGCCCCATCCCTGCGGTGAGGCAGAATGACAGGCAGGCAGTAGAGGGATCTCGCAGATGGGTGGGCGGACAGATGGACAGGCAAGAGCATGGGTGGATGGACAGACTAGCAGATGGGCAGATGGATAGGCTGTGACGAAGTGGGAATATTTTGATGAGGCCAGATTGTGCCTCAGTTTCCCCTATATGTGGCATCGTTGCCTCAGGGGTGGCAGAAGGCTGATTTCTCTCAGGGCAGGTGAAGAGACATAGCATGGGCATCGTCTGGCTGTCTGGGTCTTGGTCCCCATATCAGTGGAGCCTCTGACAAGACAATGGCAGATCCAGTTGCCTGCACATTGATACCTGGGAAGCAGGGACCCCGCCTCTCTGCAGGGGGCTGAGAAGCATGGTGGGAAACAAAGCACTGGGTGGGGGCGGAGCTAAGCGCTGGCTGCCGGAGGGAATTGGGCTTCTTCACCCCCAGCATCTCCTTTGGCTCCCTGTGGGGGAGGGGTAATGCTCTCAGTGGGAGGTCCCCCAGTGCTCTCAGTGGAGCCTCTGGGTGCTGAGTGCTTTTGGAAGTCTGGCCCAAAGAGACTTGCTAGGGGTCCCAGAGCAGGTGGTGAGGTTGGGGCATGATCAGCTGAGTCCCCACCCCCCATGACTTCACCAGAAGCCCACTCTGCCCTTGGGATACCACACCACAACCCCTGCCCCCACTCCCCTGCCGTGGAGGGGCAGTGGGGAGGGCACATGTGTGTGCTGGGAATTGGGGGAAGGGAGGGGTGTGTGTGTGTGCGTGCGCGCAGGGGATGGGGGTAGGGAGGGTTGTGTGCAGGGAATGGGGAGGGGTGTTCACAGGGGATTGGGGAGGGGAGAGGTGTGTGTGTGTGTGTGCAGGGAAGGGAAGGGGTGTGCACAGGGGAAGAGGATGGGAGAGGGGTGTGTGCAGGGGGTTGAGGGAAGGGAGGGGCATGTGCAGGGGAGGGTGTGTGTGTGTTCAGTGGATGGGGAGGGGAGGGGTGTGCACAGGGGAAAGGGTGGGGAGGGGTGTGTGCAGGGAGAAGGGGAGGGGTGGGTGTGCAAGGGAGAGGGATGGGGAGGGTTTGTTCAGTGGATGGGGAGGGGTGTGTGGGGATGGGGAGGGGTGTGCACAGGGAACGGGGAGTGGGGGAGGAGGGTGCGCAGGGGAGAAGGGTGGGGAGGAGGGTGTTCAGTGGATGGGGGAGAGGAGGGGTGTGTTTGCAGGGGATTGGGAGGGGAGGTGGTGTGATGGGACAGGAGCGCTTTGCATGTGTGTTTGGAACACTGGGTGGGGGGGCGCTGGTTGGCTGGCGGGGGGCACTGGGGCTGGCTGGTGTGTGTAGCAACGAGCCCCCAGCCCAGTCCCCTGCCCTTATACTGGCGCCTCCTGCTGGCCCAAAGGCTCAGGTCAGTGCAGCGTGCCTGGCTCCTCCACCCTGCCCAGCATCTCTGCGGGAGCTGGAGGGACCTGGGAGGAGAGGCTGGGTCAGGCTCCATGGCCCTGCTGAGCCTGCCAGTGCAGGGCCAGTTGGTGCCACTGGGCTTGGCCTGCCCCGCTGACACATCGCTCAGGGGTCCTGCCTTCTCTGTGAGTTTATCCTGCCCGTTGCCAGCCCAGCCAGCTGCCCCCAGCCCTGCCCCACACCCCATGCAACAGCCCTGGCCCCATGGGCACAGGCTCCATCGCCCTGGCTGGAAGACAGGGGTCCGGGGGGGGGGTCCGTGTCTCCCCCTTGCCGCCCCTGCTCAGCCTGGTGCTCGGCCCCCGCCCCCGGCCTGTCCTCACCCCCCACGCAGGGCTGGGAGGCGCTTTGCATTCCAGAGCGTCTGAGCCTGGCCTGGCCGGATGCCAGCATGGGGGGGGTGCCTGGGTGCGGGGGCAGGGACAGGCCTGCTCGAGCCAGGCAGAGCCAGGGAACAGGTGCCACACAGGCACGGCTGGCAGGGGCTCTGGCCCGGGTGGGGGAGAAGGAGGCTGGCATGGGGAGAGGACGTGCAGGGGGGAGCAAGGGCTGGCCCCAGCTCCGCGGAAGTCTCTGCTTCCTGCTTGCCAGCCCCGGGCTCGCTGGAGAGGAAAGAGCCCCCCATTCATGCGCCAGGCGCTGGGCTGCAGCTGCAGACACAGGCGGGGTGGGGGCTGGCGCGGGGCCTGCCAGAGGGTCAGGAGCAGAACGAAAACAAACCCGGCCCACTGCCAGGGGCACTGCAGGGAGTGCCCCCCAGTGCCACGCTGGCAGGGCTTGGCACAGAGCCCAGGCCAGCAACACCCCCCCCCGGGGGGGCAGTGCCCACTGAGACGGAGCCTGGCTTGAGGGAACAGCACAGGGCCTGTGTGGGGGGCGGGGGGAGGGCGGGAATTGCTTGAACCTGTAGAAAGCGGGGGATGCCCTAGGATATTTCTGCCCTTGGGGTCCCTGGGGGTGCAGGATGGAACCCCCTGGGGTGTCAGTGCCAGGGTGGGGGATGGAGCCCTCCCAGATGTCAGTGCCGGAGGCCCGAAGCTGGCTGTGCTCTGGGCTGGAGGGGCCTGGTGGTGGTCGTGGGGGCAGTCCCAGGATGTCTGTCCCCTGCAATGGGAGTGCTCTGATGCTGGCACTGGCCCGTCCCTCCAGCCCTGCGTTGGGGGGGAGCAGGGACTGCAGAGGTTAAGCCTGGTGTGGGAATGTCTTGGACCCGAGACTGGGGCCCCTGTGGTCCTAGGGGCCCCAAAGGTTGGGAGTGACCAGGCCATGTGGGCCTGTGCCAGGCTGTGCTGAGTGTGGGGATGGGCTGGGAGCTGGGGACATCGCACCTGCCCCTCCTCCCTGCTGCCTCTCTGCTGTGCCCAGCAGCGTCTCTGCCCTGCGCTGTGCCACCCTCTGCCCAGCCCGAGCACTGATATCCCAGCCTGACCCCAGGCTGGCTCTGTGGCCCCCTCCCCATGCCTGGCTCAGGGCTTGGCAGTCCGGGCCTGGTTTGGGTTGCAGTGAGGAGGTGGTGGTAGGGGGCTCCCAAGGGAGGGTGCTAGTGAGCCCTAGACTCTAGGAGGAGCTGGCTGAGATCACAGCTGAGACGAGCACCTTGTTCTCAGCCAGCTGCAAAACACCCTTCTCCAAAGCCAGTGTAGGCACCTTGCTCTGCACAGGGGTGGGGGGAGGGGAGGTGCCAGGGCTGAGACAGCAGGGGCTGTGGGTTGGGATTGAGGGGCACCGGCAGAGCTGGGGTGGGGGGCGGGTGTAACAGGCCTGGTTTGTACACAGCCCCCTGCATTGTCCAGTCCCTGCTGGAAGGGGGTGAGTGCGTCTGCTGGGGGTGTGTGTGTGATGGGGGGCTGGATGGCTGTGGAGGGGCGCTGCAGGGCTGGCCCAGTGGGTGCAGCAGGGATGAACTGAGGCAGCTGGAGAGGCAGTGTGTGCTGCAGAGCCGGGAGATCTGGCTGCGGGCACCGTGGGGCTGGGGCAGGGCCGGGTGTGGGCACCATGGGGCTGGGGGGATGGGTGTGGGCACTGTGGGGCTGGGGGGGCCTGTGGCACATTCCCTGCTATTCTGCTGCAGGCAGCGCAGGGTGTGGGGCTGCTCACTCCCAGAAGGGGGTCTGCAGGGTCGAGTGCATCCCACGCAGAGGGAGGCGAAGGGGGTGGGGGCTGAGCATCTCGCTCTTGGATCTGCTGGCGTTGGCAGAAGCCAGGGCAGTGCCAGGACGAGAAGCCCCTGGACTGGGTGGCGGGCGCCTGTATGTGATGCCCCTGCTCTCATAGGTGGTGGGTGGCAGATGGGTGATGCTCTTCCCACACCAAGGAAAGGTGCCTGGGCCCCTGCCTGAGGTGCTCAGCAGAGCCCCTTCCTGCACAGCCCCCGCCTGGGCAGGGCCAGCCGCGGATCTGCCTGGGGTCTCACTGCAGCACAGGCACCTCTAGGATCAGGCTGTGTGGGGTGCTGGGGGCTCTCCGAGCACTGCCAACTCCTCATCACTGTCCTCCTGGCCAGGTGGGGAAACTGAGTCACAGGGCGAGGTGGGACGTGCAGGGGCGTGCCAGGGCATGATGCCACGGCAGGAAGCAGGCAGGAAATGAGCCAGGCCTGGCGTCCACGGAGGAGCCCAGGATGGCAGTGCAGGGCCCGCCTGGCCGGGCTCACAAGGAACCAGCTAGCAGATGGCTGGCAGCCTGCCAGGTCCCCTCCCCTGCCCCAGGGAGAGGCCCCGGGCAGGGCAGGGCAGTCCAAGGAGGGAGGCCCTGAATGCAGCTGGAGCCTTCCCAGGCTCTGAACTGCCGAAGATAAATATTTACTTCCTTCCTCCCCCTTCCCTGTGCCCGGCGCAGCCAGACAGGGGGCCACAGGCCGGCTGGACGGGGGTGGGTTGGGTGCCCCTCCCTGCCCACCCCAGCAGGGCTGCCCCCAGCCAGGAGCAGGGAGGGCCCAGCAGCCCTTTGGGGGCTGTTGAGGATCGGGGGGGTGGGGGAGGGGCACGGTCTGCTGGCTGGGCTCTGGGCTGATCCAAAGCTGCCCAATAGGAAGGGGCGCAGGGCCCTCGGGCACTGGCTGTCAGACCCCCAGCCAGGCCCTGGGGCGCCGAGGCTCGGCGCAAACCTCATGGTGCCCAGCAGGGCCAGCCTGGCCTGAGCTGAGTGGCTCTGGGCTGGCAGGCAGGGGACAGAGTGAGGCTGGCTGTGAAGTGGGCACCTCTCATGTATGGACGCCTCATGCTGGGGACAGTGCCCCCCAGGTCTGGGTCTGCCCATCCCCCTTCCCTAACCACCCCCAACCCTTCAACCTAGCAGTGCACCTGGCCCCGTGCTGTCCCCCCAGTCCCCAGTTCTGTGCTGCCCCCCCCACACTCCCCAGCCCCATTCGGCCCCCCCACTCCCCAGCCCCATACTGCTCCCCCACTACCTACTCCTGCACAGCTCCCCACTCCCCAGCCCCATACTGCCCCCACTCCCCAGTCCTGTGCTGCTCCCCCACTCCCCAGCCCCATTCTGCCCCCAGTCCTGTGCTGCTCCCACACTCCCCAGCCCCATACTGCCCCCACTACCTACTCCTGCACAGCTCCCCACTCCCGGCCCCTTTCAGTCCCCTGCTCTCTGGCCCCGTGCTGCCCCACTCCCCAGTTCTGTGCTGCCCCCACACACTCCCCAGCCCCATTCGCCCCCTCTCCCCAGCCCCATACTGCCCCCACTACCTACTCCTGCACAGCTCCCCACTCCCCAGCCCCATACTGCCCCCACTCCCCAGTCCTGTGCTGCTCCCCACTCCCCAACCCCATTCTGCCCCCAGTCCTGTGCTGCTCCCCACTCCCCAGCCCCATACTGCCCCCACTACCTACTCCTGCACAGCTCCCCACTCCCGGCCCCATACTGCCCCCACTCCCCAGTCCTGTGCTGCTCCCCCTCCCCAGCCCCATTCTGCCCCCACTACCTACTCCTGTGCAGCTCCCCGCTCCTGGCCCCTTTCAGTCCCCCGCTCTCGGGCTCCCTGCCCCCCCACGCTCTCTGTCCACCTGCTGCCCCCCAAACCTGCCAAGCTGAATCCCCTCCTGGCTCCAGCAGCTTCGGGCTGCTGGTGATGGGGAGGCGCCTGCAGCCCCTTGCTAGCCCAGCTCTGGGCTCCCCACATGGCTGGCACAGGCCTGGTTCAGACTCCCTGGCCTTCCCTGCCTAGCGCCCTAGGCTGAGGGAGTTTGTCCCCCCAGAGCAGGCTGAGCTCCAGGATGTGTCATAATCTCCCCGCGGACGGCAGGAGCAGCAAGGCCCAGGGCAGGCTCCCTCCCCAGCTGTCAGAGCTTTGCCTCCTCCAGCATGGCCCCACCGAGGATCTCAAAGCACCTGAAAACCCCAGGGGGCTGCGGGTTGGGAGTGAGGGGCACCGGCAGAGCGGGGTTGGATGCTTGCCCAGAGCCCCTCCACACTGGGCCTGGCTTTGCCCTGGCGTCTGTGAGCCCTGAGTAACCGTGTAAAGCAGAGGGGCCGGCATGTGACTGGGCTGGTGTCTGCTGGGCCCCGCCCTGCAGAGCCCTGCGGCTCCTGGCGCTGCCCCCTGAGCTGTGGCTGCTGCAGGCAGAGGGGAAACAGCTGCTTGTAATTCCAGACGGGTCACTGTGCTGGGGGGGCTGCAGCCCGGCTCTGGACCAGCTCAGCCAGTTCTGCCGGCTGCCTCTGGCCCCATCCGCCCCTCCCGGCCTGGCAGGCTGGGCGAGGCAGGCGGTCACTGAACCCAGCCCCTGCCTGATGGCTCCTCACTGATCCTAGGACCCGCCCCCCATCTGGCTCAGTGGGAGCGGGCATGGAGCTCCATGGAAAATGTAGGGCTGAATTCTGAGCCAGGCAAGGGGAGGAGCAGGAGCTGGGACTCTCCAGCGCAGCCAGGGTGGTGAGAGGCTGCCAGGACTCTGCCCTCAGGGGGGTGCTTATGGGGGGGGGCACTGGGCAGGGGAGGGAGCTGGATGGGATGGGTGGCAGGGGCAGTGTCATGGCACCTACTGCATCTGCCTTTCAGGTCTGGCGAAAATGGGGTTCAGGGGGCCCCAGGATTCGGCTAGCAGGGGGCTGCAGGTCAAGAGTGAGAGGCACCAGCAGAGCTGGGGGGTGGCGGGGAGCCTTGCCCAGCCCACAGTGTCCTACTTTTGTACACAGAACTGCTCCTTCTCCAGGATCTGTCCTTGCATTTCCCAGCCCCCTGTTAAGAGCAGGCCTGGTGACAAGTTTTGGGGGGCTCCTGATGGCAGGTTGGAGGGGGATCCTGGTGGCAGGATTTGTGGCTCTTGGCAGCAGGTTGGGGCAGAGGTGCTGGAACAATTTGTATAGTGGGGGTGCTGAGAGCCATTGAACCAAACTGTAAACCCCATGTATGATGGAAACCACTTTAAGCTGTGGGGGGCTCCTGATGGCAGATTTTTTGGGGGGGCTCCTGGCAGCAGGTGGGGGAGGCACCTGGTGGCAGGTTGTGGAGCTCCTGGCCCCGATCCTGTGGCTGCTGGGACAGGCTGCGTGCAGGGTGGGGGTGCACGGGTGGCCATGTGTGGGTCCTAGAGGGTGGCATGACCCAATTCACCTCCCTGTCCCTCTGCTCCCCTGCAGGTTGCCTGGGCACCCTGCCTCTGCCCCTGGGCTGCAGGGGGAGCAGGCCCCAGAGGACGCCATCTGCTCCCTGCCAGAGGACACTGTTGGTGGCCACACCGGGCACCATGCACTCCCTGGACGAGCCCCTCGACCTCAAGATCAGCATCTCCAAGCTGCGGGCGGCGCGGGAGAAGCGGACGCTGGGCAGCACCAAGCACCGGGCCTTGCACCGCGAGCTCAAGAGCCAGGATGATGGTGCCATGGCGATGGGCCCCGGCTCGCCTGGCTCCCCGCTGGCCGGTGAGAGGGGAAGGGGCCTCCAGGGCCCCACCCGGGGGGACTGCCTTCCTACACCCTCTGGTACGGACACCAGGGGGTGCCACCAGGGCCGGCTCCAGCTTTTTTGCAGCCCCAGTCGGCAAAGCCAATAAATAAATAAATGGAAAAAGCCGCGATCGGCTGCTCTTCGGCAGCAGCTCTACCGCGCCGCTTCATCTTTTGGCGGCAATTCGGCGGCGGGTTCTTCCCTCCAAGAGGGACTGAGGGACCTGCCGCCAAAGACCTGGACATGCCGCCCCTTTCCATTGGCCGCCCCAGGCACCTGCTTCCTTTGCTGGTGCCTGGAGCCAGCCCTGGGCGCCGCCTGTGTGCAGTCTTCTCAGGGTGGGACCGGTAGTGAGAGAGCCTTGGGGCACACTCTGCCCCCTGCTGGCCACCTGCCCCTGGGGCTGGGGTTCCCCAGGCCTTGCTGGGAACCCTTGGGGCAGGCCATGAGCTGTGGGGCTGGACACAGGGAGTGAGGAAGAGGGGGGTCGCTGCCGCGCCCTGCCCCAGAGGTGGCTGCATTGCAGTGGTGGGGAAAGGTGCTCGGGGTGGGAATCGCTGCTCACCTGCTGGCTGTGTGCCCCCCAGGTCCCCTGCTGCCCTCCAAGTACCATGACAAACGGGACGCTCGCTTCTCCTCGATGCCCCTGCTGGACCTCAGCCTGTCACCCCCGTCCGGCCCGGACTCCCCTGGCGGCAGCACCTCGCTGTCCCCTGAGCGGCAGGGCAGCGGGGACCTGCCCATGGCCCCCACCCCCCATGTAAGTGATGGGCTACGGCAGGGCAGGGGCTGGGGCAGACAGGGGAGCTGTTGGGAAGGGGGCTGGGGGCACCGCTGCAGCAGCTCCCTCCCCCGGCTCAGCAGGAAGAGCCTTTTCCAGATGGCTGCCCCTCTGCTCATGGCAGCCCCACACCTAAGGCCCTGGGCCCCACTGGGCTGGGCTGGGCCGCCAGGGAGGGGAGGGGGAGAGGGATGGGTTGGGGTGGGGAGGGAGGGGGAGGACGGGGAGAGGGATGGGCTGGGGTGAGGAGGAGGAGGGAGGATGGGGAGAGAGATGGGCTGGGGCGGGAGGAGAGGGAGAGGGATGGGCTGGGATGGGATGGGAGGGTGGGGAGAGGGATGGGCTGGGGTGGTGGGGAAGGGAGTGGGATGGGCCGGGGCAGGGAGGGAGGGGAGAGGGAGGGCTGGGGTGGGGAAGAGAGAGAGGGAGAGGGAGGGCTGGGGTGGAGGAAGGGAAGGGAATGGGATGGGGCGGGGCAGGGAGGGTGCGGGAGAGGAGGGCTGGGGTGGGGAAGGGAGTGGGATGGGCCGGGGC
The DNA here is from genome assembly GCF_016161935.1 of Mauremys reevesii. NCBI lineage: Eukaryota > Metazoa > Chordata > Testudines > Geoemydidae > Mauremys > Mauremys reevesii. The sequence goes on along the minus strand of NC_052632.1, from coordinate 52,186,183 downwards.
AGGAGGGTGGGAAAGGGAGAGGGATGGGCTGGGGCAGGGAGGGTGGGGGAGAGGGATGGGATGGGAGGGAGGGGGAAAGGGAGGGCTGGGGTGGTGGGGAAGGGAGTGGGATGGGCTGCAGCAGAGGTGTTCGGGGGGAAGGGTGGCTCGCCCGGTCTGTGCCTGCCTGGGGATGGGCACCGGGCCCACACGGGGTGTGCAGGTTGTGGTGCGGCAGAGCTTGGGGGAGCTGGCCCCAGCTGGGATGAGGGGGTTGGGTGCAAGTGGGGGGCTCATTGCACTGCAGAGCTTTGGGATCCAGCTGTGCAACATCCTTCCTAATCCCCAGGGTGGGGCACTTCTGCCCCCCCAGTCCCCTGCCCCAGCTGGTGTCTCTGACCAACCCCTGAGCTCCCTGCTCCAGCCGGTGTCTCTGACCCACCCCAGCCCCCCCACCCCTGAGCTCCCTGCTCCAGCTGGTGTCTCTGACCCACCCCAGGCCCCCCACCCCGGAGCTCCCTGCTCCAGCTGGTGTCTCTGACCCACCCCAGGCCCCGCCCCCCGAACTCCCTGCTCCAGCCGATATCTCTGACCCAGCAACTTTGTTCTCCCACCACAGGATTTCCCGTCCCTGCGCTACATCGACGGCCTCCCGAGCTCCTTCCAGTTCTTCCTGCCCCTGGGCTCAGGCGGTGCCCTGCACCTGCCGGCCTCGGCCTTCCTCACCCCCGCCAAGGAGAAGCGCCTCTCCCCAGAGCTGCCCCTGCCGCAGCAGCTGGTGTGTCGCTGGGCCAAGGTGAGGAGGGCAACCAGGCCCCGGGGGGCTGGGCGGGGGGTTGAGCCCATGGCCCCAGTCCTGTGTAGGGTAAATCCCCTGACATCTGCGTCCTAGAGGGGGGCAGTGAGGGGCATTCCGCGGGGTTGAGGGGCGGATGGGGGCAGCGAGGGGCATGCCGCGGGGCTGAGGGGCGGAGGGGGGCAGCGAGGGGCATGCCGCGGGGCTGAGGGGCGGAGGGGGCAGCGAGGGGCATTCCGCGGGGTTGAGGCGGATGGGGCAGCGAGGGGCATGCCGCGGGGCTGAGGCGGAGGGGGCGCGAGGCATGCCGCGGGGCTGAGGCGGAGGGGGCAGCGAGGGGCATGCCGCGGGGCTGAGGCGGAGGGGGCCGCGAGGGGCATGCCGCGGGGCTGAGGCGGAGGGGCAGCGAGGGGCATGCCGCGGGGCTGAGGCGGAGGGCGCGAGGGCATGCCGCGGGGCTGAGGCGGAGGGGGCAGCGAGGGCATGCCGCGGGGCTGAGGCGGAGGGGGCAGCGAGGGCATGCCGCGGGGCTGAGGCGGAGGGGGCAGCGAGGGCATGCCGCGGGGCTGAGGCGGAGGGCAGCGAGGGCATGCCGCGGGGCTGAGGCGGAGGGGGCAGCGAGGGGCATGCCGCGGGGCTGAGGCGGAGGGGGCAGCGAGGGGCATGCCGCGGGGCTGAGGGGCGGATGGGGCAGCGAGGGGCATGCCGCGGGGCTGAGGCGGATGGGGGCAGCGAGGGCATGCCGCGGGGCTGAAGGCGGCAGTGAGGGTGTGCCGTAGGGTGAAGGGAGGGTAGCGAGGGGTGTGCTTTGGGGCAGGGGTGTGTGAGGGGTGCTGTGGGGCAGGGGATGGGGCTAGGTGGCTGCGAGGGGTGTGCCATTGGGTGGTGGGGGATGGGGCCGAGGGTGCGGGGAGGGGCCTGCCCGGGGGCTACGAGGGTCCGAGGGGGATGCAGAGGGGGCTGCGAGGGGTGTGCTCAAGGGGCATGCCATGGGGCTGCGAGGGGCGTGCCATGGGGTGGAGGGGGCTGGGGCGGAGGGGGCTGCGAGGGGCGTGCCATGGGGTGGAGGGGGCTGGGGCGGAGGGGGCTGCGAGGGGCATGCCATGGGGTGAAGCGGGGCTGGGGCGGAGGGGGCTGTGTGGCGCGTACCGTGGGACAGGTCTTTGGGACACTGCCCCTCCTGACCATTGGTGGATCTCTATGGGCCACCTCTCCCAGTCACCCTTCCCAGCCCGGCGCCCGCAGCCTCTGGGGCCAGGCACAGCCGTGGCGGGTCTGGGCTAGGGAGTGATGGGGCGGGGTGGGTACATCCTGGCCAGTCCTCAGGGGGCCCAAGCCACTTCCCACTCGATCCCTCCTGCCGTGCATCAAAACACCCACTCCTCCTCCAGACGGCCCCCTGTAGCCGCCTCTCCGCCAGCCAGGCCCCCCTGTGATCCCCCCCAGCCAGATGCAGTGGGGCTCCCCCTGCTGCCACCATCTGACCCAACCCTGCCCTCCTCCCACAGTGTAACCAGCTCTTCGACCTGCTCCAAGATCTGGTGGATCACGTCAACGACTTCCACGTCAAGCCAGAGAAGGACGCGGGTTACTGCTGCCACTGGGAGGGCTGCGCGCGCCATGGCCGGGGCTTCAATGCCAGGTGGGGGCTGGGGGTGCTGAGGCTGGGACAGTGAGCTGCAGGGAGAGAGGGAGATGCGGCTCGGGACCCCGAGACCGATGGGAGGGAAGAGGAAAGAGATTCAGGCAGATTGTGGCTTCCCAGGGAACCACATGTGTCAGTTACACCAACAACTGTTAGTGACACGCTGGCTGGTTATGGGGCAAGGACGGGGCAGGGGGATCGGGACTGGGCGGTTAAGGGACAGGGACGGGGAGATTGGGGCTGGGTGGTTATAGGATGGGACGGGGATCCGTGCTGTGTTGTTATGGGGTGGGGAGATCAGGGCTGGGTGGTTAAAAGGCAGAGATTGGGGGGGGTTGTCTGGGGCAGTTACGGGGTTATGGGGCACGGATGAGGAGGTCTGGGTGGAGTGGTTATGGGGCAGGACAGGGATTCAGTTGGGGGCAGGAGCAGATCTGGGCTCTGCCCCAATTCCTGGGTATGATATTGGACAAGTCTGTGTCCTGTCTGAGCTGGGAACCATTCCTGGCGCCCCCGGGGGCCGCTGTGGCGATTTGTGTGTCCTGTGATGGGGGAAGGGGAACAGCTGTTCCATCAGCTCCCTGGATTCCTATGGCAGCTGCAGCCCCACAGCACCTTGCTGGGCCAGCTCACCCAAGCCGGGCCCCCCTCCCGCCATGGTGCCCTGCCAGGCCAGCTCACCCCAGCCGGGCCCCCCCTTTTGCCACGGTGCCCTGCCAGGCCGGCTCACCCCAGCTGGCTTCCCTTCTCCCTGGGGCAGGTACAAGATGCTGATCCACATTCGCACTCACACCAACGAGAAGCCTCATCGCTGCCCAACCTGCAACAAGAGCTTCTCCAGGCTGGAAAACCTTAAAATCCACAACCGCTCGCACACAGGTCAGTGTCTGGGACAGGGGGCCTGGGTGTCATCCCCTCGCACGCAGGTCAGTGTCTGGGACGGGGGCTCTGGGTGTCATCCCCTCGCACGCAGGTCAGTGTCTGGGACGGGGGCTCTGGGTGTCATCCCCTCGCACGCAGGTCAGTGTCTGGGACGGGGGGTCTGGGTGTCATCCCCTCGCACGCAGGTCAGTGTCTGGGACGGGGGGTCTGGGTGTCACCCCCTCGCACACAGGTCAGTGTCAGGGCAGCCCATGGCCCAGCGGCACGGCCCTGTGGCACGCCGGGTCAGGCAGCCCATGGCTCAGTGGCGGAGGCCCCAGGGCACGCCGGGTCACACAGCCCATGGCCTGGCAACGGAAGTGCCATGGCACGCTGGGTTAGGCAGCCCATGGCAGCCCATGGCCCGGCGGCAGAGGCCCCATGGCCCGCCGGATCAAGCAGCCTGTGGCTGGAGGTGGAGGCCGTGTGGCACACTGGGTGTGGCAGTGGCCCCATGGCCTGCTGGGTCGAGAAGCCTGTGGCAGCCCATGGCTGTTGTGTCCCCCTGCAGGCGAGAAACCCTACATGTGCCCCTACGAGGGCTGCAGCAAGCGCTACTCCAACTCCAGCGACCGCTTCAAGCACACACGCACCCACTACGTGGACAAGCCCTACTACTGCAAGATGCCCGGCTGCCACAAGCGCTACACGGACCCCAGCTCACTGCGCAAGCACATCAAGGCCCATGGCCACTTTGTGTCCCACGAGCAGCAGGAGCTGCTCAAACTCCAGCAGCCTCCCAAGACCCCCGTCACCTCGGCGGAAGTGCCTTACGTCAACGGGGCGCAGCTCATCATCCCCAACCCGGCCGCCCTCTTTGGTGGGCACGCGCTGTCCGGCCTGGGCGCCTCTCTGCCCATCCCCCTGACCCCGGGGCCGCTGGACCTCAGCACCCTGGCCTGTGGCGCCATGGGCTCTGCCGCGCTGCCGGGGCTGCCCAGCCCCGTGCTGTCCCTCAATGGGGCGCCACTCAACTTGGCCAAGAGCCCCTTGCTGGCGTCTCCCTTCGGGGCCGGCGGGCTGGGGCTGCCAGTGGTGTCCCTGCTTGCTGGCAAGACGGATGTGGAGAAGTGCCAGGTGGGTGACACCAGGGTGGCCAAAGCAGGCAAAGCTCAGGGGCTCGAGAGCCGCAAAGACTCGTGTGACAGGACTGAGCGGGCCCGGCTCAGGCACGCTCCGGAGAGCCTGCCGCTGTTGCCCGGCACAGTGCTGGACCTGTCCACCGGCGTGAGCTCTATGGGCAGCCCCGAGGCCCTGCCGCCCGGCTGGGTGGTGATCCCCCCGGGCTCCGTCTTGCTGAAGCCGGCCGTGGTGAACTGAATGAACGAAGCCCAGATGCAAGACAAGGCACCACCTTGGCCCAAGTCTTGACGGGTGAATCTGCCAGCGGGGTGGGGGGGAGCCGGACCTCCCGCCCCTTCCCCTGTGACTGCCGCTTGGGTCTCGCTTGGACCCTTCACGAAAGATGAGTTTGACTCTTCTGAGAATAGCAATAATCCCCATCCCAGCCCCGCGGCTGGCCCGCACCACCAGCCCAGCACAGGCTGCTCCAGAGGCCTCTTCGTGGGACCCCCTGAGACAGCTAACTGCCCCCTCCCTGAGTCAGCCGCACCCTGGCGCCTCCTGCTGGCTCTCCAGGGTGCCAACACTGGCGCAGGACACAGCAGGAGCAGGATCATGGCTCTGGCAGACACCAGGGTCGGTTGTGGCAGCAGAGCGGGCGCCGGAGAGGGATGATTGCGGAGGGACCAGAGCCAGGCTGTGGCTCTGGGAGCAATGGAGTGTGGAGCTGGATCGGGGCCCTAGGGCCAGCCTGGTGTGCCATCACCCTGTCTCTCCCTGGGGGCTGCCTGCCCCAGGCCTAAGGCAGTGAGAGGCGCCGCTATTTTATTTATCTCACCCAACACCCCGCTCTGACAGGTCCCGCGTCGGGCCCTAGTCCCTGGTGCTGACCAGGTGCCCCCTGCCTGAGGCCTGAGCCATGCAGCCACCTGCATTGAGGTCCCACCCCCCAGCCCCGTGTCCACCCCCCAGTCAGTGCCAGGTGCTCATGTCCTAGCGCCCTCTGCTGGCTGTGTGAAGCCCAGTAGCTGGGTGGGTGTGAGCGAGCCCAGGGGAAGGGCCCATTGACCCTCCCTAGCCTGCGGCTCCTGGGTGTGGTGGCCCCTGGCCCCTGCAGCAGAGCTGCCCCCTTGGCACTGGCCACACCCTCTGGCCATCACACATGGCCTGGCAGGGAGGACGGTGCCAGCAGAACCCACAAACACAGGCATGTTCACCCCCCCCCCCCTCGAGCCCCATGACGCAGGCAGCCCTGGGCACCTTCTTCTCTGGCTCAGGGTAAGCCCCCCACCCTAGGATTGGCACTGCCATGGCGTTGGGCTGGGGGGCTCCCTCCACTCCAGCTCCGGTTCCTGTTCTCATTTCCAGGAGCTCCCACGTGAGGGGCTCTAGCACCTTGCTCGCCCCAACACCTGCCACTGGCCCTCTCCCATCACCCACCTCCCTGTGCCTGCGCTAGCCCAGCCTGCAGCCCAGCCAGCACCCTGGGAGCCAAGCGGCGTTTTCCTGCCATGTGGCGCTGACCTGGGAGCAGCCAGCTCAGCCATGTGGGACCACCAGGAGCCACCAAAGCAGGGGTGTTCCTGTTGTCACCCCCCAGCTGACGGAGCTCCCACCAGCCACCAGGCGCCCTGCCAGTCTGACCCCCTCTCCCCTCCAGATCAGATCAGTCGGGCCCCGATTGCACCCAGCTGGCTCTGGGCCCGTGCGCCAGCGGAGAAGGCAGAGCTATTCACCCGCAGCTGGGCTTGCCCGCCGGAGATGCCAGCGAGACAGGACCATGATGAACTTCTGGACTGCAGCCCCATCGCCCTTCAGCTCTGAGTTGACTGGACTGAGACAGACAGACGGCCCCCCCAGTCCCATGGGGAGCCCTGTCCCCAGATCCCCTCCCCCCCCCCGACAACGCATACTGGCTGAGTATGCCGCTCGCCGGCTCCCGTGCCCCTTCCCCAATGATGGGGGAGGGTGGGGGCATGATCGCCTTCAGCTCTGTTAGAACCTTAGCATGTAACGCAAGTGTGTGTGGCTGGCCGGCGCCACAGGGTGGGAGCCCCCCTGCCCGCCTTCCTGGCTGTGAACCCTGGTGCTAGTGTCCTGGCCAGCCCAGCTGGGAGGCGGGTGCCAGGGGCAGTACTTCAGTTAACACCCTGAGTGGGCAGATTGCTGCAGCCCCGCCCTGCAGGGAGCCCTTGGGCCACCACCCACAACCTGGCACTGCACCTGCCAAGCCCCCATTCTGGCCAGCTGCCAAGGTGAGCCTCATCAGGCCTGGGACTGAGCCCCCACCCCACTGTTCCTCCCCCCCACCCCTGGCAAGGCCTGCTGCTGATGCTCCCCAAACTGGTTTGCCTCCACCCTTTGGCCAGATCCCCCCACAGACCCATCTCCTCATGACTGGCTCAGCAGCTGCAACCTTCTCCAGCCTCGCCCCAGCCTGACTGCCCGGAGCCCTGGCTAGCCCTGCCCTGGCACATGGTGCCAGGCTGCCTGTGGGCACATGGCCTGGGCAGGCTGGTGCCCTGAGAACTCCCCTGGGCCTGTCCTCAGCCAGGGGCTGCAGCATATGCAGGTAGGAGGGACCCCATTAGCCCTGTCCCCCCCCCCACAGAGTAATGCCCATGGGCTGGGTGCAGCCAGCTGCCCCACATTCTTCTCTGGCTCCATCGATGGGCCTAGCTGTGCCCCCCGCTGTCCCTGCCCCAGGGGGGTGGGTTGGAGACACCCCAGCCAGCCCTGTGGGCAGCCTGGTGAGCAGCAGGCCCAGTGCCAGGCTCAGACCAAGCAGCATTGGGTGACAGCTGGATGCCCCTGGGGCACCCGGTCCGGGGGAGGAGCAGCAGGAGGCAGAGCCTGGTCCATCACAGCACTGTGGTTATGGGTGCCAGCTGCTGGGGAGCATGAGCTTCCCCCCCCACCATATGCACCCCGCTGGTTAGAAAGCTAATTACACACACAGCATAGGGCCACTCTCACTGCCCACAGTGCAGCCTGGGGGGGAGGGCTCTGCTACTCCACAGCACTGGGGGCTGATGTGTCTGCTCCTCCCAGCCCCGGGGCATCACAGCCCTTGCTCAGCGTCGGGGGGGGGGAGGAGGGGAGCGGCTGGTAAGCTGCTGGGGTTCTGGCCTGCGTGAGAGGGCAGCAAGCCAATCTAAGGCTTTGGCTACACTTACACTTCAAAGCGCTGCTGCGGCAGCGCTTTGAAGCGCTAAGTGTAGTCAAAGCGCCAGTGCTGGGAGAGAGCTCTCCCAGCGCTGTCCGTACTCCACCTCCCTGTGGGGAATAACGTACAGCGCTGGGAGCCGCGCTCCCAGCGCTGGGGCTTTGACCACACTGGCGCTTTGCAGCGCCGCAATTTGCAGCGCTGGAGAGGGTGTGTTTTCACACCCTGCTGCAGCGCTGCAAATTTGTAAGTGTAGCCAAGCCCTAAGTTACAGCATTAAAAGTGGGGTGGCCAAGGCTGTGGCCTGAGACTACAGCTCCCAGCAGGCACTCCACCCTGTTCTGAGCAGTGCCTACTGGGAGCTGTAGTCTCCAGGCGACACCTGCCCATGAGGAATAGAGCCACAACAATGTACAGATTGGGGTCATGCCATGCGGCCCAGCGGGCTCCTCCCAGCCTGGCGAGGGCCTGGTGTGGTTGCCCCCAGCAGGGAGCAGATCTGGGCAGGGTTGGCCCCTGCACGATGTGGGTCTGGAGGTTCAGCTGTGGCCAAAGAGGGCAGGCATGTTAGCTGGCTGGCACTGCAGAGTTGCACTGAGCCGTGGTGGGTGATGCCTGTGGGCTCAGCCTGTCTCTTCAGCTGGTGCTGGCCGGATGGCCCCGCGCAGTATGTACCGTAAGCTATCCTAGACACTCCAGGGCCAGCCAGGCTGGCCTACGGACGTATAAGCTACATAAACTCTTTAGACTGATTTAGCACTTTGAGTGGCTGCTCCAGAGCCAAGCTCCTTGGGCACAGCTAGGCCTGGGCATAGCATGGCTGAGCCCGCAGAAGCAGGCCCAGGCCCAGGCCCTTCCTGAGGACAGGGCATCTCCAAGCAGCCACCGCTTGTGCCCAGGTCTCCTGGCCTCTCCCCCTCCCCACACTTGCCCCTCGGACGCTCCCTCCCCCACAGAGGGATTGCTCAGTGCTTGCCCCAAGGGGCCCACCTGGACTAACCCTCCCTTGTAGGAGGGGTCTCGCTGTCTTTTCTCCTCCTCCTGGTACACAAGGGGGTCCTGCGTACCTCTCCCCTGCCCTCAGCAGGACCCCTGCTCTGCTGCCACCCTCCAACCAGGAGATCCCCCTGGCCAGGCTCTAGACCCCCTCACTGGCCACATCCTCCACCTCAAAAGCTCCATTGCAGCTGCTAGAGGGAGGGGCCCTCAGGGTCTGGTTGTTACAGAACTGCAGCCTGGCTGGCGGGGAGCCAGCCCCCCGGAGCCAACACTTGGGGGAGAACTGGTGCTGCGGGTGAGCACCATGCCTGCCAGCTCTGGGGCTGCCGAGAGATCCCTGCCCTCTCGCCCCAGGCCAGGCAAGCAGCATGCCACTCAAAGGGTTAACAGTAGCACAGCATGTGCTTTGTGCTAGACTAGGCCTGCCAGGCCGGTATATGTTTTGTTTTTTGGTCGTCGTTGCACATTCCAGGCTCTCGGTATTTTACCCGTCTCTAAGTGCCTTTCTCTGGTAGTGTACGTTCTTTCTCCTCTCGGCTCCATTGCTGTTAGCATAGCGTTTAACTAAAGAAACAGAGCGAGATGCTCACGACTGCCCCTCTCGGCCTCCACAGGAGAGGAAGTTTAGTAAGAAAACAATAAAGTGAATTGACAAGTTGCCCTGGCTGTGTCGGCCTGTGATTGCTTTTCAGGGGCTCTCCCTGCTCAGCGCCACCTAGGGACACCACCCCCGTGAGCACATCTCTGCCTGGGAACGGGCGGGGGGTTGCACAGGAGCTGCTGGCGATGAGAGACAGTGGGCAGGGCTCTGGTGTGGGGATGGGAAGAGCTGGGTTTGAGCCCGGAGCTGCCGGGAGATCTTGGACAAGTGGCCACCCATTTCCCTTCTCCCTCGGTGCCTGGCTGGTCCACAAGCTCTTACCTCCTCCCAAGTCTGGCCAGTGCCCAGCACAATGAGGCCTGCAGGTACTACCGAAATGGAGAGGGGGAGCCAGGATGCTGCAACCCCGTTTGGGAGTCACTGAGCCCTCTGGTACCGAGGTCTCCCCCACCAGGCCAGAAGGCAGCCAGGTCAGGCTTAGAATCATAGTCATAGACTTTAAGGTCAGAAGGGACCATCATGATCGTCTAGTCTGACCTCCTGCACAACACAAGCCACAGAATCTCACCCACCCACTCCTGTATCAAACCCCTAACCTATGTCTGAGCTATCTGAGTTCTCAAATTGTGTTTTAAAGACTTCAAGGTGCAGAGAATCCTCCAGCAAGTGACCTGTGCCCCACGCTGCAGAGGGAGGTGAAAAACCCCCAGGGCCTCTGCCAATCTGCCCTGGAGGATTCCTTCCCGACCCCAAATATGGCAATCAGTTAAACCCTGAGCATGTGGGCAAGACTCACCAGCCAGACACCCAGGAAAAAATTATCTGTAGTAACTCAGATCCCACACTATCTAGTGTCGCATCACAGGCCATTGGGCATATTTACCACTAATAGTCAAAGATCAATTAATTGACAAAAGTAGGCTATGCCATCATACCATCCCTTCCATAAACTTATCAAGCTTAGTCTCAAAGCCAATATCTTTTGCGTCCACTGCTCCCCTTGGAAGGCTGTTCCAGAACTTCACTCCTCTGATGGTTAGAAACCTTCGTGTAAGGGTTTGGGATGAACCTCAATGTTCTCAGGAGTGTCCATCTCTCTGTGCAGCCAGCCCGGGACAATCAGGAGCGAGCGAGGGAATGTCAGAGCCCGCCCTGCAGTGCCAGGGGGCCGACAAGTCTGACAGGGGCCCAGGCCGGTGGTTTTCCTGTGGTGGTGACAGGCCAGCAGCAGGGCGGTTACAGCTCCTGGGCTCAGCCGTTCCCCTTGCTCCTGGGAAGGAGCCACAAAGGGGCCATTTGCTGCACTCTAGTTTGGCAAAACCCTCTCAGAAATGGTGCCTGGTGAGATTTGGTTCCTAAGCCCCCTGGGCTCAGTCTGGTCCCAAGAGCCTGACCTCCGTGGCTGGACGGGAGTGGCTGAGACAGGCAGCTGGGGCTTTCCAAATGGCTGGGCAGAAAATGCATCACTGCAGCCCCCAGGTGAAACCGGCGGCCCTGCACCCTGGTTAGTCTCCTTGCCCCGCTAAACTGCTGGGCTCTTTAGGCTGCCCTCGCCCCCAGGGAGAGCTGGGCCTACAGGGGTCCTAACAGTTAGGGTGGGCTCACGCTGATTCCCGGGGACCCAGCAGTGGGTCTCCCCGCACGGCAGCTTCCCCACCTCCTACCACATCTCTGCCCATGTCGTCCGAGTCTTCCTCCCCAGCAGACACTGGCCTGAGGCCGCTGGTGGACCTGGCCAGGGAGTGGAAGGGCAGATACGAATGGTCCAGGAAGGAATGCTCCTCCCACATCTACTTCACTGCCCATTTGTCCTAGTGCATTATGGGAGGCCCCCGGCCATCCGGTAGTGGATACAGCTGCCCGCAGAGCAATGGGCCAGGCCATGACCCCCCATCTCTCCCACGGAATCTCCTGAATCCAAAGCGCACACAGGACGCTGCAGAGAGGGGATTTATTGGCTGGCTATAATTTAGAGGGGCTGAGAAGAGGGCATAGGGAGGTAGTTACGTCTCTGGCTTCTGCCCCTGTTCTCTTTCACTCTGTCTCTCGGCCGTGATTCGGAGCTCTTCGTCCAGCCGCTCCTTGGCTCTCACCACCTGCGGGACAGTGTCTCCAATGAGTCTCACCTACCGCCCAGTCCGCCATACCTGGGCCGGGCCTCAGGATAGCCAAGAGACATGACTGCACTTCACAGGGCAGCCAGGAGGCGGCAACAGAAACCAACTGTGTGACTGGCTAAGTTCCCTCTAAGCTGCGCAGCTGCCTATTAAGCCCTGCACAGGGGCTCAGGCGAGGAGAGGCGCCCCTCCCTGCTGGCCCCAGTGCAGACCTGTCGCGGCCGGGGAAGAGGAGCCCCTCCCCTGGGCTGGCCCCAGTGTAGCTCTGCCTTGGCTGGGAGAGAGGAACCTCTCCCTCAGCCCGGCCCAGCCCCGCCGGGGAGAGGTGCCTTTCCCCCAGCACCGAGCTGCTGCGGCGAGAGAGGGCTGGGGGGGAGTCATCTCTCCCCACTGCAGCCCCAGGGCAGCCTGCACCCCAAACTCCTCATCCCTGGCCCCACCCCGGAGCCCACCCCCCCCACACACCCCAACCTGCTGCCTCAGCCCTGAACCCCCTCCCACATCCCAAACCCCTCATCCCCAGCCCCATCCCAGAGCCTGCACCCCCAGCCAGAGCCCTCACCCCCACACACCGCCACCCTCTTCCCCAGCCGTGAGTCCCCTCACACACTCCAAACCCCTCGGCCCCACCCCCCCACATGAATTTTATTATGTGCACCAATATGAAGGTGACGTGTCACACGTCATCTCCATATCGGTGCACATAACAAAATTCATTCTGCACATTGGACGTAAAAATTAGAGGGAACACTGGTGACTGGCATGGGGGGGCTGCTGATAGTGGCTCCAGGCCAGGGCCCGCCATGCAGCAGCAGAGGGACCTGAGAAAGACGCTGCAGCCCAGGGAAGTTTGCCCCCTCAATCCTCATGCCCCAGAGAGCACAGGATGGGCAAACGGACGCTGTGCCAGACCCCAGGGAACTCGGCCTTTCTCAGGGTCCGACATGCTGCCATCGGAGACACCCAGGGTCCAGCCTGCGTGACAGGGGGCCCAGAGAGGTGTGGGGGCATGTGGGCGGGGTGTGGGGATGGAGACATCCAGAGGGCACTGCCAGCAGGACGTTCACCCTGCTCAGAGGGGTAATTAGAGCACCACAAACAGCGATGACAGCCTTAGAGCCTCCAGCCCCAAGTGCCAGCTCCCAAGAGAGCCAGCTGACCCCCAAACCGGTGAGGCCAGCCCAATAGCCTGGCACAGAGCAGGACGGATGCCCAGACCCATCCAACACCCTGCTTACCTTAGACTGCAGGTAAAATGATCCCCCCACTGACTTGTCATTCACCTTGAACAAGTGATCGTAGTTCTGCCAAAGGAAACAAGCCAACCATGAGCTGCCTCTGCCGGCTGCCCCTCGCTCTGCATTTCAGCGCGCTGCTAGCTGGCTGTTCTAAGCCATAGTGACAAGTCCCTCCAGGGGACAGCCATGGCAGTGCCCATGTCCTGAGGAAGAGGGAGCAGCCACCCTCGCTCACTGACACTCGGCCAGCAAGGGCATGCAAATTCGCTGGGGGGCTGTCATGGGGGGTTGAGTCCAAGCACTTCAGCCCAGAGCCTCTCCCTCCCCTGCAGCACTGGAAAGCCCTGATTACAGGGCAGAGAGGAAGGTGCAAATGCCTCAATGCACCATGGGTAACAGGCCTGCTGAAGGAAGCTGCTGCACTGAGATCAGAGGTGCCCAGCCCCAACTGGCCACTCACACTCACTCCCTGGAGCAAAACACGCCGCCACCCAGCCATCTCCTGCCAGAGCGAGAACACCCAGCTGCAGCAGCTGGGAAAAGGGGCTGGCCTCTCAGCAACCTGCTGCCATGCAGGCCTGCCTGCTGGACCGTCCCACGCCGAGCCGCAGCTTTACCTTCTGAATTTCCTCCGGGCTCAGCTCGGAGATGTTGAGGATCTGCTGGGCCTCCTGCAGGCTGATCCCCGAGATGCTGGTGGCTGCAGCAGACTGGGGCCCGGCACGTCCCCGCGCATCGGCCGCTGCTCGGCTGGCTGTTCAGAGAGACCCTGAGCTGATCACTCCTCCAGTCACAGCCCACTCTCCCCGGCCCACCTGGCCACTGAGCTCACAGGAGAGCTTGCCTGGGGCTATTGAACATGCAAAGGGAAGTGCCACAGGACCTTTATTGACATAAGGAAACCGGGGTGAGAGGGGGAAAGAGGGCAGGGGGTGGTCACGTGGGCCAATTCCAGTCAGTCATAGGCTGTGTGGGGCAATGGGGATGGTCCTGCCCTCCCTCCCAGAGGATCCCCCTGCTCTCTGTACAGCACTTGGAACTGTCCCCACCAGGGCCACAGTAAGCCTGGCCCAGGCAGCCACTGAGCAGTGCCCCCAGGAAACACCTGGGGCCAGACTTGGGGGCACTGCTCCCCAGGCTACAGAGGCCAGTTCCGACAGCAAATCTGGGGCCCCCCAGAGACTGGAATCCCAGCCCAGGTCCCCATCCCCGCTCCCTGCCCGGCAGCAGCTCATGTTACTAGCCTAGGTCCATGAAGGCAACACGCTAACACTAATGCACGTTACTGAGCAGTTACCACAAGCAATGGTGCCAATCCAGTCTGCTTTCCCTCAGCAGCACAGGCCCGGTGCCCCGCTCCTGCCAGCAGCCCTTTAACATGCAGAACATAGACCCTAAACCAGAGCCAAGGCCAGGGGTCACCCTCAAGGTGAACATGAGGTTTCCATGGATACCCCCCTTGGGTGGAAGAGACAAGGCTGGTGACAGTGGCTGGTGCTTACCTGCAAATTCCTGCCGGAGCGCCCGAGCGAAGGCCCTGCCCACCACCTGTACCCCCACCACGATGATCTGTGCCAGGTACTTGGCCTGCAGACAAAGCACAAGCAGTCAAACACCCGCTGCTGACAGGGGCCTACCGAAGAGGCCTCCTGTGTGGGAGTGCCCAGGTTACTCCTCAGACCTTGCATTGTTCAGGAAAGGCATGAGGTAAATAGGAAGATCCAGCTCCCCCTCTCCCCCCACAACTCAAGCACTAGTCAGCTTAAAAGCCCTCTCCTCCCCCAAAGCATTCACCCTGCCAAAAGCCAGCAATCGGTTAACCCAGCCAGTGACGCAACATGGTCCAGAAGAGCCAGGGGCAGATCAGGGCCAGTGCCCTGGGACTAGTTAAACCACTAGCTATGGGAGCCCAGGAAAAGCAGCCAGATGTGACCCCAATGCTCGCTGGGCAGTGGATGCAAAAGGGAAGCTGGGGACTCACAGTGCGGTTCTAGACAAACCCTGCACTGGGGGTGGGGGGCACTTCACCAGATCGCGCATCTGACTTCAGAGTAACCTCAGCCCGGGGTGTTTGGGTTACACAGCGAGTGCCTTCTAGCGGCCAGGAAGCTGCACATTCCTGCTGGCTGTATGCAGAGCAAGGCCAGCCCGGCCCTGGGCACCGCAGGGTGGACACTGGAAACGGAGGAGCAGCTAATGCCCCTGCATTAGGATGTGAAAGCGACCAGACAGGCCACTGTACACTGATGCCAGGTGCTGGGCTCATCCCTCACACCCAGGGCTGCCCAGAGGATTCAGGGGGCCTGGGGCAAAGCAATTTCGGGGGCCCTTTCCATAAAAAAAAAGTTACAATACTATAGAACACTATATTCTTGTGGGGCCCAGGGCCTGGGGCAAATTGCCCCACTTGCCCCCCCCTCTGGGCGGCCCTGCTCGCACCAGTGGCGCTGATGAGCCGCGGCAGCCAGAGTCGCAAGTGAACGGCGGGCACCGCAGGAGCCAGGCAGGTGACACCTTCTGCCAGGCAGAGCGGGTCAAGCGCTGCCCTGGCGCCTCTCTCCCGAGGCGGGGGAGTTTTTACAGCCCCCGCCTGGGACGCCGCAGCGCACACGTGCTCTGCCCAGGGCTGCTTGCCACGGGGCACTAGGCGATGCACCGAGCGCCGTCTAAGCGGGGTGCGGTGCCCGGGGGAGGCGGGCACTGCCCGGGCCGGCAGCCGGGCCACGGAGCTGGTCTGTACGGCCCAGGGCCGCCGCCGCTCACAGGTGCCTGGCAGGGCCGGGCGAGGCAGGATCTGCCCTGGCCGGGCTGCATGGACCCAGGGGGCGCCGGGCTCGGCCCCGGCCCCGCCGCTTCCGCCTGCCCGGGCAGGGGCGTGGGCCGGGCGGGCACCGGGGTCTGTCCCGGCGCCGCAAGGGGCCCGTGGGCGAGTCGGTGAAACGCCCCCCGGGGCAGGGCCGAGCCACGCGGCGGGGCCCGGGGCGGGCCCTGCGCGGGACGGAGCGCGGCTCGGGGCGGCCCCGCTCACCATGTCCCCGGCGCGTCCGGCCTGCAGCAGGCCCCGGCTCAGGGAGCGAAGGGCAGCGGCCCCCGCGGGGGCGCCATAGAGACGGTGCCGGGCAGAGTGTCGCCGCGGCCATCGAGTGGCAGGTGCCGAGCGCCGCGCGAGAGGGGAGTGCGCCCCCTGGCGGACGGCGGGGAGGCTGCAGCGGGGCTGGGGCTGGCGTGCTCCTGTCCGCTCATCCCCATCTTGGCCCCAGCGCCAGCACCCCCGTGCCACGTGCTGTGGCCGTGCCCCACGGCCTGACCTCAGCCACCCCCCGCGCTGGGGGACAGCAGCGCCACGGCCCATCTCTAGCGCTTGGGTCGGCCCGGCCCAAGATCCGCCAGCCCCTCGCGCCACGCTCCGCACCCGCGGCCCCTCGAGTGTTTCCCTGGGCTTAGCCCAGCCGTGGGGCAGGGCCTGGCCCCGTCTTGCTGGCAGGGAGAACGCGGGGGCAGCAGGGAACTGGCTGAGCTGGCATTTGGACACGGCCCTGGCACGACACGGCCCTGGCGAGCACAGTGCCCTGGCATCAACGCTAGCTGGGGCAGAGCCCTCGGGCTGCGGTCTCGTCCCATGGCACAGCAGTGACAGCACCATGCGGGGGCACTGCTTCCAGGGCTAACAGACACAGCCCCCTTACTGGGTTGGCTTGGCCCGCTCTCGCTAGTGCACTCCCGTTCGAACACTGACCAGGCCCGGCAGCTTGGCAGGACTGATCTGCCAAGCTCACAGCGTAGCTTGGTGTGTGTGTGCTGTGCTTGCAACGGTGCCATGCTGGGAGCCGGCAGCTGAGCAGTGTGATAAACAACACCTGTGCAGTGGAGCATTGTGTGCCATACAGTGGCCGTACCTGTTCTTAACCATAAAAGCGGCTGGAAAGATGTTTTCTCACGATATCACAATATTTCACAATAATTCTCAATACTGTGAATCACAATAACCAGTTTAAAAACATCTTCACCCTCCGAGGTGGGTCAGCCAAGAGGTGCCCAGTGGTCTCATTTGGGCCTCAGACTCTGGGCTTGAACTGGAGCCAGGTGGAAAAATTCCAGCCAAACATTTTAGGTCAGAATTTGCGTTTGTCAAAATCAGACTGTTTTGCTCTGTGCTGACAGAGCCCTGCCTGATGTCTGGCCAGCGCCCCCGCCCGCCTGGCAGGGAGACGAGCCTGGGCAGGCACCCTGGCTCTGGGGCAGCCCGCCATGTCCACAGAGTTGGAGACCTCAGGGCTCTCACGCACGTAACTCCAGGGCAGCTGTGGCTCTGGGGCAGCTCAGCAGGTGAACGACCCCTGAGCCAGACCTCCAGTCCTTTGAATGGCCAATTTCAACATGTTTAGGTTTCCAAATCGCAACAAAACCAGACTTCAAACAATCAGCCAAGGTCGGTGGAGAGAGAGGCTTTGGTAGGTTGCCCCTGCTGCCAGCCCCCTGCCCATGCCTGGTGCAATAGCATTCACTAGAACAACAGGGAGCCAGTTACCCTGTGGCACTGGCAGTTCCCTTCCCCCAGGGCCTCGCATCTGAGCTCAATCGTCTCCATGTTTTGGGTCACCTCCACAGGGGCACAGCCTCGCCCAGCTGGGCCTAGGCGTAGCATGGCTGCGATTCCCAACCGCTCCCATGCAGTGCCCGCACCAAGGGCAGCCATCTCCCAAGCTGCAGGGAGCCCTGAGCTGTGAACACGGCCCCTGCAGGCTCCAAGCGGGCCAGGCCGGAGCATCGGTGATGCGCTTAGCGGGAGACGAGGGTACCTGGCACTGAAAACTGCTGGCTGTAGGACAATGCGCTGGGCTCGGGGGCTGGGGTGTACCACTGCTGCACCCCTGTACCCCACCAAGGAAAATGGAGGGCTGGCAGAGCCCTGGGAGGCACCTTCCATTGCCCACAACAGTGGTGGTGAGCGCTAAGGCTCACCCACAGGAACACCGGGTCTGAGGGGAGAAGGCACAGTCAGCTGCAGCGGCTCAGGGACGCCCTGCCCGTGGTACTCAGCACGCGATCTAAGCCACATTGGCTACCTGCATTGGGCTTGGCCCTCCCAGTGACAGCAGCTGCAGCCCATGAGCTCAGCCGAAAAGCCAGCCAGGTGACGGGCAAGTGGGAGTTGGTCACAGGCCAGCACCGACAGGGAGCTGCTGCACCAGTAGGCCAAGAGGGAGGTGTGAGAATCCATCTCCCCACAGCCCCGGAGGAAGCCAGCCGAGGAGGAGGCTTTGCCTGCCACGCTGCCTTTCAGGGACTACAGATTTGCTGTCTCCGTTTTTTGTTTTTTTTTAAAGTACCATCTTTTATTAAAACTCACGGCACCATTTCAGAAGCCCCCTCCCCACCGCTGGTTGCTGGCATTCGTCCTCTCCCAGCAAGCACCCACTGAGTCCCCACTCCCAGATTCCCGGGCCATACAAAGCACAGCCCCGCCCAGCTCGGCCTTGGCACAGCCCCAGCCCTGCTCTGGCACTTGGGCTTGTTGGCAAGGCAGTGCCCCTCGCGGTGCCAGGCCCCCCAGGAAGAGCTGGGCAGCTGTGGGCCTTGGCTTGGGGTAGCTCAGCTCTCTGGCCCCAGCTCTGCTCTCTCACCCCAAGAGAACATTCTCCCACCGCCCAGGCAGGTCACAAACCGGGCGACATCACATGCTCTCTGCTAGACACTGCCTAGGTGAGCTAAAGGCTCACACTGCTGGTGAAATATTGTGCAGAGGGAATGTAACGCTGGGGGAGGATGCCAGCCTGGCAGCCCTGGAGCCTGGAGGTGTCCAGACTGCGTACCCCACAAGCAGCAGGGCTAGCATCTCCGGGTACCGCCCACTCGAGCGGCACTAAACGCCAGGCTCAGAGGGAAATCAGCAGTAGTGCCTGGGACGTGAGTCTGAGTTGTAACCAAGGGGGCACCGCCCACCCGCAGCAGCAGCCTGTGCCCCAAGCCCAGCCTGGGGTAGAGGGGAGGCTCTGGAGGCGTGGCAGTGGGGTTGCAGTGGCAGCTCCGGTGGGGCTGGGGCTGGGTGTGGGCTGGCAGTGACACACAGGCTGGGCACCCTTGGGTTCCTGATTTCTGGGAGGTGCAGCTGAACCACAGTGCTGAGCTTCAGGCCTGTTCCATCCCTGCTCTCCGCCAAGGCTACCCACCAGCGACCCCTGCCCACCCTCCAGACAGGCAGCCCTCGAGGCCAGGGTGTGGTGCCCCTCTGGGGAGGCTTGTGCTTTGAACGTCTGCCTGACGGGAAACAGAACAAGTGAGACTCCGCCTTCAGATCTGAAATGAAGAACAATCTCAAGCCAAGCCCCTGCACTGGATCGACAGGTGGCAGCAAGCCAGGGGCAGCCGGGGCGACAGCCGGACACAGAGAAGGCACTTGGTGTACGTTGGGCCGTGGTGATTCCAGCCTCTGGCCCTTGCTCCCTGCAGCCTGAAAGAAGGCCCCGATTCAGCAGCGTGGGGAATGTGCAGGCGCTCCGGGGTAGGCTTGTGGAGGTGTTCAAGGCACCCGCTTCCCTGGTGTCAGACCCCTAATCCCCGTGAGTTGTGAGCAGGGCTGGCCTGAAGGAGGCACTGCAGGCTGCGCTCTTGCTTGGGGGCTGTGCTCAGTCGGGTTGTGAGAACAGGGAGGATTGGTGGCTATGAAAGGCCAGGCTGGGAGCCCCAGACCCCACGGTGGCACCCCCAGCTCCCCACGGCTCGCTCCTTCCCCAGTCTTGCAGCCCCCGGGGTGGCTCTGTCCCTGCCCCCACCACCGTGCCATTGGCTGGGGCCCAAGCACAACATGGACGTCAGCCAACCGTCCCGAGGGTGGGTGGTTTGAGGTGCCCGGAGGAGCCTGCTGGTCGAACGGGCAGAGGGTATAAACTCCTGGCCGAAGCCGTGGGCAGCATAGCCAGCCCCAGCCTGGCAGCACAGCAGTCGGCGGAGCGTCCGTAGCCCTGCCAGACCCCACGCGGAGAGGAGGGCGCAGCCTGGCGAAGCTGGCAGGATCTGGCTCACTCCATCCGTTAGCCCATATGTAACAAGGCAGAGCCTGGCGCAGAGCTGGCTTCCTGGGCTCTTTGGGAAAGGGCCGGGGCTGGGCCTGAGCCCCTCCAGGGAGATCGGTGCTGGATTGGGGAGCGGCGAAGCCCTGGGGTGTATGGGCACAGTCCAGCGAAAGGCAAGGCCGCAGCATGGGGGCTGCGAAGGCCAGGCAGGGAGCCAGCAGCATTGGCACGGAGGAGATTGCGGTTCCAGGAGACAGGAGTCACCCCTCCAGGGCTAGTCCTGCAAAGAAAGAGATGGAGTGAGCAGGAGCCCGGGCAGTGCACCTGGCACACGGGTGTGATCACTGGGCACGCTGCCCTCTCCGGATCCACCCGCATCCCAGGCAGGGCGCCTGGCACACGGGTGTGATCGTTGGGTACGCTGCCCTCTCTGGATCTCCCCACATCCTAGGCAGGGCGCCTGGCACACGGGTGTGATCACCGGGCACGCTGCCCTCTCTGGATCCCCCCTCATCGCGGGCAGGGCTCCTGGCACAGGGGTGTGGTTGCTCTCTGCCCCCTCCAGAGCCCCACAAGTCCCTCTGGGTATGGAGGGCCATGAGGGTTTCTCCTCAGGGAACCAACCGTAGCTCCCGCTGCCTAGCTTCCCCCATGGGGTGGGGAGCAGGAGATGGGGGTCCAGGCAGCACTGTGGCCCCAGCTCTCCTCCCCTCACGACCAGCGAACCAAGTGACTGGCTCCTGCCCCCCACCCCGAGGGGAGTGCGTCACAACACCCCACCATCACCCCTGCAGCAGGCCCCCTGGCCCTACCCATTCCGCTTCATCCACCCCTTCGAAGGATTCCTGCGGCAGGGGGTCGTCCCGGTTACCCAGCTTGGCCACCATTGCGCTCAGCAGCTGCAGGGAGAAGGGCAGAGTGTCAGTGCCGTCCCGCGATGGGACCCAGAGGCCTTCTCAGCACTCGCTGCCCCCACAGTGTCTGCTACTGGCAGCCAGGTGGGGGAATACGGACAGTGCAGCCCCACTCCTCGGCCCCAGGCACGGCATGGAGACGAACTGTCCAGTAGGCACTGGTGTGCCAGATACTCCCTGCTCCCTCAGAAGCGCTGGTGGGTCAGTGCCTGGCAGGAGGTTCCATGGGACTGGTGGGTGGAGTCAGCACCTGGTGAGGAGGGGGCTCCTGGTGGGCAGGATCAGTGCCAGGCGGGGAGGGGGCTCCAGGGGGCTGGCGGGCAGGGTCAGCGCCAGGCAGGGAGGGGGCTCAGTGGAACTCATGGGCGGGGTTAGCACCAGGCAGGGAGGGGGCTCTGTGGGGCTTGTGGGTGGGGTCAGTGCCTGGCATGGGCAACGGGGGGACCCAGCAGGGTCAGTGGTCCCCAGCACTGGGCCAGGTGCAGCCTGAAGCTGTGGGGGCAGGATGGCCTGGCTGGGCAGTGCTGGCTGGGGCGGGCAAGCCGAGGCGAGTCAAGGCACATAGGTCCCCGTGGCAGCCCACCTCCTCCTTCTTCTGCTCGTCAGACTTCTCCTCTAGGTAGACCGAGGCCGGGACGTACTTCCGGGTCGGCGCCTCCTTCGGGGCCGCGCTCACTGGCACAGACGGGACCAGAGGGAGAGAGCAGCATCAGCACCCATCTCCTCACCCCCACCCGCCCGGCACCGCCCGGCCCCGAGCTCACCGGCCTTCACAAAGGGCCACCAGAGAACAGCTCCGCATGGCCTCCTCCAGTCCCAGCCAGCCTGGGGCACAGCCTGCCCGCCCAGAGCCTGGCAAGGACCCCCAGACCCCTCCCCTGCCCGCCCTGAGCCCAGCAAGGGCTTGCCAGTCTGATCAGCCTGAGCTGGGGCTATGGGTCCTTCTCCCAGTGCCACATAGCCAGGGACACCTCCTCCCCCGAGCGCCCTCACTCTACCCCCCGACACTGGTGCATGTGGGGAAGAGGAAGGTGCATGGGACCCACTCTGCACCACACGGGGGCCAGCCCCCACCTGCGCTGCACCTGGCACTCTGGGTCCGCCCCCCGGCCGATGGCCCTGCCCTCACCCACCTGGAGTCATGTCCCGGGGCTGGAGGCTGATGGTGCGGTGCTGCCCATTGGTTCCTGCGCGCCAGGCCGCAGCGGGGAGGGCCGGCTCCCAGCACACTGCAGTGGCCGGGTAGATGTCGTCCTGGAAATAGTCCTTCTGCATGGGGGAAGAAGGCCGGGGTTAGGGGCTGGAAAGGGGGAGGCAGCATGCCAGGGCTTGCTCCTCGGGGCTCAGACTCTCCCGGCCCGGCTCCCCATGAAGCCCAAGGAGTCCAATGCCACCCACCTTGACTCGGGGGACCCTGAAGGCAATCGGCTCGATGGAGCTCTGCCTCAGGCGCAGAGCCCTGGCAAACTCCACCTCCCGCACGTCGCACTCCGTCTTGGGCAGGAACACGAAGCCCTGGGAAAGCAGAGAGGGAGATGTCAGAGTCCCGCCCTGGCCTGGCAGTGGAACCCCCTGGGGACCTGGCCCCTGTGAACCTCACTTCCGGAGCACTGGGAATATGGCCGAGTCCTGCTCTCCTGCTCAGCGGGGGGGCAGGAATGGCAGTGGAGTGACGGGCCCACAGGAGTCCGTGTTCAGGCAGTGCTGCCAGCTCCCTGGCACTGCCTACTCAGGGCACAGGATTTGTGCAGGCCCCATGGCCCTCTGCAGAGTTATAAGGCAAAGCCAGAGAGGGAAGGCCTGAACCACCAATGAGATGCAGCCACTTCTGGTGTGGAACCTGGCAGCTGATTAACAGCACAGGACAACAGCATGCAAATGAAGAAAACTGACAGTCAGTTGACACTGCAGTGGAGCTGAATGGAGGCAGAACGTCCTCACCCCAATTGGAACAGGAACCCAGTCTGGCATCCTGACCCCTGCAAAAAGTGCCATGGGGTGGCACACAAAGGATGGTACTGCCCCCTGGCCCCACCCTCTCCTCCCGCTTCTGCCGCTCCCCAGCACAGTCTCTATAGCACCCTGCGCCACAGGGCTCCTGGTGCAGTCTGGGATGCCGGGCTGTGAAGGCCAGGTGCCCAAAGCCCACGAGAAAGGCCCTACCATGGGACCGGTCTGTCGACTGCCTATGTGGGCAACGCTCACCATGCCAGCCCCTGGGGCTTAGCATGAGGAAGGGCAATTCAGAGCCCCCTTCTCTCCCTCCCTGTACCACACCCCACACTGGAGAGCCAAGCCCCCGGGGCACACCTCTAACCTGGTGCCTGCCCATGGACACCCATGCCCAGGGAGGGATGTGGTGCTCCTGCCCACCCCTGGCCAGCGTGCAGCGACAGGGACCGCTGCAGACTCCAACAGCCCGGGGGGCAGCTGACAGCCTGGACTTGGGGGGGGACACTGCCAGGGGGCTTCCCCTGCACACACGGGGGGGGCAGCTCCACCTGTCTCTGGAGTGGATTCCTCCTGCATATGTAGCACGGGTTTACACCTGTGTTCCTGCACATACCCCACGGCACCACACGGCCCTCTAGCGGCCATGGCGGGGAATTGCTGTGCTATAACGCCCTGCGCACTGGCGAGTGACTCCCCTGGATGGCCACTAGAGGGCGGCTTTGCACCTGCTATACGAGGGAGCGGAGTGGCGCGGTCCCGGCTGCAGGACTGGCAGGGAAAAGGAGGGGGTGAGGTGCGAGTGGATCTGTCTGGGGATGTCTCCCGGGGACGGGGTTACACAGCCCGTCCCTGGGCTACTGAGCCCTGGGCTGGTCAAGCCCTGGGGAACATGTGATCGGGGACAGCCCTGGACGGGGACCCCTGGGGTGCAGAGGGCTCTGCTGTCGCTAGAGCCCGGCTGTGCCCGCTCTGCCATGCTCCGATGCAGCGATGTGGCCTGGACCGGGACTGTGCCCCTGGTGTGACAGAACCACCATGGCCTGGGGCCGTTCGAGCCAGGACACCTGGCATGGAGCGCTCAGGTCTCCTTGCTCGGACGGTGGATACAGAAATCACCCCCCATGCACAGATCAGGACTGAGCCGGGGAGCAGAGGCGTTGGGGTCTCTGCGCTCATCAGCTGTTGGAAGATCCGGCTGTCCCAACCCAGCCAGCCGGGCAGCTGCCCCATCCACCCAGCCTCACAGAAATCTGCCGCCAGCCAAGGAGGGCAGCAGCAAAGGCAGGCGTTGCCAGGCCACCCCCAGGCCTAGCTTGACTGAGGGAGGCCAGGGCACACGCTGCACAGGCAGAGCCCAACTGGGGGCGGCTGGAGCCCCTGCCTTTGTGAGTGGGCAGCTGGCCTGGCACTGCAGAGGTGACCCTGCTCCCTCTGCCCAGGGCCCTCTCCCCACCAGCCCCGGTACCTTGTGAGGGTCGCTGGAGGCGAAGCTGTTGCACTCCAGGAAGAAGGGCGCCTCAGGGACCAGCTCATAGACAAAGACTCTCGTGTCGCCCTAAACGCCAAGGGCAAGGAGAGTCGCGTGAGGGGAGAGCTGGTGATGTACGGGGTGCGGCCAGGCTGGGTGCTGATGTCGGGGGGGGGGGGGGCTGCCATGTCCCCCAGGCATTGTCGTGGTGTGTGGTGAGCCAGCTGGGATGCAGCAGCCTCCTGGCCTCTCAGGGAGGGAGGCAATGGGCCGTGGGGAGGCTCCGTGGCGGGACCCAGAGGAGGAGCAGCCCCCAGCCCTCCAGGGCCGGCTGCATTGAGAGCATGGCCTGAAGCTTGGCCGCCGTGGGATGGAGCCAGTGGGACTGTCCAGGCCAACAGCCTCCCAACGGGGGGCCCAGGCAGGGAGCTGATCCCCCGTGCAGGGAGACTCCACTCCATCATCCTGGGGCCAAGCCCTCTGGAGACCCCCCCACCCCAAACAGAGCGTGGTCACTGGTGCCCCAGCGGCCAGGCACGGGGGCACTCCCTGCTGGGCTGCCGGGCACTGCCTTTCCCAGGCTCACACCCATGTGCCATGCCCTGTGGGACAGGCAGAGCTCAGACGCTGCTCAGCCCTTTCTCCAATGCCACGGGCTCCTCGACTGCCCGGTGGCCTGGGGCAGCCCCGCTGGTATCCTGGCACAGTCTGAGGCCTGGCAGCTCGGCCGGGACATGCCATCCGCAGCGACAATGGAGAGACGAGGATGGGGCCTGTCGGTCCAAGCCCTGGGAATGCCCCAGTCGCACTCCTGGCTCCACCGGGACCTCGCTCTGCAACTCACTTCCAGGTTGGCTCCTATGCCCTATGGTTGGCAGGGCTGGCAAGGAACTGGCTGAGCTGCCCCTCCCCCAGACACTCACCTTGCCTGTGAGGAAGACCACGCTGGTGTCCGGATCGTAGAAGGGGATGAGGGTGGAGGGAGCCGTGTCGATGCTCTGCACTGCCAGGGGCCCGGCTGCCAGGGACGCTGCGTCAGACAGGTACAGCTGGCGCTCGCTGCGGCTGCATGGAGAACATGGCGCGGATCAGCGGGGCCTGACGTCAGCTCAGCACACAGCTGCCCTCACCCTCCTGCGGGAAGATGCTGCTCCCTTGGCGATCCCATTCCTGGGGCACTGCCATGCAGGAGGCCAAGTGGCGTGGAGGCCAGCTCGGCTCAGGCTGTGGCTGCCTCCCAGTCCAGATGTGCACCGGGCCGGGCAGGGTAGCTGGGACACAGGAATTCGCAGGCCGGGCAGCAGGGAGATGGACACAGTGCCAGGGTGTTGACCTGGTGTCTAGATAAAGGCCAGGTGCAGAGCAGGGTGGATGGATCTGGCTTCAGGACCCAGGCCTGGCTCCCGGCGGGGAGATCTGCAGAATGGCAGGTGGCCCTGCCTCCTGGGCCCCTCGCTGGGGCCACCTCTCACGAGGCCTCCTGCTGTGCTAGCAGAGCCACCCCCCACCCCACCTGGTGCAGCTGCAGGCTCCTGCCTGGTCCCCAGGGATCCCCTGGGGCTTCCTCTGCAAACCAGCTCCAGTGTCCCAGGGAGTGCGTGGCCCCCTCGGGAATGCAGCCCCGTGGGGTGGCAGGGCCAGCGTGCATCAGCAACCCCCTGCTCCGTAGGGCGATCTGGGGTCCCCAGCACAGCAGTTATCCAAGCTGGGACTCTGCAGCATGGCCAGCCACGCAACCCAGCCAGGAGATGACTGACCCCCTGGGTGGTCCCTCTGGGGAGGGTGTGGCTGGATGCCAGGCTGCTCCGGGCACCGGCACGAAGCTGGCATCCCTCGCTCTGGAGCCTTGCCTTGCGGAGCAGGCAGCACAGCCTGGCTGAGGGCACAGCCCTGCTGGGACCAGCGATCAGTGCAATTCGGCACCACAGCCTGCATGCGGGGTCAGCTGCCGTCTTCCCCCCAGGGGTGGCTGCACTGCCAGGACCATGGCAATCGAAGTTATTGCAGGGCCATGACCTGCGCAGGTGACTGCCGGCTTGGAGACACAGCACCAGCCCTTACCTGTCGAAGCCAGACACCAGCAGGTAGCGGCCACCACAGACCCAGACCAGCCTCGCACCTCGCCCGCCCTCGGGGCCGGGGCCTTCCTGTGGCGGGGAGAGAACCGTGACTCTCTGGCATATGCCCCCCACGCTCCCTGTACAGCTGCCTCCACCCCGGCCGGTGGCAAAGGGGAACAGGCTGCGCAGGGTAGATCCGGGGCAGGACGGGGAAGCAGGAGTGGAAGCATGTGACTGGCTGGGCACAGCAGAGCACACTGCTTCCATGCTGCCCACTCCCCCTGCTACCAGCCAGGCACCCCCACAGGGACCCGTGCCCCACAGCTCCCGCCTGGTCCCCCACCGCCCCATGCCTGGCTCCATCATGCCCTCCCCTCCACCCCCCAGGAGGAAGCGACTGACCCCTCACCTGCTCGGGCTCCGGGGACTGGCGGGGCGCATAGACCCGCACTCTGCCATCCTTGCTGACCGTGGCCAGCTTCCGGCCATCCGGACTCCAAGCCAAGCTGAAGATCTGAAAGACACCCGCTGCCTGCGTCACGCATGTCCTGGCCCTGGGCACCGGCCGCGTGGTGCTCACCGAGCATGGTAAGCAGGGAAGGGCTGGCAGCGATGAGGCGGGCAGGCTGGGGCCCCCCAATCCAAGCTGCGACCGTGAGGAGCCGGCTTGGGAGAGGCTGGCGGCTCACGCTGGAAGGGTTAAAGCAGAGTGGGGCAGCATGGACCGTGGCAGTGGAGGGACCTCTGCAGGCAAGGGGAGAATCAGCAGGGGCCTGCTGGCTGAATCATCCTGTGCGTGCCAGAGAAGGGGGCCCAGCCTCACGCCGGGACAGCCACAGACCCACTGCGGCTGCCTCTGCCAGGCCTCGCTCCCATGCTGAACCTGCGCCAGTTTAAATCAGCTCAGCTAGGCCAGTCTCCCCCCATGGAGATTTCCGATTGGCACTTGTAGCCCACGCCCAGTGTGTCCCACGCAGCCTGGCTCCGGCATGGGGACGTGGCTCTGGGCACGCCAGGCTGGCCTGCAGTCCTGAACCACACCAGCTGGGGATGGGAATCCCGAGGGCACGCAGGGTGGGATCCGGCCGTCAGCCCCCCAGACAGGCCCCCAGAGTCAGGGGCTCCCTTAGCACAGGTCCCAGCCCCCCACATGCCCACAGGCAAACAGACACACTCAGCAGGTGCTGATTCCCACCCCCTGCTAACGCGGTCCCATCTGTGCCGAGTCCTGCTGGGGAGCGCGGGGAGCGGCCGTGGGCAGGGCCCTCCCAGCACCGTTGCCATGAGGCTCAGTGGTCCGGCTGAGACGTTGGCTGGCAAAGGCCAGTTAGGATGCAGTTCTGGGGGCGTGGGGCGTATACACTAACAGCACTGCTTCGTAGTACGGCTCCTGGGCTTTCCGCTCTCACCCTGCCTTCATCCACATTGACCCTGGGACAGTGACTGGAGCTCACACCCCTGCAGCCAGAGCTCTGCTTGGTGCCGCCCTGGGCATGAGCCAGCAGCCGGGCCGGGCAGGCGCTGCAGCCCGGAGAGTCAGGCTGGTCTGGGAGTGGGCCGGTGCCAAGCTCATCTGGAAGGATCTGGCTGGAGGGAGCTACCCCCCTGCGTGGGTTTCAGGGCTGACCCCTGGTGCACGGAGGGCTGACACGCCCCAGCTGCCAGACACAAGCTGTCCCCTGTGTTCTTGGCCAGGCTTGCCTGGCTTGGGGTCCCAAGGGAGCATTCTGGGACTGACCATCTCTCAGGAGGGGTGCAGCCTACAGCAGGCTGTGGGGGATTCTCATCTCCCTGGCTATGGCCAGCTGCAGATGTTTATCCCAGGGCCGCCCAGAGGATTCCGGGGGCCCGGGGTCTTCGGCGGCGGGGGGCCCTTCCGTTCCGGGACCCGCCACCGAAGTGCCCCGAAGACCCGTGGCGCGGCCCCCCCCCCCACCGCCGAATTACCGCCGAAGCGGGACCCGCCGCTGAAGTGCAGCCCGGTCTTCGGTGGTAATTCGTCGGAGGGGGGCCCCTGCCTCGGGTCTTCGGGGCACTTCGCCGGCGGGTCCCGGAAGGGAAGGGCCCCCCGCCGCCGAATTGCCGCCGAAGACCGAGCTGAACTTCGGCGGCGGGTCCCGCTCCGTCTTCGGCGGTAATTCGCCAGCGGGGGGTCCTTCCGCCCCGGAGCGGAAGGACCCCCCACCGGTGAAGACCGGGAGCAGAAGAAGCTCCTGCGCCCGGCCCCGCAAGAGTTTTCCGGGCCCCCCGGAGCGAGTGAAGGACCTCGCTCCAGGGCCCCCGAAAAACTCTGGTGGGGGCCCCTGTGGGGCTCGGGGCCTGGGGCAAATTGCCCCTCTTGCCCCCCCCAGGCGGCCCTGGTTTATCCATTTTGAAAAATGCGGCCCTGTGTATTTCTCCGGCAATGACAGCCACGCTCCATGTCACTGACTGCACCCTCCCCTCCTGCGTGGGGCTGTTGCAGTGTGGGGGAGCTGCAGGCCTTCCCTGCCCATGGTGACTCCTTTTCCTTGCCCCTTGGCATATCAGGGCATCCACCAGCACCAGCCTCCCCCTGCCTTCCCCACACAGATCCCCACGCCGGGCACTGCTCTGCCCAGCTCCCTGGCCTCGCTTGCCCCCTACCTGGTCTCGGTGCCCCCTCAGGCACAGCTCCTCCCTGCCCGCCTTCAGGTCCCAGATCCGCACGCTCATGTCGTAGGAGGAGGAAGCCAGTATGTCTGCAGCCAGGGGGTGGAATTTGAGGGAGTAGATCTTCTCCGTGTGACCTTGGGGAAGAGAGAGGGGAGATCTCTGTGGCCTGGCGTGGGCAAGGGAGCCAGGGCGCGACAGGAGCTGATGTGCCCTGACGCTCTGTTCAGAGCCCCCAAGCGCATGGCGTGTGAAGCCCAGAGCAAGGAGCCGGCGAGCCGGGTCTATTGAAACCAGGCTTGGTTAGAGGGACAGAGCAGTGCCAGTGCCAGTGCCCCGTCTGCACCCCACCTGGCGCCGAGGGAGCCAGCCAGCTGGCAAATCCTGGGGCTTTGTTTCTCCAGCAGTGCCACACTCCTGTCCCCTCCGGATGGTTTGCTCTGCAGGCCCCAGCTTAGAGATGGGCTCATCCACTTAAGGGAAAGCTTGGCTCCAGCGCAGCATGACTGCGGGGCAGGCCGGGCACTCGGAGCCTCTCCCTGTCTGCCAGCAGCGCAGACACCCCCACAGCCCTTACCTCTGAGCACGGCCTCAGGCTCCAGCAGCGTCTCCTGCAGCCCTCCAGGGGGGATTCGCCACAGTCGGATCTTGGCATCGTCGCCCGCTGAACGCCCAAGGCAGCCGAACAGAGACAAAGAATGAGCCAGGCGCTAATGGGTTCTGGGCACCAGTGCCTGGGAGGCCCCAGGAGCAGGCAGGCGCTAACAGCCTCTGCCCCTTGGGATGCTGGGGCCTTGGGCAGGCGAAGATCAGGGATGTGAGCTGTCCTCTGGGAAGGACAAGGGGCCGAGGCAGCAGGACAACCTGAAATGTGTCCACACCCCGAGTGGCCCCCAACACGTTTTAAAAACTGCTAAAACTTCATTTTCAAGCATTCCTAAAAACCTCCCGCTCCCATTTCCCAGAGATTGCTTGGCCTGTTTTAATCACCCGCTGAAATCTGCGGGGGAAGGGACCCGGCCGAGGAGCCCCAAGGCAATGGCAACAATACTTGGGAAACGAGCACATTCTGCACTTGTCGGTTCTACTGGAGTCAGTGGCATCAGCCTCATTCCACAGGTGGGGAAACTGAGGCACAGAGCCTTGTCCTGCAGCAGTGACTGTCCCGTGGCTACCTAGAAAGTCAGCGGCAAAGCCTGGGCTAGAACCCAACCTGCCCGACGGGTCCTGATACAACCACTAGACCACACTGCTCATGCAGTGATTACTAAAAAGATCAGGAACTCACTAGCATGTGAGAGGAGATCTAGCAATAACGGGGAGCAGGGGGACCAGATCCCAGGGCTGGGAATCAAGAGATTCTACTCCTGGCTCTGCCACCTGGCTGACCTTGGGCGAGGGAATAGAAACCGTGCCTCAGTTTCCCCATCTGTAAAATGGGATTACACAGATTCCCTTTGTGGGTGAGGCGGGGGAAGGGCTTGGGGGCTTACTGAAGGTCTACAAAGCATGTTGGAGATCTGTGGAGGAAGGCACCAGAGAAGGGCAGCGAAGAGGGACTGCTGATCTTAACAGTGTGTCCTGGGAGGGGGAGAGCATCGGACAGCCCTGGACATGGGCCTGGAATGAGGAGAGTTCTCCTAGGCCAGCAGCACAGCCCCACCCCCCGCAGTGGGGAGCCGGGCGTTAGGGGGGGACAGAGAGTTCACGCACCGACTGCGAGGCGCTGCAGGTCGAAGGGGTCCCAGCAGAAGTCTGCGACCGGCGTCCCATTCTCGATGGTGGGCACGGACGTGTCGGGGAGCCGGCCCGGCTTGGAGAGCTGCAGCAGAGTCCCGCAGTCAACGCAGCGCAGCAGCTTGGTTACCTTCACCCCATCCCCAGGCATGCCCCGGCGGAGAGGATGGCACGTCGCTTCCTCTCCCCCCGCCCCCCCATCTCAGTACCACCCTCCCCAGGCCACGCGTGATGGGCCTTGGTGGTAGCAGTGTGTGGGCGACAGTGCCCTCTAGTGGCTGGCTCACAGAGGGGATTACAGATCCGCTCTTGCTACCACCTAGGGGAGCAGCCCTTCAGTGCAGGCTGGTGGGGCTGGGGGGTTTGATCACCCCACATGTGTGATCTCCTTGGGGACATGTGCCTGCAGCACAATGAGCTGTCAGAGTGGGGCCGGCTTGCAGGAGGCCGGCCCCACACCCGGGAGTCCAGCCCCACAGGGTCCCCTGTGTGATATCGCGCTGCCGGGGCCTGGGCCAGCCAGGGAATGCAGTCTCAGCAGTGCCTCCAGCCGCTCCCCTTGGGCAGCAGCCGCAGCAGAGCAGGCCAGGGCTCTTTCAGCCCTGGGGAGGGGCCAGGTGGAGGCAAGCTGGCAGGGAAGCTTGCCCTCCCAGGGCCCATGCCGCGCCCATGCCATGGCATGTCCCAACAGCGCCCAGCCCCACTGTGCACCTACCTCCAGCACGGCGATCTGCCCGCCTGCTGACAGCAGTGGGACGGCGACGCGCAGCCGGTTGGCGCAGATGCCGTCGCTCTCTCCCGGTGTGGTGAGGTTCAGCCCCTTGAGGTTGGTGATGTGGGTGCCGCGGGGCAGCACCGTACCCAGGGTGTGACGGAACTTGGAGCTGGGCCCTGGGGGAGACGAGGGCAGGAGTGAGGGATTTGCCTCCAACCAGGGCAAGGCCTCACGGACCATCCCCAGCTCTGCCTGCCCTCCTGGGCCGAGGAAGAGCCGGGCACCAGCTGCCGCTACTCTCTCTGCCCATCTTCCAGGAGACGGCAGAGTGCCCTGGGCGTGGCAGCCACCTCGCGCCCAGCTCCAGGCTGCACCCACCTAGCCAAACGCCCCCGCCCCCCTGAGCGGCTACTCGCACTTACCCAGAATGCTCTGCAGGGACTTCTGACTAGGACTGGGGCTGGTGGTGGAGAGAGATGGGGCTGAGCTGGAGGGAGAGCTCAGGGAGCTGGGGGGAGACGAGAGGCCGCTGCCCTCCTGCGGGGAAGAACAGACCCCACAGGGAGTCAGGGGGTTAAACAGCCTGGCCAAAGCCCCTCTCTTCCACCCAATGCAGCCAGGCAGGGAACCAGACAGTGGTCAGGTGCCAACCCCTGGGGGATGGGAGCTGCAGCTCCTGGGAGTCATCAGGAATGGGGGGTAGCTGGGAGAATCTAATGCTGGGCTAGAATAGCCAGGGGCTGCTGATTGGATTGGAGACTATTGGCAGAGCTGGGGGGCAGGTCGGGATTTGGAGGGTGTTGGCAGGGCTGGGGGGCAGGGCTGGCAGAGCTGGGGGGCAGGTCGGGATTGGAGGGTGTTGGCAGGGCTGGGGGGCAGGGCTGGCAGAGCTGGGGGGCAGGTCGGGATTCAAGGGTGTTGGCAGGGCTGGGGGCAGGGCTGGCAGAGCTGGGGGCAGGTCGGGATTCAAGGGTGTTGGCAGAGCTGGGGGCAGGGCTGGCAGAGCTGGGGGCAGGTCAGGATTGGAAGGAACTGGCAGAGATGGGAGGCAGGTTGGGATTGGAGGGTGTTGGGCAGATGTTGGGAGCAGGGCTGGCAGAGTTGGGGGACCGGTTGGGACTGGAAGGCATTGGCAGAAGTGGAGGGCAGGGCTGGCAGAGGTGGGGGGCAGGTCAGGATTGGAGGGTGTTGGCAGGGCTGGGGGGCAGGGCTGGCAGAGGTGGGGGGCAGGTCAGGATTGGAGGGTGTTGGCCGGGCGGGGGGGCAGGGCTGGCAGAGCTGGGAGCAGGTCGGGATTGGAGGGTGTTGGCAGGGCTGGGGGGCAGGGCTGGCAGAGCTGGGAGCAGGTCGGGATTGGAGGGTGTTGGGAGGGCTGGGGGGCAGGGCTGGCAGAGCTGGGAGCAGGTCGGGATTGGAGGGTGTTGTCAGGGCTGGGGGGCAGGGCTGGCAGAGCTGGGAGCAGGTCGGGATTGGAGGGTGTTGGGAGGGCTGGGGGGCAGGGCTGGCAGAGGTGGGGGGCAGGTCGGGATTGGACGGAGTTGGCAGCGATGGGGGGCAGGGCTGCCAGAGCTGGGTGCAGGTCGGGATTGGAGGGTGTTGGCAGGGCTGGGGGGCAGGGCTGGCAGAGCTGGGGGCAGGTCGGGATTGGAGGGTGTTGGCAGGGCTGGGGGGCAGGGCTGGCAGAGCTGGGTGCAGGTCGAGATTGGAGGGTGTTGGCAGGGCTGGGGGGCAGGGCTGGCAGAGTTGGGGGGCAAGTTGGGATTGGAAGGCATTGGCAGAGGTGGGGAGCAGGCCTGGCAGAGCTGGGGGGCTGCTGGTCGGGATCAAAGCCTTTCACCTCCACAAGCCTTTCACCCCACACAACACTAATGCCCCCACCCCACCCTTTCTGTGGCCGTTTGTCACAGTCCTGGGCCCGCCCTCACTCCTGTGCCACCCTGCACACCCCCACCCAGGTTCTGGGGTGACTGCCCCACGCGCCCCAAGCCAGGTGTGCCCCATGCCCCAGTGCACGCTGGGAGCTTGGCAGCGCCCCAGCGATGTGTCAGTGTGTGGGACCCCGAGGCAGCCCCTGCCCTGTGGGCTGGCAGCTCCAGCCAGGCCCGTCACTCACGCTCCTGTCCACGTCCCCAGAGCGGATGGCGGGCTGCTGGGTGGTGGGTGGAGCAGGCTCCTCACGCCGGGCAGGGGGACACAGGCAGGAGGTGAAGGTCTCCCGGGGCCTGCGGGCCGGGTTCAGGCTCATCTTCTCCACCTGACAGGCAGCAGCAGAGGGTCACTTCCCAGCACCGTGGCTGCCACCCCAACCCCCATCACCCGCAGGGGGCTCTCTGAAGCCTGCAGACGGCGGCGCTCCCTGGGGTGGGGCAGGACCCCCAGCCTGCTCTACATGGGGGGGTTCCCAGAGCTGCCACCCCGGCTCAGCGATGGTGGGAATGGACAAGGCGCTGACTCCGAAACCTCACGTCACGGAGACCTGCCCTGGCGGTGACCAGCCTCTTCAGCGAAAGCCATAGTAGGCAGCACAGTAGCCTCACACCCCGGGCACCAACGGGGGGTGGGGGGCTCACACCAATGGCACCAATGGGGGGGCCTCACCCCAAGCACCAAGGGGGGGCCTTGTACCCCAGTACCAATGGGGGGGCCTCAAACCATTGGCACCAACAGTGGGGGTTCACGCCCTTGGCATCAGTGGGGGGGCTTATACCACTGGCACCAATGGGGGGCCTCACGCAACCAGCACCAATGCGGAGGCTTATATCACCAGCGCCAATGGGGGGGCTCAAACCCTTGGCACCAATGGAGGGGAGGGGCACCCCGGCACCAGTGGGGGTAGCAATGGAGAAAAGCTGTAGAAGCGCCTCTCCTCAGGCACCCCGGGTCTCCGAAGGCCAAGTCAGCAGCTGGGTGGGTACCTGTTTGTTGTCTCCTGCCCACCAGCCCTGCGCTGATACTGCGGGGACGGGCCCAGTGGAGTCCGGGAACAGATCTTCGTGGAACTCCTGCAAGGACTGGAAGAGACACAGGCTGTAAGTGGCACTGAGTGACCATATGCCAGGGAAGGGCTGGCATGATCCCGCCCCCTGGCAGGACCATCACTGTGAGCATGAACCTCACTGGGGAGAGGGGATGCAGGGTAGACTCAGTCCTGCTCTTCAGTAGCCAGGGCAGCTGGCCGCACCTGCCCTGGGGTTCGCAGGGAACCTGCTGAGCCATGTGCTCCGGGGAGCAAAGGGACAGAGCATGGCTCAGAACCAAGCCCTGAAATGGTTAACATCATCCTTTGGACTCAGGCCGGCCCGGTGGCACGGGGCTGCCAGATATCCGTGCCCAGGGCCGCCCTGGCCCCCCGTGCCAGCTCACCTTGCGGGGCACCGTGTAGCTGATGGGAACAATGAAGCTGTCCGTCAGCTGCAGGACTCTGAGCACCTCGCAGGACATGACGTCCAGTGCCCGCTTTGGCACCAGGGCGGCACCCCTGGCCTTGCCCTCTGTCAGACACTGGGTCACTAGCGGGAAATGGAAACATGGTGTGAGTGGGGCTGCGCTGCCCATCGCCTGGAGGGGGCTGGAGAGGCCGGGCAGCCTGCGGGACTATCAGCAGGTATTTACTGGCATCGGAGCCGTCTGGGGTGAGGACACGGACCCCAGCCCTGCCAGACCCCAGTCAGGCACAGGCCTTCCCTTTACGTACCCACACCTGCCCCGCTGAATTTGGCCCTCGGGCACTGCGGCTGGTCACGCTCTCAATCCCAGCACAGCCTTGCAGGCTTGTCACTCACT
Organism: Mauremys reevesii; assembly: GCF_016161935.1. Classification (NCBI taxonomy): domain Eukaryota; kingdom Metazoa; phylum Chordata; order Testudines; family Geoemydidae; genus Mauremys; species Mauremys reevesii. The sequence goes on along the minus strand of NC_052632.1, from coordinate 52,151,385 downwards.
TGACATCCGTGCCCAGCGCAGTTACAGACCAGCCATCCCGGGGCACGGGCGGGAGCCTTCTCCGCACCAGGTTGCAAGGCCTTGTTTCAATTGCCAAAGCCTCAGGCAAGGCAGCGCTCAGCACATAGGCCAATCTACCCAGCCCTGTGGGCACTACCCCTGCCAGCCACCACCCCACACTGGCCTTTCAGGCATTCATAGCTGCTTTTCGTGTGGCTCGGCCAGTGGCACAAGGAGGAGCCAGCATCACTGCACCAGCCCATGCCACGTGCACCATGGGAAGCCCCAGACACGCTGACCCGACGAAACCAGGCAGCAGGTGTGGGGGCAATCAGGGTACCTCAGGGCCAGTTTAGCTCTTGAGTGGTCCCAGAGTTCTTGAGTGGTCCCAGAGTTTTCCCTGTCCCAGGCCAACTCCCTGGGGCCCCTCATACTGCGGCTAGGTGATCCCCTTGCCGCTGGCTGGCGTGACTCACTGCGCTGCCAAACGTGGCCCCTGACACCCGGGGACCTGCTGGCTGTACCCTTGCCCCAGGTCCAATTCTCCTAGGACCCTGCTTCCAGGGCAGCCCCTCCAGGGGTCGGGGTCCCCTGCTCCCCCAGCATGACACTGTGTGCCCGTTAGCGGGCCTCCTCCTGCCCCGAGCCATCCCCACAGACAGGGGCTCCGCTGTGTCACCCAGCCATTCCCAGACCACGCCACACAGAGGGTCCCACTGAGCAGCCCCCTGCCTGCGGCACTCACGGTAACCGACTGAATGCATTGGCCAGGCATACTGTGGGGGTGTGGCATAGCACTGTGCCCTCTGTCAGGGACTGCCCTGGCATGGGTTGGGCTGCCAGCTGGCCTGGGGTTTCACCCATTCCCTGTCACCAGGCTCAGCCCTTAGACTATACACAGCTCACAGCACCACGGGACGTCCCGCGGGCACTCACCAGCTGGTTATTGGAGCACTACTCGGGCGGACTGGACCCACTGGCTAATATCAGAGGGTCTCTTGGGGGGGGCAGTCAGGGGGACCCCAATACCCAAGCCTCCCCCCAAAGAAGTGGGCTGCTTCCCATCTGCCATGTCAGCCCTTTCCACGGCCTGAGAACAGCTCCTGGGGCCGGGCACCCCAGGTCCATGGGGCTTGGGAACGGAAGTGTGGGGCGGCTGCCAGATGGATACTCACCCTGTGTCAGGGCTGGCAGCGAGGGGCACACTTCAAAGCAGTAGAGGAGATTTTCACCCTGAAACAGAGACAAGATGGCAGGGCCAAAATGGCCGCACAGGCCCCGGGCAGGCACAACGGGCTGCCCCCGTCCGGGCTCGGCACCACTGCAGTCAACTCTTGCCTGGACACACCAGCCGCCATGGGGGCTTCAGAGACAGTGAAATTCCACCGCCCCCACCCCAGGGATGGAGCGAGACCCCTTGCCTGGGGACGCCCCCTAAGGGGACAGGGCAGTGATGCCCCCCAGTGGAGTGGACTAGCAGTGCACCCAACCTCACCTAAGGGGGAGCAGAGGGGTCTAGAACAAGGGGGCCCTGCTCAGCTGAACCCCACCATGGGAACTAGGGGGAAACCATGCTCCTGGCCCGAATGCTTTGGGGTGAGCGCCCCAGGGCCCCCAAGGACAGCCCCGGCCCCCGAGTTACAACAACTGCAGCATGGCCGCCCAGCTCTCCCAGCACTCACCTTTCCAGCCACCACCAAGAGCCCGGTGTCGGGGTCCAAGAGTGGGATCGCTGCCCTGAAAGACAAAGGAGCCTGGTGAGGGGAACTGCTCGGGGCCAGGCCTATGGATCAGCCACGCCACTGCCAGCACCCACAGAGGGGCGCCAGCCCCACAGCCCCTGACAGCGCCAGCAAGCAGTCGCAACGGGCAATGCCAGCAGAACCCTGGGCTTCTCAATCGGCCTGTGGGACAGCTCCCCGTTAGGGAGCGGCTCCGGGGCATGTTCCCCAGCAGGGCGCAGCACCAGTGCAGCACGTTGGTTTTTCAGTTTGGTTCTGACTCCCTTGTTTTTCCCTCAGGCTTAGGCCAGCAGAGTGACCACCCACAGGTGCAGGGACACGGCCAGACGCTAGCCCTCCTGACAGGGGGCTTTCCCTGAGGGAGCCGGGGGCAGCCCGGGGGGTTCAGGAGCTGAGGGCTGGGCTGACAGCCTTTGCCCAAGTTGGAAATGGACAAAAATGCACTGAAGTCGAAAAGCTTTGAGCGAGCTCCTTATATGGAGATTGAGCTGCCGGACACAGCAGCCGGCTGCAGCCGGGGGCGCTGAGTGCGCCGGAGGGACGCGGGAAAGGAAAGGGAGAGGCAGATAAAGCTCTTCAAAGGGCCTCAGTGCTCCAGCCTGCTCAGTGACCAGCTCCCAGCAACCGTCCCAGCGGGACCCAGTCCCAGCCTGTTGCCCAGACCATCCCAGTGGGGTCCAGTCACATCCCAGCACCCGGGCCGTCCCCACTGGGACCAGAAGTTACTGAAAGTACGCTCCCCATGCTGCCCTGCAGCCCACCGCTCTTCCAGCCTTGAGTCCCCTCCATGGCTCTGCCAATGCCCCGATCCCTGCCCTGCCCCCCACTGCTAATCCAGCCCCAGGTCCTACCCACATCCACGGCTGTGCCGATGCCCCTCAGTTGCCAGGGTGGCGTGCAGCAGACTAAGACTGGTGCTATGGCCGATACAGCAGCTGGTGTTAAAAGTGCAGCAACTAATTTTTTCTCGTCTGCAAGATTTCTTTGACAACATTTACGCGCCAGGCCAAAACCAGCCGGCCGCATTTCCCAGGGTGCTGGCATCAGTGCTGCCATGACATTGCCCCCTGCAGGGCTTAGGGGAAGGAGCTGGGTGCGTGCCAGAGTCCCCATAATTAAGAATCACAGAGTAACAGACTCCATGGGCCTGAGGGGGTTGGACTAGATGACCTCCTGAGGTCCCTTCCAACCCTGATATTCTATGATTCTATGAGGGGGGCCAGGCTGTGCCCTGGCCGGCTGCCCTGGCCTGCCTATGCCAGAAGCTGTGATGAGAGGCCAACTTCCCTGTCTGAGCCTCGTGCCCTGAGCAACGTGCAGCACCATCTTGGGGGCATCACCCCTCCCAAGCAGTGATCAGATGCTGTCAGGAAGGAGGAATGGTGATTGCCCCCATCTGTACCGGCATCACCAATCAGCCAGCACCCCCAGACACCAGAGCTCTGAGAGCGATGCTGGCGCTCGCCCTGCCAGCGTTCCCTGCAGTCTATTACCCAGGGTGCTGGCACTCCAATCCCACCATCTCACAGACTCACAGACTTCAGCAGGCTGCGCCACAGCAGCTCCCCCACCATGTCCAGCACCTCACAGGGAGCTTCTGGAGACATGCCCTACATGTCACCCCTCGCTGCATGGCACAGCTTGGGCATCGCCCCGGGAAGCCCCTCTCCCTGCTCTAGCCTGGGTGCCCACTCTTCAGACCCCCCTGGCATCTACGGGCACGTTGCCCAGCCTCCCACTGGCACAGCAATGCCAGAAACAGCATGTGCCCTCCCTACCCCCTGGCAAAGGTGGTGCTCACCCTGGCTGGGTCAGGCTGCGATGCAGCCACACTGGCATTTGTCGGGGCTGGGGGGATTTCAGGGACAATCCCCTCCTGCCGTGTGACTGCTTCTCCTCCACTTGTCTGCCATGCCTGCTCTGGAGTGACCTCCCCGTACTCTAGAGCTGCTCTGCCCCCTCTCCTCCCCCACCCGCAGAGCTCCAGCTGCAGGGGCTGGGCAGGGTGGGGCTTTGCCTGCTCCAGAGGCCTGTGGAGCCCCAGATGGCATGATGCTCTCCTAGGCGAGACTCTGGCTCCCAGGGAGAGCAGCTGGTCCCTGTTGGTGGACGAGGGTGCAATCTCCCCTCCCACCCGCCCCCTGTGGTGGCAGACCCACCTGCAGACACCCCGAGCTGGAGAAGAGCCCCATCACTCTGTGGGGGTCAGACTGATAACAGGGAGGGAGGGTTGCATGCCCCCCCCCGCCAGCCTGGGCCCCACCTCCTAGGGCAAGTGTCACGTTATTGACATGAACTGTAACCATATAGATCATTATTGCAACCACTGTTATATATTTGCAGCAAATATTGTACAAAGGTTGTCAAATGAGGTGTCTATGAGAAGGTTATGATTTGCTGGTTATGATTATGCTGTCTGTATGCATGTATCATTTTTATGTTTGAAGTTATAAATATTGGCTATGTACTTGTATCTCAGGCTTTGGCTACACTTACACTTCAAAGCGCTGCCGCGGCAGCGCTGCCGCGGCAGCACTTTGAAGCTCTAAGTGTAGTCAAAGCGCCAGCGCGCTGGGAGAAAGCTCTCCCAGCGCTGTCCGTACTCCACCTCCCTGTGGGGAATAACGTACAGCGCTGGGAGCCGCGCTCCCAGCGCTGGGGCTTTGACCACACTGGCGCTTTGCAGCGCCACAATTTGCAGCGCTGGAGAGGGTGTGTTTTCACACCCTGCTGCAGCACTGCAAATTTGTAAGTGTAGCCAAGGCCTAGGTGTGTTTGATTCTGAGTAGCACCAGTGAAGCATGTGGCCAGCTTATTGAGAAGGGACTCTTCAGATTAAGTGCCCAGTCAAGAAACGCTTAACTGACAATGGACCTTGGGAGACTCCAATCCACATGAGAAGTCTTCCTGGGAACATTCAAGGTAGCATGTGAGCAATGGCTGCTCTCCCTGTAAAGTCATGCATGGACATGTGACTTGCCCATGTGGCTACAAACTCCATCTTGTTGCTGTGATTTTGCACAGGAGAACAAAGGGGTTTCCACCCACAAGAGAACGAATATAAAAGGCCTGGAAACCCCTCTGTTATGTCTTCAGTCCTGCTTCTTACCTCTGGAGGGACTTTGCTACAAGGAAGCTCTACACAAAGGACTGAATGACCCATCCCAGCTGTGGATGTACTCCAGAGACTTGATTTGAACCTGCAGTTTATTCCATCACTGCTACAAGCCTGAACCAAGAACTTTGCCATTACTGTATGTAACTGATTCCATTTAGCCAGTTTTAACTCTCATCTATATTTCTTCCTTTTTATGAATAAACCTTTAGATTCTAAAGGGTTGGCAACAGTGTGATTTGTGGGTAAGATGTGACTGGTATATTGACCTGGGTCTGGGGTTTGGACCTTTGGGATCGGAAGAACCTTTTTGTCTTTTACTGAGGTATTGGTTTTCATAACCATTCACCCCTCTAAGGAGCAGTGCTGGTGGTGATACTGGGAAACTGGAGTGTTTGAGGGAATAGCTTGTATGATTTCTGGTTAGTCAGTGGGTTAAAACCGAATTCCTCTCTGTTTTACCGCTTCGGTGTGCAAAGGATCCCCAGCCTTGGGCCGTGACTGCCCTGCTCCAAGCAATTTGTCCTGAATTGATACTCTCAGTAGTGTCCTGCCAGAGGCCATATCCAGTGGCATAGACGGGCTTGGATACACATTACCACAGGTTAATTGGGCTCTTGGCTCAGAACCACACGCTTGTCAAAATTTAAAATTGATGTTGGACAGTTTAAGGGTTAAAAATCAGTTACAGTGAGTGACCCATGATCAAGATCCTGACAGAAAAAGCCTGGAAGAATTGTGCTTACAGAGGGGGTTGTATTTTAAACTAAAGGACCCAGAGCAGGAACTGAAAAATCTGTTAATTGCCAGTGATAAGGAAGCAGACCCAACAAAAATGCTTGCAGTGAGAAACCAGCAGCTTAGGGTTACCAGATGTCCTGATTTTATAGGGACAGTTCCGATATTGGGAGCTTTTTCTTACATAGGCTCCTATTACCCCCCCACACCTGTCCCGATTTTTCACACTTGCTGTCTGGTCAGCTACAGCAGCTAGAACTTGAACAAAGGCAAAAAAAAATAGATGATATGGAAGGAGAAGTTACTGAAAGAGAACACCTGTGTTTTGAACAGGAACAAAAAGTGGCATGTATTCGATTGCAGGAACTAGAAGCTAAGGCAAAAATGGACAGACTTAAGCTCCAACTCATGAGAATAAGGAACAGCAGGAAATATATCATACTGAAAAAACAGTCCCGCTCAACAACAAAGATGGGGATAGAATCTATCCAGTTTGTAACAATGTTGGTATGTTGTTTGACTCTAAGCAGTTGTCTGTATGTAACCAAATTTACCCCAACACTGGCACCTTTGATGTCAATGCTTTTACTGTGAGCTCGGGTGAAGGTAACGCCGTAACTTGTGTAGACAATGTAAAAGTCATAAGAACATAAGAACATAAGAAAGGCCGTACCGGGTCAGACCAAAGGTCCATCTAGCCCAGTATCTGTCTACCGACAGTGGCCAATGCCAGGTGCCCCTGAGGGAGTTTACCTAACAGGCAATGATCAAGTGATCTCTCTCCTGCCATCCATCTCCATCCTCTGACGAACAGAGGCTAGGGACACCATTCTTACCCATCCTGGCTAATAGCCATTTATGGACTTAGCCACCATGAATTTATCCAGTCCCCTTTTAAACATTGTTATAGTCCTAGCCTTCACAACCTCCTCAGGTAAGGAGTTCCACAAGTTGACTGTGCGCTGCGTGAAGAAGAACTTCCTTTTATTTGTTTTAAACCTGCTGCCTATTAATTTCATTTGGTGACCCCTAGTTCTTGTATTATGGGAACAAGTAAATAACTTTTCCTTATCCACTTTCTCAACATCACTCATGATTTTATATACCTCTATCATGTCCCCCCTTAGTCTTCTCTTTTCCAAACTGAAGAGTCCTAGCCTCTTTAATCTTTCCTCATATGGGACCATCTCTAAACCCCTAATCATTTTAGTTGCTCTTTTCTGAACCTTTTCTAGTGCTAGAATATCTTTTTTGAGGTGAGGAGACCACATCTGTACACAGTATTCGAGATGTGGGCGTACCATGGATTTATATAAGGGCAATAATATATTCTCAGTCTTATTCTCTATCCCCTTTAAAGTCAATGGTAAAAACTGTTTAGGGTAAATTACAGATTCTAACATCACTCTTGTTAAAGCAGATCTTGTCAAAGAGGAAGATTATTTACCAAATAAGAGTGTGAACACTGTAATCCTATATGAGTTTACTGTACGTGTGCCTTTAGCCAGAATCCATCTTGAATGGACTGGTGTTAAACATGAAGTTATAGCTGGTGTAAGAAAGTTATTGCCTATGGCTCTTTTGATTGGGGATGATATTAAAGCTTTGTTCAGTCAGGTTGACATAAACCAGTCACAGGAAAGACATAATCCTGAACCTGTGTCTATTAGGGGCAAGGATTTGCCTATGGAGGGTTTCTCCAAATGTTTGTCTGAGGAAGATGGCTGTTTGTCTGTGCAAAGAAGCAGTGCATATGTGGAAAACATTTTTGAATGTCTGTCTGGTATCTCAGAAGTGAATCTGGCATTAGATAAGGCTCAGGAAGATGTTTCTCTAGAGCAAATTAAAATTGGTGATCAGGTTAAAGCCCTAACTGAAGAAGGAAGGGGTACATTCTTGGTGAGTGATAAATTGTTGGCTAGTAAAGGTTGGGAAAGTAAATATGACCCAGGTAAAAGTGATGTGCTTAAAGTAGCTCAGTGTAATAAGACACTATTTGTGGAAAACAGCAGTTTACCTGGTAAGGAAGCTGCCACACTCTCCCAGTATTTGTCTGTAACCAGCCCTGTGTGCTGGGACAAGGGAGAGGAAGGCAAGGAAAGTTTGGATGAGCCTAGGCAGCCCTGTGAGCTGATGGCTTTGTCTAAGCAGCAGTATGGGAAGGCAAGGATAGTGGAAAAAATCATAGAATCTCAGGGTTGGAAGGGACCTCAGGAGGTCAACTAGTCCAACCCCCCGCTCAAAGCAGGACCAATCCCCAGACAGATTTTTGCCCCAGGTACTTATATGGCCCCCTTGAAGATTGAATTCACAACCCTGGGTTTAGGAGGCCAATGCTCAAACCACTGAGCTATGAGTATCCTTATACCATACCTGTTACATGTGTGGAGAATTGTGACAGTGAAGGGAATGTACCTGTGTCTGTTAGAGGTATTGACTTGCCTATGGAGGGAACTACCCCAGTCTCCAAGCAGTTGTCTGTGAATAGCCCTGTGTGCTGGGACAAGGGAAATGAGATCCCAAGCTGTGTATCTGTAAAGGGGAATATTTCTCCAGCTCGTCTTTGTCTGTGGAGCAGACAGAAGGTGCCTTTCAGTTTGTGATGCTTGAGGGTAGAGGAGTTGGCTCTGGATTCAACTAAAGCCCAGGAAGGGAATGGTCCTAAGTTTGTGTCTGCTAGGGAGAATGGCATGTAACTAGGTTGCATCCAGTTAGTGTCCTAGAGACCAAACAGTTCTGGTGCTTTTATTTTGCCTGTTGCTGAGAAAGGGTGTAGCCACTCTGTCTGACCAGGGTGATACCCTAGCTGGGGCACAAGGAAGGCATAAAGGTAATTTGATTGTGTTACCTACTAACACTTTGGAAACTTGTAGCAAAAAGGAAAAGATTCCTGAGCTTGTGAGTGGCAAAGGGGAGGAGAATGCTTCTAACCTTTTGTCTACGAAATCTAGCAGGTTGCCTAAAAGGGGATTGTGTAGCAATCCGCCTGATGGGCCAAAAGGTGATCCTGGGTGAAACTCAGGAGTTAGTAGTGGCTCAGCAGAGCAATGCTTCTGTGGAGCAAGGTAAAGGTGAATTGGTGCCTAAAAAGATTCCTGAAGAGAAAAATGTTCAGGGTAGTCTCTGCAAGCAGTTTGCTGCAACTGAAGGGTGTGGAAGTAATTTAATCAAGGAAGTTTCAGTTCCTAACAGCCAGAAATTTTCAGTTGTGAATGGATCCATTGACTTTCCCTTTGAAACCTCCAGTGTGGATCGCTTAGAAAAGGTCTCAGATGAAATGAAAATTGTCAGGGAATTTGAATAGCCCTATGACCACATGGCTGTGTTTGGCCAGCTTGTTGGGAAAACAATGGTGTTGGGACAGGACTGTCCCCATGCTGACTCTTTGAGTAAGCAGTCAGTAACTCAGGTACTGAGGAAAGATTGGGTTACTGGTTTTTCAGAGCAGAACAGCCTTGTGACTGAACTCACAAGGATGCAGGGGAAAGCAGGCAAACTCTCACCCTTAGGTACTTTGAATTTGTTTGGTATCTCTTTAAAACAGAGTCCAGTCTCTAAGTTGCTGGTGGTGGTAGATTCACAAACAAGCATGCAGGAGAGCATCTGTGTAGAAGATGTCCATAGCACAAAGGGTCTGCAGATGGTGAACACACCTAGCCAGCAAAGGAATTCCTGTGAACAGGAAATTTCAGTTTTCAGCCTTCTAAGAAAAAGGGGGGGGGGGGGGGAAAGAACCCAATCCTGCTGAAGGGAAGAATGAGTGTCCAGCCTTGAAATTGGAATTTAAAAGCTAGTGTCTGTGTTAATGCAAATTACCTAGCTGGCAGGAAGAAGAAAGACTTGCTAATAGTTGTTAGCAAAGAGAGCCAGTGGATTCTGTTAAGCAAGAGGAATCTGGGTTTGATCCTACAGGACAAGGAGAAAAAAGAGAACTTAATTTTGCAAAGGGAAGCCACGGGGTAACCCTAAAAGGGCCAAACCCCAATGGTATTGAGCCAAAGGTGTGGCATGACAAACACGATTGTAAATGGACACTTGCAATGAATTTGTTGTTATTGCTAATGGTGATTTTTGTAACTAATGTGTTGCTATTACCAAGAACTGTACAAATGTACAATGTGCCTAATCTTTTGAAAAAACCCTTGAACATGTTAAAAGGGATACATAAGAACAAACTTTATGTTAAAAGGCCTTGTTATAGTGATGTTTCACAGTTAATGCCTGTAAACAGTATTGGAAGTTTTCACAGGAGAAAAGACATTCCAGACCTGATGTGCTGTATGAAGAGGGAAACTGAGGCACACTACTATATTGCTTTCATGGCTAAATGCCAAGATTCCTATACTATGGACAACATTAATATCTACATTGACTTGATATTAACTGGGTTCCAAACATTTGCTAGAGCTTGTATGGATAAAGTAGCTATGTTCTTTAGCTTTTGGCAAGATCACATGAGACATACAGGCACCATGCTGCAAGAGCAGATCCAATCCGCTAGTGTTCTAACCAAGTCTTACCTTGAGTATGTAAAGAGATTCAATCAGATTATTGAACATGACTTGAATAAACCATTTCTGTTACACACCAATACTAGCTGTAGTAAGACAGAACCAAGGATGGGGTGCTCTTGGGATGCAGTCAATGATGTTTGTGTCATCCCTTCCTGCATCAATTTTGCATTGGGGGTGTGACGTTATTGACATGAACTGTAACCGTATAGATCATTGTTGCAACCACTGTTATATATTTGCAGCAAATATTGTACAAAGGTTGTCGAGTGAGGTGTCTATGAGAAGGTTATGATTTGCTGGTTATGATTATGCTGTCTGTATGCATGTATCATTTTTATGTTTGAAGTTATAAATATTGGCTATGTACTTGTATCTCAGTGTGTTTGATTCTGAGTAGCACCAGTGAAGCATGTGGCCAGCTTATTGAGAAGGGACTCTTCAGATTAAGTGCCCAGTCAAGAAACGCTTAACTGACAATGGACCTTGGGAGACTCCAATCCACATGAGAAGTCGACGTTCAAGGTAGCATGTGAGCAATGGCTGCTCTCCCTGTAAAGTCATGCATGGTCAGGCTTGCCCATGTGGCTACAAAGTCCATCTTGTTGCTGTGATTTTGCACAGGAGAACAAAGGGGTTTCCGCCCACAAAAGAGAGAATATAAAAGGCCCTGGAACCCCTCCATTTTGTCTTCAATCCTGCTTCTTACCTCTGGAGGAATTTTGCTACAAACCGAAGCTCTGAACAAAGGACTGAATGACCCATCCCAGCTGTGGATGTACTCCAGAGACTTGATTTGAACCTGCAGTTTATGCCATCACTGCTGCAAGCCTGAACCAAGAACTTTGCCATTACTGTATGTAATTGATTCCATTTAGCCAGTTTTAACTCTCATCTATATTTCTTCCTTTTTATGAATAAACCTTTAGATTCTAGATTCTAAAGGGTTGGCAACAGCGTGATTTGTGGGTAAGATCTGACTGGTATATTGACCTGGGTCTGGGGTTTGGCCCTTTGGGATCGGGAGAACCTTTTTGTCTTTTACTGGGTATAGCAGGGTGGACACCCGCTCCTGCCCCGAGGGGCTTAAAACCACTAGGAAAGGGCTGTGGTAGGAGAAAGCAGCCACTGGGCTGATTGGGGGAAGCAGGCAGAGTGGCAGCAACGCCCCAAATGGAGCCCAGCTGGCCCCTTATAAGAGGCCGCGTGCCAGGAGCCCAAACAGTCTCTCTCTAGCTGTAGAGGGAGATGGGCCTGGCTGCAGGGAGCTAGAGACAACATATCAGGAGTAGAGCAGGGCTGGGGGAAGGCCAAGGGAGCTGGGGCGCTCTGGCCTGGAAACCCCCCAGGCTGTGGCCTAGTATAAGGCCAAACAGGTACTGGGTGGTAAAGGAAGGCAGCAGGTCCAAACCCCCCTTGCCAGTGATGAGTGGCTGACACTGCAGTCTGCCCCAGGGAACGGGGGCTAGTTGGTGACTGGCAGTAGCCTTACACTGAGGCAAGGTGGGGATAGGGGGTGGGGGTTCCCCTGGACAGGGAGACCCTGAGACTGTGGGGTTACTGCCAGGGGGCAGCACCCGGATAACAGGCCACCACAGTCCAGGGAGGGATGCGGGGTCCTAGTGGCAGTGGGACACTGGCCTGCAGAGGGCGCTCCAAGGCTGGAAACGAGCTAATTCCCAAGACACCAGCAGGAGGCACTGCAGGGGTGAGTCTGCATGCTTACACTGGGGTATTGGTTATCATAACCATTCACCCCCATAAGGAGTGACACTGGTGGTGATACTGGGAAACTGGAGTGTCTGAAGGAATTGCTTGTATGACTTCTGGTTAGCCATTGGGGTAAAACCAAAGTCCTCTCTGATTGGCTGGTTTGGTGAGCCTTAATAATAAAGGACCCCCAGCCTTGGGCTGCGACTGCCCTGCTCCAAGCAATTTGTCCTGAATTGATACTCTCAGTAGTGTCCTGTCAGAGGCTGTATCCAGCGGCGTAGTTGGCAGGATACACATTATCACAGGTTAATTGGGTTTTTGGATCAGAACTACATGCTAGTCAAAATCCAATTTTGATATCGGAGAGTTTACGGGTTAAAAATCAAGATCCTGACAGAAAAAGCCTGGAAGAATTGTGCTTACAGAGAGGGCTGTATTTTAAGCAAAAGGACCCAGAGCAGGAACTGAAAAATCTGTTAATTGCCAGTGATAAGGAAGCAGACCCGACAAAAATGCTTGCAGTGAGAAACCAGCAGCTAGAACTTGAACAAAAGAAAAACTAGATGATATGGAAGGAGAAGTTACTGAAAGAGAACATCTGTGTTTTGAACAGGAACAAAAAATGGCATGTATTCGATTGCAGGAACTAGAAGCTAAGGCAAAAGTGGACAGACTTAAGCTCCAACTCACAAGAATAAGGAACAGCAGGAACTGTATCATACTGAAAAAACAGTCCCGCTCAACAACAAAGATGGGGATAGAATCTATCCAGTTTGTAACAATGTTGGTATTTTGTTTGACTCTAAGCAGTTGTCCGTGTGTAATTAAATTTACCCCAATGCTGGCACCTTTTATGTAAATGCTTTTACTGTGAGCTCGGGTGAAGGTAACGCCATAACTTGTGTAGAGAATGTAAAAGTCAATGGTAAAAGCTGTTTAAGGAAAATTACAGATTCTAACATCACTCTTGTTAAAGCAGATCTCATCAAAGGAGAAGATTATTTACCAAATAAGAGTGTGCATACTGTAATTCTCTTAGGGTGACCAGATGTCCCGATTTTACAGAGACAGTCCTGATTTTTGGGTCTCTTTCTTATATAGGCTCCTATTACCCCCACCCCCAGTCCCGAGTTTTCACATTTGCTATCTGGTCACCCTAAATCCTCTGAGTTTACTGTACGTGTGCCTTTAGCCAGAATCCATCTTGAATGGACTGGTGTTAAACATGAAATTATAGCTGGTGTAAGAAAGTTATTGCCTACAGATCTTTCGATTGAGGATGATATTAAAGCTTTGTTCAGTCAGGTTGACATAAACCAGTCACAGGAAAGAAATAATCTTGAATCTGTGTCTATTAGGGGCAAGGATTTGCCTATGGAGGGTTTATCCAAATGTTTGTCTGAGGAAGATGGCTGTTTGTGCAAAGAAGCAGTGCATATGTGGAAAACATTTCTGAGTGTCTGTGTGATATCTCAGAAGTGAATCTGGCATTAGATAAGGCTCAGGAAGATGTTTCTCTAGAGCAAATTAAAATTTATTCCATCACTGCTACAAGCCTGAATCAAGAACTTTGCCATTACTATATGTAATTGATTCCATTTAACCGGTTTTAGCTCTCATCTATATTTCTTTTTATGAATAAACTTTTAGATTCTAAAGGAACAGCAACAGCATGATTTGTGGGTAAGATCTGACTGGTATATTGACCTGGGTCGGGGGCTTGATCCTTTGGGATCGGGAGAACCTGTTTTTCTTTTACTGAGGTATTGGGTTTTCATAACCATTCACTCCCCTAAGGAGCGGTGCTGGTGGTGATACTGGGAAACTGGAGTGTCTGAGAGAATTGCTTGTATGACTTCTGGTTAGTCAGTGGGTTAAAACCGAAGTCCTCTCTGTTTGGCTGGTTTGGTGTGCAAAGGACCCCCAGCCTTGGGCTGTGACTGCCCTGCCAGGCATTGATGGGCCTGCGCTAACAGAGCCACCAGAAAAAACAGCAAATGCAGGGGACCAGGGAAGGAGGTTAGATGAGATGAGGTGGTCGGGGGTCATGATCCGTTCCAGATCACACGCACTGGATGTTGTCTGAAGACTGCAGGGGCGAGCCAGTCGCCACCTGGGTCCCCCGTCACCAGGGAAATCCCGGATCCCAAATTGGGATGAAAAGTAGAAAACTTAGAATATTTACTGGAATGAAACATTCTGAAAAATTGTGTTTTGGCCTCGTGGACTGGCCACAAGGAAAAGTTTTAATAGCTTCCCATCAAAAATTTCAACCAAACATATGCTCCTGCAACCATTTCAATTCCATCAGCTCAGTGATTTCCAGCAACCCAACATAACATCGTGGGCCATCTCCATGGCTGGGCTAGAACCAGGGAAGATGCCGATCACAGAGACCAGACAGACACAGACCCCTCCATTCCCAACCCCTCAAGTGAGTTCATCTGACACACCTTGATGTCCAGTCGCTGTTCCCTTTCAAACAGCAGTAGGAGAGAAACCCTCTTCAGAGACAGGACCGTGTGCCTGTGACCCCACAGATGCTGGCAGAAAGGCCAGGCCAGGGCCCGCGATGATGTTTAATTCACTGTTTTGGTAACGGATTCCATTTCACACTGAGATTGCCCCATCAAGCCTAGAAATCAGGTCTCCATTGAACACAGCAATGCCCCCTGTGACAGGGATCGCAATCCAAGTCACCCAACCAAAGCCCTCCTCAGCAGCCAGCCAACCTTTCTATGGGCCTGCGTACACACCCACGAGATTCGTCTCCAGGACATCCTGCAGCAGTGAGTCCCAGCAGCTAACTCTAGGCAAGAACAAACGTCCTGATGGACTGATTTGGAAATGAGACCCACTTTCCTAGTCCCTGCTGGCATCTGAGAACTAGAGACACCAACTCAGATGTTTTTTGTTTTGAAAGTTAATGTAAAAAAATCATAGAAGTCATGGCTGTGTCAACCTCAAAGGTTGGCTCCCTCAATATCCCCCGCTCCTGACCTGCAACTCCATCTCCTCACTCCGCTCTGATTATGGTTCCATTCTGCTCCCTGGACAAGCAGAACATCCCCGGTACCAAGGAGCAGGGCAGATGCTTCTCCAGTGCCCCCTGCTGTGCCCCCGCTCTCCCAGCACACACAGCAGGGTGATGCTGCTGCAGGCAGGCATGCGGAGCTAGAGCTGGGAGAGCTTTCAAAGCACTAAGGAGGTGCCAGGGTTGCGGCATGGTGGAACTCCCTGAACAGAGCGAGTGGATCAGTGCTGCTTTCGCAGAGCAGAACCCAGCCCACACCGCCCAGAGAGGGGCAGGTTCTGTGCCAGGACTCGTTCTCGCCGTGAGAGGTCAGCGGAGATTCCCCCACCCCTGCCTCCGCACCGGGCTGTGAGAATTCTTTGCAGCACTGTCTACTTCCCCCTGATTTATGGCTTCCCATGTCATAATCCTTTAATATACAACGCCTGGCCTGACGTGTTTACAGTGGCCTCTCCTGGAACCTGTCTGCTGGGAACTCACTGATGCCTGGGAACATCTGCCCCCCGGGCCGTGATTTACAGGCTGGCGGGATCCAGTTGCAGCTCCCCCCTGGTCTGGGGCTCCTGCACTGAGCCACACCCAGGGCTGGGCTGCAGCAGGTTCCTGTCCCCTCACTGCTGCCTCCCAGCCTCTGACTGCTTGGCACACGCTGCCTCCGCATCCAGGTACCTGCTCCAGTGAAACGCTCCCATGCCCGGAGAACGCCCCGGGTGCACCTGGGCAGGACCGCCAAGAAGCAGCCGCGCCCCCCGGCCCTGGTTGGATGGTGGCCAAAAGTGATTAGTGCCTGATGCTGGCATCTGGGAACTGAGTCTGGCAGGTCTCAGTCCACGTCCCAGCCACCACCAGCCCAGCTGGCACTGAGTGACCCTCTGACAGGCAGCCTCAGCTGAGACCCAGGAGTGAGCTGGGCATGGAGAGTGGAGGAGAGACCGTCCTCCTGGATGGGCCCCCCATTTCCCAGCCAATCTGGGCTTCCAAGGCAGAGGGACCCCAGCGAGGGTAACGGCTCTCTGCTGGCAACCCCTCCCTGCTCTCCTGGCACAGCAGAGAGTGCTGCTTCCCCCTTCTTGTCCCCCAGGGACCACCTGGCCCTGAGAGCACCTGGCTCAGCTTCTGCCCACCCCATGCAGGGCCGGCCAGCCAGATGGATGAGGCCCCAGGCACCAGGACAGCCCCTCTCTCTCCCACACTCAAGCAGCACCAGTGCCAGCATGGAACAGTGCCCGGGGGAGGATCATGGCTGCGCCAGGATGGCAGTTTCCAAATATGAGGCAGGGGGAAGAGTTCACTGCTTGGCACCTCCCCACCCTTGCTCAATCGCAGCCCGGACCCCGCAGCCTCTCCATGCTGGGGCTACTCCTGTCGCCCTCTGCAGCTACAGACCCAGCAGCTGGGTGGAAAAGCCCAAGCAAGGCGCCTGACGTGGGCAGCCGGGAGCCCTGCAGGAACAGGCCCAGTGTGGGATTCCCAATGGCCTGGCCCAACAGGCCCAAGGGATCATGCCCCTGGCACAGGGCCCGGATCATGCACAGTGAGGTTTACCTTGCCCCCAGGCCAACAGAGCTCATGGCAGGAACCTCGGGAGCTAAAGCCATGCGGGTGCAGCACCAGGAGCTCCAGCAGCACAGCACGGCCTCGCACAAGATGGGGCGGTCCTGAAAGCCTCGATGGGCAGGAGTTCCTGGCATCCATTGCTAGCTTGCAGAACCGCTGCTAGCACCCTCAGCCATGCTGGGGAGTGTGGACAGAGAAGGGAAGATGGCCACGCTGGGGATGTGGGTGGAGGAGGAATGGGGGACAGGGGCTGCAGGGGGAGGGGATCAGGAAGCGTGAGGAGATCCGGTCACCTAATCCTAGGGTACTTCCCAGCCTGTGGGGGAACTGGACCCTCCTGCTTCCAGGTCTGCTCTGACCAGGTTTGCCCACAGACCACGCCAGCCCCCCAGGAGATGCAGGTGAGTCCTGCCCTCTGAGCTCAGCATCAGATGGTCCCTGGAAAGTCATGGAGAAGGAGCTCAGCTCTAGCCTGGGCACCACCCTCCAGCTCCCATGTCCCAGCCAGGCTCAGCCCTCAAGGGAGCAGGGCCTGGGAGCCTGCCATGCTGGGCAGGAAGCGGGGGTTGGGGGGTGAGGTTGCGGGGCTGGTCCACGCTGGCTGAAAGTCCCCTGGATGGAGACCGGCTAGCTGCCCAGCCCGGGCACACAGACTCGCGCCAGTAGGGCTCACGCCAGCACGCTACAGACAACATGGGCACCTGGCAGCTCCAGTGGCGGCTCGGGCTGCACACCCGAGCTGGGAGCCGGGGTGGGGTTGGGGGCTGGCCAGAGCCTCTGCACTGCCACTACCTCCACACTACCTCCACACATTGCTGCCTGCTGCAGTGTAGACCCACGGGGCTCCCCCATCCACTGCACGAGCTTCCCGTGTGCTCCTGACAGCACCTGCCTGTGCCAAGGTCCCCTCCTGCCTTAGCAGTCCCCTGGCACCTGGAAGTTGCCGGTGCCTCCTTGATACCAGGACCCCTGCCCTCCCACAAAGCTCACGACGCCTTCCCCGTGCCAGGCTCCCACTCTCAGAGATCACTGGTGCCTCCTCTGTGCCAGGGCTCCTGCACACCCATGGAGCTCACTGGCGCCTTTCTCCTCCTGAGGGCCACCCCTCCCATCCCCCCCTCCACCCCCAAACCAGCCCTTCAGGTGGAAAGCTGCTCACCGTGGGTTCCTCTGGATTGGCAATACCCAGCCCCTGTCTGCCACCAGCCATTGCTTTGGGCCACAGAGCTGGCAAAGAAATACTCCAAGTGCCAGGGGATCTCAGAGACCTGCTGTCCAGCCCACACCCACCCTGGTGCTGTGCAGTGCTGCAGCTGGACTCACCTGGTGCCACCATCACAGAGGCTGCGGGCGCATGATGGGACGTGAGAGCCATCGAGCCTCTGGGCATCTCAGCCTGTGGCACCTCCCAGTGAGGGCCTGGCATAGGTGCAACAGGGAGAACAACGTCCAGGCGGGGTGGGGAACTGGGGGTAGCCAAGACCCCACTCTACCATGTACCTGCTTCCCACCCTGTGCCCCGGTATGTTGCTCACTCCCAACCCTGCCACTGACTAGTCCCCCCAGCCTGGCCCCCTGAGGCATGGGCTGGCTTGCATTGGGGGGCTCTCTGCTTTCAGGCTAGAGGAATTAGACCGGTGCCATTACCCACCCCCAGTTTGGCATCCCACAGCTCTGCCCGAACCCCTCAGTCCTGACCCATGCCCATCCCCTGATATTCCAGCCCTGAGACGCAACACACAGATCTTAGCTTGTCAGCTCATAGGGTAGGGACTGGCTGCATGTTCAGTGTCCGTACAGCACCCAGCACATAGGGCCTGGAGCGCCTAGGCACTGCCGTAATATACCTAACAAATGTACAGCACCCAGCACATGGGAGTCTGGGGTGCCTAGGCACTACCCTAATACAACTAATAAACATACAGCACCAGCACATGGGGGTCTAGGGTGCCTAGGCACTACCCTAATACACCTAATTAATGTACAGCAACCACCACCATGGGATCCTGGGCCATGAGTGTGGTATCTAGACACTACCATAATACACTTACCCAGCACAAAGTTGTCCTGGGCCACAACTGGGGTGCCTAGGCACTAACGTAATACACATATGAAACATACAGTGCCTAGCACATGGGGCCCTGGGGTGCCTAGGCACTACCGTAATTTACCTAATAAAGGTAAAGCACCCACCACAGTGGGATCCTATGCCATGACTGGGGCTCCTAGCAGGGCCGGTGCAACCATTTAGGCGACCTAGGCAGTCGCCTAGGGCGCTGACATTTGGGGGGCGCCATTTTCTTCGGCAGCGACCGCGGCAGCTGGATCTTCGGCCACCCCGGTCGCCGCCGGCATTTAGGTGGAGGGAGCTGGGGCAGGGGAGCGCGGGGAGGGCCACCTGCAGCAAGTAAGGGGGGGGCAGCATGCAGGGGAACTCCCTGCCCCAACTCACCCCTGCTCTACCTCCTCCCCGAGCACGCTGTGGCTGCTTCACTTCTTCCACCTCCCAGGCTTGCGGTGCCAATCAGCTTAGGCGCCGCAAGCCTGCGAGGCGGGAGAAGTGAAGCAGCGACGGCGTGCTCGTGCTCGTGCACAGAGCAGGGGTGAGCTGAGGCGGGGGGGTGCCTCAGGGTGGGGGGAGAGCTGCTGCAAGGGGAGTGCCTCAGGGTGGAGGGGGGGAGCTGCCACAGGGGGGGGCGCCTCAGGGCAAGGGGGGGGGAGGGCGCAAGGTGGAAGTTTCACCTAGGGCGTTAAACATCCTTGCACCAGCCCTGGCTCCTAGGCACTACCATAATACAAATAACAATGTTTGCCAACACTCCTCAACCCTGCCTGCAGCCCCTCCTGCTGTTCCAATCCTGGGCTCCCTACACACAGCTCTGCCAGCTCCCTTCACTCCTGGGCACCTGGGCACTCACTGGTGCCATTAAGGAAAGGCTGGAGGTGCTGCCCAGTATGGGTGCTTGCATGCAGAAATGCCAAGCAAAGGCAGGCTCCATACCTGAGGCAGAAGGATGTCTCCTTGCCCCCGGGCTGGTGGCATTGCTCCAACAAGTTGAGCTGGACAAACACATCACTGGACCAGGGAGGGGTTAATGGTCTGTCCTGGATTCAGTCCCACCCTGTCCTACCTGCCAGGGTAGGCTGACTGCATGGGGAAGAAGAAGGGAGGAGGCAGGCTTCCAAGCTGGGCTGCTCTGGCAGAGAGCTCTGGGCTCTGAGCAGAGGACCTAGGGGTGGGCTGATCAGCCCCACGCTGGAACCTTAGAAGCTGCCAGGCCTGGGTAGGTGGCTTGCACTGGATTTTGTCATCTTACCGCCCGAGCGCCAACCTTGCTCAGAGCACCTGGGCCATGCATTACAGCAACTGAGGAAAATCCCCTGCTCAGACCATGGCTCAGCACTAAGGCAGCAAAACACAGACAGAGGCTGTGTTCCACTCCAGAGTAGCTGCATCTTGGGTGGGGGAGAGGGCCAGGGGGAGCCATCCCTGCTGCATGGTGTGTAGGGCACTTGGGGTCCTTTGAAATGACCTCAGCAAAGCCCCATCCAGCAGCGGCTCCTATGCCTGAGGAGGGGTAGCTCACCAGAGTGCATGCGAGAATGGCCACTGAGGGACCCCCTGAGCTCTTCCTGAACACCTCTGTCCAGTGAGCTTGGGCATTCTGGGGTGCAGAGCAACCAACTATCTCCTGCTGACTCTGGATGGGGCCAGGTGTACTCAGCACATGGGCCCATCAGTCCCTGCTCCTGCCATACGAGCCTTTGCTGCTTTGTGGAGGGACGGTGCTCCCAGCCCTCCTGAGAGGCTGGGCTTTGGCCTCGGACTGCTCCCAGCAGCACCCGCTGAGCCCCCCGGTACCTAGTCACCCGGGGTTGGATCCGGCAGCATCCCAGACCTCCACCTGGCCCCCACCACGGCAGGTCATACCACATGCTGGCCAGGAGCAGGAATGCTCCTACCCCACTCCTGCACCCCGCCACAGGTGACGGAAGCTCGGGGTCAAAGAGACACAGCCACTGCAGGATGCCAGCCTGGTGTATACAAAACCTTCCCCAGCAGCCTGTCAGCCTAGCTCCTTGGACTTCGCCCACTGCACTGTAGGGACAACGGGGGGGATGCTGAAATGGAGAAGGGGCCATTAGCTGGGGCGATAAAAGAACAACAAGGCTATAAACCTGGAACTGAGCACGGTTAATCAGCGCCGCTGTTTACCTAAGATAGGGACAGGGGAGCAAACTAAACACTCAGCTTTAAAGAGAACAAAGGGACAATATATTATTTTTGGCCTGACATTTTTGTGGTTACCCAGGGCGAGGGAGGGAGATAGGCACTGCCAATCTGCACTGGGATTTGACTGGGAAGCTGACCCAGCATTCACTTCCTGTCCCAAACTGCAGCCTGCTATGGTCCAGGCCCCCAGCCCTATGTGGGGGGCACATGAATTGTGTGGCACTGCACCCTCGAGTTGTCTCGTCCCAGGCTGGTCCAGGAGCACTGGTTATTTCTTTAGTTGGATATAAGAGTCCCCCGACCCTGGCCCTGTCGCACCCCAATTTCCAGCTGACTCTGCCCGCTGGAGGTTGTTGGTGGGAAGTCAGCTTTAGGTTTGCAGAACCTAGGAGGCATTTTGGGGCTTCTGCCATTAGGAAAGGGGGTGACTCTTTATGAGCAGGGACCAAAGGCTTTCAGATTTGGGGCAAGAAGAGTGAGTTGAATTCCCCACCCAAGCAAGCCTTGACAGCAATGAACAGTGCGATTTCATGCCACCCCAACACCACCCCCAGCCTGCTTCCATCAGTGGGAGAGGAGCACAGCAGGGTCAGCAGTGATAGGGTTAATCACACTGGCAATGAAGGAGCATTGTTAGCCTTCCAAGGTAACATCCTCTTGTGAGGAATGGGACAGACACAGTCCTCTCCAAGCAATTGTTTCAGGCTCTCTACAGACTCAGGCAGATGTTGCTACATCAGTCATACCTTGCTCATACTTTGCAGGTTACCTTTACCATCATACAGGTTACAGACAATTAACACTTAGAATCTGAAGCTTAGTTATGTTATAAATATATAAAGGGAAACATTCTGATGATTCACACCACCAGTTAATCAGCGTATACACAGTGCACTGTTCGACTGCCTCTATGTTCCACCCCAGAGGTGGTTACATTTTAGTACTGGGTGGAGTGGCTCCTGCATCTAGAAAAATCACTTTGGGATCCTACAACAAATGCAAGACAGGAAGTGAACAACAAACCAGCTTCTGAGTCAGCAAATCCTCTGGCTCTCAAAGCAGGGTCTCAACACAGGCAATGGAGCCATTCAGCACCATACTGCTTCTTTTGCTGAGCAACAATACAGGGTGTGCAGGAGAACCACAGGGCACCTGCAAGGGAAGGGCTGTGTGGGCATGTGGGCATATATTCTGGAGAGATGGTGGAACAGATCCCCCCAATCTGCGTCGGGGGTGGGGGTGGGGGCTTTTGACAAATTGCAGATGTGGGCCAGGAATTGGCCCACATCTGCAATAGAGCAAGAGGATCCGGCCTATACTCATCTGGGTGCCTACACTATGCCTGTTAGGGGTTGCCTTTGTATTGGGCAGCCAGGGGCATGGGGCACTCGGGGGAAGGGCGCTTGAGCCAAGCCTCCAGGATCAGCCAGGTAAATGCACCTGTGCTGACAGCACCTGCTCTGCTGGTTCTGCAGGGAACAGCCCTACCTGGCTAGACCGTGACCATGTTCATTAGGTTCATGGCCTGCTTCCAAAAGGCAGCTACCACCCATCTGAACAAGGGGCCCGGAGTCAAGGCTCATCTCCAGCTGTGGGGTCCCAGCACCAGGCGCATCCTCCCATTCTTTAACCCAGCCCCTGCGGCTTTCCCCTGCTTTCTCACTGGAGGCAACGCAGAGCTGCTAGGAGGAGGAAGGCAGGGGAAAGCTTTGCTCAAGCAGCCAAGAGCCTGCTGCAGAGAGGAAATACACAAGCTTGCCCCCTCCATGCTGAGCAGCCCAGAGGGGGTGGTCAGAAGCCAAACAAGCGCCAGGCCCAGAGTTTGCTTTGTATGGTCCTAGTAGGTACATTCCAATCCAGTTTCGACAGCTATTGGCACGACCAGTTATACAAATATTGCCCATGTTAATCCGGCTGGTGTGTGTGCCGAGAGCAAATGCCTGCCGGGGCCAGGGCTGGCTACCACAGGCTGCCACGTATTAGATGGCGCTGCCCAAGCGCCCAGCTCCTGCCCAGCATCCTCATGCACAGTCAGTCACTGCTCCTCCTGGCTTCCTTCCCCCGCACCCTGCTCACTCGCTCAGATACTGCCATCTATACTCATAATAAAGGGGTGCTGGGCTGGCTGCCCTGGGGGCACTCCAGAACCAGATGGTGGGGGTGGGGGAAATCAGAGCTGACACTGGGATCTGGGGGAGGGGAGATCAGGGCTGACACCGAATTTGGGGGGGAGATTGGAGCTGACACTGGGATCTTAGTGGGGAGATTGGGGCTGACACTGGATCTGGGGGGAGATTAGAGCTGACACCGGGATTGGGGGGAGGGGAGATCAGAGCTGACACCAGAATCTTGGTGTGGAGATTGGGGCTGACACCGGGATTGGGAGTAGGGTGGGGAACATCCAGTCTGACACCAGAATCTGGGGGGGGGGGGGGGGAGGAAGGGGGAGAACAGGACAAACACCAGGATCGGGGTGGGGAGGGTGGGAAATCAGGGCTGACCCAGGATCTTGTGGGGAGATCAGGGCTGACACTGGGATCTGCAGATCTGCAGGGCAGGGGAGAGATTGGGGATGACACCAAGACCTGGGGTAGCGGGAGATTGGGGCTGACTGACACCGGGATCCGGGGGGGGAGGAAGGGGGAGATGGTGCTGACACTGGAATGTGTGTGTGGGGGGGAGATCGGGGCTGACACCAGGATGTGTGTGTGTGAGAGAGAGAATGGGGCTGACCCCTGGGGCTAGCACGGATGGGGGGGAGGGTTCCATCACACATAGGGTCACAGTTGGTTCAATGGCTCGCAGTGCCCCATTCACACACTGCTCCAGCCCCCCATCCCTTGCCCCGCCCCCGCTCTCACGGAGGCGCTGCCGCCAATCCAGGGGCTCTGCCCGGGGGCCCCGCCCTCCGGCCCCGCCCACTTTCCCTTAAAGGCTCCGGCGGCGCGCGGTGGCTAGGGCTGGAACTCCGAGCGGCGGTGCAAAGGCCGGGGTGCGAGGCGCTGCAGCCGGTGCCCGCAGCCCTGGGCCGGGTCCGCTCGCTGGCTGCGGTCGGTCAACCTGGAGGCTGCATCGCCCGGAGCTCTCCCTCAGCGGCTCGGCTCCGCTCCGGGTGAGTCCAGCCGGCCTTTGTCTCCGTGGGTACCTGGGGCGGGGAGCCGGGGCGCCGGCTGCAGCAGCTGGCCCGCTGGTGAGGGGGCCCTGCCACGGGCCGTGCGCTGCCGGGGAGACCGGCATTGCTGGGGCTAGGGGCCGGCCCAGGAGCTCGCCGTAGCTAGCTGCTGAGCTGCCCCACGGTGCTGCCGATCCAGGCAGGTAGTGGGCACAGCTTAGCTTGCAGATCCCCTGTCCCGAGGGCATTATGCGGAGCGGTGGGGGTCCCGCAGCCCCCCTCCATTCCTTCGCCGCCTGGCCCTACCTAGGGGGGACGAACCCCAGCCAGCTCCCCGAGCACGGGCTGTCGGGGGACCCGCGGGAAGGGCTCAGCCTGCGGCCGGGAGGAAGCGGGGACCCCGCCGAATAGAGGTCCGAAGGCAGTGTGGGGGGGGGGGCATTGCTATACCCAGGGGACAGTCACACGGGCCAGCCCCTCCCCGCCTTCCCCACCTGGACCCGGAGCAGAACAGCGCCCGCTAATAGCACAAGGGAGCCGGGCCAGCCCCTCACGCGCAGCGACCGCATCTCGCGATCGGATTTACAGGGACTTGTAAAGCTTAATAGACTGCGAGCCCCGATAAGATCTGCTGGCTGCCGGCGAACAGTCGGGGCGGGCCCCTCGCGCGGCGGGAGCCAGCTTCCCTGGAGGCCGAGCCGCGGCCAGCCCAATTATTAACTAGACGCAAGGAAGAAGTGGGGAGTCAATCAGCCCCCCTGCAGCGCCGCGTGAGGGGCAGACCCTGAGCGCAGTGGCCCTGCCCTGGGTCTGGGCGCTCCCCATAGCGCCCTGGCTAGGTGGACAGAGGAACCAGCCCCACAGTCCGTGCTGGCCCTTAGCTAGTGCACGGGGGTCTCTGCCAGGACCCTTGGCAGATGCCAGGGTGGCTTTGGGGAGGCGCAGGAGGTGATGTGAGGTTGAAGCATCAGTAGGCAGGCTTGGAGCTCTGGCCTAGTGGAATCTACTGACTCCCTAGCCTAGAGGCCACAAGTCTTTTGGGGCCGAAGCTCCCTGGGCAGATGGACCCCTCCATGCTGAAGCCGGTGGCTTGTTGATGTGAGGAATGGAGCGGCCTCTACGGCAATATTTCCCAAGGCCAGGCCAAGCTGAGCATGCCCCTCCCAACAGCACACAGGCACTTTAACCCACCCAGGTGCCTGTGGGACAGAGCAGCCAGGGTGCACACAGGTTTGAGTCTGAGTGAAGAGAAGGTGGGCAGCGAGAGTGGCCAAGGCTGTAGTGCTGGTGACCAAGATGCACACTGCACAGTATCTCAGCTGCAAGAAAAGCCCGTGTGGCCTGTCACCTCTCTGAGCCAGAGGAGGTGGCTGTATGGGGGTGGGGGCTAAGGGGTGGTTTCCAGAGCGGTTTGTAGCAGTGATGGGTGCAGTGCTGTGGGGCGGGGGCAGCCCTCCCTGCCTGGCGGTGTTTATTTTCTTCTCTCTTTTGCTAGTGGGACACAGGAGGCTCTGTAAATAGAGTGTCAGACACAGGAAAGGGGTTCTGTTAATAAGCAGCCTGGCTGGACTCTCTCCAGCAGCGCAGAGCTGGCGGAATACACCTCCCTTGCTCCTGGCCTACCTCCAGCCCAGGGAGCCACCTATCAGCAAGGCCCCTTGTCTCTGCCAGAGGGGGGCACAGAGCTGGTGCTGGGAAGCATGGGGGGGGGGGAGGAGTGCAGGGTCAGGAACATGTGCTGGGGAGGGGGTCCAGAGCCTTACAGCAAGTGGTGGGGCTGTCCTGGGAACAGCTGGGGGAGGGATGCTCAAAGGAGCCAGTATTCTCAGCAGCCTTGGCATTAGGATTGTGTATCATGATGCAGTGCTGTGTGTGACCCCACAGCAGGATATTGCCTCAAATGGCTCTGCCCCAGCCTACTGCAGGTGGCACTGGGCTGGGCCCAAGCAGGGCACAGCAGGAAGCTGTGCTCTCAAGGTTAAGGGCTAGACACATCTGTAAAGAAACCAAAGCTCAGACTGCGTTGCCTGGTTCTGTAGCAGAGATGGCCTACCAGCCACACAGACCCTTCCGGCCAGTGGCACCATGCCAGGGCCCTGTTTTCCACAGTCATGGGGAGCCCATAGCTGTCAGCAGGGCTGTGAGCAACACAGGGGCAGGCCTGTCCCTGGGACATGCTGGGGAGAGGTGCTGACAGCAAATGGGTCCTCTCATCCCATCTGGGGCACAATCACTGGCAGAAGATCACCTGAAACAACCCTCCCCCCAAGCCCCGAGCTTGAGTAGCACTAATCCCTCAGGAAAGGGCCACTGGCTGTCCCCAGGTTCTGGGAGCCAGGGCCAGCCAGCCTTTCAGCCCTGGCCCTGTGGATTTTACTGGACCTCCGCCCAGGTGCTTGGTTAAGTGCAGGCTTCTAGAATGGGGGATGGCTGGGTCATGCCAGCCTCTGGTGGCACAAGGCTGTGCCCAGCAGGGAAGAGGCTCCTTCCCTTTACAGCTGGGCTGAACTTCATATAGCTGAGTGTTTGGTCTGGGTGGGGCTGGCTAACACTCCCATGGGGGGCAGGGGGAGATGCTTGAGGCAGCCTGGTCTGGGTGGGAGCAAGAAGAAAGCATTAGGTCACTGTAAAAGCAGTTCCCCAGCACCACAGGCCCCCAGCCATGCTCCTGCATGGAGCTCTGCATGCCAGGAGCCCTCTGCACTCTGCTCTGAGCTAGTTCTCAGTGCACTCTGCAGGCAGCCAGGGTAGCACTGACCCGTCTGCCTATACCCACAGCTGGTGCCATGTGGCACAGGAAGTGCCCCTCCATTGCCTGGCTAATGGGCCTGGGCCTTGACCTGGAGGGGGACCCCTTGTGGATCTCCATGGCCTCTCTGCTGAGTGGGCCAGTCATTGCCTAGGGTAGTGGTGGGGTGTTTCCTGTGCTGAGGATGACAGCTGGTTAATTACTATTTTTATAGTCCACACAACCCTCTGTCACCCTGTTGGGTCATCCTGGGGCCTGATGTAACTCCCAGCTTAGGCGACTCACTGGCTGGGCTGGGGTTTCTTCCTTCTGGCTCACCTGCTGAGCACCCTTCCTTCCCTCCCACCCCAGCGCAGCCTGGAGCAAACCTGCCAGGCTCAGGCCCAGCTAAGCAGCTGGAGTCATGGGATCGGAATTCTCATTAGTGGCTGCTTGGCGAGGAGCTCTCTGGCCGGGCGTGCGCGTGTCAGACGGTGCTGAGGGCGTGGGTGGGTTTGGGTGTTGGAGCCAGGCCTCCCTTGCATTCATGGGCTTATGTTGCTTTCAAGAAAGCAGCCCTGCTGGTTTCTGTCACTCCCAGCACCTGGGTCAGCCCTTCAGTGGGGGGTGGGCACTAGTAAAAGGATGGGCAGTGTGCTGCTGAGACAGGATGGAAAATCCCCTTCTCTACTCTACAGCCAGGAAGGAGGATTGGGGGATCCACGCAGGCCCCCCTGGCCTGCTGCTGCTGCCTGGAGGGAATGCAATAAACAGCCCACACATTCCTTTGGGGCTGCCTCAGAGACTTAATTAAGTGAGAAGGGGGATGTGGGGGAGGAGGTGGTTGGGATGAAGGGGAGGGGGATTAAGTAGCTAAGCCTGACCCCCTGCCTGCTCCCAGGGCACACACTGAAGTGGAGCGATAGGCGGAGCAGTGCCTGCAACCTGACACGGCCAGGCTGGGCCAGGGGCCTGCAGGATCTGGTTGTGAAGCTTGGGGGTGGGGAGCCCAAGGGGCCAAGAAACACATAGCTAGCAACAGGTAGCTGGCAAATGCATGCCCAGCAAGAGGAGGGTGCCCAGCACAGCTTTCCTACAGGAGAGACTGTACCAAGCTCACAGCCTGGCACATGCAAATGGTTGAGATGTGAGACCAGTTCAGGCTTGCTGAGCGCCTGCTGTGTTGGTCCTAAAGGGGGACCTGGAACCCAGGGAAAGAAGTACCCCTCTCGGCCACAGCCCACCACTGCCTGCACCCCCTCCTCCAGCACAAAGGTGGTCTTGGCCTCCCTGTGGAGTAGAAGGCGGCTCAGGCCGAATTTTTAAACCCCACCTAGACTTGAACCAGGCACAAGCCTGGCCAAGAGGGTTGAGTTGTTTTTGACCTGACCCAGTGCTGCCCTGCCACACCAGCTGTTGCCCCTGCTGGTTGTGTATGCTGCTTACTTCCCAACATGCTCCCTCCATGGCATGCACTGCATAGTGAGGTAGCAGTGGCTGGCAGGAGCAGGTGACCCGTCCACCCAGGAGGTAAAGAGCCAACCCAAGCCTGAGAGTCAGGTTTTTTCCAGTCCAGCCTAAGCTCTCAGCCAGGTCCCATTGAGTGGCAGGGCTGTGCTGCAGAGATCCCTCATGAGGGACAGGCGCATACCCAGCATGCTCACTCCAGAGAACCTGAGCTGCCAGTGTGTTGGCAGTGAGCAGCTGGAATGCTCCACCTCCTAGCCCAGTCCATCATCTACTTCCTCCAACCTGCAGCAGCAACACCCTGCTTCTGAAATAAGGTTCAGCTTAGATGGTGAGGGGCATAGTGTGGCTGGAAGGCTTGGTTGGCTGAGCATGGGGGTGTTCTAGCTAAGACAGGCAGCAGCTTTCATTAGGTGTCTAACCCAGGAGCAGGGTGCCCCAGGAAGGACTGGGGGAGACCCCTGATTTGGAGATGTGCTGACATTAGGTTTGCTCTCATTCACTGCTCCAGAGCCAGCTCCCTGCTTCAAGGCCTCTGGCTTCCTGCTGCCCTCTTTCCTCGGCTCAAATGGCTGGGCTCATAATCCGAGCCCTGCCCAGCTCTCTGCACCCTGCCCTGGTGGGCATGGAGAGCAACTGATCACAGGCCTCAAGCTCTTTGAAGAGGAGAACAAATTGGGGAGAGGCTGGAACTGGCATGTGAATGTGCAAGTCCAATAGGAAGGATTTTAAACTTGGGGGTCATACCTAAGACTGGAGAATTGCAATTGGAGCATATGAATTAAGAAAAGTGATCTGGGAAACTCTAGGCCTGTTAATTTGACCTCAATTGTATACAAGGTCTAAGAACACCTTTTGAAAGAGTAATTAAAGACAACGAGGTAAACAGTAATTTGGGATAGAAAACAACATGGTGTCACACAGGATGGATGGTGCCAGACCAACCTGATCTTTGAGACAATGATGAATTTTCTAGACAAAGGAAATACAGAGGAGGGCTGGAATATCATAAAGAGAGTTGGGTGACCTTGAAAACTGGAGTAATAGAAACCGGATGAAACTGAATAGTGCAAAGTCATGCACTTAGGGACTAACAACAAGGACTTGCTACAAGCTGGGGGTGAATCAGCTGGCAGTGACAGGAAGAGAAAGACCTAGGTGTGTTGGTTGATCATAAGATAACTGAGCTGCCAATGTGATGCAGCTGTGAAAAAGGCTAACATGGTCCTGGAGTGCCTCAGGCAAGGTATTTCCAGTAGACAGGGAAGAGTTAGCACCATTATACAAGGCACTGGTGAGACCCCATCTGGAATACTGCGGGCAGTTTTGATCCCCTATGTTTAAGAAAGATGAACTCAAACTGGAATGGTGCAGAGAAGAGCTACTAGGATGATCAGAGGAGTGGAGAACCTGCCTTATGAGAGGAGTCTTAAGGAGCTTGGCTTGTTTAGCCTCACCAAACTGACTGAGGGGAGATGCATTTATAGAACAATCGTACCAGAGGGATAAATACCAGGGTGGGAGAGGAGTTATTTGAGACCGTGTTGACGCAAGGCCAGTTTATATCTATTTGTTCATCATTAAGTTTAGGTTTTAAATTGGACCAAGTTTCACCATCATGCTGCCCCTGCCCCAAGTGCCACCCCCACAGCTCTTATTGGCCAGGAACCACAGCTAATGGGAGCTGCAGGGGCGGCACCTGCAGATGGGACAGAGCTGCCTGGCTGCACCTCTGCCTAGGAGCCTGAGGGGAGACATGACACTGCTTCCAGAAGCCACTTGAGGCAAGCACTGCCTGGAGCCTGCACCCCAAGCCACTCCCTGTGCCCCAACCCCCTGCCTGAGCCCTGATGCTCCTCCTGCCCTCTGAACCTCAGACCCAGCCCAGAGCACCCTCCTGCACCCCAAACCCCTCATCCCCACCCCAGAGCCTACACCCTCAGTCCAGAGTCCCCAGTCCGCTGCCCCAGCTCAGAGCCCCCCTCCTGCCCTCCAAATCTCCGTTCCAGCCTAGAGCACACTCCTACACCCCAAATCCCTCATCCCCAGCCCCACCCCTGAGCTCACACCTCCAGCTGGAGCCCTCACTTCCCCCTGCCCTGCCCCACCCCAGAGCCCTCTCCTGCACCCTAAACTCATCTCTGGTCCCACCCCAGAGCCTACACCCCAACCTTGGGCCCACCATACAATGTCTATATCCAGATGTGGATCTCGGGCCAAAAAGTTTGCCCACCCCAGCTCTATAGCATGGGATACAGGTCACTTGCTGGTTTGAACTACAGTAGAACCTCAGTTATGAACAGCCTCCATTCCTGAGGAGTTCATAACTCTGAACAAAACATTTTGGTTGTCCTTTTCAAGTTTACAACTGAACATTGACTTAATACAGCTTTGAAACTTTACTATACAGAAGAGAAGCTGCTTTCAACCACCTTAATTTAAATGAAACTAGCACAAGAACAGCTGCCTCACCTTGTCAAATCTTTTTTAAACTTTCCCTTTTGTTTTTAGTAGTTTACCTTTAACACAGGACTGTGCTGTATTTGCTTGTTTTGTCTCTGCTGCCTGATTGCGTATTTCTGGATCCAAATGAGGGGTGTGGCTGACCTGTCAGTTCATGACTCTGGTGTTCCTAACTCTGAGGCTCTACTGTAGAGTTAATGGGGGATTCTCTGCAACTTGAAGTCTTTAAAGCATGATGTGAGGACTTCAGTAACTCAGCCAGAGGTTAGGGGTCTGTTAAAGGAGGGGCTGGGTATGGGTCTGTGGGCTGTCCTGTGCAGGAGGACAGGATCATATGGTCGTCCCTTCTGGCCTCAAGTCTGTATCCAGAAAAAGCAACTATGATGATCAGAGGTTTGGTAAATGAGCTATGAGGCAAGGCTGAAAGAACTGGGCATGCTTAGTCTCAGGGAAGGCTGCAGGGAGGGCGGGGGAACACCTGAGAACAGTAAAAGGTTGTTCTCTACATTGACTGAGGGGAGCACAAGATGGAATTGACTTAGTCTGCAGCAAGGGAGATTAGGTTAGATGTTAGGAAAAATTGTCCAAGTCAAAGGACAGTTGAGCTGTGGAACAGGCTTCCCAGGGAGGTTGTGGAATCCTCCTCACTGGAGGTTTTCAAAATCAGGTTGGACAAACACCTCTTGGGGTCGGTCTAAGGCCACGTCTGCACTACAGACCTTACAGCTGCGCTGCTTTAAGGTCTCCTATGTAGCACCACTATGCTGGCAGGGGAGAGCTCTCCCGCTGGCATAGTTACCCCACGAGTGGCAGCAGTGACACAGTGCTGTACACACCGGTGCTTTTGTCAGTGAAACTTAGGTCAGGCAGCAGGGTGGGGTTTTTCCACACCCCTGAACAACAATATTGCTGACAAAAGTGCTAATGTAGACCAAGCCTAAGTGTAGGGGATGGAGCAGACAACCCCTCAAGGGCCCTTCCAGCCTTGCACTTGTTACTCTTACTATCTTGCAGTTCAGGCACTGTCCAGTGGGAGGCAGCGGGTGTTCTGTTCACCCAGTGTAAATCAGGAGTCACCCCAGTGAAGCCAATGGAGTTAGTGGTGTAGGAGGCAGCAGAATCAGATCCCAAGGATTTAAACTGGAGATAGGCCTGAACCAACCCCCTGACACCCCAGGTGCCTAAAAGGTGGTTAAAACCACCAGGGGCTGGAGCCCTGGGCAGGATGCAGACCTTGAGGGCTCCCCAGGATAGATGATGGGGATGGGGCATAGGAGGGATAAGTCCTTGGTGCCATCTAGGACCCTGCATGATCCAGTTTGTTGAACTCCACTGGCTGACGTGGCTCTTCCAGGCCCAGCAGCTCTGGGAGTGTCTCTCCCTCTCTGGCCACAGGAAGGCTGGCTGCCCACTAAGTGCCCTTCCCAATTATGGGTTGCAGCTATGTGCACTAATTACAGCCTGCCTGCCAAGGCTTCTGTGGCCAAGGGGCTGTGCACGGGGATGGGGTCAAGGGCTGCATGTGGCATCTGACTGCCTTTGTCCTGGGGCAGGGGGAGAGGGGTGGAACTGGGCCCAGCTGTGCTTTGATGTGTAGGCACAGCAGATCCCTGCAACAGGAGTGTTGGAAATCCAGGCTGGCACGCTCGAGCCAGCTGCTGCCTCCCTGGGATGAGCATGGAGTGGGAGAGACTTGGTTTAGCTTGGGGTGGGGATTCCAGGGGGTTTCTGCCCCCTCAGGCTCACTCCTCACCAGGGCATCAAGGCCTTGGTGCCACTGAACAAACACCACAGGTGCCACTGGGCTTGGGGCAACTTGCCCCACTGCTGCCCAGGCTGATGGCTTCCAGCACACTGGCAGGGAAGCTGGTGCTGCTCAGAGGCAAGGCCACCGCCCCATGTCATGCAGGAGCTCCAGCGGGCACAAGCTCAGTCCCCTGCATCAACCCGTAGAACGTAGTGCTTGGCTGCTGGGTGTTGGCCCTAAGTTGGCATATTTTGGGCTGAGGTGCTGGGTGAGGAGGGCACACATGCTTTAGGAGGCTGTTCCCACTGCTACAAACCCTGTGCAGGTGGCTGGGAGTGGGGGGCAGGCCACACAGGAACAGAGGGCAAGGGAAGGGGTGGAGCCAACTGAGGTATGTTCAGAGGGGCAGTGAGCTGCTGCTCCTCTGAGCACAAAGGGTTAAACCAGCCAGGGAGGTGGCATGGGAAGGGCAGAGCTGACCAGTCTGTCCTGCCAGACTGTCTGATGCTACCCCCTGCTCAATGCTCCATTTGCAGCTGGATTCAAACAGGAGGGTAGGGAGCTAACTAAAGCCAGGGGCAGAGGGCTGGCACAGAGGGGTGAGGGAGTGGCTGGGTGAGTGGCTACACAGTTCTTTGGGCCCTGGTGTTGGTACAGTGCCCAGCACAAGGGGGCCCAGCTTGGCTGTGCCATTTAGGGGCCCTGACAACATGAGGTGTAAACCCAGCACCTGCTAGGCAGGCAGGATGCTGCAGCGACCGAGGGCAGCAGAATTAAGGGACAGAACTGGCCATCCCATTTGGGGGGCAGCACCCCTGGGGCCAAGCAGCAGAGAAGGGGCATGCTAGGGCTCTGGATTTGCCTCCCTGCCCTCTGAGTACTCCCTGAGAACCCCCCCAACTGAGCTCTGTCCCCTCCCAGCCTGCATCAGCCAAACCCAACCCAGGTGCTGTGGTGGGACAGTCATGGACCAGGGGTGGGGAGGACCTGCACAGCCTGCTTTGCTCCAGCTCTTCCCTCAGGCTCACCCCAAGGCTGTATGTGCTGCTCCCACAGTGACCCATCCCCCAGTCTGTCCCCTTGGTACTGCCCAGAGGACCTTGGGCCTGGCACAGCCCTGCTCCATTTTCCCCCACAGTCCCAGTGGTGCTGGGAGCTTATGGGCCGAGGTGGGCAGGTAACAGCGCATCAGAGTCCACACAGCTCCCTCAGCTTCTCAGCCAGGCTCTGAGGGCTCACAGTGCCATGGGGCCACAGTCCTCTGGGCAATCCAGGAGTGGCTCCATGCTAGCCAGCCCATCCCCCTCTTTGGACAGGCGTGCTATGCTGGCTAATGCAGCCAGAGTGGGCAGCCAGTGAGCCAGACCAGGCTGTGCAGTGGCTTCCCCAGGCCCTCTCAGACCTCTGCCCTGAGTGCCAGGTACCCTCCCTGCCTGCCTTCACTAACAGGTGGCGTGATGTGCACGTGCACATGCTGGGTCACCAGAATTCCACACCAGCCCCTGCCCTGGCAGCCCTGGGGAGAGGGGAGGAGAACAGGCACCCGGCAAGGGGAGCTGTGGTGCTGAATGCCCACCAGGGAGGCATGCAGACAGTGTGGTGATGAGCTGGGGCCAGGGGCGGCTCTACCTTTTTGGCCGTCCCAAGCAGTCATGCGCGGGAGGAGCCGCGGGAGCAGCGGACCTCCCGCGGGCATGACTGCAGAGGGACCGCTGGTCCCGCATGGCTCGGCTGGACCTCCCGCGGCTGCGGACGGTTCGCGGTCCGGCGGCTCGCAGGCTGCCGCAGTCATGCCTGCGGGAGGTCCACCGAGCCGCGGGACGAGCGCCCCCTCCGCAGTCATGCCTGCGGCAGGTCCAGTCGTCCCGGGGCTCCGGTGGACCTCCCGCAGGCATGACTGCGGCAGGTCCGCCGGCCCAGCCTGCCGCGCCCCCCCCCCCCCCCAGGAGCCGAGGAGCAGGGGATGGGCTGCTCCTCGGCTCGCAGCGGCAGGATGAGCTGGGGCCCCAGCCTTTTGCCGCCCCCTAGATTTTGCCACCCTAGGCACCAGCTTGTTTTGCTGGTGCCTAGAGCCGCCCCTGGCTGGGGCCAGACTTGTGCTGGCTGCTTTAAGGGAAATCTAAAGCTTTCTAGCTGCTCTGGGCACCCCAGGGAGCCCTCTGCCACCTGAGGTCAGGCTGAGCCCAAGGCACTGGAAGGCTGCTCTGTGCCCAGGAGGGAGGGTACAGCAATGCTCCCCTGGGGAAAGAAGCAAATGGGGGACCAATTCCAGGCAGCAGGGGGTTGCTCTGTTCTACATGTGTGGGCATGGTGCCAGGCTGCCCAGGCAATAGGACTGGAGGGAGACAGGTGAATCTTAGGGCCAGATTCAGCCCTGCTTTACCCCAATCTGTAAGACCAGGCAAAGCCCTGCCTCCCTGTACCAGGAGGGCTGGTGGGGGCTGCAGGTGCCTGAGAGCTTCAGGCCTGGGGGCATGCAGATATCCAGCACAGTCACTGGGCCAGGAAGGGGAGCAGGCCCAGAGAATGCAGCCCCATGGACAGAGTCAAGGCAGTCTCCATTCAGTAGGGCTGGTAGGAAGCCCTCAGGGAAGATTAAAGCTGCCCCCAACTGGCCGAGTGCTCAAGAGAGGAACCCTAGGAACAGTCTGTTGCTCTGGGGCTATGGGGAGACCTGCATGGGGCTGGCTGCGAGGATGTGCCCCTCCCTGGGCTGCCTAAGAAAATCTGAATGCTACAGAGCACCAAGACAGCAACTCCTTCCTGACTCCAGTGGCAGTCAATTTATAGCTGGAAGCATGAGGATGGGAGGCCTGGGGGTTTATCCAAGCTCGCATCACTGCCTACCCCACTTGCAATATGTATCCTTGAGTTACAGCCTGTAGCAGGGACTTCCCCAGGTTCACACTTTTGTCTTTTTAAAAAAAACAAACAAAAAACCCCTTGTTTTCTGCCTCTTACCATTCCCCAGTGCCTCCTTGTGCCTGCACCATGGGGCAAGGCTTCTCTCTAGCATCCCTTAGTGCTGGCCGGGGTACGCAGGAGCTGCATGGAGGGGAGCTGCAAGCCAGTCCCACCCCACTCAGCTGCCTGGGGTGTTTGCTCCAAGCCTGTGGGCAGTGGAGGAGTACAGCAGGCAGGGAACTTGTGAGGGGGCGGCTGGGCTCTGTCTCCAAGGCGAGTGAATTCGGTACAGCCCTCCTGGTCAGTCCGGTCACCAAGTAAACAACCTCCACCCAGGCAGGCTGGCAGGGAACTGGGCTGCCTGGGCCCAGCTCCACACACAGCTGGAAAAGATGAACAATCCAGCAAGTCTCCATGCTGTGGGCCCACAGGATGGGAGGTTGGGCTGGATTTAGTGCTCCGGCTGTGTTCACTTGGGCCCGTGGCAAAGCAAGCGTGCTGCCAGCATTAGCAGCTTAATGCCTCCCAGAGAAGCAGGGCTTTGTCTCCATCCCAT
Organism: Mauremys reevesii; assembly: GCF_016161935.1. Lineage (NCBI taxonomy): Eukaryota > Metazoa > Chordata > Testudines > Geoemydidae > Mauremys > Mauremys reevesii. Next base: position 52,115,764 of record NC_052632.1, on the reverse strand, counting down.
TTGGCTCCTCGCTGGGCCCCCCTTTTCCTGTCTCCCCCGTTTATTAGGTGTAAGCCTGTCTGAGCAGTGCTAAGCCAGCAAGCTTTCTCTGGGATATGGTTAACCCCTCAGGGTCCAGCATCTCCACTTAGCAAGCACTGTGCGATGGAGTGCCACTGTGCCCAGGACCTCCGGCTGTCTAGTTCTCTCAGCCATGCCCCTGTGGGGGGAACACAGGCTGGGCTCTGTTGCCTCACTAGCCCAGGGGCTCGCCTCTAGCAGCAGCCCATGGCCAGCACCATGCACCTAGTCAGCTGTTCAATGCTAGAGCTGGGCTGGAGGGGACACAGCTGAGGGGGAACAGGTGACCCCATTCAGGTCACCACGTAAAGGAGGGAGGGGCCCTGATGCCAGCCACTGGCTCAGCCTTTGCCAGGTTGCATACAAAGGGCAGGGTGAGGCAGGGACTCATCACACGGAAGTGCAATTAGGAAGCTGTCCCTGCCTGGCCCTCAGGGTGCGGGCGGGCTCGTGGCAGAGAGCTTCAGTCCACAATTAAGCATGGGTGGGGCAAAGCCACCAGGCAGCCTGGTCCTGACCCAGCAGCGTGGGGAAGAAATGCCCACACAATTAAAGGGACAGCAGTTTAGTCAGCAGCTTGGCCGCAGTGCCAGACACGTCAGCGAAACCTGACCCTGGCATTTCAAAACTGACTCCCACCCTAGTGCTGGCAGCACGCCTGCTCTGGTGCCCTGCCAGGCCCCTATGTGCTTCCCAAGAGCACTCGACTGCCTGCAGCCCTCACTGGGCAAGAGAGCATTGCTGGGAGCACCAGTGGGCTGAACCAGTGCCCCTCAGAGCCAGGGCTGCCCCCTGCCACTCATTTCCCCCCTTCCCCACTTCCCAGGGCTGGGCACAGCACAGCTTCCCTGCAGAGAGCCAGAGCCATGGTGAGCTGCCCCCTCCCCTGGCAGCGGGACCAGGGGGTACATGCTGGGGGAGAGCCTCCCACCCACAGACCCTGGCTGTGTCAAGGGGCCCTGAAGAGTGCCAAGGGCTCCTTGGTCTGGACTAGCACCCACAGCTGCTAGGTAGGAAAGTCCACAAGCCTCATCCACCCTGGCCTCCTTGCTGCAGGTACAGCCCCAGTTCTCTGTGCTTGGCCCCAGCTGCACTGCAGGTCTGTGGTCTGAGCTTCGCTTGGCTTGGCTAGCTCAGCCACCCAGCGCTCTGCCCTTCTCTAGCGCCAGCTGCCGGGGGATCTCCAAGCATGTGACAAGCATTACTGCGCTGGGCAGGAAAGCGGCATTATCCCTGTTTGACAGTGGGGGAATGGAGGCCCCAAGAAGGCACAGGAGCTGGCAGGGCTCCTGATCCCTGCTGCTAGGCTGTCCCCACAGGCCTGGCCCAAAGCAAGCAGTGTCCCAGTGAGCTGCAGGCAGTGCTGGGTCAATGCTCTGCTGGCAGCTCAGATGCGGGTTATGCTGTATGACACAGAGGGCTTTGCCCTGGGGTTGATATGTGCCTTGTCACTCATTATCCTGGGTTAAACACTGACCTTCCAGTCAGTTCACTGGGGGGCCAGTGCCCTGCTCTGAGCATGGTGCTCCCTGGCCAGGCATCTCAGTGCCAGCTCATCCCCCTTGCTGCTGACAGGCTGCACCTCATGGTGCAGTGCCCAGCCTAGCTGCAGGCAGCTCTACAGACCAGCTGCGCTGTGAGCGAGTGTCAGATGGCGGCAGAGCAGGACAGTCCTGTCCCTGCAGCCGCAGCCCTTGCCTGGTGCCGAGGGTAGAAGATTTCCTTTAACAGGAGCCATTCTTTGGGGGTGCTCCCTACCTCACCGGGGGGACCTAGGTGCTGGGGCTCAGTGCTCCACCCAGGCCAGCTTTAGCTGAAGCAGGAGGGGAAGTGCTGGATTCCTCTTTGCTTCAAGTCCCCACATCTTGGGAACAGATGCCACCTGTGGCCACAACCGAGGGGTTTAAAATTCCAGCCCGGTGCCAGGCGAGCAGCAGGGAGCCTTTGCCCTGCACAGCAGGCTGCCTGCCCAGGGCCCAAAGCCTGCAGCTGTGAATTGGGCTAGTCACAGCCATGCCATGGGCCACGCAGCCCCAGGATGGGAGAGCACTACCGGCCAGGAGCTGCCCCTGGGGGGAGTGCAGAGGACAGCTGGGGAGAAGGACATGGAGGTGGGGGGGGGGGAGTTCAGACAGCCTTTTCCCACCTCTTACAGCCCCCCCACCTTACCCCTTTCTGCAGCGGCCACTCCACAGCACCTGTCTGCCCTGTACAGCAATCCTGCCTGTGGGCACTAAGAGCCTGCTCCTGCCCAGAACGCTGTACAAAGCAAATCCCTAGGGCATGCTGGCAGCAAGGCGACTGTTTGAATGAGGCAGTGGGGACCATCTTTATCAGCTGTGTGACCCCTCCCCCCCCGCCCCTCCAGCCAGAGCAGCGCCACTCGTGCTCTGCCAGTGGTTTATCTCCGTGCCAAGGCCACAGACTCCCCCAGGATCTCAGACACAATGACTTTGGTGAGGCTGCAGGCTGGGCGTGCTTGGCTGCAGCTGGCAGTGGCCACTTGTGTGCTGCTGGGTCAGGCCTGGAGCAGGTGCCTGGAGTAAGGAGAGGCTGTGAGCACAGCCTTGGGTCAGAGGAACCCTGCACTTTGGCTAGGGGGGAGGCAGAGCTGGTCGTGGGGTGGGTGGAGGCAGGGGTCAGTCCCGTGTCAGGCAGGCTCCCCACTGCTCTGTAACAGGCCGTTGGGGGAAGGCCAAGCACTGACCGGCCAATCCCCAGGGAGGAGGGGACACCAAGGCAGACCCACTCCTCTCTCCTGCTGCTGATAATGCAACAGGACCCTCCACTGCTAACTTGGCCTGGCAGTGCCTCCTTTGGCCACAGCTGGCTCTCATTACCCACAGCCTCCAGGCCACAGGAGGCATCAGCAGGTAAAAGATCACAGGGCAGCAGGAGGGAGGAGACAGGCCAGGGAGTGCCTGATGCTATCCCATGGGGCTTGGCCAAAGGAACAGCTCAGGCCCCCCTGCCTCCCTGGAGCTTTTCCTGCTAGCTGCCTCCTTTCCTTATCTCTGTGATGCAGGGGGGAGCTTGATTGCCCCCTCTCTGGGCAGCGGGGCCAGTGTGGCTGGCTAGCAGCAGCGCTTTTCCTGCAGCCTGCCTCTTCCTCTCCATGGTCGGGCCTTGCCATGAGCAGCTCTGGCCCTGGCCTGGTGCCCTGTAGCCCTCTGCTAGCCCCTCCTAGGCTCTTTGGGCTGTCGGGACTGCAAACCACAGCCCCCCTCCCCCAGCCCAGCTGCACATTCCACAATTTATTACCTGGCTGGAGCCTGTCTAGCCCATGCCAGCTCTGCTGATATTTACGAAGATCTCCCCCCCTCCCCACAATTGGTAATTACTCCTCTTATTAAAAGGACTGACAGACAGGTTGAGAACCCTGTGATCCCAGTGGCCCTTTGTGCTTTGGTGTATGCTGGCTCCCTGGGGGGCTGCACCCTCCCTCCAGGCTGCTGGCTCCCCCCAGGCCATGTCCTGGGTGAGGATGGCTAAACGGGGGCATCTCAGTGTTCCTTCCCCCCCCATGGGCTCCCCGCAGGGAACAGCTGTCATGGAGTCTGATTGCTCCAAAGTGTCCTCTGCAAAACTCAACCATGTGCTTGGAGCCTGTCACCATTCCTCCACCAGTCTCCATTTCCTCCCTGTGGGCCGTAGGTAGAACGGAACATCTGCCTGAGGGGCAGAGAATGGGAAGGTGTGCCCAAGGGGTGGAGAGCAGCGCCACACACAGGACGAGAGGGGACCATGGCAGCCCTTACCAAGGGTAGGATACCAGGCAGACCAATCACAGCAAACCAGTTACAAAGACTCTTTCCCCCCCCCCCGCCCCCAAGCTCACACCCCCGTGAGAAGAATCTGAATTTGCAGGCTGGCCGGAAAGGATCCCCAGAGGGTCTGGAAGTGCAGCTCCTGTGGAGGCTACTTGTGTTCTTGCAAATAAATCTAATTGTAATAATAACCAAGCGATGACAGCTTGGCAAATGCCTCCAGCCTTCCTGAGGCATTCACTTTGGAGCCACGGGCCAGGGTCCTAACCCCCAGCTGCCGGGAGCTGAGAGGAACAACCTGAGCTCCATGGGGCAGAGGGACTGGGGAGGTGCCAGATACCTAGTATAGTGTGGGTGCTACTGGAGTGTAAATATCAGGTAATGGCAGAGACCTCGCAGCATTCTCAGCCATGCCATCAGCCTCTCTAAACACTCTGGCGTGCGCCTCCATCTCTAGCTAGTGTTTAGCTTGCCCCAAGTGGCTGCAATGTTCCTTGCTCCTCGGTCTAGTGCCACCCACTGGGCAAACACAAGAGACGTGCCAATGAGCTGCTTCCCCCCCTCCAGCTCGGCAATCTGCTGCTGTTACCACAGAGACAGTCTGAGCTTCAGCTGCCCATTTCCTGCCCCTCCGGCTTGCAGACAGCTGAGCCAGGTGCTGGGGAGCCATATTGGGGGTGGGGAGCAGGATACGGAAAGGGAGCTCCAACGCAACCCGAGCTGAGATGCTGCAGGGCAGTAGTGGGGGAGCAGCATAGGTCAGCTGCTCTAACATGCAGCTCCTTACAGAGTGGGTGCCCAGGGTAATAGGCAGGGCTCAGCCCATTCTCCAGGGGGGCAAGAAGAGCTCCTTCCAGGATTCACTCGGTGAAATCCAGTGGAGACTCTGTGCTCCATCTTAAACAAGGCCCAGGGATGTTCCCTGCATTCCCAACTGCCTCTGGATGCTCCCACCCAGAGCAATGACTTAAGGCATGGCCGGATTTCAGAGCTGCCTTGCCAGGACTCTGGGTGGAAGGAATCCAGCAGTGAATGGTGCCTCTAACAGTTGTTCCAAGTGCTGGGCTGAAAACACCGCCCAGAGGTGTGGAGGGCGAGTAATGAGGTCAAGTCACGAGGTCTTGCTAGCCCCTGCCCAGCATGAGCAAGAGGGACTCGGGCGCACTCAGGGCAGGACGGTCACAGGGCTCTTGAGGAGCCGTGGGCAGGACTCTCTGGGCAATGCACCGCAAGAGGCTTTTGACAGTTACTCTGCACTCCAGTGAGGGAGGCAGAGGAACAAGGTGAGATCAGCCAAGCCCCCTGGCCCTCACAGCAGTCAGTGGGGGTGCCAGTGCATTGCTCGCTGGAGAGTGCCCTGCTGTGTTCTCTCCCTATAACAACAGCCAAGGAGCCCAGGCAGAGGAATTGCAGCTAGGGGCTGGGCGGGATGGCAAAGCACGGAGGAGTTCAGTGCCGTCGGCCGACTGCCACTTCACCGTAGTCGGGTCACAAGGCAAGAGTACAGTGGTTTCTCATCACAGTCCCGAGGGGGAACACGCTTAGTTCAGGCTGCCATCGCATGGCCCTGGCTCCAGAGTCACTGGCAGAACTGTGTGGGTGGGGCACCGGACAGTGGCTGTCTGCATGATGCCTGACCCTAGCTGGGGTAGTCACTTTAGAAGCAATACATTCGCCTAGAAGACAAGTAGGCACTAGTCTGAGTGTGAGCATGGCGCAGGGGGTGTGGCGAGCACCCTCCCGGCTGCAGTGCAGAGCTCTGGCTGGAGAGAGCCAAGCTCGAAGGCACTGGCACAGAGCGTAAGGAACGCCTGGCTCCCCTGTGGCATTGCACACACACAGCCATGGCACCTGCTGGAGAGTTCCCAGCAGGAAGAGCTCTTGGCATCCCCTAATGTGATGCCATTCTGTGGGCCCAGAAATAATTCTGGAAACAGTAAAAAAAACCTCTCAGAAATGCCCCAGTGTGTTGAGGGGGTGGATCCTGCAGCCACCACTTCCCCTGTAACATCTCTAACGGTGCTTCTGCTGCCCCCTGGCTCCACAGCAGCCAGTCAGCCTCTGTCCTAGTGACTATGTCAAGGGCTGTAGTGCTCTTCCCGTCTCTGCTGGACGTCTGACAGTTCGGGGCAGATCCAGGAGCGCTGACCAAAGCAATGGGGCTCCGGCTGCACATGGGCTGGGAGGAGGGGGAAATGGGTCAGCTGGGCTCTCCAGGCCGTCCCAAGCGCTTGGGCTCCTGCATGGGAATTGTGTGACCAGCTCTGCTCTGGCGTCAGAGACGGGGGAAGAAAAGGTGAGCGTTCTGAAAGCAGTCGCCGGGGCGCCCAGGGACAGCCAGCAGGTGATTAAAGAGCTTTCAGAAGCAATGAGGCAGGGAAGCAGCTCCCTTCCTGAGTGCAGACTGTGCCCTGCTCATGGAGGTGGCAGCCATGCCCAGCGGTAGTGCTTGGGGCTGCTCTCCTCTGGGGTGATCTGTTGGTTGGAGCGGGAAGGGCACTGCCCATTGATACCGACGGGTGGTCAGGGACAGGGCTGAAAGCAGCTGCGCTTTGGGTGAGTTGCCCTCCAGCAGCCAGGGGAGGGATGAGGGGGCAGCTCCTGGCCTCCCAGTCCTATCTCAGAGGATCCAGGGAACTAGAGGGTCTGTGGTGACTCTTGCTGATATGCAAAGGGCTGGAATTTCCTCCCCACAACTCATGTATGTAGGAAGGGACCTTGGGGGCTTCCTCCTTCCCCTGGGGACTGGGCTTGGTGTATCTGTCAGAGTCAAGATGGCATGATCCACACATTGAATTTCAGATGGCTGCGGAGGTGGTGGCCCTTGGCCCTTCCAGTGCTTGTCTATGCTAGTGCCAGGCTGTGCCCAGCATAGCATCCAGGGGACGGGCAGAGCCTTTGCTGGCTATTCTAAGGGGATCTGTTTGCAGGGCGAAGGCAGCAGACTCCAGGAGATGGCAGCAAAGGGGAAAGCAGGGGGCCATGAAGCCAGGGGCAAGTGCTCCTCTCCCCCGCTGGCATGTTCCAGCAGCGACCAGAGCTGGTGTGCCCGGGGGCCAGCGATGGCTGGCACTTGTGGGCATTGCCCAGTGGGAAGATTTGACATGTGCCAGGCTGGGAGGTGAAGCTCAGAGCCCTAGTCGCTCCACAGCCTAGAGCACGGCCCTCACTGTGGTCCCCAGTGCCTGGAGCTCAGCCTGCTGCACAGAAGAGAGCGCTGGAGGATGTGAGTCACTGGGATGAAATGTTCCCTCTCCCCCAGCCCCCCTGCGAGGGAGCCCAAGCTTTGAGTAACACTGGGATGGGCCAGCCAAGTACCACCAACAGCCAGGTCCTGTCCGAGCCATGCCGGGATGGATGACAGTGCTAGGAAGCTGCCAAAACCAGGGGTGTGCCGTTAGCAGCAAGAGGGAGCTGAGGAGATGTGTGGGATTGGATTGGAAGGGAGCAGGGCCGGGGACTGGGACTATTCAGGTGACGGGCACAGGGAGTGCGGGAGGAAGAGGAGGAGGAGCAGTGACCCTTCCCTGTCCTGGACGATGTCGCTGCACTGTGGCATGGAAATGTACCCTAGGTTGTTTCAGGCAGGGACACTAAGGCAGCCAGTGGGTCAGACAGCAAGGGCTGAGTGCCCGCTCCGTGGGTAAGGCTCATGTTGGCTGCTAGTGAGAACGGTACCGTGCGCTCATGGCATCAGGCAAGACTCTTCCCTGCTGATCTCGCACATGGGGCTGTGGTGAGATGCATGTGAGGAGGAGAGACTGTCCTGCCTTGTCTTCGCTGGCGCTTTGCAAATCAACTCCCCAGGCCTGAGTATGGACAGCCAAGAAATCAACCCCACTGTACTGAGCCAGCGAGCCAGCTCCCACTGCGCCACCCCCACAGACCACCTGGGAAGCCCCTTGGGATGCACGGATATTGCACATTGGGAGATGCCAAGGCAGGGCAGCTGGGCAGGAGGATGGAAGGGGGCCTGTCAGCCCTCTCAGCTGTGCAGGGGTCAAAGGACACAGTCCCAGAGGCCCCAGGAGTGGATGGGGGGCTGGTCGTGCATGCTGGCACATGGCAGGCACGCTCCAGCACAGGCTGGCCAGACTCTCCGCAGCTCCGCACTGCAGGCTGCCAGGGGAGCTGCCTCATCCTGCTGAGGTCTCCAAGGGGCGGAGCAAGGATCTGTCCCCAGCCAGCCGGCACTGCGCCAGATGGCTGGTTTCAAACACTGCACGCTGGGAGCATGTCACCCGTGACCTAGCCTTGAGAGCCCAATGTTGGATCTCTGAATGCGAGCCGGGGAGGGAAGGGACATTAGATGGCGGGTGCTGGCGGCCAGAGCAAGCAGGTGAGAATAGTCCAGAGAGTGGGGTCGCTAAGGGAATCCAGGAACCAGGAAGGGATGAGCAATAGCTCAGGAAAAGTGATGCAGCACGGCAGGAGTCCCGATATGGGGCCTGTGGTCAGACATGCAAAGCCCCTGCTCAGCCAGGAGCTGCAGATGGCACTGAACGCTCCCAGTTGTGCCGGGCCTGCGCACCATGGGGACCCTTTGATCCTGCAAGGCTGCACGACGCTTCATCTGCAGCTGGCTTGCCACAGGGACCCCTAGCAGGGCGGTTTCCCAGCCATGGGCCACTGAGCCCTCAAGAGAAAGGAGGGGGATGGTCTAAGTGCCTGGGCACCCTCTGCCTGGCAGAAGTCTCATCAGTACCGATGGCCCAGTCTAGATATAGCTGCAGCAGTGCGTGATCCCCTGCTGACAGCGGGCTGGCTCTCTCTGGCCTGAGCAGCGAGGCGAGGAACTGGTAAACCAGCTGGAATTGCAGGAATCCAGCCTCATCTGACAGCCAGTAAATGTGGCAGCCCGAGGCATGGAAACCGGAGGAAGTTGCTGTAAGAAAAGCCTGGGTCCCTATAGGGAATGGCTCTCTCTAGCTGCCCCTCTTCCTCACACCTGTATGCGCCCATCCCTCTCCAAGTCGGGCTTCATCAGAATCATCCTCGCTGGGCTAAAGGAAAGGGGAGTGCAGGGAGGAAGGGGAGCCCAGCATCGCCCCCTTAACACTGCAGAGCCAGTCTAAGACAGGTCGCTTATCAGCAACGGGAAACCCAGCCAAAGCCTTTCTGCGTGAGCCTTTTGCAGTAACTGACCCGTGGGGTGGAAATCCAGCGTGTCGTGCTGGCTGCAGCAGGAGAGGTTGCTGCAGGCTGGGTTCTCCAGCAGAACCTGCTCCCCCAGCAGGGCTCAAGCTGCTGCCCATGGGGCACCAGAATGACACCAAAAGGACCCCGACATTTGAGGGTGTTTGGGTCCATGAATGGGGGTTGGGCAGGGTTTGAAATCCAGATCCAAGTTCTGTGGCTTTACTCTCTAAGCCCATCACCTTCTGCTGCCCAGCAATATGACTCGCTCCCTCCCAAGATTTCTCAGGGGTTTGCTATTGCATGACACACCATCTGCAGACATGACCCCATGAGCAGCTCTCTGCCCTACCTCGCCCACCCTAGCCCTGCCCAAATAACCCCTTGGGGTATGGAGACTGACTGTAACCTTACAGACATGTCAGAAGAAATGTGATGGGGTCAGACACTTGATTCCCAACCCCCAATGTCATCTGGAAGGTAACATTTCTCTGGTTTTTCCCTCTACAGAGAGTCCAGCATGGACCACCTGATCCTGTGGACGCTGCTGCTTCTGTCCCCCGTAGCCCGGGTTCAGGGCTGTCCCTCAGGCTGCCAGTGCAGCCAGCCACAAGTTGTGTTCTGTGCGGCCCGGAGGAGCCACACCGTCCCGAGTGGCCTGCCACTGGACACAGCCTACCTGTACGCCTTCGAGAACGGCATCACCTCGCTCCATGACGACAGCTTCCGGGGCCTCCCGGCATTGCAGCAGCTGGACCTCTCCCAGAACAAGATTTCCAGCCTCCAGAGGAATGTCTTCCAGCCCCTCACCAACCTTGTCAACTTGGATCTGTCATCCAACCAGCTGCGTGAGATCACCAACGAAACCTTCCACGGGCTGCGCCTGCTGGAGCGCCTCTACCTGGACCGGAACCGAATCCAGCACATCCACCCAGCTGCCTTGGACACGCTGGAGAACCTGCTGGAGCTGAAGCTCCAGAACAATCAGCTGCATTCAGTTCCTCCGCTGAACCTTCCCAAGCTCCTGCTGCTGGACATAAGCCACAACGGCATTGCCACCATCGAAGCTGGTGCCTTTCACACGGTGAACATAGAGTCTCTCAAGATCGCAGGGCTGGGGCTGAGCAGCTTGGATGAGGAGCTTTTTCAGAACTTGAACAACCTCCACGAGCTGGACATCTCGGACAACTCGCTGGGCAGAGTCCCGGAGGTGCTCCGGCGGCTCCGGGGCCTCACCAGGCTCAGCCTGGCTGGGAACACCCAAATCGCTCAGCTGCAGGCGGAGAATTTCGGGGAGCTGCCCAACCTCCAAGAGCTGGACATCAGCAACCTCAACCTCAACACCATCCCCCAGGACTTCTTCAGCCTCTTCCCCAGGCTCCGGGCCATCACCGCGGCCGAGAATCCATTCAATTGCCTCTGCCAGCTGAGCTGGTTTGGGCGCTGGTTACACACCAGCCATGTCACGCTCAGGAGGTCCGAGGAGACAAGGTGCCACTTCCCTCCCAAGAACGCTGCTAAGCTCCTCCAGCACCTGGAATATGCAGACTTCGGCTGTCCTGCCACCCCAACCCCCACTCCCACCCTGAGAACCACCTCCCTGCAGCCAGCCGTGCTCCTCACCAGCAGCGGGCACTCTGCGCTGGAGCCCAGCCTCGCTGCTCCCACTCATGAGTCCGCACCCCGGCAGGACAGCTCTACGCGCGCACCACACACGGCTGCGCAGGGGCCGACTAGCCCCGAGATGCAGATTTGCCCTCCCCGGACGTGCTTAAATGGGGGCACCTGCCAGCTAGACGCGCACAACCACCTGGAGTGCCAGTGCCCCAACGGCTTCTCGGGCTTGTACTGCGAGGCCGAGATCCGGAGAACAACCCTGCCCCCCATCACCCAGGCGCCCACGCAGAGCAAGCAAATCAGCATTAAGCAGGTCAGCAGCACCTCACTGACGGTGGACTTAAAAAACTATCAACAGGCCAAAGATCAGCTGAAGGGCATCCGCCTGACCTACCGCAACCTGTCCGGGCCCGACAAGCGGCCGGTCACGCTCAGCCTGCCGACGTCGCTCTCCGAATACACCGTACGCGCGCTGAGACCGAACTCCACCTACCACCTCTGCACTGGGCCGCTGGGGGAGAAGCCCTCCGAAGGGGAGTTCTGCATCGAGGCCCACACTGCTGTGCAGGGGACTCACCAGCAGCACCTGCCCGTCACCCAGAGCAAAGACAGCAACCTGACGCTCATGATCGTGCCAGCGCTCGCTGCTGTGCTGCTGCTGGTTATTGCTGTGACAGCAGTCACGTACTATCTCCGGCACCGACGGGCTAAGGCGCATGCTGATGTTGGGGTGGACTCCAGCCCCCTGGAGCTGGAAGGGGTGAAAACATGTCTGGAAAACAGAGACTTAGCGACCCACAGTCAAAAGCTGCCAGAGAACGTGGCGGTGCTGAACGGCTTAGAATGCGACGTCCCTCTGATGCACCAACGCTACCCCAGTAACAACAACAGCCCAGCGGTCAAGCCGTCTTATTTCTAGAGCAAAAGAGAGACCGTGAGAGAGTCTCCATTCACAAGTCCCAGAGCCTGGATGGACGGGATACGGGCTGACCGTTGTTACTACCCAGGGAACGTTCCACATGGGACAAGGGACATTGAGGGTTAACTTAAATTAAGACAAAACCCCACATAATGTGCAATTTTCCTAGAGGCTTATACACTTAGGAAGTAGACACTGTAATTTATCTGCTCAGCACATGACTAAGTGCCTGCATTTCCCTGGCTGCCCTGCTGTGTGTCCAGAGAGAAGGTTTTTAGCCACCGCTACACAGAAAGATGTGTGACTTAGTTAAGAGGCCTCAGTGTGCTGGTAACAAAAGCTCCTTTAGCTAAGTGCTGCCCAGGATAACAGACTCCTCAGTAGTTCTACCTGAAAAGCAGGAAAGGAAGGAAAAAAACCCAACACACACAGCCAGAGGTGCAGGGACTCTCGGACTTACTCTCCCAGTGCGTTGAAGGAAAAAACCACCCGGGAATTAAAGCTTTAAGAATTTTTAGAGAATATTTATACATGGTTATTTCCCATTTCTTCTGGGAAAGCTCTTTTCTAACACAGATCTGTGTCCTTTTGTTTTGTAAAATAGATGAAGGAAGATGCTTTTTGTACAAAAATAAAATCTTTTGTACAGCGTTAGCTGCATCCGGCTTGTGAGGGATGCTAAGGCTGTAGGCACAGACCAACACGTCAGCGTCTCCCTACAGCACCGAGAAGTGGAAACACCGAGTTACCACTCCAGCTTTGAGGAGGGGGCCAGTGTCCTTAGGAGGAATTACAGCTTCCCATGATTTGCAGGAGTCTGGTTATCGTGGGGAGAGCAGTGGTGATGGCTGGGTGGGGCGTGCATTGAGTTTTCACTATTGTGCAAAAAATTGGCTCTCACAGTGTAATTAGGAGGAAAAAATTAAGCTCTTGGAGAACTCCAGCTGTCAGGGTTCTTTATCCCTTTTCTTTAATTCCTCGAGCCCCAGCCCCACAGGAGCTACAGTGAGTCTCTGATTTTAACAGACTGCTGCAGCTTTCCATTTATGTTCAAATTGGGTGCACCAATTTAACGCTGGCAAAAAGCACCGGCCAGCACACCCTGGACACGGGAACCCTCTCTATCTCCGGGGCGGGGAGAGCACTCACCGGGCCGCTGCAGCTTCCCCAGCAGCAGATTCTGCCCATGCAAGGGACCCCCTCTCTGGCTGAGCAGGGTGCTACGTCTGCAGGGCCAGTCACTGCTTGGCAGTTTGCCCCAAGAGATGCCGCTCGCACCAACTGTGTGGGTGGCTTCCCTGATGTGGCTCCTGAGGCGGAATTGTGACCAAACTTAGCTGCCACCGAGCAGTGGCTCTGCACAGCCAGCAGGTGGGAAGGGCGGTGGGTCCCTTGTGAGCTGGAGGGAACATGGACAGGCCAGCTAGTGGCGAAGGGCCCTCTAGCCCAAGGCAGCCTGCCCTCTCTGTAGCATCTGTCACCAAACCCCATTTCCATTAGCAGAACTGGTGGCAGATCTGCACCATCTAGGGTGAGAGCATGGTCCAAGGGTCAGGGCACCAAGTGGAGAATCTATTCCCAACTCTGCCACTTCCCCACTGTGCAGCTCTGCCTCAGATTCCCAGGTTGGTAAAACACTTTGAGATTACGGCGGGGGAGCGTTCCATACCGAGCAGTTACGTATGTGTATTGAAGCAGAGCCTGGGAGCCCCAGTTATGGACTAGGCACTGTACAAACAGAACACAAAGTTCCTGCCTCAAAAAAGCGATGGAGATTGGCCCGATCTGTGCCGGCTGGAGAACGGAGCTCGGTCCTGGCCAGTACATGAGTCAGACGATGCTCTGACAAGATTTCTTTCTGTTAAAGAGACCAAAAGCCTCATCTAAATCTCCTCTGTGAGGGGTGGGGAGTGAGGGGTAATGGGGGAGCTGTCAGTGGCTGCTCAGGCCTGTTTCCGCAGGCCGGCCTGATAAGGTGAATTCCTTTCCCTGGATGAACCTCGCGCCCGAAGTGTCGGGAAGCGAGTCCTGATGCAATGCAAACACACGAGCACCAGACGCTTCGCTAGGCTCTGAGCCAAAATTAGCAGGATTTCGGTATCCCTAGTTCTCCCAGGCTCCTCCTTCCTCTCTTAACACCAGATGACAGTCAGTCGTTAGCAGGGTTTATTAGCGTATGAAACAGGAACAGTTTTCACTGCTAGATGCTGGAGGGAAGCCCTGGGAAATCCAGCTGGCTGCCCCACTGTGCCCAAGCCTTTCCTGCCCCCAGGGCACCGATGCTTATTTAATCTTTTTGAGGAGTCCAACAAATTCCCTCCCCTCTCCAAATCACAGGAGTGGCCATTTCTGCAGTGGTTGGCTCTGCCTAGCCCAAGGCTTATCTGGGGGGAGGCTGGGACATGGAGGTTTGTGCAGCCCAGGGAGTCAGCTGGAGACTGAGCGGCTCTCCCCACTGGCGTTTCAGCAGCCCCCTGTGCAAGAGAAACACACAGAACAACTCCCACCGAGGGCCGGCTCTGGTGGCTCCTGGAGTGGCCACTGTAAAGGTGGCTCAAGGCACTGCTGGGGGCGGGATCACATCTGCGCTAGTGATTCCCACTGGCTTTGGCACCATTCCATGGTATCGCCTAGGCCCCTGGGGGTTGTGTGTGCTTCCTCAGTGCAGGCAAGGCCTCTGGGGTTCCCAGGTTAACAGCCTAGTAAGCCGCCCTGGGGTGGGGCAGCTCCCTTTTCTCTTGGGCTGACCCACAGCCTGTCTGCAGACACCCATGTGTCAGTTACCCTGGGAAAGGTCTTTGGAGCTGTGGAGGACAGAAACTTCTTTGTTTCCTCCCTTTTCAAGGTGACTTGCAAAGGAAATACACTGGCTGTAGGGCTTGCTTGGCTTCGGTTCTGGATTGAGGAGGGCAACTATGTGTTTGGGGTTGTTTTGTTTCTTTAACCTTTGGACTAGCAGGAACATCAGATCTGAGCTTCCTGTTTTGGTGGAGGACTCAGATGTGGATTGGGTCTTTTCTCAGCCCTTCGCTGCATCGTCCCTAACAAGGTATTTCCTTCCCCCCCACGTTGAATAGACGTTGACAAGAAAACAACCAGTTTTAAACAACCTGAATAAAACTCACTGCGCTTCCAGGCATCAGGTTTTATTTCCTTAGTATCTCAGATACCAATAAGCTACCACCAGTTCCCCAGTCAGCCACAGACCTTCCAGGGTAGGCAGAACATACATTTCTAATGTGAAAAACATAAACCCAATGCCCTTTCGACACTGTGAAGGCCTGTACGGTACTCCTGTGCAGCTCAGCTTTGAATGAGACCTGGCATTCATGGGAACCACTCAGGGAACTCTTAGCAGTCAGAGCGGGCGGACTACACGCTCGCCCTCCGTGGGGATGGTGGAGGTACCAGGAACTGGTCCCGCTAGCTTAGTTCTTCTCTGCCCACCTCCAGAGAGAGCTGCTGCAGCAAGGGGTTTTGTTGAGGTCGGAGAGTGAAGAATACATCCCTCCCCAGCCACCCCCCTTCCAACAGCAGGGTGCAGACCACAAGCCCATCAGTCGCCAGGCAAAGAATAGTGAGTTCTCCATCCCAGCAGCTAGGCTGCAGGTTCCACCTGGCTGATTAGCAATCAGTGAACAAAGCTCCTCAGAGCTAAGGGAGGGCTGGGCTACCAGCCCAGCACGGAGCCCCAACCCCACAGGAAGGCCCTGCTGGAGCGTGACACAGCATTACAGCTCGGAACGGCAGTGCAAAAGACCCTGGCCCTTACGCCCAGGAAATGCCTGGCTCAGCCTGGCTGCTGCCAAGGCGTTCCACGGAGGAGACCACTCCCTGCTCGCTGTGAAAACAGCAGCCCCACGCTCGGTGTGTAACACGTCAGCACACAGGTTCCCACAGGGCTGCCAGACATCACCCAGCACTGAAATGCAGCCACCTCTGGGGGGCAGAAAGCAGCAGTGGCTAATTAAACATAGCATCATTACCCAACAGCTTAGGCCTGGAAGTGAAGAAGAAACCACCATATCCCATGGAATGGCAAGGAAACAGACCATAACCACCAGAGTGGAATTTGGCTGAGACGGGGTGAGAGCCTGCTCAGGACCGATAGCACCTCTGCAGGCAGAGTCCTCCTGGCACTGTGCTAGGACGCTGGGTTAGGGCGGGCATAGGGGAGAGACAGCCACCTACGGAATCACCAACACCACTTCCTGCAGCGCAGGGGGTCAGATGGGTGCTCAGCCTCCGGGGGTACGGCTGCAGGTGGAACTATCATGCAGGGTAGAGCTGAAGTGCAGGGATAGGATCAGCCTGGAGGAGCCCCTGAAAATGGCTTTCTCAGCCATGCCCGCTGCAGGGTCCTCTCTCTCTAGCCTCCGTCTGATCCCACCATTGTCCAACCACCACAAAACCAGCAGTGATGGGACGTGTCCTGCCTACAGGCCGAGCCAGGCGTTCAGCAGAGATCTCGTGCTCCGCTCCACCATCAGAGGGCAGAGAGGACGGTTCAGCCACAGGACAAAAGGCTAGCACCATCAGGGTCCCCTGCCCAGCCCCAGCCCGGCAGGCACCGGGGGCTGGGTCGCTGTACTCAAACTGACCCATTGTGCCCCAGCCCAGGGGATGAATGAAAGACAAGCTGCCCCACAGCGCATGCTGTACTGGGTTCACAGGGGAAGGGGGCAGTTTCCCTGGCGCTCTGTGTGCCTGCAGGAGGGTTGGCTGGCTTTAGGCAGCCCCAGCGTGTTTACATGGAGATTTGGGAGTGCGAGAATTTAGAATTCATTTGGTTTCACTTTTCCTTAGCCGAATTCCATCAATATTTACACAGCTGCCTCTCATTTCTTCACCCACCACCCTTGCCTCCCCCTCCATAGCCCCCCTCCCCCCGACCCAGCCGCTCGCTGACGGGCCCGCCTGGCTCTGATTAACGCAGCGTTACAGAACTCGGATTACGCATGGATCGGAGTGTGGCCTGCAGCCCCTGGCCCAGCTCCCCTCCAGACTGCAGGGGCAGGTAGGGCTCTCGGAGGGCAGAGGGCTGAGATGGGCAGGCCCTGCAGCACTGCTTTTCCCTGGCTCCCTTTCCCTCTCCATTGCAGCAGCCTGAGTTTCCCAGTGCGGGGCCTCTGCCGAGCAGGTGTTGCCAACAGACAAGTTCGGCTGTGAGAGAACAGCAGAGGTTTGAGTCAGGCCCGGTGCAAACAGCGCCCCCAGATCTGAATTGCACCAGCCATTGAGCGCCTGCATCCCCAGAGCTGGCCCAATACTCCACCCTCGCCAACCTGCGCTGCTGCTATTTCAATCCTGGGCCTGCCCCCCTAGTTCTGCCCAGACCCCTCGCTCCTGGCTCCCCAGCCTGGCTATTTCTCTCCTTGACCACGCGGACAAAAGCTTTCCTGCCTGCCACGTGTGGTGGTGCGGACACACAATAGCGCTGCCTGGAGAAGCGAGTGCCCAGTGCCAAGCCCTGGCCCCTGAGCGGCTTGGTTCTGCTGGGTGAGCTGTGGGCGCAGGGGGGCTCACGCAGCCTGGCTGGGTGTAGCTGCCAGAGGTGTGAGGCAGTCCCAGGGAGCGTCCGGGAGAGGCTGGGATCCGGTCAGTGCAGGTAGCTCCTTGGCTCGCTGGGCTGGAGGTTTTCCCTTCCAACGTACCACGAATCTGTACTTGGCAGAGTGCTAACCACGGCACTTATGATGCCAGCCTGAGCGTGCAAAGCTCACCCCACGCAGCAGGGGTCAGGTCTAACGATCTCCTTGACACTATTGACATGGACCCCGCTGTGAGCACAGCACTGAGCGCCAGCCAACGTCCCGCTGCCCTGCCTCCTGCCGGATGGAGCCGCAGCCTATGGGCCGCCCCACGGGGAGCAAGGGGCATGGGCAAGGGTGGCAGACCTGGGCCTTCAGCCAAGGCGAGGCTGTGCCATTATAAACACACAGCTCAAAGGCCACTTCTCTCCACTGCTCAGACTTGTTCCCTGTCCCTCCTGCACACTGCCTATGCCCCTTCTTCCAGAGCCGAGGTGCAGGGGTCTCCCGTATTCTCCCAAGTCCTCCAAGTGTCGCCATTCACCCCCAGTGCCCCCAGCAGTTCACACAAGGAACCAGCCCTTCCCCAGCTGCTGCAGAGCCCGGGCCATTGCGCATAACACCAACGCCTCAGGCCTGTTCACATCTCCCTAGTGCGGTGACTCGCAGTATGTCTACACTACCCGCCAGATCGGCGGGCAGCGATCGATCCAGTGGGGAATAATCGACCTCTGAGCACTCTCCTGTTGACTCCTGTACTCCAGTGCCGCGAGAGCGCAGGTGGAATCGACGGGGGAGCAGCAGCAGACTCACCGCGGTGAAGACACCACAGTAAGTCGATCTAAGTACGTCGACTTCAGCTACGTTATTCACATAGCTGAAGCTGCATAACTTAGATCGATCCCACCCCCGTGCAGACCAGGCCTCGGAGGAGGGCTGGGGAGCCGAGTGCTGTTGGGAGTGTGCTATACGGGGGGGAGGGAAGGATGGGTGGCTAAGCACAGCCCCAAGGCAGGAGAGCTCACTGTGGGCCAGGATACTGATGCACCACGCTCAATGAGATCACTGCTAGGCAGTGTCACAGGACTGTTAAGGGCCCAGCCGCACACGTGTACACAGGAGACCGCAGGTACGGTGACCAGACAAGAAGTGTGAAAAATCAGGACAGGGGGTGGGGGGTAATAGGAGCCTATATAAGAAAAAAAGACCCAAAAATCGGGACTGTCCCTATAAAATCGAGACATCTGGTCACCCTAACTGCAGGTCTCGGTGCAGCCTGCATGTGTCTCACAGAGCACAACACATTCACTTGGCCTGCGCTTGCCTGACATCTCCTGTGGGCCAGCATATCCAGCCCCATGGGACTTCTTTAGCAGCCTTAAATATAAGTGAGCACACACCCACACGTGCACACACCTCGCACGCGAATGCACACACTTCACACACACACACACAGCGGATATGAGCAGGGGAGCTAGGAAAGGCTGCCCAGCGGTTTCCATTCTAGCCTCTTTTTTTCACTCGGTTTCTGACTTGTTCCCCTTTCGGGCTGGAGTTTGCAGGCCTGTCTCTGCCCAGTGAGCAGCTTCATCTGGAACATCTGAGCAGACACAGGTCAGCCGCTCTGCTTGCCAGGAGAGCGACTCAGACAGAGGTTTGTTGGCTCCTAGCAGCCGCGGGACTGACATATTACCCCATTTGAAACGGGGACTGTGACCTGGAAATCAGGTTCCCCAAGGAGCGGCCAGGGGGCTCTGGAGCAGGCCAGTTAGTGAGCATGTGGAACGATTCTTTCACACACCCGACCATGGTGCAGGGCTGGGTCACCTTTCCAGTCACGTGCCTCAACTCCTGGAGCACTGACGCCAGCAGAACAGTGTCTAGGGTAGGGCTTAGGGATACTGCCTCAGCCCCTGCACCTGCCTATGGAGCTTTTAATGCCACAATCTCTGCATTCCCTTCACACACTGCCTCTTCTCACCTGGCTAGACAGCACCTAGCACAATGGGGCCCTGCTCAGTGCTGGGGCCACCAGGCCCTGCAGTAATCTATCATAAATAATATATACTATTGCTACGTCCCTCGCCACCATCACCAGAGCAGCTGGGTGCCTCACAGCCTTTTCTGTATTCATCCCTGAGGAGCAGGGCAGGGCTACGGGACAGATCTGACAAAGTGACTTGACCAAGGTCCCACGGGGTGTCTGTGGCAGAGCAGGGACCTGGATACAGCTCTTCTGAATCCCAGAGGCTAGCACCCTAACCACTGGCCATCCCTGCTCCCTTACAGGGAGCTAGAGAGCTTATACTCCCTGTCTATGGAATTGTGGTCTGGGGCTGGTAATGAGAAATGGAGCCTTTGCCCCTCGTTAGCCAGTGTGAACATGACTCAGACTGGTACAGCCCTGGAGCTATTACTTCAGTTCAATGGGGCTCAGGCAAGTTCGAATGCTGATCTCAGGCCAGTTCTTTGTGGTCGAGTGGGCACATCATAAAAAACAGCCTCGTCCACTGGAACTAGCCGGCCCCTTTGTTGGCAGGGGAAGCCAAGGACTGGGGTGGGCAAGGGGTGAGGTGGAGATTGCAAGACTGTAGCTATTACATGTGTAGAGTTTGGCTGCCTCCATCCTCTCTCCCAGGAGCGCTAACCACATGCCTAACAACCAGCTGGATTTTAGTTCCCTCACACGGGTCGTAAGTTTAACTCCCTCTCCCAGCCCCAAAGCTCAGCCTCAAATCCGTGTCTGAGCAGAGCTGAAGTTGGCCCAGGGCAGAGGAGCCAGAAGGTCCCCTGGAGTTCTACTGTGAGGCTGCAGCTTGGCAGCTCTGGGTGCCAAGGGCTGATGCCTGCAGACGGCCTGGCGCGAGAAGTCGCCCTGCGCCCGGAGGATTCTGGCTCGGGCAGCGGATCATCCAGCACAGGCGCGACTGGACCGAGCTGGATTTTTTGGAGTCACTCCTCAGGTGGACTTCCTGGAGGGCTGCTTTCTATTAGAGGAGGGGCCATCTCTCTGGGAGCTGGCACTCAGATCTCCGCGGCCAGGCGAGAGGGACGCCCTCTTCCTTTCAAAGGGCCCATTGTAGTCCCCTCCCAGCAGATTTTTTAAATTAACATCCCAAATTCCTCTGAAAATTGCTGCTGACTAAATATTTTTGCGGGGAGCTTTGTATATTTTCCATCCCCACAACGAAGAGATGAAAAATCTTTTCTCAAGTCCAAGCTTTCTGTTAACCAGCGGAGAGTTGGTGGAGGGCTAGAAGGGGGCGGCCAGGACGAACTGGCTGCAATATTAACTGTTGCTCTGCAGTGTTCTCGGCCACCCTCGCTCCCTCCAAACCCTACGGCAGCCGTCCAGGCACTGGCTCCTGAGCTGCTGGGTTAATAGACTTGTACAGGGAAGCAGCTGATCGCAGCCAGACTGCGCTCGCTGGATCTTCCAACACGAGGCAACAAATGAGGCATTATACGGCTTTGCACCGTAGTTGTCGAGAGATGTGCGCAGAACAGCAGCGCAACACCCGCTCCCATACGCATGAGGGGGGAAAGCGAGAGCCCAGCGCTGTATTTCCTGGTCCGCTTGGGAAAGGAAGGGCGGACTCGCTGCTGTGCATGGAAACGGCAAGGAGGAGGCAGGCCTGGCCTAGGTCAGGTGAAATGCCTCATCATGGAACCTTGTTTGTCAGTTGGCCAGGCAACACTGCCCCTCAGACAGCAGGTCAGCACAGAGCAAGGAGGCTCAGCTCCTCAAGCCGATTCTCCAGAGAGGGTCCAGCTCATCTGCCAGGGGCTGTCAGCACAAGGGGCACCGGATGCTGCCTACTGCATGGCCTAACAGGTACGTCAACTGGCTGTATCGAACATACAGACGGAGACAGCTGCTGGTAGCCCTGACAACACTTTACAAACCAGCTGGGTAGGCAGCCCAGCACCCTGGGAGGTAAGAAAGGGATCTAGATGGTTCATGCAGGTTAAATGCAGCCACTTCTAGGGTGGATCACAGCAACTATGGAACAGCACACAGCAACACTTCACTTCATCTCCTGCCACAGGCTGCTGTGTCTAATGGAAATGGCAGGGGTACATTAGGTAGCAAGCATGTCACTCAGAGTTAGAATTCAGCAGGACACTGGCATTAAAGACCCCGGCCAAGATTTTACCTGAGACCCCCAGAAGGGCGTGATTTTCACAGCACAGGTCCTGGGAGGAGAGGGAGGGCTTCAGGCTGTCAGGCCATGACTGGACTGTCACCTTCACCACTGGATCAGGGCCAGGCGTGGCCCAGCAGGCCAATCCATTGACTGGAGGCAGAGGAGACCTGAGCTGCTGGCAAACAATACTGCCAAGAGCTGAGAGGATGCAGCGCTGGCCACAGGAAGCCCAGCTGGGCTGCACAACAGCCCGAGGAATGGCCAGGTAAGGGCAGCTTACAGGGCCCCAGATGCACAGACAGCTTCCCCAGGAAGTGATCCCATGTGAGCCTGGTGCTGGTGAAAGCTGCTGGGTCCACAGCCCTGGAGACCAAAGTCCTCCTACTTCCATAGTGATCAAGGCCAGAAGGGACCATTAGATCCTCCGGCCTATCACAGCCCAAATGCCCCTGCGCTGAGCCCCACTTCACTTACACCAAAGCATTGCCGTGCGCAGGGGCTGACCTGGGAGCCCCAGGCAGAGAACAGGAGGCTGTGCGGTGGCGGGAGATCCTCTACCACAGCCACAGATCACTGTGCCTGTAATCTGCAGACACTCAGCCCATGGGGCCCCTGGGAAGCCACAGCCATTTCAGAACCGTGGCCCGGCAGTTGGCGTCCGAGAGCAGCCTGGTGCAATCCTTCCATCATAGACCAAAGCTACCACGGACAATGCAGGCGGAGTGCGCCAGCAGCAGATTAGAGGAGGCCCATTGTGCGGCGGTGGCTAATTCCTGGGTGCTGAATCAGCACCAAGGAAGGATTGCAAAACCCCTGCAATTAAACCCCAAATCCCTCTTGCTATTAAATCCAGCCCTTGCTGGTAACTGAGATCTTGAGCAGGAAGCCACTGCCGGAGCCTTGGAGCTTTGCATGGGGCACACATCCCACACCAGACCCACACTTGGCAAGGCTGCCATTTGCTAATCTAAGTGGGGTTTCTCTCCTTCCGGTGCTGCATGCCAAGCACGCTCTGACAGCTCTAATCACAGAGGATAGCAATGGCTGGGCTGGAGCAGACCCAGGATCCTGTCTCTGACGCTGGCCACAGCCACTCCAGAAGAAGGTGCAAGAGCCCTGCAGTTCTGGGCTGCCTGGCCACAAGGGAAGTTCCTTCCTGATCCCGGCAATTAGGAGCTGGCTCGCGCCCTGGAGCAGGAGGGTTTATAGCTCCTTCCAAACTCTTTATTTAATCCTTATTATTGTAATTCTGAATGTTCTCATCATCCACAGAAACAGCCAAGCAAACCCCTCTCAGCTCCCGGCTGCTCTGACCTCTTGTGGCAATGAGTTCCGCAGGCTGAGTGTGTGGAAAGAGCATGTCCTTTGGTCAGTTTTAAAGCATCCTTTACGGTTTGATGAGCTGTTCCCTTGTTCTCACGTGAGAAAGGGAACTAGACTATCCTGATCTCCCTTCTCTGAGCCAGAACTCATTGTTTGACTCCTCTCTAAACCTAGCAGCCCCAATCTTTTGCATCTCTCCAAAGCTTCCCTGCCCCGAGGCTAGACAGGGCTAGAGCTTGCTGGCCATAAGAATCCAGCACAGGTTTCTCTCTGCCTTCCAACATTGTGTCCAGCATCTACGCAAGGTTTTCCACCTTTGCTCCAGCCCAGGAGAGGTTCCTCGCCTGAGGAGGGCTTGCTGGTCACCAGCCTCCATTTGTAGTGGCTGTGTAAATCCAGCCCCATTCAATGGACTCCAGCAGGCCTTCCTCGCTGCCTTTGGCCCAGGGAAGTAGTTCAGCATGTTCTATAGATGGTCACTGACAGTTTACAAATGACTTAGACTGGACACAAGGCCAGCTGGGCAGGGTGGTCTGCAGGGCTTTGGCCAGCCTCCTCTTCAGTAACTCAAGCAGGGACCCCTCCACTTCCTGCTACACATTCTGTGCTTTCTGTAGCTCCCTCCCCCCGCCCCCCAGCCCCATGGCAGCTGCAGAGGGATTTGGGAGCTGGAGTACCAAGGGTGCTGGTTAATTGTGTGCCACCCTACTGGTCAAGGAGATGAGGCAGCAGGGCTGGACAGCTGGGATGCTCTGATGGAGGGAGATTTAAAGAGAAAACATGAGGGCACAATCCTCCCTACGTAAAAATCTGCGAGCGGGACAGGGCGGCCAGCAGTGGAATTTCAGGGGCACTTTCAGGCAGGGTACTTCACTCTTGTGCTAGCACCAGCACTCTCATCATGATCCAACATGCTCCCTCTGCTAGCCATGCTTAGAGCTCAGTGCTCTGGCATAGCTACAGCTCGCCCAGTGACATGCAGCATCCCAGCACCCAGGGCAGGGTATGGGGGTGTATCTAGATCTTGCCTCCCATGTAGAGCCCGTGCGCAAGGGAGAGCAATTGCCTGCTTCCCGGAAAGCTGCAGAGGCCTGAGTGCAGGAGGGCAGGCGTACGCCAGAACCACAGCCGGGGCGAGGGCGCCGGCCCATCTGGGAATCATTTCAGCAATTGCACTGCTAGCTGCCTTCCATCAGCCCGCCGGCCCCTCACCCCGCATGCAGCTATTTTTACAGGGAGTAATTACCAGGTCAGCCCTGTCCTGCAGCAACCCAGCTCACCAGACACTATTAACCCTTTCAGGGGGAGAAGCAGAGAAAATGGCACCTGCAGGCTTTGGCCGAGATACCCTGCATGGTGCCAGGGCACGCACATGGCAGCTCCCACTTCTCTCCAGGAGTTCCTCCTGTGCAGCCCTTCTCCCCGTGGGGAGGGCATCACGCTGGTCTCTGGCACAGCGTGCAATGGTGCCCTTGCCAATGAAATGCTGGCTATCACCTTCAGACAACCTCGGGAGCTGCTTCTTCAAGTGGCGTCCACTCAAAGCGATGCGTCTTGCAGCACCAGTCCCGAGCCCTCCAGGGCCTGCGTCTCAGGGCACTGCAATCAAGGCTATGCACTGTCCCACGGGTGCTAATGCACCGGGGGAGGTGGGAGCCCTGGGCCAGGCAGGGGTTCGTGAGAGCACCATACCATGCAGTGCCAGAGCAGAATCTGCCTTTGAATTTCTTCACTTTATGTCTTTGTGTCTCAATCTGGATGTGCCAGTGGCATGCGGGGGGAGGGAGAGAGGAACATTGGCACAAGGTGGGGAAGGAATCTGCACACACCGCACAGAGCTGTGTCAGTGCTGAATATGACAACAAACTGCTGACAGCAAACATTTGGCAAGGCTGGTTTTTCCCTACTGGTGAAAGGGGCCAGGCTGACAATCTCAGAGACAAGCCACATCCAAGCTGCAGCATCTGGGCAGTGCCAGGACAAGATTCCCCTGGGCTGCCCCCCCCCCAATGTGCCTCAGTCCTGACCTTGGCATCCATGGCTCCGTTCAGTCTTCAGAGATGGCCAGCCAAGCGGGTGGTTTGTGTGATGTGGTCTCCCTTACTACACCCCTCAGCACTTACCCAGGCCCTGCCTTCTCCCCCCATCCCATCACCAGAATTACTTTGTCCAGTCATGGAAAAACAGCCCCACGTCTTGCTTCAGCGCGAACTCCTCCCCACTCCAGCCAGGCCTCTCCCTCAGTTCACTCACCACCTCCTTGAATCTCCTGGACCCAGGGGAGGTTTGGCATCAGCTCCCAGGTTTCATGCAGCCACCTCTTCCAGGCCAGCCCCACAATAACCTGGGGGCATGCCATGTTATAACCCTTGCCCCGGGGAGCCATTTCAAAGGCTTCGATCTTGGTGGTAAATGGGGATCTCCCTTGGGCAGCCTTCACACTGCCCAGACGTAGCAGGGGGCCACACTGGGTGCCAGTGCTGGAGTCTCGCTACCCGTTGGGTTCCATGTAGAATTCTGGGTCTGGCATGTCAGAGCCAAGGTCCCAACCCTCCCTGACCTCGACGCTGTCATCACCAACCTCTGTCTGTTTCAGGTACGTGTGGGTGACAAGAGGAAATGGAATTCAAGAGACCTCAAATCGCTTCAATGCTGGGAGCACAGCTGCAGGCTTCAGCTGGCAGGGGCATGCCCAGAGCCAGAGACTCACAACAAGACCCAGGAACCTGCCTGTTCCAAGGATCAGCACTCACTATGTGCACCACCTGCAAGCAGCAGTGCCTGCAGCCATGCTCACCGGTCCATTCCCTCCAGGGCCTCAGCTCACCCTCCAGCTGAGTGGAAGGGAAGATCAAAGGGCCTGGAGACTTTCTCAGGGCTCAAGGGACAGCTGGGGCTAACTGCCTTTGGTGCTTTGGGACCCTCTGAACATTGGAGCCCCAGCCTCTGGGACCAGAAGAATGTCAGCTTCTCTTGGCAAGGCTTAGCAAGCAGCTGCCCTATGGGATTGCCAACACCTGGCTCGCCCCATGCCTGACTCCGACCGCACCAGCAGAGCAGGCCTGGTTCTGATGGCGGGGGATCAGCCACCAGGAATAGTGAACCCTGGGGAAAAAAGGGCAAGATTCGAAAGGGGAGCCCGGCGGGTTTGGGATTGGCTGGAGCGGCTCCGCAGGGCAGCCGGGGGAGCTGGGAACACCCACAGAATGACAGCCAAGCCCCCAGTTTATAACCCCCAGGCAGCCAGGACGTAGGGAACGAAATCGCCAGAACGGTTGGTGATCAATTACGTGTGGGCAGCAGAGCCATTGCACCCAACCCGGGGACCAGCGCAGGCCTTGCAGCCCAAGGACGGCCTCGGCTCCCATCAGCTTTCTGAGCCCCTCGTTCACTCTTTGCAGCCCCTTCCTCCCCAGTGAAGTACTGGTGAAGGAAGGAGGAAAGCCCCCTTCCCACTGACAGCAGCCATCTCCAGCCCAAAGCCTTGCGGGGGGAGGGGGGGATCGCACGGCGGAGGCTACTGACTGAGGGCTGGATCTGAAGGAGTGTGGCTTGCAAACAAAGGGGAGTCAGGATTTCCCTCCTCTCCTCAGCCGCTGAGACCCGAGTGAGGGGTTGCCCATTTCCATGGCAGCAGCCGACACTGCCCCAGACAGTCCTCGCGCCAAGCGGTGGCTGGGCCTACCCAGAGGCATGCAGGCTGCCGGCCTGGCCCCCTGCCGCTGAAGGGGAAACAGCCTCTGAACTTGGGTCAAAGGCGACTTCCCCTCCCCCTCACCCAGGAGCACACAGCTGCAGAGCATGCGGCAAGGAGAGCCAGTAGGGATGGGTTAAACGTGGCATTGTCCTGGATCCTTGTGCTACACCCCCAGGAGAGCTGGGTCTAGAACTCCAAACTCCACCCCTTGAGCTAGGGGAGCTCTGCAATGCCAGAGCAGGAGCAGCTCCAATGGGGCGCTACCATTCACTCCTAGGGGATCCCTCAGAGCCAAAGCTGGGGGCTGAGCATTAGAGTCACATTGTTCTTTCCGTGGGGTGGGGTGGGAACCACAGTTTCCCAGCACGGCAAGAAGGCAGCCAGCCTGCCAAGGATGATGCCAGCTGGAGTTCTAAGTACTGGCGAGTGCCTCTGCCCTCCACTGCTAACAAAGCCCCATGCCCCTCTAGCACACAGGTCACGTGTCACTGTTAAAGAAGCAGGTTGGGCCATGGAGACGAGCACATGGGAGAAGGAGCATCAGGGGGTTTTAGCACCGCTCGGGGACAAGAGGGAGAGCAGCAGGGGCAGCGAGGCGGGAGCAGCAGAGATAAAGCTCCCTGGGCCAGGTTTTCAAAGAGATTCACGTGCCGAAGTACCTCTGAAAATCTGTCCCCCGCTCTTCCAGCATCTCTGCCTAGTGTCTCTGGTAGCTCACTGCCACGCTATCCACATCACCTGTCTGAAAGTGGTGGCTCCAGAACCAGGCTTGGTACCGAGGGCTCTGCGCAGCGCCTGACCGGCTGGACTGGCCTAGCAAGGGCCCTGGGAAGCGGATATCCTGGAGACTTGCACCCTGGCTCCAGGGAGTCCTGGGAAGAGACTGGCAGGCTAGATAGCCCATTTCTGCTCACTCCCCCCTCCCCAGAAAGAACCAGCTCAGACTGCTGACAACCTGCCTGGCAGCTGTCACTCCCATGCATGCTCTAGCTGGGATTGAGTGAGCACACTCAAAGCAGCAGTGCAGCTGCTGGGGCACAGGCGGTGCCTGAGTGCTGTCCTGTCTGAGACCCTAGCTACATGCGCGGGGCGCAGCAGCAGCAGCATGAGAAATGGCCAGATATGGCCCGTACCTCCCAGGCTGCACCATCTCCCAGCTGTTCACTGCCCCAGGAAGTCATTGAGGCTGAGAATGGACCAAGCGTATCCAGAATGATTGTAATTATCTTTGAACACTCATGGCGATCGGAGGAGGTCCCGGATGACTGGAAAAAGGCTAATGTAGTGCCCATCTTTAAAAAAGGGAAGGAGGAGGATACGGGGAACTACAGACCAGTCAGCCTCACCTCAGTCTCTGGAAAAATCATGGAGCAGGTCCTCAAGGAATCAATTCTGAAGCACTTAGAGAAGAGGAAAGTGATCAGGAACAGTCAGCATGGATTCACCAAGGGCAAGTCATGCCTGACTAACCTAATTGCCTTCTATGATGAGATAACTGGGTCTGTGGATGAGGGGAAAGCAGTGGATGTGTTATTCCTTGACTTTAGTAAAGCTTTTGATACGGTCTCCCACAGTATTCTTGCCAGCAAGTTAAAGTATGGGCTGGAAGAAAGGACTATAAGGTGGATAGAAAGCTGGCTAGATCGTCGGGCTCAGCGGGTAGTGATCAATGGCTCCATGTCTAGTTGGCAGCCGGTTTCAAGCGGAGTGCCCCAAGGGTCGGTCCTGGGGCCGGTTTTGTTCAATATCTTCATTAATGATCTGGAGGATGGCGTGTACTGCAACCTCAGCAAGTTTGCAGATGATACTAAACTGGGAGGAGTGGTAGATACGCTGGAGGGTAGGGATAGGATGCAGAGGGACCTAGACAAATTAGAGGATTGGGCCAAAAGAAACCTGATGAGGTTCAACAAGGACAAGTGTAGAATCCTGCATTTAGGACTGAAGAATACCATTCACTGTTACAGACTAGGGACCGAATGGCTAGGCAGCAGGTGCGCAGAAAAGGATCTAGGGGTTACAGTGGACGAGAAGCTGGATATGAGTCAACAGTGTGCCCTTGTTGCCAAGAAAGCTAACGGCATTTTGGGCTGTATAAATAGGAGCATTGCCAGCAGATCGAAGGACGTGATCATTCCCCTTTTTTCAACATTGGTGAGGCCTCATCTGGAGTACTGTGTCCAGTTTTGGGCCCCACACTACAAGAAGGATGTGGAAAAATTGGAAAGAGTCCAGCGGAGGGCAACAAAAATGATTAGGGGGCTGGAGCACATGACTTATGAGGAGAGGCTGAGGGAACTGGGATTGTTTAGTCTGCAGAAGAGAAGAATGAGGGGGGATTTGATAGCTGCTTTCAACTACCTGAAAGGGGGTTCCAAAGAGGATGGATCTAGACTGGTCTCAGTGGTACCAGATGACAGAACAAGGAGTAATGGTCTCAAGTTGCAGTGGGGGAGGTTTAGGTTGGATATTAGGAAAAACTTTTTCACTAGGAGGGTGGTGAAGCACTGGAATGGGTTACCTAGGGAAGTGGTGGAATCTCCTTCCTTAGAGGTTTTTAAGGTCAGGCTTGACAAAAGCGCTGGCTGGGATGATTTAGTTGGGGTTGGTCCTGCTTTGAGCAGGGGGTTGGACTAGATGACCTTCTGAGGTCCCTTCCAACCCTGATATTAGATTATTCTATTCTATGATTCAATGAATGACCCACATTGCGGAAGGGTTCTCAGATGCTGTGCTCTAGGGCCTGAGCCGAGCTTTACCCATTACCCGAGCTCTGTGTGGGAGGCAGATTATCCCACCGTGGCTATTGTGGATCTGACACCTGCCTCTGAACCATCTAGTTCTGGCCCCTGTTGGCAATGGAATCCCAGACTAGCTGGCCCATTGGTCTGATCCCAGGCGGCCATTCCTACACTCCCACGGCCAAAGGCACCAGCAATGGGACGTCAGAGCAAACTGGCCACGCCGCTAAGGGCACAGATATGTTAGAGTGTCACTGGAAGGAGGTCACCGGGCGACAGCAGCACAGCAGGTGCAGGGGGCAGCGGGATGGGAGGGGTTAATCTAAAGCTCCCAGCCCTTCGCTGAGAAAGTTATACGATCAGGGTTGTGTTTGTCAGGGATCCCTGGGGCCATCTCAAGCCTTTCCTTGGCAAAGCTCATTGGATTGATCATGGCTCGGCTGTTCTACGCGGCTTGCTCTGGAGAGGGTTTTAAATGCTGTGGCTAACTGATTAAACCGCCTCAGATTTGGATTATTAATGGGGCTCCATCCGTCTTAAACTCAAGAGCTGGTGGATTACTTCTCCCATTTGTAAGGCCCTCTGATAGCACTGCAAAGGGAATGGTATAAAAACGTAGACACTTCTCTTACATGGCACCATGCTTGCAATTGCCATGTTCTGCCTTTGGCCTGCCAGCTGAGAGAGTGCAGTGCACATATCAGGGTTTGCCCTGAGTTACACTGGGTTTCCAGAACCTGTCTCTGCACACAGCAGCATCAGCAGAAATGGGAAAACCCTTATCCCACTCTTGGAGCACTTACAGGGACAGCACCTCCAGGTGCCTTAGCCACAGAGGGTGGTCAGGTCTCTGGGCAGCCGGCCTTCACCTGTCACATGGAAACGCAGAGCAGAGGAGAGAGCTGTGTGTGTGTGTCTAGGGCAGAGGGACAGAGGCAGAGATGATCTAGCATTCCAATCCAGCTCCCCGGGACCAAGTCCCCTGTCTGATGGAGCACTCCCCTGGGAGATGATACCAAACTGGGAGGGATTGCAACTGCTTTGGAGGACAGGGTCATAATTCAAAATGATCTGGACAATTGGAGAAATGGTCTGAGGTAAACAGGATGAAGTTTAACAAAGACAAATGCAAAGTACTCCACTTAGGAAGGAACAATCAGTTTCACACATACAGAATGGGAAGAGACTGTCTAGGAAGGAGTACGGCAGAAAGGGATCTAGGGGTTATAGTGGACCACAAGCTAAATATGAGTCAACAGTGTGATGCTGTTGCAAAAAAAGCAAACCTGATTCTGGGATGCATTAACAGGTGTGTTGTGAGCAAGACATGAGAAGTCATTCTTCCGCTCTACTCTGCGCTGGTTAGGCCTCAACTGGAGTATTGTGTCCAGTTCTGGGCACTGCATTTCAAGAAAGATGTGGAGAAATTCGAGAGGGTCCAGAGAAGAGCAACAAGAATGATTAAAGGTCTTGAGAACATGACCTATGAAGGAAGGCTGAAAGAATTGGGTTTGTTTAGTTTGGAAAAGAGAAGACTGAGAGGGGACATGATAGCAGTTTTCAGGTATCTAAAAGGGTGTCATAAGGAGGAGGGAGAAAACTTGTTCACCTTAGCCTCTAAGGATAGAACAAGAAGCAATGGATTTAAACTGCAGCGAGGGAGGTTTAGGTTGGACATTAGGAAAAACTTCGTAACTGTCAGGGTGGTTAAACACTGGAATAAATTGCCTAGGGAGGTTGTGGAATCTCCATCTCTGGAGATATTTAAGAGGAGGTTAGATAAATGTCTATCGGGGATGGTCTAGACAGTATTTGGTCCTGCCATGAGCAGGGGGCGCCCAGGCCAAGGGGCCTGGGCACCGGGCGGGGGCTGGGGGAGGGCGGCTGGTGCCCGCCCGCGCGCCTCCGGCCGCATGCCCGCGTCGGGACGGCGGACCCGGGGCCTCATGCAGCATGCGCGTCGGCGGTTCCCCGTTCCCGCGTCCCGCCGAGCTCCCGCAGGCCGCGCGCAGGGCCTCGTCCGCCGTCCCGGCCGGGGGGTCCCCCTGCCTGCAGCCGGGGCGGGCCGAGGCCCACCGACATGCCGCCCTCCCCCAGGATGATGGAGGAGCGGGGAGGACGCCCGGACGGGACTGGGGAAGGCGCGGCAGCGCTCACGCTGCTTGGGGCAGCCTACTTTGTAGAGCCGCCCCTGGCCATGAGGGCAGGGAACTGGACTCGATGACCTCTCGAGGTCCCTTCCAGTCCTAGAGTCTATGAATATACACATGCCAGGACTGTGGCAGACAGGAAAGTTGGCCTAGGTGTTAGAGAGCGAGCCTGGGACTCCGGAGATCTGGGTCCAGTTGCCTGCTGTGCCGCAGGCTTCCTTTGTGACCCTGGACAAGTCCCTTAGGCTCACTGCAGCTCAGTGCCCATGTAGGACAGCTAACGGATAAATACCTTGAGGACTGAGTGCAATTTTGGGGGCCACTGAAGCTCCAGACAGAGCTACAACTTCTTGCTGTTGTATTAGACCAGAGCTAGCTAGGGAGCTCTGCCCCTAGACAAGAACTAGGTGGCAGGCACGTGGCCAGCAGAGGCAAAGGAAACCAGTTTCCTATTTTATCAGCCAACGGGTGTGGCTGGTGCATTTGTCTCTTGCATCTCTCATGGCTCTGCCTGGCCTAGGATCTCTAGGTTGGTGCTCTAGCCAGTTAGCAGTGTGGACTTTAACCCGGGTGACAGTGGCCAGGTTAAAGCAAGGGGGACCCTCCCAGCTGAGCACATGGTAGATAGCACCTAGTTGTTCCACAGCACTTCTCATCTTGAGATTGCCAAGTACTCTACAGTGGTGGTCAGTATCATTGTCCCCATTCTACAGGTGGGCAAACTGAGGCACAGAGTGGCACCATGATTTGTCCAAGGTCACCCAGCTGGCCTAGGGTAAAGTTGGGAACAGAACCCAGGGGCCTGAAGTCCCAGTCTAGTGCTCTATCAGTCCAGGCCACCTCCCCTCCACTAGACCTTTAGAAGGTGTTCGATTAGCTAACACACTTCCAAGTCCTAGCCTAGCCCACACCCAGGAGCAGAGAGGATCTGACTGGAGACACAACCCCCCTCCACACAACAAGCTACAGCCCTAGGCTCAGAGTCCTACAGCCCTGGGGTGCCCCAAAAGAAATCAGAACTGCTTGCACCAGCCTAGCACTGCTGACAGGGCTCCTGAGTGCCAATTTTGACTGTGCCGAGTATCAGAACCCTGTCGAAAGCTGCCGTCCAAAGGGGGTTTAATGCCAGGGAAGGTCTGCAGTGGCTCTGGAAGGCCTGGTGCAGGAAGTGCCCGGGACACACAGACCCCAGCAGTGCTGGGTTCCCCTCACTCTCCAAACAGCTGCCCTGATTTTTGCAGGTTAAAGCAAGGGGGACCTTGCAGCTTAGTGAATGATCAGTACAAGGGCTTGGGGCAATCGTCTGTGCAGGGAGGGAAGAGATGGTTCCCTCCTGCTCCCCAAATGCAACAGTAGCGCCTCTCCACCTGGCTTTAATTGCCACTGGCTGGGGTTCAGTCGCAGAGCGGCCATGCCCGGGCCAGCTGTCAAAGCAGCACTCGCGGGGCTCGGGAAACACACTACAAAAGCCATCGTAAAACCTCCATTAAAGCCGATAAAAGGGATGAGATGGAGCTCCTGTGGCTGGGAAGGTGGAGACGCATTCCTCAGAGCGCAAAGGGGGAGCAGCCTCTCACCAAGCCAGGAGATCACACACATGCTCACGTCTTCTGTTCCTAAGGGACAGCTCTTGATAACACTATCCATTGCGGCAGGGAAAGGGTTAACAGAGCATCAATCTGGAGCCCTTCCTCCTCTCCTCTCTGCTTCCCCCCAGCACCAGGCCAGGAGAGAATGTTTCCATGGGACTCACATCTGCCCCTGATTTCCAAAGAGAAAAGAACCAGACACTCCGTGAAGTCCCCTAGGAACTCGGCTATTACTATCACTTCTCCACGAAAGGCGCTCTGATACCACAGTGATGGGCGGCAGGATAAACCAGACAGACCTCCCCAAGCATCCCAGAATTCTTAGCACTGGCTGCCGGACAATGGCAGCTGCGCATGTTCCCTTGAACCCAAGCGCCAGAGACGTTGCCCCAGCCCACAGGGTAACGCAGCAAGCGAGGGGCAGAGGCCACTGGCTGGCCCTCCGCTCAGAAAGCTGTGTCCGTTCCAAGCCACAGGAGCTCTGCATTTGTCTAGTGAGTATTCCTGGGAGCTTGTAAATCTGGTGAAACCCTGGAACAGCTGCTCCCGTATCACCAGTTTTACAGGGCTTCCCATCAAACGGGATCACAGCCACTTCCAACAGTGGCCCTCCTTGCCCCCAAAGCTGAGGGCCCCCCCTTGGGACCCATGTGTTGCCTCCTAGGCCCTAAGGCTTTGATCTCCAGAGCAGACACAGCTCCCACTGACTTCAGTGGGGACTTGGGCAGAGCAATGCCTCTGAAAGCCAGGCCAGAAGTGGATGCAAATTATTATTATTTCTATTACAGTAGCACTGGGGAGCCCAGTCCTGGGCCAGGACCCCAGTGCGCTAGGCACCGTACAAACATAGAACAGAAAGACATGTTCCCTGTGTAGTGCAGGGAGCAATCCTGGGGCCAGGGGCTGGATAATCCAAGAGCTCACATCCATCAACCAAGGTCTAGGATTCAGATGTGTGGGTGCCATTCCAATACCAGAATCGTCTCTGGCTCCCAAAGCTGAGGGACTACACAAAGGTTGACTTATTCTCCCCTCTGCCCCCATCTTCCTAGGAGGGGGAATCAACCTGCAACCTCTTGTCAGACCAGGCAAGCCTGGCCATGTGTGAATTCTCTCACCAGGCTCGGAAAGACGGGCTGGGTGGAGGGGGAGCTGTGCTGGGCTGTGCTATGCCGTCCCAGCAGTGAGAGCTGGAAAAGGCCCTGAGCTCGGAGATACTCCACCCACAAGGGCCAGTGCGGGACTTGGCCCATTGCACTTTCTCCAGTGGTTTGGCTAGTCTAGTTTTCTGTGTCCCAAATGCCGAAAG
The DNA here is from genome assembly GCF_016161935.1 of Mauremys reevesii. Classification (NCBI taxonomy): domain Eukaryota; kingdom Metazoa; phylum Chordata; order Testudines; family Geoemydidae; genus Mauremys; species Mauremys reevesii. Next base: position 52,081,777 of record NC_052632.1, on the reverse strand, counting down.
CTTCCCCCATTTCCCTGGGGAGGGGGCACCACAGCTCCGGCCATCCCACTGGCAGGATGATTGCCTAAAGGTCAGCCTAAAGTGTCCCTCTCTCCATTTCCCCCAATTACCCCTCATTTTCTGCCAGCCTAAATAACTCCTCCCCTTCAAGGGGTTATCCTTTCCCCTCCATTCCCGCACTCACACGGTAACCAAGGGTCCCCTCAAGGGCATATGGGTCCCCCAGCTGGATGTTTGGCCTGGCCTCCGGAGCTCTGCCCTGTCCCCCACCCTAGCTCTCCTCCCAGAGCTGCTCGCGGGGCTCGGCAGATGTTCCGGTAACCAGCTGACTTGTGAACCCAGCTGTATGAAGGGAGCAAAAGTTCACAAAGTGACACAATAGCCGATACCAATAACTGCAGTTGGGAAAAGGCGCAGAAGGGAAATGGACGCTGAATTAGTCCAATCAACCAGGCCTATTGAGAGAACTCACAGGCTGGGTGACGATCGTGCCCAGTAGACTAGAGAAGTGTGGGACTGGAAATCAATGGCTCAAAATTAATGTGTCAGAAATGGGGCCTAATTGGTGGACAAAATAATGAGGGGGTGGGCTGTTCCACCCTCCTCCCTTTTGGGGCTCCTAACAAGAGGCTCTTGTGCGGGGGAGCTGGCTACTGTGGGGGTGAGGGGGCTGACTGAAAGATCAGAGAAGGAGGAGTGTGCGTCAGCATCCTAGCTGCCATCTCCTGGGACCCGGGGCCTTCTCCATCCTCCTCCTGAGAGATGTCCTGAGCAGACCAGACCAGAGAGAAGGACCCAGCCAACATCTCCAACTCCCTTGCTCCAGCTAACTCCCAAACTCCACCTGGGGTGTGAGATGGTGTCACCCCCTCCCACGTGTGTCTTTTTGCTTCCCCACCTTACATCCTCCCGTCCCTACCCCTCTCCTTTCGCCTTCTGTCTAATAAGAGCTGCCTTAGCTGGCCAAAGCGGTGAGCCTGGGACCAGGAGGGAGTCAAAGCAAGAGCCCAATGATGGCCCAAATGTGCCAGCTCTCAGACCGTGTGCTGGGCCTGTGTTTCTCCAGCGCCGAGGCTGCAAACATGAATCAACCCCCCCAGCCAGAAGCTGCACTGTCTGTGCTGGTCTTTTTTCTCCCCTTCTTGTCTTGTTTGCTCTTCTCAGGAAACAGGATGGGACCTTAACAGCAGCACCGACAGCTCCAGCCCACTGCAGCCAACTTCCCTTCTTCCCCCCCAAGGACCAGTTAGCACCATCTTTAACACCCCCGAGAGACAGTCGAACCAGGGGGTTCTCTAACCCCTCTCTCCATCCCAGGGAAAGGGCACAAGGGATGCTGTTCAAACGAAAGCCCGACTAATACTTGACATTTGAAACATTTTTGCTGGTTTTCTTGCTTTTCTGTGTGTTCAGTCAAAGGTTCAAAGGCTGTTTGGTGGTGCATGGTACCAAGCTGGCAGAGGTCTCTGTGTATCATCCCCTGACCTTGCTGAACACTGGTTAATGTCGGACAGTGACAGGGTCATGTTCCACCTAAATCAACACAATGGCCCTGCCTCCTGCTCTGGCCTGCTGGCAGCTGCTCATGCTGGCAAGACTTCTGTCAGCGAAAGGCTGCTCCTTGGGAACCACAGCCCCCGCACTGGACCCCGGCATCCCTCTCCTCAGCCCCCTGAGGAGCACCAAGGGCAAGGCAGCAGCGGCCGGCTGGAGCCTCGGAGGAAATACAATCAGGTGACAGTGTGAGGATGAAAGCAGACCTGGCCCAATCCTCAGCCCTGCAGGCGTTACAGTGCATGGCTCTACCTCACACCACACACAGCGGGCCAGGAGGCTGGGCTGGCTACCAGGGAGGAGGGGTGCTGGCTTTAAGGCTGCTCCCCAGAAGCCAGGATGGAGGCCAAGACTGAGTTATGCAGAGACCCCCCTGTCACGGAGTGGGGGGAAGTCAGGGCCCTGCACCCCTCTTCCTGCGATTCACCATGACTCTCAGCCAGCCAGTAAAACAGAAGGTTTATTAGATGACAGGAACATAGTCCCAAGCAGAGCACATAGGTACAACCAGGACACCTCAATCAAGTCCTTCTGGGGGGGTTAGGGAGCTTAGACCCCAGCTTTGGGGTTCCCTGCGTTTCACCACCCAGCCCAAAACTGAAACACCCTCCAGCCATCTCACTCAGCCTCCCCCCGGCTCCTCCCCCACTCTTTGTCCAGTTCCTGGGCAGAGGTGTCACCTGGCTTCCAACCCCCTTCCTGGGTTCTCATGTTACGTATTCAGGTATCCTCCCTCAAGGAAAGTCTCCCATCCCCAATGCAGACAGTCCCAGCAAAACTCCCCTGCAACCTTCCCAGGTCAATACTCCCCACTCAGTATTCAAAGAACACATTAAGAACATTTCCACTTCATCACACACACACACACACACCCGGGACAAGGCCCCCTCCTGAGGCCCACAGAGGCTGCCCCTTTCCGGCCCACCTGCACCAGTTCAGTGTTGTTATGCCTGCCACTCCTCCGGTGCTCCCCAGCTGCGAATCTCCAAGCTGAGCGAGCCGCACAGAGGGGAACGAGGCCCCGGTGGCTGCCCACGGTGATGCCCCGAGGCACGGCAGAACTGGGAGAGCCCAAGCCGGTGCCCTGCCCCGTGAGCCAGGCTGCCCTGCACAGCCACACAGCTCCGTGTGCACATCCTGTGCCTCGCCCACCCTCCCAGCTCTGCGACCCGTTGCGGGCCAGTTCCAGGGCTCTGTCTCTCCCTTCGCTGGGTGCCAAGAGAGCCTACAGTTCTGGGCTGGGCGCCGTGGGCAACAGCTCCACTTCCTAGCCATGGGCAGGCTGTGTCTTCACCCTGCCAGCCTTGGAGATGGGCACTATCTGTGTGCGCACAGATCTCCACCCCAGGGGACCCCATCCACAACGGCGCCACTCACCACAGCCAGATTACACTATCGTTGGTAATAAAGGGCTGCACAGCTGTTTTGCTTGGCACCTGGTCTGGGTACTATGCCAGGGCAGAGCTGGAGGGAACACTGCCAGTTATTCTCCTCCGCCACAGATCTGTCCCCCCTCCCCCTTGCGCACTCCTGGCTAGCTTGCTGGCTGGTGGCTGCTCTTACACTCAGCTCTTTAACCCTGCCTGAAACCCAGATGCCCAGAGGATGCCACCTGCGCTGCCGTGGGGCTGGAATGCATGCGGTGCCTGGTGCAGACCCTATGGAGGAGCACAGGCTCCCCACCCCAGCTCAACAGGAGCGTCTGTACAGACTGGAGACTGGTCTGACTCGGTGAGCCTGTGGCTGCCTGCCCCAGTTTGACTGACTTCCCCTTGGGGACCCGTCTTTCGAAGGAAAGTATCTGGACTAGCCCCAGCCCATGGACTGCTGCACTCCATGCACACTAGTACCTCCACTCGGCCTAGCCTGCACCCCGGCGACACATGCCAAGGCTGCCCTCTGAGCCGGGGACGCAGGGGGTGGGACACCTCCAAACCGCAGGCCCAGTGTTGCAGGGAGCAGTGCTGATTCTCCACCCTCTAACAAATACTGCACTGATGTGTCGGGGGCGCTGTTTTTCAGACGAGATGGAAGCTAATGGCTTGTCTACATCTGGAATACTACAGCAGCAACACTTCAGTGGAGACGCTACCTACACTGAGGCCAGGGGCTCTCCCCTCGGTGTAGTTACTACACCTCGCTGAGAGACAACATTGCTGGGTTGAGCTAATTTTTTAGCGTAGCTCAGGCCCAAGGTCCTGACCTCCTGTGATCTTTAAACATCCCAGGCACTCCACACAAGAACCGGTCTGGTGGCATTCTCAGTCTGACTGAATTCCAGCTGGGGTAATTATACTCTGTCTACATGAAACCACCCCACAGTTTCCCGTGGACATGGAATTGTTTACTTCCTGTCCCAGCGTGGAGTGGGGTAGTGTCGTGCAATGGCAGCTGCTGTACTCCTCCCCAGAGGTGGCTGTGTGTCAGCGCTGCGCAAGCAACCCCTATCTTAGGAGCTCTCCAGCAGAAAGGTGCTGCATGAACGTACAAGCTTATTGGTGCTTATGGTCCAGTCTAGTAAGTGGGGCCCAGTCGGCACCTAGGACACAGGGCAGCACCTCAGAATTTGGGCTGAGAAGGCAGGGGCTTCCAGCAGCATGTGAGAGACGAGTGGAGGGAAAGCAAGACCCCCAGCAAGCCCAGCAAGGCTCGCTCGAGCCCACAGAGAGCTAGCAGAGGCGGAAACGCGGGTCAGGGGCATCTCTAAGCATGGTGGGGAGGTGGCGACTGCGCTCAGAGTGGGTTTGCTGCGGATAGGGGGTGCATTCCCCTCCCACACCCTGCAGCGTTCACACACCACAGAACGTGAGCCAGGGACGGGGCTGCTCGGCGGGGCAGCCTGGGGTACCTAGCCTTCCACTGCCAGAGCGCTGGGCTCACGCTGCTGGCCGGGGAGGGCTGAGCTGGTCCAGAGAACTGCCCCAGCCCTTTGGGGGAGCAGAAACACTGAGGTACCAGCCCCAGAAGGCCCGAGCTGGCTTGCTCTGGTTACAGCATTGGTGGAGACGGCGGGGGGAGGCGTCACATGGCCCTACACCCCCAGCTTTATCCTCTCAGAGCAGCTGCTCACCCCCCAGTGCTGCCCCCGGCCCAGCAGCCAGGCACTACCCCGGAAGCAGGAGCCAAGTCCATGGCTAGCAATAGGACTCCTGCCTGGCCAGGAAGGGGAACGGAGGGGTTGCCACGACTGAGCTTTGCTAGGTGCTCTAAGCCCGGAGGGGGAAGGCTGGTCCGAGAGCCCCAGGGCTCTGGCTGTGGGCACTGCTAAGACCCTGCCTGGCACTGGAGCAGAGCCCTTGCTACGGATAGCTGGGAAGCTGCAGCAGCAACACCGAGGAGTTTGGGCTGAGTAGGTGTCTAGAACGGCACCCCAGCAGGGTAAGAGCCCCCCATGGTAGGACGGGTGGGACAGTACAGCCGGGATGGCAGGGTCTGCGCACCTGACACAGGTCAGGCCCAGCTGCCGGCCACGAGCTTGAGCTGCTGGCATGCAGCATGGGTGGAGGGACTCTGCCCCGGGCGTGTCAGCCAGAGCAGCCAGCTCAGCACGGCTCCCTTCCTGCTAGGCCGGCTGCACTAATGACTGGGCTGAGCTTCCTGGCCGCCCCCGGATTACTTCCTCTAGGAGCTAAACAAGCTGCTTGCTTGACTCATCCAGCTGCCCTCACGCAGCAGCTTCTCCCATGCAAGGCGAGGGGGCAGCACCCTCACCCGTCTGCCCCAGTGGTCACCGTGCTGCACCCTGGAGAGGCACAGCCGAGGCCCTGGTGGAACCTGGCTCCCAACAATGATGACACAACATGCCAGGGTGGTGGGAACAAGCAAGGCAGCTCACACGGGCCGAGCCAGAGGCAGAGCAGGGGGCTCACTCCCCATGAGAGGTCCTGAGCAGAGAGGGGCGCCTGACACGAGGATCAACCGGGTCTCCCGGAGGGGGGGGGGACTAATGCCAGGCCAATATTTCAAAAGAGCAGAGACAACCCAGTCCCACTCTGTGCAGTCCAACACCTGCCAGAGGGACGAGCTCTGGCACTGCTGCCCGGCAGCCCCCTGCTCTGCCAGTGCCCCTCCATCCTGCCCTGCAGCCCCCTGCTCTCCCAGTCCTGCCCCCACCTCTGCCAGTGCCCCTCAGTCCTGCCCTGCCTCCCCCTGCTCTGCCAGTGCCCCTCCATCCTGCCCTGCAGCCCCCTGCTCTCCCAGTCCTGCCCCCTGCTCTGCCAGTGCCCCTCAGTTCTGCCCTGCCACCACCTGCTCTCCCAGTCCTGCCCCCTGCTCTGCCAGTGCCCCTCCATCCTGCCCTGAAGCTCCCTGCTCTCCCAGTCCTGCCCCCACCTCTACCAGTGCCCCTCCATCCTGCCCTGCAGCCCCCTGCTCTGCCAGTGCTCACTAAAGATTAATGTCACTTTGGCTCATCCTAATTTGCGTCCAGTTGCAAGAGGCTCAGACCCGGTCTGAGGGCCATGGATCCCTCAGTTACATGCCAAGATACAAGCTTCTCCCTTGCTGGGCACTTTATCCTGGGGTGTGGGTGCTCGGCAAGCCCCTGGCAAGCGAGCGTGAGCTGTGTCCCTGCCTTTGTAAAGGGGTCGAGCCCCCCTCCCCGCTTAGGAAGGGCCTCAGACCCGCTCTCATTCACTCCCCTGCCCGAGAGGACCGAGGGACACAGGAAAGCAGTGGGCTGCAAGGAGCTGCTGCCCTAGGGCAGGGCTGACACCTCTCGCTTTGTACCCTCCTCACTTCAACACGCACTGTCGCCCCCGCTCAGGCGGGAGGCTCCCGCATGGCTGGGGCTACGCAGGGGAAGCTGTGAAGTGAGTTGCTGAGCGGAAAGAGACGCTTCTAAGAGCTCACTCAGGCTGCCCCAGCGGCTGCTGTGCTACGCGGGGGAGCCGGCCGGAGCCAGACAAAGGAACATGGACTGGAAAGGAGCACGGAGCGCAGCTCTACACGGCAGGCGGCTCCGACAGCTCTGCTGACCTGCGGCACCCGCTGGTGTCCGTGAAAGGCCCATTCTTCGCTGTCTGTCCTTGGACAGTCCTGCCATTCACGCTCCCTCCCCAGCTCCTGCCTTGGCTCGTGTTTCAGCCGGGCTTCTCTGCTCCAGGGGATAGAGCCAGGGTGAGGCAAGGGCCACTGGGCAAGGCCAGGGAGGGAGACGAGACGTCATGTCCGTGAGGGATTTAGAAACCCTTGATTGCAGGTGCCACCACCCTTGCGGGAAGGGGGCGCCAGGCTCCATGGGGGTTGAACGTCTGCAGCCCCAGGACACCAAGAAGTACTGTCAGTAGAAAGCCACCGGGTCAGCTGGCTTGTCCAAAGCCGGAGGATTGTCTGCCAGCAGCGGAAGCAGCTCTCTCGGCCCAGCGAGCCGTTCGCAACCCTCCCACCCTGCACTCACAGAACTGCCTTGGGCAGGCCCTGCCAGCGTAGGCTGGTCCCCTCAGACTGGAAAGCCAACAGCAGCCGGCAGGCTAGGAGAGTCGGGCACTGAGGAGGGATAGATGGACGAAGATGAGTCGGCTCCCATATTGCCCCTAAGTGCCAGGCAGAACGGGAACTAGCTCAGTGGGGAGCAGCGCTTAGTTCACTGAACACCAAAGCGCTTTGCTGCAGCGCGTAGCACACTGGGGCAGTGGAGACGGCAAGAGTGCCCCCTCCTGGGAGAGGTCCCCAGGCTGCAGCCCTAACCCAGCGCGCCGCTCTCTACTCCGGTTCGGTAACACCCAGACAAGGGAACCATGTAGCTGAGATACGAGTCCTGCCATCACAGCAGCTGCTGAACCAGAGAAGCCGGCAGACCCTGCCTGGGCATCTCACTTCTTATCTGCTGCACCCTCCAGACCTGGGTGAGTCCTGGAACTGCACCATCTGCCAGGCAGAAAGCAGGCTCCCTCACCCCATTTTTTGAGTGTTTGATTTCCTTTAACTTGCTGCTTCTAACGCCGCTTCTGAGCTGCCCGATTGTTTCCAGGGTTGCCCTACTTGGGGCAAACCCTTCTCCCCCCCAAATACCCAGTGGCTTGCTCCCAGAGGAGGATTTAACAGGCTAGGTATTCAGTGCTGCAGAGAGGGCTGTGGCTGACTCCCTGCCCTGAGCAGATGGGGGGTACCAAGGGCCCAGCCACGCACTGCCATTAAAGACTCCCAGGATCTTCCCCCGGGAATAGGGATGTTGACTCCAGGGACCTGGACAAAGACTCTCTCCCTAAACTCCCCTGACTATGGTCTCTTCCCTCACTTCCTGGACTAAGCTGTTCTGTAGCGTTCCTGAAAGCTGTGCTGTGTTCCACCCCAGAGGCGGCTGCATGGCAGTGGGTAGCAGCCCCTCCCATCCTGATGGATCCCAGTGCAACCGAGGCCATTTGACTTCCGGCAGGAACAGGCTGCGTGTGCTAGTGCAGGCAGACCTGGCCGCTCTGCCAAACTAACTGCTAATCCCGGCCACATTTTACAGAGCTTGTACCAGAGCAGGCCGGCCAACACTAACCTCGGGTGAGGCAGTGCCAGGGCCAAGGGGAGAGCAGGAAGCCAGGCTGTGGCGGGTCAGGCAGTGGTTTAGACACTATGCTCGCATCAGGGCAGAAGCTGGTTTGTTCGATCAGCTGCCTTGGAGTGAAGGGAGGAGAAGAAAACCTGAGCCACTCTGAGTCAGCCAGCGCGCCAGGCCCTGCAGTGCCCACCTGCTCCCTCTCCCAGGGTTAATCCCAATCTGCGCCTGCAGAGCCACCAGACCAGGGGCTCCATTCCAGAGCAGGCAGATGTGCTACCACGCCCAGTGCTACCACCAACAGGGGGTGCTGCGACACTGGTGTGAGGGAGGCTGGCATTACAATGGGAAAGGAACTCTCCAGGCTGGGGGCAGAGGAGCCGTGCAGGGGACCAGGGAGGGGACGGAGCATCCCCTAACACAAGAATGTCCCAGCTATTGGGCCTGGCCTGTGACAGCACCTCCCTGCTCCTCCAGGCTGGTGCCAGTGAGCTCGGAGGGGAATGGGACGTGTCCCCCACCCCAGCACACCTCTGCGCTCAGAGGCAGGAAGGTAACAGGCTCCGTTCCCAGCTTCCAGGGTCAGCAGACCCTGCAATCCAGCAGAGCTCTTCTCACTCAGAGCAAAGGCTCACAGAACCTCCCGAGGGTGTAGGCAGACACCGCAGTGCGTGAGTTAATCTGTTGGGACAAAGTACCGGAAAACAGAGTGCAGGGAGTACTCCTGCCCTGCCCCCAGGAGACAGGCTAGGTCAGAGCCAGCAGGGCTCTGGCTGCACTAGCTACAGCATGCGAGCTCCAGCACGACTCAGGGGCCAGAGGCTGAGCTGTCCAAAGCCTTGTGCACGCTGGAGGGAGGATGTTTATAGCAGCAGCCGGCCAGTCACTTCCTTCCAGCTGTGACGGGCACTGGGCCTTGCCCTGTTCACAGACTCACCCCGAGCAGAGCTACATTCGCTCCCAGCATGCCCCTGTGCGCCAACATGAGAGCTGAGGAATGGCAGCTTGGGGAGCAAGAGGGTGGGCTCAGGGGCCAGGGGCACAAGACACCCAGCTGGAACCCAGGGCACGAGGGCAGAGCCACGGGGCACCCAACTTCATGCAGGGCTTCCCCGTGTCCCACTGTGGCAGGGCTCAGCTCAGCAGTGACACACCTGGGTCTCAGGCCTGGCAGAGCTCCTGCACTGTGAAACCCAGCCCTGTTCTCCAGACCCTGCTGAGGCCTCTTAACACTTCCCTCAAGACCAAATAAGAGCTTCCCAGCGCCCCCATGCCCACGCCAACTTCTCCCCTCCAAGCCGCTTCCCCAGCAGAACAGACACACCCAATGCCAATGCTGCTCGACACTTGGTTAGCAAATCCTCCCTTGCCCGCTGCTCGCTGGGCCCTGCTCCACCAGCCAGTGCCTACCAGTTTCTTGGGGACCGAAGCGCAGAGAGGAGCGGCCGGTATGCAGAGCAGGCTGCAGCGCGTAACCCCGAGGAGGGTTTCTGGGCTGCCCTCGGGCCATGTCCAGCCTGGAACCCCATGGAACAAGACCAAGCCCTGGAGGAAGCCAGCTGCACTTAGTGTTAGCCCCTCACTTCCTCCTCAGACTCTCTGGCCGGTACGAGGGACCAGAGAGACTGGCAGTGCCAAGCAGTGGTTTCCTGGTTCCCTAAAGGAGGTGCCAGTCACCTCTTCCTGGCCTCACGTGCCCCCCTCTGCCTAAGAGGAGCACATAGCCAGTGCCCAGGGGACTGAAAGGGGCCTCTCCCTGGGCACCAAGAGCCTTGGCCTGCTTCACACAGGGGCAAGGCTGGCCCCCTCCTGCTTCCTCCACCCAGAGTGACTGCCCCAAACTCCTGGTGACCAGCCCTGAAGTGAAGCCAGACAGTTTGGACAGATGGGGTCTCAGAGACAGGCACTTGGTGGCTCCTGAAGATAAACTGACCTTTCAGCTGTGTTTCCCCTGCCCCTGTGGCCTCCTGGTTAACAGTAGCCAATGGGGCTTCATGAACCAGGGCTGTACCTGAGGAATCCTGGGTCCCATGGCTGGGAAAGGGCTGTGGGGTGCTTTCCTTGTTGTGCCTCGCAGAGGCAGGGCGATTCCAGCTGATTTTCCTCAGCTGGCAGTAATTGAGCCAAAGAGGGCACAGGGTGAGAGCAGGGACCCACCCAGAACAGCACCTGCCCCCATCTGGATCTGGAAAAGACTCCAGCAAATTTCACAAGAGAACCTACTGCCCTCAGGGGAAGAGGCTGGCAGGACACAGTGGTTGTCCTGTTGCTCACCAGATGAGTGCTCTAAAGAACTCAAAGTCACCTCACAGGGATTTTACAATTACAAATGGGTAAGCCTAACTACAGTACCAGGCACATTGGTTGGAACTATAGTAAAGAACAGAATTGTCAGACACATTGATGAACATGATTTGTTGGGCAAGAGTCAGATGGTTTTTGTAAAGGGAAATCATGCCTCCCCAATCTACTAGAATTCTTTGAGGGGGTCAACAAACATGTGGACAAGGGTGATCCAGTGGACATAGCGTACTTGGATTTTCAGAAAGCCTTTGACAAGGTCCCTCACCAAAGGCTCTTAAGCAAAGTAAGAAGTCATGGGATAAGAGGGAAGTTCCTCTCATGGTAACTGGTTAAAAGATAGGAAACAAAGGATAGGAATAAAAGGACAAGTTTCAGAATGGAGAGATAAATAGTGGGGTCCCCCAGGGATGTGTACTGGGACTAGTGCTGTCCAACATATTCATAAATGATCTGGAAAAAGGGGTAAACACTGAGGTGGCAAAGTTTGCACATGATACAAAATTGCTCAAGAGAGTTAAGTCCAATGCAGACTGTGAAGATTTACAAAGGGACCTCACAAAACTGGGCAACAAAATGGCAGATGAAATTCCATGTTGATAAATGCCAAGTAATGCTCATTAGAAAACATAGTTCCGACTGTATATACAAAATGATGGGGTCTAAATTAACTGTTACGACTCAACAAAGATCTTGGAGTCGTGGATACTTCTCTGAAAACATCTGCTGAATGTGCAGCGGCAGTCAAACAAGCTAACAAAATGTCAGGAACCATTAGGAAAGGGATAGATAATATGACAATGAATATCACAATGCTACTACTATATAAATCCATGGTACACCCACACCCTGAATACTATGTGCAGTTCTGGTCACCTCATCTAAAAAAAAAAAAGATATATTGGATTTGGAAAAAGTACAGAGAAGGGCAACAAAAATGATTAGGGGGGTGGAACAGCTTCCATATGAGGAGATATTAAAAGGATTGGGATTGTTCATCTTGGAAAACAAACGTCTGAAGGGGGATATGATAGAAGTCTATGAAATCATGAGTGGAGTGGAGAAAGTGAATAGGGAAGTGTTATTTACCCCTTCACATAACACAAGAACTCAATGAAATCAATAGGCAGCAAATTTAAAACAAACAAAAGGAAGTATTTCTTCATACAACGCACAGTCAACCTGTGGAACTCTTTGCCAGGTGATGTTGTGAAGGTCAAAACTATAACTGGGCTCAAAAAAGAACTAGATAAGTTCCTGGAGGACAGGTCCATCAACGGCTATTAGCCAAGATGGTCAGGGATGCAACTCCATGCTCTGGGTGTCCCTAAGCCTCTGACTGCCAGAAGCTGGGCCTGGACGACAGGGGATGGATCACTCAATAATTGTCCTGTTCTGTTCACTCCCTCTGGAGCATCTGGCACCAGTCACTGTCAGAAGAGAGGATACTGGGCTAGATGGACCACTGGTCTGACCCAGTGTGGCTGTTTCACCCAGTGCGTGGCTTGCGTAGCTCAGTTCGGTAGGGAAAAGGATTCCACTTGGACCATCAGGCAGCAGAGAATTTTGTAAGGATATAACCAGTCGTAGAGTCCTCACACAGATCTGCTGGTGCCCCTCAATCCCAACCTGCAGCTCCCCCCACCCTCACTATCCCAGCCCGGGCTCCCCACACAGCTCTGCTGGTGCCCCTCAACCCCAACCCGCAGACCCTTGCTACCCCAGCCTTGGCCAATCTTGAGCAGGGACAGGTCACAGCGTGGGGTAGCTGTGTGACATGGACAAGCCAGTGCTAGGCTGAGACACCAAATCCCATTTCACGGGCAGCCCAGGCAGGCCAAGATGCTGGCTCACTGAAGGCACAAAGTGGGTGCAGCTGTGTGAGCCCCCCCACTTTGGTCCATCACAGCCCACCTACAGGGAGGCCCCTCCAATCCAGTCACTGACAGCAGCTAGTGCCTTCTGCTCAGTCCTCAGCACCACGGGCCCAGCACTAGCCCAAGGAGGAGCCTTAAGCCAAAGGTTTTCAGCAGAGGAAAAACAGCATTTGCTTATCACATTTGCAAGTAACAAGCCAAAACCCTGCACTGGTTTGTCATTTCAAAGAGATTTAGAGGGAGAGGGGGAGGGAGGAATGGAATCTCGCCTTCCTATTTCAGCCCAACTGCGCTGCTTTCTAAAAACACCCCTCCCTCCCTCAGTTCTGCAGTGTGCATCCCGGGGGGACGGAGCCCCTGGCTCACCCCTCTCTAATCAGTTCGCCTCCTGACCCCTCCACTGCTCCCTCCCCCCAATCCTTTTTATCACCTCTGATTTCAATACCGCTGTGCCCCTGTGAACCCCTGAAGTGACACACAGATAGGAGCCGTGCACACAGCCTTCCAGTCACATTCCTCCAGCACAGATAAAGCCCAGCAGCCAAAATAATTCCAGCCTGCAAAAACACAGCCACAGAGCTGGAAGGCACTTCTGGATCTAATTTAGAAGCTGAATTCCAACCCGCCCCTCAGCTGCCTTCCTTAGCAATCCACGTGCGCACGCTAAGCAGGGGCTGGGGGAGGCCTCGCCCAGCGTGCACTGGGCTTGCTGGGTTCTAAGTACAGATATTAGATCCATTCTGCGCAGCAGCAGCGGGTCTGGACTGAGGATTACTAGGGCTCCTAAATCCAGAGTGGTTCTAAAGGGCCTTGAAACAAGAATCGGCTTAGGTGCAGAGGCAGATTTCTGGGGTCAGCAGCCAAAGGAACATTCAGAGATTTTTACTAATGCAAATTTCTTCTACCAAGACAAGCTCCTTAGCCAGATCTGCAGTCGACACAAGCAAGCGACCCTTTACTGGGATGTGAGTTCTCAACAGGGCTTTGTAGAATAAGGACTGAGCAATAGAAAACACAACAGACAGCAGTGCCCAGCACCCTTGTGCGTGCGGGTATGTGATACCCCTGGGTGCCCGCAGGAAGCACCCCAGGGTATGCAAGGAGGATGCCAGGCAGCCAGCTGAGCGACAGTAGCAATAGCAGGGTGCCCAGTTATGCTGGGCATGGGGAGCAGAGGTTCCAGCCATCCCAGCAGCACAGAGCAGCCTGCAAGGGGAGCAGTGCTTTCCAGGAGGTAACTGGAGAGAGGCCTCGCTAACAGCATCTTCCAGCCGCTGGCTGAGCTGTGAGGTGTTCGAGCCAGCAGCTCCCGACATTTCTGGCCCCGTGCACCGGGACCCAGCTTCCTGCCGGGCTGTGCAGATCTGGCAAATTATGGGCTTGAGTGTGATTTTGGAGGGCATTTCCTTCCCTCTCCTGCTGGAGCCAGGGGGCCCCCTCGGAGCAGAGGCCTCGGTGCCGTACTCTCTCACCAAGCTATTTCCTCTGCCCCAAAGGGCGGGAGATGCCAACGTGGGGGTGACAGGAGAAGGTCTCCAGGCAGCAGGCGAGATCAGCCCGAGCAGTGCCCGTTCCTACAGGCCTGGCACCTACAGTCAGCACCCTCCCAGCGCCCCCTTGTGTTCCTGCAGGGAGCGGCAGAGCTGGCTCTGATGACAGGGATTGTCACTCAATTAGCCAAAATCCAAACGTTTCCACCTGTTCTAAGTCGCACGGAACACTTCTCTGCTTCCAGATGCCGCTCCTCGCACGCCAAGAGAGGCTGTCTAAAAAGAGGGCATGCCAGACCCACGGAGCACAGCACAGCTATTCTGATTGTTTCAAGCATTAGTGGACGTTTTGGCTCTAACCTTCCCTGCAGCTTTGGGAGCTCCAACCCAAAGCCTTGGGCTTCCCAATGAGACCCACAACACCAAACTCACCCAGCTAATTTAAAGATGAGTGTTAACTCTGAAGTGGAATGATGACGTTTTATGTGTCAGCTATTTCACTGCTGATCAAAGCACACGAGAAAGGAGAGACCATCTCCGGTCTGCCGTGAGGGGCAGCTTGAGTTCTTGAGTGCTCTCGCTTGTGGGTGGAGCCTGGGAGAGTAACCCCCATACTTCTGACCTCTGAATTCAGGGAAGGAATGATTGCTGTGCAGTCTCTCCCATCATCCCCTTTAAGCACCTGCAGTGAGATCTGCCTAGAACAGACACTAGGGACGTAGCGCGGGGGAGCTAGAATGACGGGAAGAGTGAGAGAGCAAGATCCCCTGAAACCAGCGCCCAGCCTGAGACAGCGACAAGGCAGAGCCCCCGGGAATGGTCACTGGGTTGACACAGCAAAGAGCCCGAGTCCTACTGCTCTGCACCCCACCTTTCCCTCCTGTGCAGCGGGGTGGGGGAGAGCTCAGCCCGAGGGCTCGTTCCCCCTGAAGAGCGACGGGGGCAGCTCCCGAGGCGACCCATGCCAAGCGACGACTGACGGATGCATCCCAAACGCCTCTCAACAGGAGGGGGAGCCCAACCGTGCCTTCCCCACAACTCCCCGCAGATGCCTCAATCAAGGCTGGAGACAGCATCCGCTAAGCATTGTGCTCCTGGGGCTGCCTCCCATCCCGGCCAAGGCAGCAATGCTGTGCCCAGGAGACACAGGGAGGGAGCAGGGAGAGCCACTGCTGGGGGAGGAAGTAGGATGATCCTCAGGAGCCGCCTGACAGACGGCAGCCCTTGCCGCTGTGCTGTGCTGGTGGGATGTTGCCAGTACGGTGTGTGTGTGTGGGGGGAGCTGAGCTAGCCGCCCTCCCTTGCGATGCCAATTCACCTCCCCACCCCCCACCGAGTCTGCCCTGGCTCCCCCCCACGCACGTCTGACCTCTCCTAGAATGGGCACCATGCCAGGCAGCACCCGCCATGACCAGCTGTATGTACGCAGGGGGCTGCCCCCGGGACACACTGCCTTTCCCCCCCTGCTGCAGCCAGCCCCAGCACCCACTCGGAAACCTGGCACCAGCCACTGCTATCCCAGACGTGGGCCAGGTACTGACCAGCATCCAGACACGGCCCCACACTGGCCACCCTCCAGCCACTGAAGAGGGCAGAGTCTAGCACTATCCTAAGCATGGCGAGCGGAGAGAAGGGGAGATACTGTGTCCATGCAGAGATTCCTAGGCCAGGCAGGATCAGTCTGCCCTCCCGGGCTGTTCACCTTTGGACTGTGGCCCCTGCAGGGGCTGAGATTGGTGAGGCAGAGTGCCAGATGCCTCAGCCTGCCTAGCACCATGACCCAGCTCCCCAGCAGCCTGGGGCTGAGAGGCCTGGCTTGGAGTGAGCGAGCAACAGAGAAATAAACTCAGACGTGTACCCAGAGGAACCCCCCACTCTCTGCCCGACTCTCTGTCTCCAACTTCACACAGGGGAACAAATCCTGGCTGTACGGGCAAGGGGCTACAGGGTTCCCACCTGAGAGCCCAGCCAGAAGGACAGGGAGGAAGCCATTACCACGGCCTGCTGGTGATGGCGCAATGGGAGCGCAGCAGATCAGCAGCCCTCGGAAGGCTAGATGGTCACCCAGGAAAGCGGAGCTGTTCCTGAACCCATGGGACCCAGCCCCATGCCCACGTATGCTCTGCGCGCTTGCAGGACAGAGAGCAGTGTAGCAAGGAGATGGCATGGGGGGCAGGTCTGCTCAATGGACCCAGTGTTAACCCAGAAACTGAAACTTCTCACTAGCACAGAGAGCCCAAGCGTGCAACTGACAAGCAAAGGGAAACCGACCAGCCCTGCTGCAATCCCTCATTTGGGGGCAGGGCAAGAGCCCCCCAGCCCACCTGGCCCTCCCTTCAGGGTGAGTTTTTCTCCCCCCGCAGATGAATTTCCTTCTCTAATTGCTGCTCTCTTTAAGGCCATAAATCCAACCCAGCGTGGGAGGGGTCATGCCAGGCCGAAGGGAGCACAGTTGTCTCTGCAGTCCTGATGGCGCAGCCGTCTTCACAGCTTTTTTGGGGAGCGCTGACCCACCAAGGCCACGAATGTGCCTTTCCCAAACAGCCCACAAGCAGGGGGTGAGCAAACGCCATGTGCACCTCAAATCAGCGCGTGCGCAGCATTAGCGTCATGCCCAGAGTGCCGGCCCCAGAAACAGAGCGGACACAAGTCACCACACGCGTCTCCGGGTGACAGGCAGACACAGTCCCACACAGAGAACAGAGCAGGGACCTGGCGGTTTGGGTCACTTGCCCCATGGAATCTCCTTTTCTCCAAACATCCAGCTCCTGGCATTTCCCAGACACCGGCACCTTCCCCCGGCTGAGTGCCCCCACTGGCGCCACTAAAGTGCAAGGGTCACCAGTGACTCGACCCTGCCCAGCATTCCCAACAGAGGGGGCAAGGGGTGGGCATCCTCCCTGGGCACCCTCCCTCCAGCACTTCCAGTCGGATTGAACTTTGTGGTCCTACATAAGCCACTCCCGGGGCTAAGGGGAGAGAAGCCAGGCAGCTGGCTCTAGGGAATGGAGGACAGGATGACTGCAGCCTGCTCCTGGAGATGCTGGCCCCTGCGAGACTGGTCTGGGGCTTCAGCAGGGTACCCTGAGCATGTCCCTGTGCATGGCGGAATTTCTACTGGCACCCGCTGGGCCATGGCCAGGTGACCCCACAGGGGGATTTTGCCGTATGCTGGCCCAGAGCTGTGTGCACGGTCGGAGGCGTCTCTGAACGGCCAAAGTGCACAGGCTTTGACTGCACAGGCCAGAGGAGAGAGATCTGCCCCGGAGGAGTTTCCCCAGCCAAGGAGATTTGAGGAAACCTGCCACATGCCGCACTCTCCCCCTGTCATCCGGCCTCCCCAGCACTCTCCTGCCCGGGACCCAGGACAGGAGGCACTGGAGGTTTGCCCCCTGGGTCCCAGGGAGCAACGTGACATGGGGCATGCAGAGAAGATGTTATCCAGTGCTGCCCGAGCAGGAAGTACAGGGGAGCCGGGAAGCCCCCCCCCCCCTTTGTGTCAGTATCCCCTTGACATTGCAGCAAGCAGAGACTGGCGTCATTCACCGGGCGCTGCGGCACTGGGCCTGTCCTCCCCTGGCACCTGTGTCCTATTCATTACCTGCCTCTAGTGCCAGCACTGCCAGGCCTGCCTTTAGTGCCAGCATTTCCCCCACACCCCTCCCCGGCATTGCCACACCTCCCCCGGCACCAGCATATCTCCCGGCATTGCCACACGTCCCCCGGCACCCGCATCTCCCCCACGTCCCTCCCCAGCATTGCCACACCTCCCCCGGCACCAGCATCTCCCCCGGCATTGCCACACCTCCCCCGGCACCCGCATCTCCCCCACGTCCCTCCCCAGCATTGCCACTCGTCCCCCAGCACCAGCATCTCCCCCGGATTGCCGCATCTCCCCCACGTCCCTCCCCAGCATTGCCACACCTCCCCCAGCACCAGCAACCCCCCCAGCATTGCCACACCTCCCCCGGCACCAGCATCTCCCCCGGCATTGCCACCCCTCACTGTCATCAGCATCTTGCCATGCCCCTCCCCCAACACTGCCACGCCTCCCCCGGCACCCGCATCTCCCCCACGTCCCTCCCCAGCATTGCCACACGTCCCCCAGCACCAGCATCTCCCCCAGCATTGCCACGCCTCCCCTGGCACCTGCATCTCCCCCATACCCCTCCCAGGTATTGCCACGCATCCCCTGGCACCCGCATCTCCCGCACACCCCTCCCCTGACACTGCCACGCCTCCCCTAGCACCAGCATCTCCCCCGGCATTGCCACCCCTCCCCTGGCACCAGCACCTCCCCCACTCCACCCCCCAATCTCCGCTCCTCACCCCACACAGCCAGGCGTTGCCAGGGGAGGGAAAGCGATTGCACATCTGGAGCACTAGGGGCGGGTCAGTGAAGGGGGCTGGGAGCATTTCCAGTGGGCAGCCAGCATCCGTTCATACCCAATGCCAGCAATGCCAAAGTTACAAGCCACCGCGCGCATTTTCACTGCCTCTCACGGCAGAGGGCTCTGGACACAGGGGTGGACTGTTGGCCTGGCTAACACCACGCCCAGAGTCTGCTCAGGCCCCTTCATGGGCTGCACCAACCATCTTCTGTGCCCCCCTAACCTCAAGGGTTCAACACCAACCCAACATCTCCTTCCCCTCCCTGCTCTGATCCCAGATCTCCCATCTGGGACACCCAGCTCCAGGGCCTGCCATGGGCCCAGCCTGCTTCCCGCAGCTCCTCCAACCTTTGTGCCCCTTTCCAGCCCAAGCGTCTGTGCTTGGAGGAGCTCTGCCCCCAGGCCCGGAAAGGGGCAGGCAGCCTTGTTACAACGGGCAGCTGCAGCCTGGCACGTCTCACTGGGAACATCCCTCCTGGCTCGGCCAGATGCAAACCCAACCCCACATGGCACAGACCAAGCTCAGAGCCCCCCACGCCAGTAACTGTCAGCAGCACGGCCCCTCACGCCACCCCCAATGCTGGGACCGGGGGCCGCGCTCCTACCCTGAGGAGGTGTCCAGCGCGAAGGAGACGAGCGAGCTGCTGAATCGCCGTGTGTCCCACAGCTTCACCTCACGCTCCCTCATCTGCAGAAGCAGAAAGACACATGCTTATTGGTCGTGTACATGTACGCACACACACACACACACGGCCAGGTGCTGGGCTCCAAGCCGCGGTGCTTTGGGGGCAGTACCAGCGGCTGCTGCAGCCAGAGGCAGCAATGAGGCGGCCCCAGAGGCACAGCCAATCCCTCGTGGGATACACGGCGCAGGGGTTTGTGCCCATGGCTCTGAGGCCCCTGCGGGCGGCCCAGTGAGATCAAACCAGACCCCTTCCGCGCTGGGGAGTGGCTCCCCCAGCCGTTTGGGGTTTTCCCTCTCCCAGGCCCACATGCAGGCGTGAGCAGCCGCCACAGAAGCTGCAGGCTGAATGGCGGTTGGCTTTGAGGAGCAAGGACTAGAGCCGGGGGGCTGCAGGGCAGGGGCTTTCATGCTGAACCCCCAGCAAGGGGACACAAGTGGGAGCCTTTTTGTGGGGTGAGACACCAGGGAACCACCCCCACGCAGGACTCAAAAGCAGCAAGTTCTGGACAAAAGTGAACATGGGTGACCCCAGTGAATCCTGGGACGGGCTATGCTGTGGGGAACCCTGGGCTATGCTGTGGGGGGAGCAGGCAGTGACAGCATGCAATCCTCTTTCCCTTTCTGAAAGGGACAGGCAGCCTGGGCAGGCAGTCATGAACCTCCCCCCAAGGAGAGGGGACCCCAATATGTACTGCATTCAGGGGAACGTGCTCCCTAGACAGCGAGGCCTTTGCCTGGAACCCTCTCCCTGCATCTTCCACGGCACGTGGCAGGCTCAGCCACCCATCAGGCACTGTTCCAAGGGGAATCCATCCCCGTGGAGTGCACTGGCGGAGAGGCAGATACCAAAGAGTGAAGCCCTGCGGCTCCTGGCCATCTTCAGTGCAGCACTCAGTGGTGCCGAGGATGGGCAGTGGGGTCAGAGGGGCTGGGGGAGCCGAGAGGTGATGGAGGCCGACTCCAAGACGTTTCTCTCAAGCCTGCCCTGGCTGCTGCTTCAGTGGGCACTGGTGAGCCTGCTCCCCCAGGCTCGCTGCTCGCTTGCATGCCACAGGACAGGATTAACTATTCCCAATGGCCTTTGTCGCTTTCCCTAGCTCCACCCCACTGCCCAGAGGGCAAAAATATGGGCACGGTGATGGGTCAGCAGCTGTCGCGGGAGCGCTCAGATCCCAGCACGCAGGCTGCGTCCAGAGTAACCCCCCGGCACGTGGCCCTGCAAGCGAACGGCAACACGCTCTGAGCTCAGGGGCTTTCACTTGCACGTGGCCACTGGGGACGGAGCTCAGTACTAGCTCCCCGCTCAGCGCACCCTGCTCCAACGCAGCATGGGCTCGGCCATGCTAGCCCTTCCCACGAGTCTGCTCCTGGTGTACTCCAAGCACCGCAGCTCCGCACTGCGGCATATAGCAGAAGCAGGCAGCGCAGGGGAGCTGGGCTCGGTGTTATCTAGCCCTGCTCAGAGCCCTAGTCTCCCTCAGATCTGCAGGTTCAAATCCTGGCAGGGTCACCTCATCTCCTCATTCTCCCCAGGTGGCGGGAGCTCCAGGCAGCCCCTCGGAGGGGAAATGACAAAGTGTCGGCCTGGCTGTTCTACTTGGCCGCTACCACTGCCAGGGAACTTGGAAAGCCCAGGAGGTGGGCGCAGCACTCTGCCAATATTGCACTTGCTCTCGCTCCATTCAAGATGTGGTGGGCGAGCTGGCCTCCCCTACAGAACCAGCTGGCCCTTAGGGGAGGGACGTACAGAGTGACCGGCGGGACCCATGGCACCATCTGCACAGGAGTGAGGCGGTGGAAAGCCGCAGTGAAGGAACAATCCTAGCTAAGGGCGCTGGGGCGAGCAGAGGGCAATACCTGGCTGAATCCTATGGAGAGGACATAATCGCTGGCGTTCATCCAGAGCAGCCTGGAATCCTTGTTGTTTTCGTGACCCTGGATGCTCTGAAAAACACAAAGGAGACCCAACGATCACTGTTTGCACAGCACTAGGGGTGTGCACAGCCTGGCAGAGCCGCTCTGTGCAGTGACTGAAAAGGGCACCTCTGGGTCTTTCCGGGACTCAGTTACACACGAGTTTGATCTGCCAGCCCTGCATAATCTGGCTGGGAACCAAGAGCCAGGCCAGGTTCCTCACGTCTCGCTGAGCCCCAGTAATGAAGTCTCTCCCGTGACCTTCACTGGGTTTGCACACATGTCGCTGAGCTCAGCAAGCAATGCCGCTGCTGCTGCATGAAGTGGACCAGATCTCAGCTCCTTCCCCCAAACCGGGCTGGCCGCGCAGGCCCACAGGAGCACTAACAGCACAGCTCTGGGCCAGTTTGTGCCACAGGAAGGGGCCAGTTTCACACAGTTACTTTTCCGAGCAGAAAGTCGCTGGCCAGTTTAATATGCCCTATTCCCAGCGACAGGAGCACAGCTGGGCGCAGCAGGGCTGGGAAACGCTACAGCCCCCACTCTGCACCTTGTCATCTCTGGTCGTGCCGAGGGGAGGGGAGCACTGGCAGAAGGCTATGCCACGCTGGCAGTGCAGTCACACAGCCGTGCCGCCCCCGCCCAGGGACATCTCCAGCCAGAGCAATGCCAGCCAAGGCAGCGCAGTGAGGTAGGGAAGAGAGGAGCTCGTTTCATCCTAGGACTTTGCAGATGGTCTCTTAGCCCAGCCCAACACAAAGGCCTTTTCTACTCAGTCAGCCCCAACACACACTGGGCCCCAGGCATGTCCAGAAGCTTCCAAAACCCTGTTCAGCCCCCTACAGCCACGGAGGTGGGTGGGGGGGGGAGAATCTGAGCAAAGGCCAGAGAGTCGGGAACCCCTGCGTCCCAGTCCTGACTTGCTGTGGCTTTGAGTAAAGCACAACCTCTGTGCCTCAGTTTCCCCAGTCAAATACCATTGGCCTAGCTCGCAGGACCGGCGAGGGCTAATGTCTGCATAGTGCTTTCAAGATGAAAAGCCTGAGTTCAAAAGCCTGGTTCTGCTCTGAGAAATGACTACGTGAAATGGCCCCTTCCCGCTCGCTTGTGCACGCACCAGCTCCCCTGCCCACCAACGCACCCGAAAACAGCTGTCTGCTTTGTCCCCCTGTTGGCTCTGCAGGGCCAGCCTGGCTCTGGGGGTGGCTGGAGTCTCTAGGGCTGGCAGAGGCAAAGCCAGCTCAGCTGGTGCATGAGGACGGGCAGCTAGAGCGCTCCAGAGTTCTCCCCTGCGGCACCTGTGCAAACCAGGGGCATGGCTTGGGCTCACAGGTATTAGGGCAGCTCCCTGGGGATCCCAGGCCACAAGGAGGGCCCCTCCACGCCCTGGCGGAGACCGCTTCTGCTTACTGCCAGCTGAGCCCACTCGATCCAGAGGCAGTGAGACGCAGACACCCTCCCATCCCCCCTGCCCCCGCCATTTCCAAAAAGTCCCTTTCCAGAGGAAGGGCAGAGGATTAGCTCTCGTTAACCAGCTCTGGCTGGTTGCCACTCGGCAGACAGCCCCCAGCTGGGCCCTGAGGTTAGCGGCGTTCCAGCGGGGCGGATCAGCTGGTGCCCACCCCCATTACGCACCAGACGCTGGTTTCCTAGACGCTTATTGAGAAAGTTCCAGTTGTAAAAAACCCCAAACCACTAATGTTTTAAGCGCGTCAGGGAAAAGCAAAGGCCCCTGCCAGGGCTAAGCTGGGAATGCAACTTCAGAAAGCTCCAGACACCAGAAGAGCTCATTCTCTCCCCGAGAGCTCCCAGGTCTGAACTAGCAATTAACTAAGAGGCCGGCACGGCTCCATGTCATTACACCAAGCGGGCAGCGGGCAGGCGCCGTTCAAATCCACCAGCCCCGCTCAGGCTGGGGCCATCATCTCTCCCAAGCTCCCCTGGGCTGGGCGTGGTCCATGGCTGTGTGGAAATGCCAGTGTGGCAGGAAGTGGGTTGGCGCTCTTCCACCCAAACCAGCTCCTGGACACAGCGTCCCAGGGCTGTGCTGCGGTGGGCCACGGATCACTCAGACGCAAGGTAGAGGTCACGAGTGCCAGTGCTCAGAGGAGATCCCAGGGCCGACTCCGTCTGCAAGCTGCCCAGCGCTAGGGCCTGCGGCCCGAAGGAATCCCGGCTCAAGGAGTCCATTCGGCCTCCCTGCGCTTTCAACTGGACACAGAGCTGCCCAGGCATTAGCTCTGCTGAGAAACGGACCTGCCCTTTCAGCGCGGCTAATGCCAGCTCTGGCAGGGTTTGCAATGCTGGGGGCACCAGCACAGAGCTGGAAATCTAGCACAATCGTCTATCCCTGATAGACGTGGTGATCGCTGATAGACGTGGTGTTAGAAACCCAAGTGGTGCCAGCAGTACCCTACGCTGGGGCTCCCGATACTGCTAGCATCGGCATTGGCAAATACAACTCTGCCTAGACACTGCAGGATGGCGAGTCAGGCCCTGGGTTGAGCACAGAGCTGGCAGCAGGAGAGCTGTGCCCTGGAACCTAAGCCCCATAAGTGGCTGCTGCTGGCCCCCCTGGCAGGAAGCCAGGGAGCAGCTGGGCTCTGGGGGAAGGAGCTGCTCTCGGCTTGTTCTGTTTGCAGTGGAGGGGGACTGATCACATCTTCAGTGATGCGCAGAACTAGACACTTCCACGGCTTCCCCCTGCCATTACCCCAGTCACCTACAGCAGCCCATGGATTGGGTCAGGGGCTCAGTATTAGCCCTGGGCACGGGCACAGCAGCATCCTGTATGGCACCATGTGCCAATGCTATGGCATCGCACAGGAAGGAAGCAGGCTAGTGACGCTGCTCCGAGAGGGGAGCCCACACAGATCCTTAGATCCACTGGCACAAACAGAACAGAGATCCCACCTCCCCCTTGCAGAGACTGAGTGCAAAGCCAGGGAGCCACTCCACGCTGCATGGCTGTACAAGGTTGGAGTGCCCAGGCCTGGCGTGCACCATGGGACAGCACGGCCAGCCAGCAGGTGTAGGGACCATGGGCCTCCAGGAGGTTGGGGCGTCCTACAGACTTACAGGCTAACACACGGCAGAGATTTCATTTCCCAAGAGAACAGCTTCTGCCTACAAAGGTGTTCCCAGCTTAGCCACTTCCCCAGTGTCTCGGGGAGCCACAGGCATCCATCACCCCAAGAAGCCACGAGCAGTGGTAAGCTCATGCTGCCCACCCCTGTGCTGCCCCACACTGGACACAGTGAGCTGCCCCAGTGAGCATGGCTGTGTCCTGGTCTCCCTTGGGTCCCACACACAGCCCTTGTCACGTTATTGACTTGAACTGGGACCGTATAGAACATGGTTGCAACCAAGGTCCTGTAGTGGCACCAAATCTTGTATAAAGGGGTCAAATGACGTGTTTAAGACAAGGTTATGGTTTGCTGGTTAGGATTATGCTGTCTATATGTGTGTATCAATTTTATAGTTGAAGTTATGAATATTGGCTCTATACTGCCTGTATTATGCTATGATTCTGGGAAACATCCCAGACAAGTTGGTGTTAGATCTGCCTAGCCTGCTTGATGACCCATTAAGGACCATCAGCTATACAACTGACCCACTGAGAGAAGGCAGATAGTCCTGTATGCAGGAACTTGCCCATGTGACTCCAGACTCCATTTTGCTATAATTTTCCACAGTAAGAACAAAGAGGTGTTCTTACACCTGGAAAAGACCATAAAAGGCTGATGCCTCATCTCCATCTGGTCTTCAATCCTGCTTCATACCTCTGGAGGGACTTTGCTACAAATGGAAGCTCTACACAAAGGACTGAATGACCCATCCAAGCTGTGGATGTACTCCAGAGAATTTGATTTGAACCTGCAGTTTATTCTATCACTGCTACAAGCCTGAACCAAGACTTTGCCATTACTGGATGTAATTGATTCCATTTAACCAATTCTAGCTCTCATCTATATCTTTTCCTTTTATGAATAAACCTTTAGTTTTTAAATTCTAAAGGATTAGCAACAGCGTGATTTGTGGGTAAGATCTGATTTGTATATTGACCTGGGTCTGGGGCTTGGTCCTTTGGGATCAGGAGAACCTTTTTTCTTTCACTGCGGTACTGGTTTTCATAACTATTTGTCCCCATAACGAGTGGCACTGGTGGTGATACTGGGAAACTGGAGTGTCTAAGGGAATTGCTTGTGTGACTTGTGGTTAGCCAGTGGGGTGAAACCAAAGTCTTCTTAGTCTGGCTGGTTTGGTTTGCCTTAGAGGTGAAAAAACCCCAGCCTTGGGCTGTGACTGCCCTGTTTTAAGCAATTTATCCTGAATTGGCACTCTCAGTTGGGTCCTGCCAGAACCAGCATCGTTACAGCCCTGCAATGTGCCGGGGTGCGGTGGAAGCAAACCACACATGTGCTGGTTTGCTCCAGGGCAGTGACACACGGCCCCCACGCCAAGGGAGAGCACAGCTCATCCCACTGAGTTTGCTCCAGTGGATGCTCCATCTGGCCCTGCAGCTCCTCGCCTCACGGGCACTATCCAGCTCTGAGCACTGCCCCCTCGGGTGGCCGACATGCAACCGACTTTAACACTTGCAGCTGCCCTCACGGCTTCCTCCTCTCTCCTGCTGGCCCGGAAAGGCAGAGATGGGAGCAGGCCAGATCTGCAGACAGCACAGGCCTGTGGGCCCTTCCACACTGCCCAGCCACCTCCACCAAACCTGCCTCCCCCATAGCACGCTGGGGCCTCAGGAAACGGGTTCTGGGGAAGGAGGAGGATTGAGAGCAGGAGTGGGAAGGGGACAGGGTAACCTGCTGCGTATCCAGCGAAGGCCTCGTGTTCTCTCTGGAGCATGGGCCATAGTGCCCGGGGAGCACCCACACTCTGCCGTGGCGACCCCAATGCATGCAGCTCACTGCTGCCTGGGATGCTCAGCGGTGGCCTGCTCCCAGCCCTCACTCCCCAGCCGATGGCGTGTGCCCATTCAGCAAGGAGGCCAGGCTCAGTGACTGTACTGGTCCTCTTAGAATCCATGAACAAGCAGCAGAACAGGGCCGAAGCCGGAGAGCCCGAGGGCTCCTGCAGAACCCAGCGCAGAGAACCTGGGCAGCCCCACGACACCCCTCCAGAGCCCGCTCCCCTGTCCACCCCACATGGGATCTTCACAGACCCAACAGACACGCTTCCAGCCCTGGTAATGCAGAAATGCTTTGCCTCCCGAGCGCCTTCCCTCAAGCACTCTGCAAAGGGGGGTTGATCCCAGTTTTCATACTCGGGAACACTGAGGCATGGGGTGGGTGCACCCTGCTAAGGTCACACAATGGTAGCAGCAGAGCCTGGGACAGCAGGCAGCCTGGTGGGGGGGCTGATACAAATGCCCAGCCATCATACCCCAGTGTGACACACCTCTCTTCCAGAGACGAGGGGAAAGCACACCGACAGCCGGTCACATCACCAGTGCAGAGGGGACTGGCTGCTGCCACTCTTCACCCACTGAGCCCCAATCTGCACCCACTGAGTTATAACGTCAAAGCCAGAGGCTGAACTTCAAGGAATCCTACAGCCACCAGGGGAGCAGCGCCCCTGCAAGAGCCCAGCTGCGATGACAGCAGGTTTGGGCTTTGAAGACCCGAGGTGCTGAGTTCGGAGCTGTGCCTCCTCCCCAGGTCCCCGTCCCAGTGGTGACGTTTCACAGCACGTGGGCTCAGTGTTCTCCGTAGGATCCGCAGTGCTAGGCACAACCGACCCCAGAGCCACTCAGACCACTCGGCAAGTTCATTGACAGCGAGATCCTTCCCTTCTGGGAATCCCAGGCACTGAAGCTCCCTGCATGGGCTGGCTGAGGGTTCATGGTTAACAACCGCTCCAATGTCACCAGACCCAGAGCGCCTGTGACAGGGTGCTACACTGAAACAAAGGCCGTTCCGGAGCTCCCCTGGGCTGCACTAGTCTGCATGCTCAGCACTGCCAATTCCAGCACCCCGTGAGCCTCGAGGTGGATGCAGCAGCCAATGGGAGGCTCTGGCACCGCTGCCCTGTTGAATGAGGCGGGTGTGATACATAGCAGATGCTCAGCTGGATAGACAGCTGGGACCCTGCCAGCGCCCTTATGGCTCTCTCATGTGACCCAAAGGGGCCAGTCCAGTAGGAGTCATGAGGAACTGGCCCCAGGTGGACGCTCAGATCCGGATCCCGGTGCACAGGGAGCTGGGGGGAGGAGTGTTCCTGAGGACGAAAGGGGCCCTTCAGAGGTGACGAGCAGGATAAACTGCACAGCTGGTAGCACGGACAGTAGTCATACGGCCTAGCAAGGGGCTCCAAAGCCCGCCCTCCAGCAGGGCTGTGGGGCTGGGTGAAGGGCTTGTGAGTCCTGGGACCGGGCAGGAATTCCTAGAGGACAGGTCTGTTGCAGACTGCGTGCAACGCGAAGGGATGAACCCACTGGCACTGGCAGGCTAGGAGATGGTGTCACGGAGTCCCTGGGCGATGCTTTGGAACTGCTCCCCACAAAGCCAGTCAGGACTTTGGGGAGCCTCCTCTCCCTCAGAGCAGACTGTCTTCAGGGCAAGAAGCTCACACGGCTTCACCTCCTGGGTCTCTCCTTGGAGCCAGGGGCGGCAGCGCGCTGCGCCGGGCAGCTCCTGGGGGCGGCATTTGGGCCCCGTCATGAGGCCCGCGCTGCATGCCTGCGGGTCCCCACCCGAGGACGGACGAGCGCCCGGCAGTCATGCCTGCGGCGGGTCGTCCCTCTTCGCGCTGCCGGTTGAGCCCGCAGGCATGACGCGCGGTCCAGTCGAGCGGGAAGAGGGGACCCGCCGCGGGACTGGGGAAGGGCGGCGCAGCGCTCCGCGCTGCTTGGGGCAGCCTACTTTGTAGAGCCGCCCCTGCTTGGAGCATTCAGCACATGCCCCTCCGTGCGCTTCCCACAGCGAGTCCGCCCAGGCGGGGTCCTGGGGAAGCCAGAGGGTCCTGCACGCACCCGCACTTCGCTTCGCAGACAGATGTGACTCGTAGCCAGCCAGTAAAACAGAGGTTTATTAGATGACAGGAACAGTCTAAAACAGAGCTTTTAGGTACAGAGAACCAGACCCTCAGCCGGGTCCATTCTGGAGCCCAGCGAGGTAGATACCCACGTCTGCCCTCACTTCCCGTCCCCAGCCAGCCCCAAACGGAAACCCCCTCCAGCCCCTCCTTTCTGGCCTTTGTCTCTTTCCTGGTCACCCGATCTCTTTGTTCTCCCACACCTTTAGCCATCCCCTTGCAGGGGGGAAGGGCCCGGGCCATTAATTGCCACGGAGACAGAATGTCGGCCAGAAACTGAGGCACCCACACAGTATTCAGAGGAAACATTAAGAACAGTCCCACTTCATCACAGATGGGAAAGGGGCAAGCCAGGGAGGGAGCTGTTCACTCCAGGAGAGAGAGATTTTTGGAAGGAGAGAGGCAGCAAGCGGCCCCTTGTGTTATTAAACCAGGAGGGGGCCTACAAGGGGAAACAGACAAGCAAGAACTTCCATGTCCATGGCCTAAGGAGTAAGAGGGTGATTAAAGGGGCAGGGCTGGCCCCTTGGGAGGCCCCCTCCCACCCCATTAGACACAGATCCTCCAGGTGGGGGCACACAGGCAGATCAGTTAGGCCCAATGGTGAGTTTGTTTCATTAGAAAGAACAACACATCCAGACTAATCTGAAGGGAAGGGGGTTTCTGCTCAACAGCAGCAATGATGGTTTGGGGCTCTTTTCCCTCGGGGGGGGAAACCTGGAACCAGGGATTTCCCTACACCTGAACTCCCCCCCAACCCCCAGTGGTTAACTAGTTACCATCAACTCGCAGTGTTGCCAATTTAGTCGTTTTCCAGCTAGATTGAGGTGTTTTAATTTTCTAGTTGGAAAACAATTCCATTTAGTTGGTGGTTGGAAATCTGAACTGAAATGGAAACATTACTACACACTTTAAAAGCAGATATATGATCAAATACGTGTATCTGAAAAAGCATAATAGGTTTGAAAAGTCTGAGCAAAGACAAGCTTCCTCACACAGCTGTGTTTGTTCTGACAGTATCGGAGCGTTCGTTTCGGCAATGCTGGCCGACCTAATCGTTTCAAATGATGATTTATAAACAACAATAAATCATCAGAAATTCAAATGCTGGTGTTTATTGCTGTTTTATGATGTTTAAAATGTGGGGCCGAGAGGTAGCGCCAAATCACCTTGCCAATGAAAACGTATGAAGCTGGCCACAGAGTGAGCTTAGCTCCTCTTTTGTTAGTGAAATTCCATGACAGTTTATGCACATATAGAAGGAATTAACATAATTTCTTGTTCTTGGGACAACTAGATTAGTATGTTTTAGGGACTTGGCTCCAGAATGCTAGATTTGTGACTGGGAAACTTATATCAATATACGTTTCCTGGGAGGCCCAGGTTTTTAAAATGCATTATTTGCCATGGTCGTTATCTCGTTTCGGTGCTATCTCGAGAGGTCGTTAGCTCAGGGAGTTTCTGTCCTAAACATTTTTATTATATTATAATTAATTTTTCACAAGTCAATTTAAATTAAATACATTTTAAACATTTTTTGTTTTAGAAATCGAAAACTGTCATGTGTTTTTCAAATTATTAGTTTGGTGTCATAAAGCCCGCCCCTACCTTTGTCCTCCTGGTCTCACCTCCCCCCCACTCCCCCAAATTCAAACACCCCTTCTCCCATCAATTCCTGGGGAAAATGCTGCCTGGACCCAGCCCCCGGGGATCAGAACAATACACTGGCTGTGAACGGGCAGGGACTCGGACCATTCTGGCCAAGGCACTACAGTGACCAGCGTAGATGCAGCCGGCAAGAGGCAAAGGAGATGGTCGGCTTCCTAGCAGTGCCCCTTCTCTACCCCAAAGGTCTCTAAAGCACGCTCAGGGTCTCAGAGGTGGGACCTCCGTACTGCACAGAGACGACGCCCTAGGGAAATAGAAGGACAGTGAAAGGAGATTTGTTTCTATCCATATTTTCCCCAGTGAGCATTTCACATTGGGTAGGGGGGGGTGGGGGAAAATCAACCCCCCAAATTACATCAATTGGGAAATGCTGGCACAGTCCCTGGAAAAAATCATGGAGCAGGTCCTCAAGGAATCAATTCTGAAGCACTTAGAGGAGAGGAAAGTGATTAGGAATAGTCAGCATGGATTCACCAAGGGCAAGTCAGGCCTGACTAACCTAATTGCCTTCTATGATGAGATAACCGTCTCTGTGGATGAGGGGAAAGCAGTGGATGTGCTATTCCTTGACTTTAGCTTTTGATACGGTCTCCCACAGTATTCTTGCCGGCAAGTTAAAGAAGTATGGGCTGAATGAATGGACTATAAGGTGGATAGAAAACTGGCTAGATCATCGGGCTCAACGGGTAGTGATCAATGGCTCCATGTCTAGTTGGCAGCCGGTATCAAGCGGAGTGCCCTAAGAGTCAGTCCTGGGGCCGGTTTTGTTCAATATCTTCATTAATGATCTGGAGGATGGCGTAGATTGCACTCTCAGCAAGTTTGCAGATGACACTAAACTCGGAGGAGTGGTAGATACGCTGAAGGGTAAGGATAGGATCCAGAGGGACCTAGACAAATTGGAGGATTGGGCCAAAAGAAATATGATGAGGTTCAACAAGGACAAGTGCAGAGTTCTGCACTTAGGACAAAAGAATCCCATGCACTGCTACAGACTAGGGACCGAGTGGCTAGGCAGCAGCTGTGCAGAAAAGGATCTAGGGGTTACAGTGGATGAGAAGCTGGATATGAATCAACAGTGTGACCTTGTTGCCAAGAAGGCCAATGACATTTTGGGCTGTATAAATAGGAGCATTGCCAGCAGATCAAGGGACGTGATCATTTCCCTCTATTCGGCATTGGTGAGGCCTCATCTGGAGTACTGGGTCCAGTTTTGGGCCCTGCACTACAAGAAGGATGTGGAAAAATTGGAGACAGTCCAACGGAGGGCAACAAAAATGATTAGAAGGCTGGAGCACATGACTTATGAGGAGAGGCTGAGGGAACTGGGATTATTTAGTCTGCAGAAGAGAAGAATGAGGGGGGATTTGATAGCTGCTTTCAACTACCTGAAAGGGGGTTCCAAAGAGGATGGATCTAGACTGGTCTCAGTGGTACCAGATGACAGAACAAGGAGCAGTGGTCTCAAGTTGCAGTGTGGGAGGTTTAGGTTGGATATTAGGAAAAACTTTTTCACTAGAAGGGTGGTGAAGCACTGGAATGGGTTACCTAGAGAGGTGGTGGAATCTCCTTCCTTAGAGGTTTCTAAGGCCTGGCTTGACAAAGCCCTGGCTGGGATGATTTAGTTGGTGTTGGTCCTGCTTTGAGCAGGGGGTTGGACTAGATGACCTCCTGAGATCCCTTCTGTCACGGAGTGTGGGCGAGTCAAGGCCCTGCCCCCCCAGCTTCCTGTGATTGACTCTCAGCCAGCCAGTAAAACAGGAGGCTTATTTAGACGACAGGAACACAGTCCAAGACAGGCCTTGCAGGTACAGACAACAGGACCCCCTCAGTTAGGTCCATCTAGGGGGCCAAGGAGGCCAGAGCCGCATTGGGAGACCAGAGCCCCATCTGGGCTCCCCTCCATTCTCCCAGCCAGCTCCAAACTGAAACTCCCTCCATCCGTCTCACTCAGCCTCCCTCCGGCTCCTCCCCCACCCTTTGTCCAGTTTCCCAGGCAGAGGTGTCACCTGGCCTCCAACCCCCTTCCTGGTTCTCATGTTACGTGCTCAGGTAGCCTCCCTCAAGGAAAGTCTCCCATCCCCAATGCAGACAGTCCCAGCAAAACTCCCCTGCAACCTTCCCAGGCCAACACTCCCCACTCAGCATTCAAAGAACACATTAAGAACATTCCCAGTTCGTCACACCTTCCAACCCTGTATTCTATGATTCTAGGGCCTCATGTTCCCGCCTGCGCTCTGGGCCAGGCTCCCTGCTCAGCCTATGTCTGCAAGAATGCCCCAGGGTCACCCCTGCTGCAGGCCACAGCAGTTGCACAGGCAAGGCGCATCACGTGGCCAGATGCGGCCCTCAGCTCAGAGAAGAGAAGCAGGGGGCACTGCGGTAGCATTTCAGAATTCAAAGCTCTCCATTTCAGAGTGGTCAGTTTGTCCCTGAATACAGGTCCACTTTCCGCAGACACTTTTCACAAAAACATTTTATTCAAAACCCAGTCAAGATAGAAAGTCTCTGGCTAGGCCTAGCAGCCGGCAGCTCTCCAGGGACAGATGCCCTTGTCTGATCCCAGTAAGGGGCCAGCGCAGCTGAGAGCGTGCGAGCTGGATTGCGTAGCAGAACTGCCCAGGCCGTTCCCACTGCAGTGACCCTGCCCAGGCCAAGCCAATCCACCCTTTCAGCACAGGCCAGATCAAAGGGACCCTTCACTGCCATGTCAACTCTATTGCACTTCAGACACAGGATCTCATTTTAGCAGTGGAGTCTCTTTAACCAGGCCTCAGTGCTCCCCCCATTCGAGACTCACGCCTCGGTTCAGGCCAGAGCAGTCTAATGCCCCCCCACACACTCTGCTCTGCTGCGACTGGAGCCTCAGGCGTGTGGAGAGGAGAGTGGGGTTAGCACCTCTGCATGGACCAGAGGGAAGGCCATTAACACCCTGCCGTGTCTGACTCCATAAAGAACAGGTGTGTGGAGCGTGCGGAATGGCTGGAAAAGTGATTTCACGGAAACGGCTCTTCTGAAGCCGCGAACTGCTTCACGGGGCTGGCGCTGGAGCAGGGATGGAGGGACAGCTCAGCCAGCAGCTCCCGATTGTCCTGCTGCTTGCTCAGCACCCCGGCAAGAGGGGAAGCAAGAGAATAAGGTGCTTTGATCCAGTTTGAGCATGTGACGATGCACCCACCCCTCCAGGAGCATAGGAGGGCCAGGCCCTGGCTCAGCGAGGATCCTGTGAGCACTGCGATGGGAGCAGGTCAGGAAGGGAATGGGACAGAGTCAGCCAATCTCTCCCACCATGAGCACCACTCTTACTAAAGAGCAAACTGCCTTTGCGGGAGTGGGGTCAGAGATCCAGGGCTGGGGGAGAAGAGCCCAAAGCCGGGCTGGGAAGAAGCGCCCGCCAGCCTTGGGGAAGCAGGATTAGCCCATGGGCACAGTCCTTCACATGCAGGCTGGCCTTTACTGAGGCACTGCAATGAGCTGGGTAGAGGACACGCCCATCGGCTCCCACCTTAGCCGGGGGAGAGGTAGACAGCTTCCAAAAGCCAGGCTGAGACAGCCCCAGTCCCATCCTGCCCGGGGCTGCCGGCTGTGCTGGATCATTCCCCAGCACCATCTCCTCTGCATCCATCTCAAGCAGCACCTGGCTGAGGCACAGGAGTAGGCGAGATGCTGCCTCTGCTCTAGAGGAGGGCTGGCAGGAACTGTGCCCTGCCTCCATGCCTGGTAGGGGAGATGGAGCTGCTCCTGTCTATTGAAATGCTTTAGATTGCAGGTGCCCTGTCTCCACCCAGCCACGCTCCTGAGAGCATGCGGCTCAGTGCCAGCAGCTCAGAGGACCACATCCCCCTCCCCAAACTGGCTACACCCCCCAGCTACAGATCTGTACCCCTCCCCCAGCTCACTCCCCAGAAACGGCCAACAGAGTTTATTGCTGAGATTAACATTCAACTTCTTCTTGTCCCAGTGGTACATCCTCCTGCACTCCGCTATCCCCTGAATGCACAGAACCCCTCCCCAGGAGTTTTGGGGGGCAGAGGTGGGCACCTCCTGACTACAGGGATGGACTGTGTCACTGCTTGGCCCTGCGGACCCCACAGAGACATGCCCAGAGCAGACATACCAGGCTCCCATGGCATTGGGCAGAAACAAGGGGCTGCTGTCCCGCTCCCACCATGGCAAAGAGCAGGTGATGGAGCAGACACACCAGCTCCCCTGAGCCTGGGAAGGAAGGGCGACTGCTGCTGGGGTGGCTGACACACCAGGAGGTGCAGATGTCACAAGCGAGAAGTGAGTGTGCAGGGGGGTAGGGGGGTGTGTGTGTGAGAGAGAGACCAGAGTGCGCAGGGGTGTGTGTGACTGGAGTGTGCCATAGCACCCCCGCGTGGTGGGCTCCTGCTGGATTCTCTACAGCCCCCAGGACCGGTGGGCAGCAGACTGCATGGCAAACCTCTCGGCATCCCAGCCACCGGCATGAACACCCAGGGCAAGACAAGGCAATTATCAAGTAGGCTCCCCAGTAGCATCTACCCCCTCCAGGTTCCCCAGGGACTCAGCCATACTGAGGGGACACAGAGCAAGTCCTCCCTTTGTGCCCCCAGGGGCAGGACAAGAGCTCCCCAGGCCCTGGAAGGAGCAAATGCAGCTGGTGGCTGCTGCGCCTGATAGTCAGGGGACCAGTAGCTGGAGAGGAGGTGGTGGGCTCTGTTCTATGTGCACGTGCGGCCCGGAGCGCCCAGGCTGGTCCCAGCTCAGAGTGGGCAGCTTCTTGTACATACTAATAAAGGCCCAGAAATCCAGGGCGGAGAATCTTGGACCCCTCTAGTGTCACCCCAGCCAGGAGCCATGGCAGGATTGTCCCTTCTTCTCCAGTGCCTGGGCTGGCTAACTTGGAGCAGCCCCAGAGGTGGAGTTTCTGCCCCTTTTTGGCAGACTGACCCACAGCCTGGAGGGCTCTTCCCTGGCAGGAAGTTTTGCTGGAGTTTTCCTTCTGTTAATCTCAACCCACTACTCTCTGAACCAGCCCTTGCTGGTGCTGACAGGCTCCATGCACCTGGAGCCAGCTGTGCACCCCCCCGAGCTATCCAGAGCGACACTCCAGGGCTGAGAGCAGAGGCCCAGGGCCCAGTGATACACAGGGGCAGCCCGTGGATGTTCCAGCCCAACGCAAACCATTTCTGGCACACAGGGAGCCTGCTGAGTGGAGGCAGCCTTGGCTAACACAGGCCTCCAGCCCCCAGCCATGCTGCTCCAGGGTGCTGGGCTGCAGTAGGCTAAAGAGGCCTGGGGAGGAGCAGGAAGAGATGGCCCTGTGAATGGGGTGTAGATGCTACATGTCAGTGGCAGCTGTTGGCCGCTGAATGGGTGCCGGGTCAGTGAACTGGTAACAGCTGGCCGCAGTGAGACAGCGACTGCCGCTGCCTAGGAGCGCAGGGAACAAAGGAAAGTCACCAGCCCCCCAACGCAGCCTCCACTCCCATGGCCAAAGCAATAGCTGGCGGGGAGAATATTGACTTTCCCCCTGACAACAGACAAGGGAGGATGGCTGGGACCACTCAGCGATTGTTGGGAGTGGGTCCCGGCCCTTGCCAGTAGGAGAGCCAGAGGCCAGGCAGCCGTAGCTAGGACGCAGCCTGAAAACTACACTGCTCTCGCCTCCCAGGCCTGGGGCGCTGCGGGTTCTATTTACCCGTGCTGGGAGCCGGCTCACTGGGAAAGAGGCAAACGTCAAATCAGCTCCGAAGTTTACAAAAAAAGAGAACAATCCCACAAGAGCTCGCCAACTTCCTATCCCATCAACTGGCTCCCCGCCCCCACCCCATTGGAGTTGCTTTCTCCGCGGGTCACGGGGAAACTTCAAAGCCGGGAAATCAGCACAGTCATGCCAAAAATCCCTCCCCCTCACTCATTTCCCCTGCCTGCTCCTGCTCTGCCAGGGCTGAGGGAGGGGGAGCAGCTGCTCCCCTCTGTTGGGAGCATGCAGCCTGCTCCAGCGAGTGCGGCATGGAGCTGTGAGTGAAGCCCATGGACCCAACTCACTGCAAGAGCCGGCTATGCCCTTGACCCCTCTGGGCGTCAGGTTTTCCCTCTTCCATGGAATGGCTGCTACAGCCACAGCAACCACCTGAACCCACTAGCTGCAGCCGAACATGCTGGTGAGCCAAACCTGCGCTGGGCAGCGGGAGCAGAATGAGCTGAGCACAAGCTCTCCCTGTGCCCTCGCGGCTTTGCACATGCACATGTGTACCTGTGTAGCTAGCAATGCAGGAAGTGTGCACACACCCCCAAGGCGGGGAGGGTGGGGTGGATAAAAGGTTGCTTTGTCCGGAATCCACCGAGCTAGAGAGAAACCTGCCAGGCCCACGCTCAGAATAACGAGGCAAGAGGAAACGTACCGAAACTCCCCTAGGAACCGTGGCCCATACAACGCTGAGTACAACAAGGCAGACAGTGCAGCACGTGGGCTGTACCCCCCACCCCTACTGGCTGTGACAGACAAGTGATGGGGCTCAATCCAGGGGCGGCTGGGTGAAACTCGCCGGCCTGTGCTGTGCACAAGGTCCAGCTACATGATCTAATGGTCCCTTCTGGCCGGAAACACTAGAGTTCAGCTCCTTCTCTCTGTCGCTATAGGTCAGGAGGAAGAAAAGGAGCAAATGCTAGTGCATTCCTAGCTGCAGCAGGTCAGCAGGAAGAGCAGGGGGTGTGCCCGGCAGGGCTGGACACTGGAATCAGCCAGGCTGGGCAGTGAAGAGGGACTGAGTGGGGCTGGGGTTTGAGGAATTACAAATGGCCCAGATCTGTAGCCCAGCAAGTCCCACCTCCTGGCTCCAAAGAGTGACCACTAATGATGGCTCGCCCAAAGGCAATGACCTGCCTACGCAGACAATGCTGTGCTCT
Organism: Mauremys reevesii; assembly: GCF_016161935.1. Taxonomy (NCBI): domain Eukaryota; kingdom Metazoa; phylum Chordata; order Testudines; family Geoemydidae; genus Mauremys; species Mauremys reevesii. The sequence continues at coordinate 52,045,469 of NC_052632.1, read as the reverse complement.
CAGTCCCTACAATCAATGGCTGGGTTACCCGTCTCCACCTGTGTAACTAACGAGTTATTGGCACGGGTAGGCACAGGATCCTGCACGTCCATTCTTCCTGGGCAGCTCTGCTTGGACGAGCCACTGTAAAAATGGCACCTTCTTATTTCTTCTGCTCATCAGGTGTGGCGCTAGCCACGCCACTTTGGCAGAGCCCTCTGACGAGCATCAGATCTGGGCAGAGAGCAGATGGGAGACAGCATCTGTCTTTGCCCACAGGGGTGAAGGCTGGCTGCATACGGACCCTGGCCTGTTCAGGTGTAGTATGGCAAAGCAAAACCAGCCACATGCATCGTCAGAAACCATCTCTCGCTGCCAGCTGCAGACCATTCTTCACACCATGTCGACGTCACCGAGAAATCTGGGCAGGGCGAGTAGGCCCACACCAGGCACCTCACTGAGAAGCGTGCTCTTGGGTGGTCGAAGAGGCCTGCGTACTGTGGTAGGCGCGGGTTGGCCCTTCTCAGCCATTCCAGCTGCAGCATCCTCACGCTGGCTGTGTGGAGGAGCCATGCTGCTTAACATGGGAGCCATGCTGCCTGCGTGGGTCAAATGGTCCCCGTGACAATGCACATAGTTGAATATTAGCTTCGTGTCCCCCAGCTTCCTGTAAGACGAATGGAGCCCAATGGAACACAATACTCTGCTGCACGGTACCTTCTTACTTCGCAGACCTGTCCCCGCTGCCTCCTGCCAGCAAATGGCCAGCAGCCATTGCACCCTGGAGACAAACGGCTCATCTATGCAGCCTTAGATAAAGGCATGTGGGTCGCTGTCGTGGGAAGAGATTGCTAGCTTCTCTGTGTGGGGCTGCATGGGTTCTTCAGAGTCGCCATCTCCATCCATCTCTAGCTGTTATGGCTGCAAAGAAAAATTCTCAAAGCGTAACCTGAATGTGACTCAACATGCAGCGATCTCTGCCCAAGTTTGCAGAGAGCCTGAAACACTAGCTCTGAGGCATGAGCCATCCCACTGGTTCCAACGGGATGCCAATGGTGACGGCAGTGTTGACACAGACTATTTCACTGTTTAGAGCATGTAAGGAAGGAGAGGAAATACACTGTGAAGAGCTACACAGCCTCCTGCCAGTGCTCCTTTTGGGTAGGCTGGACCGCTGCAGTAGTGTATGACTGAGCTGAAGGAAACGCTGCTGTTCAGACTTGGGGAGATGTTGCTTTAGGTGGTCAGGCCCCAGCCCTGGTGGGAAGCATGGTACAAACATCTCTGTTCGATAAGCCGGGAATCTAGTTTGAGCAGGCCTGGGCTGGAGCAAGGCTGTGAAGGCAGGACAAGCCGGCCAGGGCTGCAGGAAGGAAAACTTCAACCAAGAACTGCTGTATGAGCCTGCGGGGGGTGGGGGGAGGCGGGGTTCCTGATCTCTGACGACCCTCTGCCCAGCCCAGGGAAAGACTAGCTACCATCTAAAGAAGACGAGGGTGTGGATTTACCACTAGCCGGGGCCAGTCCAACAGGGGACAGAGCCAGAGCTGAGACTGTAAGGAGCCAGCCATGTTAGGAATAGCTATGAGAGAAGGATGGAGAGAGCAGCACAGCATGAGCCATTCCCACCGCATCCGCCCAGCCAGGGCACAGCACGGCCGGCACAGCTGGAGTCTGACCCAGTGCCCAACCCTCAATTCCAGCCTGGGCTTTTTGCCTGGCCCCGCCTCAGCATGCAGCAGGCCCAGAAGAGGGAGGGAGCTGCCAGCTCTCTCTGGAGCAGAAGGCAGGCATGTTGCTGCCCTGCTAGGATGTTTGCTCATTGCCCTCCCGACCAGGCAGTCGGCCTCCCCTGTCACTCCTCCAGCTTCCCTCGGGGCTCCCAATGGATGGAGCGCATGCACTGCAAGGAACCTGTGCAAGAACTCTCCACAAATGGGATGCTTCCGCCCCTCCCCGAGTCCCTGGGGCAGGGGTGGGCACAGACAACGCAGAAGCCCACTGGGCACATGGGTGGACAAGGGTCAGGACTGCCACATGTGGACAACAAAGCCCTCTACATGCACGCTGCACAGCACGGGCAGCACAGCAAGCTACATGCCGCAGCCCCTCCTCTTCTGCCCGCACGCCTGCCCATTCCCCATGAACGGGTCCCCAGCGGGACTGCCTCCAGCAGGGAGGGCACCCTGGCAGCCCTTGGCTTCTCCTGAGACTGCCAGCTGGTGAGAGCCAGGGACTCATCTCCCATGGTCTCATGTCAACAGCTGCACTGGCAGGGGTTTCAAGCTGTGGCGTGGAGGCAGAAGGTTGCACATCCTCATGAGCAGGCCCCTTGGGACAGCCATAGTCACCTTGACACAAGAACAGAGCAATCTGGGCGCAACCTGGCAAAGCGCTGCCCCCATTCTAGGTCTGAGTGGGGACAATAAATAAATGGAGATATCCCATCTCCTAGAACTGGAAGGGACCTTGAAAGGTCATCAAGTCCAGCCCCCTGCCTTCACTAGCAGGACTGAGTACTGATTTTGCCCCAGATCCCTATGTGGCCCCCTCAAGGACTGAGCTCACAACCCTGGGTTTAGCAGGCCAATGCTCAAACCACTGAGCTATCCCTCCCCCCTCCAGAAGTGGGTTTGCCATAGACAGCAGCCCCAGAGGAGTCGCCTCACCCCAGATGTTCACAGGTCTGGCCTTTGGCCAGAACCGGACGGCATCCCGGGACGTTTCAGCACTCAGTGGGATGCAGTCCCCCAGCCCCACTGGGACAGATTCCAACAGAGCAGCAAGTGGAGAGTGCATCCTGCCATGACTCTGCTGGCTGGTGCTTGGTCAGAAAGAATCCTGCCTTCTGCACCATCCCAGATCTCCCCTGGTGGCCCCTGCCTACAAACCAGAAGTGGCTCATGTCCCTGTTGAGGGCGGGACAGGCCGGCACATGGGGGAAGCTGCTGCTGCTCTCCAAGCCAGCACTTTATTCAGAGGAAAAAGCATAAGGGCCCTGCCTGGACCCAGTGGCGGACGGCTCCCGCCATACAGTACCCAAATCAAACACCACTGTGTCCTCTTGGCTCCTCCTCCGCTTTCACATCTTTGCAATACCAAGCAGCATTCTTGTGAAGGACGGATGAGGGGGAGAAGAGAAGAGGAAATATAAACAGTCTTATACAGTTACACTAGGGAACAGAAGCTTGAGAGCCTGTAGTATGTGTTACTATAAATAGACAGCCCATAGCTAGGCCAACTTTTTCCAGAGCTTCCCACGGCCTCCTTGGGAATGTGGGATACAGGGGACTACTCTCCGAGCATGAAGGAAGTTTGGCTACCGAGGGTGGGAGTCAGGTACCCCCTGGGTGACCTCCACATGGGATATTACGTCAGCCGGGAGGTGGGAAGAGAGAAAATTAAACCTCTGTGCGCTGCCGAATCTTTTCTCACCAGCCCCCCTTCCTGAAGCAATCCCCAGCCAGCTGAGATCTGACATCACGGAGAGCACAGGACACTCCCCGAGATCAGCTGTGACAGGAGACTTCGCAGAGCCGGATGGGTTCTCGTGCAGTGGGGATTCCTGGGCGGATCCAGAGGGTCGTGGAAGGATCTCCCGAGCAGAGGGCTGAATTCCCACGATCCGAGGTGTTATTTCTTTGGCTTTCACATTGTTTCACCACATGGGTTGTGGGGGCAGCAGCCACGCTGACGGGCTACAGCAAACTCGGCTCACCACTCCAAGACAGGCATTTGCAGTGGTCTGCCGCTTAGCAGCATGAGCAAAGGAGCGGCTGCAGCATCCATTTGATGCTGCAGAAGAGGAGCAAAGCCCAAATGAGACGTCAAAAAAGGGATGTTTGAGAGCACAGAAAAGAAACCTCACAAGGAACGAATGATGCCAGTTAGGGGTGCACCTTGTCAGCAGCCAGGACTCCTGGGTTGTTTCCAACTTGGTTAGCAAAGAGCATCATCTCACACCATAACCCAAATCGGAAGCAACCCTGACTGCAGCAATAAGACATTTCTCCAATGCCTTTCCTCTCACAACATCCCAAAGCATTTTGAGCACTATTCAGGAACTTCGTCACCCACCAGTGAAATGCGGCTGCGGCTGGGGCGGAAAGCGGCCGTTGCCGAACACAGGAAGAGAAGAATACGGTTACCCACTCGGAAACGGAGGGGCAATTTAAGTGGGCAGAGGGTGATTGTCTCCTGTGAAGTTTGCTAGGCACAAGTCAGGGTGCTAGCTTCTCTGCAATACTCACCTGCGAGCGGGACCTCGTGTTGGCATTCATTGGGAAGAGGGCACCTCCTGCAGCACGCTGGCAGCCGGCTCAGTACTCACCTGGGGGAAGGGCACCACCGACTGGCTCACCAGTGGCATTTCCCAGGCTCTCTCTGGGAGAACTCTGTCACGGAGTCCCCGGCCGATGCTCTGGAACTGCTCCTCACAAAGCCAGTCAGGACTTTGGGGAGCCTCCTCTCCCTTGGAGCAGACTGTCTCCAGGGCAAGCAGCTCACACAGCTTCACCTCCTGGGTCTCTCCTTGGAGCATTCAGCATCCTCTGCCCCTCTGTGCGCTTTCACAGCGAGTCCGCCCAGGTGGGGTCCTGGGGAAGCCAGAGGGTCCTGCACCCCAACTTCGCAGTCAGACGTGACTCTTAGCCAGCCAGTAAAACAGAGGTTTATTTGATGACAGGAACACGGTCTAAAACAGAGCTTTTAGGTACAGGGAACGGGACCCCTCGGCCGGGTCCATTCTGGGGGGGAAGTGAGCCAGACACCCATGTCTGCACTTCACTCCTTGTCTTCAGCCAGCTCCAGACTGAAAAGCCCTCCAGCCCCTCCTTCTCTGCTCAGTTCCTTTCCCTGGCCAGGAGGTCACCTGATCTCTCTGTCTCCAACACCTTCAGTTGGCACCTTTGCAGAGGAGGGGCCCAGGCCATCAGTTGCTAGGAGACAGAGTGTCAGGCATTTAGGTGCACTGGCCCTTTGCTCTGCAGCAATCACACACCCTTATACCAACACCTAGACACTTAAGAACTTCATAGGGGACACTGAGGCACCAACACAGTATTCAGAGAAAACATTAAGAACATTCCCAGTTCATCACAAACTCCCACCCCAGTTGTGAACAGTTCAAGCCCGTACCCCAGGGAGCAGTGCTGGATCTCCTCATGGCATTCTCTGGTGGACTGGAGCTTCTCCCCCTGCCCTTGGGGGAGCTATCCCTGCCCCCGACAGATTGACCCATCAGGAATGGGGTTTCTCCCACCCCCATCATTCTGCAGCTCAGCTAGTATCCGTTTCAGAGAAACCACCCGATTCTGGTCCCCTTTCCGATCGATCTGCAAGCAGAAGGATCACAGCTGGGTACGGCCTAACCGTGACAGTCACACGTACAAAGACCCAGCTCCTCCAGGCTCTGCAGAGAGTGAGAGACCCCGCCCCGGCCCACCCCCCAGGCATCAGAGCAAGGCAGCCAGCACAGGACCTGGCACTCAGTACCCCAGCCAATGCTGCATAGTCCAGCAAATCCCCCTCAACCAGCTTCACAGCAGCACTTCCTGCACCTAGCAGCTCCAACTCTAATAGCAGTTGAGGGAGCAGAGACACCCGCCCCAGGCAGGCCTCCAATCCCAAACCCGGGGGGCAAAGCGCATGGGGGCAGGCTGCTGGAGTCGCGGTGAGGGGAGCAGCAGAGCCAGCAAGGGGCTGCTGGAGTCACCGCTCACATAATTGCTGCCTGGGCATCAATGGGAGTGAGTGGAGAACCCAAACAGGAGGCAAGCCCCCCCCACCCCCGCCAGCTGCCTTTGCCAGGAGGCTCATTTCCGTTTACTGACAGTCCTTTAGAAACAGCAGCTCGGTGCCGTGCACAGCAGGCCCTCTGCCCTAGTGATCCACTGCCTGGCATCTGCCTGCTTCCTGAGGCCATCGGGGGTGCCAGCTTCAAAGCAGAGGGCTGCCAAAGCCCTGCACTCCAGAGGGAGCAGTCCCCGTGCTGAGAGCTGCTCCCTGAACTCCTCAGGCTCCCCTGCGAGGGGGGACGGAGACACTTGTCTGCCTTTGAAACACGTTTGGGACACACTCTAGGCGGTGCATATTAGTACTAGAGACTCATCCTCACCCCCCAGGGCCAGGTCATCATGTGTGTTTCCCCTTTTGGGCCGGGGAGTGGGGATGGTCAGAGTCCCTCCATACATGATGGCAGCCTTCTCTTTACTGCTCTAACCATGGGGCTCCTCCAGTGGTTGGTAGGGGGACCTGGGCCCACCCTCTACTCCACGTCCCGGCTCAGGGGCCCTCCGGTCACCAGCCCAGGGCTGGAATGTCCTAGCTTGCTTCTATTCCCTGGAACCGTCTCCTACCTTCCTGGCTTCCCCTCTCTCTGGGTTCACCAACCTCCCAACTCCCTTCTCCCAGGCAGTGACCATGGCCTGCCCTCTGTAGTCCTTAGCACACCTCTGCCCTCTCAGGGAGTGATGGGAGCCTGCTACCCTGCAGCCCCTTCTGTTCTCAGCATCCTGGCTTATACAGGCCCCATCTGTCCCTGCCCTGCTGAACCTTGTGTCTAAATCCCTCCTCATCTCCTCCTCCAGGTGCAGCCTGGGCAGTTAACTGGCTCCCTTAGTCATCTTCACCCCCTACCATACTCCCCCAGCACCAGCACTCTCCTTCCCCCCAACCCCGGTACACCCACATTACCGCAGCAGAGAGCCCGGCACAAGCGTTACAAGGAGAGAAGATCTAGCCGGTTCCGGGGACACAACGAGAGCTTGGAAAGGGCATTTCCAAGTCTGGCCTGTGTTCTCGACTTCCTTGTCTGCCGTGGTGCAGCACCCCCCTCCCCCCGCCGCCAAGCAGAGAGGGAAGGTTACCACCTCCTACCATCCCGTGTCTCCAACTTTCCTGTTCCCAAGCTTCTGCCAACGGCTCCTGGGGCATCTTGCACAAGGGCCAGGAAAGCGCTTGAGCTCCAGCACCCTGCCGCCTGCCCATGCCTCAATTTCTCTCTGTACCAGGCCCCCAGGACCAGCGATTCCCCTCCAGGTCATGACAGAGGGAAGCAGAGCTGGCTTGGAGGCTCACTTTCACCTGGTAGCACTCAGCCCTGACCCCTGGCTCTAGAGCCAGCACACAGAGCTGGGAGGAAGAGAGGTACACAGGGCTCAACAGCTGCCAGGGCTGGCAGCGCCATGGCATGGCTCTGGAGGCTGCCCCAGCTGCCCACGGCCTTAGGGAGTGCTGCCGGGCCTTGGTGCCTGGGGAGGGGAGAGGCAGCTTGGGGGAGGGGAGGAGAAGCTGGGAAAGGATTGAGGGGATCGACAGACGCTGGGTGTTTGCTCCCAGGACGTGTCACGGCACCTCCCCACGCCCCCACTCCTTGCACCGCCCCCACCCAAGGGGAAGTTTCTCATGAGAAGACGCTGCATTCTTGCCTATCCCACACGGCCACGCTCGTTGGCTTCCCAGTGAGGCTCATTAACGCAGCCTTGTCCCCGCTCCCTAATCGAAGCCAGGTGCCGGCCAGCTGCACAGCTGGGGCCACTCAGTGCTTGGGCAGCACATGAGTGAGTGAGTGGGCGAAGGGGAACAGGGCTGCGTTCCTTTACCACACCCCCGCTCAGCTCACAGCCGCTTTCCCCACTCACCAGCCAGGGGACTGGGGTAGGGGGCAGGGCTGGGTTTGCACCAGCAGGGCCCTTTGCAGAGTCACTCCAAGGGAGCGCACAAGCTGTCCGTTCCCTGAGCTAGGTGGAAACGTCACTAGCTCCTGCACTCAGAGCGGCGCTGGCCTGGCGTCACACCTAGGGAGAAGCAGGCCCACTGCCTTCCACTGAGAAAGCGCAGCCCCAGAGCAGGGCCACCCACTTCCTGGGGCATCTCCCAGTGTCTCCCTACCCCCACCCTGCTCCCCATTCAGATCTAAGTGTCCCTCCTCTTCTAGCAACAAGCAGGAGAACCAAGGCCTGGGGACAGCAGACATGGAGGGCCCGGTGGTGACGTGCAGAGGGGGCAGGACGATGGAGAGCGGGGCCCTGAAGAGGCACCTTCCAGGACAGCTGAACTCTCTCTCCTGGTTGCTGCGCTGTGGCTCCCAGCCCCTCCCTCCCTGGCAGCACAATGCTGGGAGCCAGATTCCGCCGAAGCAGGAGCTGTTCCTCACAGCTAGCCAGGTGCCTGGCCCTAGTGGCCCTGCCCTCACAGCCAGCCAGGGCTGCCTCCAAGCTGCCAGGGCACTCTAGCCCTTCCCCCGCTGTCAGGCTAGCACCGGCATAAGCCCTGTTGGAGGCAGGTCACCAGGTCATGCATCCCCCCTGCCCCGGCTTACACTAGCTCTTGCACTGTGGACGGCAAGGTCAGCAAGGGGGAAGTACTGGCGACTCCCAGTGCTGGCACCCCGCCCCCCCCCACTGGTTACATTAGAGCAGCCCAAGGTGCAGGGGCTGCATTTGAATGTCCTTCCCAGTGTGCCCATGCAACCCGCCTCTAGGCCTGCAGGTGCCTCAGCACCAGCCTGGGCTCCACAGCAGGGTGCACCCTCGCATGCAAGCCAGCAAGGATCCCCTCAGAACAGCCCCCCCTGCAGAGACACCTGGCAGGTACAGAGCTGGTACTGTCATGCTGCTGTGTAAAGGGAACACAGCCACCGAGCCCCTGCCAGCTCAGAGCATGGTGCCTGTCCAAGGACTCCCCCTCCACCTGCTTCATCCAGGCCCATGGCCTGCCCTGGCAGCAACCCATACCCAACTCTTCAGAGCAGGAGCCCCCGCCCCACAGACACACCCAGCCAGTCATTCCAACACCAGGCGCTGGCACTGGGGAGCTCCAGGGCATCATCTCATACTGCGCCCCTTCATCCAACGCCTGACAGCCAGCACTGCGGCACCATCTGAGGGGAGGTGTCACTTACTGCACTGCATGCTGTGCCATTGAGAGTGGCATATTTGTGTGCTAGGAAGAGAGGGACCCCTGGCACTCTACCCCTATTCACTGTGATTGGGATTTGGCTGCTGCAGGGTTGATCAGCCCACACCAAGTGCCAGGCTGGTGCCTTCCTTCAGGATTCTGCCCCAGAGAATTGCTGGGGTACCCAGTGCTAACCAGGGGAGAAGGGGTGGGAGTTGCATGTGCAATGAGAGAAGAGCGTTAACAAGCATTTGAGGACACATCCCCATCCCAGCACCATCAGCTCCCAGGCTGGGACCAGGAGACGCCATTTCTCTGCATGGACCTTCCTTAACCAATACAGAAATGATGGAATTTCCAGTAGGCCTGCTGCCCCCCACCCCCTAAACACAGCTCTCCCTGGCACAGCACAACGGGCAGGAGCCAGTCCTGGCCCGGTCCTGCCAGTGCCATGGACCAGCACAGACCACTTCACTTCGAAATACAGCAGAGGCACGCAAGCTGGAGCAGAATAGAAGGGTTAAAGCAGAGAGGCAGGGCCTCGGTGGCAGCACACTCAGAGCACTGTACAAAGAAGAGAGAGAGTGGAGCAAGGAGGAAGGGACGTGGGCAGGGGAATGAGAGGAGCAGAGCAAGTCTGGGGACAGGAAGGCAAGGGAAGGGAGTCCACAGCAAGTGCTGACAGCCAAGCAGTAATGGCATCATGGTTGGTGAGGACTGGACCCTAGAGAGGGGATGGGTAACTGGGCGGTATTGAAGGAGAGCACAGAACAGGCTAGCACAGGAGTCAGAGCAGACAGGGCCGGCATGACTGCAGAGGGTGCGCTGGTCCCGCGGCTCGGGTGGACCTCCTGCAGGCATGACTGCGGAAGGTCCGCCGGAGCTGCCTGCCACCCTCCCAGCGCACCCTCCACAGGTGCATCTGCAAGAGGTCCCCCGGAGCCGCGGGACCAGCAGCGCGCCCCCTGCGGCATGCCGCCCTGCTTGGGGCAGCCAAATTCCTAGAGCCGCCCCTGAGAGCAGAGATGTGAGTAATGGAGGCACAAGCCTGACAGCCAGTCGCAGCGGGGTCACAAAGACAGCAACAGGCACTTTGTGACCCAGGTACGCGAGGGCAGCAGGGAAGACTGGGTGTCCGGCCTTGCAGGGAAAGAGAGGCTGAAGCAGAATGCAGGACACGAGACCTTCCCCACAGGCAGATTTGGGTCCTTGGAGCACTCCAGGGATGGAAGCTGGGGCGGGAGCAGGAGCTGATCAAGTCAGGCCAGGGAGACAGTAGGGCTGCAGGGACTGGTACAGGCAGGTGTCATCACCATGGAGGGGCTGGCTCAGATTAGCAAGGAGAAATCCCAGAGAGAGAAACACTGAGGGAAGATACAGGTTTAAGGCATTAATTAATGGCTCTTTATTGGCCAGCAATTTCCCAGCACAGCCACCTTAACCTGGCCAGAGCCTGCAGGGAGCACGGCTGGCAGGAGCAGATGCAGTCCCAGCCCATGGCCCCTGGTTACCATGGCAGCCTGCACTCTGCTATTTCTAACTTGATTTCCAGACCATCACACTACCAATAACCCCACCCAACCTCTGGCAACAGCTAGACAGTGCAGAGGAGAGCGTGGGGGAGGGGCACTGTCCTGAGGACCACGGCAGAGCAGACACTAGACACAGGGGGCTTGGTGCTTCACGGTCCTGCTATCAGCCTCTCGCTGCTTGGCTCTCTCCATCCAAGCACATTCTGGAGTCAGAACCTAAACAGTGTAGGGGTAGCTCTTCCCTGCTGCTGACTCAGCAGACACTGACAGCTAGCGTGCTAGGGATCCTCAAACAGTGATCTGGGGGTGGGATGTCCATCCCCATGCAGTGGCCATCTCGCTGATGCCTCACCAGTGAGCTCAGCTTGGTATTTCCCCAGTGCACCGCTGGCCCAGCAGTGCTGCGACAGTTCCTGTTCTCACCCCTCTGTTGATTAGCTCAAGAATTGGTGAGCAGCATTCCAGGTGGATCCCCCCAAACAGGGAAGAAGGGGTGCAGTGACTGTGGTTCTTTGCAATATGTCCCTCTGGGCACTCTACTTCAGGGGCACCTGAACCTCTCAAGCCCTGGATCGGAGATTTTCAGCATCCGTTCAACCCGCACATGCGGCCTGTGCCTCCCCGTGCTGGACACCGAGACTACATCGGGGTGTATGGTCAAACCCTCAGTTCTTTCTTCATCCAAACGTTGTCCAAAAGCAGAGGGGAAGGAGGTTGGGTCATGGAGCACCCGTAGGGAGACACCTTGAGGAACCGCAGTTACGGCACAGAGCAAGTAACCCTTCGAGCAGTGTCCCTGTGGGTGCTTCCCTGCAGCTACCTCCCATGCAGTACCCCAGATGGAGGAGGGGGCTTCAGAACAGAGTCCAGAACTGAAGACTGCTGCAGAACCAAGTGCCACATGGGACCTGACAGCATGGATCAGAGTAAGGTTTCGAAGCCCACGGAGCAGCCCCACAGATCTCAGATACTGATGCATTGTTCAGCGATACTGTAGGTGTTGCCAGTGAACGGGATGAATGTGCTATCGCTCTTTGCGGGGGCGAGATGAATCCCTGCAGCTCATAACACGTGATAATACTCCCAGATATCCACCTCTACAGTCTCAGAGCAGAGATCAAGGATCCCGCAGAGCTATCCATGAAGGAAATGAAAGGCCTATGTGGCTTCCTAAGTTGCTTGGTCCTATCTAAGAATAAGGCCAATGCCCTTCTAACATCCAGGGTATGGAGACAGGATTCCTGCTGAGAAGTATGGGCTTTGGGGAAAGGTAGGTGAATGGATTGACTAAGGTGGAACTCTCACAGAACCTTAGGCAAGAATTAGGCTGTTGATGTAAAGAGACCTTGTCCTTAAAGAACACCATGGGGGGCAGGGCAGGGAATCTACCAACAAGGGTCCAAACTCCCTGATCCTATGGGCCAAAGTGATGGCTACTAAAAAAAGGTAGTCTTCATAGATAAATGCAACAGAGAACAGGTTGCCACAGGTTCAAATGGAAGTCTCAAAAGGTAACTGAGTACAAGGTTGAGGTCCCAGGTTGCAGTAGGATCTCTAACCTACAGAGAGAGATGCTCCAAACCCTTAATAAAGCTAGACAGTACTGGGTGAGATTCCTTCTACTGGGAGGATGAAAGGCATATATTGTGGCCAAATGGACCTTAAATTGAACTAACTGATAACCCCTGTTTCTTCAGATCCAATGGATAATCCAGGATGGCTGGAAGTGGCACCAAACCAGGCACAAGGCAGTGACAACACTTCAATTTCCACAGGGAAGTAGTGTGGGTTGATCTATTTCTAGAATTCATTAACACTGGTTGTACTTCCGGAGAGCAGGAGGAGTCTAATCCTATGAGCCCTTGAGGAGCCACGCCCTGAGGTGAAGAACTGCTATCCTGGGATGAAATGCACGACCCACATCCTGTGACAGGAGCTTGAGCGACAGTTGGACACACCAGTGAAGCAGGTGAGGGTACCAAGCTTGTCTCAGCCAGGTTAGCACTAAGGACAACTCTGGCTCTGTCCTGTCTGATCTTGTTCATCACTCTCAGTATCAGCAGTGTTGGAGGAAACTCACAGAACGGACCCTTCTTCCAAGATCAAAGAAAGGTCTCTCCCAATGAGTGGTGGCTCAGACCCCCCTTCAGCAGAAGGGAGGGCATTTCCTGTTGCTGGAGGTGGCCAAGAGACCCACCTCTGCCGGTCCCCATCTTTGGGGCATGCTGTGGAGAACTTGGATGTCTAGCCCCATTCATAGTCCTGTGAGAAGTGTCTGCGGAGGACATTGGCTGTGGTGTTGTGAATATCTGGGAGGCAGACCACTGAAATTTGGATCACCAGTTCCACAGTTTCATGGCTTCGGCCACAGGGTGGGGGGGGGGGGGGATCTTGCTCCTCACTGTTTGTTGACACAGAACATGCGAGATACATTGCCTGTCATGATCCTTATTGATTTGCCCCCAGTGAGGGGTTGGAAACAAAGGCAAGCATTGCTGACAGCCCTGAACTCCAACAGATAGATGTGGAGACTGGTTTCCTGAATTGTCCATCTGCCCTGAGCCGTGAGGGGACTGAGGTAGGCTCCCCAAACCAACAGCGACACATCTCTTGTTAAAGTCATTGATTGGTCTGTCCAAGGCGTATGCCAGGAGAACAGGTAGTTCTGAGCCAGCCCTGGAGGCAGGGGAGGTTTAGCCTTGCGTGATCGGTCACAAAGTTGCAAGCTGCCATGTGCCCCAGCAGCTGAAGACAGTGATCTATTTTGGTCTGAGGGTTCCCCTGAATTGCCGGTACTAGACCTGACAAGGTTACAAATCTGTCTAAAGGAAAGTAGGCTCTGATAGTCAACGAGCCCAAATACACCCTCTAAACACCCTATAAACTGTATCTTCTGTACAGGGATTAACATGGACTTTTTTACATTCATGTGCAGACCCGACTCCTGGGACAGAGCGAGGGCCATCTGGGTGGAAGACAGCACTGCTTTGGAGGAGAAACCCTTGCATAGGTGCTGGCTCTGTGGGTGCTCCGGGGCTGGAGCACCCACCAGCATCTCCCCTATCAGCTCCCTGCCACCAACGGGCCCTGCAGATCAGTGCCTCTCCCTCTCTCCCTGCGCCTCCCACCTGCAGCAATCAGCTGTTTCGAAACATGCAGGCAGGAGGCTGGGAGGAGCGAGGACTCAGTGCGTTCAGGGGAGGGGGCAGACCTGGGCAGGAAGAGGTAGAATGGGGAAGGGCCTGGGGCAGAGCTGCGGATCGAGCCCCCCCAGCACTTTGAAAAGTCAGTGCCTGTGAGCCCTTGATTAGCAAGTGGGACTGTTCTTAATGTTTCCTCTGAATGTTGCAATCGAAGAAGTGGGTATTCACCCACGAAAGCTCATGCTGCAAAACGTCTGTTAGTCCATAAGGTGCCACAGGATTCTTTGCTGCTTCCTCTGAATACTGGGTGGGTGCCTCGGTTTCCCCTATGCATTTCTTAAGTCTCCAGCATGCATAAATGGCTGACACTCTGTCTCCTGGCAACAAATGGCTGGGGCCCTTTCCCCCCTGCAAGGGGATGGCTAAAGGTGAACAAAGATCAGGTGACCTCCTGGCCCAGGAAAGAGACAAAGGCCAGAAAGGAGGGGCTGGAGGGGGTTTCAATTTGGAGCTGGCTGGGGTCGGGAAGTGAGGGCAGATGGGGTTGTCTGGCTCGCTGGGCCCCAGAATGGATATGGCTGAGGGGTCCCATTCTCTGTACCTACAAGCTCTGTTTTAGACTGTGTTCCTGTCATCTAATAAACCTCTGTTTTACTGGCTGGCTAAGAGTAACGTCTGACTGCGAAGTGGAAGTGCATGCAGGACCCTCTGGCTTCCCCAGGACCCCACCTGGGTGGATCTGCTGTGGGAAGCGCATGGAGGGGCATATACTGAATGCTCCATGGTCAGACCCAGGAAGGTGAAGCCATGTGAGCTTCTTGCCCTGAAGACAGTCTGCTCCAAGGGAGAGGAGGCTCCCCAAAGTCCTGACTGGCTTTGTGGGGAGCAGTTCCAGAGCATCGCCCAGGGACTCTGACAGCAAGTCATCGAGGTACAGGAAGACTAGGATTGCTTCTTGTCGGAGGGAAGCCACCACTACCACCAAGACCTTTAAGAATGTCCTTGGGGCTGGGGAAAGGCTGAAGAGAAGCACTTGGCATTGGAAATGATCTTGGCCTATAGTGTTGGAAAGAGGCAAGGTGGTCTCCAAAGGGTGGGGGAGAGGTGGGCTAATGGGTATAGCTATAAATCCAGAGGTGCGAGGGGATTTGAATCCTCACCCAACCCATCAAAACTACTCCTTCGAAGATGGCTGGATGGTTGTGGAGGGCATTTGGGTGACCCTCTTTCCCTGGACTCAATGTCTTGTCGGGGGTGGGGGCGGGAGTGGAAGGTGGGAAAAAGAAATCGGTGGATCTATGGAACCCAGAAAGCTGAGCAGGATGTAATCACTGGGCAGTCTGTGACCTACTGAATTGTTTCTTATTTGTAGGTGTAGCTATGCCTGGGGATAATAAAGTAGCCCTAGAGTCCATTAGAGTGTGCAAGGACTCATCCTCTGAACAGCAGGGCCCGGGGCAGACTCACGCCACAGTAAACCAAGCCCCTCTCTAGTTAGATGTACTGGTTCCTTCCCTGGACTGTTCCCACCTACACCCCCAGTGGGAAGATCGGCAAATCCAAACCAAACTCTAAGCTTGGAATCTGGAGACCTAGGGCGCTCACGTCTGGTCTTCCTGCATTTGAAGCTGAGCCGGTAAGACGTGGCTGCTCTGGAAGCTTGCTGGGGGAAGGCTGGCATTTGGTGGAATGAGGATAATCAGTTGGATACAGTAATACAAGGGTACCAAATACCCAGGAACAACAGAGTAGGTCATGCTAATGGGAGAGTGGCACTACAGGTTTAGAAAAAGCACAGTCAAATAAGGAGAAAATCTTAAATGAATCAGACAGCTCCACAGAATCTCTGATAGCTCTGCGGCGCGGCGGGGGCGGCGCGTCAGTCCATCACCTGCACCACAGCGCCTGACAGCTCCATGGTGCCTGGGGGTTCTGGGGCTGGTGGCTCAGCGTGCCAGGTCCCCACCCCTGCTGCCCAAGGGGGCTCTGGGGCTGGTGGTGCCAGGGCTCCCAAAGCCTGTGGTGGCTCAGAGCTCCAGGGCCCCTGCTGGCTGACAGCTCCGGCCTCCCACGCCGGGGCTGAAACAGAAAATTTCATGGAGGTCTCTGAAAGTCTCAGAATCCATGACATAATCTTATCCTTAATAAGGGGGATTTCAACTATCCCCATATTTACTGGGAACATGTCACCTCAAGAGAGGATGCAGAGATAAAGTTTCTAGACACCATTAATGGCTGCTTCTTGGAGCAGCTAGTCCTGGAACCCTCAAGGGGAGAGGCCATTCTGGATTTAGTGCTAAGTGGTGCACAGGATCTGGTCCAAGAAGTAACCGTAGCTGAACCGCTCAGTAATAGTGACCTTAATGTAATTAAATGTAACATGCTTGTAGGGGGGAAAATGCCAAAAAAGCCACCACCATTGCATTTAACTTTAAAAAGGGGGATTACACAAGAATGAGAATGCTAGTTAGATGGAAATTAAGAAGCACAGTCACAAGGGTACAGTGACTGGAAACTACTTAAAACACACTGTAAGTGAAGCTCAGACTAAACATATATCCCAAATAAAAAAATGCCAGGAGGATCAAAAGAGGGCCACCATGGCTAAAGAGCAGAGTATAATGGAGGCCATTAGAGGCAAAGAGGCATCCTTTACAATTTGGAAGTCAAATCCTACTGAGGAAAATAGGAAGGGGCACAAACTCTGGCAAGTAAAATGTAAAAGTATAAGTAAGAATTTGAGAAGCAACTTGCTAACAACGCACAAACTAACTTTTTTAAGTTCAGCAGAAGCAGTTCGCCAAGTGGGCAGCTAGGCCACTAGATGATACAGGAATCAAAGGAAGACAAGGCCATTGCAGAGAAGTTGAACGAATTCTTTCCATCAGTCTTCATCTACAGAGAAGGTGAGGAAGATACCAACATCAGATCCATTCTTTTTGGGTAACAAATCTGAAGTACTGTCCAAAATTGATGTGTCAATAGAAGAGGTTTTAGAACAAATTGATTAACAGTAAAAAGTCACCAGGATCAGATGGTATCACCCAAGAGTTCTGAAGGAACTCAAATATGAAAATGCAGAACTACTAACTGTGTTATGGAAATTACCATAACCATGAAATCAGCCTCTGTACCAGGTGACTGGAAGGTAACTAATGTGATGCCAATTTTTAAAAAGGGCTTCAGAGGCGATCCTGGCAGTTACAGGCTGGTAAACCTAACTTCAGTACAGGGCAAATTTATAGAAACTATAGTAAACAGAATTATCAGATACAGATAAACCTGATTTGTTGGGGAAGAGTCTTTTGTAAAGGGAAACCACGTCACACCAATCTATTAGAATTCTCTGAGGGGATCAAGAACATGTGGATAAGGGTGATCCAGTCAACTTATTGTACAGTTGGATTTCGAGAAAGCCTTTGAGGAGGTCCTTCACCAAACTAAGAAGCAATGAGATAAGAGGGAAGGTCCTCTCGTGGATCAGAAGCTGGTTGGAAGACAGGAAACAAAGGCTTGGAGTAAATGATCAGTTTTCACAATGGAGAGAGGTGAACAGCAGGGTCTCCCAGGAATCCGAAGAAGTGAGCTGTAGCTCACGAAAGCTCATGCTGAAATAAATTTGTTAGTCTCTAAGGTGCCACAAGTACTCCTGTTCTTTGTATTGGCACTGGTACTGTTCAATGTATTCATTAATCATCTGGAAAAGGAGGTGAACAATGAAGCAGCGAAGTTGGCAGACAATGCAAAATTATTCAAGATCATTAAGTCCCAAGCAGACTGCAAGGAGTTACAGAGGGAATCTTACACAACTGGGCAACAAAATGACAGATGAAATTCAATGTAGATGATGCACATTGAAAAAAATAATCCCAACTATGCATATAAAATGATGGGGTCTAAATTAGTGGTTACCACTCAAGAAAGATCTAGGAGACACCGTGGATAGTTCTCTGAAAACTTCCACATAGTGTACAGCAGCGGTTAAAAAGACTAACCGTCTATTAAGAACTAGTAGGAAAGGGATTGATAAAACAGAAAATATAATGCCATTATATAAACCTCTGATGTGCTCACACCTTGAATACTGTGTCCAGTTCTACTAGTTCCATCTCAAAAAGGATATCGTAGAACTGGAAAAGGTTCAGAGAAGGGCAAGAAAGATTATCAAGGCTCTCATAGGAGAATAAAAGATCAGGACTGTTCATCTTAGAAAAGAGACTATAGTTCCCCTCCTCCTGCCCTCTAGTGCCGAGGGGACAGACATGCATAGCAGAAATCCACCACCACAGCTGGCAACCGGGTGCTGGCAGCCTCAGCAGAACAATCAAGGCTTGAATGGCTCAGAGACAGAACTCCTACCCCCCACCCCCGCAGGAGCGGACCTGAAGGTCAACGGAGAGGCACCTTGTTGAGGGAAGTTCACGTGGCCCTAGCCTGTACTATCCCTGTCCTAGGGAAAGACAGAGGAGCCCCGGCTGCAGGGCTACCAGTCAGGCGCCAACATTCCATGCGGTCACAGCCTGAATCCCTGGCTTCTTGTTTGCATTGGTCAGATTGTTTTTAAATTAAAGAAGGAGCAGCGAGACAGTCCTGAGTAACTGCAGTACCCAGGAGGCTCTAAGAGGAAAGGCTGTGACCATTCTATGCCATGAAGGATCAGAACATGCCTATGGCGTCAGAGGTCCGGAGCCTCCGGATATTAGCATCACAAGTTTTGCATCAGATTTTAAGTTACATCCTGCCCCTATTTCTGTCACATCAGTGGTTCCAGATGACCTGGAAAACTCATTGCACTGGTGCCTCAATAGCTGCCATGCAAACTGGGTCACGTCAAAGGACAGAGCGCAGCAACCCACTGCTTTCCACAGTGGCCCTAAGATGACACCATTTCATAGCAGCTCTGGGCCACAGGAGAAGCAGCCCTCCCAAGTAACCCAGCCGCTCCAGCAACAGGAAAATCAGATTTTATTCCTCTTGGCTAACTAAATCCTGTGCAAACTCTCAGGATTTATGGCATTTTAAAGGTTTTCCCTTCAGCTCAATATAATGTGGCATTTCTAGAAGACTAAACAGCTTCATTAGTCATGAGCGAGACTGGATTATGGCTGCAACTCAGCGTTTCTTGGTAACTGCCAAGAAGGTGCATGTTTCTCTTGGCAACCCCGGACACAGATGAGGGGCTTGCACTGGACACAAACATAGATGGATCAGACGTCAGAGGAGGCAAACTGCCTACTTTAAACAGCCACCATCATTCACACAATATTTTTAATAGCTCAGCGAGACGGGGTCCACCCTCTCTGGGAGACTCGTCTGGAACTCGCCGAGCTCAACCCTTGCTAACGTGCCATTATACAACCTGACAGGGGCTTGCAGAGAATAAATAAGGGGAGCTCTGGAGTAGCACAGGGTTGCATGCCAGCAGGGAGAGACTCAGTGCTTTGCAGCAGTGTTGGGAGTACACCTGGAGCAGTACTCCAGGGAGGCAAAGATGCAGTTCAAAAGGTGAACATTTGCCATTCCAGCTCGTGTTAGCTACTCCACTTCCCCACGACAGGCACTGTGCATATAGCCACCCCAGGGGAGAGAGGGGCTGTGTACAAGCCAGGCCTACGCAAGATGCTTTGATTGGCACCCGAGCAATGTGTGGTAAAAGGCAGTCAGGGCTTAAAACGCAACAGCGGGGCAGCTGTAGCAGTGTAGCATAGACACGGCGAGGATGCATTCTGCTGTCAGCATACGTTAATCCACCTCCCCAAGAGGTGTCTACATCAGGGGTCGGGTCGGTATAGCATTGTCCCTCAGGGGGATCTTTCCCACCCCCAAGAGACGTAGCTATAGCGATGTACATTCAGAGTGTTGCTGAAAATCTTATTCCCTGCATGCCCTTCATCCTGGGAGACCCCACCTCCCTCACTGCTGAGCGTAGCCACCTCAGTGTTGGAACACAGCACGGATGCGGAGGGGAGGCAGGCTAGTGCAACAAATGGAAAAGAAGTCAGGCCAGGACCCCGGAGCTAACACCTCTGACGTGCAGGAAGGATGCTGTGGGATGGATGATGGCGCTGCTGGATGAGCCTTAACTCTGACCACCCGGGGCTGAGTCCCCTAGCACCATGCTAGTGCACCGGTTCAATAGCCAAGATGGAACAGCACCACCTGCTGAATCAGAGACATCATTTCCTGCAGCAGCCTGGGGTTTCTGTCAGTGTCATCCATCCAAATTCTGACCAGGCCTCACCATGCTTAGCCTATGCCACCTGATGAGAACAGCCCAAGTGGGGCATGGCTGTATGACCCAGCTGGTTCAGACAATGCTAGGAGCTGCCCTGTGGGATGCCCCAGCCAGCAAGGGCTAGGAACGTGGCAGAAACTGATCACTCAGCCCCAAAGGGAGGGAGGTCCCGCACCCCCTGACAGCCAGCCTTCTGACTAGTCCCAGGGAGAAGACCGCAGGCTTGTGCGTGAGTGGCGTCTCCACTGCCTCCCACGGAAAGGTCTGAGCAGCTGGAGCAATTTGTTGAGACAGGCTGAAGGATGGGGCAAGGGCGACTGGCTACCAGCGCAGCACTGAGATGCAGGCCAGCCCATGCTGCCTTGTCCCAGCTAGCTGACACCCGGGCGCCCCAGCCCCACCTCTACTCAGCCCCTCACGTGCAGGCTACGGGCAAGCACTCGGAATAGCCAGCGGCCCTTTCACCACAAAGGCCAGGTGGCATGGCTCTCTGACTCTGCAGCAAGAGGCTGCATTTCGCTGCACTCTGGCCAATAATGCATCGTTAATCCCCATACCTGCACTGGGGGGGGGGGGGGGGAGGGTATGGGAGAGGGAGTTCTGCCCACTGCCAGCACCTAGACAGACGGACAGACACCCAGCAGAGCAGACTGTCAGCTCCTGGCACACAGGCCTCTAGTGCTGGTGCTGAAGAGGAATCTCCACTGGCTGCGAGCGGTATTAGTGCAGTGAGTTCTCGACAGGCCACAGCCATGAGGCTGGCGGAAGGGCCTAACTGGCACAACCCACCGTCCGTCTGATGCCATGCGTGACTGGGGAGACCACACCAGCTGATGTCTTACACACACACACCCCACACAACAAAAAGCGAGGCCTAACATACAATGGTAGAGCTGCAGCATGAGCAGTTGGAGGGTGTGGACGCTGGAAGTCCTGGAAGGAAACACAGGCTGGGCACACAGGGGAAGCTGTGACGAACTGGGAATGTTCTTAATGTTTGCTCTGAATACTGTGTTGGTGCCTCAGTGTCCCCTATGCAGTTCTTAATATCTAGGTGGTGGGATAAGGGGGTGTGATTGCTGCAGAGCAAAGGGCCAGTGCACCTAAATGCCTGACACTCTGTCTCCTAGCAACTGATGGCCTGGGCCCCTCCTCTGCAAAGGTGCCAACTGAAGGTGTGGGAGACAGAGATCAGGTGACCTCCTGGCCCGGGAAAGGAGCTGAGCAGAGAGGAGGGGCTGGAGGGGGTTGTTAGTCTGGAGCTAGCTGGGGACGAGGAGTGAAGGGCAGACCTGGGGGTCTGGCTCACTGCCCCCCAGAATGGACCCGGCCGAGGGGTCCGGTTCGCTGTATCTACAAGCTCTGTTTTAGACCGTGTTCCTGGCATCGAATAAACCTCTGTGTTACTGGCTGGCTGAGAGTCACGTCTGACTGCAAAGTGGGGTTGCAGGACCCTGTGGCTTCCCCAGGATCCCGCTAGGGCGGGCTCGCTGGGGGAAGCGCACGGAGGGGCAGAGGATGCTGAATGCTCCAAGGAGAGACCTAGGAGGTGAAGCCGTGTAAGCTTCTTGCCCTGAACAAGTCTGTTCCAAGGGAGAGGAGGCTCCTCAGAGTCCTGGCTGGCTTGGTGGGGAGCAGTTCCAGAGCATCACCCGGAGACTCCGTGACAGAAGCCACTACTTCTTTCACCTCCTCAATGCTTCCTATAACTCAAGCCATCCCGAAGGGGAGAGGGACCTCAGCGTCCCAGAAGCCACAGGAAACCTTTAATGGGGGCTGTTAAAACTCCATGCTGAATGCAGCTCCGACCCCGCTATTTATTTTCTAATCACTGCGTCTGCTGAGTTGGTCTGAGCTGGTCGGTCAGAACTCAATGGCGCTGAAGCTATTTCATTCAGCTGCTGGAAAAACCTGGAGGCAAACAAACCATGTGGGAGCCACCTCCCTCCCCGCTGGAGCTGGGGCTGCTGACGGGCCCCGACCAGTTGCTTTGAATTCACAGAATACCAGGATCAGGATGAAAGGGGACTGCAGATTGGAAGCAGGTGTCCCGCACTGAAGACTTCATGGCCTAAAAGCTTCCCCATGCTCTGTGCAGAGAGCCTTGGGGAAGTCAAGAAAGGACCATATGCCAGAGGACGAGGCGGCAACAGGCAGAACTTCACCAGGCAAAAAGACAGCCAGAGCCCGCGGCAGCCAGAAGCCATTCCGTGCATCCAAGATTCAGTGGTTTGGGTGTATGAACACCCAGAGGTCGGTACAGTTCTTCATCCCATGCTGAACAGTCTCCGTGGAGCTGCCCGGAGCACACCCCACCGCAAGGAGCTCAGTCTAACGATATCCTTCCAAACCCTGGTACCTCTCCCAAATATCAGACCCCGGCAGCAAAGATCCCATACAGACAGGCTCCAGACTATCTGCGCCTGCAGCACTCGGGTCAATTCAGCTCCTTCTACTGGGCCCATCACCGTGGTATCTGACCACCAATCTCTAATTCGCTTTGCTTCACCCAGGTTGTCCGTTCGTTTCCCCCCACCCTGCTGGCAGACCAAGGAAAGAAGGAAGTACCTGGGCTGCAGCTGGCTTGGTCCTTGGGTCAAAGATCCGCAGCTTCTTATCCTGTGGAGATACAAGGAGAACAGTCGGAGGTGAGCACCATGGAGAATGCAGGACAGTTAATGCACGTTGGGCTGAATGCATGGGGGACCACCAGCCACAGAACAGCACTAGCCCATGACCTCCACCCTCCTTGGGGCTGCTGGTTCCTGTTCCCCTATGGCTCACCCCATCCCTTCCCAAAAAGCCCCCTAGAAGGGAACCCCAATGCAGTCTGCTTTAAGTGAACAGTGGGGGGCGGGGGGAAAGGGGGCACGTGGGGAACCAGACTTTGCCCAAGGAGCCAGTCTCAGGGGGGCCTGCTCTGCAATTTGTTGGAGCGGGAAAACGGCCAGAGCTTCCAGCCCCCAGCAGCTGCAGCAGAGAACCTGCTCCAGGAGAGACCCGAGTCAATGCCCAGATCCATAGCCACACTTGCCCTCATTCAAGCTGCTTCCTCCTGGCAGGGGTGGAGATGGGTCCCTGCGACTCCCCAAGGGTCCCCCGGCCTGTTTTCTTTACTGACTCCTCTCCCCCTGCCAGTCAGAGATGGCATTGTTCCAGCCAAGGGGCTCCCCCCAGACTCTAGCAGGGATGCTTCTGCATTGAGTAATAGCTGGCAAGTCCTGCCTGCTTGGGGGATGGGTGGTCTGCCAGACCCAGAGCAAGCAGAGAGTGCAAGGTCTGGTACCTGGGGACCAGCCAGCACTGCTGCCCTAGAGCACCTAGGGACCACTCACACCTGGAGGAGGAGGGGACTCTAAACACAAGGGTCACTTAGAGACCCACAAATGCCTGGTCGTTGGGCCCAAGGTGGAGGTGAAGGCCAGGGGCACGCCCCCAGCCCAGCGACTGTCCCACACCTCACTTGGAAAGTGGAGGAACCATGTCACACTAAGAGGCAGCTCGATTAATTATTCTCATGCATCTCGCTGCCTCCCACTCAGCCCCGCTAAGGGAGTCTCCAAGGTGTCACTGCAGCTCACAGACACACTGGAGCTAGCTGTCATCTAGCCCGGCCAGCTACCAGAGCCACAAAGCCGCCTGCAGCGCGTGGTCTGCACACCCCTGGGGATTCGCTCATGAGGCTGCTCCAGCTTCCCTGCTCCAGTACCTGAGCTGGCTGGGTTAAAGCTAGCTTGGGGACATTGATCCGAGCTGCGATTGTGCCCCAGGACTGCAGTGCTCAGGGCTCAGAGTCCCTGAGGCCTATATATCTGCCTTGTTAAAAAGCCACTTCACCGTCCATGAGGGAAGGAAAGGGAACCCCATCGGCCTAGGAAATGCTGCTGGGTACTGGGATGGGCAGAGATCAAAGTGCACCTACAGGCGAAATAAAGTGACTGAGAAATAACCCTTCGTATGCCACCACTCTGCTCTGCCACATGCGGCGAGCCCTGCCGCTCCCGTTAGGGGAGAGGGAGCTGAATTTATCTGGCTGGTGTGTGAGCAGAGTCTGTGCTGGTGGCAGAGCTCCCAGCAGGGTGTGCAGACCCCAGGGGCACTGACAGTTTTGGTGCTTAGAAAGCCGTTGTCTGTGCTCACCCCCGAGCACGCTGGCTCTGGCAGGACAGAGTTTCCCCCCACGCCAGAGTGACCAGCTCTCCCATGGACCCGGCATGGTGCTCACCCCAATCTGATCCCCCTTCACGGGCAGGCAGGCTTGGGGCTTTGACCAGTTTGGGGCCTACCTATTCACTCCTCCCCCACCAGATGGAAACCCATCCCCTCACTCACAGGGTCAAGGCCGACACTCGAGCCATCTGGAGCCCACAGGTCAGGGTGGGGGGAGGAGAGCTGAACAAGGGGGAAGCCACACCTGCCCCCAAAGATGCTAAGGAAGGAATTGCAGGCTCCCTCGCCTCCAGCTCTTGAGAGCCTGGCTGGGGAGCTCCCTGTGGCAGCAGCTCAGAGGGCCGGAAGGAGGACAGAGGGGGCTGGCAGCCTCTGCAGAGGAAGGATGCGCCTTTGGCCTGGCTGTTAGTGCAATGACCAAGCCCTTGGTCTGAGTGTTACCCTGGAGAGCCCTGCCATACACATGGGGAGTGTGGTGACAGCAATCGGCAGGCTCAGCCTGACACCCCACATGTTTCTAGAGCTCTGGGCTGCATGTGTTAGGGAGTGTTCCCATGGGTCGCACAATCCATGGGATTCACACCAGCCCCAACTGGCTTCACCACCCCCGTAACACCCCCAGGCACTGACTGCCCTGCAAACTCCTCTTGCAGGCCAGGGCCCCAGGGATCAAGCCCCTTATCAACACTGCACTGACAACAGTCCAGGATGATCCAGGACACTGGTGCATACAAGGACAATAGTAGTGATTACTGCTCCATCTCCACCCTAGAAACTCTGCATCCCTGGGCTGCTTCCTCTTCTCTCGTGCTCTTGGGGCCGTCTCTTATCTTGCTCCGGGAGAGTCCAGGGGTCTGTTTTGTCTGCCCACATGCCCTGGTTCTGTGTCCAGGGGAACATGAGTCGAGGAAGGCAGCCGTGGTGAAGGCCAACGGCTGGAAAGGAGCCCACAGTGGAATCAATAACAGTTCAGAGTACACCACAAGGGCGTTAGAGGTGCCGACTGGCCCGGCTAGTGTGCTCGCTTCTCCTGGTGGAGGCTCCCAGGGGAGGTGCGACTAGAAATGCCTGGACCAAGGGGACCTGCAGCGGGGCCTGATTCTAAGGAGGCGGGACTGAGAGCTGACTTCATCGCAGTCACCTCCCCATCACCACGCTTCCCTTGCCTCTCGGGCATCCCGCTGGCACAGCACTTTGCAGATGATCCATGTTCCTAAATCACTTTGAGATGGGGGGAAGGGGAGCCCTGCTGCTCAGCTCAGCTCCCTGCCCCGGGCCAGGACTGACCGCTCTCCACTGGCTTGTTGATTATGCGCATCACCCTAGCAGTCCCAGGACACTGCAGGACTCCATGGTGCTAGGTGCTGTACAAACCCAGGACAAGTCTATCCTCCTTTGCTGAGCTGGCAGCAAGGCTGCCCCCGCTCAGCTCTGAGGAGTGGGAACTTTGAAGGCATGCTTTATAAAGGGGGCCTGAAAGCACAGTTGCCAACCTTCACGCAGTAAATAAGCACCAAGTGTGCAGTCTGGGACTGTGGTGGGCCCGCTGTGCGCCCCGACTCTCTCCCCTTCCTTGCCGGGAGCCGATTAAAAAAAAACCACGCAACAAGCCACAAGCCAAAAACTAGCCAACAAGCAACTCACAAGCCAATTAAGCCAAAAACAAGCCCAATGTCTGTTTTTTTTCAAGGGTTTGGCATGTCTGCCTGAAAGGCGTCTTTCCCCCACCCCCATCAAACAGAGCCCCCAGGCAGCCAAGGGCTGGCTGAGCAGAGAATTAGCAAGGTTGGGACCCTACAAGGAAGCAGCCTGCAGTGGAGAGAAATGATTACGATTCAAGCTGTTCAAACGCTCAGAGCCTTTCTCCCAGCTCCAGCCTTCCCACAAGGGCATGGGAGGACGGGAGTGCAAGGACAGAGCTCCAGAGGCCTGGTCTGGAGAGACTCCTTGGGATGCTCTAGTGATGGGGAGCTCCAGCAACAGTGGGACTTTAGAAGGCACAGGGCCCCCCAGACCGGATCTGAGCAAGAGGTCCAGTGCCAGGACCCTAGCAGTGCCAGTCTGCCCACCCCGGCTCTGCTGGAGAGTTGAGCACAGACCAGACTGGGGTGCCCTGAAGGTCGGAGGCCTGCCCTTGCAGAATCCAGAGACCTGCCCTAAGCTGGGTGCTCAAGACAGGCAGGGAAAGTGCTGCACAGCCGGCCCTTCCAGAGCAGTACGTGTATCACAAGCACCATCTAGTGCTCGCTCACCAGTCTCACACCACCACCTTCTCCCTCTCCCAACCGTGCGCTGCGATGCCCCACCTAGAACACAAAGCCAGCCAGCTCTGAAACACCCCACCCCCGATTCATCATTTCTACAGTGCCCAGAATGTGCCTGGTGACTTTCCAACACAGCTAGGGTTGCCAGGCATCTGGTTTTCGACCAGAACACCTGGTCAAAAAGGGCCCTGGTGGCTCTGGTCAGCACCACTGACCAGGCCATTAAAAGTCCGGTCAGCAACTCAGTGGGGGCCCAGGGCTAAGGCAGGCTCCCTACTTGCCCTGGCTCCACTTTGCCCCCGGAAATGACCGCCAGGTCCCTGCGGCCCTGAGGCCTGCCCAGCACCGGTTCCACAGCTCCCATTGGCTGGGAGCCGCAACCAGTGGGAGCTGCGGGGGGCAGCACCCATGGGCACGATGACAGCATGTACTATGCAGAGCTGCCTGGCTGCCCATGTGCCTAGAGGCTTCAGGGACCTGGCAGCTGCTTCCTCGGAGGGCTCGGCACCCCAACCCCCTGCCCGGAGTCCCCTCCTGTACCCTAAACCTCTCATCCCCTGCCCCACCCCAGCTCCCCCACCCCCCTGCTCCAGTCCAGAGCCCACACCCTCAACTGGAGCCCTCACCCCCTTCTGCACCCCAAACCCCTCACCCCCCTGCCCCACCCCAGAGCCCTCTTCTCCCTGGCCCCACCCCAGAGTCCTCACCCCCTCCCGCACCCCAGCCAATGAAAGTGAGTGAGGATGGGGAGAGTGAGCGACAGAGGGAAGGGGAATAGAGTGAGTAGGAGGCGGGGCCTCGGAGAAGGGGCAGGACAGCAGCAGGGCAGGGGTGTTTGGTTTTGTGTGATTAGAAAGTTGGCAACCCTAACACACATCCCTCAGCCGAGCCCTGCCCACCCCTGCCTCGGCTGGGGACGAAGTTTGCTTCTGCTGTCCCTAGGACCCATGGCCAGGAGTAAGCAGCAGGTTTCTTTGGGAGGGAAGTCTCAATCTCTCCGGTGAACTGAGCCGGGCTGGCAGACATGGACTCTTATTATGCTAGTGAACGGAGGCCCACTGTGCTAGGTGCTGTATATACGGGAGAGGTGCTGCCCCGAATGCAGGATTGCTAGGTTCTGGTCAAGGCTGTTACTGGCTCTACCTTTGGGCCCCCACCCAGAGCAGTACGCTGGGATTAAGTATGTGCCTAGTGCGTGTGCTGCTAGAGATCCTTGGGGGAAGGTGCTACAGATGGGCAATGTGTTACTCTGCCCTCTCTCTCATAAGAGTGGCCATACTGGGTCAAACCAAAGGTCCATCTAGCCCAGCATCCTGTCTTCTGACAGTGGCCAGTGCCAGGTGCCCCCGAGGGAATGAACAGAACAGGTAATCACCCAGTGATCCATCCCCATCACCCATTTCCTCTAGATCACTCTTTGCTTCATGCCCACTGGCACAGCTCTCCATAGCATGGCTCAGATCAGCCATCTCATGCTGGGGTCCACTACGAAGAGGAGATTGCAGGCTGGGAGTCCTTCGCATGCTCTAGCTCTGCTGCAGGTGTGTTTGTAATCAGACCTGCTAATGGGGAGTTTGTGGCACACTTGCTCCTGTGGGCCCTGCAGAGCCCACCCAGCTCTGGGGGAGGAAGCTGGCGTCTGTAGGGCTGGCAGGGACAAAGACAGCCTAGGCCAGGTAGTGGGGAAGGGCAGCTGCAGCATATTCCTTTGCAGGCATCCACTAAATTCTCAACAGATGTCTGCCCCTCCTGAAGGCAGAGGCCTGCCCAGGTGTCAGGGAGACAAAACCAGGTTCTTTAATGCTGGAGAGAATGGAAAGCATCCACAAGGACACTCAGGGCCCTAACAGAGCTAGGGCTCCCTCCCTCAACACCTTCGCTGGTAAGATGAGCAGGTACAAAGGGCAAAAAGCATCACAGTGACTGCCTTGAACCAAGTCCTCACCAGCATGGGGCCCGGGGGCTCAGAGCCGGAGTGGCCTCCATCACTCAAGCCTGCCCCAGACCAGCTGAATATTGCCTGTTCCCTTCCACCCAGCTGACTGATCAGAGCAGTGGATCAGCCCATTGCACAGGCACCTCAGCACAGCAGAGCGGGCCTGTCCCTCACTCCCATCCAATGCAAGGAGACCCAGAACAGTGGAACCCACCGGGAGCCTAGCCCGTCCTCCCACTCATCTCCAATGAGCAGCAGAGGCACATGGGGTAATTGGATTTCAGCAGGGGCAGCACAATGTGGAAACAGCCCGGCAGGGCCAGCCAACCTATGAGGGGAGACCAGCCCAGTTACCCCTCCCACACTGTCCTCGTGGGGCACCAGTGACCCCATCCCTCACCACAAGCCCCCGGGGAAGAGAACAGGCTGGGAGGAGCCACTCACAAGCTCAGGAGTGGGTAGGATCAGCCACAGCAGGAATCTTTGGCCGCCATCACCACGTCCGATGCTTTGACTGGGCATTCTCTGCCCCCTGCTGGGGGTGCCAACGTCCTCCCCCCTCTCCCCACCTGCTCCATGCACTCCCTTTTCCCATCCTCCAGCCCGTTAGCTAATCATCTCCCAGCAAAACCCAGCTCAGGCTGGTGGCACTGCTGTATCATGAGCTGAGCACGCCAGGGTTTGTTCTTACAGCCTCCTTCCGCCCAGATGCCATTGGTCTGGTTATTTCACCAGCAGCGTAATCAGGGCAGGGATTGCCTCTCACTGTGTTTGCACAGCGCCTAGCACAACAGGACCTGGGAACTGCTGGAATACGGCTAAGGATCTACCGCAGAAAGCAGGAGCGCTCTGGCGGGGCAGGACTGTTTGGAGGAGCCAGACAGAGTGGGATGCGAGGAGAGAATTTCTGAGTAACGCACATTGCTGGAATCTCTGCCACAACTTGGCCAGGAAAAGCTTGCACTTGCCACCCATGACAGAGGTCAGCAAAGACCCAACAACTTTGGAGGAGTCTGATGGTTCCAGTCACATGCATTGGCAGTGACAAAGCTCAGTCTTCAGGGACCCGTGGGATTAGGGCCTGAGAGCTAGGGTGAAATCCTGGCCCCTTGAAGCTAATGGCAGAAGTCCCCTTGACAGCAGAGGGCCAGGATTTCCCCTTGCTGCTGAAGTGTCGTATTTGCCTCCACCATCACCTACTAAGGCAAGGAGCCCATAATCCCCTACGCGAGGTCATCTCTGCCACGGCAAGAAGGGCATCAGCCCTTCCAGCCTGGCCAACGGAAGC
Source organism: Mauremys reevesii (assembly GCF_016161935.1). NCBI lineage: Eukaryota > Metazoa > Chordata > Testudines > Geoemydidae > Mauremys > Mauremys reevesii. The sequence continues at coordinate 52,016,024 of NC_052632.1, read as the reverse complement.
GCTGCGCTCAGAGGGCTCAGAGGCAGTCAGACGCCTGAATCGACCAGTACGAGTCACAAGAACACCGCAGCTTGAAAATCACTGGATTGCCTTCACATGCACTTCAGCCGTGCTGTCTGCAATCCCGTGGGCAAACAGAAGGGACAGGACAAAGAACGAGATACCAGCCAGTGCAGCCACACAGGGAAGAGACAGCCCAGGGAACAGCCAATCGATTGCATGTGATTACCTGGGCTGCTATCAGCGAGCTGTCATGGATGTCTAATTTTGCCTTCCCCTGTCAGCAGCTAGAGCTAGAAGTCATTAGCCCAGCTGCAGACAGATTTGCCAGCATAAACAGGAATATTACTGCCTCACTTCCTCTTCTGGAGGCACAAAATGCAGTATGCCTGCAGAGTCCAGGTAGCCAGGGAGAGCCAGCACCGGCCATGCCAAGGATCGTGCATACACTCAGAGATCATGGGGTACAGAAACTGCGGGAATGATTGTCCAATCAGAGAGGGACAAGTTGCAGGAATTTACTTTGAATCCAGTTGGTTCTGATTATGGATCAAGAAGTTCTACTTGTAGCCCATGAGAGTTTTGTTCATCAGGATCTCAAACAGTTTTATACATACCTAGTAACTAAGTTCCCTCTAAACTGCGTGGCCACACAGATATCAAGGGCTGCGCAGGGGGCGAGAGGTGCCTCTTCCCCGGCCTCGGGCTGCTATGGTGAGAGAGAGCTGAGGGTAGTCCTCTCCCCCTACCACAGCCCTGGGGCAGCCTGCACCCCAAACCCCTCACCCCAGAGCCCTCACCCCCTGCACCCTAAACCTCTGCCCCAGCCCTGATTCTCCCACCCCTCATCCTCAACCCCACCGCAGAGCCCTCACCCTACCCCCCGCACTCCAACCCTCTGCCCCAGGCCTGAACCCCTCATCCCCAGCCAAAGCCCTCACCCCTCCACCCCCCAACCCTCTGCCCCAGCTCTGATCCCCCCAGCACCCCTCATCCCCAGCCATACCTGAGAGCCCTCACCCCCTGCACCCTAACTCTGCCCCAGCCCTGAGCCCCCTCCTGGCACCCTGAACCCCTCATCCCCAGCCCCACACCCAGAGCCTGCACTCTCCACACCCAGAGCCTCTGCCCCAGCTCTGATGCCCCCGCACCCCAAACCCCTCATCCCCAGCCCCACCCCAGAGCCCTCACCCCCCGCACCCTAACCCTCTGCCCCAGCCCTGAGCTCCCTCCCACACCCTGAACCCCTCATCCCCAGCCCAACCCCAGAAACCCACATCCACAGCTGGAGCATTCCCCCCTCTCCCCTCCCAACCCTCTGCCCCAGCCCTGAGCCCCCTCCCACACAATGAACCCCTTGGTCCCACCCCCACCACACATCACCTCCATATTGGTGCACATAATACAATTAATTCCACACATGGATGTAAAAAATTAGAGGGAACATTGCATGAATTCTGCTGCTGGAAGCCAGGCAAATCAAGAACCATGGAAAATCCTGGGTGACCCCTGCTGGCCATCCTGTAGCACTGCCTGACAGACTACTTATGACAGGCTCTACTTGAATTGCAGAATGATTGTCAAAAAATTGTGGCTGAGTTGCGGACAAGCCATGGAAAATTGCAGAAAAGTATTACCACAAAAAGATCCATTATTAAAGTACATTATTACTTTCCTACGATTTTCTGCTGTCAGCCGCCCAGGAGGGCACAGCAGGGCTCCCACTGTCAAAATTGTGGTGGAAGCCTAATATTGCAGAATCCACAATTTCCACAATACTGCAAGTTAAGAAGGGCCTTATGACTATCGGTTATGATGACATTAATAACTGATTAAGCCTGATGTTAAGTGACAGTGTCTTGAAAATACTGTATCTAATAAAATATTTAACTCTTATTCAGCCAGATGAAGAGAACTACAATCTGCAATAGCACCATCTAGTGACTCCATTAATATTACATTCCTATTTTACAGAAGGAAGAATAAAGTTCATTATTACCATAGACTTGAAAGAAACTTGGAGAAATGCTTACTGTGCACTGTGGTGCAGTTCTCTATACATGCTGAGCATATCCCCAGGAAAGCTTTTTTCTGGCCTCAATCTCTATGATTGCAGTTATGCATAGACCTGCTGCCTGAAGGTTATTTTGGTACCCATGCAAGTGAGCCAGCATAGCATTAGAACTTTGCACAGAGTACTCCACTTCTGCAGCACATGCTGCTAAGGGAGCAACACCAAATCCAGGGTCACACTCTGGTCTCACATTTGCCACCCGCCCATACATTTCACTAGTCATTGCTGGCAACATATAGTACTACAGAACACATCATGCCCTCCCCTCCACTCAACCTCTTCTCTCTCCTGCAGGGACATTAGCAGGCTTTCTGCTGAAGATTAACCAGAATGCAGGTCCCACTCAGAGAGCCATTACTCCTCTAGCAGATGGTCCCTACATCAAGCATTGCTCTGGGTGCTTACTGGGGGGTCTGGTCTGCCTCCGCAGAGTGGTATTCCCCACTTACACTCTTCCCTCCAGATACTCTTATTAGGAAAGAGTCACATTGTTCGTTAGGAGTGGATGTGTTCAGATACTGAGCAGGTCTCTGGAGTGCAGGCCAGCCTCTTGAATTTTCACTCCATGACTAGTGGATTTACATAACTGTAGGAAAACAGCATCCTGTGTTCATGCAGGATCCCAGAGAGCTTACCCATCTCACAGGAATCTCTTAATGCAGCTGCCTCTAGGGTGGAACAGAAAGCACACAGCAACACTGTATAAAAGCTAAGGATAGGAAGTGACTATTGTACCCAGTTGAAACTGCAGGAGGAATTTAAGAAGGCAGAACCCAACTAGTGATGCTATTTGAACAGAGAACCAGGATTAACAGCCCAATTGTGGCAAGGAATGCCATGGGAACTGCAGCCTCCAATCTGTTAAGTGATTTCACATGATGAGCTAAGAGGATGGGTAACAGCAAAGGCTGTCAAGGAGAGGCGAGCAGTGGGGACGAGGAAGGTGATGGGTTAAGCTGCTTTTGCTGTTTTGCAGGGAGACAGCACAATTGTTCATAACATATCAAGTGTTTTCAACCCGAGACTGGAGTAGGGAAGCAGAAATGCTGATGGCAGACCTTGGCAATACCCAGGAGAGGGGACCACATGGAGCAGAAGGTGGCACACCGATGGTGCTAGCCTCGTGGCTCTAGGAAAGGGGTTTTGCAGGGATAAGAGCATGTATGGCAAGAGGAATTTGCCGGTTTCCCTGCTGCCTTTCCAAGCGAGTGGCTCTCTAGACAAAAGCTCTGCCATTTCCCTAGTACTGGAGTGGGAGGTCATCACTGGAAAGCAGCAAACTGGAGCACACAGGCCAGGTCAATCAGCCACCACGTATCTGATTTACTCCTCCCCTTGCATCAGGCCCCAGACTCACCTCTGTCAGACCCCTTTCTCTGGTAAAAGCTAAACTCCTTTCCCCAGCACATGGGGTGAGAGGGGTTTGGGCCAGGGAGAAGGCGAGGTCCAGTTCAAAGGAGAGCTGAGGTCAGGCCTTTCCAGCCTGCGCCTGCTAGCTCAGTAAGGACAAGACCAAGGACAGCACATGCGAGAGCTCTTCGCATTTTGCCATTTCCCCTCCTGCTCCCCTCTCCTCTGCCAGGCTCAGCCCCTCCAGCAGCTCGTCCAGTCCCATCCCCTGCTGCACCGGTGTCATGGGCTCTTTGGCAGACAGGAGGCGAGTCCAGGCTTAGCTCTGCTGCATGGGAGGCTAGAGAGCGCTGGGCATCTAGTGCACAAGCTGCTCGACACTCACGCCTTGGTTCTACAAGACTGCCCACAGGTGCTGCGGGGCACAGCCCCGGGCTGCTTGAGAGAAGAGGTAGCAGGCCAGGCTCCAGCAGCAGCACTCCTAGCGCAGCAGAGGGAGGGGAATGATCTTCAGATGCTCCCATCACATGGTGGCTCGATCATACCCCAGAGCCCAACCCCCAAACGCCACACACCAGATCTGCCCAGGAAATAGCACTTGGGGTTCCCAGCCCAGCCCACCCGACCTGGTGCACCCACTGCGCTCACCTTAGAGGAGGTGCCGAGGAGGGCGCCATCTTGTTTCCAGGATACACTCTGGATCAGGTCACCGTGAGGTTCCAGTGCTGGGAAGGTGAGTGAGAATTGGAGTCAATCCCTGCCAGGCACAAGCTACCAGCCAGGCACAGCTGTCAGTCACCACTAGGGGAGGGCAAAAAGGGGGGAGATTCAACCCCGCCCCCACAAATATACAATCTCATCCCAGGCCATGTCACAGGCCAGACACTTAGCACATGGCAGCACTTTAGAAGAGTGGCTGCAGTTTGCACCACTGCAGGCATTAGTCTCTTCTCCAGCCAACACTTCCATTTCAAACATTTCAAACACTGGATTTTTGCCTGGAAATAACAGGTGACTGAATTTGGGTTCATTTTCACACAAAGGGCCGTGCCCCAGCCGCAACGGCTCCTGGTCTAATTCAGAGGCAGGGAGCACCAGGAGAAATGGCCCACTCAAGGGCCTGGCAGTAGCATAGGCCTCCTTCACATAGGGCCCTGGTTCAAACCCAGCTGAGGCCAGGAGTGCCCAAGCACCATCCCAACAGGTGGGGCTGTTCAGTGGCCAGCATGACACGTGTGCTGGTCTCACACAGGCCCCAGAGTGAGGGGAGCAGGTGCCCGCACCACTGCTCACCACACGCTCTGGATGGGTGTCTCAGCAGGGAGGCCAAGGAGTAAGTGGGCCACGGTGCCTGAACTTCCTGTAGGGTGGCCCTTTTGGGACAGGGTTAAGATGCTGATGGGTGTCTAGGACAGTCACTTCCCATGCCCTGCAGCACTGCTCAGGTGGTAGCTTTCACCAGCACTGAGGTCATTCAGAGACACCGCATCCACAAAGGGGACACAGAGCCGGCCTAGGGTCTAGCCCCAGGCAGGTAGCAGGAGTTCCTGGAGTAAATGCAGCTGAGCAGAGACTTGCTCCGGCATTCACTCAGGAGAAGGCTGTGCCCAGGCCAAGGCACATGCTCTGCAGGACTGTCAGCCATGCCTACCTGTCAGAGGTTTCTGCTGGGCCACATCCCAGACCTTTGCCGTTCTCCCAGCTCCGCTCACCAGTACACCGTCCGCTGTTGGGTGGAACTGGAGTGTCTCCACCTGGCACCCTGCCGGCCCCAGGGTCACTCCAGGGCAGGAGGGCAGGTCCTGGCCGCTCTCAGACAGGCGCCACACCTTCACCTACAGCCCGAGACAGTAAGGTGAACCCCGGCAAGACCCCTCCCCCATGCCCAAATCCCTCAGGAAAATGCCATGCACTCAGAAGGCTCCATTTGTCACTGCACCCATGTGCAGAGGTGCGGTTTGAACTGGGCTCCTCTACCCCAGAAAGCTGGTGGCAACTGCTAGGCCTTTTGCCTCCTGGGCTTTGTCCCTGCCAGGCAGGGTGACTGGAGCCTCTGTGGGGTCCCCAGTCCTACCCAACTGGGTATGCAGCCTGGGTACCGCATGGGATTATAGATCCGAGGCAATCACAGCCCTTCCTTCCCCAGCATGGACAGAGCAGACACACAGCCCACCTGCCTCACAAGTGCGGCTGCCCCTTGAGCCCACCCTCCCCACCAGAGGTGGCAGCTATGAACACCTTGGCTTGTTCCCAGCAGAGCACAGTTCCCATAGCCTGTCACTGCCCCAGACCCTGAGGGGGGCACTGAGCCCACATCTGACTGATCTCCTTGGGCTTTCAGCAGCTGCCTCTCCCCCCACAACTCAGAAGGTGTTTTCATCCTTCTCGTAGCCCAAAGGCCAAGCACCCTCCTCTGAACAGCTGTTTTACATCCCCCATCTCACGGCCCTGTGGCTGCCCCTCAGCCCCACTCCTTAGCCCTCCAGGAAAGGTGCCATACAAGTCAGGGCCAGTTCTCTGTATGAGACAGCCCAGAGATGACCCCAGAGCCACGGGGCCGCCCTGCTCAGGGGGTTTGCCACACACCCCCCTCAGCCCCCATTTCGATTTACACTCACAGTTTCATCGGCGGAGCCTGTCGCCAGCAGGAGCGCGTCGAATGGAGAAAAGTCAAAGTCCGTCACCACGTCTGATGGGGAGAGAGGAGAGCAGAGGTTCATTCCAACAGCACGTTGGCTCTCAGCTCCTAGGCCGCAGCACGTCTGCTGCAGCCACGGCCCACTCGCTCTTTGCCCTACAACAGCCTTGCTACAGCCTTCTCCCAGAGCCCACTGCTCCTGGCAGGCAGCAATGGACAAACCTCCGCTGGCTTAGCAGCTCCATTTCCATGAGCAGCTGGAAGATCAGATGCTCATTGGAGTCCCACTGCTGAGCCAGGCATCTCAGGAGAGCAAAGTGGCTCTATTTCAGCCCTTGCTAACCCGCTGTGGGACGCCTTCCTTTCCCTTCTGCTGCCACGAGCTAACTAGCCTGTCCCAGGTGTCCTGCCAAGGGATGGGGAGAACTGGCTCGGTGCCTTTTCTGCTTTGTTAGGGACGGCTCAAAAAGGCCTGACAAGGGAGGTTGTGGAGATTGGTTCCATATAAGAAATTCCAGTTTTCTCAGAAGACTGTTGAAAACCCTGAAGGGGGAGGGGAGACAGCTACTCAACTCAAATGTTTGGAGCAGCTGGGAGGAAAGCACTTTGTGTGAAAGATCCAGCCATCCCATCTGAAGGCCAGAAGAGCTCCCATCATGCCCCAGGAGAGCGGGGACTCAGCTTTCTGGGTTTGAGCTGTACACCCTGTAATGTGAGCAAACCTGCTCCTTTAACACCCACACTCAGCCTTCTATACCCATCAAAGTGCTCAGGCCACAGTGGAATTTCCATTGCAGGCCCCCTACAAGAGAGGCAGTGGAATGCCTTGCTAACTAAGGGGTACAGTTGGTGTGAACATCTGCAGGAGCCTCATGACGTCAGCCAGACAGCGTCCAGCCCAGACAGCACCAAGGCCAGCATGCAGATGCACAGCTCTGTCAGGTCACACTACTGCGGCGTGAGGCCCTGCTTCAGCAAGCGACGCCGCTGGTAACAAAATACCCCTTTGTGATTCCCTGGTTCGGCATGTGGGCAGCTGAAAGGCACTCCTTGTAACTCCATCTGCAGGGACCTGGGGGAGGGAGGCTGGCACAGTAATTAACAGCCCCTCTGCTGCATCTGGCACACTCAAGAAAGTAGGTCACTGCGTACTTTTCCATTTGTACAAAACGACGAGATACAGGCCCATAAAGCATTAAAAAAAAACAGACCACTCCTCCAGCTCTGATTATCTGCTGCATATGCCCTGAAAAATCCTCTGGTTGGAGCAGGCTGCCCAGGCGCTGCCCTGCAATCCCACTAAGTGGTCAAGTACTCTTACATGCTCTTTCCTAGCATCTCAGTGATTGGGATAGTGGGCGACAAGTGCCAGCTCCTCTCCAAAGGGCCACTGACAGAGATCCAGCCATTGCTTGGCTGTAAGAACCTCATGCAAGACATGGGAGGTGGCCCATGGCTAACGGATTAGCAGTAGGCAAGGAAGAGTCACTGCTAGGTCACCAGTTCAAATCTGCACTAGGTCATTAATCACAAAAACCCCTTGCCTTCCAGTGGCTGACCCGTGAAACGCGTCTGGTGGCTCTCAGTCCTGTTCTCAGCATATAGGAACGTGCCTCACAAACCTGCCCCTTCCTGGCAGTGTCAGAGAGGCCTTTGAGACTGCTTGGCTCCCACCCACTAGTGCTGGTCCCTTATTCGATATGTTTTGGTCTGGCGAGCTCACCTGAATGGCAGCACAGCTGGGACACAGCCCTCTTCCCTCCGTCCTGGCTCTCCAGCGGCACAATGCCCAACACACCTGAAAGACAACATAGGTCACGAGCTGCCCACCAGTCCATCATGGCCACCCCTTGCTAAACACCATCCTGCTTGCCAGGAGTGCCACATGCCACACACGCCTAGCATCCAAAAGCAAGCCAGGGCGGAGAGTGGACATGCCTCTGACGCCAGCTCAGCTGGGAGCTCCCATCTCCTGCAGGTGTTGGGTTCCATCCCCGCAGCATGTTTACAGGGAGACTCGGGTTGTGAAACAAACAATGTATCACATAGTCACAGACGATACCCCAAGGGCTGAGGGCAAGCATGTGTGAGCTCCCCCCAGCCATTGCTGGAGAGTGCCTGGACCAGTCATTAGCAGAGCACGCCACCAAGGGAGTTTGCTGACTTTGTATCGGCCTGGTCTGAAGCACAGAGCGCTATTGGGGGAGATAAGGGTCACCAGTGCTCACATAGCACACTCCAGTTACGGCCCGTTATTGGTGAGTAATAACTGAGATCACAGTCACCCCCTGTTCACTTCCAGACACCTCAGAGGATCCCGGGAACCAAGCAAAGCCAGGCCAGTACCCAAATGGGGCAGCCACCAACCACAGACGTGGGGGGACAGGGTACCATCATGCTTGTACCATGGTACCAGCTGGGGGACGTGGTACCACCATACTTCCCAGAGACATTGTGCCGAACCAATGCCCCACAGGGCATATGAGGCGCTATACTGATGGAGCCATCTTTCCCACGAGGCAGGGGCCCTGAACACCGAGATTTGTTATATTCGTGTCTTTAAGGAAGATAAGAAATCACATGGTCTTGTTGAAACCCAGCCTCCCTGCCTCTGCTTTCACCCATTGTGCCCCCCTACTGTTGGTTGTTCTAACTCACTACATCCGGTTATTAGTCTGGAGCAGGGGTCCCCGCCACGGCACCCGTGGGGGCATCTAAGTGCACCCGCATACTGGCCGGGGGACAAGCATCCACCAAAATTCGGCAGCATTTCAGTGGCGACGCCTCTAGATGACGCTGCTTGCCGCCAACAACCAACATCACCCAGAGGCATCACCACCGAAATTCAGCAGCATTTTGGCAGTGACGCCTCTGGATAACGCCACTTGTTGGCAGCATTTCGGCAGATGATCGTCCGCTGCCACGGTCCTCCATGGCTCGTCATCTGGCGCCTGCCAGACGAAAAAGGTTGGGGACCACTGGTCTGGAGCCTCTAGAGGGTTAAGAGGCTCAGGTTCTAGTCCCTGCATGTCACTGCCCCTCTGTGCCTCAGTTTCCCCACCTATCCAATGGAGATAACATTTCCCTTGTCCATGTCTTGTCTAAATAGAAAGTAAACTCTTCAGGGGAGGGCCTTGGTGTGTTTGCACAGCACCTAGCACAACGGGGCCTCAATGACTATAGGGTTAATGGGCATATTATCCGTGTTCCACACAGATCCGAGTCACCCTTCACTGCCAAGGCTCTACTCCAGCCCACCCAGCTCCTTACCTGCTGAGTCAGCATTAAACGCTATCAAGTGGCAGCTGGACTTGATGTGGTTCCCACAGGAGGTGGTGGAGCCGGCTCGGACATCCCTGATCCAGGCCTAGAATCCAGAGGAGAAATCTGTATTAGGAGAGACCTGCCCTGAGTGGGCTGGGGAGAAGGAAGAGGAGAGAAGCAGCCATGGAGCTAGATCTCCCATGCATCCAAGGGAGAAACACAGCCCTTCATCCGCCCAGAATCACACAGCTGTGCCCCCATCTCCCTAAGCCATTGCTTGCCCCAGGGGGTTACTCGCAGCATCCCTCTCCCTTGCTCTATTTCTAGCAGTGCTGGGCTCCCTCTGGGACTGCAGGCTACTTCTGTGGAGCAGCTACTCGCCCTGCCCAGCCACTCCAGCCAGCCCCAGGGGGCTCCCAGCAGGCTTGCCTGGGCACACCCTGGGGCACAGACAAGGCAGGCAGTTCAGAGCATGGGGATTCTCAGACTGTCACTGGGGGTGCAGATGGCAAACAGCCCCCGCCCCCGAACAAGGCTTCCCCCGTCAGGGCGAGGAGAGATCGGTGGGGTTCCCCATTCCCCAATACTCCACAGCTCACTCCTTATCTTCCCTCCACCCCTGCCCCAACAAGCCCAGAGTTACATCAGACCAACCCAAGGTCCAGCCTCTCATCTATCTACCGACCAAAGCCAAGTGCCCAGAGGAGTGAAGGAAAGAGGCAATGATCAAGTGATCGATCTCTCTCTCTCTCATCATCCATCTCCTGACGACAGAGGCTAGGGACACCATTCTTACCCATCCATCCCCTGGCTATTAATAGCCATTTACCAGCCACCATTATCATTCAGTTTCTTTTCCCCTTTTTTATAGTCCCTCCCTTCCCTCTCCCCAACCTCCAGGTAAGGAGTTCCACAAGTTGACTGCTGCTGAAGAAGGACTTTCTTTTTATTTGTTTTAAACCTGCTGCCTATTAATTTCTTGTAAATAAGTAATAAACTTTTCCATATCCACTTTCTCAACATCTCTCATTTTTATATGATTTTATATCATCCCCCTTAGTCTTCTCTTTTCCAACTGAAAGAGCCTAGCCTCTTTTAATTTCCCTCATATGGGACCCTCTCCTCCCCCCCCCCTTTTCATTTTCTTTCTTTTTTCTTTTTCTTTCTGAAAGAATATCTTTTTGAGGTGAGGAGACCCACATCTGTACACATTTCGAGATGTGGGCGTAGCGTAGATATATATATTATATAATATATAATATATATATTCTCTTATTCCTTTAATGATTCCTAACATCCTTTTGCTTTTTTTTTTTTTTTTTCTCTGCACACTGGTGTGACATCTTCAGAGAGAACTATACGAACGATAAAAGATCTTTTTTTTCTGACTCTAAATAGCTAGCCCAGCCATCATCATGTTGTATGTATAGTTGGGGTTTTTTTTCCAATGTGCATTATTTACATTTATCCATAAAATTTCATTTGCCATTTTGTTGCCCATCACTTTAGTTTTGTGAGATATTTTTGAAGACAGACAGGTCATTCCAGGGCTGGCTCTCAAGGAATCCCGTCCAGTGGTTATTTGCCACTCCCAGACCCTTCCCCTCTCGCTCAGATCGGGGGAACACCTGCCTGGCAAGCCAGCCCTGCTCTGGGCCTGCCTGCACTAAGTTACCCCAGAGGCTGTCAGTCCTCGAATCCTGCCCTGATGGCTCATGCAGAACAGCCCCTATCCAGGGCTCTAGGAGCAGAAACACAATCACATCATCTGGCCAGGAATGAGCATCTCCTCCTCCCTCCACACCCCCATGGTAGGAGTCTCACAGCGCACCCTGATGGGCCCCCACCCAGGCACTATCTGATAAGTGAGAGACACATCTGAGTTCACAGCCAAGGATGCCTCACTGAACTCCCTGCTACCGGCCAAGGGACAGCAAACTTCAACTAACCACACCAGTCCTGGCATCACAAGAGTTGCTCCCCAGCAGTCAGGGCCCGCTGAAGACTTGCAGCTTTGTACGGGCAAGTCTAAAACCTGACATGTCACCTGGTAAGTGACTGCACCTGGGCTCTGGGATCAGCATTGCCAAGGGCTCTGCCTACATTGCAAACAAGAGTTGTGACCTTAGCTCAGGTTAGCTTACCTGGCTTACAACAGCAACAAGGGCACAGTCCCGTGGCTTTTAATTGGGTTAAGCGCCGGAGTTAAAAACCTGTAAGGAAGGCTGAGGTGGAATTCAAGCATTAAGAACACACCTTTTATTTGCAGCACAGACATACCCTATGAAACGTGCTCTGCACTCGCTGCACTTCCTGGCTGGCCTGAAAGCACGGCCCACAGCAGGAATCTAACTTCAGTACGGCCCAGGACTGGGTCACTGGGACAAGGTCTTTTTGACGTGTGCGTCCGTGCTCATCGCTCCTAGCTGGAGCAGTCTGAAGAAGCCGGGAGCCAAAGCAGCTTCCCTGGAGCTGACTCTCATTACCAGGCAATGGGCAAAGTCCCGCAAACAAGAGAGAGTCACTCTCTCTCCATTGCTTCCTCTAGTCTAGAAAGACTCAGTCTTCTTGGAGCTGAGCACTCGCCTCTGAGCCCCAAGCCTCGCTGAATCACGGTAGCACGGGGCAGCATCTGCACCCATGCTCCGAACAATCCTCTTCGCCCCACGGCCTCCACACACCCCCATGCGAACCCACCCCCAGCAGCACCTCAGTCCACACCCAGCCTCTTCAAAGGTCAGCTTCAGGGCCCAGACTCTCTTGGTCCTTGCCCTGATTTTCAAGCACATGCCTGTGAAAATTTTAGCAGAAATTGTGAAGAGTTTTCACCATCTACAAGAGCACCATGAAAGACTCAGCTTTCTCTGGGGCAGGAGGCCTTGGCAGAGACAAGCATGGAGAGGGTTAGTGCGACCAGCAAGTTACACGGTGAGCATTGAGCAGGGACACTGACGGGTGAGAAAGTCAGAATGGTGCTGCCCCTATCTTCCTCTTTAATTGCCAGGACGTAGCCCCTTTCTGAGAGCTGCAGATTAACAGCTAATACTGTGCAAGAAACGGAGCCTAGAGTAGCTCCATGCGTAGCACGACTTTGTTTTCGAGCACTAGCCATTGGAGGCAGCTGCCACCCACTAACCCCGGGCAGAACCAAACAGGGACAGAGAGGGACAATGGGAACCGGAAAGCCCTGCTGTAAGTCTGTTCTCATGAACTACCAGGGCTACGAATCATCTGTCAAACACCATTGAGAAGATGTGATCTCTAATGGTACGCAGCCTTGATTTGTAGCCCTGGCAGGTCAACTGTCACTGGACCCTTGGACTAGCAGTGCTTTCATGGCACTGGTCCAGGACCTAATATAGCAGGTCTGGAACTATGGCTCAATGTAATTTCTAGTCCTTGAACTCCCAAACTCTTAACAGTTCGAGGCAGCTCGATCATTCAGACTCTAAGGTACTGGTTTAAAACCCTTTGGAGTTTTGTGCTCAGCAACAAAATATTGTTGTGCTGGTTTTGAACTGATGTCGGTAGATTGCTTCTGTTCAGCGCAATTCCTGTCTGAGACAGGTCGGAGGAAAGGGACTTAATTGAGATCATCCTAAAACACTTAGCAGTTATTTTTGTTGCCGGACACTAACTTGGTAGAGCACTTCCACGTCCTGTTTAGCTGGAAATTAATGCTCCAGATGAGGCAAACACACATGCTTTTAAGTAGCCATCAGGATGAGAAGCTGAAAACTACCACCATTCTAAGGGCTAAGTCCAACTCTAGAGTAGATGTTACTAACAGTTTATGACGGCTCATGCAAAGGATTTCTACCCACTCAGCGGCTACTGGCAGCTTCATAACTTGTCTCAGTAACTCTGGGCATGCACAAGCCAATAGCCTTGGCGAGCTACAAGGTTTGCTTTTCTCTCTGATTGATCCACAACTGCCATCATTTTAGACCGCTGTCGCCCCCACTCATTTTACAGACAATTTGTTAACACAGCCCTGCAATCTAGGAGTTTGACAAAATATAAGCAGCAAATATATGTGGTAGAACTTGGAACAGAGCCCAGAATTCTGACTCCCAGTCACCCACGCTAATGACTGTTCCTACAGTCGCTGGAGCTACTAGTGAAACATGAGAACTATGCACAGAAATCAATGTCAACTTTTTACTTTGCAAATCCCTAAGCTTGAGTGGCAAAGATGGTCACTGCCACTGACAGGCCTGGTGCTCATGCAACACTAGGCTCTGGAGAAGGTTCACAGTCAAAAGTCATCTTAAAATATTTCTAGTCATATTAGATTTTGTCAATCTCTTTTCATTCAAACCAAGAGGTTTTAGTTTGGGCCCTAGTTACATTCCTGCAGTTAGAGCTAGCGCTCCGGAGTGCTAGATTAGGAGGCTGCTGGCTAGCAGGGGAAGGGGAACAGATACTGAGGGAAGGAAGGAATTTAACACAAAGGCACTTGCCAGATCTGCATCATGCTGTCCTAGGGACAGGCTGGTAATTTTAGTCATCTGCACTTAAAAGACCAGCTATACTTAAATGCTAATCCTCACCTTTGAGTGACAAGATGAAAAAATGCTCCTACCTGGGATCTGATCCCGTTTTGGCTAAGAGAGACAAAGGTTATGACTTGGGAATATTATTCTCAACATGAAAAATATTGGAGCTGGAAAAGGGACTGAACAGTGAGGTACCAATATTTGCAGGACGACAATGATTTAGATTAGCCAGGACTAGAGGAGATTTAGAGACACCCAAGTGAATAAATTACACAAGTTATAACATTAAAAAACCAGTTGGAGAACACTTCACTCTCCTTCGTCACTCGATTATAGACCTGAAAGTCGCAATATTACAATAAAAAAAATTTCAAATACAGACTCCAACAAGAGACTGCTGAATTGGAATTAATTTGCAAATTGGACACCATTAAATTAGGCTTGAATAAAGACTGGGAGTGGATGGGTCATTACAGAAAATAAAACAATTTCCCCATGTTTATTCCCCCCCCCCCCCCGCCCCCTTATGGTTCCTCACACCTTCTTGTCAACTGCTGGAAATGGGCCATTTTGATTACCACTACAAAATGTTTTCTCTCTCTCCTGCTAGTAATAGCTTATCTTAACTGATCACTCTTGTTAGAGTGTGTATGGCAACATCCATTGTTTCATGTTCTCTGTGCATATTTATCTTCCTACTGTATTTTCCACTGCATGCATCCAATGAAGTGGGTTTTAGCCCATGAAAGCTTATGCTCAGATAAATGTGTTAGTGTCTAAGGTGCCACAAGGACTCCTGTTCTTTTTACAATAGCAGAAGAAACCCATTGTTAACATGCTTCACTGCATTCTAAACTGTAACTATGCCCCAGTCTGTACCTGACACTTTGATAGAGACATCATAGATCAATATAGACAGAGACAAAAGTGCCCATCCCTCTTAATGCCAAAGGAAAAGTTGGATTTATGTTGGAAATCAAAGGAAGCACTTACAGTTTGTGGTGAGTCCAATTCCCTATAGACAGTGGCATGTCTCCTAGCCACCTCCCTAGATGGAACCAGTTGCCTCCTTACCAGCAGTCTCAGCAGAGATGTCAAGGACTAAATGGGCCATGGAGATCAATAGACCCGCCCCCGCCTAGATGGTCTCTATAAAAGGCAGTGCAAGAAGCTGCCCTGGCTCTACCTATGTGGTGGAGAAAAAGCCTTGGCCCCCAGGGTTAAGCTGGCACCTTTCAGCAGGAAAACAAGAGGTGGCTTTGAGGTTTGTTTAGGCAGAAGAGATAGCTGAGTGGAGTAAGCATCAGATCTAGATTTCCCGGAAGCATGTTCAAATCCTGCAGAGGCCTGCACAAATGGCTGTGCTGGATTCCACAGTTTGTTGCGTCTTGTGAATGAGACCATAACTGCCCCACCTTACATGAAAGGGACCCCCCCACTTAAAAAAGTCACTTGGGCCTACAGTGTATTTAGCCTGCTACTGTTAAAAGGAACACGAAGTTACTGTAGCAGTTTAGAGAAGAGGTTCCCTCCCCTCCACTGTTTTTCCTGTGTCTAGTCAGCTTCCTTATTTCCCCTCTATAGCCAGTTTCACCTCCTGAGGGCTTGTCACACAGCAAAATCATAACAAATAGGAAAGCCTTTGCAAAGCCACAAAGACTGCTAAGAGGATTCAGGCCGGTGAAGGCCCTGGAACGACTTTTAGCTCATTTTGGAAAAGGCCTCAAAACAGATTACATGGACAGTGTCTTGAAAAATATATTTATTTCTCAGCACTTCTATGAGTAGCGGTTCACCCTGGCGTCTTTGTCCAAACTTTCTAGCCTCCTAACTGGTATTCAGCTTGCTGCCTGCAAATTCACCACTGACCTTTACCCCAGAGGTGTCTACATTTCAGTTACGTGGCACAGAGTTTGCTAAATCTGGGGGGATGGAAGGTGAAGCGAGTGAGTCCTATTCAGTGTTGCCCTGGCATGCTTAGCTCCAGCTTGCCCGGCACAAAGCAGACCATAGCAGAGGCATAACCCCCACATCCACACAGCCTACACTGAGGGCTGCCCTGACCCCTGCAGCTACCAGATAGGGGGTGTACACACCCTCCTCTCTGCCCCAGCCAGCACCAGGACAGAGATGAACTGGGCTCATTGTTTTCTCTGATGAGCAGTTTGCTGAGGTGCAGCCTCCCATTCTGACTTTGGATAGGAAGCTCTAGTAGCACAAACTCTACTGATGGGGAACTAAATCAGCACAGATCATACTGTGACTCAGGGAGCTCTTGGGACCAACTGGCCAAGGGCACAGGGGTGCACAAGAGTTGCAGGGAGTCTGGTCTCTCTGTAATAGTTTGCCAAAGGCTGTCATGTGAGGTCTTTGAATATTAGGTGCCCCCTGTGCAGTATACATGTACAGTCTGGGCCAAATGCTAACCAAGTGACTGCAAAGTCTCCCAGGGAGATCCTAGACAGGAAAACACAAGCAGCTGCGGCTATCCAATTGGCAAGTGAAGCCAATGGATTTTTGGACTATAACTGTACAGTAATCCTGCATCTTTCCACTATGGAGGCAAGAAGACACCGTGACTTGTCCCACAAACAGAAGATCCCAGCCAAGCCTGGCTGTAATATGCTGGAAGGATTTTGCTCTCTAACACAACAATGCCTTGAGAGTTAAGTTTAGGCTCTAGTATGCAAGTTATGATTTTATTTTATATGTAACCCTTGGTTGCCAATATTTCTGCTTGTTGTCACTTGAATCTCTGTCTTTGTTAAGTAAACTTATACCTGCTCCCTAAGTGCCGTGTGGTAAGAGGAGCAGTGTTTGACGGTATCGCTCAAAGCTGGGGTGTACCGCTCCTTTAAGAACTCAGTTCTGAGAACTCAGTGTCCAGTGGACAGGGACGGGAGAACTCCAGGGAGGTGTTTAGAGGGCATGGGGAATGGCAGTGCTTGTGTTGCCAGAGGCTGATAGCATTGGGAAGCTGACCCTGGCAGGCATAGACAAGACTTCCTCATGCCCATGGTAGCGAGGTGCTTCTCAAACCTGTGTAGTATAACACCTCACAGGAGGTTTAAGCAGCCACTATTCAATAGCAGGTAGTCACCGAGGCTACCCCAGAAGGCCTCCATGGGGCAGTTGTGGAATCCTAGGCCAGGCTAGTCCATGTCACTTCTCTTAGAGCAGGGATCTCAAACTCAAATCACCACGAGAGCCACATGAGGACTAGTACATTGGATCGAGGGCCGCATCACTGACACCTTTTCATACAACGATACAAAAATATAGTCAAAAATGAAAACAATGAAGAGTAATATAGTATGCCGGGATAGGCAGCCTGCGACACGCGAGCTGATTTTCAGTAGCACTCACTCTCAGGGGCCTGGACACCAGTCTGGGGGCTCTGCATTTTAATTTAATTTTAAATGAAGCTTCTTAAACATTTTAAAAACCTTATTTACTTTACATACAATAGTTTAGGTCTATATTATAGACTTATTGAAAGAGACCTTCTAAAAAAGTTAAAATGTATTAGTGGCACGTGAAGCCTTAAATCAGAGTGAATAAATGAAGACTCGGCACAGCACTTCTGAAAGGTTGCAGATCCCCGTAGTATGCTATTAAAAGTCAATGTATTAACTGTTTTTAAAAACCGTAATGCAAAGACGTTTATATTTTATTAAAACCCACCTGTAACTATTCCTTATGTGGTCAGTAACACTGAGGATGATCTACACTAACAGTCTATCACCATAGCTGTAATGACAGGAACTTTTTGAAGTAACTATTCATACAAAATAGGTTGCCACTTTTAACAAACATTCTTCCCAACTACTCACAGCAAAGAATCATACATGTTGAACTTCAGACCTCAGACTGCTCGTCTAGTCCATGAGGCCCCGCCCCTGCCCTGCCCCTTCCCACTCATTCCCCATCCTCTGCATGTACCTAGCACTTGCTCATCTGTAGATCCTGAGTGGCATACAAAGGAAAAGGCACTCAATAGCTCAGATGGCGGAACTAAAGGATCTGAAACCATTTTCTGAGAGATATTGTGGTCTATTAAACAGCACATGGGTCAAGGAGATTAGACGTGTCTATCTGTCCCCCTACTGCCCATCCTAGGGCCCTGGCCCTTTGGTAAGGAAGGCTTAACTAGCAGTGGGTGGCATTTCCAGGAGGACCTATTTTACTGTGCAGCCCGAGTATCATTTCCCCAGAAAATGTCTCACTGCTGCATGCTGGCAGACATCTGCACCTCATTCACGCCAAGGGGAAGGCTTCCTTGCAGCAGACAACAGCTCCACCAAACATGGATGCATTCCCCCAACACCTGAGGGATCTCAAAGGAGCTACCACAGCCTGGCCAGGCTGACACAGACACTCATCTCTCCCCACTTCTCCGAGGCCAGTTAGCTACAGTAGCTGCCTGGTTCCCAGACCTCAAGCTCTCATTCATGAGACAGAATGCAAGCCTCGCTCTCAGGTGCCTTCCAAACAGCGAGGCAGACACCGAGGGGGAGCAACTTTTGTCCCCCAGAATGTGAACAGGGCAGAGGCTGAATGGTGCAAGGCTGGAAACTAGGGATCGCTGCAGTGCTTTTGCTTCTCCATCACCCATTCAAAGCCGAGGCCAGGACAGTGGTGACGCCGTCATTACTCCCTGAAGGCAGAGGCGATGCATGTTGCTGATCTCCTTCCAGGTCCCAGAGGATGAGCAGCCTCAAACACTCACCAGAAACCAGCCCCTCCCAGTCATTACGGAGCCCGGGACAAGATGTTAGGCTCTGCCCCCATCTCTCTTGGCACCCCAGTCAAACCTGGTCTCACCTCACAGGAGTGGCAGGGGAAGTGCTGGAGTAGGAGCTGCCCCCTCTCTGCTCCAGGGCGGGAGGGGGATGCTGGGTGATGTCAAGGAAAGCAACAAGACATGCTGGGAGCGAGAGAGACAGAGCACAGCTGGTGCTGCAGGCTTGAGTCTCCCTGACACCCCCATGGGTGTTGTCAAGCTGCTGCCCAGGAGCCCTGGAGCTTGGACAATGTTCCCAGCAAGCCCTTCTGACTGGCAGCCCTCGTTCCTTCATGGGCAGGTTCAGCAGAGAAGCTGACAAGTGGCCTATGGAGCCCCACCTGCCCCGACTCTTGGATCTGGCTCCTCTGGGTGGGAGTGGGGGTAGCAAACACTGCCGCTCCCCATGCTGCTGCCCTGCTCTGCAGGCAGAGGAGTTTGTTCTCCACAGTTGTCAACCCAACACTTCCACAAAGCATGGGATTCAATTCTGTGAGAAGCTGGACCTTGCTGGCTACCAATATCTGTAACTAGCCCAGCTGAAACCTGGGCCTGCTGTCAGTGCAGCTCCCACAGCCTTCAGCGTGAGCGGCGACATCCACAACGCCTGCCAGTCGGAGTGTATTTTTATACTCACTGCTGTTTAGCAGGCAGCTCAGCTCCTGTTAGGCCTTTGAAATTTAGCAGTTTGTTAATCTGAATACGGAGAATCAACCCTCTGAAGAAAGCTTAAGCCACAGCCAGTCAAGATTCCAGTCACTCGACAGAAGCATCAATGGGCCAGGTGGGTTCTTGGCTCTGCACACACCTGACTGGGGGTCTGAAGCACAAAGCCAAGAACCTATTGGGAGGTGCAGGGAGCTGTTGTAACTAGGACATTACTTCCGGTTTTACCTGCAGAATTAATTTGACCTGCACTCAAGAACTGCTGGCAGACAGCTGCTCATTGCACAGGCCCTGGGTTATGAGACCCTGGGTCTGCAGCTAAAAATATGGAAGGAGAAAAAAAGTCTCCATGTTAAGGAATCAGAATTTGGGTCATACACACCAGATCTCATGGACAGCAGTCAGCACCAAGCGCTGTCCAGACTGTGCTCTGTAGAGGGGCAGCAAAGTCGAGTGGTCTCACTCGCAGCTGCAAACCAGTAACAAACCCTAACCCTGGTCTGGCCACACTTTGCCACATGGCCTCAGGGAAGAGGTCACTCACCTGTGCCTGCTAAAAGAGGAGAGCTGCAGGCACAATACTCCAGGCTCATTATCGCTGCAGCCTCACCTCCCCTGCCTCCCACTGACTTTTCCTCCTGAATTGCTTGGACTTGAATCTCCAGTGCCAGGCAGCCCTGTAGCCTCCCTCAGAGAGCCGAGCGCCATCACCCTGCAGCCTGGCCACCCACCATGGCACCAGCCTCACCCCCTAACACCTGCCTTCCCTTTCTTTCCTGGGTGTTCTTGAAAGGTATTGGTGGAATTCCTCCTTGGCTTTTATCAGCAAGGCCTGAACTGCCTTGCCTTCAGACCTGCTCTGTCTGATCTAGGAGGAGATTCAGGTTTCACACTGGCAACAGATTTTGAGCCTAGGCCGGAATAGCACAGGGACTACAGGCCAGGACGGAGGTGCATCAGCAGGGCCAAGTGGTGTCCAGGGGCAGAACAGCAGCTTTAGGTAGGTGAAGTTTGCACAACACTTGCCCACAAGATGACTGGCTCCAACAGTTCTAATGGACATTAAATCAACTGTTTGAGAGGGGGATAGTTAAATGTTTAAAGCTAAACTTTGCTGCCCAATAAACAAAAACCAACTGCGCTTCTGTTTAGTGAGTCGGATACTCTAACAGTTTGCCAGTATGCTCAGTGGTCTGCTGAACTGTGAGCACCTGGAAGCAGACACATTGTCCAATGTGACTGTAAAGTGCCATGTGCAATTATACTGCTCTAACACAACCACCCTGACAAGCTATATAGCACCTCTCATTTCTGAGCACTCAGAAGTATCACTTCCCATCTCTTACCAATCCAAAAAAAGGCAGCCACCTCTGGGGGGAGTGAACTGACCTGAAGCACACAACGGCTCTATACAAGACCTTCAGTTATCCTTGAGGAGAAACCAGAACAAAAATTCTGTTGCTGTTTTCACAGCAAGTTGGGGAAACTGTGTGTGGGAGGAAATCAAAGGAAACAGAAAACTGTACTGTCAAGGAGGGCTGCACATCTTGGAAACCAACCTGGGAGATACTCAGACTGGAGATGAGACAGTGGGAGCCACTGTACTCAGCATTGAGAGATTATTTAGATGCCTCCATATGGACACTAGAACCTAACTTTAGGCACACACTCATTATGAAAATCTTAGCCAGGGATTCACCTGGGAGCTGGGGCAAATGGCCAGTGCAGCACTCCAAGATCCCCACCAACCAGCTGCCTTAGAAGTGCAGGGCTGTGTATTGCGTGGCAGAGAGTCACAGAACTTTAGACTCTTTAAGAGATCATTACTACACAGGCACAAAACATTTTCATCAGTTTGAATGTAGTAATTCAGAGCTTCTCACACTTGCATGCACTGTGCACTATACAGCACTGCAGCGAGCTAGCCACAAGTCTGCACCCTCACTTCCTTATCTACAGAATCATGGGACTGCACAGTTCCACTCTGCACCACTCAGGGGCACAGAATTGACTTGGGCAGTCCCCTGGTATCACAGGAGCAGGTTCAATCTTCTGTTTATGTAAAGGAAGTAGCTGGGTATTAATATTTCTTTTGACTTTAACAGCAGCAAATTTACACTTTCAAGAGTGAGGAAATGTGAAAGATACGCTGAACATCCTTAACTCCCAATGGAGTTCCTGCATAGTGCAGTTACTAGTTAGGCTTATGCAGTGTGCCTCCAAATTAAGGGGCTGATCCTCTAGCCTTAGTTTGCATGAGATGGCTAACAGAAGCCAATGAGGCCACTCACCACATGTAAACAGGCTGCAGGATGAGGCCCTTGTTAGAGCACTCTTCTGCTTCCTAATGCTTAAGTTTGCAGCCTATTGCATTCAGAGTGTTTGACACCCAAGATTCCCAGTTTGCACTGAGAGAAGTTCCCCATAGTGTTGCATTTGTGGATCGCTGTCATGCAGTGACCTCACCTCCTGCTCTAATTCATGGGTAGCATACATGCACACAGCCAGTCTCTGCCACATTAGCATAAAGGGCATGTTGAAACATTTTCATTTCCTAGCAGGTTAAGCTACAATTTGCTCTGTAGACAAAAGCTCTACAGCATAGGGAAGAGGTTACTCAACCCCTGAGAGGAAGAGAGGGCGGAAATGCTGAGAACATCTTGTGATACAAAAACCTAAACTGAAAACAGTTGCAAACAACACTTTGAGAAGTCCATTGGAACGGCACACTGTGGTAAACTTAGCATTTCAAAGCCACATGGCACCATAATATCTAGCAGAGCAGTGTCATGAGGAAAAAAGTTTCTGGGGAGAACACTTACAATAAGGCAGATAAGCCTAGGCGAAAAATGCTAAGATCCAACACAGGAACACAACGGTATTTGTGTTTTACAGACAGGGTGCCAACCAGGCAGCCTAGATAGCAACAAAGTCACTAAAAACTCATTTCAAGTCAGCTGGATCTTGTTTTCCAGTTATTGTTGGTATGAAAAAAAAATCTAAAATCGGCATGTGTGTTCAGGGGCTGGCTGATGGGATGAGAGTTGTTCTCTGATTTCTGACAGTTAAAAAATAATGCAGAACAAAGCAGCCTGGAGATGGTCTGAGATCGAATAAAGCCCGGGAAACACGATGCCATTCAGCAGTCTGGATGTGGGCAGCGGAAGCGCTGATAAGTCCAAACTGGAGGGCCCACATCTACTCACAGCCAGGACAGGCACCTGGAGATCACCATCCATCAGGGAAGAGCCCCCCACTCCAGGACCTAGGGACCAGACTTCCACCATCCTGCACCACACATGGCCATTCATGCCAGAGCAAGCTGGGGGCAGAGGGTTCTACTTCCACTGGACCCCAGTGCAGTAACTGGGAGTGATGGAGCAGACAGACTTGGACCCCAGAGCCCATCCCAACCACAGGCTGCCTAGGACCAGCTGTGACTGCGGAACCGCAGGAAGAGGCGTTGTCCCCTTCCCCATCACCGCAGGCTGCATGGGCAGGGAGGGAGCTAGAGGGGAGGGAACAAGGCCCTTGGGGGGCCACCCAGCCAACCCTGCCCAGCATCATGGAATGTCAGAGCCCCTCAAACTGGATCCCCCAGCTCTGCCTGGCACCTGGGAGCACCAGGAAAGGGGCTGCAAGGGGAGAGCCACGAGCCCTCTGCCCCATACAGCCTTTGGGGGAGGGGATGGAAACTGACCACCACGGACCAGGGCAGGGCGGGGAAAGCGGAGGGTCAGGGAGCCTCGGGGCAGGGATCCCCCAGAGCAAGGCAGGGGAAGCGGGGGTAATCCTTAGGGGTGGGGTAAGCAGAGGAGAGGGGCTCAGGGATCCACAGAGGCGGGGGGTTCCTGGTATCCCGGGGGCGGGGCTGGGAGAGCAGGGACGGGGGTTCGGGGTCCCCAGGGGGGTTCCCAGGGACGAGGCTGGGAAAGCGTGGCTCCTCGGGGGCTCCCGGGGCGGGGCGGATCGCACAGTGCGCGGCTGCAGGGGCGGCCCTGCCCCGGCCGGACTCACCTCCTTACGGGCCGGCTTGGCCACCGCGTGCCGGAACCGAGACGCCTTGAAGCGGTTCATGGTGCCGGCTCGGGGCTCCCAGCGTCTCTTCCTCCCGCGGGCTCCCGCTGCCACCGCCGCGCCCTCCCCTAGCCGGCAGTCCCGCCCCCGCACCAGCCCCCGCCCCTACTCCTACTCCGCGTAGACCACACACCCCTGTGCCACGCCACGCCCCCTTCTTCCATCAGACCCCGCCCCTGCACGTGGCCACACCCCTTCTGCCCACGGGCTCCGCCCCATCCTGGCCCCGCCCCTATTTACCATAGGCCCCGCCCCTGGCTCTGACACAGGTGGTTGAGTGATGCTCAGGACACATCCCCTGCCCTGCCCCTTGGTTGGGTGTGTCCCAGGGTGCTGCCTGCTAACCATGCCCAGTGCCATGCTACTAGCAGGGCCAGGAGTTTACCTGAGCAAGGGCAGCTCCCAGCATAGCTCTGCTCTGACCTGAGCTGCAGGAGGGGACGTGTCCAGCACGGGGTCTTGGGCCCATGACTGCAATGGGGCTGCTCCCAGTGCGGGCCCACAGGAGCAAGGCCTGAGTGCTGGTCACTGCATTGTCGGGGTTCCATGGTTTCCTTTCCCTGTCCCAGCCGGCAAGGGGCAATAGGGTAAGGTGCCACCAGCCTGGGCATGGCCTGGTCAGCAGGGGTTCATTGTTTGCCCCTCAGGTCACTCCTGAGTTCCACTCCCTACATGACCAGACAACAGTAGACAAGGATTCCAGACTTCTGCCAACCAACACCAGACTGCTCATTAATAAAACCAATTCTTGCCATGCTCTGATTGTGGATGAGGCCTTGTATCAGGGGGCTTGCCCAGCGGCTGGAGAGCCTGGGTCTAAGCCAGTGCTATTGCAAGAGGAGACTCACCTGAGAGGAGTCAGCTGTTGTCAATGTAAAAGCACCAGGGCTGTGTGTGCAGATGGCGGTAGGTGAGGTGTCTGCTGAGTGGAATATGGGCTTTGTGCATGGCAGTTGCATTGGAGGTGGGTCTGAACTATGGGGCTAGTATGATGGACATTGTGTTTGTGACTTTAAGGTCTATTTTGAATTACTTTAGGCTACAAACCCCATTTCAGGTGAGGGCTGGTGATAACCTTGGGAGGCTGTATGCTGCTCCTGAAGAGAGGGAACAGAGCAAGGGCCCCGTGGAAATGTCTTTGGCCATGAGGGGGTGCCGGGCAAATGGCCACCCTGCTCCAGGCCTCCTATTGTACTTTTACTGACCCATGGCTGGATAGTTCCCTTGGCTGTGAATTAGTACAGCCTTTTCCATTTGGTGGCTCGGTGAAGTGAGAACCTAGGGATGGGCAGGAAGGGGAATGACCAAGCTCTCTGCATGTCAGAGGTAAGGCATGCACTAGAGATCTACTCCTTCATGGACAAGGTCTTGATATGAGTCTTGAGATACGGTGAATAGGGTGTGATATACAGCAAATAAAGAGAGAGGGTATAGGAATCCTTGTGGTATATACGGACCACCTCACAACATCACAGACCTCCAATAGTGGGACTGATCCTGGAGTTGCCACTCTGCAATGTCTTCCATATGCACATAAATGATAACTTTGTTTCATTGAGGGAGACCTGTGGCTTACAACAGTCTATACCCATGCAAGAGGACTCATTCTGGATTTTTGGCATGATGGGAGATGCTTCAGTCATGTTCTGATCACAAGCTACTCCATTCTGAAATCAGGGCCCACTCACACTTCTGATCGGGCAGAGGACCTGCAGGGATGATCTCACCTAGAGACTGATGGACTGAATGGGATCTACTTGGGGACAGAAATGTGGACTGCCTGGGGGAAGGGGGAGGCACTATAACAATCTATTATCCATAACCCTTATGTGTTCTGCACCCTCCCTCTGCATCATCCTCACTGGTCACCATGGGCGGCTTACCAATAACCTGCAGCCATTTCTTGACCCTAGTTCTTGCTTGCCACTCTCTAATCTTCCCTTTGTAGGGGAGGTCACTGAAAAGGTGATGCTGGGCTATCTCGAGCTACATCTAATATCCTCCAGTTTCTGGATGCTAATTATTCAGGCTTCATACCTCGGTATGACAAAGAAATGCTGTTAGTCCGGTGGTTGATTGTCTCATGAGGGCAGGGCCACAGTTAGGGGGTGGCAAGCAGAGCACTTGCCCGAGGACCCACAACACAGGCAGCCCTGCAAAGCTAAGTCGTTTGGGCTCAGGCCTCAGCCCCAGGCGGCAGGGTGTCTAACGCCAGCCCTGCAGGAGGGAATGGATGAGGCCAGACATGCTTGCTGATACTTCTGTCTATTCAAGGTCTTCGATCCCATTGATTCCACAGTGCTGGGGCATGATAGGGCTGGGCAGAATCAGATTAAATGCTTAATGGAGACATTCCAAAGGGCAGTGGTAGCTACCTGCTCCTCCTCCTAACAGTGCTCAGGTGTGGCATTCTCTTGACAGAGTCCAGTCTCGGCTCCCCTCTTGTTCAATTTGTCCATGAAGCCACCGACAGACTAGGAGGGTCTCAAGGCTCCAATGTCTTCAGTACATTAATGCTATTCTGTTCCCCATCTCCTTTTCACTGGGTCAATATCTGTCTAGGTACATATCATTAATCCACCCTGGCATCTGATGGATGGAACTACATTCTCTTGTCTGAATGTCTGGCAGAGATAGAAGTGGATGAAAGCTAATTGTCTAGCATTCAATCTGGATAAGATGGAGGTGAAGTTGATTGGCTGGGCAGAGGAAATATTTTGAGGAAGTGGTGAGGTTTATACCTGCCCCCTTGGTTGAGAACATTTACTAGCTGATTGGGCTGCAATCTCATCATGTTATTTCACTCATCCCTTTCCCTAGATTTCCAGCTAGCAAGAATGGCTGGAAATGTTGTATTTAAAAGTGTCTTGCAAGTGCAGGGGGAGGAAAAGCTGAGCTGAGCTGGAGCCCTTTTTTGCATGTTAAAGATGTGTAAGAAAGGCCTGAAAGGTTTTCATTTAATTATTTATGCTGCTTGTTTGTTTTTCTACCTTTGAAATTCAGGTAGGTGACTGGAGAACTGATAGGATTGTGACATCACAATCCTAGGAAGTGAAGTCTGATTAAAGGAGAGACAATGTCATCTTTATTCGGGTAGTTTAGCACTTTGCATTTTTAATTTGTTTTTGGGAGAGAGAAAAGATGGTTGTTATTAAAGATTCAGCACACCTGCCCCTTCAGCTAAGGGATAGGAGAGCTCCTAATGCACATATTGAGTCATACAAGAAATCTTCCAACAAGATTCAGAAGATCAAACACAACATTCCTTATATTTGTGAGGAATAAAAAGCAAGTAGAAAAATAAACTTTCAGGCCTTTTTATACAGCATAAGATAGCAAAGGGGGGCATTAAAACCCACTCTTTAGCTCACTTTTTACTGGGCAAGAGACTGTGTCCTTTCCTTCAGTCCTGGAAAAGATCCCGAGATAATAAAGTAATGAGTTAGTTGGTTGCAACATACTATTTCTTTTGTTTTTTTACAGTGCAAATATTCATAATGAAAATAATATAAAATGAGCACTGTACACTTTGTATTCTGTGTTGTAATATAAATCAATATATTTGAAAATGTAGAAAAACATCCACAAATATTTAATGCATTTCCACTGGAATTCTATTGTTTAACTGTGCAATTAATTTTTTAATCGCAGTTAATATTCTTGAGTTAATCGCATGAGTTAACTGCAATTAATCAACCGCCCTAGTTTATTTTAAAACTAACCTAGTTAAGGTTGACAGATACTTTAAAGGTGAGTGCCCTATAAATATAAACTGCATAATAAATTATAATAAAGCTTAGATACAGGCTGGGGAAATGACAGGTCCCAGCATGCAATGCTCCATCTGAATATCTCTTTAATTAGGCTTGTGGGGTCCCCCAAGAGTAGCATTCCATTTCAATCTAAGAGGATGTTCAGCAGGGAGCTGTGACTCCAGGAGACACAAAGGCCCGGATCCCCAAAGGATGTTGGATTTGATGTGCATGTGCTGGGCACTAGTGGTGGCTTGTGAAATTTAGGAGATCAGACTAGATAATCTGGTCCTTTCTGGCCTAAAGTCTTAGACTTTATGGAGTTCAACTCCCAGTCTGGGCCAAAGTCCTCCCTCTTGACATCAGTGCCTCATTAATATACAGGTGTAAACCTATAGGAACATAAGAATGGCCACTCTGCATTGGACAATGAAAGAGGCTTCAGAGGATGTGAATGGAACAGGGCAATTTATCAAGTGGTCCAGTCCCAGCTTCTAGTGGTCACAGGTGTGGGGACACCCAGAGCATGGGGTTGCATCCCTGATCATTTTGGCTAATAGCCACTGATGGACCTGTCCTCCAAGAACTTACTTAATTCTATTTTGAGCCCAATTATACTTTTGGCCATCACAACATGCCCTGGCAATGAGTTCCACAGGTTGACTGTGCTTTGTGTGAAGAAATATTTCCTTTTCTTTGTTTTAAACCTGCTGCCTATTAATTTCATTGAGTGACACCTGGTTTGTGTGTTATGTGAAGGAGTAAACAACACTTCCCTATTCACTTTCTCCATGCCACTCATGGATTTTATAGACCTCTATCATATCCCCCCTCAGTTGTCTCTTATGAAAGCTGTTCCATCCCTCTAACAATTTTTGTTGCCCTTCTCTGTACTTTTTCCAATTCTAATATGTCTTTTTTTGTGATGGGGGTGACCAGAACTGCATGCAGTATTCAAGATGTGGGTGTACAATAGATTTATATAGTAGCATTATGATATTCACTGTCCTATTATCTATCCCGTTCCTAATGGTTCTTAACATTCTGTTAGGTTTTTTTATTGGTGCTGCACACTGAGCAGAGATTTTCAGAGAACTATCCACAATGACTCCAAAATCTTTCTTGAGTGGTAACAGCAAATTTAGACCCCATTATTTTGTATGTATCGTTGGGATCAGGGCCGGCTTCAGACCCCAGCACGCCAAGCGCGTGCTTGGGGTGGCATGCCGCGGGAGGGCGGCAGGCGGCTCCGGTGGACCTCCCGCATGCGTGCCTGCAGAGGGTCCGCTAGTCCCGCGGCTTCGGTGGAGCATCCGCAGGCGTGCCTGCAGGAGGTCCACCCGAGCCACGAGACCAGCGGACCCTCCTCAGGCACGTCTGCAGGAGGTCCACTGGAGCCACGGGACCGGCGACCGCCAGAGCGCCCCCCGCGGCGTGCCGCCCTGCTTGGGGCGGTGCAATTCCTAGAGCCGCCCCTGGTTGGGATTATGTTTTCCAATGTGAATTACTTTGCATTTATCAACAATGAATTTCATCTGCCATTTTGTTGTCCAGTCACCCAGTTTTGTGAGATCCCTTTGTAAATCTTCACAGTCTGCTTTGGACGTACCTATCTTCAGTAATTTAGTATCATTGGCAAACTATTCCTGCTCACTGATTACCCCTTTTCCAAATCATTTATGAAAATTTTGCCCAGCGCTGGTCCCAGTACAGACCCCTGGGGAGACCCTGCTATGTATCTCTCTCCACTGTAAAAAATGAATATTTATTCCTACCCTTTGTTTCCTATGTTTTAACCAGTTGCTGATCCATGAGAGGACCTTCCCTCTTATCCCATGACTGCTTACTTTGCTTAAGAGTCTTTGGTGAGGGACCTTGTCAGAGGCTTTCTGAAAGCCCAAGTACACTATGTCCACTGGATTACTCTTGTCCCCATGGTCGTTGACTCCCTCAGAGAATTCTAATAGATTGGGGAGGCATGATTTCCCTTTACAAAAGCCATACTTGCTCTTTCCCAACATATCGTGTTCATCTATGTGTCTGAGAGTTCTGTTCTGTGGCTTCAACCAATTTCCAGGTATTGAAGTTAGGCTTACCAGCCTGCAATTGCCAGGATGGCCGCTGGAACCTTTTTAAAAAATCAATGTCACATTAACTATCTGCCAGTCATCTGGTACAGAGGGTGATTTAAGTGATAGCTTGCATACCACAGTTAGTAGTCCTGCAATTTCATATTTGAGTTCTTCCAGAACTCTTGGGTGATACCATCTGGTCCTGGTGATTTATTACTGTTTAATTTATCAATTTGTTTCAAAACTTCCTCTACTGACATCTCAGTCTGGGGCAGTTCCCTGGCCTGAGCCATTCTTGTTAGGTTACAACTCTGAGGAAACTCTCTCACATCCTCTGCAGTGAAGACAGATGCAAAGAATTCTTTTAGCTTCTCTGCAATGGCCTTGTCTTCCTTAACCCCTTTGATTATTTGGCAGGCTTCCTGCTTCTAATGGATTTGAAAATAAGTGTTGCTGCTAGTTTTTGTGTCTCTTGCCAGTTGCTCTTCAAAATCTTTTTTTGCCTGCCTAATTATACTTGTACACGTTACGTGCCAGAGTTTATGTCCTTCTGTTTTCCTCATTAGGATTTGACTTCCAATTTTTAAAAGATGTCATTTTGCCTCTAATGCAGGGGTGGGCAAACTTTGTGGCCTGAGGGCCACATCTGGGTATAGAAATTATATGGCAGGCCATGAATGCTCACAAAATTGGGGTTGGGATGCAGCAGGGGGTGAGGGCTCTGGCTGGGGGTGCGGGCTCTGGGGTGGGGCCAGAAATTAGAAGTTCAGGGTGCAGGAGGGGGCTCAGGGCTGGGACAGGGGGTTGGGGTGTTGGGGGGAAGGGGGATGGCTCTCGCTGGAGGTGCAGGCTCTGGGGTGGGGCGGGGGATGAGGGATTTGGGGTGCATGAGGGTGCTCCATGCTGGGACCAAGGGGTTCGGAGGGTGGGAGGGGGTCAGGGCTGGGGCAGGGGGTTGGGGCACGGGTGGGGATGAGGGATCTGGCTGGGGGTGCAGGCTCTGGGGTTGGGCCAGAAATGAGGACTTCAGGTTGCAGGGGGCTCCAGGCTGGGGCAGCGGGTTAGGGTGCGGGAGGGGGTCAGTGGTGCAGGCTCTGGGAAGCACTTACCTCAAGCAGCTCCTGGAAGCAGCGGCATGTCCTTCCTCCAGCTCATATGCGGAGGTGCGGCCAGGCGACTCTGCGTGCTACCCCATCCGCAAGCGCCACTCCTGCAGCTCCCATTAGCTGCAGTACCCGGCCAATAGAAGCTGTGGTAGTCAGGGGCGGCTCTATAAATTACGGCGCCCCAAGCAGGGCTGCGCGCTTCGCCGCCCTTCCCCGGTCCCGCGGCCGGGGCAGAAGTGTCTGCGGCGGGTGCGCTGGTTCGCGGCTCCGGTGGAGCATCCGCAGGCATGCCTGTGGGAGCTTCGTCCGAGCCGCGGGACCAGCGCGCCCGCCGCAGTCATGCCTGTGGGAGCTGAAGCGGAGCCGCGGGAAGAGGGGACCCTCCGCAGTCATGCCTGCGGCAGGTCCGCTCATCCCGGGCCCCGGTGGACCTCCCGCAGGCATGACTGTGGAAGGTCCGCCGGAGCCAAATGCCGCCCTGCCCCGACAATGCCACCCCAGGCGCCTGCTTGGCGCGCTGGGGTCTGGAGCCGGCCCTGGTGGTAGTGACGCTTGGGGTGGGGGCAGCACACGGAGCCCCCAGCTACTCTTAAATGTAGGAGCTGGAGGGGGGACATGCTGCTGCTTCCGGGAGCCTCGGAACACATGTGCAGAGTGGCCTCTGACTCTGTCCACAGCTGGAGTGTGGGAGCAGAGCAAGCCCCAGACCCCGCTCCCCAGCAGAAGTTCAAGGGCTGGATTAAACCAGCTGGAGGGCCAGATGTGGCTGCTGGGCCATAGTTTTCCCACCCCTACTCTAATGCCTCTTCTATTCACTGTTTAGCCATGGTGGCTTTTTAATTATTTTTTGGTCCTCTTGCCATTTTTTTTAAATTTGAGGTATACATTAAGTTTGAGCCTCTATTATTGTGTTTTTTCTGAAGGTTCCATGTAGTTTGCAGGCATTTTACTCATGTGACTGTTCCTTTTTGTGATGGGTTTGGTCACAGAGACCCCCTTGGGACTGTCACCTGATGTCCTGAAACTACTTCTGAGCCCGTTTTCCCTGATGTCTTGGGACTCCAGAACTTTGCCTTGTTGAGCCAGACAATGCTAGTCTGCTGCAACACAGACCCAGGTCTGAACCACACCCCCAAAGTTGCAGGGTGTAACCAAAAACCACTCAGCAGGTATTCCTGTCTCCAGCACCCAGACACCCAGCTCCCAATGGGATCCAAACCCCAAATAAATCTGTCTTACTCTGTATAAAGTTTATACAGGGTAAACTCATAAATTGTCCACCCTCTGTAAAACTGATAGATAGATGTGCACAGCTGTTTGCTCCTCCAGGTATTAATCACTTACTCTGGGTGTACTAATAAACAAAAATGATTTTATTAAGTATAAAAAGTAGGATTTAAGTGATTTCAAGTAATAACAGACAGAACAAAGTAAGTTACCAAGCAAAATAAAACAAAACACGCAAGTCTAAGCCTAATACATTTAAGAAACTGAATACAGGTAAATCTCACCCTCAGAGATGTTCCAATAAGCTTCTTTCACAGACTAGACTCCTTCCTAGTCTGGGTCCAATCCTTCCCAAGTACAGTTCTTGTTAGTTCCAGCTCAGGTGGTAACTAGGGGATTTTTCATGACAGCAGTCCTCTCTGTTCTGTTCCACCCCCTTTTTATATCTTTGGCACAAGGCGGGAATCTTTTGTCTGTCTGGGTCCCCACCCCTCCTTCTAAATGGAAAAGCACCAGGTTTAAGATGGATTCCAGTACCAGGTGACATGGTCACATGTCTTGTGAGACCCCAAGCGTGAACACAGAAAGGCTTACAAGTAAACAGAGCCATTTGCAACCAATTGTCCTGGTTAATGGGAGCCATCAAGATTCCAAGCCATTATTAATGGCCCACACTTTGCATAATTACAATAGGACTTTAAGTAATACTTCATATTTCTAGCTTCAGATACAAGAATGATACATTCATACAAATAGGATGAACACACTTAGCAGATTATAAGCTTTGTAATGATACCTTACAAGAGACCTTTTGCATAAAGCATATTCCAGCTACATTATAGTCACATTCCAGCATATTTTCATAAAACATATGGAGTGCAACCTCACACTTTTAATTTCTGTTTAGCTTCCTCATTTTTGTGTAGTTCCCCTTATTGAAGTTAAATGCTACTGTGATGAACTTCTTTGGTATTTCCCCCACCTACAAGGATGTTAAATTTAGTTACATTATGGTCGCTATTACTGAGCGGTTCAGCTGTATTCATTTTGTGGACCAGATACTGTGCGCCACTAAGGACTAAATAAAGAATTGCCTATCCCCTTGTGGGTTCCAGGACTAGCTGACCTAAGAACCAGTCATTTGTGGTGTCAGAGACAATAGGTCCCAGCGAGAAGTGTTCCGCCTCAGTCACCGCACTCTTATGTACAGAGTGTGGCCCCCAGAGGGCTGGTCCATCTAGATTGGAACAGAATGTTCTCAGGTAGCTGGGCCAGTGCAACACTATAGGCCCCAGTTTTCAATGTCTGCCTTGATCTGAAAGGGTCCCCTACACTAGGGAATTTTTAAGTGGTGTAGTTTTGCTCCTGATGCAACGTCCCTGCCCCAGCCCAGTGGAGATGCACTGAATAGGTCTAACATGGGGCTTGCATTTGTGGATTTGTACCATTGCTGCTACACCAGTGCAAAATCCCTAATGCAGACAGGCCCTAAGAGGCTCTTGAGTACTGGGTTGAGGCATCTTGGGCAAACAGGTCTCAGCTTACAATGTTCCATCTTGATCTGAGTGGGAGTGCAGCCCATACAGTACATACTGCACTATGATCGGTGCAGCTCTTTAATGCAAGGGTCTTGCCCATGGAGACCACTGTTCCCAACATAGAGAGATCCATCTTGATCCTGATAGTGTCTTTTATCTGGAGACCAGATGCTGAATATTCTTAAGGGGTGTGCTTTGGTGACCTTCCAGCAGATGCAGCTTTTCCATGTTTTCAACTGGCAAAGTTATTTCAAGAGACACTGTTACGGTAGCAATGGTAAATGACAGCATTGCTACCCCAGGGCATACATGCTGGCATCACACCTCACAGTGCATTTTCACATCTCCAAGCACTGTCCGTGCCATCTCCAGTGCGGTAACTAGAGCCTGGCTTTCAGACATGTTGTTAATGATTGTTTCGGTATTAGTGGCTTACATTTCTACAGTGTCTTGCACCTGAAATACCTCAAAGGGCCTTTCAAAGTCACCAAGGATCATTTTATTTGTCATTTAGTTGAAGCTGCTTCTGCGGTGAAATGCAGCAGCTGCTTAACAGTGCACAACAACAGAAAGTAACAATGTGGGGTTGGAAGATAAGAAGAATGTTGCATTCTGGTAGAATTGCGAGAGGAATTTAAGTAGGCAGAATATAATGACCTGAGTTGGTATTT
The DNA here is from genome assembly GCF_016161935.1 of Mauremys reevesii. Taxonomy (NCBI): domain Eukaryota; kingdom Metazoa; phylum Chordata; order Testudines; family Geoemydidae; genus Mauremys; species Mauremys reevesii. Next base: position 51,982,307 of record NC_052632.1, on the reverse strand, counting down.
GGCCTGGAAGCGGGCGCTAACATCCCTACTCTTGCAAAAAGTACCTGGAAGCAGATGGATTCCATACCCTGCTCCAAACAGCATACACCCAGTCTCTGTCGTCTCTGCTACACGTCAATACCAAGCATACATCGGCAGCTGACAGCTATTTCGGATGGGAGGTGTGGAAGTGAAAGTGATGCATGTGACTGTGAGTGCCCTGAGTTTATCGTGGACTCCTTCGAGCTGGACGTCTGTTCCCCCAGGTTCTCCTAAATTGAAGGATAAGACTCAGTTCTGAAGCGAATTAAATTAAAATGGAGATGACAGAATGTCAGGCCTAGTCTGCACCGAAAACCTAGGTCGACCTAGCTCCATCACTGAGGCCTGTGAAAAATATTGTGCCCTGTGTGCCACTGTTAGGTCGACCTAACCCCCACTGAAGACACAACTACACTGACAGAAGAATTCTTCCTTTGACCTAGTCTCCATCTCATGGAGAGGTGGATTAATGACATCGATGGACATACCCCTTTCTGTCACTCTGTGAAACGTCTACACTACAGCGTGGTAGCTGCTGTAGTGAGACATACCCATAGATGCTTAATGTGCCTCCACAGGGCTCAGCTGGTTCTGAGTATGAAACGTGTACACGCAGTGTGCAGAGCTGGGTCCAGGCGAATTTGAGACTGAAGAGTGGTCTTTAAAGGGCACCTGTGCAGCAATGGGCAGAGGTGGAAGGAGACTGAGGAATGGGCAGGTACCCTCCCATCTTGTTCTCTCCTGGGGTGTCTCCATTTCTGTGAGAGTAACTGTTCCATATGGGGCCTTTGGCTCTTTTTGTTTCCTGCCATCCATATCTCTGCCATGCCACAGGAGAGCGCATCCTGTAGAGATTCTGAGCTCTGCTAAAGAGGGCAGCCTCAGGGATGGTCAGAGAGCAAAAATGGAGATCCTCCACTGACCAGAGTTATGCTGTAGCCTTGACACCAAGTGGCTCCTCCCCGAAGCGGGCTGAGGTGTTCTGGGTCTTTTTGCATTTTTTTAAAAAACTCTAATTTTTGGCTGTGACAAACAGCCAGCCACACTGATGGGCAATTGGCTCTTCACAGCACGAAAAGGAGGTGTGGTTCATGTATCCCTCAGAGGCTGACGTTTGGGATCTTGGGGTCTTCCTGGGGACCCCAGTTCTGTCATCTCTCCTGCTGCCCCAAATCCCTTAACTACCTCCTTGTCCTAGTCCCTCTCCCCCATACTCACTCCCTTCCTAGTCAGGATGATGGAAATGAAGGCTGCTCTTAGCCCTCACAACCCGCAAATGATGGGTAGGGGAAAAGAAGAGGCCTGCAAGCCAGATTTTTCCTCAGAATAAGATAGCAAAAGCACATTGATTTTCCTTGATTGCTGGGTCTAATGATGTGTCTACACTACAGGTGCAATATCAGTGCAGCTATGCACCATACTTTTGCCAGCATAATCCTGTAGCGTAGATGCAACCCACAGTGACAGAAGGGGTCTTTCACTGGTGTAGGAACACCCGCTACCTGAACAATGATAGCTGGTTCAACGGAAGAGTCGGCCTAGCTGTGTCTACACCCAGGCTTAGGTCGGCATAGCTATGGCGCTTGGAGGGATGGATTTTTCACTCCTTGACCGACGTTGCTATATCGGCCTAACTTTTAAGCATAGACCAGGCCTCCCACTTGACAATGCTAGTGCAGCATCCATCAATGCATTCATCCAGTGGCAGGTCCCACAATGCTGTAAGAGAGGCAGTGTGGGCTGGTGTCTAAAGCGCCGAAGACTGAGGCCTGCTCCACACTTAACTTTGAAATGAACATAGCTGGGTGTGAAAATATCCACTCCCCTGATGCTGTAGCTTTGTCGACCTAACTCCCAGCATAGACTGAGCTGGATCAACTGGAAAATTCTTTCATTTATCTTAGCTACTATTGCATGGAGAGTGAATTAACTACATTAATGGAAAAACCCCTTCGGTCATTGTAGGAAACACCTACCCTGCAGCACTACGGAAGAGTAACTGCAGCACTGTAGTGTGTATAGTCCCAGCTCTGCCTCTGACTGGATAAACTACTTAGGGTTAAACTATTAAAGGGACCTCAACCCAGCCTCCATTGATGTGAACACAGGATTAATATTTAAACAACTAAATACCTGCCTTGCAGGGTCTATTGGATAATTAGAAGCCAGCTATCTTTTGCATCTACATTGCAGGCAAAAAGTTGCAGTTAAAAAATTGGAGGCTGTTTTTTAAAAATTAGGCCCTAAGTCGCTTTGTGCCTCAATTTCCCTGTCTGTAAAGTGGGGATCAGCCTACTTCATAGGGATGTTAGGATACACGTACAGTGCTTTGAGATCCTTGTTGGGGGAAGGTGCTATTGGAATGCAAAGTATTCTTATATTTGACTCAGGAGTCCTACCCCACTTACCCCCGTGAAGCATGGAAGCACTCAGCTGTGCCTGTCATGAGTTCCAAAAGTCATGGACACAACCCACATACAACAGGTGACAGGATCTCACTCATGCTCCCTCTCTACCATCTGCTTGGTCTCCCTTCCCATTCCCTCACATAGGTGGTGAGTGAAGCAAAACAGAATCCCTCTAATTAAGGATGAGTCCACAACCAGCTGTTCTCTGCAGTATGCTTTGCATGGATGATGTTCATTTCTGAATGTGTTTTCTGCTCTCCCAACCAGTAATAGTTTCATTCTGAGTTCTTAATAAATCCATTTTGCTTTCAGAAGATCCTAAATTGTGGCCTGTGTTGTGGCAACATTTCACTCACGGAGGCTAAAGAATGGGCATTTATCCTGGGAACCTCTCATTTAGCCTGGAGTCCGGAACTGGTCGGAACAAACAGCTGCATTGCAAGTTCCTACAAGGGCCTGGCAGTGACCTCGCCCTTCCCCTGAAGGGGCAGCTGCTTCAGAAGGGAAAAATTAGTCTGGGCACTTCTCCAAGGAAGAGTCTGTCACATTTGTGTGGGTGCATGCGGAGCAGGATCTGTTTAGGGTACGTTATTATTAATTATTTGTATTGTGACCCTGCTGTGCTAAGCACTGCGAAAACTTTGAACATAATGACCGTCCCTGCCCTGTACAACAAGGATTGATCCTGAACCTTGTGATAAACTCTTCTAAACTGGGCTTCTACTTCCCTGGGCTCCAAGGACCAGCAATGCAGTCTCGTGGCAAACCATTTAATTATAGGTGGGAATGAATACTTCCCATTATAAGACCCTGTTTTCAGTTGCTTATAACTTTGTCAGTCGTTAGCTGTCTATGCTGAAATGTTACATGCTGGGTGTCTGCCGCAGGCTGGGTATTTTTGGAAACTTTTAGCCAAAATTCTCATTTCTGAGAACAATGCAAAGGAAGAATATGTTTTAACAGAGAAACTGTGACTGGCTGGCAAGGACTTTGGGACTGGAGCCTGGAGGCTGGAACTGATTGGGCACAGAGACTGGGACTGGAATGAGGGACTGGGAGACTGGTTCTAGGAACTTGTGAGGGAAACGTGTGTGTGTGTGTGCTAGGAACCAGTTGGTGGTGAGGGAAAACATTGAAATTAGATAAAGAGCTGGAGGGAGACTGGGATGACTGGGATGACTGGATAAAGAGATTGGGACTAGGAGCCAGTGCTGGGGAAGATGTGTCTGGTGGCCGAGAGAGACCAATCTGACAAGGAGCTTGGGTGTAGGGGAGAACTGTAACTGGCTGGACAAAGAGACTGGGGCAAGGAGCTTGAGAGCAGATTGGGGTGAGACCTAGATTGGATGAGGGGGAGGGGGAGCTAGTGGGTGAGGGAGAGAGAGATTGGACCAGGAGACAGGGTGGAACAGCAACTGTCTGGGCAAGGAGACTGGGACCAAGTAGGCAAGGAGACAGGGACTAGGACAAGGAGTTGGTGGTGGGCAAGATATAGTGCTGGGAAGGTTGGAGGGGACAGGACAGAAGGGGTCAACCTTGCAGGGAGGGGAATGGGCAGAAGAGTCTGTGCCCACAAGAGCACACTCCCTCCAGAGGCTGGACTGGAGCCCAAGATCCCTGAATCTCAGCATTCCTCTGCTGTCGGCAAGTATCTGTGAAACCCACCAGCAAAGTCCCTTTAGGGCTGGTCCATATAGAGGAAGACAACCTACTACTGCTATTGGCTACTCCTTCTGGCTCAAGCGGCAGAGGTCTGTGCCTGGCTCTGAAGTTTCCAATCCTCCTGATAGCCCAGGTGGGCGTCAATATGATGTTACATGATGGAATTTCTCTTTTATCAGTTTGCTTTTTTTCTAACATGTAGAAAATCATCCACTCAAAAATGGCATTAAAAGAACAGGAAGGTTGCCAAGTTGAGCACTCCAAAGTCAGGAAATGCCAGACTTAAGGATGCTAGCAGGTGAGTTCCTATCTGGCTCTCATTTCTTCCCATTGGCTCCTTCTTTTAAGTTTCTTTCTCTTCCATTCTTCAACTCGCCTTCACCTCCCTGACACAGTCCTTCTGGCACCCTTTACTGTGGTCCCTTTCCTTGCTACATGCTCTCTGCTCCTTTTCTGCCGCCACCGTGCATTCTTCAGCCCCCTCCCTGCTTCCATCATTCCAGCAGTTTGGCATTAAAGCTTGTCTCTCTCTATATGGATTGTAACGCCTGTTCCCCCGGGCTCTGCCAACTGTCACTTCCCAACACTCACCACCAGCCATCACTAAAAACTTCCCAGTGGCAACTGTCATTCCCAAGTGCCCAGTTTCAATTGCCCAGCCCCAGCTGTCACTCACAACTTCCTAGTTCCAAGTGTTCAATTTCACCTGCCACTCCCAACTCCCCCACTCTGACTTCCGACCCTCCTGAAAACCACCCAACCAGGTCAGATCCCACCAGCAGACAGTTGATTTTCTTTTCTGGTGGTTCAGGTTCTGTAGTTTCCACATCTGAGTGTTGCTCTTTTAAGATTTCTGAATGCACCTCGCTCCTCTCAGATTTTGGAAGGCACTTCAGATTCTTTAAACGTTGGGTCGAGTGCTGTAGCTAGCTTTAGAAATTTCATATTGGTATCTTTTTTTGCATTTTGTCAAATATGCCATGAAAGTGTTCTTAAAATGAACAATATGTGCTGGGTCATCATCTGAGACTGCACGTCCTCTAGAATGGTGGCCGAAGCCAGGGGCGGCTCCAGGCCCCAGCATGCCAAGCGCGTGCTTGGGGCGGCATGCCGCGCGGGGCGCGCTGCTGGTCACCAGGAGGGCGGCAGGCAGGCAGCCTTCGGCAGCATGCCTGCGGAGGGTCCGCTGGTCCCGTGGCTTCGGTGGAGCCACGGGACCAGCGGACCCTCCGCAGGCACCCCTGCAGGAGGTCCACCGGAGCCGCGGGACTGGCGACCGGCAGAGCGCCCCCTGCGGCATGCTTGGGGCAGCGAAATGTCTAGAGCTGCCCCTGGCCGAAGCACAAAGGAGCATACGAATGTTTAGCATATCTGGCATGTAAATACCTTGCAATGCCAGCTACAAAAGTGCCATGCAAATGCCTGTCTCACTTTCTGGTGACATTGTAAATAAGAAGAGGGCAGCATTATCTCCTGTAAATCTAAACAAACTTGTTTGTCTTAGAAATTGGCTGAACAAGAAGTAGGACTGAATGGACTTATAGGCTCTGAAGTTTAACATTATGTTGTTTTTGAGTGTAGTTATGTAACAACAAAAATTACATTTGTAAGTTGCACTTTCACAACAGATTGCACTACAGTACTTGTTTGAGGTGAATTGAAAAATACTATTTCTTTTATCATTTTTACAGTGCAAATATTTATAATAAAAATAATATACACTTTGATTTTAATTATAACACAGAATGCTATATATATGAAAATGTAGAAAAACATCCAAAATATTTAATAAATTTCAATTGGTATTCTATTGTTTAACAGTGCAATTAAAACTGAAATTAATTGTGATTAATTTTTTTAATTGTGAATAATTTTTGTCTAGTTAATTGCATGAGTTAACTGCGATTAATCAACAGCCCTACTTGTAATAAAAATAAATATAAAGTGAGCACTGTACACTTTGTGTTCTGTGTTGTAATTGAAATCAATATATTTGAAAATGTAAACATTCAAAAATATTTAAAGAAATGGTATTCTATTATTGTTTAATAGTGCGATTAATTGCACAATTAATAAAGATTAATTTTTGTTATCACTTGACAGCCCTATAAAAATCCATTTCAGGCAAACCAACTCAAGGAAATACTTCCAATGAAAACTTACATTGATCTTTCTTAATACTAATGTGGCATGCTCAGTGCTACCAGTAATATTTTGTAATTTCATAGCGCTTTGCGTCCAACAAAGTCAAAAGACATAACATTCATTTGTTAATTCCATTTATTCATTCCAAACAATCCTCTGAGGTAGGGAAGTATTTTTCAAACTATTTGACATGTTGGTAAACTGAGGCAGAAAAATTAAGGCTAACATTTTCAAGAAAGGCAGACCTCTATTTTTGGATGTGCAGCGTGAGATGCCTATGGTCTGAATCTCAGGAGGTGCTGAGTACCCATAAATCCACCTTAAGTGAATGGGAGCTACTGATGCTCAGTACACATGAAAATCTGCCCTTGATGTTTAAAGCTAGGCACCCAAAAATTGGAAAAATGAAAATTAGGGGCCACTTTTGAAAACCTGGCTAAAATTGACTTGCCGAAAGCCACATACTGAGTCAGTAGCAAAGCTAGGAACAGAATCCATGAATCATGAGCCAACTCCCAATACCTTGCTATAAACTCTAGGGCTAGGCCATGCTGTTGTCCATTAGTAAAGAACACTGGGGTCATAAATCCAGTTTTTAATAGGCCTATATCCGTGGTTTGACATGCATCCAAAACATCAGATGAACTCTGCAATAATATATGTACATTTCTGGTTTCACTGGAAATATTTCCTCCAGTTGGTATGCCTGTGAAGCATTTATCTGAACAAATTACATAGCACGTTAATAGACACTTTATGGCTCAGACATAAAATTGAAATTTTTAGTGACTAAAAGTTGCAAGTAATGGACTAATGGTTTAATTGCAAATTACAATTTTATATATGAGCAGGTGAGGAAAAGAGCCCTGTTTTAAGAACCATATTTAGCATAACTGCTGCTTCGGAAAAAGGACAAAACTTGCTGCTTCTCATGAAACCATCTGTGGGGAAACATCTTCATAACCCCAGAAATTCCTTCCCCAGGCACATAAATCCACATGCTGTTTTCAATTAATATAAATGTCTAATCTCATGGTTTTCAACCTAAGGTTTCCACTTCAGACTACTGGAGGGCTGCAGACTATGATTCCAAAGAGGTCTGCACCTCAATCTGAAATTTTTTAGGGGTCCCCAAATGAAAACAAAAATGGAAACCACTGCTCTAGTCTTTATTTTTACTAAGCTTTATACTTCAGTAATGGGAATACTCAGGGCTAGTCTACACCAGAACTGCTACAGTGGCACTGCTGTAGCATGTCTGATGAAGATGCTCTATGCTCACAGGAGAGAGGTCTGTCTCAGCATAGTAACTCCACCTCCATGAGCAGTGGTAGTAGCCATGTTTTAGTGAGAGAAACTCTCCCACCGACGTGCTGTCCACACAGACACTTAAATTAGTGTAATTTACGTCGCTCAGGGGTGTGGATTATTCACACCTCTGAGTGATGCAGGCTATACTGAAGTAAGTGATAGCGTAGACAAGATCTCAGTCTTGTCCAAGTGACATTTGAGTGCTCATCAGCACGGTACAATGTGGTTCATTAGGAAACACCTTCAGTAGGGGTTACACAGTGCTGCATAGGGGAGACCAACCAGGGATGCCCAGCAGGCGAGGACCCATTTGATGTGCCAGTCTCCGGGCGCCAGGGTAGCCCCACATGGAAGTTACAGAATCTACAGCCAGCTGGTATCTTAGACCCAGGGCAGGGCTCCCCAGCCATGTGTCAGGGCTGAGCAGCTGCCCCCCAGTGCAGTGGGGACGGACTCTGTGGCTGCAGACTGCCCCGAACACCCCCCTAGGGAGCCCAGCTGAGCTCTACCAGCTGACTCTGCAGGGCACCACCCAGCCAAGGCTAAGGCATGCGCAATAAAATACCTGTCTCGGGGGCACGGAGCTACTGCGCATGCGCAATGCTCCCACTCGGCTCTGGCATACGCCTGCGCACTGAGCGTCCTTTGGCCGGCCGGGCCGCGCAGCCGCTCTGTGCCTCGGCGTCCCAAGATGGCGGCCAGGTGCTCCTCACGCTGGCTGAGTGTGGCGGCCGGGAGGAGCCGGGGCCTCGGCGGGGACACGCGGCTGCTGGTGGTGTGGCTGGGCCGGCGGCTGAGTGCGGCCCCCGCCGCCTTCCCGCCCCGCGCCGGGTCAGGGAGCCGCCTCCTGACATTGAACGCCGGGGTCAGCCCCGCGGGTGAGCGGGGTGTCGGGGGGGGCGGTGAGTTGGGAACCCCGTGCCTGGGGGGAAGGCCCGGGCAGTGAGAGGGGCGAGGGTGAGGGGTCGGGGACCCGCGGTGGGGGAGGGCTGTGCCTGGGGGGGAGAGGAGTGAAAGGTCCCGGCCCTGGGGGGTGTCTCACAGAGCGGGGTTTTTGGTGGCCCAGCGATGCTGGGGACAGGTGGGAGGTGTTGGAGGAAAGGGGGGTTCCCTTGTCTGTGTGCCGGGATGGGGTGGGGGTACTTGATGGCCATGGCCCTGGGAGGGAACTCGGGTTGCCAGCTCTGCGACAGGGCCCTGTTATGCTGCTCTCCTTGAAAGAGCTGTGGCACGTCTATTCCTTACATATGGGTTGTGGGGTGCCCATCACCCTGGCCCGTGGGCTGTATTCTGTGGGGTGTAAAGGTGGAGTTATTAGCTTTCCAGCAAGGGAAGCAGATTTGGTTCCCTCTCCAGTGAGGGGAAAGCTGCCCCTTGTGCTGAGCACTCAGCTTTCACCTTCATCCCAAGTCTGGCAATTCGCTGCATCTTCCAATGGTATAAATTCCATAGGCCTGGTCTAGCCACAGCAAGGGAGAGCTCTGCTTCCAGCTTGTCTAACAACACTCCTCTAACCATTTGGAAGGAAACTGTTTTAGCTTGAGGATAAAATAATTCTCAGAGGAGAGTAGTATCTCACTGCAGGCCCATAGCCTGTTGAAGGGGTGCCCAATCTGTCTCACTCTGCATGATCGGTCTAGATAACCAAATTGCAATAGTGACCAGAAATGTTTCTCTTTTTCCAACTGGCAAGAAGATTGTGCTTGTCCCGTTCGACAATCTTCTAGTGGTGATACGTGCCTCTGGGGTGCACTACTGTAACCTGTTCTACTGTGGGACCTCAGAAAGTTGCAGTTCAGTTGCCCATATACTGAGTGGAATAGATACATGAGAGCCAATTGCACTCACGCTCTGCACCAGCTCCCATTCAGTCCCAGATCATTTTTAAGGCCTTGGTTGTCCTCAAATCCCTCTGTGACCTTCAGTATGTTTTGGGGAGCACCTTTCTCAGCAGCCTATGAAGTATACAATGCAGATGATGCAATTAGCATAGTCCAGTTTAGAGCTCTCAGGAGTCAGGTAGAGGAATCCTGCCAGTGGAATTCTTTCACGGGAGAGCAGGTTGAGTTTATATCTTGCTTATTTTAAAACACACTGCATGACATGTCTCTTTGCAGAGGTTTTCTCTCAATAGAAGCAGACACAAATGTCCAGGGAATTTACTTTCTTCCCTTAGATCTCCTATGAAGATTAATAGTATCGGGGGTAGCCATGTTAGTCTGTATCCACAAAAACAACAAGGAGTCTGGTGGCATCTTAAAGACTAACAGATTTATTTGGGCATAAGCTTTCGTGGGTAAAAAACCTCACTTCTTCAGATGCATCTGAAAGCTTATGCCCAAATAAATCTGTTAGTCTTAAAGGTGCCACTGGACTCCTTGTTGTTTTTATGAAGATTAATGGAATTAAGTCTCCTTCAAGGAAGGAGCAGCTGAGAAGTTGATGGTTACTTGGGCAACGCTAAGGCGCTTTTCATAGTTGGTGTCTAGATACCCTGCTGTTAGGCTTGGTAGAATGATGCAGATTTTCCGTTTTTTTCTAGGGTGCACCATGTGTTAAGTATCTCTTGGGCTACCCCTCCCATTTACAGTCACACACACAACCTTTCCTCCTGTTTGGAATTGCAGAAACATCCATGTGACAATTAAAGCTGTTGCTATTGGCTGACTAGCTGTTGCTACCACCCATTATTATTCTAAAGACTTAGGCCAGGTCTATACTACAGACCTATAGCAGTATAACTGCTGTTACTCAGAGGTTTGAAAAATCCATTCTCCTAAGTGACATAGTTATACTGACCTAACCCTCTGTGTAGTCAGCACTGTGTTGACAGGAGAGCTGCTTCCGTCGACATAGTATCACCTCTCGCAAAGTGGATTAACTACACCGATGAGACAAGCTTTCCTGTCAGTGTAGTAGTGTCTTCACTAAAGCGCTACAGCGGCGCAGTTGCACCACTGTACAAGAAGACAAGCCCTTAGTCTAAATTTCAGTATGTCTTGGGATCTTCATCGGTTCAGTAACATCTTTTACAGCACATTCGTTAATGCAGTTTAGTAATATTGAAGGTCAAAATCAAAGTAATGAAATGATTTTTAATAAATCTGCGCCTTTTTTGCCTCTTACAGCTAAGGTGGCCATATGTGGCCTGTGCAATTCCATGACACAGCTGGCTTGATCCTTAATACAGAATAGTAGGCTGTGATCCATGGGAAATGGTCTTGGGAACGTCAGGGGGAGTTATGTGTTTCTTTACAATTCTTCCTGACTCTTTTTTTTCTGATTTTTCTTAGGAACTAAATGCTCTCCTTTAATATGTGCTGCCTCATTTCATACCAGTTCTGCTTTCCACGCGAAAGAAGATTACTACCAGGTTTTGGGAGTGCCTCGAAATGCCACCCAGAAGGAGATCAAGAAAGCCTATTACCAGGCATGTATACCTAAGAAAAACAAAGAAATGGTGTCTCTTGGAATTCAAACTCACCGTTGTGATGATGGTGTGGTTGGGGAGCATTATGACCCATTTATCTTATTCTGATCTGTAATGCATGTGAATCAAAATTCCAAAAGGAACTCTTATGCTAAAGACAACATGGCAGGGAGGGGGCAGGGGTTATCAAAGAAACATAAATGTGGCGGAGCAGATTCAGAAGAATGGTCTAGCTAGTCCTGTGCTGTCCTGGGCAGTGGCCAATGCCCATTATTTCAGAGGAGGGCAAAAAGCTGTAAAACTCTTAGACATTTGTGAAATACTGTATGAATTTTTCTGGCTGTTTGGCAGGAGGGAAGAGTCCTTTCTTGATGGACTGTTAAAATAAATAAACATGGCTTCGCCCCACCTATTAGAAAGCTTCTGGAAACAAATTTTCAGTGTTAGCGCAGTAAGATCATAACTGCCATTGATCTGACATTATCGCATATGTCCAGGACCTTCTTGGAGAAAAAGGGTGTTCTCACCTGTATGTACGAGATAGCTCATCAGTCGACACCTATGCTTATATGGAAAAGCTTTGCAGTACCGTTTGGAGAGGCATTAATACCAATATAACAGGAAACTACTTTTTTATGTCCCATATATGGGAATGATATGGAGAGAAAATTACTTAGGAAATGCTTTTGGTCTCCTCTGAATGTAAATGTTGAATGCTATGGTCTGGCTAAATTTTTTTTTCCTGACATGGAAGGTATACTAAGTAGCAGTGCTAACAGTGGACTTATTTCCTTCCTGTTTCTAATCATTCTTTTGCTTAGCTTGCCAAGAAATACCATCCTGACACAAATAAGGATGACCCTAAAGCTAAGGAGAAGTTCTCTCAGCTGGCAGAAGCCTATGAGGTAATGTGACTGATGTTCCCATCCTACCACAGTGGGTAACCGAGTACACAACAGAACTACAGCCTAGAAAAATTATATCTCCCCTCATCTCAGCATTTATGTAAACGAGCTGCTATTACTTCCTTGGTAACAAAGAATTGTTTTCTAGACCTGAGTATGTATGTGCCAAAAATGATTTGGATATTCTTCAGTAAATGAACTAGCCAGAATACCTGACTGTTTTATTTTAGGCATTTTTTTGGGCCACTCGCGGGCCGTTGTGCTGTTCCTCAATACAAAATGGACTGGTTGAAAAGCTGAGTACTGGAGTGGACCTGTTAGTCAATAGAAAGACGACATAAGTGGCATCAGTAACTGGCCTTTTGAGGATGAGGGATTAGTAGAATCCTGCTCTCTCCCCCCAACTTTACTCATCTTGACTGTCAGGCTTATTTAATTTGCTAGCTCCCATCCCACTAGTCTTTCACACTACAAGGTAAGAGATAATTGAAAGTCACTTTTGCTTACCTTCAAATAGTATAAAAACTCAGAGCTCCTGATCTCTTTGCCTATAACTAATGTACTTATTTGGAAGCATCACAAGCTTATGAGCTTAACTGTGCCATCCAATATGCATGAGAGAAACAGAGTGCTTTTCTTCCATGGTGTTCATTTCACCTTTTGGCATTATTGAAGGTGTATAGCTGTCCTAATACAAAGGAATTGACGTTGGGATTCTGTAGTAGTTTCCAATATTTTGCTGGTGATGGATGTAAACTCTGATTCACCTTGGAATGAGCAGATGTCTGAATACTTTTATCTAGTGGCAGCCATGCTGCTCCAGTTCTGTACTGTGAGAGAGTCCTGATGGTACTGTGCTTTCCTCCCCCATAGGTGTTAAGTGATGAAGTGAAGAGAAAACAATATGATACTTATGGTACAGCTGGCTTTGACGCTGGGTCAGCGGGTGCTGGACGTCAATATTGGGGTGGTGGTCCCACCATTGACCCAGAGGAACTTTTCAGGAAAATCTTTGGGGAGTTTTCAGGATCCTCTTTTGGAGATTTTCAGAGTGTCTTTGACCAGCCACAGGAGGTAAGGATAATACATGTATACATTGTGTTGCAAAGACCTTAGCCTCTGGGTATATATAATGAAGATGTCCTAAACTGAAATCTGAGAATGTCTGAGTATAGATGGTTAATGAGTCTGGTGGGCCCCCTCCTTCTCCAGTACTGTGTCTGTTAACATTTTAAATGGTGTTCCAATCACAGTCTGAGTGGAGACCACTGGGGCTTTTACTTAAAGCGATTTCAGTTTAGTGTCAGCCTATCAGCATATAGATTACAGCTGGGATTCCATTCCTTTCTCTTATCTAGTACATCATGGAGTTGACATTCAATCAGGCGGCAAAAGGTGTCAACAAGGAGATTGTTGTGAATATCAATGACTCTTGTCAGCGGTGTGGTGGCAAGGGGAATGAGCCTGGTACTAAAGTGCAGCACTGTCACTACTGCAATGGCACTGGCATGGTAAGTGCTGTTTTAGAGTGTAACCCTGATTTTCTAATGTTCTTTGACATTCTTGTTTCAGGACAGGTTAGTTTTTCCTTACTCAAAAATGCCTTAAATCATCAGTAAATAAGGAGGTGATTAAATGTAGGCTTTGATTTCAATTTCTGTGTATCTAAACGTGTGCTGCTAGAACGGGCCAGCTCACCAGCCTTGGAGAGCCAGAAACAGATCCACAGAACAGAGGCCACTTGGGAAAGGCTTGCACTGACACTGCCCATGCTGTTTCTCTGTGTGCTTCAATCCTTGAGGGATCACCTATAGGGTTGATAGGGTAGTTCAGTCTCCAGGACTTTTTCTAAGATTTGAAACAACCGGACCAAGTAGAAAGTCTGATGTAGATATTTGTCCTTATGACCGAGACCTAAGTACTACTTTTTCATAGTGACCAGTAACAAATGTGAGCAGCCCATGTTCTGCAGGTGCTCTAAGAAACTCATTCATTGCTTTATTTATTAATGGTCACCTCCAAAGAAAAAACTGGAGAAATTGTGATGAGGATTAAATATACTCAGTCAACTGAATTTTATTCCTAATCAATTCTTGCTTTTTTCTCCATGTGACAGGGTGCAGGATGCTATCTAGTCACTAGTGAACAAGGTGTTAAGTCCAGCTCAGTTTTTCCCCCTCTTCTTGGAAAATGTTCAGGGGAAGGAATATTATTAATTGACTGCTTGGGAAACGGGGAGGGGAGGGGAGGTGGGGGAACCATCCCTTTGGAAAGGCTGAGTTTCACACCGAGGGGTCATAAAACTGAATTGATTCCCAACCCGGGGGCAGTTTTTTGTTCTTGGTTTTTGAATGTTATCTTATGTTGTGAGAGACCTTGTTGACTCTAGTTTTTTTATGCTGAATCATTTCTGTAGTTTACAGAAGCTGGGTTCAAACGTTTCCTTTACATTTTGAGGCACTGTTCATCCGTATAGTCTGCCACATTTATGTATTCAGTGTTACTCTCTCCATGATGAAATCATATTTAGGGCTTTATTGCAGATTGGCATCCTCTGCCTTCTCATTACAAGGGTGAGGTTTGGTGGGAGAATTACAGAGATTTGGGCTCATTTGTGAAACAGATTTTTAAGGCTGTGTGGAGATACACATTGTGTGTCTTGGATTGGAATTAGGTGGTTGAGATGCGTATGGTCTTCCTGGCTCCTGTTACTGAATTGCAGCTGAATTCTTGAAGTGAAAACTCTCCAGGCTCTTGCAGTCAAAGTGTATTAGTGAAATAAAATGCAACCTTTCCACATAACTCTGCTTTGTATCCTAAACTGCACCTTTTTTATAGGTTATTGAGATTGTACATGAATGATATTGGAAAGAGGTCATAGTTAACTTAGGACTTCTTGTTATCACAAAGCTTCTGATTGACCAGAGAGCTCTATCCACTTTAAGCTGTTAAGAGTGGTGGTTTCTTTCACTGAATAAGAGATTTGGGGTATGCTTCTCCATTGCCTTGCATCTTGGGTAGTGATTTTATGCCTGTGTAGTATGGGCCTGAAAGGGTACCAGTTCAGAATGGAGAGTTTTGCACCCACTCTTCACAGGTGTACATTACTCCAGAAGGTGCAAAGCAGTGGAGAATCAGGCCTTCAGATAGGAAGCACTTCTCTTTCCCAGTCTTTTCTCAAGGCTTCCTTTGTTCACCCACTTTCTCTGACACCCGGATGCTGATACTGACAGCATGAGCTCCTTTAGCTGGCAATCTGGAAACAAAAGGAGACTGACATTTCTTGGTGGGTTAGACCTGGTTGAGGCACCTAATCTAGCTCCTCAGGCCATATTTTGACCCACCACTGTTACCCATATCCCACAGTAAGGTAGAATACATTTCCTTGGAGCAGGTCATGCTGTGCATGTGTTGGACCATTGACTTAACAGGGATTGGATTTGTCATTGGGGATGTTTTACAGAAATTAGTAATACTTGTACACTATCAAAGGATTCCTCTAATCCCCCCTCTTTCTTCTTTTGCTAGGAAACAATAAACACGGGCCCTTTTGTGATGCGTTCTACATGCCGGCGATGTGGAGGCCGTGGTTCTGTTATGACAACACCGTGTGTATTGTGTCGTGGCTCAGGGCAAACCAAACAGAAGAAGAATGTGATGGTCCCTGTACCAGCAGGTCAATTTCTGTATTTAAATGCTGGCTGTATATCTCTTCCCATGTGAAACTCAGCTGAGCATGTTTCTTGCCTCTAGAGAATGGCTGGCTCTATGGAGTCAAAGCTCAGACACAGCAGTATGGAGAAACTTGTCTGCATCAAATCTGTTTTAAGAATAAAGAGCACTGATGGCTAGATAGCTGAAAGGATTAGTTATAAGATACAGACCTTTTCATCTCTGGGTGATGGCTTCAGGATGGTGGTAGCTGAAAACAATTACCATCTCATGGCTGTTTGGCCTTTGTGCAGTGAATTTCTGTGTCTTAACTCTATTTCCCAGTAGAAAGATGTCTACGGGTAAAATTTTCAAAAACACTTAATTGCCATAAGTTTCAATACATGCAGTGTTGTTGTAGCCATGTGGGTCCCAGGATATTAGAGAGACAAGAAGGGTGAGAGAGTATTTATTGGACCAACTTCTGTTGGTGAGAGACAAGCTTTCGAGCTTAAACAGAGCTGAAGAAAAGCCCTCTGTAAGCTCAAAAGCTTGGCAAGAGAAACCACAGAAATTAGTCCAATAAAAGATACTACCTCACCCTCCTTGTCTCTCTGAATTTCACTGACATACATGTAGGTGCTTTTGAAAATTTTACCTTAGATCACAAATGCACCATCCCAATTGTCAACTCAATAAAGAATATTGAATGAGTGTTGAAAAACTCCCCACCCTCCTAGAAATGGTCTGATTGTCTGGGTAGCAGCTTGCATTGTCTCTGTCTTTGCAGATAAACCTAGTGTGTCAGTCTCCAGTGCCTCTCAATCGTTTACTTTCACCAGCACTGAATTCACTTGAAGAGAATAATACAATTGAATTCAGCTTGAATTGAATTAATGAGCTGCCCAGTGCTGCAGTTGTTCTTGGCACTAGAATGAGTGCGTCCTAGGATACAAACACCTGGTGACACCCCGCTCTTCAAACACAGGGTGCTGTGGTCATCTGAGATGCCTCTGGAGAACATGAGTTACACTGCTGCTGCCGCTGTAGTTTCTGCCAGTAAATCCATGGGTGTTTCTTCCTGGATGAGGAAATACTTCTGTGATGACATCCAGTTGAGGTAGTTGTAGGTGTTCAGGCATTAGGTTGGACTAGGAAGGCTGTAGGTGCTTTGGCACATAAGGTGTAGAGTGTAATATCAGACAAACAGTATAATATTCATGTCCTTGTTCTGATTGCAGGTGTGGAGGATGGACAGACTGTTCGGATGCCCGTAGGAAAGAAAGAAATTTTCATTACATTCAGGGTATGTGGGACACCTGACTGTACGCTGCTTACATTGGGTCGTCTTCTGCGAAGAAGGGGTAGTGTGCTGGTAGCCTATCTCCTTTCAGTGTAAAGGTGGAAATTGGGCTGGAGGGTCACCTCGCCTAGCTGAAGTGATTTTAGCTCTTCCAGTTTTCTGAGATTGCGAAACACTTGCCCCATAGCAAGTGGTAAAATATTATTTAGCCTATTCATAGAACAAAAATGCACTGCTACATATAGGGAGGTTGGCCCTAGGATACAGTCTGTAGCATACAGGCTGTCAGGGAAACTTACGAACTCTCTGGTAATTGGAATTCCTGGAAGTGATGTACTAGTATAGTATCAGCTGTCACTGACACAAATGTTCTGAATCCCTAAAGAGACTGCCAGAATGCATTTATGAGGTGCTGAATTTAGAAGTTAAAATGTTCTCTCTTTAAAAATGTGAGTTCACTGCCGATTTACATGTTCTTTGCAGATACAGTCCTGTACCCATGTGTATCATCTGTATCATGTCTCTGTCAGGAGTAAAATTAAAGACCCTAGCGTTTGAAAGGATTTCATTCTCCTCTGACCATTTAATTGAGGGCCTCTTCATGAACACTGATCTCTTCCTCCATTTTTGCTTATATTCCCCTCAAGAAGGATTTAATAACCTCTCCAGAGCCTGAGAAATGCAGTCATCAAAACTGCCAGAGAGGTACTATGAAATACTGAGGGTGCTTCCTTCCCCTCTGCCATTCCATTGTCCTATGAACTGGATAGTACAATCTCTTTTCTACTCTCCAGAGAATCTTTACTGGTGGTGATTGACAAGCAGTGAAGAGCACAGTGTGATTCTCAGATCTCAGGCTGAGTATGCAGCCTAGCAGTTAATTTTTTTCTTGTAAACTGAAAAATTGGGTGGAATTCATTGAAACAGGAAACATGAAAGCTCTTAATGCCATTTTTAGTATCCTTCTTCAGAGTAGAGGCCTGCTCTAGCTATTAATATGTAGTGTCTGAGGTGTATTTGTGGTTAGTTTCTAAGAATAACTTTAATTTTGGATTTCCTGCTATGTAATTTTTAGGGGATGAGGGTAAGACTTTTCATAAAATTGTCGATATCAGCTTAAAACAACGTAACCTGTTATTTGTCATGGAATGATGCATATACTGTACTGACATGACCTGTGCTCATTACTCTTGAACTATTTGGTTTTAGGTTCAGAAAAGCCCCGTGTTCAGAAGAGATGGAGCAGATATACACTCAGACCTCTTTATCTCGATAGCACAGGCAGTTCTTGGAGGTACAGCCAGAGCTCAGGGTCTATATGAGACCATCAATATCACGGTATGTGGTAACAGTGGGTGGAGGAGCTAGGAGATACCTTAGCTTGGAACAATAAGCATGCATTCTTTGTTTTCAAGAAGAGTGAAAGGTTACAAGTACCAAGACCTTGCTGTCCTAGTCCTGAATACTGGCATGGTCCCCAAGCTGGGAAAGTCCTTGACACTCCTTTGGACTAATGTTGCAAACCAGGTTTTGTGTATATATGATTCTCTCCTGCCTGTTTCTGTGTCTTGTTTCTGCTCAGTTAGCCTACCAGCTTGTTAGATTTTGTATTTACATAGCCCTTTATTCAAGGAGGTGATGTTCTTCATACTGGGGCTGTGCTAATTAAGTATTAACTGTTCTATGCATTGGAAAAGCGAGGTCCAGAGGTTGATTTACCCCTTGATGTCACAATGAATCAATAGCTGGGCTGGGAATAAAACCGAAGAGTCTTGACTGTCCTCTGTTATAAGGACTAGACCACACTGTGGCAGGGCTCAGTGATAAGTAATATATTAGGTTTAGGCAGGGTGTACACTTTAAGCTTTTGCTGGCAAAGCTGTGTCAGTGAGGGGTGTGTGATGTCTAGACATAGCTGTGCCGTAAAAGCCCCTAATGTAGACCCAGTTACACTGGTAAAATTGAGCTTTTTCCAGTGTAAGCTGCATCTAGGAGTGTGATGCCTGTATAGGTCACGGTCCAGATTTCTTGGTTAGGGTATAGTCAAGGTCCAGACTCCAAAGAAACACTTTTCACACCGCAGGTTCCCTGTTCAATAAACAGATACAATGCTGTGCATTAGTAATGTGCCCGATTGCACTAAAAATATAAGTATTAAATGAAAAATAAAATTGAACCACCGTATAACCTGAAAATAAGCTCCAAAAAAGATGATAGCTCAGATTAAGCAAGTAAGGAATTAAGGAGAAGCAAGTATCGGAGGGGTAGCCATGTTAGTCTGCATCTGTAAAAAGTGACAGAGTCCTGTGGCATCTTATAGACTAACAGACATATTGGAGCATAAGCTTTCGTGGGTGAACACCCACTTCATCAGATGCATGTAGTGGAAATTTCCAGAGGCAGGTATAAATATGTAGGAGAACCAGTCAATCGTTAATTCACAGTACAATGTATTGGAGATTGCATTGTGAGGGAATGAGAGGGTAAAAATAAAATAAGTAAATTCAAAGATTTTGTGGCCTGTTCAAAAGCATCTAGTGGTCTGGATTTGGCCTGCAGACCACTTATTGACTACCCTTGCTGTATAGTATAGTAATATAGCTGTACCAGGAAAGCACTTCTAGTGTAGATCTGTCCTTAATTACACCTGTCCTTAGTAGGTAGTTCACTTTAATTCCCAGTGTTGAATGCTTTTTCATTACTATTGAGTAATATCTGAGCACTACCTAGTTATCTAAATATAGAAATAAATCCCTCCTCCCTTACTTCACAGTCTGCAGGAGGAATAGCTTGATTCATTTATAGGTAGGGCCCTACCAAATTCATGACCGTGAAAAAACTCATCACGGACCATGAAATGTGGTCTTTTGTGTACTTTTACCCTATATCATAGGATAAAATATACAAAAATATACAGTGTTTCTCAAACTGGGAGTCCCAGCCCAAAAGTGGTTCTCAGGCCTGTTGTAGCGGGGTTGAAGTATTGCTGCCCTTACGTCTGTTCTGCCTTCAGAGCTGGGCGGCTAAAGAGCAGCAGCTGCTGGTTGCGTGCCCAGCTTTAAAGGCAATGCCACCGCCAACAGTACTCCAGAAGTAAGGGTGGCAATACCATACCATGCCACCCTTATTTCTATGCTGCTGCTGGTGCCAATGCTGCCTTTGGAGCTGGGCGTCAGGAGAGTGGCGGCTGCTGGCCGGCTCTGAAGGCAGCACCGCTGCCAGCAGCAGCAGCACAGAACTAAGGGTGGTATGGTATGAACGTATCAGTGAAATCTGCTATTTATGCCGTGACCAACCTGTGAAAAAGTTGTGATGTCTCTGTGATTTAAGTAGGCCTCTATTTATAGGTTTCCATGCTGGCACCTTGGTATTGCAGAGCAATAATAAAAATGGGTTTTTTTATTCACAGATACCGCCTGGTATTCAAGCAGACCAGAGGATTCGAATGAGTGGGAAAGGCATTTCCAGGGTTAACAGTTATGGTTATGGAGACCACTACATTCATATAAAGATCAGGGTTCCTAAGTAAGTGGAAGGTCTACTAAGATTTGGAGGTGTCTTGTAGAAATCTGCAAATTTGCTGCGCAGAATGTGTTCTTGGGAGTGAAAGATCTTTGCTCCCGAGTGAAGCCCTTTGAGCCCTGGATAATTTAGTGAACAAACCAACTTCTATTTTACTGTATCTTTTGTTGAACTGTACATTTTTCCTTTTAACCAAAAAACTGCACTGATTAGTTTATAGCTTAAATTACCATGCTATGAGATCTTCACTCTAACATCCTGGTTGCTCTGAGCAGACGTAAATGTCTCAACCAAAAAAACTTTTCCACTCCAAATATATTGATCAATATGCAAGGCACTGTCCTGTGTGTGGCATAGTAGGCTACATCCACACTGCAGACTTCTGCCAGCATAGCTATGTCCATCATGGGTGTGAAGAGGTGTGATCCTGGACTGACATATCTATGCCACTGTGGATACAGCTGTGCCAGCCAAACTGCACTTTCACAAGTGTAGCTGATTTCACTCATGGGGGTGGTTTTACTGTATCGGTACAAGGCGCAGCTTTACCATTATACCTGTGTCCATGCAAGGAGCGCTTTGTCAATGTAGTATACTGTTATTCCTACACACAAACAGCGCTCCTAACATAGACATAGCCTTAGATCCAAACAGTGCAGCAGGATCCCTGGATTTATGTGGTATAGATCCTAATCTTAGTACAGAATCCTTTGTTCTGTTTGTTTTGTTGCCCCCAGATTCTCAGTGTGCCACTGATTTTTGTAGTGGCACCATATAGGTGCTCTGTAAAGCTGGAGGTTTTCCACAGCCAGTTAAGAATGACTTATATGGAGGGCTTTTGGTAGCTAGGGATTTGTGGCATATGTGGCTTTAGGTTTTGATGTCCACATGGCAATTGAGGTTTTTGATGCTGAGCAGGGGATGCATCTCCTGTTTCTTTCACCATTTGGGACAGGATTTGAGATGACTACATTAGAGGAGAAGGAAGTTGGATTTTCTTATTCCCAGTAGCCTTTGTTAGCAACTAGCTCTCCACGCCATTCTACCCCTCCCTAATATCAGTCATTGCTGTACTTCCAATAATGAAGGATGGCTGCTCTTGCTTGATTCTGCTAGAATGATCAG
Organism: Mauremys reevesii; assembly: GCF_016161935.1. Lineage (NCBI taxonomy): Eukaryota > Metazoa > Chordata > Testudines > Geoemydidae > Mauremys > Mauremys reevesii. The sequence goes on along the minus strand of NC_052632.1, from coordinate 51,960,824 downwards.
CAGCAAAAGTTAATATTTGTAATGTAAACCATCGTTAGACTTTTCACATGTGTATTAACAAGCCCATTTACATGAATAGCACAGTTGACAACTCTTGGAGTTGTTTCAGGCTTCTTGCAAATTCATACACCAAAGCATCGGTTTACACTCCCATCAAGTTTTGAAGGTTATTGTAGCCAGAAGGATTAGAGACCTAATTTAAAAACAAAAATAACCCCCTGAAAGGTAACTGTGGCAATTAAAAATAAATCTGCAATTATGTGACTATTCTTGAGGTTGCATAGGTCCCGTGTTTACTGAGAGCAACTCTATGGAACCCAGAGTACGTATACCTTAGAACAGTGATACTCAGACTGAGGCTCAGGAGCCACAAGTGACTCTTTAATATGTCTCCTGCAGCTCTTCACAGCACGTGATATTAAAACACTGAGATTTACTTACTAACCAATCAGTTATTAACCAGTCAGGATGCTTTTACTATGTTATAAACCAATTAAGTTATCAACTTGCACTATGTTATTAACTTATTTGCTGTGAGAATAATATACTATATATATATATATATATATAAAAACTAAATATTTCCCTGTCCTACTGTTTAAATATGAGTATAGAGTAAATGAAACAATGAATTCATAATACTGTGGCTCTTTGGGGTAATGCTGATTGCTAATTTGGCTCCTGAACCACCGAGTCTGAGTATCACTACCTCAGAAGGATGAGTTTACCGTCCTGAGCTTTTAAACCTGTTCTAAGGAGTCTTAGGACTGGCTGCCTAGCCCTCTAAGCCATCCTCATAACCTTGTTGCAAGGTAAACTTTAAAGCTTGAAAAGTCTCCTGTGTTTGTGTCATGCACTCAAGTGGGAACTCCATTTCTTGAGTGCTCTTCTGCCAACTTGACATTCAGATGTAGCTTCCAGTTTGAGTCATCTTAGTTTCAACTCTTTAAAATGTTTGACTTACTCTTCTGCAATCAGATGAAATGCAGTGACTAGAATCTTCCCTGTTCCCCTAGAGGTTTCCATTAGCAAGGCGTATTCCTTTCTCAGGTGCTTATTTTAAAAGGGTCATTTGGATTTTGAAGGCATCTCAGTTATATTAGCTTTGCATTATCAGTAGCACTCCTTCTGTGTGCTGCTTGGTGGGAAGCTGAGTTTGGGCTGCAAAGGTATCTATCCCTAAAGTGAATACTGACTGAGATAGCAACATTATACTCTGACCTGCAGGAGGCTGACAGATCGCCAGCGAGCCTTAATGATGAGCTATGCTGAGGATGAGACGGATGTGGAAGGGACAGTGAATGGAGTCACAAATACATCTGCTGGTAAGCTGTGTGTGATGTACATTGCTGCTTCTTTGGTTACTGGCTGCAGGGAATGCCTCCTGTAGGTTACAGGGGAGGGACCAGGCCTAAGGTGGCTTTTGGAGCAGGTTGTGTACGCAGAAGCCTTTTTTCATCTTGTCTGAGGCTAAATATTTTTTCTGTTTTAAAAATAACTGTTGTTAGTGTGGTGTTAATAGAGTTTAATACAGCAAGTAGGAAGCAGTAGCCTCCTGCCAGAAATCATCAGTCTTACCCTCTCTCCCTAGTATTTACTGTGCATTTAGGTATGCACTGGTGGCATGAGTGGAGAGCACCATTATCTTCAGATGTTCCTATAATACAACTGAATTTTGCAGTGAGCCTTCATTTCCATTGTAACATTTAACTTCACCACACCTATGGTGGATTTGAAATTCCTTTTAATTCGTTTTTGAGTGGTGATAGAGGGGCCAGTCTTGTTTCCATTGAACCAAAAGGGAATTTTGTCAGTGCCTTTAAGAGGTGCAGGATTGGGCCTAGAATGTCTGTGTAGGATAAGTGTCTCCCATATGTTCTTGGTGCTTTGGTTACTTTGCATTACCCCAGTAGTTCTGATTTGGGTCACTTTTTAAAACTCTAAATGAGTAGAAACTTTACTTTGTAAAGCTCAGCCTTTTAATTTGCATTTAGTAGATGTAGGAGATTCTCAAAAGGAGACTGTTTGGCGTATGCAGAAGCTGCCAATGTGCCTGTCTAGGCAGGGCAGAGCAATTGAAATAATTTATATTAATCCTAATTGTATCACTTTAAACAAAAAAGTACATTGATTTAAATCAGATTGAACATTTGTTAAACTAACCTGTAAATTTGTGTTATTTCAGTTTTAGATTAAAATGTATAAGGAACTAAATTATAAAGGCTTTTTAAAAATGCCACTATAAGTAGGATATCTTATTTGAATTTTACAAAACTGCAATAGGTGCAAAACACTGAAAATTAAGGCCTGATCCTGCAAATACTTAAGCAGCTACATAACTTTACTCACATGGATAGTCATATTTATTTCACTGGGACTTCACTGAAAGTAAATCCGTACGTAACTGTTTGCTGCATCAGCAGCTAAAGTTGTATTTTTATTTAAAACTTTGTTAGTGGCATAAAATCAAAATTGCTTCAAATCTTAACAGCAAACTAAAAGTTGTTCAGACTTTCAGTACATTAAAAAAGTTCACAATTTTTTATTCCCACAGGCCACATTTTTCAAAAATAGGAGCCTAAAGTTAGGCATGTAAGGATGAGATTTTCAAAAGCTACTAAGTGACATAGGAGTGCAGTCCTATGATTTCTCACAGCAAACCCAGATAGAGGATAGGCTGGTGAAGCATTTCAGCTTAACTTGAGGAAGTTTCATATATTGGAAGAGGGCATGGGTTACTGGTTTATCCATTTTGTTTGTGTTTGTGGTGTTCTCACAATAAGCATGTTAAATGAGGCCCTTGGCTTGCCTTTTCCAGCATGAATGAGCATTTGAAGTGAGAGTTCTTAGGAGAAAAAAAAATCTGTAAAACCTGAAATGTTACAATTAAGAAACTAAGGAAACAAGTACAAAACACCCACTTTAGCAATTTAAGAGTAAAAATGGCATGGAAGTAAAGAACTAGTAATATAAATCTGAATTGAAATCAGAAACTCTATTATTTTTTTAAATCATGGTTTTTATCCACCCTGTGGCCTAGCCTTCCTAGCAGTGTTTATAAACACACTACCCCAAAAGGGTGTTCTCACTCACAGGAAGTGGATACTGTGGAGTACAGTACATCTGTGGGGAATTCCACTGCAGGGTCGTGTTTCACTACCATTGCATCAGTCTGACTCTGACTGACTTCTGGAGTAGACTTGAAAGGCGGACTGCAAAGAAAAGTGCTCTTTCTTTGTTGGCCAATTTATGATGAGTAAAGAAGGCCTGAAAAGGATTTCAGGAGGTTTTTTTTCTACTCATTTTTTATTATAGAAATAGCAGAAATAGCCAGACTAGTCTTCTTTGTTTTTGCTGGAGGTTGTTCTCAAAGGGCCAGAGAACTGGGGTGGAAACTTTATCAGGCTCTTTCCTTCCCATAGATCATATTCTTTTGTCAGCAGCACTGCAGAGAGTTGGCTTTTGGTGGCAGTCTGTCCATTTATATGGCACCTCATGTTCACAACTCTTTTGGGTGCCTCAGAATGTAGCAAACAAAACATATCTTAAAATAAACACAGGCCCAGTGACTTCACATGTACACAAGTCAGTAAGTTCCCTACGCTGTGTGGTTTTTATCCTCACTGCTTAAGATATTGATGTCCCTCCTCTTGATCTGCACACTGATGGAGGAGAGATTGCAGGTCTAGTGAGTTGGTTCCCTCCAAATGCATGTGGTGACTTTCCTAAGGATAGGTCCAGTAGCTGACTTTTCCTCCACTTCCTCTAGCTGAACTTTCCATCCCCTTATTTACTGTACGGTACAGGAATCCATTAGAAAAATGAGCCTCGTCTCTGATACATGGGTAATTGTTCTTCATTTATGGTAGCGTCTGTCACACTTCAGGGCAACTGCACTTGTATTCCCTCTGTATGGTCCACCAAGGGCACCCACACTCAGGCTGCTAGGTCGCCAGTTTTTCCTTTTTACAGCCCAGGCGTTTGATCTTGTGACTCTGGGAACAGGTAACCAGCGGACAATGACCCTCTCCTCAGGGCAAAGCTTCTAAAGGCGGGGTGGTGGGGAAATTTAACCCCCCCCTTTCCCTGAAGTTATGTACAGCCACAACCCCCGATAATACACAAACCATTCATTTAATACAATGGATCCCAAAGCTACTTAATTCAATATGGTCTCCTGAGGATATGGCAGTAAATTGCCCTGTCACAGGGCCTTGCATTCAAAAGCCAAGCACTTGAAATCTTGCATTTTTTTCAGTGATTTTGCATATGAAATTACCTCCTTTTGCATGTCAACCAAAGAGTAGGAGACACAAGAAGGAGACATTAGAGCAGGAAGACACTCCAGGGCCTGTTGTTATTGGTCCATTAGTGCACACGAGTCAGGTACATTGAGACATAACAGCTCTTTTGAGCAGGGACCAGCTCTCTAATGTGTCTGAATAAAGCTAGTACAAGGGAGCCCTGCCCTCTAGATGCTACTGCAATACATATAATAAATAACAAATCAAGTGGCTAAACAGTGCATGGCCTGCCTGAAAAGAGCACTTACGCTGAGTGAGGGTGCACCCGAGGGAGGCCATGTAATGGTTTTGTCCTTCTCCACCTGGGCTGTTTGGTGATGGCATTCTGCATGGGATTAGTTACTAATGGGAAGTGTGCTTTGATAAGCATGGCATGGGGTACACCAGTATTTCCCCCAATGTGAGGTAACTCCTTGGGAGGGCATTTAAAAGTCTCTAGCTCTCTTTGTGGGAAAACCTTTGAAATGTGACAGGAGTGACACCAATGCAGCAACATCTGCCTGAGTTACTGAGATCCTGAAAGCATAGCCCTGAGAGGGGAAGTCTCCCATTCATTTCAGTGGCTGCTCGCTCAGATACCAGTGACAATACTTTAAATGTAACATTGCTAATTGTTTTGCTGCTCATCGAACCATTTGAGAAAGGAGAGGAAGGCTCTTATTACAAGGATCTACACCAAAATGAGGGGTGCAGAAGACGTTAACATGAAAATTGATAGGTTTTTGCCTCATTTTCCTGAAGGGGGGCCCAGCTATCAAAAGTTTGGAAAAAAGAGGAGTACACAACACAGGCGAAGGATGCACTAGATAGGTGGCTAGAGGAGACACCACTCTCTGGTGCTTTTAAAGAGTATCCTTCACAAGTGAGTTTGAGTGTTTCAAAAACAACTCAGATTATCAATATTAGGGACACCTGAAAGCTGCAGCAAATACATGTCTTCAGTTCAGTTTTAAATGTAATGACAGACTTTGTATCCTAGAATAATTGCATCCATCTGTAACTTATATGCAGGGAGTTGACGTGCACAAGTCTAGGAAGAGCAATGTAAAGAGAATATGTACTTAGATTGCTGGACCCAGGAGGCTGTACTAGTGACATGGAGAAGCTAAGCATGAGTTGATCAGAGCTCTGATAGTCTGTGTTGCATGTGGCTTACTTGCTCTCTGAGAGGATCGTTCACGCTACACCTTGATGCTCACACACAGCATGTTGCCTGTTGTTACTAAAAGTTGAACTAGCTAATGATTTTGTGCCTCTTATCAACTAATATCTGTTCACCTTTGAAACTTGGTTGGCATATAATAAACTCTTCTTAAATCTGGAGTGTTTGAATGTCAGCGGGCTGGGAAATGGGGGAGGGGGGCAGAGGGGAATGAGTGGTACTCACTCTAGGTTAATGCACTTGTCTTTCACCTCTGGGGCCCAGATTTTTCACTTTGATCAGAAATGCAAATTATAGTGCCTGGTCTCAGTGCATTCTCTCAAGCCACTGCCAAGAGATGCAAAGGATGAACAGCAGGTGGCTCGTGTGCAGTAGCAGATCTGTGCAGGGATGTTTACACAGTATCTGCACACATGAGCACTAGCGAAAGCCAGGCATATTGTGTTTCACTTCACAAGCTCCAAATTTATTGTCTAAAATAGTTCCATAACCTTATCTAGGCTTCTGAGTGCTGTTCCAAGATGTGTGGTAATTGGCACAGATTGAAGTGTACCCTGATAGCAGCTCTGCTGTTTATGTCTAGGTGGCAGGGCCACGGATAGCTCTGAAGCAGGCGAGGATAGGCCTGAGGCTGAGGCGGGGGAGAACAAGGAGGGATTTCTTACCAAACTTAAGAAAATGTTTAGCTCCTGATATCCCATCTGAGGTAGGAAACCTCTTGTACTTTACTGATTGTTCTTTCCTCACATTAAGCAGAACATGCATCTCTTCTTGGGAGGTAGATTGGAGAGGAAGCAAAGAAATTGCATTGATTTTTACTTAGCCTCAGGCCTTCCAGCCATCAGTATTTAAAACCTAGTCATTTTATTTTATCTCTAAGCAATAGCACAACCCAGCAGTGTAGGGTTAAATTGCATTGTAGCTGCTAACTAACTAGATATGCAGCATAGATCTGATTAACATATGGCTCTACTCAGAAAAGTGAAAATAGCCCCGCTTTAGTCCCCAGATCTGCTCCCTGGTTGTATTCTGAGAAAGATCTGCTCACTGTAACTGAAACAAGCTTAGTGCTTTTAATCCTGCTGGTCAGCACAGCTAGATGATGCAAACCTAGGGTGACCAGACAGCAAATGTGAAAAATCGGGACGGGGGTAGGGAGGTAATAGGAGCCTATATAAGAAAAAGACCCAAAAATCGGGACTGTCCCTATAAAATTGGGATGTCTGGTCACCCTATGCAAACCATTCTGCTGCTGATGCACAAGGAAGAACAGAATGCAGCTTGCCATGTTTGTTGGTGACACCTTGGCAAGCCTGTTGAAGGCAAGGGGATTGCACGGATGTCACTGGGGGGCACAGTTGAGCCTGTCGAGCCTTTAATACTGATGAGCAGTGCTAGGATGGAATCTAGTTTGACTCTCAGTCCCAGGCTGAGTTTGCAAGGGCTGGCAGTTGGTACTAGAGGAATTTCTTCATTTATAAACTGAGCAGATTAGATCTAGAAATCCATGATGTGCAATAGTCACGAGACCCCAATGCCATTTTTAGTCAACTCTGAGTAGATAGCACACTTTAAACACCTTGTTTGTGAATGTGGTGGAGCAGTGCACATGATAAGAATACTTGGACTCCAAATACCCTGCAGTGCAGGCTGAGGATTCCCAGCCTCTGAGGCCCAGAGTTTGTCTTAATTTTCGTACTGAGTTAAGATTCCTTCCGTGTCAGTTCCCAGGGACTAATGAAGTGTGCTCTCAGCTAAAGGGGGAACTTCTCCTTGTTACTGAGGCATTTGCCAACAACCTTTGACTGCTGTGTGACATTCTTAGGCTTGGACATGAGTAGTTCATTAAATGCTAAATATTCTCCCCATCTTTAACTCCAGGGAAACGTTCTACTGGAAACTAGACAGTGGGAAGCAGCAGTAGATCATTCCTCCATCCGGGGGGGAGCCATTCTGTCTTCTGGCTGTGGGCCTTGGAAATGAAAGGATGTCACTTAGCAGCAAACTCACTGCCAGCCAGCAACGCCATGAACCACAGAGGCACCAACAATCGCCAGATCAGGAGGAATTAATTGCCTTAGTGAATGGTGACAAAGGCATCTGTAAAGGTTCTAGGTTTCCTAGTGCTGGGACCTCATTCAGATCCTTCTGGCCCTATTTACAGTATCAAAACTTGCATTATAATTTAGAGCCAAATGTGGTGGAAATTTTAATGGTAAAATGAAAATTTTGTTTCCAGTGGAAAATGAAGCAGTTTGCTATACTGAGCTTTCAGCTACCTGGCTTCCCACTCAGCGTGCAAATGTCTTGACAAGCCCATCCACTTGGTCACCTTTCTTCAGTGCTAGATCTGCTTGGTGCATCCTTTCCTAGAAGGCTTGGTTTGTCAAAGGTCATAATCCTGTCTTGAACAGTAAAATCTGATGTGAAGAGGCCTTGGCTCTAGACTTATGTAATACATTCTCTTCAAGAGGGATATCTCATTTCTGCTGAGATTGAGTAACAGTGAAGGAGCATAATTGCATATGGTCTCCCACAAGCTGTGAGGATGGGTATGGCTTTCCTTGTCTCGTTAGCCTCCCCTACAGACAACACTGATTAGAATCTGCATTTTGCATCAACTGTTCCCTTCCTCTCAGAGGTTAACTGCAGGTAGCAAAACAAGGTAGAACATTGCTGTTTCTAAACCAGTACAGATCTCTCACCAGCTCTTATGAAAGGCTCTGGGGCTGTCAATTGTTACATTACAATCGAGCCCTGTTAGTCTCCAGAAAAAGGGGCTTTCTTATGTTGGTGGTGATACAAGCAAATGTAAATGCTCAGCCTCTAAGAATCATTGTTTCATTTTATACAGGTATAAAAATACAAATGAATTAGTTTAGACTCTACTGCAGGAATTAAGCACTAGTGAACAGTATTTTCATGGTTACTGCAGCCTGCCTTTTAGTTGAATACTTTACAACTACCAACAAGCCCATGTGTTAGAAATTGACCAGTTAAACAGGAGTTGTCTTAGTACATCCCTTCTTATTTTGCTAAAATAAAGCACCTGTTGCCTCCTGATTATATTGTCTGTAAAGTGATTCTGTATTGATGTAAATAAGATGATCTAATCATAAAGATATTTAAAACCTGTTGTGTTGTGCTGCTTTCCCCTCCTTACAAATCACCTGGGAAGAGTACTTTGGACTGCAGGCTGTGAAGGGTTTTTTATTTTTAGTCCAGATGCTGGGGGAGGGGGAAGGTACTTGTTGTTCAGAGAAGGGGGTTGGAAAAGTGTTTCAGAAAGACGTCTCAGCCCTCTCTCTTCATTTTCTGTCCGTACTGTCTTACTGCTAACTGGTGTAGAAATAATGCCTAAAATTCTTAGCACCCTATCCTGCCTGTGCTAGTGCTTTACAGGTCATTCATTTACTGCTCAACAGGGAGGCACTTCAGCTTAGTGTCCCATGCAGTCCCATTTTTAGCTTTGCTGAGCCTAGGAGCCTGAGTCAGACTAAGGCTTTGTCTATACTACCAAGTTTTGTGAAGAAAACTTATGTCGACACCCAAAAGTTGACAAAACAAAAATCACCAAAGGAGTTCACACTTGCTGCCTCTGTCGATAGATCATGCCCGCATTGTGGGCACGATCATCGACAGTGTGAACAATGCACTGTGGGTATGTATCCGCTAGTGCAGTGTTGTGGGAAGGCAGAGCTGATCGCTGTGCATCTTGGGAGGATTCCCTCTGAGTTCTCTCATAGCCTCAGCTGCTGGGAGCGGCATCATGAGTAGCTCTGTGGGCGATCTGTGCTGAGGAATATCAAAGCAGAGACTTCAGGCTGGTGTTGAAAAGTGCCCCTCTCTATCCACTTGCTGGATGGAGTGGGCGTGCCCTCTGCATTAACATGTCAGTAGGATTCTTAGGCTAGTAAGGCCTGTAGGTCTGCCGTTTTCAGACACGGAGAGTGACCAAGCCTGTGGGATTTATGGCAGGTTCTATTGCAAAGGGAGAGGCCTGAGCTGACATGGTTGCAGTCGGAAGCCCAACTTCATTGAAATTCCAGAATGAGCCATGGTCACAATGAGCTGATGGGCAAATGACCTGACATCTGCTCCAGCAGCAGAAAGCCGGGGCTGTGAATCAGCCAACCAGTGCTGAGAGCAATGGCAGGGGCCGGGTCTGTGGCCGAGCTGGGGAACCTGGCCCCCACACCTGTGAATGCCACCTTTGCCTCACAAACCATCATTATATTAATGGAACAGGTGTTGCCTGTCTCTCTAGGCTGCATTGTCTACCCTGAGCACTTCCAGGAGATGGTGTGTACCATCTGCTATACCTGCTATGGCTGGGAAGTCCTCCATGACACAATGTCTGCCTACTTTGGTGGTAGGTCTGCCCAGCTGCAGCAAAGGTAATGTGTTCTGTAACCCAGTGGATCATGGCATTTCTGAAGTGCTGTAGGTAGCTGGAGGCAGGGGACAGGCTGCTGCTAGTAACATCCATGGAATTGTTTGAAAGGGAGCCAGCGGTGAACAGCCAGTGTGGTGGTGACTCTCACGCATGGCCTTGGCATAGCTCCTCTTTACTGGCTGCTCTCACTCCCTCTTCAGCTCACTGGAGTTTCTCGCTGGCTTTAGAGGCTAACTTGTGCCTCTGAGGTCAAGGAAGATCATGTGAGGCTTCAAGCCTGGTCTGGAACACCTCTGCTTCCATTTCCCCAGGTGCCTCATGAGGTGGTCGGTTACTGTGCAGTAAACCCTCCCTTGTGCTATTGTCTATCACTTCTCATGTGTGTGCTGTCTCCTTAGCAGTCCTGTAAACCCAGCCTCACATGTATGGCACATCATTACCTCAGTGCTATTTTGCTGTTTAAGACACTGCCCCTTAACTTGCTTCTGCCATGACTAGCTTGAGCACCTGTGACAGTGCTAATTCTCTAGCCAGGCACCATTGGAGGGCTCGGCCCAGTGTGCTCATGGAACTTGGGTCAATGAAATAGCAACTCTGGGAATCCCTTCATTTCCCCCCTTTCACTCAAGTCACTTGCTGAGCACCCAAAGGGGTAGTTATAACTGTCTGAGCTGTGGGTAGGAAGTCCCTTGCACTGTGCATGCTGAATGGGCTGCCACTCACAGCCACAGCTGAAATAAAAATGGAGGGTTTAATTGCATCAGTGTAAAATCTACGTCCTACAGAACCATGCCAAGTGCATCTCCTGCACCCCTTAGGGAGGTAGCTTCAGTGATAGCCTTAGGGTACATACATACTACCTGCCCGGGTCGGCGGGTAGCGATCGACTTCTCGGAGTTCGATATATCGCGTCTCATCTAGACGCGATATATCGAACTCCGAACGCGCTCCCGTCGACTCCGGAACTCCACCACCGCGAACGGCGGTGGCGGAGTCGACGGGGGAGCCGCGGACTTCGATCCCACGGCGTCTGGACGGGTAAGTAGTTCGAACTAAGGTAGTTCGAGTTCAGCTACGCTATTCGCGTAGCTGAACGTGCGTACCTTAGTTCGACCCCCCCCCCACCACCAGTGTAGGCCAGGCCTTATTCCACAACTGGGAAAAGAGACCTTGCCAGATCTTCTACCTCCTCCTCCAGGGCCCTGGCACAGGGACTGCAGCAGGTAGGTGGAAAGGCCCAGTTGTATTATTCCATGTCTCTCTGCAGCAGGAGTTAGGCTTTGCCTACACTACAAAGCTTTTAGCAGTACAGCTGTGGTGACACAGCCGTGTTGCTAGAAGTCGGGCAGTGTAAATGCTGTTTGTTGGCACTTTTGCCGACAAAATACTTCCACCCCCTATGAGTGGGGTTCGCGTTGTTGACAGGAGAGCACTCCTGCCGACAACGAGCCGTTTACGCTGCCACTTGCCATGGCACAACTTTTGTCTTTCGAGGGGGGCTTTTTAAAGCACCTGTGAACGACAAAAGTTTTGTCATTCAATTGGCAGTGTAGACAAAGCCTTAGAGCACTGGATAATAAGCCTTTTCTAATGTCCTAAGCACAACCAGTTTAAATTCTCCACCAACCTTGTAGTTATATTAAAAGGGCAGGGAGAGGATGGTGCAGGTGTGTGTTCCAAGGAGCATCCAATCATGGCAACAGCTGTTGCTTTTGTGTAACACTTAGATTGGGATACTTGGCCTAGGCTGGGTGAGCTGGTCCATTGATGGGTCAAATGTCAGTTGGCTCTCTTCTATTTGGTCATGATCAAATATTCCTGCAAGAATGTGCTGATGTAGGTGGCAGCCTATCTTGGTGATTCCAGCGTGGTGCCGTTATTTCATTTTTTTTAGAACTTCGTTTCATTGTGTTGCACTTTTTGTGTTAAAATACCTCAGTTCAGTAACTTGTTTTTTGTAATTAGGCCTTGGAGTGACCATAAAGTCTTATTTTTTTTGTTACTGTTCTAAAAAATTAGGGCTTTAAAGTAGTGGCCATTTTTTACATTATTTGACCAATCAATTGACCTATGATTTTTGGGCCAGTCAAACACCGAACCCTAACGCCGCCTTTGCCCATGCTTGTGTAGATTCAGTGTTTCTTGGCAGTTTGCAAAAATCCTTTTTGTTTTCAAAGTGTTCAGAACATACAGAACAGTTCAACACTGATCATCCTATTCTGGCTATTCACTACTTTCTTCTATTTAAACCTGAATGAGGGAGGAGGGAACAAGGTCAGAGATCTTTAAAAGCAGCTTTATTGTCTGCTAGTTGCTGATCAAAGGTTCTGGCCTTGGGGTTGAGTTTCAGGGTCTACTTCATGTCATGCTCTGGATGCATGATGTAGAACCGGGCCATGTTTGACAATTCATGGATGCCAGGGGAGCTGAGGTTCTTGTACTGAGCTGATGCCTGCAAAAAGAACAGGGGAAGAAGCCTTCACTGGCCAGAACAAGGGCTGCTGAGTCATTTTACATTTTACAAAGAAGATGCGGGAGGATATGTTCAATGAGTTAATGCGTGGCTGCGAGAGTGACAAGATGGAGCTCAGCGCATGGCGGATTGCATTGTCCGACAGCCTGCACAAGGATAGCGAGGTCAGGAGAGCATGCAGGGAACACAAGAGTGATACGCAGGATGAGATGGTGCGGATTATGAGGGAGCAAACAGACATGTTGAGACATCTGGTTGAGGTTCAAGAAAGGCACCTGCTGCCATCATCGCCCAGTTCTACATCCTCCTCCCCAAAATGTCCTCGGATGGGGGAGAGGGCAGGGAGTCCGGTATCCCTTGCACTCAACTCCAAGGGAGGGTACAAGGACCAGAAGGCACCCATTCCCACACCTTTAATTGTTATTGCAGTGCAATTGTAAGCAAGCTTTCCTTGTTTCTTCCCCCACCCCCAGTGTTATCAGCTCTTTTGCCCTAGGGTATCTTACTTTTCTTTGCAGTCTAATGAAGGAGACAACTTGGTAAAGAACAACACACGTAACTGTAACGTTACTGTGGGTCATTGCTGAAACTAGTTTCCAAAGCCTCACAGAGACACAGAACCCCTCGATGTGCTCTTCTTATTGCCCTGGTGTTTGGCTGCTCAAAATTGCAATCTGCCCCAACCCCACAGTAAACTTTTCTCCCTTTGTTTCACAGGTATTATGGAGCACACAGCAGGCAGCAACAACAATGGGGATATTGCTTTCACTGAGGTCTAACCTAGTAAGCAAACACCACCAGCGGCCTTTTAAATGTCCAAAGGCACATTCCACCACAATTCTGCACTTGATCAGCCTATGGTTGAACCGCTCCTTACTGCTGTCCAGGCTACCTGTGTACAGCTTCATGAGTCATGAGAGCAAGGGGTTGGCTGGGTCTCCCAGGATCACAATTGGCATTTCAACATTACCAATGGTCATTTTGCAGTCTGGAAAGAAAGTCCCTGCTTGCAGCTTTCTGAACAGACTGGAGTTCCTAAAGATGTGCACATCATGCAACTTTCCCAACCATCCCACATTGATGTTGGGGAAACGACCCCTGTTATCCACCAGCCCTTGCAACACCATTGAGAATTATCCCTTTCAGTTTATGTACTCTTTGGCAAAGTGGTCTGGTGCCAAGATAGGGATATGTGTTCCGTCTATAGCCCCGCTGCAGTTAGGGAACCCTATTGCAGCAAAAGCAAAACCATCCACTAAGTCCTGCACATTGCCCAGAGTCACTACCCTTCTTATCAGAAGTCTATTGGTTGCCTTGGCAACTTGGATCACAGCAGACCCTATGGTAGATTTACCCTCTCCAAATTGATGCCCCATTGGCAGTGGGGTGTTGCAAGCTTCCAGAGAGCTATCGCCACTCGCTTCTCAACTGTCAAAGCAGCTTTCATTTTAGTATTGCTGCGCTTCATGGCTGGGGAAAGCTCTTCACACAGTTCCATGAAAGTTCCATTCAAAAGTTCTGCAGCCTCTGCTTGTAATCCCATAGCTGCATAAACAATGTGGTCCCACCAGTCAGTGCTTGTTTCCCAGGCCCAGAAGCGGTGCTCCACCACGTCAAGATGATGCACAACTGTCGCCAGCAACTGCGAATTGCTCCAGTCCATGGCTTCCAGCAGGGCTGCTTGCGTGGCATCACATTGTTCCATGCGGCGGCTCCTGCTTCAACTGAGTAAATACTGCAAGATAAGGTGCAAGGTGTTTGTAATGCTCACAGCAACATTGTACATGAGAGTAGGATCCATACTTATCGTACTATGGCATCTGCGCAGGTAACCCAGGCTTAGGAAAAAGGGCACAAAAAAGGCTTTGTTTCTTTGCGTTGATTTCTGGGAGGGAGGAAGGGAGGTAATTGCCGAATGGAATGTTGTGTTGGGCTTTGCCATGAGGTATTGCAAGCCCAACACAACATTCCATTCGGCTCCATGCACTGTGAGATAGCTACCCACAGTGCAGCACTCCATACGTCGATGCAAGCGAAGATGTGCTCTGCTGACACAATGGTGGGGACATGCAAGATCGACTTGCTTAAATCGGAGGCTCCATGTCGACTTACGTAAAATCAACCTAACTTTGTAGGGTAAACATACCTCGAGTTGCATGTAACACCCGTTCTAAGGGAATAAATCCCTAACCAGGACACTGCTTTTTGCCCATTCACCAGTAGGTGGCACCACAGCCAAACAAGTGTTAGTTACAATTTGCCAGGCAGAGGCACCCAGGACAAGATGACAGGCAGGGTGAAATACAAGTGTGATATATGCAGTACTCTAGGAAAGAGAGAGGGAGCTCCCTCCAGTGGGTGAGGCACATAACTGGGCATTAGGATTCCTGGATTCTAGTTCGGGCTCTGAGGGGCTGCTTGTGCAACTTGCATAAGCCACATGCAGATGTTGTTCCAAGAGGGGCAGGTTCAGAATTCTGGGGCCTGATCTTTAGACATGAGCAGCCCCAGCTCCTCTGATCACCTGAGGCATTCAAAATCAGAGGCCATGTCTGAAAATGTTAGCTGTAACTCCATGCCTCGCTTTCTCCTGTCTGTAAAGAAGGGCGTTGGGTACCTGTACCATGTATACTGAGTAATTGCTCTATCTAGATGTGAAATGTTTAAAGTACCCACCCCCAGCTCTTTTGGGGCATTTGCTCTTTCCACAGCTAACTTCTAAGCAGCAAACTCTCCGTGGCAGACCTATGTTTTGTACCGCATCAGACGTGCCTCCCACTTCACCGACATTCAGCGATTAACCCTTCACAGCACTGCAAGACAGGTAAGCCATCTTCACTGCGGTGCTCAGACCACTTTCTGACAAGAAACTTGAGAGGTATGATCTGCTGTCTCTGGCCACATGACACATGGACGGACGGACAGACAGACACCCTCCTGCAGTCCTGACAGCAAGGAAACACGGGAGCCAAGATCTGCAAGAGTGATTGGTCACTTTGGGTGCCCAAACCAACAACCCTTAGAGGAGCCAGATTCTCAGGAAGCCCTGAGCCCGTGGCCCTTTAAAGTGGTCTCAAGCATCCCAAACCTCAGTTTCCTTCACAGAAAGGAGACCAAAGTAACGAAGGGAGTTTCCCACCTTGGCAGCTTTCCTGGTCTTCCCGATGTGCTTGGACAATGTGGCTGCGTACTCTCCTACAGTGAGCTTGCAGGTGCTGAGCCCAATGTCTTTGCCTGCGTATTCCTCTGCAGTGATCCACTGCAGGCCCCATGTGAACAGCAGCCATCCAGTCCAGGGGAGCCTCTCCCATTGGTAAAGCTGCATGGGATGGAGATTGTGAATCAAACCGGATCTGTTCAGAGACTCCTGCCCGCACCATCCTGTTTGCGTTAGCCTAGTGGTCTGCAGGGCCACCGCTGGAGCGCTGAGAGCCCTGGAAATGGGTGTGTCTCTTTACACACAGCCAGGGCCAGTGGAGAGAAAGACCCAAGGGAATGAGAGGAAAGGCAGCAAGCCCCATACGGACTGACTTGAACTATGTTTACAACAAGGGTTAATGTGTCCCTGATGTCAGCCAGTGCAGTGCGTGGTGCTCAGACCCTGGCACACAACAGCAGGTTTCTTTACAACTGCATAGTTCCCTGCAGAGGCTGTAGGAGATTTGTCTGACTAGCGTACAAAGCTTGAGGGGGTGGAAGGGAACCAATGCCTCCTGGGATCCCCCAGATTAACCCCCTATGCCCGTCTCTGCTCCAGTCTGCCACAGAGTTGGCAGGGGGCTTCCCACCTTCCTTCCAAGGGAAGGGGAGAGACCATCACTCCCCTATGAGCAAAGCCTAGCTCAGCCTAGTGGCTCACTTCCCTTCCCTATCCCGGAGAGATCAGAGGAGAGCCTTTTAGCAAGGCTTAAAGTGTCTGAAAAAAGTTGGGGGGGTCTCCCATAAACCCAACAGAAATAAACAGTCATCCACGGTACAAACCCTTTGCCACTTCTGTACACGTGTCTGGCATCACCATGGCATTCAGATTTTAGCTCATGAAACTATTTATACTGATGTGCTGTTATTGCTTTTAAGTAAGGCAAAAGGGCTCACCCACATTAATAATATAACATATATCCGTGAGTTTGAAGTTCAGTGAGATTCAGTGGGGCTGGGGGTCTGTCGAGGAGGGTGTCTCAGAGTACAGGGGGCTGCAGCAAGTTTCAGAGGGTTTTCTCTGGAGTTTGGGGGTTTCTGGGGCATAAGTAGGTGCTTGGGGCCAAAGCCCAGTGCTGGAGGTATCGCCAGTGCTCTCCTGTCCCCACTTCTCCCCACCCCCATCCCAGCTCATAAACCTGTCCTGAAAAGGTGGTGGGTGGCCAGTGGGGGAAGGTCCAGGCCCCCCCCTGTGACTCCTCCTGTCCCCATCTCAGCTTCTGGGCAGCGGTGAGACCAGGGCTCCACCCACACTGCTGTATCTGCCACTCCCCAGGCATGGCTCCATTCTGCTCCCCACCAACACAGGCACTGCTGTGACCCTTGGCCCACTACAAACACCTCTCACCTAAAACCTGACAAACTCATTACAACCTAATGCGCCTGTGAGCTCACGTGAAGCTCAATTGGCCAGATTTCCTCTCATGCCATTGCTGCATTAATAGGGTTGCCTTCATGAGCAGTTAGTCTAAGACCATATTAAAATATCAAGTGCCTTAATTTGCCTTTGAGCCATTTTTAATGTGACTGTAGAAAGTTCCTTTGTTTCTGCTCAGCCCTTATCTCAGCCTACATCCTTAAGTCTGGAAATTGTCTCAAAGCTTTTTTACCTGCGTGGAAGAAAAAAGATTAAAGAGACTGCATGATGCTGCTCAGGAAAATGAAGAAAGGCCCTCCAGAGATTCAGAAAACTGCAAGCATCAAAGATTTTTTTTTTTTTAAAAAGGTAATAGCACTTGTTTCCTAGCCTGACACCTTGCTGCTGTAAACTGTAATAATGAGGGATAACACTGTTTTTTTTCCATGAGTCCTAGTGCCTATATGATGCTGTGATGGGGTGCGCTCCCCACGCTGGCCCTGCAGGAGCTGAATTGGGTCAGGTGGGCCCAATCAGCCAATTAGGCTGTAATCTGGGAGGATTAAGCCTGGGTGGAAAATCCTGATTAGGGGAAACTCAACTGTGTGGAACAGGTGGGGCTTGTAGAAAGGCAGGAAATTGGAAGCAGCAGGACTGCAGGGAGGTAGGCTGCAGTAAGTCCCTGGCAGGAGGGAGCTAAGAGGCTGGTGGGCCCAGGCCCAGCACTAGCACTAAAGAAAAAGCTCAGGGAAAGATGCCAAGGAGGGAACCACAGCTTGGTTGCTGTTTAGAGGGTCCCTGAGCTAGAACCCAGAGTAGAGGGCAGGTGGGTCTGGGTTCCCCTGCCAGCTGCTGAGGGGATGGCTCTGGGGTAGTGAAGGGGAGGACTGGCTGGTTGAGATTGTGGCGAGCAGGGACTTTAATACATGCCCCCTGGAAGGGGAAACCACCCAGTGACCTGGCTGGAGGGCTGAGTCATGGAGAGGATGCTGAAGTTCCTGGAGTGAGAGTGGGAAGTGTGCGGGCTGGAAGGGGCACTGGCTATAACTGTAGGTGAGGGTGTGGTTGCAGACAAATAGGCAATAGAAGTACTAAATGAATAAAAGGATGAGTGATGTTAATAATAAGTCTTAATGACTAAAAGCTATGCCAGCAGACACTTGTTCAGGAACACTGGGGGAGTGTATTGTCACCTGACCTAGGGTGTATCTTCCCCTCTACCCCCAAACAATGATCATGGGGCTGGGAGGCCAGGGCCCCCACTTTTTAACATGGGTGTAGTTTGGGGGCAGATGGCAGCATTGCCCCCCTACCCCAAACAGCAAGCCTCTGGCAGGCACAGGCAGGGACTGCACTTTGCAACAGGGGAGGTGAGCTGTATCTGCTTGAGGCTTGCCCCCTGCCCCCCAAATTCTGCCCATGTTAAAAAGTGGGGGGCGTAGTTCCTGGCCCCCTGGTTCCAGTGCCAATGCCCCCCCCCCACTGCTACGGAGGTTCTGGTGCTCTGGCCCCCACATCTCAGGTACCCAGCTGCTGTACATGGGGAGGGACGTGTTGCAGGCTGGTGAGGAGACACTGTTAGAAACACATGTTATCATACTGGGAATTGGCAGGGTTTGATGATGCAGGTAGAGGAAAGGCCTGTCGGAGATGCACGGTGCCTTAATGGTGCCTGACCTAACCCAAGCCACCTGTGTAACTATAACACAGGGTCCCCATGCAGGGTCTGTTTCTTGCTGAGCCGTCAGGAGCCTGGTGCAGGCCAGCAGCTTTCCCGGGGGAGCATGGGAAAGGGACTAACCACCTGTCCCATTTTGGAACAGTGCTGACAACTGCAAAGAGGCCCGGTCTCTGGATCCAAACCCCTAGATCTGTGGTGGGCTGCTGCAGGTGATGGTGGGGGCGGGGGTGGGCTGTTTTCTCCTGGTGCTGGCAGGCTGGTGGCAGGAAGAGTGGGTTGTCCCCTGCTGAGGCTTTCCTGCAGGCTGGGTTACAGACAGGCCAGTGCAGTGCTGGCCAGCTGCAGGGAGAGCCCAGAGAATGCTGGGCCATTTAGAGTCACCCTCCTCCTTTCCCGGGCTCTGCACCGATCAGACACTGACTGGTTCCATCTGCCTGGCTGTCCCCTGCCTTCTCATGGGTTGAAGGGGAAGGGTCACCAAGGTGACTGGTGTTGCATCCCCTCCCCTGCTGCTGGGGAAGTCACCAGTGGATGGCTCTGCTATGGAGCCCAAGGGGCCCAGAAGGGGTGTCTCTCCCCTTGGGGCACTGCCCCTGTGCTAAGGGGTGTGGCAGGGGCTACACCTATGTATCCCAGGGTATAAAATTCCAGTATTAAACACATTGCAATCCCTCCCCTTTCCTGTGCTGCTGTGGGCAGATGCTGTTCTCCACCTGCCGGCTGTCATCACATGAGGCAGAGGTAGGGTGGCAGGCTGCAATGGAATCAGCCAGGCCAGCCATGGCCTAGGGCAGGGGTCGGCAACCTTTCAGAAGTGCTGTGCCGAGTCTTCATTTATTCACTCTAATTTAAGGTTTCACGTGTCGTTAATACATTTTAACATTTTTAGAAGGTCTCTTTCTATAAGTCTATAATATAGAACTAAACTATTGTATGTAAAGTAAACAAGGTTTCCAAAATGTTTAAGAAGTGTTATTTAAAATTAAATTAAAATGCTGATCTTACGCCACCAGCCTGCTCAGCTCCCTGCCAGCCTGGGGTTCTGTTCACCTAGGCCGGCAGCGGGCTGAGCAGGGCCTGTGGCCAGGACCCCAGACCTGGGTGGGGGGGTTCAAGGGTCAGGGCAGAGGGCTGGGTGTGGGGGGGTGCAAGGCAGAAAGCTGAGTGTGTGTGGGGGGGGTCAGGGCAGAGGGCTGAGTGTGTTGGGGGGGTCAGGGCATAGGGCTGGGTGTGTGTTGGGGTGGGAGGGGTTCAGGGCAGAGGGCTGGGTGCGTGGGGGGTTCAAGGGTTAGGGCAGAGGGCTGGGGGGGGCTATGGGGGCTGCAGGGCAGAAGACTGAGTGTGTGTGTGGGGGGGTGAGGGCAGAGGGCTGGGGTGCTCCCAGCCCCCTGCCCTGAGCGGCTCACGGCAGGGGGCTGGAAGGGATATGCCCTGTTCCACCCCCTTCCCCAAGGCCCCGTCCCTACCTCTCTCTGCCTCCTCCAGGGAACAGCCGGCACGCTGCCGCTCTTCCCCCTCCCCCTCGCTAGGGCCATCAGCTGATTGGCGCAGGGAAGGAGAGGGGGCGGGGCAGGAAAGCACCAGGCTGGGGGAAGAAGCGGGGGAGGGGGGAAGCGTGGCCGCCGCAGGACCAGGCTTCTGCCTCCTGCCCCCGCAGGGGAGAGCGGTGGGCGGGGGCGCTGAGTGGGGCTGGGGGCCGGGACCGCGGCAGGCGGCTGTGTGCGGCTCGGTATCGGCTCGCGTGCCGCAGGTTGCCGACCCCTGGCCTAGGGGATCTAAAAGCGTAAGTGGGGCCACTGAAGAATTCCACAACTAAACGCCTTGGATTTCCCTAACAAACCTGTGATTTTTATGGGTGGGGAAAAAATGTTTCCAAGGAGTGATGGAGATTAACCAGGGCCCTGACTAGCCCTAACTAGCATCGTGTGCGAAACTGAACCAAAGCAGCCCAGAACGCACAGCAGAAGGAGGGACACCTGTTTCAAGATGACGGGGTGCGTTCTGTCCCTGCAGCAGTAGGAAAGGCTGAAGCAGCCCCCTGGGGAATAGTTAGTGTTATTGCTAGGGCCCCCCTTCCTGCTCCCAACTGGGATGGGATGGGACGGGGTGGGGTGTGGCCAGAAGCAGGAGAGGATGTGTTGAGGGATGAGCACAAAGGTCTCTGTTTGTTCTGTGTTGCAGAGCAGGCAACAGGCAGCCATGTGAGGCTGGTCTAAATCTGAGCAGATCCTGAGATTGCTTCAATTTATGCTGCTCCCCCGCTTTGAGCAGCCCAGTATTAGGGCAGTGTGAAAGCCACCCCCTCCATTTCCCATCTCCTAGGCTGTGCCGTCTGCACCCTCTCTTGAGAGGTGCAGTACAGAATTTGGACTGAAGCCTTGTCTACCAAGCAATTTATTCAAGAACTGGAGTTGTCACATGCTTTTATACATTAATCCCCGAGCCATCATTAATTGGAAAACATATGGAAACAATGTATCTCCCCTTTGTTGTGTATCCTATAATTCACTCTCTCCAAAGAGGCAGTCTGCGCATAACAAGCCAGCTGGTGGGGAAGCCTGATCTTTCAAATGCCCTAAAATTATCCTCTTCACCTCCTGGGAGTCTAGCTAAGCCATATGCAATAGGCTTAGAGACATTTAACCCTTCAGGTTCTGGACTGATGAAGTGTGTGTCAGTTCCCTTTGCTGACGGAGCTAACAGAGTTAGTTCTGTAGCTCCCAGAGCAAACTGTCCTTTCTAGAGCTCAGGGTCTCTTGTACGTTCAGCATAATGGACATAGATTCTTATGTCCACATGTTCTAGTCTATAGGGTGTATTGGGACTACAAGCATGACCATGGCATTAATGACCACAGCAGATGGTGGTGATCGTGGTATTGTGGAAGCCAGGGACTGTGCCCCAGCTTTTGAAAAGCAATGTGCTAGCAACAGTGAGGATACAAGCAGAACACAGACCGGGTTCTCCACTGCCCCAAGAATTCAATCTCTGGCCATCCCTTGATTGCACGTGGAAGATTGCTCCCCCTCCTTACGCACGGGAGGTATTGTGGGTTGCTCAGAGCAGTGACCGTGTGAATCTGGCCCCGGTGCCTCCTTTAGAAACTCTTTTGTGTTCTTTCAGCATGACAGGGGAGGGCTGGTGCATTTGAACCACTTGAAAAACATACCCTGGCAGATTTAGGTCTCTTTCTGCCTCTCCTTTTATAGTAAGTGACACACTGAGCGCTCCTGCCCCAGAGACATGTGGTTTCCTGCATCCTGTGTGCAGTCTGTTTTGGGGCCTGTGATCTCATGAGGCAGTCTGTGTATGTCGTCGGCACTACAAAGAAAAGACAAGGAAGCCATTTTTGGGGGTAAATAATAATAATGAATATGCTTTCTGCCCAGCTAGCACTTTCCATCCAAGGCTCTCCAATCAATTAACACTGAGTTCAGCCTCACAATCCTTCTGAGAGGTAGTTTGGAACTAGGGATAAGGAAACTGAGGCACACAGAAGTTTATTGATTTTAACTCCACAAGGAGCTGTTCTGTTCATCGAGTCCGTCCTCCTGATAGTGCAGGCCAAAGTCATTTCTGTACAAAGCCCATCACTTCTCTTTGAGCCATGGCATAGCTTGTAACATGGTATCCGGCCTCGGTTTAAAGAGATGGCAGCAGGGACCCGCTTCCCCAGTCTCGTCCACTGTCCCATAGCCAAGGACCCACTCCCCATCCACCCCCTAGTACTGGTGGGCACCCCACAAGCTTTCCCCTCAGCTCTACCACAGTGGGACCTGTGTATGTCTGTACCCCAGGCCTGCAACCTCTGCCTGCCCCTGCCAACCTCCACCTCCCCCACAATCTGTTCCCCACCCCTTCCCAGCTGAGCTCCTTGCGGTTGGGCTCATAGTGCTGGGTGGCCATAGTGCAAGATGAGGGTGGTGGCTGGGTCCTGTCCAGGGGCTGCCCAGGCAGCAAGGCCTGCGGGAGCTGGGCACGGAGCAGATGCTGTGGGGTGGGTGTCAACATGGAGTCCGATGGGTTGCTCTGCTTGTGGTGAAAGGCCTGGCAGTGCTGGTGGCATTGCCAGGAACAGTCCCAAGCCCCATGGCCACCATCTTACCCATGCCAGGGGGGTTGGGAGGGGGAAGCAGCTGGGGAGGGGGCAGGAGCATGTCAGTGGCAGCTAGCTGGAGGCTGATTACTGCTCTTTTGGGCCCCTGGGGAGAGGGGAGAAACACTTCCCTGCCCCTCCTTGGGCAGCCCCACCAGCATCATGCCCCACTGCCCGGAAGGGACTGAGGGAGGGCCCAAAATCTGCTGTCCTAGGTAGCTACGTAGCTTGCTTCTGCCTAGCACAGCCTCCGACCACATCCCTAGGTGAGCCGCTCCAGTGGTTAACTACTCTCATTGTTAAACAAAACAGCCTTATTTCTAGCTTGTCTAGTTTCAGCATCCAGCTACTGGATCTTTTTCTGTGCCTTCGAGCTGCCTGCTAGAAACCTCTTCCCCACTGAGGTACCTGTACACTGTGATCATGTCAACTCGGAACCTTCTCTTGGGAGAACTACATGGATTGAGCTTCTTTAGTCTTTACTGAAGGGCTAGGTAGACCTCAAATTGTTCTGGGAGCTCTTTGCTGAACGCTTTCCAATTTTTAAACATTCTTTTTGATGGGTGGGCACCCAAACTGGACCCAGCATTCCAGTGATGGCCATATTTGAGCCACAACAAGTCCTGCATCTTGGCAAGGGGTTAGACTAGATGACCCCCCCGATCCCCTCTAAGTTCTCTTACAAAACAAATACTATACTACTACCTACCACCACTTCTCATTCTGCTTACATCCAAGGCTGCTGCTTTCTGCCCTGGCTACAGCATCACACTGGGAGCTCATGTTCAGTTGATTCTTTACCATGACCTCTAAGCGCTTCTCCGAGTAACTACTTTCCAGGATACACTTAAGTGCGAGCTGCATTCTTTGTTCCTGGCTGTGACCTTGCATTTGGCTGTTCAAGTGAGGCCACCCTGCCCCACAGGATACACATACAAATCAATAATTCAAATATATTAACTAGGATAAATGAATTATTCTGGCGTCCTGCTGCAGCTAGGTGAAGGTGGACATAGGAGAGAGGGGCACAGTGGGTGAAGTGCCCATTAAACAACAGTGGGAGTGGAGACTAGGTCTGTATGTTAGGAATGGTGTCATAGACCCGGGTTTATTTTCTGCATGTGACATCATCAGTTGCAGTTTAGGAAGGATATTGATGAATGATGCGAACGCCATTTCCTTTGATTCTTAGCATTATAGAAACAGGGCAGCGTAAGAAACTTTTAGGGGCCATGAGGCTTGCTGAGAAAGCAGAGATTAACCCCTTAGAAATCAGATATGTAGCAACATCACAGAGCTAGATTCTCCTAGTCAGGTGAATTGCATATACCACACCTTAGTGGTCAGAGCAGGGGATTGATAGTCAGAACCCAAATTTTTTATTCTTAGCTCCAGTGCTTTGTTTGATGTGTAAACTTAGGCAAATCATTTAATCTCTCTGTGCCTCAATTGATCATCAGTAAAATGGCACAATAATTCTTATTTACTTCACAGGTGTGGCGTGAGGCTTCATTAGGTCATGTTTGCAAAGCTCTTTGAGATCTTCTGATGAAAGACATCAGCAAAAGGCAAAAAATCATTAGCAGATTTGGTAGTGCCCAGTGGAGAAATACTTTTAGTTTTGGAATAAAAGTCCCTTCTGAGTCCCTTGGACCTGCTCAGAAAAAACCCACAAACCACACCGGCTTTTGTCACTGAGTTTTTGATAAACGTCTCCTGCAGATGGACGCATTGTGTGTAACGAGCCCCCCGATCTGATTGGCCAGGCTGTGCAAGCTGCTCTGAGCAAGCAGCAGCAATGCAGCTCACCCCAGTGAGCCTCTGAGAAGTAAATTGAGCTGATCTGGAGAGCGAGGGGAAGGGAAACCCAGGTGGTGCTAGTGGAGGGGCTGGCATGGAGAACAGCATCAGCATAACCTTGCATTTAGTTTCTGTGCATCCTTTTGGTGATGATTGTTGCTTCTTTTTGGCCTGGTCTACGCTATAGAGTTAGATGTAGGCTGCCTTCCGTCAACCTGCCTAACTCTGTAAGTGTCTACGCTAAAATGTATCTTCCACTGACGTAACTCGCCCACTACACTGACTTAACTCCACCTCCGCGAGAGGCGTAGTGCTGAGGTTGGTGTGGTTAGGTCAACACACTGTCAGTGTAGATGCTCTGTCACTTACATCGACAGTAAGTCCCACAGTGCCCCACGCTGACAGTTCAATCCGTGCAAGCACTTCTGATGAGGCCACGCACTGCTGAGCACAGTGTGGCATGCAAAAGCAATTTAATGACTGCGGTGGCTGTGCGTTGACATAACTTAGGCTGACTTGATTTTGTAGTGTAGACTTGCCCTTTGACTCTGCATCCTTTTCAGGAGTCATCTACTGAAGTGCTTCTCAAAGCCAGTCCGCCGCTTGTTCAGGGAAAGTCCCTGGTGGTCCAGGCCGGTTTGTTTACCTGCTGCATCCACAGGTTAGGCTGATCATGGCTCCCACTGGCCAGTGGGGGCTGCGGGAAGGGCAGCCAGCACATCCCTTGGCCCGCGCCGCTTCCCGCAGCCCCCATCAGCCTGGAGCGGCGAACCGCGGCCAGTGGGAGCCACGATCGGCCGAACCTGCGGACACGGCAGGTAAACAAACCGGCCCGGACCGCCAGGGGCTTTCCCTGAACAAGCAGTGGCCCGACTTTGAAAAGCACTGATCTACTGCCCATGTGGAGGGGAAAAGACATAGACCCTGTGCGTGATACATCTGATCACATGCATGTGAAATACAAATAATATATATTAAACAATTATCCAGCTCTAACAGCATTTTACAATACAGCTAAAGAGCTGTATCCCTCAAACCAGACAGATTAGATTGTAAGGACTCTGGGGTAGGGACCTTGTTTTCATACCTATTAAACACCTATCTAGCCGTTAGCACTTTACAAGTAATAAGTAATAGTAACACTCAGACAAAGGTTAATTAAACACTTTCTAAAATGACTGGGCTGAGTTCCTCTCTGAGCTCCCTTGGGAGCTAGTGTACTCTGTCCAGCCCTCCAGGTCTTTGAGGCACTATCTAATTTCAGAGCTATTGGAGAGCAAGAAAATCCTGTGTCCAGGGCTGGGTTTACAGAGTTGGAAAAGCAAAGAGCTAAAGTAGAGATGAAGGACAAGGGCTTAGAAGTGTTTGGACTGACCGGTAACAGTTGTACTGCTCAGTAGCAGCCGTTCCTTCATGAAAGAGAAGGATCGTGTTTCAGGAGGAAAGTTTGAGAAAGGAATCTGGGGTTTTACATTCCTTTATTTGATGTAGTGGCAGGGCCGGCTCCAGACCCCAGCGTGCCAAGCGCCCGCTTGGGGCGGCGTCCCGCGGGAGGGAGGCAGGCGGCTCCGGTGGACCTCCCGCAGGCATGCCTGCGGAGGGTCCGCTGGTCCCGCGGCTCCGGTGGAGCACGTCTGCAGGAGGTCCACAGGAGCCGCGGGACCGGCGACTGCCAGAGAGCCCCCCGCAGCGTGCCGCCCTGCTTGGGGCGGCGCAAATCCTAGAGCTGCCCCTGTGTAGTGGAGGAAGCTCAGGAAGAAATATGAGGCGTTTTCTGGCATGGTTAAAAGAATGAAACCCAGCTGACAGTAGCTCTTGAGGTGAGGCGGGATAGCTCAGTGGTTTGAGTGTTGGCCTGCTAAACCTAGGGTTGTGAGTTCAATCCTTGAGGGGGCCATTTAGGGAACTGAGGCAAAAATCTGTCAGGGGATTGGTCCTGCTTTGAGCAGCAGGTTAGACTGGATGATCTCCAAGGTCCCTTCCAACTCTCATATTCTGTGATCTACTTTAACATAATCTTGCTGCTGCTGGATATTACTGAATATGACACATCTTAGAAGTCTAGCAGAAATTAGGGCTGTTAATTAATTGCAGTTAACTCACATGATTAACTCAGAAAAATTATCATAATCACAATTAATTGCAGTTTTAATCACACTGTTAAACTACTTTGGGATGTTTTTATACATTTTCAAATATGTTGATTTAAATTACATCACAGAATACAAAGTGTACAGTGCTCACTTTATATTATCTTTTATTACAAATATTTGTGCTATAAAAATAATAAACAAAAGAAATAGTATTTTTCAATTCACCTCATACAAGTACCATACTGCAATCTCTTTATCATGAAAGTGCAGCTTACAAATGTAGATTTTTTTTTGTTTGGTTACATAACTGCACTCAAAAAACCCCAATGTAAAACTTTAGAGCCTACAAGTTCACTCAGGCCTACTTCTTGTTCAGCCAACCGCTAAGACAAACAAGTTTGTTTACATTTACGGGAGATACTGCTACCAGCTTCTTATTCACAATGTCACCTGAAAGTGAGAACAGGCATTCACATGGCACTTTCGTAGCTAGCGTTGCAAGGTATTTACTTGAGTGTAAATTGTAAAGAATTAAAAAGGAATGCAGGGCAGGTGCCTGCTGGGCGCCGCAGGCCATGAGGGAGTGCTCTGGGGTTGCACCTGTTCACACTGTACTCCCAGTGTTCCTAGCCCATTTGAAAGCAGGGAGTACCAGATGCTAAGCTTGTTCTCAGGAGATTTCCAGGCCACTTTTCAGGCTCAGATGTGGGTGAGCACCAGATCAACCTCTCAACATTTGGGTTCTCTTCTAAATCTAAACTGTGATCCTACCGAGGTTCCTGCATGGCTACCTAAAATAAAGTGAGATCTTTTCAACAGAAGTGGGCAAAAAATGTGTGTAACAAAATCCAACGTCTGGAAGTGAACTTGGTCCAAGTTTCAATCAGAACTGAAAATAAGGAATCTCTGGGTACCAAAGCCCCTGTCCTTTGCATGATTCTGCTCCACACCAAACTGACATAACCGGGACTTGAGTGCAACCTTTGCAGGGGCTGTTGCTTGTTGAAGGCTGTCTCCTGAAAGGTAATAAATTCACCCATTGTTTATGATGACGGCTCTGTCTGCAGTGGACTGGATAGGGCAAGATGCTGGTAATTTTGATTAGCTGGGAGCTTGGATCTGCAGAGCACAAGTAAGAGTTCCAAAGCCTTAAAATCCAGGATTATTTATACCCAAAATGGTGCAAGATCCTTGATGCCAGTCTAAAACAAAACCACATACACTGTATAGAAAATAATGACAAACTAATTCTTTGTTTAACTTTATCCCCCTAGAATACAGGGCCTGTTGGGTTAGCAAGGTTACAACTCTACTAATATTGTCAGGTTTTGTAACAGAAACAGAGAATTATATAGTAGCTTCATTACAGCAATGGCTAAATTCAAACTCATCCCAAGAAGCAGATGTCGAACAGGATGTGCCTGTTTTCATTTGCTTTCACCTCCTTCACTTGTTTACACTGCTTCCTTCTGAGCCCCTCTTGCTAGAGAAACTTGCAGCGTGTTTGTTTCATTCATTTTGTTACAGTGGACTGAGACTGAGCAATTGGAAAGAAAACCAATGTAGTAGCAAACTGCATCCTTTCACTGTAGGTAACCATCTCACAGAACATTGCACTGTTTAAATGAAATATATGAACACTATTTTACATTATGGCCACATCTCTGCATCTGAATTCATTCAAATGGAGCATTTGTGAAATGATAGTGTTTAAAGTTGCTCAGAAAAAATGATGTGGAACTCCTTGGTTATTATTTCTCCATAACTCTTGATCAAATATTCTCCATTTTCATGGAAAAAGATTTTCCAAAGTGCCAGCCCTGCACCGTTATCCTGAGATCTGCAAGTTAAACTTCTTTCTAAAGAAAAGAAACTGGACCTGACTACAAGAGGCTTATCAAACCCACTTATCTGAAAGAGCAGAGAAAAAAGATTGCAGCTTGCTCACACAACCTACTCCTCCAGCCAACTTCGAGCGACCACCACGGTGCTGTGACCAGGGAGATCAGAACCACTGATAGTAGAGTCTCTGAATTGTAGATTTATGAGGACAGTATTTGTTGATGAGCATCTCTGCAACTGGTTCAATGGCAAATGGATAATGCTGGAGTAATACTCATCATAGCCAGGAAAGTGACTGTGGGAAAATCACACTTTGTTACTGATTCTTTCTGGTCTCTGTGTCTTCAAGACATAATTGTTTAATTTTCTGATTAAAAATACCATATGGGTTTACTTCTGTAGCTACCGCAGAGCCAACATACTCGCAGAAGAGTGGACTGGATTCCATTTGATGTCCTGAGATTTCCACTCCATTTTAACCTAAGTTCTGAGATCTTGTTGGTGATGATGTATGCAGCAGAAAGAATACAGCTTGACTTTCAGATTCCAGCATGAGCTGCCAAGTGCTGCTGCTCAGAGAAGGAACATTTGGTCTAGTTTGAAAACTGTTCAGATTGAATGTAGACATCTCTGAGGGAGAATATGCTGTGATGAGAGGACATGCAGCAGAGCATCACATGCAGCGGAGCATCACTACCACTTTGCTCATGGAGAAGGAGCCAGGGGGTGGCTGTCTCTGAGTTGGAAAAGGACTCGCGTGATTATCAACTGATTCTGGGCCACAGGTTTTCTCAGTAGACACTGGCATGCATTTGCATATACTGCAGTCTGGCAGCTTTTGAAATTGACAGGAAGGAAGACCAAGTAAGACCCACAGCACAGGAAGAGGTGAGGCGCAAAACTGAAAGAAAGCTACTCAGCTAGAACTGCAAGGGCGAGGTGAGGAAGGGAGACTAGTAATAGTGCACGATGGGGGGTGAACTTTGCATCTGCATCACTTTGGTCTAAGAAGATTCCTGATTTCCGTACAGTTTTCTGAGAACTCTCTTGAGGCCCCTCAGGTTGGGAGGAAGCTCCCTCAAAAATGGAAGAGCGCCTCTTGCATTTTCTTTTGTGAACTTGGACATCTCGGCAAAGGAGTTCCAGCTGCATAGAGCAAATGGTCTCAAAATCCCTGGGCTTGGCTTAAAAAGAACCCTAGAGCTGATGGACAAGCTTGGGTATTGAGGTGGCTGTTGGACTTGAGGGAGGCTGCAGCAAACTGAGGTAAGTTTTGGAGGGATCCCTTGGATCATTTTTCTTCTTGTGGATGGGGCTAAAAGAAAGAGGGGAAAGCTTTGGCACTGTGCTAGGGATAGGCGAAGTGCCGCAGGCTGCAAGCATTGTTGCCCCAGTGGTCAGTCTGGACTGTCATGGAAAAGCTGGCATGGGATAACTATATTGCCCTGGGGTAATCTGCCTGGGCATGGGATGAACATAATGGTCAAGGCGAGACAAGCTGTCGTGAGATAGCATCAGGAAGTCCATCTGGTGTGCAAGAATGGCTCAGGTCTGAGATCTGTACAGGCATGAGCGAGTTGCTCTGGCTGGCCTGGAATTGATGGAGCTGCCTCAGAACGTTACAGCCCTACTGACCTTTGAATTTCATTTAACTTAGTAGATTTCAGTGTCTGTAATACAGACAGTAACAGAACAGAGTGGGAAAGGTCTGAGAGAGCACTGATGGGCCTGGATAGGCTCTGAACAGCCCCAAGTGTCACTCAGCCCTTCTTATACTGCATCAGGAGGAGGGCTAGCTCAGTGGTTTGAGCATTGGCCTGCTAAACCCAGGGTTATGAGTTCAATCCTTGAGGGGGCCATTTGGGGAACTGGGGTAAAAATCTGGGGATTGGTCCTGCTTTGAGCAGGGGGTTGGACTAGATGACCTTCTGAGGTCCCTTCCAGCCTTAATATTTTATGATCATGTCTGCATAGAGACCATGGGGTGAGTTAAAGATGGAGAGGCAACCTGAAGTCTGAATGGCTTTATGTGAGCTTCCTGCCCCTACGTTTTGAAAATCACCACTAAGGTTCTAAGATTTAGCCATACAGGTCCCATATGGGTAAAGACCTTTAAACATTTCATCCTGTCCGTCTTATCAGTAAGGTGAAACCCTAATAAAAAGGAATGAAACAAAGCTCTACATCAGTATATGCTGCAGAGCGTGTACCACCAGTACAAAACTCAAGCCAAGTAAGGTGACTGCCCCTGAATGAGGCAGTCTCACCACCAAAAAGAGAGCAGCAGAGTTTGACATATTGACACTTTATAAACCGCAGGTGCAGTTCCTTTTTTTAAAAAAAAAAAGTCCAAAATTCTTTCCTGTGCTGCAGCCCCAGAGATAATGAAATCTTTAAAGCAGAAATCATCCTGTCATGTGCTTTGATGGGGCCTTTCATCCTGAAGGATCCCAAAACACTTTACATACAACCCATAGGACTCAGGTCAAGAAATGCAGAGAACACTAGGGAGGAACATGGCAAGTATTTAACGGGTCCCAACAATGCAGCACAGCATTTGAGAGTGTGACGTCAATGCTGAACCCAGATAAAACTACACAGGGAATTGAGGTATCAAGTTACTTGTGCTGGAATTTATCTAGGACATCAGGGTCTATCCCACTCTTACCGGGAGCATCACAGGATCTTTACTGATCACAAGTGACCACTGCTTCCTTGTAGCATGGGGGTGAGAGGGCATTGGTTCGTTAGTGCCACCACTGAAACGCCAACCTTACTTGTTGCAACACCTCGGTATTCCAGTGTCCTGAGCAAGAACTAACCAGTTCTAAACCTGCTTCCCTTGTGGGAATCCACTGAGCTCCCAGCACAAGGACAAGTGTATGTCTCCTAAGAAGCTTCCTGACAAGTTTCCTTCCTGAGAAGTTGAATTGGCCTGCTGAGCTTCAACTGCTCTGGCTTCAAACAAGTTCTTGCTAACTTAAATGCCTGGAAAGGAGCTGCTGACAGGCCTTTACCATGAGCGGCCTGGCTGGGTGCTGTGACCGTTCAGTATTAATAAGCCCCAAATCATTTCCAGGCTGGCAGACAACTGTGATATCGCTAACGGACAATGATGACTCTAGCTGCAGGCGGAACATTCAGCAGGGTTTGCCTCCAACTAACCCACTGGAGAGAAATGCAGACCACACAAGATGGAGAGTGGATTTGCCACTAAATTAAATGCTTTTTGCAGAGCTTTGTCCTTGGGGCAGCAGCAGCTAACTCAGTAAATATATAACTCTGAAGATTACCTATGCTGTAAATGCAGCAGCTGGTACTTTTCTCTGTGAGCTTAGCCTTTTTCTTTTCTGTCTGGAATGATCCATAAACTAGATCCTGGTTTCGCTGAGTAGATTTGTTGTTTGGATGAACAATTTTCAGCCTACGGGTTGTTCGTGAACTGTTCTCTTCCAGTATTTGCTATTTGTTATTCATGACCAGTCACCTAAATCAGATGATGAGGTTTCTGCTCACTGACTGGATGACTGAAACAGGGGAGTAGCAATCAATGCACTTTGCAGCACATGTTTTTGAATGAATAATCATCCCTGTAAAGTTTGTGAAACTTGGAATTTCAAACGTTTTCCCCAGTGACCAGCTAGCATCCGAATCCTCATGAATGAGGAGAATATGAACCTACAAGTAGCAGCAGAGCTCATCCCATACATGTGTATATCTGTATTTCCATTGCTCAGCCAGCTCTACGCACTGCTCTGTAGAGAGTTCCGAGATGGAGGGTGTATGAAAAGGGCCATAGGAAACAATAGGCTCCTCTGTTCATTAATGGAAACAAATGTGTGGTAAAGTTTGCTGAAAGGGGACTGTTCCCCCTCTGAGGGGCTGGCTTCTCCCCATATGGAGTGGTTCTGTGTCTTTGCCCTCCAAGATTCACCCACACCACTAAGGTCCTTCCCTGCTCCTGACTCTCTCTTCTTCTCCATCCCAACAGCCTTCTCCTTTCAAGCTTGGTTTCTTTCCCTGCTGAATCGGGTCTGTAGCAAGGCACACGGCTGGGCCCCTGTTGCCCTCTCCAATCAGTCAGGAATGCCTCAGCTTCATGCAACACCAGTGTTCTTTATTTACAGTTGTTTTCCCGCTGCCACTTTCCACCTATGTACAGGTTTCACAGCCAACTTTGCCAAGTGCAGGCCTGGCCAGCAACAGACCAGAAGGCTCCCGGCTCCCACCTCCCTCTGTGCCTGGACTTTTTCTTCCCCCCCTTCCTCCTTTCTCCTGGCTATTGTGGCTGGCAGGTGCTGCCCGTTACCAGGCAGAGACAGGTCTATCCATCCAGCCCCAATCCATTTCCCTTGATTGGGGCTGGAGTGGCAGGGGCTGATTAAGTGTTTCTCACTCAGCACCCTGTCACAGGGTCCCTTCCCTTTGGGGATGTTGCCCATTCTGCTCCCACCAGGTCTGTTTCAGTGCATATGATCAGCGTTCCTCTCCCTGCTTTCTGGGAAACTGTCACTTGGGCTGCTCCAGGACTGGACCTGCAGTGTGGGGAAGAGACACTCCCATACTGCAGTGTGGTCTTGCTCCCGGCAGGAGGGCAGGATGTCTTAAGTGTGGATTGTCCCAGAAACAGAGGAGCCTTGTAAGGGCTCCAAGGGACACACTGGCAGCGGGCCTGCCCCAGGCCCCAGGGCAGATCAGTCAATGGGCCCCATACATCGTGGTCTGCCTGACATTTGGGCGGTGCTGCCGGCTGTGCTGCTGGCATGTTCCCTCTAATTTTTTCCATCCATGTGAGCAATAAATTTTGTTATGTGCGGATATGCACCCCCAGTAGAAACAAAAAACCTAGATATAATATATATTTTAAAAAAGTTACCATAGGGATAATTACTCCAGCCAGGACAGGTTAGGCATTTTAGAACTCACTACTCAAAGAATTAAATTGAAGTGCAAGAGAAATAAAAATTATGAAATGCATAGACCAGTCAAGACACTAAAATAACACACTTGGAAAGAATAAAATTATGAGAATATATGTGCATTGCAGGAAGTACCAAGAAGTAACAACAATAATAATACAAGTATGTGTTGGGAGGTGAGTGAGAAAGAGACCGTGTGTGTGTGTGACACAGAGACAGGGTGTGTGCTGGCTGCTGGGGAAGTTTCTGAGAGATGCCTGTGCTGTCTCTTTAAGACACTCACTGAAAGTTCTCCTGCTCTGTTCCAGAGTC
Organism: Mauremys reevesii; assembly: GCF_016161935.1. Taxonomy (NCBI): domain Eukaryota; kingdom Metazoa; phylum Chordata; order Testudines; family Geoemydidae; genus Mauremys; species Mauremys reevesii. The sequence continues at coordinate 51,927,191 of NC_052632.1, read as the reverse complement.
CTGTTGTCTCCCCTCCACCTCTCTGCAGAAATGGGGTACATGGGGGGGAGAGAGTGTGTGTGTGTGAGAGAGAGAGAGAGAGAGAGTGTGAGCTGGCTGCTGGGGAAATCTCACAAACAGTGCACTGCCTCTCTAAGAAAGGCACTCAGTCACACACTCACAGTTCAGACCTCAGCACCTCTGAGTCCATCTGTGCCAGGCTGTGTCCTCTCTCCCCTGCTCCACACAGATGGGGTACAGGGGGAGGGGGACACCCTGACATTATCACTCCCTTTCCCCCCACTCTGCACAGACAGCAGGAGGGTCCCGGGAGCAGCTGCAGCAGAACAGAGCAACGTGGTAGGAGGGGCACCTGAATGCATAGAATCATAGAATACTAGGGTTGGAAGAGACCTCAGGAGGTCATCTAGTCCAATCCCCTGCTCAAAGCAGGAACAACACCAACTAAATCATCCCAGCCAGGGCTTTGTCAAGCTGGGCCTTAAAAACCTCTGAAGATGGAGATTCCACCACCTCCCTAGGTAACCCATTCCAGTGCTTCACCACCCTCCAAGTGAAATAGTGTTTCCTAATATCCAACCTAGACCTCCCCCACTGCAACTTGAGACCATTGCTTCTTGTTCTGTCATCTGCCACCACTGAGAACAGTCTAGCTCCTTCCTCATTGGAACCCCGCTTCTGGTAGTTGAAGGCTGCTATCAAATCCCCCCTCACTCTTCTCTTCTGCAGACTAAATAACCCCAGTTCCCTCAGCCTCCCCTCGTAAGTCATGTGCCCCAGACCCCTAATCATTTCCTCTGGACTCTCTCCAATTTGTCCACATCCCTTCTGTAGTGGGGGGACCAAAACTGGACGCAATACTCCAGATGTGGCCTCACCAGTGCCAAATAGAAGGGAATAATCACTTCCCTCGATCTGCTGGCAATGCTCCTACTTATACAGCCCAATATGCCGTTAGCCTTCTTGGCAGCAAGGGCACACTGCTGACTCATATTCAGCTTCTCATCCACTGTAATCCCCAGGTCCTTTTCTGCAGAACTGCTGCTTAGCCAGTCAGTCCCCACATGCTGCCGGCTGTGCGCACTCTGCTAATCAGCTGAGCGGCACCTGAATCTTTCCTGTGGCCCAACCTACTGGGCAATTGCCCCCTTTGCCCCACCCTTGTTGGCGGGCCTGACTGGCAGTAGCTGGTAGCACAGTAGTAACACGGTGCTATTGTCAATATGTACCACTCCCTCGCTCTGCTGAATGGACTTAGAGCAGCTCAGCTGGGTGTGTGAGGCTCTGGATTGCCCATGGAGGAGATTCTTCTTTAGCACCAGGGGTAGAAGCTTGTGCATTTTGGAGCAAACGGATCAGAGTTGTATCCCTGCTGTTACCTTGAAATGCCAAGGGACCATGGTGTAGCATAGTGACAACCAAAGTCCCAGGTGGCTTGTTAGAATAGACTTTTGCAAGTGATTCTGGCTGCTGACAGTGAGCTGGTTTTACTATGGGATCATTAGTACCTATCCCTGGCACAAATCTGACCGCAGAAAACCCAGCAGGCTAAGCATCTCTTCTATCCACTGGTAGCATATGGGGCTTCTCTGACTTTATTTACTCCCACAGTAATGTCAAGGAAGAGAATTCCTGGCAATTGTTAAACTAGGAATAAATAAGTGTGCAAAGATTTGGAAAGATCAGTTTTTCTTGGTTATATTTTACATGAAAGTTAAATACATTAACATAATTTAGGATGCTGTGATGTGCTTCTGCAACTTGGATTGGCTTTCCCATTTGGATTTAGGAAGCAAGGCTAAATGAGGTCTCATAGCTAGAGAAGAAGGGAACTAGGAGTTGAGATACTTGCATTCAATTCCTGACTCTGCCACTCTGTCTGACATTGAACAAGTCACATCAGCTCTCTGGGTCTCAGTTTCCCCATTGGCCCACCTCACAGGGTCATAAACGAATGTAGGTACAGTGATTTGACAATTCTGGATGCAAGATGCCATTGAAGTGCATGGTCAATATAAAACATTAATAGTGCTAGAAAAGGACACTAGATGTGTGGGACTGGGAATGAGATTTCACTCATTCTCTGAGGCTGTTAGTGCTGGTACAGGTCCAACTCCTCTGACAGCATGAAGGGGTAGGTTTCCACCACTGTGTAGTTGCAATGTAGCAATAAGCTGGTAAAGTGAGTGAATACGTTTCATGGGGATTGTTATGCCATGTTTTTGTGCCTTAAAGTTGTGGCATAATCACAAGGAACAAAATAATTCATTATTATTGCTGGTCCTACCCTACACAAATGAATGTCTGGGAGCACCCAGTCTGGAATGGCTGCTTGATGCAAACATGTTCCTGCCCCTCAATTCCATTGAGTGTTCAAGAACATTCATGCAAATAGTCTTTTGTTTTCAGGAGCGTTTGGGGTTTGGCTGCTCTTTGTGTGAACAGCCATAGCCTCATGTGAACAAGACTATTCCTGACCTGTTTACTCATTGCCATTCATTATGTTCCTGCTTTAAAAGATTTCAACATCCAATCATGGCACAGAAACAATACCGTATGACTTAAGTGACCAATCATACACCTGGAATAAGGTTGCAACTCTTCCCTGTTTTCACAGGACAGTCCCTACATCCAAAGGGCTGTCTCACGTTCCTCAGACCTGCAAAGTGGGACTGTCACCATTCATGCGTGCGTGCATGTGCCCCACACTTCCTTTGCTCTAGGTCCTAGGAGAAGGCTGGAAGCTAGGACACCAATAATCCCGGTCTCACCTCTTCTACTGACAGGTTTTCATGTCATGCACAATCCTGCTGCTTTAGGAGGCAGCCAAAAAACAGTCCTGTGTTTTACAGATAAGTCAACTGCAAGATTGCAAAAGGTCATTTCTAGCAGAGGGACTAGAAGCCTGGTCTTTGATATGACAGGCCTAAATCTCATCCAGCTAGACACACCGCCTTTCAGGTGTCAGCTCTGTGCCTGGGGTTTCTATCTGTAACCATTGCTCTAATTACTAGCATACGCTCCCTTTCCAGAATCAGGAGTAGCACTTATGGCTCCTGATATCCAGCACTTTTCCACTCTCTTACAAATAGCTGTGAAGACCCACTGACAAGTTGGGTGCCGTGGCTCTTTCTAGGGGTATGTATACGTTAATGGCTTTCTTTCATTGTGGGTTTACTCCTTTTGCTCAAGTGGTCGAGGTCTGTGCTGTGAATCTCAAAGTCTTGGGTTCAAACTCGGCTGAAAAAACAAGGAAAAAGCTAGTATGGATCATGCAATGAAAGGCTATTTCCTAATGCATTGACACACAAGGGGGAAGAGTTATGGTTGCATGGGCAAACTTAATTCTGCCATTGCCTAAATGTTGTTAGTACTTGACTTTGCAACTTTATTTTTTTAAACATAGGCAGATTGTTTGATATGTAATATATAGTTGTTGAACTCCCCTGCAAGTTAGCACTTACCCTAAGACATCCAGTCCCTGAGTGTGGCTAATGGGCTCCAGAGCCTTTCATGTGTAGGCCACCAGTTGGACTCTAATCCAGTTTAGCCAGGATTGCGAGTTGGCCCCATCTGATGGATGTTTGATGTCTTCTATTTGAGATGGGTTTCGGGGTTCTCCGTTCAAGCTCCCACATTACAATCTGGCTCTGAGACTTTGTACTAATTGCCTGGGTGCCACATGAAGGAAGCTGCGGGAGGCTAAGCCTCTGCAAACCTCCGCTAATGCTCGCCATCGTGGGCTATGATGGGGGGCTCAGGGCTCCTCTGGCCCCAGTGGGTGAGAGTGGGGGGATGGAGTGGGGGCAGGGCCTCAGGCGGAAAGGGTGGAGCAGGAGGCTAGTCTCCCCAAATGGGGGGGTTCATGCACTGCCCATGACTAATTGGCAGATTCATCAGAGGTGAACTACTGCCTGGGCCATAGAGACTGAACTACTTCTGTCACCCCTAGAGAAAGCCCCACCCCCGGTCAGGATGAAGGCATACATCAGGGGAGGGATAGCTCAGTGGTTTGAGCATTGGCCTGCTAAACCCAGCGTTGTGAGTTCAATCCTTGAGGGGGCCACTTAGGGATCTGGGGCAAAAATTGGTCCTGCTAATGAAGGCAGGGGGCTGGACTCAATGACCTTTCAAGATCCCTTCCAGTTCTAGGAGATTGATTGGCAGGGCAATGTGTGTTGGTTGGCTTGTAGATAAACCAAGGGCTTTAGTCACCAGCCCAGCACTAAACCCATCCAGTAATTTTAAAGCTAAAGTTTAGGGTTCTATGCTGATTATTTGCAAACATACAAGTAGACTCATGAAATAATTTGCATAAAATGTTTATGTTACAGTGAATGTGTCCCTATTTTTTTGCCAAAAGGTGGCAGTCCGAACCGTGAATTCAGGACAGTCTAAGGAAACCAGTCTGCAAACACCTAAAGGGAAGGAAATTTGTTTTCATAAGCAATTCAGCAACTGTTAATTCTCAACTGATTTGTAAGCAGGAAAAAGGGCAAATTTTGCCCAATAATGTTTATACAATGAAGATTTCAATCCTCTCTGCTCCAGCATGCAGCACTTCACAGCAACGTGAGGTCAGAAGCAGACCCTCTGTATATTCAGAGTCAGATCTACTGACTTTAGTGGCAAAAGTAAGTGTGTACTGCTTTGGGGTATGTCTACACTGCAAAAAAAGATGTGTTCACTAACCCAAGTTAAGAACACAGGTTGAAATAGCAGTGAAGACATAGCAACTTGGTTTCCCTATAGGCTTGAATGAGCTACAAACCTGAGTTAAAAGCTGATTTGCTGTGTCTTCACTGCTGTTTTAACCCGAGTTAGCTAACCTGAGTTAAGAATGCATCTTTTTTTTGTGGTGTAGACAGATCCTTTCACTCCAGTTCGCTTTGGAGAGCCAACGTGGCTCTGGGACAAGAAGCTGGACTCTAGCCTGGCTTACACATCAAATCGCTAACTAATTTGTGAGGCAAAAGAACCCAGGTTGGCTTCAGATCCCAGGGGGAAGTGAGTGGAGTTGAAAGCCTGTAGCTGAGTGGAGAATTTGGCTCAGACTGTAGTGGGGAGAGCAACAAACACAGGAGCATTTGTTCCTGGGTCCCTACTGATGTCAACACTTGGGTATGGTGCTGGGGAATCATTGAGAGATAGTCACTATGAAACCCTCTGATGTCCTGTCTATAGAGTCAGGGTATAAGTACACATTTAGTCTAGAGTGTGGCATTAAATGAAGGTCCTGTGCTGAAGGCTTTGTGAAATGCTACCACCCAGGCGGCAGCAGTGGGAGACAGACAATGTCTCCTGGAGCTCTGGGACATCCTTTCTGCTCTGCTCCCCTTTATGACCAGAGAGCACGGAGCTGCAATTGCGATTGTCCCTGCAGCGTGGGCCCCAACGAAGTAGACGTCTTCCATCTGCCTGCTGCACCCTGGCAGAGCCCCAGGGGTCCAGCGATAGTCTGGCCCTGAGTCCCCTAAAACAATTGCTAGGCTGGAGCTCAGGGGAGCTAGAATGCCCGCTGTTAGCTTCACTCTGATAAGGTCCTACAACAGAAATCAACTCCTCTCTACCCCAGAGATGGGATAGCCAGAGATGAACTGGGTTTTGACATCCACTGGACAAAAATGGCCATGCAGCTGAGAAGAGCTAAGTGGAAAATTGTGGACCACCTCCCATCCTCTTTTTCAGGTTAAGTCAATACCAGGTCACTGGTAAAACAGGAAGTAGATTTTGAGCATGGTATCAAATCCTGACTAACTACTGTGCCATGGAGCATTTTGTCTCATGGGACTCTGATGTCGTGATACAGCAAAGGGAATAATTCCAATGTTCTGACCCTGGTTTAACTGTCTGCCCTTAATAAGCCTGGACTGCGTCCCCTTGTGTAAATGTTATTAATGGCTGACATTTATCCACCCCTTCCAGTTAAAGATCCCACAGTGCTCTGCAAACTTCAGTTGGAATCCCCTTTTCACTACAGAAATGCTGCCCCTGGAGCAGAAGGTACTAACCATTTTACAGTACAACAGTGTAGGGCAGGAACTGAAGAAGAATAACGGTCTGACGCCTATTAATAGGAATTAAAGGGCAAGAATTAGACCTTTATATGGGCATTATATTATATGCTAATACCTAATATTCACTATAATATAAAAACTATGGAAAACACTGAGTTACATTAGAGTAAATATTTTTCATGACTATACAGAATACTCCTGTTTATCCAAAACCCTATTCTCCAAACCTCTGCATTGTCCAAATCCCTTCCTTGTTCCCCAGTATGAGCTATATCAGGGGTCGGCAATCTTTCAGAAGTGGTGTGGTGAGTCTTCATTTATTCACTCTAATTTAAGGTTTTGTGTGCCGGTAATACATTTAAACATTTTAGACGGTCTCTTTCTCTAAGTCTATAACATAGAACTAAACTATTGTTGTATGTAAAGTAAATAAGGTTTTTAAAATGTTTAAGAAGCTTCATTTAAAACTAAATTAAAATGCAAAGCCCCCAGACCGGTGGCCAGGGCCCAGGCACTGTGAGTGCCACTGAAAATCAGCTTGCGTGCCGCCTTCGGCACACGTGCCATACGTTGCCTACCTCTGAGCTACACGATGCACAGGACATGTCTCATGCTGGGGAACAAGGAAGGGATTTGGATAATGAGCAGGTTTGATTAATAGAGCAGAGACCCCAGGAGGATGAGCCCATTGTTGAACAGCTCCTGCCTCTTGATTATCTGAGCTCCCAATTATCTGAATAAAATCCACATCCCCCCTGCTATTTGGATAATCGGGAGCATGCTGTAAATAAACCTTCATTCTTCAGGTCACAAGCAGACAACTAACTGATGAAGGTTAGGAAGACGCTTCCCCTATAGGAAGGCTATATTCCATCATGGGGTTTCCTGTTCTTCTCTGACTAGCCCATGTCAGAGACAAGGTCCTGGGCTATATAGCCTACTTGTCTAATCGGATCTAGAAATTCCTGTGCTCCTGGCTTAAAGGAACAAAATGTACTTTTCTGAACTGGTGTTTGGCCAGGACATTAACTCCAATGTCTGTACTGAAAGGAAGAACTATGGGAATGTAACACTTACAAGTGGTCAAGTCCTCAGTTTTATTCCACACGTGGAAAACACATTTACTGTGACTTATCTAGAAAACTCCAGGCTGTATTGATACCCACCAGAGCTTTGTTCCAATCCAAATGCTTCCATCGGAATGGCACAGGGAATAGCTTCCTATACTGTAAGGTAGTGTAGTGTTCCCATCTTGTGAACAGAGTGCATGCAATGAAGGTAAATTGTGTTATCTTGTATTTTGAAAGAGAGAGCTCCTGGTGAAAATGTATGGTGCCTCATTCAACCAGGAGGTACACAACTCAGCTCCTCGCACTGGTGCTCTGAGAGCAGCCCAGGCACTTGGATGCTGACAGTGAGAAAACATTGAAAATGGAAATGTCTTGCTTATCATCATCATCATGTTCCTGTTACGCCTCTGGCGTTTACGGCAGTGACGATGCTCCTCCACTCCTGTTTGTTTCTGGCAAGTCTTTCAGTAGCTTCCCAGCTGTGCCCCAGGTTTTTCAGCTCAGCTTCCACAGCTCTTCACCATGTTGTTTTTGAGTGGCCTCGTTTTCGCTTGCCTTCAGGTGTCCATCTTACTGCTACTCTGGTGATATTACATTTTCCATCCAAAGCACATGACTGATCCATCTTCAGTGCCTCCTGGCAATGATGGTGCTCAGATCCTCTTGGCTTCACTGTGTTAATAGATCTTTTTTTGAGATTGTTATGGGCCAAAAAATACAGAGGATTTTTCTGAGGCAGGTTGTATGGAATGAAGACAGTTTGGACATGTCATACTTTCTCATTCCCAGCATTCTGCACTATTAAGTAGTATAGAAAATAAGCAGCTCTGATAAATCTTGAGTTTGGTTTTGCTGTTGTATTTTGATGATTTCCAGACTGTATTTAAGCTCCTGAAGGTGTTCCTGGCTTTATTGAGTTTGTTCCGGATGTCTTGGCTTGTTCCACCATCCTGGCTGATGGTGCTACCCAAGTATGTGAATGTTTCCACATTCTTGAAACATAATCCTTTATCCATACTAGTGATGGTGAAGCTATATTAGTGGTCATGATATCTGTCTTATTGTGGTTGATTTTCAGTCCAATTTGCTGGCTGAATGTGTTGAGTCAAGTTGTTTTTCTTGTATATGGTGTTGGGTATGTGATAGGAGAACAACATCATCTGCAAAGTCCAGGTCTTCAAGGGATGAGAAGAGTGTCCATTTAATGCCTCTTGGCATGTCTTCTGTTGTACATTGCATTACCCAGTCAACGGCAGTGTTGAAGAGGACTGCAGACATGACACACCCCTGACATACTCCTCTTTTGACTTCAAAACTGAGCTCAGTGTGATCAACACTGCATGTAAAGTTGAAATAGAAGCTTTTGATGACGTTGATTATATGGAAAGGAATTCCATATGCCTGCAGAATGCGCCATAGGCTGGGCCTGTGAATGCTATCAAAAGCTTTCTCAAAGTCTATGAAATTTATGTACAGTTGCCATTGCCATTCTAAGCACTGTTCTATTATGTTTCGTAGAATGAAGATCTGGTCTGTGCATCTAGGCCCTTTCTGAAAGCCAGTTTGCTCTTTTCTGAGAACACTATCAACTGCCTCTGATATATGCTGGACTATGATCTCACGCAATACTTTGCTTGGCACAGATAAAAGTGTGATACCACGCCTGTTATTACAATCACTGAGAGTTTATTTCTTTGGTATCTTCACTATAACCCCATTGGTCCACTTATCCGGCACTTTTTCCCTTTCCCAGACTGGAAAAATAGAGGAGCCAGGATAGATGCTGCTAATTTAGGATTTACCTTGAACAATTCTGCATTCAAGTTATCCTTGCCAGGAGCTTTCCCATTTTTTAAGGATTTGATGGCTTGAATGATCTCTTCCTTAGGCGGGGTGTCTGTGTTGATATCAAGATCTTCTGGATGTTTGCTTCCTCTTTAGGTAGCTCCCTGTTCAGCAATTCTTTGAAAAGCTCTGTCCAGCACATTTCTTGTTCTTTTTTGGTTGTTAGTAGGTGGCCTTGTTTGTTCCTGATGAGAGTGTTTGTTGGTGGTATCTGCCGTTTACCGCTGATAAGCTGCATCATTTTGTAGACAGTTCCTTGTTCATGAGCAGCTGCATCCTCTGCTTGTGTTGCCCGATTATCAATATAATGACATTTGTCTGTGCTCATGAGGTGTTTGACCTCCTGGTGTGCCTTGCTATACTGCTCTTGGTATTTGTTCTTTTGCTTCTGGGATTTTGTGTCTAAACCTTTTTTCTTCAGGGCTCGTCTGGTTTCTATGATGTTCCATGTGCTGGGTGTAATCCACTCCTTCCTTCTCTTCTGCCTGTAGCCTAGACAGGCTTCACTGCTCTGTTTATAAATTGCTGTTACTTTGTCCCACTTCTTGTTGATCTCCTCATCTGCATTCCCCTCCTCTTCATCAAGGTCTGCAAGTGCCTGAAACCTGTTCTTTAACTGCAGAACGAAGGCTTTCTGTATTTCAAGGGACTTTAGCTTGTCAATATCATAACATCTATGTCCTTTTTTTGGTGGACCCACACGTCTCAGTTTTAGCTTGATGGAGGCTGTCACAAGGTGGTGGTCACTGCCAATATCTGCACCCCTTCTCACTTTCACATCTGTCAGTGAGCGTTGCCATTTGCCATTGATCATGATATGGTCAATCTGGTTCTTATCTCTGCCATTTGGAGAACACCATGTCAGCTTGTGGATTTCATGATGTTCAAATAGGGTTGTGCCGATGACTAGGTCATTCATATTACAGAAATCAACAAGCCTTTCTCTATTTTCATTCATGGTGCCACGCCCATATCTTCCCATTGCTCTGTCGTTGTTTGTGTTGTCCTTACCGATCCTGGCATTCAGGTCTCCCATGATGATAGTTAGGTCATGGTGTGATACTCTCTCTAACTCCTGTAGCGTAAAAATTTACTTCTTCATCGCTGTCATTTGTTGGAGCATAGCACTGAATCAGGGTGATATTATTATGTTTCCCTTTCAGTCTGGCTCTCATAAGTCTGCTGCTGATGGATTTCTATTCAAGCAGAGAATGCTCCACTCTCTTCTTCAAAAGGATGCCAAAACCCTCATGGTGTTGTCCATCATCCCATCCAGAAAACAGCAAAGTTTCTCCTGAGGCTGTTGTTAATCTTGTTGATTCTGTCCATCTGCTCTTGCTGACAACTGGGATGTGTAAGCTGTAGTGTCTCATCTCTGCTGTGAGCTGAGTTAACTTCCCTGTTTCGTACATTGTCCGTAGGTTCCAAAACCCAAATTTGGTTTTTGTCTTGGTGTTGAGCACTTCAGTCTTCATGCCAGTGGCTTCCTTTCAGCTTTCACCACTGACAGTCATACAGGTCATTGACTCCTGAAGGCCATCACACACAATAATGGTCAATTTCTCCATCGCTGTTTCTGTAACATATTTTTCTTTTTATGGGACAGGGTTGTTAGCCCTATGCCTAACCCTCAACCTGGAGGACCAGGGTGTCTGTTTTGTCTGGCCCCCACAGACCAATCCAGTGTGGTTTAACCTACCAGGAGCAAAAAGCCCCCACCTACACAGACTCTGGGGATCGTTAGAGCACACAAGCTGTCCCGCCACGACAAGGCACGGACACCAGAGGACAGGTCCTAGTTATAGTGTGTGTTAAATCTCTCAGTGGTGACCTTTGTATTCCATGGTTACCTTGATCTGAATTGTTATCATGTATTCCTTTACAAACATCTCTTTGGAGTCAATTCTGCCATCCTTACTGAGCATGAATATTGATTTCACTGGGGCTCCTTGGCTCGGAAGGATTCCACCTGAGTAAGAGTAGCAGAATTGAGCTCTTAGGATTGAGGATCTCTAAGGGCTTGTCTACACGTGAAATGCTACAGTGGCACAGCTGTAGTGCCTCAGTGTAGACGCTACCTGTGCCGATGGGAAGGGTTCTCCCATCGCTGTAGTTAATCCACCTCCCGGAGAATTGGTAGCTAGGTTGATGGGAGAATTCTTCTGTCGACTTAGCGCTGTCTACACAGGGACTTAGCAGTGTAGTTTAGTTGACATCTGGGGTGTGGATTTTTCTCACCCCTGAGCAACGTTGTTATGCTGACCTAATTTTCTAGTATGGAACTGGCCTAAGTCCAAGAGATGCAGGTAGGCGGGTTGCTAAGGAGTATGACCTCCTGGCACCAGTGGAGAACTGCAGCTGAAGATGTACAGCTCTTGAGTTACCACCTGGTTACGCCTCTGCCTTTCTTGGAAGGCTGCCACTGACATCCTGATGATTAATGATGCCACTATCTTTAGCCTTATTTCTTGTACGTAATGCTGTCTTCCTTTTAATGTGTTGGAGGGCTGCAAAGCATAAAGTGAACAGTGTCTCCTTGGTGGAGCTGATAGAGTTTGCTTGGGGGGCCATTAAAAAACCTGAAATCCGTCACTTGTTTTAACTGATGCATGACACAGCTCTGGGCTCCACTGGAACTCTGCATTAGCTGTGACCTGGTTTTTAAGACACTTTCCATCTCCAAATCAGCTTCTATCCAGTAGCCAGTCGACCAAATGTTACTGGTCGTGGATGGGAAAAATGCATGCTGTACCAGCAAAGTTTCTATCTTTTTCTATTCCTGCTTAAGAAAATAAGAATGGCCATATTGGACCAGACCAGTCCATCTAGCCCAGTATCCTGTCTTCTAACAGTGGCCAATGCCAGGTGCTTCAAAGGGAATGCACAGAACATGGCAATTACCGAAGGATCCATCCCCTGTTGTCCACTCTCAGCTTCTGGCAGTTAGAGGCTTAGGACACCCAGAGTATGGGGTTGCATCCCTGCCCATCTTGGCTAATAGCCATTGACAGACCTGTCCTCAATTAACTTACCCAGTTCTTCTTTTGAATCCAGTTATTCTTTTGGCCTTCACAACATCCCCTGGCAACGAGTTCCACAGGTTGACTGTGCTATGTGAAAAAGTACTTCCTTTAGTTTGTTTTAAACCTGCTGCCTGTTGATTTCATTGGTGACCCCTGGTGCTTGTGTTTATGAGAAGGAGTAAATAACACTTTTTCCCTACACCACTCACGATTTTATAGACCTCTGTCATATCCCCCCTTTGTCATCTCTTTTCCAAGCTGAACAGCCCCCACTTTTGTTAATCTCTCCTCATATAGAAGCTGTTCCATCCTCCTAATAATTTTTGTTGCCCTTCTCTGTACCTCCTCCAATTCTGTTAGATCTTATGAGCACACAGTATTCAAGTTGTGTGCCACTGTGGTATCTAAGCTCTCTACAACAACATACAATAGCACTGACAATGCCCTACACGGTAATATTATCACAGCCTCTGCTGTTCTCCATGTACATGTCAAAGTGTTTGTAGCTTTTTTTTCCCTCCTTCTTTTCATCTACTTTGTTTTCAGTCTCCACCACTGTGGGTTAGTCCTGGGAAGATGTCTCTACTGGCTGAGCATCTCCTCAAAGAGTAGAGTCGTGCTTGTAGGCCTGAACATAGTCAGGGTCAGACTTGTCCAGTAGTTGCTGCATGCACTTCTGCTGCTCAGGGGCAGTCACATGCGTTCTCAGCTACAGCTGCAGTAATGTGTTCTGGAGGAGGTGAACGTGTGGGTCACAGGGGTGGGGTCTGCGCTTGAGCAGAGACAGTGTCATTCCCTGGCCAGCCAAAGGGTGGCTGAAAGGCCGCCACCGCTGCAGTGTGTGTGTCCAGTGGCAGGGAGGAGCCAACACGCTCAGCAGGAACTTCAAGCGCTGACATTCTGCAGTTTTTCAGCAGTCATCCTCCGCCCTTGATGATTGACCAGCAGCCAGGATTCCCCAACGTTCGGGAGCTCTTCCCACCTCAGCCTCCAGTCAAACTGCTTCCAACTGCTATTTCATCCCATCTCACAACTTAAATAAGGTCAGGCCAGATCAGGCTGGATCTGAGAGTCATCAGGGGAAACCTACGGCTTTGTAGGCCCTCATGCTTCCCTCTGAGCAGCTGTTGAGCCAGTGGCATAATTAGGAATGGAAATGTGGTTGGGCCCCAACTTAATGGTGGGCAGGCACTGACTACAGGACTGACCCACAGCAAATCATTTATATTGCACATTAATAAATTGACTTAAACTTGGCATACACGGAGGCTCTGATCGGAGTAGGCTTGGGTGCTGATTGGGTGGGCCATGGCCCACTCATGGCCAACCATGGCTACGCCCTGGTATTGAACCAATGCCCCAGGATGGTGAGAAAGGACACTGTGCTTCTGGAGGTGCCACAGTGAAGTGCTCCTAACCAGGGGGCTTTGGAGAAGCTCGTTGTGATGAGTGACACAGGCACCCCAAACCCAACTTGCAAGCAGGTTTGGAGGGTTGGTGGGATTATTCCCGTGTGCTTCTGGGGAGAAACTACATTTCAGTGGCTATTTCTTTCCTGTCTTGCGGCTTCTGACTTATATTTGGTTTCATAATAATCTACATTGTGTAGCTTTAAGCAGACAACCATTAACTCTAAAACAGCAAAGCAGGCCAGATTTCCAGACATTGGAAGCATCCAACTGTGCACTGAAATTAAGCACATAATTACTGTGCATGCTCAATAGGTTATGATTTGTACAAATGTGTTTAATTAACTATTGGCATGTACAGCTGCCCAGTTTAAGTATGCAAATGCGATAACAGTGCAGTTGCGTGCCTGAGCTGTTTGATAATCTACCCATTGTATATGGTTTTGAAGCTGAGCAATACCGTTCTGCGTCTGTGGTATTTGCAGGAACTCCTGACTCAGAAGAGAAGAAAATAATCGTGTGTCTTTTCTGATGACTTTGGTAACATATAGTTCAAAGTTTAAAACAGAACAGGGCATGCTGGACCCTGTGGGAGGCACCTGACTGGGCTCGGGGCTTCAGCACCGCTCATGCTGAAGCCCTGAGCCCTGGCAGGTGCGACCCATGGGGCTGACGTCCCAAACCCCCCCTCCCCACTGGGCAGAATCCCCAAGACCCCCTTTCTGCTGGGCAGAAGCTCCTACTGCATCACCCCACTGCAAGGCAGAGGTCCCAAGCTCTCCCCACCCCCAGTCTGGTAGGTGTAGAATGAGGGAGGCTTGGGGGGCTCTGTGAGCTGCACTTTAATGGTAAAAGAGCCGCATGTGGCTCACGAGCCACTGTTTAGCCGCCCCTGCCATAGACCAATAAACGCTTTGTGCTACTCCAAGTGCTGTGCTGACTGTGGGTCTTTTTTCAATTCTTGGGCGGGCGGCCTGCACGAACAATTGCATGCTGCACTGATGCTGCAGCCTGGGTGCAGGAAGAGCCTTCAGGCCAGGCATCAACCACTCAGTACGAAAGAAAAATGAGTCCTTCCTGGGGAGGATCACTGAGGTATAAAAATGTATTACAGGACAATTACATCTCTGCTCTGGCACCAAACTGCTCTGGAACTATTCCTCAGGTTTAGACACTCCCAAAGTCTTTATTTTATGACCAGGCTGTCACAATTACATAATTTAAGTGGAAATTGGCTCCAGTAGCAAAGTTTGGATCTGGAATTGGATCCAAATCTGCATTTCCTTAGGGTCAGGATGTTCTGATCCAAGTCCTGATGCCTGGATTGTGAACTGGATCTGAATTTGATATTCCCAAAGGGAAAAAGGTGCATGGATATTTGATCCGTGAATGTGTGCCCATGAGTATTGTCATGGATGGGTTTTGGATCCAGTATCGTGGATGGGGCCAGTCTCTCAGTTGAAGCACTGGAATGCCAAAGTAGCCCTGTAAGTGAGGTTTAGCTTCAATAACTAGGAATGTTCAAATAGTCTCGTTAATGACACTCTGTTGATTGGTATTTATTTAATTGTCACGTAGAATCAAAGCGCCATTCAGGGATTGGCATTAAAGTCAGTGGGAATTTTCGGAGGGAACACTTTTTCATTGGAAAGGGCTGATTTGTCAAAATGTAAACATTCTGTGGGAATGTATTGATTTTTAACAAAATTCCGACAAACGAAACAGATTTCCAGCAGAGCCCCTGCGTAGGTTTCTAAACCTGCCTGGTTTCCTCCCAGTTTGCCTGCCCAGATCCTCAGAGCCCAGGCTCCCAAGGTCCCTAGCTCCAAAGCAGCCCGCCAGGAGAACTTTTCCCAGATCCAGGGCTCTTCTGGGCTGCTGACTTGCCAGGGAGCTGGGCAGCTGGTTCTCTGCCTGGCTGCCATCCTGGAAGATAGATGGGCAGGTTGCTGGCCAGGCAGCCGGGGAGTCATGCAGCCATTTAGTGAAAAATTCTAAGATTTTTTTCTTCCATTATGGAACCACAACAAAATTTGGAATTTTTCACAAAATTCCTGCTCCGTTCTACTAGGCAGCCGAAGGAATGCATCCATAGAGGAAGCAACTTAGTTAAGAGCTGCCTCTGTCTTGTCTAGCTGTTCCTGTCTTCTGTGACATGAAGAGAATAACAGAACATAGTGTCGACTGAACATCCCAGTGGAGTTGATGTTGGCTTAATAACTAACGCCACCTGCAAATACCAAGAAAGCAAACTGGTAGATTTCAGTTGGATGAATATTCATGAATACTTTGGGGCTGCACTTTCCTGGCTCTAACAGCTTGCTCTGGCAATGCACTATGATCTCTGGAAATCTGGGTTCTCTTCCCAACTCCCTCATTGACTCACCTTAACCTCTTACTTAACCTTGTACGCTCTGCCTGGGCACGTCCCAGCCTTAGTAAAGTGCTTAATGATCACGGCTTAATGATCATCACCCAATAAAACCAGAGCAATCTCCGCACCGTACCCAAACCTAAAAATGGATTAATGGGGAAATCAAAGGACTCCCAAAATGGTCAGTCCTGGTGTCACGGAGTGTGGGGGGAGACAAGGCTCTGCACCCCCGGCTTCCTGCGATTCACCATGACTCTCAGCCAGCCAGTAAAACAGAAGGTTTATTTAGACGACAGGAACACAGTCCAAAACAGGTCTTGCCGGTATAGACAACAGGACCCACTTTAGTTATGTCCATCTGGGGGCCCCAGAGAGGCCACAGCCCTGTTGGTCGGGTCGTCTCTCTCCATTTTCCTGCCAGCTCCAAACTAAAACTCCCTTCAGCTTCCCACTCAGCCTCCCCCAGCCTTTGTGTCCTTTGTCCAGTTTCCCAGGCAGAGGTGTTACCTGACCTTCAACCCCCCCTCCTGGGTTCTCATGTTACATGCTCAGATATCCTCCCTTCCCCAATGCAGCCAGTCCCAGCAAAACTCCCCTGAAACCTTCCCAGGTTAATACTCCCCACTCAGCATGCAAATAACACATCAAGAACATTCCCACTTTGTCACACCTGGTTGGGTGAGAATGTGGGAGAAGACTGTGCAAGGACCTTTTGCTTTCCTCTTGTGCACCTCAGCAGGGAACTGCCACTTAGGTACAAGTCATCATGACTTGATCACATTTATAATATGTGAACAAAGTAAAGTCCAGACCAGTGATGTACATATTTGGCATTTTAAAAGGGCCATTTTCACAAACATGAAAACAGTTATGAGCCAGATCAGCTTGGGGGGAGAATTTAATCAGAAAAATGTGAACGATAAATAGGAATTGTTTAAGAACACCTTACTAGATGCCCCAAAAGGCATAGTCCCACAAGGAAGAAGGCTGTACTGGTTAAAAAATGGACCTGATTTAGAGGGGAAGTGAAGGCAGCTATGAAAAATAAAAATAATAATATATAACAAATAAAGAAAGGGAAAATTTAAAAGAGAACTGGATAAATTCATGGTGGTTAAGTCCATAAATGACTATTAGCCAGAATGGGTAAGGAATGGTGTCCCTAGCCTCTGTTTGTCAGACGATGGAGATGGATGGCAGGAGAGAGATCACTCGATCATTGCCTATTAGGTTCACTCCTTCTGGGGCACCTGGCATTGGCCACTGTCGGTAGACAGATACTGGGCTAGATGGACCTTTGGTCTGACCCAGTACAGCCATTCTTACGTTCTTATGTTAAATTGATAGTCATGAATATACATCAGATGTTAGATATTGTAGAACATTGATAAGGGAAGCAAAGGGACACAAAGAGAAAACCATTGCCAGCAGAGTTAAAGACAATAAAAAGAAGTTAAAAAAAAAAAGTATATTAGGACCAAAAAAATCCTAACAATGGAATTGGTCCATTACTAGAAGAAAATGGTAGGATTATCAATAACAATTAAGAAAAGACAGAAGTGTTCAACAAATATTTCTGCTCTGTATTTGGGAAAAACAGATGATGTCATTATATGATAACACTCTTTCCCTTCCTCTTGTATCTCAAGAGGATGTTAAACAGCAGCTGTTGAAGTTAGACATTTTAAAATCAGGAGGTCCAGGTAAGTTGCATCCAAGACTTTTAAAAGAGCTGGCTGAGCTTGTTGGGCCATTAATGCTGGTTTTCAATAAGTATTGGAAACCTGGGGATGTTCCAAAGGACTGGAAGAAAGCTAATATTGTGCTGGTATTTAAAAAAAGTAAGTGGGATGACCTGGGAATTATAGCCCTGTCAGTCTGACATCGATCCTGGGGTACATAATGGAGTGGCTGATACAGGAATCCATTAATAAGGATTAAAAGAGGGTAATATAATTAATGTCAATCAACATGGGTTTATGAGAAACAGGTCTTGTGAAACTAACATTATGCCTTTTTTGATGAGATTATAAGTTTAATTGATAATGGTAATAGTGTTGATGTAATATACTTAGACTTCTGTAAGATGTTTGACTCAGTACCAAATTACATTTGATTAAAAGATTAGAAAGATATAAAATTGTCACACATTAAATGGATTAAAAGATGGCTAACTGATAGGTGTCCAAATGTAACTGTAACTGGGGAATCATCATTGAATGCATGTTTCTATTGAAGTCCTGCAGGGATTGGTTCTTGGCCTTACTCTAGTTAACATTTTTATTAATGACCTGGAAGAAAACATAAAATCATCACCCAAAGTCTCCAGATGACACAAAAATTGAGGGAATGGTAAATAATGAAGAGGACAGGTAACCACTACAGAGCAATCTGGATCACTTGGTAGACTGGACACAAGCAAACAATGTTAATTTTAATATGGTGTTAGGGTTCCGTCCCCACTCTGAACTCCTGGGTACAGATGTGGGGATCCACGTGAAAGACCCCCTAAGCTTATATTATACCAGCTTAGGTTAAAAACTTCCCCAAGGCACAAATTTCTTGCCCTGGGATGGTATCGCTGCCACCACCAAGTGAGTTAGAAAAAGATTCAGGAAAAGGACAACTTGGAGTTTCTGTTTTCCCCAAATATCCCCCCAACCCCCTTCACCCCCTTTTCTGGGGAGGCTGGAAAATAATATACCAACCAAATAGGTAACCAAGATGAGCACAGACCAGACCCTTGGGTTTTTAGGACACTAAAACCCAATCTGAGTCTTAAAAACAGAACTTTATTATAAAGAAAAAAGTAAAAGAAGCACCTCTGTAAAATTAGGATGGAAGGTAATTTTACAGGGTAATAAGATTTAAAACACAGAGGGTTCCCCTCTAGGCAAAACTTTAAAGTTACAAAAACAGGAATAAACCTTCCTCTCAGCATAGGGAAATTTCACAAGCTAAAACAAAAGATAATTTAACACACTTTTTGCTATTACTTACTATTTCTGTAATATTCAATGTAGCATTTCAGTAGAAGCTGGATTACTTGTTTGGTCTTTCTCTTTGTTTCAGAAAGAACAACAACACAAAGCACAAAGCAAAATCCTTCCCCCGCAGATTTAAAAGTATCTTTTTCCCTTATTGTTTTTTTTGGTTAAGCTTCTTAACCCTTGACAGATAAAGGAGGAATTTTATGCTACCCTTAGCTGTATGTTCATGACATATGGCTAAATATCAGTGTATACATCTAGGAACAAAGAATGCAGGCCGCACTTACAGAATGGGGGACTATCCTGGGAAGCAGTGACTCTGAAATAGATTTGGGGGTTATGGTGGATAATCAGCTCCCAGTAAGATGCTGTGACCAAAACGGCTATTGTGATCCTGGGATGCATAAATGGGAATCTTGAGTACGAGGAGAGAGGTTTTCACCTCTGTGTTTGGCGCTGGTGTGACTACAGCTGGAATCCTGTGTCCAGTTCTGGTGTCTACAATTCGAGAAGGATGTTCATAAATCAGAGAGGAGCCACAAGATGATTAAAGGATTAGAAAAGCTGCCTTCTAGAGCTAGACTCAAGGAGCTCAGTCTAGTTAGCTTAATAAAGAAAAGGTTCAGGGGAGATGATCACAGTCTATACACAGCGACATGGGGAACAAATATTTAATAACGGGCTCTTTGATCTGTCAGAGAAGAGTCTAACACGAGCCAATGGCTGAAAGTTGAAGCTAGACAAATTCAGACAGGAAATAAGGTGTAAATTTTTAACAGCGAGAGTAATTAACCAGTGGAACAATTTACCTTACTGCCATTAGAGGAATGCAACCCTAGAATATCCCAACATACAACAGAATATCCCAGGGCTGTAGTGGAATTAGAAAAAATGTCTGATGTTGTTTATTCCCTCCCACCCCTGCAGATGAAATTCATTTAATTCTGCTAATGTGAGGCTGATAGTTTTCCCAGAGAGAATATTACATTTTTAGAGTAGCACCAGGTCTGGGAAATCGCAGCATGGCCTGTGGGTAAATAATCTGTGGTATCACAGTCAGTCATCCACAATCAGTGGCTGGACTCAATCCATTTCGGTTTTCCAGGAGCGGAAGATAAAGAGAGATGAGGCACGAGCATTGCATGTGGCAGAAGAGCTTCTGATTGTAGCCTGGTTAGTGTCTACCCAGAGAAGAAGGAAAACCCAATGACTGAGTTGAACTTCGCAGCCTGGTTAGATCTAACAGGACAGTCGCAAGGAGGGTGGTTTAGCCAGAGAACGGCTGACTCGCTGGACTGTCCTTAATTTGATCATGTATCCTAATTGCACAAGTCAATGGCTTGAGGGCAAAAAGAAATACGAGATGAGACAACTCATCAGCCACTGAGAAAAAAATAAGTAGCTCTTAGGCCACCAATAAAACTCCTTGAAGAGGTGATGGGCAAACCCTCAAAACATGTCAGAGGCATGAGGCCAAATTCAAACCACTGTAAACCTCCAAACAGACAGATCCAGTATAGCTCAAAAGGGCGAGAATAGAGCTGGGAGAACTGGATTTGCTGTTTCAAGGAAAAGTCTGCGATTTCAACCCATTTTTTGTTCAGAATTGGAACAAAACCAAAAATGTTCCAAATCTCCTGTGAAACAAAATTCTGATTTGTGTGGGGGCGGGAGGAGGGGTGGTGGTGACAGAGTGCTGGGAATCAGCCACTGATGCAGCACTCTGGTCACTGTTTAACCCATGCGTCCTCCCGGGGAGGGCCTGGTTAAGGAGAGGAATTCCTGATTATGGGATCTGATTGGGGTGGGAGTAGCTAATGAGTTCAGTAACACCGAGACTGGATAAAAGAGCACGGGAAGGAAGGAAGGGGGAGGAGGAGGATGCAGGATGCAGGAGAGAGAGAGAAAAGAAAAGGCTAAAAGGGTCTGTCAAAAGGGAGTGCTCTGAGAGAAGATGCTCCCCCCCCACCCTGCTTGTTGGAGAAGCGGGAGTAAAGCTGGGTAATACTGTAAATACTCTGACGGCACTGAAAGGCAGGCAAGTGAATCCCTGCAAATAAACGGCAGGGAAGGTCTCTGAGGGGCTGCACATAAAGGGTGGGCGCAGTGGGACCTATCACAGTGGGGGTTGATTGAAACCTTGTGTGTTGATAAAATGGAAACGTTCCTTGCTGATTTCAACTTGTTTTTCATTCGGTTCGGGTGAGTAACTGAGCTCTGTGCTTCCCTGACCCGGGTGGAGCTGAGAAGTCAGGCTGGGATGCTCACTGCCGCACTCCTTCTGGCACTGGTGTTTGACTATGTTGTGTTTGGGTTGGTTCTGTTGTGCCGTGCTCCAAGCAATGGGGTGGGGACGCTCCCTATGTAGGGTTCTTATTTAAAGTTGTTGTTGTGCTATATTGTACCCTCCCCTTCTGTGTGCAGAGGGAATGGGGATCCAGTTAATCCCAGCCCCAAGGCAGCACCTCCAGAAGAACCTCTCTCCCCTTCTCCTGACTCAATGGAAGCCTCTTCACGGTGGCTCTCTGGGGTGCATGATAGTTTGTGCTCAGGGTTCTCTCTGGAGGAGGCATTGTCCTCTTGCCAACCTCAAGGGAATTTGCTGTGCCTGTGACCCTCTGGAGATGGTCTGGGGCCAAAGCCCACAGGAGAGGTAATAGGTAATAATTGGAGATATACCAATCTCCTAGAACTGGAAGGGACCTTGAAAGGTCATTGAGTCCAGCCCCCTGCTTTTACTAGCAGGACCAATTTTTGCTACAGATCCCTAAGTGGCCCCTTCAAGGATTGAACTCACAACCCTGGGTTTAGCAGGCCAATGCTCAAACCACTGAGCTATCCCTCCCCCTTCCAGAATGCTGGTGAAGGCCCCAGGGGACAAAGTGGGACTGGGAGCCATTGTACAGGGACAAGGCTTTTGGGTGGATGTCCCTGCCCTCTGCAGATTTCCCAACATCTGCACAGCTCCTCGGGGGGAGGGGAAAGCGAGCACTCGTTTGGGAGGCAGAACCCTCTGCCGTTCCTGGTGGAATAGCCCTATCTCTCAGCTTCTGGCATGAGAACTAGTAGCAATGTCTGCAAAGGCAGCCTCACAAAGGGCCAGATCTTAGCCACATGGGAGCATGACCCTCCACAAGTTCCCTTCAGAGAGTTTCTTTTGCACGCCTCCGTGGGAAGGGTTGGGTTTGCCACCCACCAGAAGAGAGGAAGATTTAGCCCTGCTCCCAGTCAAGGCTGTGCCATTGGACCTGCTCTGCAAAGGGCTCCCTTGGGTCTGCCTGTCTTCAGGAACCCCCTGGAAGTGGGGATCTTGCCCTAGGGAGGAGGATGTGTGCAAATGCAATGCAGTCTCTGGTTGGAACACCTCTGGCTCCCAGCCTGGCTGCATGCAAGCCCAGCAGACAGGCAAACATAGCTCTGAAGGCAGCTGACCCCCCTGTGCCAGTTTCCACCTGGGGGTGGGGAGATGCATGTGCAGAGACCCCCTCCACATGGATCAAAAGGGGCCTGGTTTTCTTTGGCTTCTCAAACCAGACGTTTTCCTCTTCTAAGCGATCCTTCCCTCCCACTGCTCGCGGCACAGGAAGCTACTGAATTCAGTGGCCATTTTTACAAAGCGAAGCAATTAGGCAGCAATACTGTAGCACCGAAATGAGGAGGAGTAGGTGGGCGCTCGTTAGCCTACTTGGAGCATGATTAATTTGTGCAGTTGCAAACGGAGTGAGTACAGAGCTCTGAAATTGTTGCTAATTAACAAAGCTGGGGCAGAGGTTCTGGGCTCTGATTAGACCTGCTCAAAACTGAACGAGGCCCCTTGCAGCTGTGTGTTTTCTTTTGGCTTTGCATCTTCCTTTCCAAAGCAGAGTCAAATCCCCACCCAGCAGTCCCTAGGGGGCTTGGCTTAGATTTTCACGCAGACACTTGGGGGGCACGTGGCAGGTGGCATTGAGAATTGGCGTCACTGGTCTAGCCAAGAAAGGCATTGGCACAGTGGTCTTGGCACTGGCACTATGGCATAGGCATTGAAAGCTGGCATAGGCAGTCTGTGCATTCAGACCGTGATGTACCAGCATCCTGGCATAATGTCTCAGGATCCAGCTCCGTAACACAGGGAGCATTGATCCGAGCGGCGCATGGACAGATTGATATCTAGCTCTTAGTACCGTGAGGATCATGGATCTGGGCAGCAGCATCCTGGCCTGGGTCTTGGACTGGGGCCCCGAGCTGTGGCATGAACTGTGAATGAGAATTTCAGTGGCTTGCAGCCTGCTCAGTCTCTGGCAGTCGCTCTGGGAGGGGCTTTCATTGTAAGCTTTCAGTAGAGTACCACACTTTCAGTCAGCAGCCTCACTGGCTCTAGTGCAGGACATTCTCCTGGTAGCTGCAAAAGCTTGTCTCAGCCAGAAGTGGCTCATGTCACCATGGCAGGGTAACCTTTCCTGTCGTTAAAGGTTCCTCCCCTCATGTTTTCCCAACAGGCTGTGAGGAAATGCACCTGTGGGTCAGGTTTTGAGTGGTGCTGGCTCCCACCCTTCTACTGATGCTTTTCTTCTCCCTCCCTCAGAAACATGGAAAAAGGCTAACGGTCGCAGAGTGAGCCGTGAATGCTGTGCCCACACTGGGGCCCCGGCCTGAGAGGACAACGGGCAGAGTCAATGGGAAGGCAGTGGGGTCTGCCTGCCAGTCGTCACGCTGCAGTCGGAAAGAAGGCTTCTAATGCCACTGGAACCCCCTGATGGAAGGTGAGCAGGACGTGAACGGCTAGTGTGCATAATGATTGAGGCTCTCTCTCAGCAGACGTTTGTCTTCGGGTTGCCACTGGTGGCAGCTGCCAGGGGTTGCTGTTGTGAGCCAAAAGGTAACTTGCTTTCTGACTCCTGGGAAAAGGTGGGGAGCTTTCTCTGACGATATTTCCTTGGTGTGAAGGGGTCATTTTCAATGATGACCTGTTTGTGTTCCATACTGTGAGAGGAAAAGACGAGGCTGCGAGGGGAAGGGTTTCCAGCCTGGTCTACACTAGAAAATTAGGTTGGTTTAACTACGTCAGTCAGGATGTGAAAAATCCACACCTCTGAGTGGTGGTGTTAAGCTGACCTAAGTCCCTATGTAGACAGCGCTAGGTTGATGGCAGAATTCCTCTGTTGACCTAGCTATCTCCTCTTAGGGAAGTGGACTAACTACAGTGACTGGAGACCCCTTCCTGTTAGTGTAAGTAGTGTCTACACTGAAGCACGGCTGTGCCACTGTAGTGTTTTAAGTGCAGACGAATCCTTCCTACCTTCTCTTTTGAAAAGTGAGACGCACGATTTTTAACCCCTCAAAGGCTGGACCAGAGTTACCAGTATTGTGCTGGGATATATGGGATACATTCTCTCACCGCCTTTGTTCCATTCATCGTAGCCGGCCTACACAGTATCATGCAGTGCATAGGATGAGGGGTGGGGATTAATGACCACAAAAAGACACAAGTATGTTGCTATAAAATCTTCTGATGTTGAAGCTGGCACCTGCAGAGCCCCTTTCTAATAGGCTGGTTCCTGAGGGACTTAGCTTAGGTGTCATTTCCTCTCCTAACATAACCAAATACCCAAATGAGCCCCGTGTTCCCTAACACCAAGTCCAGTTTAAATAAGAAGATGTTCAGAACGTGGCCAGAGAGGTGAATACATGTGACTGTCCAACTTAACCAATCAGAAATGTGACAACGGCCATGTTTGTGATGTCGTACCTTTCCCAGACGTGAAGAAGAGCTCTGTGTAACTCGAATGGTCTCTCTCACCAACAGAAGTCAGTCCAATAAAAGATATTGCCTCTCCCTCCTTGTCTTTACAACAGCCATGGGAATTGTAAAGCAATGAAGGACAGCCTCTACATTTATGGAGGTGTCATTCAGACTGGGAGGCATATCTCAAGTTGATCAGAGTTTTTAAATGGAGGTGGAAATTCCGGGAAGATAAGACTTTCTGGTAAGATTTCTGGTGCTTCACTTTTTCACTAGGGATGAAAGCTTCCCAGAATGATCTTTCTTATGGTATTTTGCATTGCTTACTTTGTAATGAAAGAGGTGCCAGGGCTCAAGCAATTTTTTTACTTTCATAACTGATACAGCAAGCCCAAAGGTGCCGGGGCTCTGAACTGCCAAGCCTAGAGGTGCCAGGGCTCAGCCATGGCACAAATTAAGCAGCAGTATTTTGGCTTTTGGCCCAATCCAAGCTATGCAGAAATGTCCAGAAATAGTTTGAGTTTGACGTGAGTTTTTGGTGAAAGCTCACGTTGGCTGAAACTGATTTACACAGCCCCATTGGGAAGCATTTGTGTTTCTCAAGATTGTCCACTAAACCTTTCTCCCTTTGAGAAAGAGGCATGATTGCGACCAATGCATTTGTATTTGGAATTTTTCTTCTAATGGATGAAGCAGAAATAATGGAGCAGGAACTTAGTAGCTCAGCTGGTGCTGGACTTGGTTTGGGATTCTCTCACTGGCGCTCGATGGCTTCAGCCTAGTGTCTTGTTTGGACAGACCTAGTCAGTTTCAGTTTTATCTCCTTATGTATTTCCTTTCTGGGCAGCATGTTCTGTTCATTATAGTGCAGAGTCTATACAGAGACTGCCTTGTCCAAGCAGCGCCTTGCCACAGTTGTGTGATCTCCAAGAAACCTGCCTATCACCCTTCCATCTCCTGTCACCCCTGAGCAATGCATCCTCAGCACATAGAAAATCTAGATATTGTCAGTGACTCCTCATACTCATCACCCCCCACTCTTCCTCACAGGGGTTTGGATCAACCGCTATCGGAAGCAGCTGGTGAGGTCCATCTCGCCGCAGTTCCTGGAAGAGATCATCTGCTACATGAGGAAGCTGGATCTCCTCAGTGCTGAGGAGGCAGGCCAGATTCAGGAGGTGAGCTCCCTGTCGGAGCAGGTGAAGGCAGTCATGGATCTTCTGGCTGGGAAGGGCAGCTATGCCTCTCAGTCCCTGCAGACGTACATAGAGACAACCAACGCCCAGCTCTATCTCCACATCACCGTCTATGGTAGGAGATGCTGTTCATTGTCTTCTGTCTGTGTGCACGTGTGTCATAAAAGCCTCTGTGTGTGCGCGCACACGCTTCAGCATTGCGTGCAAGCAGATGTGTACCTGTAGCATTCACAAAGCCAGGTGTACCCTGGGGAGCTTTGCCTGAGTAAGGACAAAAAAGGACTTCTGGGTCTGACCCCTGTTGATTAAGAGAGTCAACTAAGGACACTACCACTGGGACACTCAGAATCTAAGATCAGAAGGGACCATCATGATCATCTAGTCTGACCTCCTGCATGTTGCAGGCCACAGAACCTAACCTGCCCATTCCTGTAATAGATCCCTAACTTCTGGCTGAGAAATTGAAGTCATAGAATCATAGAACCATAGGGTGAGACAGGACCACAAGAGTCATCTAGTCTAACCCCGGACCAGGATGCAGGATTTGTTGTGTCTAACCCATCCAGGACAGGTGGCTATCCAGCCTCCTTTTGAAAACTGTCAGTGAAGGAGCTTCCACAACCTCCCTAGGCAGTCTGGTCCATTGTCCTACTGTTCTTACAGGTAGGAAGTTTTTCCTGAGATTCAATCTAAATCTGTTGTGCTGTAGTTTGAACCCATTGCCTCTTGTCCTGCCTTCTGTGCCAAGAGAGAACAACTTTTTTCCAACTTTTTTTATGGCAGCCTTTCAAGTATTTGAAGACCGCTATCATGTTGCCCCCTTAATCTCCTCATTTCCAAACTAAACATCCCCAGTTCTTTCAGCCTTTGCCTTGCGTTCCATCCCTTTGATCATCTTTGTCACTCACCTCTGGATCCTTTTCAGTTTCACCACATCCTTTCTATACACTGGTGACCAAAATTGGACACAGTACTCCAGCTGAGACCCAACCAGTGGATAGCAGAGCGGTACTATCACCTCCCGTGACTTGCATGCTATGCCTCTGTTAATCCAACCTAAAATTGCATTTGCTTTTTTTGCAACAGCATCGCATTGCTGACTCATGTTGAGGTTGGGATCCACCACAACTCCCAGATCCTTCTCAGTGGTGCTGCTGCCAAGCCAGTTATCCTCCATTCTGTATTTGTCCATTTGGTTTTTCTCCCTTAAATGTAGCACCTTACATTTGTCTTTGTTGAATTTCATTTTGTTGTCTATTCTCCAATTTATCAACATGCCTCTGAATTTTAGCTCCAGCCTCCAAAGTGTTAGCAACCTCCCCAGCCTTGTGTCATCTGCAAACTTGATCAGCCTGCTCTCTATTCCTACATCTAGATCATTAATAAAGATGTTAAACAACACCAGACCAGAACAGATCCCTGTGGAACCCCACTTGAGACCTCCCTCCAATCTGACATCAGTCCATGAATAGTTACTCTTTGTTTGGTGTTGTTTAACCAATTTTGTATTGACTTAATGGTAGTTCAGTTGAGCCCCCATATCACCACTTCACTTATGAGAAAGTCATGTGGGACTTGGCAGAAGCCTTGCTGAAGTCCAGGTATATTATGTTCACCACATTCCTCCCGTCCACCAAACCAGTTACCCTGTCAAAGGAGGAAATTGGCAGGATTTGTTTGTGGTAAATCCATGCTGGCTGCTAGTGATCACCCCTTCACCCTCCAGGTACTCGCAAATGGAATGTTTCATACATTGCTCCTGGTTTGGGGTACCAGCTGCTTTGTCCTGACTCAGACCTGTGTGCAGGTAACTTGATCCTCCTGAGAAAAACACACACACCAACTCTAGGCACATTCCCTTATGAGCCACTGCTCTCTGATCCACCCTCCCCACCGCTGGCATGGCAGAGCCAAGACAGGGGCTATAGTGTGTTGAGGAGAAGGTGAAACAACCTGCAGAATCAGGACCCAAAATGTGGGCCCCACTTCAAGGAGAGACCCCTCCTTTGTCTGACCTGCCCTGAGGAATGACCACATTTTTTGTATTTCTCACCCTTGTCAGTTGCTAGGGACATTTGCATGAAAAGAGGATCATTGTTGATTAGGACCAAACCTGCTTATCCGTCGCCTGCAGCTGCTTTCTTCTGATAGTGGCACTGCCATCACCACAATGTCAGTGGAAGATTATTTATGCGGGCTTAGTGTTCCGTGGTGACGAGGCGCATGTTGGAGACAGTCACTGAGAGAGTTACAGCTCTACGAGATGGCACCTTATGTAGTATATCTGCTTTCTGCATGTCCTGGAGTCCTGGCAGTGGATTCCAACCTGTGCAATTCCACTACACTCTGCCCACCATGGCATTTGCAGTTGAATCTTCTTCACTTCCAGCCATCACTGCGAAGTTGTGCTGCTGTGTGCTCTTTGGCAGTGGTTTAGAACATAAGAACGGCCATACTGGGTCAGACCAATGGTCCATCTACCTCAGTATCCTGTCTTCCTGTCTACCTCAGTATCCTGTCTTCGTCATGCATCTGACGAAGTGGGTATTCACCCACGAAAGCTCATGCTCCAATATGTCTGTTAGTCTATAAGGTGCCACAGGACTCGGTCACTTTTTACAGATCCAGACTAACACGGCTACTCCTCTGATACTGTCTTCCGACAGTGGCCAATGCCAGGTGCTTCAGAGGGAATGAACAGAACATAATCATCAAGTGATCCATCCCCTGTCACTCATTCCCAGCTTCTGGCAAACAAGTGAGGGACACCACCCCTGCCCTTTCTGTACCTTTTCCAATTCCAGTAGATCTTTTTTGAGATGGGGCAACCAGATCTGCACACAGTATTCAAGATGTGGGTGTACCATGGATTTATATAGAGGCAACATGATATTTTCTGTCTTATTATCTATCCCTTCCCTAATGGTTCCCAATATTCTATTAGCTGTTTTGACTGCTGCTGCACATTGAGTGGATGTTTTCAGAAAACTATCCACAGTGACCCCCAAGATCTCTTTCTTGAGTAGTAACAGCTAACTTAGACCCCATCATTTTGTATCTCTAGTTGGGATTAAGTTTTCCAATGTGCATTACTTTGCATTTATCAACATTGCATTTCATCTGCCATTTAGTTGCCCAGTCATCCAGTTTTGTGAGATCCCTTTGTGTCATCTGCAAATTTTGCCACCTCGCTGTTTACCCACTTTTCCAGTTCATACATGAATTGTGGCTGTGTTGTACTCAAGAGGTAGCTGCATTTCAGTGGGTGGCAAGGTGATCTCAATAGTTTTGCTTGTTAAGTTTGTAAAGCATGTTTGGATCCTCTGAGATGGACGGGGCTACAGGATGCAGGGCCGGCTCCAGACCCCAGCGCGACAAGCACACGCGTGGGGCGGCAGTTGTCGTCAGGGGCGGCAGATTGGGCCAGCGGGCCTGCCGCAGTCATGCCTGCGGGAGGTCCACCGGAGCCCCGGGACGACCGGACCTGCCGCAGGCATGACTGCGGACGGTTCGCTGGTCGCGCGGCTCGGCTGAACCTCCCACAGGCATGACTGCGGCAGCTCAACCGGAGCCGCCGGACCAGCCAACCGTCTGCAGCTGTGGGAGGTCCAGCCGAGCCGCGCGACTAGTGGACCCTCACATGTCAAGCCAGCGGGAGGTCCGCTGCTCCCGGGGCTCCGGGGCGTCTCCCGCGCATGACTGCTTGGGGCGGCCGAATATGTAGAGCCGGCCCTGGATGGTACACCTTAGCTGCCCGTTTTACTGGAAAAACAAGTTTTAGCATCTTAGAGTCAATGTGGCTACACAGAACAAGTTGTTACCCTCTGCTGCCTCAAGCAGCATCAAGAGAAGCAGCAGCCATTGCTGATAGTGATGTAGGAGAGAGAGAGAGCTCAGTCAGTCAGCTCCTCTCGGGTCCCAAGTGGGGCTGGCAGCCGTGGCAGTTAAAAACCCATTATTTAACTGGCTCTGAGGGAGAGGGGTCATCTTGTCTGACCAGGACCGCGTTAGAAGATAGAATAAGGAAAAAGAACTTGGGTGAAATGTTGCTGAAATGCTTGTTTCTGGGGAGCAGGGGGAGAGACTGGAGTGTACATGGCCCAGTTTGGTAATTCCTCACCACAGGAGGCAAGGCTGCCAGGCTGCGGTCTGCTTGATCTGTCTGTCCTACATGTGTTATGAGTCTGTGGGACTGGGGAGGCTGCAGGGAGCGTCTCTGCACCCCCAGCATGGTGGCGGAGCTCAGCCCCTACACTCCCCCATGGGAAAGGACTGCTCTCTCCTCCTGGTGTGCTATCAGGGCCGGCTCCAGACCCCAGCGCGCCAAGCGCGTGCTTGGGGCGGCGTGCCGCGGGAGGGAGGCAGGCGGCTCCGGTGGACCTCCTGCAGACATGCCTGCAGACGGTCCGCTGGTCCCGCGGCTTCGGTGGAGCATCCGCAGGCGTGCCTGCAGGAGGTCCACCGGATCCGCGGGACGAGCGGACCCTCCGCAGGCACGTCTGCGGGAGGTCCACCGGAGCCGCGGGACCGGCGACCGCTAGAGTGCCCCCCGCGGTGTGCCGCCCTGCTTGGGGCGACGCAATTCCTAGAGCCGCCCCTGTGTGCTATGGCCCATGGGTGGAGTTGGGGAGGAGGCCATGGCAGGACCTGGATCCTGTCCCAGGCAGCAGGGCTGTCTAGATACACAGGATGAGCATGCTGCAGCCCCTTCAGGAGCAGGCCTGTTCTATCTGTGTGCCTGAGAGCTGCAGGAGGGATTATGTCTGGTTTAGGAGCCCCACCTGGGGTGGTGCAGCTCCACACTGGCCCCAAGACAGGCCTGGGGCTCAGTGTGCATGGCCAGACCATTAGAAAATGTCTTGGGTCATATTACATTACAAATACTGTACAATGAAAGGGTGCACTGCCCTCAGTATAGGGCTGTGGCTAACCACAACAATCTAGCGCTCAGAAATCTGGCAGTGACAGTGCCTGGACAGAGCGAAGGGGCTCCCAAAAGCCCTCCCCAGCATAGTATGAGAGAGGAATCTAGGACTGAGTTTTTGTGCATGTGGAGCTGCACCCCCAGAACCGTTCAGGAGCAGGCACCTAGCTCTGTCTCTCCTGTGGGAGCTGATCAAAGCCTCCTAGTCCACACACCCAATTTGTCTGTCTTCTCATTTCTCTGTCTCAGGCAGCAGTTCAGTGTAAATCAGGTTGCTTAATAATTTGCCACCTAGATGCTGAAACGCTGCTTCATGTGAGAAAGTTTGAATAATTCAATCAGGGCTCTACCGTCTGGATGGTAATTGCACAGAAAAGCACTCAATAACATGATGGTGAAGGGATCATGAGTTAAAGTCTCGTTCTGTTTTGTTTCCATGTGTCAGCATCACACAGCCTCAAAACAAGAAGTCTTATGCTATATTTAAAAAGTAAAGGCCATGTTCTGATGATGATTTACTGAGTACCACAGTCCCCATTCCAGGGGTTTTACAAGCTAAATCCATCATGGAACGTACAGTGCAGACATTGGGCTGCTACTGTAAGCCATGCTATGGCAAACTGGAGTCATTGACAGCTGAGTCTAAATGAGTCTGGGAAAGTCTTATCTGGTGCAACATACATCTTCTTCCAGCCCCTTGACATGCATATTCCATCAACATAGACTAGATAGGTTTTAGAGTGGTAGCCGTGTTAGTCTGTATCAGCAAAAACAATGAGGAGTCCTTGTGGCACCTTAGAGACTAACAAATTTATTTGGGCATAAGCTTTTGTGGGCTAGAACCCACTTCATCAGATGCATGAAGTGAAAAATACAGGAGCTGGTATAAATACATGAAAGGACGGGGGTTGCTGTACCAAGTAAGAGGTCAGTCCAACAAGATAAATGAATTGGTAAAGCAATCCCCATCTTTTCAGGTATTTATATCTGCTCCTGTATTTTTCACTTCATGCATCTGATGAAGTGGGTTCTAGCCCACAAAAGCTTATGCCCAAATAAATTTGTTAGTCTCTAAGGTGCCACAAGGACTCCTCATTGTACAGACTAGATAGACTCCCTTAGACCTTGTCTACACAGAAAAGATTTTTTTCAGTAAAATCTAAGAAGTAAATTTAAACTGTTATCATTATACCACTATCGATCCGACTGTGAACGCTCCTACTGCAGTAAAAGAATGGCTTTTGTCAGTTTCACTTTTCTCGCCTGGGAAGGAGTTGAAGTTAAATCTAAAAAAGCCACTCTTATTCTGGAATAAGAGTGTCCACATGGGTAACAATATTGGTATAACTCAGGGGTAGGCAACCTATGGCATGGGTGCCGAAGGCGGCACACAAGCTGATTTTCAGTGGCACTCACACTGCCCAGGTCCTGGCCACCAGTCCAGGGGGCTCTGCATTTTAATTTAATTTTAAATGAAGCTTCTTAAACATGCTGAAACCTTATTTACTTTACATACAACAATAGTTTAGTTATATAGTATAGACTTATAGAAAAAGACCTTCTAAAAAGGTTAAAATGTATTACTGGCACGCGAAACCTTAAATTAGAGTGAATAAATGAAGATTCGGCACACCCTTCTGAAAGGTTGCTGACCCCTGGTATAACTGGTAAAACTTTCCTGTGTACACGAGGCCTTCAACTGACTGACTGACCCACTCACTACTGTCGAAGAAAAACTTAGTTCTCGCTTTTTGTTTGGGTGCAGCAAAATTAAATACTTTATTATTTCTCCAGTAATTACAATGGAGGGAGAGAGTGCCATAGGACACAGGGTCCTGGACAGGTCTCTCAACTGGTAAACAATTACATCAAGCCTTTATACCTTTGTTTCAGACAATTTCTAGCAATCATGGAGACAGTAAAAAGCAACAAATACATTTTGTTTATACATAGCAGAAAGGAGTGAGACAATAAGATAAGCCTAACAAAAAGCAAGCCTGCATTTTGGTTAGTGATTGCAAGGTCGTAATAACTTTGTACACAGTTCTTGTCCTGTCGCCTCGCACTATCTTTGCTCCTACAAGTCTCACGTCATTAGGGTTACAGCATGGCCTGACTCTTGCTAACTAACATTCATTAAGATCTCTTCAAACCTTGTTAATTATTTACTGGCTTCCACACTACCATGTTGTTTGCATCTCCTCCTTACACATCAGCTCTGAGTTTGGCCAAGAGAGACTAGCAAGAAAAGCAGCTAAGAGGAAAGGGTGTATGAAGATGTAAGTTAATTACCCTCTGCTTCAGTGTACCCTTGCCCTCTTAGACTCTGTAATAGTCCATCGAAGAGAGTGGGAGACAGTGTAAGGTGTTCCAGCATACACCACCCTCTGACTGACCTGCCAGTGGAATTGCACTGATGCAAAAACCATGTTCATTTGGAAGCCACAGAGCTGCTTATTTCTGTGAAAGACACTCTGAGTGGGGAACTTGCACTCCGAGATTTGGAGTTGAACTTGTGCTGAACTCGGACCACAACTCACTTTGGTTTGTTGTGAAACCGTGATTGAGTTAACTGGCAGGCACAGCGAGGTGTTAGCGCGGCTACGGGAGCCATTACCATGAAAACAAAAGGGTCGCTAATGGATATCAGGAAAGCTTTGTATGAGGCCTGAGGTTCAGCACCAGTTCAAATCTCAGACTGTGAGAGAGGCTCTCCCCCA
The DNA here is from genome assembly GCF_016161935.1 of Mauremys reevesii. Lineage (NCBI taxonomy): Eukaryota > Metazoa > Chordata > Testudines > Geoemydidae > Mauremys > Mauremys reevesii. Next base: position 51,893,901 of record NC_052632.1, on the reverse strand, counting down.
GAAATCAATGGTTCCATTTTATTTGAACCAATGTTTTCTATCAAGGCAATTTAAGACAAGTGCCACTTCTGCCACTGGGAACTAGATTGATGGGATCACAGCTGGGAGAATTTGTGACCATTGTTGTCAAAGATTTGCCACTTCAGGCTTTTTAAACTTCATTATGAAACATTTTAAGCTAGACTGAACAAAGTCCTCCACCACATACAGTAGGGACAGTTGTGCATTTGCTTGGGGGCTGGAGTAGATGACTCCATCTCTAACGTCAGTGATTCAGTGATAGGTGCAGTCTCCTGCCCTGATGTTTAGTTTACACATTACTCGACAAAGTAGAGGTAACCTGCAGCTAAAGCAGTTCCAGCCCCGTCCTTTTGGTCAGCTGGTGGATGTGTCTGAGTAATGAGAACCTTGCTCCCCATTACAATCACATTCACAGCCAGTGCAACCCTCCCCCTTGGTTGCAAGTTTCCAAACCTGTTTTCCTGACCTCCAGAAGCTCCAGCTGGCTTCTCTTCCCTGCAATAATGAGAAAAATTCAGGCTTTGCCTATTGCTTATGCTTGTGGTCATCGTCTGTCTCCCTCTTGACCTATTTTGCTTTTCTCTACACAGACCCTATGGTGCAAAAGCATTTGGAAAGCCTCCAGAACCGCTATGGAACTGGTGTGGAACTTGGCCAGCTGGAGAGGCTAACTAATCTTCTGCTGGTGGAAGGCTTGACAGATATTCAGCAGAAAGAGCATGATGTCATGCAGATTGAGGCCACCAAAGGCATGAGAAATGTTGCCAAGAAAATCCCCCTGGAGAAGCTCTTTCTACCTCTGTCTAAAGTCAGCATTCCTCCTCGAATCTCTGTGACCGTGGGTGTGGCTGGGATCGGCAAAAGCACTTTGGTGAAACTGTTTGCTAGCATGTGGGCCAAAGGGGAGGTCAATAAGGACATCATATTCGTGCTGCCTCTCACCTTCCGGGAACTGAACACTTATGAGAAACTCTCTGCTGAGAGGCTCATCCGGTCGGCATTCCCTCATATCACTGAACCCAGCTTTATCTCCAATGGCACCGCCCGGATTTTACTGATTCTGGATGGCTTGGATGAGTTTAAGACTCCTTTAGATTTTTCCAACACAGTCGTTTGCACGGACCCCAAAAAGGAAATTCAAGTGGATAGTCTGATCACCAATATTATCCGTGGCAACCTGTTCCAGGAAGCTTCCATTTGGGTCACTTCACGGCCCACAGCAGCCAGCCAAATCCCAGGTGGCCTAGTTGACCGGATGACAGAAATACGAGGTTTTGGAGCTGTGGAGATCAAGGACTTCTTGGATCAGATGTTCCTTGAGAACAAAGACTTATCCAGTCAAGTCTTGGGTCAGATCAAGGCTAACAGATCTTTGTACACAATGTGTACAGTTCCTGCCTTTTGCTGGATATCTGGCTCCTCAATGGGCTATTTCCTAAAGAACAGCACTGATCAATCCCAAGAAACGACAACTGTTCCTAAGACTTTATCAGAAATCTACTCCTATTACTTTAAAATGGCACTGAGTAATGACTGGCAGGAAAAACAGAAGGAGACTCCCAGGATAGAACAAGCTATAAACAACAGCAAAAAAATTATTGGTAACCTGGGTCGGCTGGCATTTTATGGTCTGCTCAAGAAAAAGTATGTATTTTATGAACAAGACATGAAAGCCTATGGCATAGACCTCTCATCACTACAAGGCAGCTTGTGCAATAGGATGTTACTCAAGGAAGAGATGCAGTTCTCCACTGTCTACTATTTCTCCCATTTAACCCTCCAGGAGTTTTTGGCAGCCACTTATTACTATGCTTCAGCAAAGCGAGCAATATTTGATCTCTTCACTGAGAGCGGGATGTCCTGGCCTAAGTTTGGTTTCCTCAATCACTTTAAGAACGCTGTCCAGAGATCACTGCAGTCAGATGACGGGCAACTGGATATCTTTGTGCGCTTTCTCTCTGGACTTCTCTCCCCGCAGGTGAACAAATTGCTGTCTGGTTGGCTCTTGATGAAGGATGAGCATAACAGCTTCCGAAGCCACGTGGTCAGCTTTCTCCAGAGCTGCCTGAACACTGACTATGTCATCTCCTCCAGGACCGTGAACGTCATGCAGTGCTTGTATGAAGTGCAGCACATGGAGCTGGCCAAGACTGTGGAGGAAGCTATGAAAAACGAGAGCTTAGCTGGGATGTTATCGCCAGTGAATTGTTCTGCCCTGGCTTATCTCCTGCAGGTCTCTGAGGTGTGTATGGAGGAGACAAACCTCTCCAACTGCCTCACCTACAATATCTGCAAAAGTCTGCTTTCCCAGCTCCTCTTCTGCAGTAATCTCCGGTAAGTCAGATCAGGGTTTTGTGTAGGGACTGGGACTATTTCCACTTTCCTGTGACATGGGGTAGAAAGTAGCAGCTGTTTAAAGGATATGTGGCAATTATTTTATTCAGCACTATTTTCCTGCAAACAGAAATATACTCCGAGGATGGTATTAGGGTGACCAGATAGCAAGTGTGAAAAAATCAGGACAGGGAGTGAAGGTAATAGGTGACTATATAAGAAAAAGCCCCAAATATCGGTACCGTCCCTATAAAATCGGGACATCTGGTCACCCAAGATATTATGGTCATGTGGTACTGAGAAATATGTGTCATGTTCAGAGCAGGGGGCTGAAAGTCCAGAGTCTTGGGGTCTTCTAATGCAGGGGACTAGAGCAGAAAATCTCTTGAGCTCCCTTCCAGTCCTATGATTCTATTATTCTATTTTTGGTTCTGCCACTGACCTGCTGTATGACCCTGGGCAAGTCAGTCCAGTGCTGTGCTTCAGTTTCTCCACTTGTAAAGGGAGAGGATAATACCTACTTCACAGGGGTGATGTGAGGCTTGGTTAATCCAGGGTCTATTGCAGGAGTGGGTGAAGTTCTGTGGCCTACAATGTGCAGAAGGTCAGACTAGATGATCATGATGGTCCCTTCTGACCTTAAAGTCTATTAGTCTAATATATTCAAAATGCCATGTGTTCTTTGGGTGAAAGGAGCTGGAGAAGTGGAAGTGACAGTGCTAATATGCCAGACATCATGCTGTGTTTGTTATTACCTATGTGTATCAATGGCTGATGAGCTATCCTGAGATGCTGCTAGTATTGCATTATGGGGGCCACTTAGGAGACCACGGAGTCTGGAACTGGGATTCTTGCTTTGTAGGCTGGTAGAGATAACAAGACTAATAGGAGGCAAGTGGTTTTACTTGAACTACTTTCACATTGTACCTTCACCTCTGAGGAGCAGAGGCTAATTCACTTGCCTTCACTTTATAGTACTTGGCCTCTCTGCTGAGGTTACTATAATAGGTGTCAATTTAATTGGGTGAGGGATGATATGGGCACTTCTCCACTAGGAATTGGACTCAGATCCCCAACTCATTTCACACTGGCCAATGGACAGCCCTTAAAAGACCTTTAGTTATTGCTGGCCTGGATGAATGAGAATCAGCAACTCAGAGGTAGAAGATTTTGTGTTTCATTCACAGTCCCCTGAGCAATCCAGGGGTCTACTGGATCTTTATACCATTTGAGGCTGGTTTAGCACCCCCATTGGATAGTCATCCCCAAAAGTCACCTGTCCCTAATATCAGACTCGGCGACAAGTGGACAAAGTCCGACCAGATGACAAGGATCGCCACTGGTTTAAACACAGTGCATTTTAGTGTTGTGCATGCCTAGAGAATGTGTTTAATGGTCATGACATGATCTGTGGCAGCTACAACCTAGTGCCATCTTACAAGACTTATAAAGAGAGTCCCCGGGTCAGCGAAGAGTCCTGTATCGCTATCCTGGAATACGCTTTACACTCCTGCCATATCTTTCATTGGAGGAACCCAAAGGACTTAAATGTGATTTTTGCCTAAGTGAAGCATCTCCAGGTTTTTAGAGGGCATTGTCTTTGGAAGAGTAGGGCCTCCTAGAGTTATCCTGGGATGCTTGTAAGTGTGACTGAGTTATCCTAGAGAGAACAGACTCTTCCGGTGTTGTGCATATGGAATATTCTCTAGTCATGAGGATCAGCAGCATATGGGCTCTCGGCTCCTTGCTGGGGTACAGTGGGGGAGGTCAGCTTGACTGTGAAAGGCAGTATCTCAAGGAACACACTACCTCTGATGGGGGTCGCTCTGTGAACTCTTGAGCATGGAAACTACACAGATTAGGATCTTTTCATTTTTTCTGAGAGCTCTCACTCTCAGCAGCTCAAAATGGACATTTTCTCCTCCTCGTATTATCAAAATGCTTTGTTCTCAGCCACCTCTTCTTCTTTTACTTTGTTGGCCAGGCTGGACAATAACAAGTTTAAGGACAATGTGATGGAGCTGTTGGGCAGCGTGCTGAGCGTGAAGGATTGTCAGATTCAAAAGATGAGGTACTGGCTGGCGTTCATAAAATATTTTGGGGTGTTACTGTTGTGGTCATTTGAGCTGAAGGTCCATGAACACTTTAAACTTTCACATGATCTAAGCCGTGTTGTAAGATGTGCCCTCAACACAGCATTGCACCATGTGTCTCTGCATGTTCATCCGCTCAGTGTGCAGCGGCAGTCAACAAAGAGAACAGAACAGAGACCATTAGGAAAGGGAGAGAGAATAAAACAGAAAATATCATAATGCCACTATATAAATCCATGATATGCCCATACCTTGAATACTGTGGGCAGTTCTGGTCATCCCATTTCAAAAAAGATACATTAGAATTGGAAAAGGTGCAGAGAAGGGCAATATAAATGATTAAGGGTGTGGAACAGCTTCCATATGAGGAGAGATTAATAAGACTGGGTCTTTTCATCTTGGAAAAGAGACGACTAAGGGAGGATATGATAGAGGTCTACAAAATCATGAGAGGTGTGGAGAAAGTGAATAAGGAAGTGTTATTTACCCCTTCACATAACACAAGCACCAGGGGTCACCCAATGAAATTAATAGGCAGCAGGTTTACAACAAACAAAAGGAAGTATTTCTTCACACAATGCACAGTCAGCCTGTGGAACTTGTTGCCAGGGAATGTTGTGAAGGCTAAAAGTATAACTGGGTTCAAAAAAGAATTAGGTAAGTTCAAGGAGGACAAGTCCATCAATGGCTATTAGCCAAGATGGTCACAGATGCAACCACATGGTCTGGATGTTCCTAGGCCTCTTGACTGCCAGAAATATCTGGCACTGGCTGCTGTCAGAGACAGAATACTGGGCTAGATGGACCATTGATCTACATGGATCCAGTATGGCCATTCTTATGTCTGACTTGCAAGCCCTGGCCGCACACTAATCATCTTCTCCACACTAAATTTGACCTTTTTATCTCTATTAATATTGCTGTAGAGCCCATTGAGATATGTTCTGGTAGTTCAATGCATACAGATAACTGTCTAATGCCCTGGAAGTTTGGGTAACTAACTTGCCTCCAAAACTGGTGCTCAATCCCATCTTAACTGACCAGCAAACGCCTCCTCTAACAGGGGGACTTCCAGGGTGGAGGCTCCCCTGCTGGACAATGCTGATTGACCAAGATGATGATGATGTCCTTTGCTGGTATGAGGATGGATGTTTATTGTAATCACAGTCAGGATGGCGGCTCTGGGAGCACAAGTTTGTCAAGAGGGGTAGGTGAGCAGGGAAGGTGTCTCACTGCCACACTGTCTCTCTACACAGCTAATTGCAGTTCATAGGCAGACTTTGACTCTCAAAACTTGTGATCAGTGCCACCTAGACTAGTTATTTTCAGCTAGATTTCAGCCTCTGCCTCTTTCCGAAGCCTGCTGCTTGAGCGGCAATTTAAGGTCGAAAGCAGGGAAGTGAGGACCGTGGCTTGTACTAAGTTTTACTGGAGTTTTGCTCCCCAAATTGCAGTTCCCAGCTCTCTTGGGCGGGGGGATCTGAAATGTGGAATTAACAAGGAATGGTTCCCGTGGGCTCAGACACTAAAGTGCCAGTGCAGACAGAGTGCTTTGCAATGCTGGTGGAGGTGCGCTCTGAGCTCTTCTGAGAAAAGGCATTCATAAAGTAGCCAGGCCACAAGCAGTGCTGATGCCTTCAAAGTCAGCGGTGCAGATAATTCCCCAGTACCATATGCTGGCAGGTTACTGGAGTCTCTCAGGCGAGGTTTGAGGACCTGGGTGACACAGCCCAAGTCAAGGGGGCTGTTACAGTATTGGGTGGGGGAGGTTCTGTGGCTTGTGACATGTAGGAGGTCAGACTAGCAGCTCATGATGGTCCCTTCTGGCCCAGATCTCTGAGTCTGGGAGTTATTCGGAATGTTAAAGTCGGGTCTGATTAGTGGCGCATGTCGGAAAACTGTAGGGCAAATGGCTAACCCTGTAGGGCACCAACGCTGAGTATAATGTTCTTCTACTTAGCACTGCTCCTGAGGGCAAGTTTGTGGCTCCTTGTTCTCCTGCCACCTTAGAGCAGGAGACCCTCCCCTCTCTGAGAGCACCGGGCTCCCAGCAGAGTCTGCCTTTCCCCACCTACCTCTTCCTTCCTCCAACTCTGTGCCCCTGCCCAGACTCCCTCTCATTTCCACATGAGTCATTGCCTGCCCCAGTGCGGCACAGCACCTTCCCACTGCCCTCCTGGGGCCCAGCCAGCGAGAGCCGTCAGTCACAGCCACAGAGCACAGCCACGGCCAGGGATAGCTCACTGGGGCCATGGGACTTGTTGCAGGAATGAATTCCAGTCCAGCGAGGTCTAGGGTGACCAGACGGCAAGTGTGAAAAATCGGGATGGGGGTGGGGGGTAATAGGAGCCTATATAAGAAAAAGCCCCAAATATCGGGACTGTCCCTATAAAATCGGGACATCTGGTCACTCTAGCCTAGGTCTCTCAACAGCCAGCACCTCTCCCTGCACCTGCCATTGCCCTCAGTCCCCAGATGACATATACCTAGGGATCAACTGGTTTCCAAAGGGTTAACATGATCTTATAATGAACCAATGGAACTGTATTTGTCAAACGTAATATGGTCACCTCCATGTTATAACAGTATTCCTCTTCCATGCAAATTCCTTAGCTGTGTCCTTGGCAGTTTCTGTGGCTGGCAGCGGGCTTGGAGGGATGTAATGGGCTAGGAACTGTATTTGTTCTCTTTAGGCTAGATGCTAACTCCAGTTTCTTTTCCCGGACAGCTTGGCAGAAAACCAGATCAGTAACAAAGGGGCCAAAGCCCTCGCCAGATCCCTGATGGTCAACAGGAGCCTGACAGTACTTGAGTAAGTTTCGTATGTTTCCTAGTTGATGTCGTCCACCCTGTGGGCAAACATGGGTGCCTGCAGTGCACTCACTTGCTGTCAGCTGTTTCCTTCATGAAAATTGATTAAATAGAACGGGTGATGTCAGCTGACCTTCATTTCTGCACATTGGAGGATGGCTCCTGCCCACCGTAATCAGTTCCCAGAAGAGATGAATAATGTTGTTTGTAGTATTTTAGATTGGTGACTAATGAGAGAAATGTCAGCTGCCAAGCTTGTTTTCTCTTTCTGAAATCAGCTGTCACCAAATTTCAAAGATTTCAACCCCAAAGCAGCTTGAACAGCTGAAATCCTGTAAGGAAGCTCATGTGATGCCTTCTTGCGAAAAAAATCAAAGATTAAAATCCCTTCCCTGCTCCCCCCACGTTCAAAATGAATGAGCATTGCAGATTTCAAGATTCTTCTTGGAGTAGCCTCTGCACATTCCCACTCCTGGGATGTGCTGGCAGTGCAGCTCTGACATCCACCAATGCATCCCCTAATGAGTGTGACAGTGTAGAGTCCATCTCAAAAAACTCTGGTTGCATATGAGCAACATTCATTCCTAGTTCATTGGTGGCCTGATACAATGTCCACTGAAGGCAATGGGAGTCTTTCCATTGTCTTTAGTGGACATTCAAGGAGACCCTGGGAACATGGAAACTAACTGTGGCAGTCAGTAGCCTGTTACAAGTGACTAGTTGTTACAGAGTGTCGGGGAGTCAGGGCCCTGCAATCAAGTCCTTCTTGGGGTTCAGGGAGCTTAGACCCCAGCTTGGGGTTCCCTGCGTTGCAGCACCCAGCCCAAACTGAAACTAAAAAAACCCTCTCGCCGCTTTCTCCCCTCTGCTCCTCCTCTCGTTTGTTCAGTCTCCTGGGCAGAAGGTGTCACTTCTCCCAACCTCCCTCCTGGCTCAGGTTACAGCTCAGGTAGCTTCCTTCTCATCCCCAATGTAACTCCCAGGCAACATTCCCAGGTCAAATCTGCCCCGCTCCCTGCTCCGTCACACTAGTATATTAAACATGCCAAGCATATCTCGCAACCTGCCCTGGCCCAGATGTGGAACATGACCTGTGACAAAGATTCAAAATGAGGGACCCCAAAAAGTTATTCATCCAGGAAATGTAAGATGCTGTATGATTCCTTCCTGGGGCATGAAAAACTCTCTCTACAGCCTCAGTTTCGCATTTATTTATTTGTGATGTAAATGATTTTCAATAATAATAGTTGGGGGACACCAAATTTGTGTGAAATGTACTCAACTTTTCAATGTAAAGCTATACATCTAGGAACAAAGATCATAGGCCATAATTAGGGGATGGGGGACTCTACCCTGGAAATCAGTGACTCTGAAAGAGATTGGGGGTCATGGTGGGTAATCAGCTGATGATGATGAGCTCCCAGTGTGACGCTGTGCCGAAAAGAGCTAATGCGATCCTTGAACACACAAACAGGGGAACCTCGAGTAGGAGCAGGCAGGTTATAGTACATCTGTTTGGTACTGGTGCAACCACTGCTGGAATCCTGTGTCCAGTTCTGGTGTCCCCAGTTCAAGAAGGATGTTGATAACTTGGAGAAGGTTCAGAGAAGAGCTGCAAAGATGATTAAAGGATTGGAGAATCTGCCTTATAGTGACAGACTGAGCTCCTTGAGTTTAATTAGCTTAACAAAAAGAAGGTAAAGGGGTGACTTGATCACAATCTGTTAAATACCTACAGGGGGAACAAATAATTGACAATATTTCAATCGAGCAGACAAAGATCTAACAAGGTCCAATGGCTGGAAGTTGAAGCTAGACAAATTTAAGACTGGAAATAAGGTACAAATTTTAACAATGAGGGTAATTAACCTGTGGAACGACTTACCAAGGGTTATGGTGGATTCTCCATCACTGGCAAGTTTTCAATCAATACTGGATGTATTTTCTAAAAGTTCTGCTCTAGTTCAGACAGGAACTACAGTAATTCAGGGAAGACCTCTGGCCTGTGTCCTAGGTCAGACTAGACGATCACAATGGGCCCATCTGGCCTTAGCTGTGAATCTATGGAATGATGGACAGTTGACTCTTGACTCCTCCCATGATAATCTATTAAACCGCACTAAAGACACCCTGAGTTCCAGTAACAGAGGCTAAGCCCCAGTGGCTGGGAAGATCAAGTTTTAAACTGAACACCCACCCTTAAGTCTCCCTTGTCAGACCAGTTTTGTTCTTGTCTGGATTTTCTAACTTTAGCTTTTTTGTCTCTCTTTATCCTCGCTCCGCCTTCTCCCCAGCCTTCGCAGTAACGCCATCGGACCCACAGGGGCAAAAGCACTGGCTGATGCACTGAAAATAAATCAAGTCCTACTCTCCCTGAAGTAAGTGCTGTTGGTTTCCCTTCCTTGGCTTCTTCTGAAAGCTAATTCCTAATAGACATAATTGTCCATGCGAGAGACCGCTGTGTGGGTGTGAACAGTCTTCATCTCACTGGCTATCGATGTTCAAATACCTAGACTAGAAGGATTGTGGGTAGTAAACAGTACAAGTACAGTCAACTTGCAGCAGGTGGTTGTCACAAGTGCAGTAGCCATAGAAACGATGTGTCACTTGCAATGTCCAGGAACAATCTTTTCCTGGCAGGGTTTTGGCAGACAGCTCCTGAGAGTCCATCTTAACTTTACAGGGGACCCAGGAGAAGCCACCTTGGAGATGCTACTTAGTTCTCTCCAGATGCCCAGCTGAAGTGGGGGATGCGCTCACTGAAGCTGCTAGCTCTTCACAGTGATGCTGGGCTTTATGGTGTCGTGTCAAAAGGGCTGTCCCAGCATTAGAAACATTGCATGTGGTGTTGGGTTGAAAGGTGCGTCAGAACGACCGAGGTCTCTAATTGTCATTGCCGTGGGCTAATTCTAGGCTTCCCTGCAGTGAGGGACACAGCAACATCTACGTTGTGTTCTTGGATTTTCTCTGCTATCCCTCTTCTTTAATAAGATGAGGTCAGGTCCAGGGCAAATTGTTTGTACCTATAAACGTACTGCATTTGCACTTTGGCTATGCAATGAGGAGAAACTCAGTGGTTTTGACTGAGTTGCACTCTGAGGTTTTGGAGTTGTTGGACTTTTGGGCCCATGTGGACGGAAATCAAAGGAATTGTTCGTGTGATTCCCTAGCAACTGAACCTGTTGAGTTTTGTATTTCATAGGTTATGGATCCCGTGGGCCTGGTGCACCTCTCCAAGATGCTGGTGTAAATCAGGAACAGGAAGTCAATGAACTTATGCCAATGAGAAACCAAGGGGAGATCAGAATCAAGCCCAATAGATCTAGAGATTGGCTCAAACCACAAAATTGAGATCTGGATTTTGAATATTCCCCCTCCCCAGTTTGAGGTGTGATGGAGTCAAGCTAAGGAGTTCTGGCTCCAGCCCAGCTCTACTTATATCTTCTTGCCCTGAACCAACTATCCAGAACTACTTTGAATTCTCCCTCCTCCCCCATTCTCCCTGTAGAAGTCATAGGGCATAACTTAGTACATGGACTGAGGGATTGGAATGGATCTGGTTGGGGTGTACATGCTGATATGTATGTCTCATTATTCAGTACAATATCTATTGACTTACTGTCTTGTTTATATTTATTTAATTATTCTCCATATTGAGATTCAATTGCTATTTAAAAATCATGATTATGTAAAAAAAATAGGCAGTAAGTTTTAAAACAAACAAAAGGAAGTATTTCTTCACACAACGCACAGTCAACCTGTGGAGTTCATTGCCAGGGGATGTTGTGAAGGCCAAAAGTATAACTGGGTTCAAAACAGAACTAGATAAGTTCCTGGAGGACAGGTCTGTCAATGGCTATTAGCCAAGATGGTCAGAGACACAACCCCATGTTCTGGGTGTCCTAAACCTCTGACTGCCAGAAGCTTGGACTGGATGACAGAGGATGGATCACATGACAATTGCCCTGCTCTGTTCATTCCCTCTGATGCACCTGGTACCATCTACTGTCGGAAGACAGGATACTGGTCTAACCCAATATGGCTGTTATGTTCTTTTATGTTCTTCTGACTGCACTGAGGGATGGGGAAGAGCAGGAAGGCAGGCAGAAGGGAGACTAGGCAGAGGAGGAAATGGAGGGATAGAAGTGGCCTATAAGACAATATAAACAACAAAGGGCCTGATGTCTCAGTTACCCTCAGGCTGCTTTACCCCGCTCTGGCAGCGTGAGGGCCATCAGGTGCGGGCAGATGTGTAAAGTGGATGTCTGTGTAATCTACAGCCACTTTAAGGACTCTTTACCATGCTGGAGTGGTGTGAAAGGGCCTTAGTGCAACTGTGAATCAGCCTCAGGGAGATTCAAATCAATGACTGACAGAGGATGTTGTGATATTTCCATGAGGCACTGTTGTATCTGGAGCAAAACGTCCTGGGGCAACATGAGCCCTGAAACGGCTGGTAGGTGTGCTCAGGAGATTGGAACATGTAACTCAACCCCAGCACCTTATACAGAAGGGAGAAGAAGAGAAAGGGCAAGAGGTGTCTAGAAGAGGTAGGCCACTAAGGGGGCAGGAGGCAGTCCCAAAAGGCAGGGGGGGCAAGACTCAGGAGGCGCACTAGGAAAAGAACAGCACAGGAAGTTCAGGCGCATGGGGGTTCATTCTTTTATACCATCACCTCTGGCCTCAGGAGACGGCATGGCTAATGTGAGACAGGCTGGGACAGTCTGTGGCTGCACCCTGCTCTAATTCCCAGTTTTTCCACAATAATTGTGTTGTTTTATCTCTGCAGCCTCCAGAATAACGTGATCAAGGACGATGGTGCTAAATTCCTGGCTGAGGCCCTTTTAACCAACCACAAACTGACAACTTTGCAGTGAGTGATTCTAACCCCCGAGCTCCCCTATGGTTTGTTGTCTGCTCATTTCCATGGCCATCTGCAAGGGCAGCGCCATGGTCAAAGCAGCCTGCTGCTAATTCCCCTTCTTGGCTTGGCCTCCTGGTCAGGGCCAGCTGAAAGCACAAGCAGACGGAGCAGTTGTTCTCAGCTCCACAATCTGACCATTTTCCGTGTCTCTACTCAGACACTTAATCATGTCTTTGCACTCCACTAAACACGGTTCCTCCTCCATTGGTAGGTTGTGCCCAGACCCCAGTCGCAAGGGTGCCACCATTTCACACAAGGAAGCCTGCACTGCTCATGTCAAAGGTGGTTTCCATCTTATGGGAACCACATTCCCTCAAACCCATTTGCCTACAATGCACTAAATCTACTGCAATTGCAGTGCCCAAAAGTGGGCAGAGGCTGTTTGTGGAGAGAGATGCTCTTCTGTTCAAGGAGCAGGAGGGGGCAGGACAGAGACGATCTGAAGGAAACATGATAGATGGTGGGATGGACCCTGAGGAAGATGGTTTCTGGCTTGTTTGCCTGGTTCACACCCAGTCTGTCTTATTTATTCTAACCATTAAGAAGATAAAGCTAAGTGCAAACTACTACACTTAGGAAGCAAAAATTAAATGCATAGCTACAAAATGGGGAGTAACTGATTAGGTGGTAGTACTGCTGAAAAGGATCTGGAGGTTAGAGTAGATCACAAATTGAATGTGAGTCAACAATGTGATGCAAATGCAAAAAAATGCTAATATCGTTCTGGGGTGTATTAACAGGAATGTTCTATGTAAGACATGGGAGGTAATTGTCCTGCTGTACTCAGCACTGGTGAGGCCTCAGCTGGATACTGTGTCCAGTTCTGGTTGCCTCACTTTAGGAAAGAGGTGGATAAACTGGAGAGAGTCCAGAGGAGAGCAACCAAAAGGATCTCCTGACCTATAGAAAACCTGACCTATGAGGAAAGGTTTAAAAAATCTGGGCAAGTTTAGTCTTGAGAAAAGACAGAGGGAGAGAACCTGATAACAGCCTTCAAATACGTGAGGAGCTGTTATAAACAGGACTGTGATGAATTGTTCTCCATGTCCACTGAAGGCAGGACAAGAACGAATGGGCTTAATTGGCAGCAAGGGAGATTTAGGTTAGATATTGGGAAAAACGTTCTGACTATAAGGACAGTTAAGCTCTGGAACAGGCTTCCAAGAGAGGTAGTGGAATCTCCATCACTGGAGGTTTTTCAGAACAGGTTGGACAAACACCTGTCAGGGATGGTCTAGGTTTACTCGGCCCTGCCATAGCGCAGGGGCTGGGCTAGACGACCTCTCAAGGTCCCTTCCAGCCCTACCTTGATATGATTTTAGGTCAGGTTGAATAGGGCATGTAACTGAGTGTGATGTCAGTGTGATGCTTGATCGACAAGGATTTTCCTTGATGATGATGATGTCTGTCGATATGGTAATGGCTGATAATAACACGATCATGGCCAGGCCTGGTAGTCTGCCATCCTCTACTCTGATGGAAAAGTCCACCCACCAGCTTACCTGGGGCAGCTATTCACAGAGAATTTGAGGATCTAAGTCTAGTAGAGCGTGATAAGAGATGGGATGAAGGTATAAATAGCAAAAGAGTGTGCACCAAAGCTACCTGCATGCATTAGGGGAGTACAAAATATACAGAGGCAGAAGTGACTCAGCCGGAGATGTGAGAGCTCAAGTGAGAAGAAGAAAGTTGAAGTGTGTTATTGAAGGAGAGCTGACTCCCTCTCTTTGAAGTTTATGGGTATTTCTGTCTTCTTCACAGCCTTCAGAAGAACTCCATTGGGCCCCAAGGTGCAAAGAAAATAGCAGAAGCACTGAAGCAGAACGGGAATCTCAGGGAACTGATGTAAGAATTGACAGAAAGATTACACATTAATAGAGAGATGAACCATGATTGTGGGTGACACTAACTTCTGAGTCTTCTTAAAATCTGTCCCAACCTATTATGACATGCCGTACAAGAAAGGCCAGATATTGCCACCCCTATTCCCCTGGCAGGGTTTCCTGTGCATTCTTCTTTGGGAGGCCAGGGTTTGACCTCTGCTCATCCCCTGCTCGCTGCCAAATGCCCTCCTGCAGCATGTGGCACCAAACCCCTGTAGATACCTTGAGACTGGAAGGGATATCTGGGAGCTGCATGGGCACAGGGCCATTCACGCAGGCCATCTGGGGCTCTGCAGCAGCTCGGGCATTCTGCAGCTATAGCTTTGCTTCCTGACTGCATGGCCACTTGGCAGCCGTGTTGTCAGGGATTCCTGTTAAAGGGGAGAGGGGCTCACACTGTGGAGGGGGCAGCTGGCTGTATTACATCTCTGGAGGAATCTCTACTGCATCTCCCACTCCTTCCTCCAGTGTAGGTACCAAACTAGACAGGCCTCTTTTTGAGAGGTTTGTCCCTGTGCGATACCGGGACAGAACCAGACGTGGTTTTCTCTAATATAGGATGGGGGATGCTGCTCAGCACCCTGCAGCTCTTAAAAATGGCCCCACCCGGGCAGTGTGACCTCACACACACTGTCCTGCCAGCAGGGGCAGGATCATGTTGGCAGGGGTGAGGTCATGCTGTTCCTGGAAGTACCAGGATGTCTGGTATTCTGGGAACGGGTGAGTGGCCACCTTACTCCAGTGTACCCACTGCCTGCCCCATCCCCCCCATATGCCTCACTAGACCTGTGAAGAACCACACCTCCATGGCCCCTTTTCCACCAGGGGAGGGAGAGATCTGTTTGAAGGGGACCCTCTGCATGCCGACCAGAAGGGTACAGTCTGGCCACACTTGTTCTTATGTTAATAACATACCCTGGAGAGGGCCTGGACACACCCATTACTGGAAGTACAGCTGTTGACAGCAGCTGTGCCCCCAGAAATACACACGGTGCCCCCGAAATACGAACCGCCATAGTCAGGGAACACAACTCAGACAAGCACTAGAGCTAAACACGTGTTTGGGGTCGCGTTTTGCAACTCCCTGGAAAGCTTCCCTCCCAACAGCATTTCTATGAAAAACCAAACTAGGGAAGGTACAGGTTAAAGAATGTTCAGCTCAATCAGATGTATTAAAGTCAGCCAGGCCTGGTGAAATTCATCTTAGGGTACTTAAGGAACTAGCTGAAGCAATCTTGGAATTGTTAGAGATTATATTCGAGAACTCATGGAGGATGGGTGAGGTCCCAGAGGACTGGAGAAGGGCGAACACAGTACCTGTCTTTAGAAGGGCGGACAAAGAGGACCTAAATTTCCTGTAAGCTAAATAAGATGCTGGCCATGCAGCAGCTTATTTAGCA
Organism: Mauremys reevesii; assembly: GCF_016161935.1. Lineage (NCBI taxonomy): Eukaryota > Metazoa > Chordata > Testudines > Geoemydidae > Mauremys > Mauremys reevesii. The sequence continues at coordinate 51,878,435 of NC_052632.1, read as the reverse complement.
CTGGGCAGGCGCTCAGGGAACCCGCTCATCTGGGACCTGCCGTGGCCAGGGGAAGGGCATTCTTTCCCCAGCCCCAACCTGCCACAGCCGGGGGAAGGGTGCCCAGAGGCGCTGACTTCCCCTATAGCCAGGGGGATGCTTGATTCCCACCTCGACCCCAGGCCCCACTCCACCTCCTCCCCAGCTCCTCCCCCAAGTGTGCCCCATCCCCATTCTTCCCCCTCCCTTCTAGGGAGCTTCCTACACACCGCAAAACAGCTGTTAGCAGTAGGTGGGAGGCACTGAGAGGGATGGGGAGGAGTTGGTCAACAAGACTGCCGGTAGGTGAGAGGCACTGGAGGGCGGGGGGAGCTTGGCTGCCAGTTTTTCTCTGTGGGTGCTCCAGCCCTGGAGACCCATGGAGTCAGTGCCTATGGGGGCTGCCCCCAACTCAGCCCCGGCCCCAACCCAGCCCTGGCTTGGACCTGCTGCAGATGTGGGAGAGGCACCTCTCCCCGCCCCCAGCCCAGGTGCTGCTGCAGGGAGAGAAAGCTGGGCAGAATCCTCTCTCCTCACCGTAGCCCCAGAGCACCCTCCTTCACCCCAAACCCATCATCCCTGGCCCCACACCCCCAGCTGGAGCCTTCACCCTATGCACCCCAATGCTCTACCCAAACCCTGAGATCCTCAACCCTGGCCTCTCCCCAGAGCCCTCAGCCCCAGCTGGAGCCCTCACCTCTCCATCCCAACCCTCTGCCCTAGCCCTGAGATCCTCATCCCCGGCTCCTCCCCAGAGCCTGCATGCCCAGCCAGAGCCCTCACACTCCTGCGTCCCAACCCTCTGGCCGAGCCCTGAGTACTGCTGAAAAGGATCTTGGGGTTATAGTGGATTACAAATAGAATGAGTAAACAATGTGATGCAGTTGCAGAAGGCAAGTATTATTCTAGGTGCATTACCAAGAATGTCTTGTATAAGACACAGGAGGTAATTATCCCACTCTGCTCAGCACTGGTGAGGCCGCAGCTGCGTACTGTGTCCAGTGCTGGATGCCTCACTTTAAGAAAGATGGGGACAAATTGGAGAGAGTCCAGAGGAGCGCAACAAAAATGCCGCAAGGTTTAGAAACCCTGACCTATGAGGAATGGTTAAAAAACGTGGGCATGTTTAGTCTTGAGAAAAGAAAACTATGGGGAGTTTTGATAAAAGTCTTCAAATATGTTGAGGTCTGTTATAAAGAGGCCAGTGATCAACTGTTCTCCATGTCCACTGAAGGTAGGACGAGATGTAATGAGCTTAATTGGCAGCAAGGGAGATTTAGGTTAGATAGTAGGGAAAACTTTCTAGCCATAAGGGGAGTTAAGCTCTGGAACAGGCTTCCAAGGGAGGCTGAGGACTCCTATCACTGGAGGTGTTTCAGACCAGGTTGGACAAACGCCTGTCAGGAAGGTTTAGGTTTACTTGGTCCTGCCTCTGCACAAGGGGCTCGACTTGATGACCTCTCGAGGTCCCCTCCAGCCCTACATTTCTCTGATTCTCTTAAAAGGGCTGATCTCCTGGGGATGGGCAGAAGGGTGTTGTCTTTGGAGTGCTTTCAGCTTTGGAATTAACTTCCTCCGACACTCTGCCAAGGTGCAAATGTGGAAACAGTTAGGAAGCAGTGCAAGATGCATTTATTTGCTCTGTCTTTTTCTTATGTGGGCCTGCAGCCAGATAGCATTTGCCCTGCCAGTGGGTGAGGGTGCAGAAGGAACAGCTGCTGATTTATGCCAGCGGTTGGCATCAATTTACTTTAATCTCTCAGCCACACCCAGGTAACACAGCCTCAGGCACAGTATAAATCAGAAGAGTGCCCAAGTTCCCCTGAATAGGTGGGTGAGGGTTCACAGAGCAAACATTGCAACACACCCCACCAGTATGGGATGGGATCGCCGCATGCCACATGGTACTACAGCCCTGGTGGCTGACAGGGACACAGTGTCACTGAATGGGCAATTGATCTTTGAGCTCGAGCAGACACTGCCGTTCTCTATGGATGGGCGAGGTCTCCATTGCTCTGGCTTGCATTGTAAACGGAGTTGGTGCCTGTGGTGGTTCCTTTTCCAGGTCAGTTTTCTACTGTCATTGTGTCCTATGTTGGGATGGGGTGATCAGATGCAGAATCCAGATGGAGGTGTTCGTATTGCTGCTAAAGTGCTGGGCCTTGTCACCCGCTTAGCTCCTCCTTTCTCGGGATGTAACTGGCCTGCTGGGGACTCAGCCTTGACACGTCACTGCGGAACACTTGCTTTTCCTGCTGTGAGACTTGGCAGCCACCCCCTGACTAGGGGCCCACGGGTGGCTTTTCTCAGGCTGATTGGGATCCCCTGTCTCTGGGCTCTGACTGCAATTTCACAGCTGCTAATGGCTGATCTTCCTTTTCTTTGTCACAGCCTCTCCAGTAACTGTGTGGGGGACACTGGCTCTGTAGCGTTGGCCGAAGCTCTGAGAGTGAATCACAGTCTCACAACCCTGGAGTAAGTCCCTTGCCATTTGAGTGCCCGGAGCACCCCTGACGCATTGTTCTTTGCTGCCAAGGGGCGCTTGTTAATGCTCCACCGCTCAGCTCTCCCAAGGGCAGCGTCATGTGATCCAGAGTGATCTGGGGTTGCCTCCTACCCTATCCTTGTCTGTTCCCCCAACTCATGTCCATGGAAAGCAGTAGAGGCCTTTGTGGGGAAGGGGCCGGTAGGTTCCTTTGGGGAAATTTCCCTTTGACAATCTGCAGGGCTGAGGGGAATGGCCAGGGGCGTTATGGCCTTGTGGCTACTTCACAGCGGCATTTTCTGCAGGGGATCAGTTCCAAGGGGTCTCCTTGGAAGTCTTGGTAGCTTCAGAGGAGGGTAGTAGCAGGAAGATTCAGCAAACAAGACAGGAGGACTGGGGGTGGCATAAGGAGCCTCAGCTTCCCCCGTTGCAACCAGCCCTCATCTGTTGTGCTCAGAGTTATTTCCTTGCTTAGAGGTTTGGTGACCTGTGGGAAATGAGATGCTGTTCACTGTCTGCTTCCTTGTGGGCTCCATCCCAAAACTTCTCCACCCTGCTTAGGAGTCTCAGCAGAGGGGCCGCAGACTGACTCGCCTTAGAAACCAAGCAGCCCTCTGCCCCGACGGACGCGTTCCTTCCTGCTCAGGAGTGGGGCAGGGTAACCTGGCACCGTGGGCAGGGCGCCTGCTGCTCCTGCCTGTGCTGTCCCTATCCCAGGGGCAAATGGAAGACTTCTGTCTTCTCAGTCTGGCACCTTTCACCGGGAGCACGTGCCCCTTCTGTGCCAAGAGGGGGACCTCAGCGCACACCTCCCTCCGGTGCAGCAGGTCCCCCAGGACTGCCTGCTGGGGCTCTGGCTGAACTTTCCCCACCTCTTTTCCTTTACGGGCTCCCTGTGTGTGGCCCCACGCAGTCCAGGGGCCTCTTAGCCAGCCGCCTCTTGAGGGGTGTCTGTCAGTCCCAGAAGAGGAAGCTCGACAGGCATGTGTCCCGCACCTACGGTGCCTATTTTTTGGCCTCTGCCTACCTCCTTTCTCCAAGCAGAGCTCCTCTGGGCAGCATTCACTGGCTCTTGGGACTCCTTTGGGGAGCCGGGGGCATTGTCTGGGGTTCTCTGCTTGGTGTCCCCAGCCGCCTCATTCTGAACCTGTGACCCTCACTCCTGCTCCTGCTTTATCATTTGGTGTCCCCACTGCTTAGCTGATTGGTGGCTCTGTGGCCCCTCCTCCATTGGTAGGGGGCGGGGCTTTTGGTCTTGCTGGGCTCTGCCGACCTGTCCAGGATGTCCAACAGGCTGGCACGTTTTGCCATGATGAATTCACTCGTAACCACGCAAGGTGAACGTATCCGGTGCTGGGCTGGTACGAATGCCCACCATGTAGTTCCTGCGGTGACTCTCTGCTGTGTCTCTTTGTGTTTTAGCCTCCAGAGCAATTCGATCAGTAACACGGGGGTCACGGCGCTGATAGGTGCGCTGCGCTCCAACCGCGGCCTCATCAGCCTCAAGTAAGTCCTGGTCTCAGCTCTTCCCAACGCTGCCCCGCTCAGATCGCAAACACGTACACTGGCTGGCCGGTGTCTGTCCAGAGCTGCCACATGTTGTCACCACAAGAATTGCGTCATTCGGCGCAGCACCTCCCAGGTCTCTCTGGCAGTAACAGGGCCGGCTCTAGGCACCAGTGTTCCAAGCATGTGCTTGGGGCGGCACTTTTCAAGGGGCGCCACTCCGGCTTTTGTTTTTTTGTTTTTTTTTTGCTTGGGACGGCAAAAAACCTGGAGCGGGCCCTGGGCAGTAATCTAGTTTTTTGCACTAGCTACAGCCTGAGTTCCTTGCTACTGAAGCAGGGCCCCCCATCCTGCAGCTCCTGGGCAAATGGGACCAGTATGGAGGAAAGGGGAGACAGGCCCAGGGGGGCAACGGGTTTGTACCCAGCTCATTGGTCTGGATCTTAATTTGGTGGGTGTCGCCTCTTCATACATCTGAGCTTCTCTTCTAACTCCTTGTGAAATGTATCAGCTCAGCTGTGCTTTTCCTAATCCTGCTGCTAGCAGTGAAACCATTGCAAGCCAAAGAAGGTAAATGTGTGTGTGTGGGAGTCACTTTGGCCTAGGGTTACCATATTTCAGGTTCTCAAAAAGAGGACACTGCCGGGGGGAGGAGGGGAGAGCTGGAGAGGATGTATGGGGGGTATTTGGAGGGTGTGTGTGAGTGTGTATTGGGATGAGAGGGGGCATTTGGGGGTGCTGGAGGGGTGTATGCGTATTGGGACAGGAGCGGGCATTAAGGGGGTGCTGGAGAGGGAGTATTTGGGGAGTGTTGGAGGGGGTACCTGTGGCCTCACTCTTGAGGTTGGGGGGCAGTGTCGCTCCCTGTCATGGTGGCAGGGCAGCTGGTGCAGACCCAGGACACAGCGCCAGCCCATCCATCAGTGCCTCTCTGTGGGGCTTTCCCCAACCCCCAGGGCTGGGAGCTGGGGCCTGAGGCCTGGATGGATGGGATCTGGCAGCTCCCGCTACAGGGAAGGGACCAATCAGCTGCAGGTGCAAGGACCAATCGGACGTGGAGCCAGCTCTTTCTGAGCTGCAACATCTGCTTGAAAACTCCCAGATGTTGCCTCTGATTTGAAAGGTCAGGACAGAGGGTGGAGGATCAAAAGAGAGGCAATGTCCAGGGAAACGCAGATGTTCGGTAACCCTCCCTTGGCCAATACACTTAATGTTCCAAAACACCCATGTGCAACTGGACAGCTCAGGGGACTGGGGATGATTTAGTAGCTTCCATCTGTAGGTCAGTTCCAGTCCAGCCCAGCCCAGCCTGCTCCCCGATGGCTAGTCAGGGAAATGCATTTGCTGGGTCTTAGTCCGTTTCATTGGAGGTTTGTCTAAGAGCTCTGCTCTAGGCATTATTTGGGGCCGTTCTCTGGCCTGCGTTACACAGGAGGTCAGACTAGTGCTCACAATGGTCCCTGCTGGCCTTGGAGTCTATGAAGAGTAGACAGAAACCAGGGCCACTATTGGTGCTACTGGACCCCCTGGTTTCTGCCGGGCATGATCTCCTGTGGGGGGGCGGGGGGGCTCAGAGGTGAGGTGCATTGGTAGCAGGGATAGGTGGGGCTCTTGCCCTGCTCCAGTTCTGGGGACAAATACAGGCCATCAGTCCAGTGCTAAACTCACTTACCAGAGAGAGAGATTTAACAAAACCAGGGAGGGAGTTTTTTCAGAATCCCCAGCAAGGAGACCTGGACTGTGTTGCCAAACTCTGTGAGTCTGAAGTAAAATGTCTGTGAGCACTCCAGGCAAACGTCCAAAGTGGAATGACGTGTTTCTATTGTTACATTTAGAAAGTACAATGTGACAGACTGAAACCTGGGCTATTTATTTCCTGCTGCGATGTTATGTGTAACTGATCACAGTGCATTTCTCCCCCGCTTAAAAAAACAAATGAAATAGGCTAAATCACAAAGGTGCTTTTTCGAAGGTAGATTTTCCTGCACAGATCAGCACCAATGGAGACACAAATCTTTAAGATTCTTCACTGATTATTGCCATAGAAAGGACAGTAAGGCCTGCAGGGGCTGCTTACCCACTAAGCCTCTTCCAGAAATGCTGCCATTAGTTCCCCCAGGCATTCCATTCCTAGCCGGCGTGGCTGATTGCTTCCACTGAATACAAAGGCCATTACTGGAGGGTTTTTCCAGAACATTCCATTTTAAATTACAAAACCTCAAACAAAACAAATCATCCTGGTTGGGATGATTTAGTTGGGTTTGGTCCTGCTTTGAGCAGGGGGTTGGACTAGATGACCTCCTGAGGTCCCTTCCAACCCTGAGATTCTATGATTCTATGATTCTATGAGAAGGAATGAAAAGTTCTAGCAAAAGTGAGCCAATGCTGAGAGCCTTTGCAGACTGCTCCCGAAGGCTTTGGCACATGGGTGTTCTCCAGAATATTTCAGGCCACTTGAGTCCCACAGCAGATGTGCTAAGCACCTTTATGGGGACTACTGTGGCTTTGAAGTAGGGTGACCAGATCTCCCGATTTTATTGGGACAGTCCCGATTTTGGGGGCTTTTTCTTATATTGGCTCCTATTACCTCCACCCCCTGTCCTGATTTTTTACACTTGCTGTCTGGTCCCCCTACTTTGAAAGGCAGAGCTGCACTGAAGCCTCCTGCTGAAAGATACTGCCCCAGCTGCAGTTGCTGGAGGGATTTTGTCTGCGAGGTCGGCAGAGATCATAGAGAGGTACTGGGGAGCACACGTTGATGCTGCCTGTACCATGGCTCCTGGTTTGGAGATGCAGCGATTCGATTGTTACCCTGGCCACACCCCTTCCCACCCAGCCACTTCCCCTTTACGGGGCACAGCACCTCTGAGCATGCTATCATTATCTCCAGGGACTCTGCTCTGCCCACTCCCTGCATCCTTCCCACGACTACCCCCATGCAGATACAGGAAACATCTGGCCCTGCGCTGCGCAATCTCTGTGCCCAGCAGAAAACCTGAGGCAATGAGTATGGCTGGGGTATATTCGGGGGAGGTGGGGAAAAATAAAAATCTTCTGCAGAATAGCCTAGCCCAAACTCAGCCGCTCCTTTGCGGCTGCTCCCCGCCTCGAGGCTAAAACAATGGCACTGGAGTAACACGCTGTGTCCGAGGCATGGGGCAGGGAGTCTGAGAGTCATTCCCAAAGTGAGACAGAAATTCTAACCACCTCTGACTTGGGGAGCAGGCAATTACTGGGGGGAGCAGCCGCATGACCCCCCATGACCTGGGGAGGCCATGGGAGCAGCGCAAGAGGAAAACCAGGGCAGGGCTAGAAGTTCATCACTGATCATTCCAGTCTGGTATTTTGCTCCGTCCCCTAACGGGGGGATTTTTGCCAGCCTACAAAGAGCAGGGCCCGGTGTAGGGGGCTGGGCGTGGGGAGAAGGGAGAGGGAGGAGCGTTGTTCAGGGGTATCCTTTTTCTGCCTGAGACACGTGTGTGACTGCAGCAGCTTCTCATGCATCGAACATTCACCTGCACATGCCAGGCGGCCTCGCCATCCCACATCTGCCCTGGAGAGCCCTCGCCTAGATGCTACCACCCCGTGCTGGCCTAGCCACCAGGTGGTTTGTCTTGTTTGCCCTAAAATACAATAAGTGCCTGGAAGAGAATGAGAAATGTCCTGAGCTGTTCCCACTCCTCGCCCTGGAAGGAGGGAATCCCAATGACCTGTCCCATCTCTTGTCTTTTCCTAGCCTTCGGGAGAATTCCATCGGCCAAGAGGGGGGGCCGGAGATAGCCAACGCTCTGCGCGCTAACTGCACACTGAGGAACCTAGAGTAAGTCAGCCGGCTTTCGAAGTCCAAATCCTCTCCCCCCGCTTACGCTGTGCGCTCAGCACCAGTACTGCCCTCAGGCAGGTGCAGGGGAGCTGCTCTTGTGTGGGAGGACAGGTTGGTGGAATACCCGTGGCCAAGGGTGTGTCCCTTGGGGTAATGGGGAACACTCAGGCTGGGTAGCAGGTGAGTCTGGCCAAGGAGAAGGCGTGACAAGGAGCAGCTCTGTGATGGCTCATCAGGGGTGGGGTGGATGAGCACTTTCTAGGTCCAATCTCTGGAGCCATATCATCACCTCTGTTGTTTTCCCTTTGAGGGAAGGGATTTGCCCCAAACCAGCATCCTCCCGCCTCCCTCCAGCTCTGCAGATGTTCCTCCATCTGCACGCTGCATGGCTGAGCTTCTGCTTCTTTTGGGGGTGCTGTACTTGGGTGGGGAGGAGTCGGGGCAAGTCAGCTGCTCTCCACAGCACCATCCCCCCTCCAGGGCCAGCATCAGCTTCTGCAGACTCCAGGTCTGGCCTGCAGGTCCTCCTGGAGGGTTTGTTTGGGCCCAAATGCAGATGAGCAGGCCATGAGGGCCAGAGGCTGGGGAGCATGGGGGAGGGTGGAGGGTTTCCAGTGGCAAACCCCACCCACATAATACTCCAGGAGCTCTGTTAGTTTAAGCTCCTGGGGTTTCTCACTAGGCATGATCTGGCCTGACGAGCCTGTGATTCGCGTATGTAAGCAGACTGAAAGAACTTGTGCTTGGCTTAATCATTTTGTAACTTGGAGTTCTGTGGAAAGCAGAATGTAGAATAACCAGAGTGGACCTAACTAATAATCCCTCTGGAGCACTTTGCTTTGGCAGATAAGACAGCGATCCATCCAATGAAGTTACCAATGAGTGCTTGAGAAGAAGACATAAGCCAGTGTGAAATATCCTGCCATTGGGGGCGGGGGAAGAAGGGGTAGAACCTTCCTTACTCCAGCTAATGATTAGCAGATGCCCTGAATTATGAGGATGGAGCAGGCCCTTGTAATATTATCCTGACTAGTACCAGTGCAGACACTCTTCTTGTTCCTAAAAATGTTTAGTTCCATTTTGAAACCTTGAAGGTATTTGCCTCCATGTCCTGCAGCAGTGAGTTCCACAGATTAATCACCCATTACAGTGTAAAAAGCATGTGTATTTCCTTTTTTCTGTTTCCCATTAATTGCCTTTTAATGTCATCCTATTGTCTCTTCCCTCCCCTACCCCTCCCCCCATGCACTTGTCTCACTGCACTGCAACCTGCCAGAGGCAGGTGTAATGCATCACACTGTGTTTAACTCATTTCTCTGTACTTTGCCTCTAGCCTAGCGGCGAATCTGTTGTATGATGAAGGCGTCAAGGCCATTGCACTGGCGATGAGAGAGAACCAGGCGCTCATGTCCCTGCAGTGAGTTTCACCTTGGCCCTGATTTTTGGTTCCTTCTCTTTAGCTGCTCTGTCCCTGCAGTGAGTGAACAGCCTGCAACATCCTTCATGGGCCTCAGTCCCTCTCAGCATGAGCGGAGAGGGGAGGGCTCCATGCACAATGGCATCATCAGCAGAATTCCATCGTCATGGGCAGCACTGTACAGTCTGCATCTAGCTCACTGGTTCGGGTCCAGCCCAGGCCAGTAGAGACTGAAAACTGTTACTTTATGATTTTGCCGTGTTGGTCCTAGGATATTAGAGAGACAGGGTGGGGGAGGTCACATCTTTTATTGGACCAATTTCTGTTGGTGAGAGCGACAAGCCTTCGATCTACACAGAACACTTCTTCAGGGCTGGGAAAGGTACTCAAAGCCAAATGCAAGGTGGAACAGATAGTTTAGCATAAATAGTTACCATGTATTTTAAGAGACCATGCAGAGGTGAAGTGGCCTGTTAACACCGCTGCAATCATATGACAAAAATGGGGGCCACTGGGTTACAGATTGTTGTAATGAGCCATAAATCCATTAATGACTGTTTCCTGGAGCAGCTAGTCCTGGAACCCACAAGGGGAAGGCAATTCTTGTTTTAGTCCTAGATGGAGCACAGGGTCTGGTCCAAGAGGTGAATATAGCTAAGCTGTTCAGTAATAGCGACCATTATGTAATTAAATTTTACATTCTTGTAGGGGGGGAAACACCAAAGAAACCCTCCACAGCAGCATTTAACTTCAAAAAGGGAAACTACAAAAATGGGGAAGCTAGTTAAAGGGATATTAAAAGGAACAATCAAAAGAGTGAAATGCCTGCAAACTGCATGGAAACTTTTGAAAAACACCATAATGGAGGCTCAAACTAAATGTATACCCCCCCCAAAAAGACCAAAAAATGACCCCATAACTGAACAACAGAGTAAGAGATGGTTACAGACAAAAAGACATCCTAAAATAGAAAGGAGAATAAACTCTGACAAGTCAAGTGTAAAAGTATAATCAGGCAGGCCAAACAAGAATTTGAAGATCAACTAGGAAAAGACACAAAAACTAAGAGCAAAACAATGGAGTGCATTAGGAGTAGGAAGCCGAACAACCAGAGGAGTCACTGGATGATCGAAGTGCTACTGGAGCACTTAAAAGAGACGAGGCCATTGCAGAGAAGCTAAATGAATTCTTTGCATCAGTCTTCACTGCAGAAGATGTGAGGGAGATTCCCACACCTGCACCATTCTTTTCAGATGACAAATCTGAGGAACTGTCCCAGATTGAGGTGTCATTAGAGGAGGTTTAGGAACAAATGGCTCAATTAAACAGTAATAAGTCACCAGGACCAGATGGTATCACCCAAGAGTTCTGAAGGGACTCAAATGTGAAATTGCAGAACTAACAACTGTAATATGTAATCTATCACTTAAATCAGCCTCTGTACCAGGTGACTGGAGGATAGCTAATGTGATGTCAGTTTTTTAAAAAGGCTCGAGAGGCGATCCTGGCAATAAGCTGATAAGCCTAACTTCAGTACCAGGCAAATTGGTTGGAACTTTAGTAAAGAACAGAATGATCAGACACGTAGATAAACACAATATATTGGGGAAGAGCAACGTAGCTTTTGTAAATGGTGAATAGGAGTTGACATCCCAGACCCCTCCCACTGCTGGCAAAGGTTGAATGGGCCCTAGGTGCTGAACCCCTCTCTCGCCTGGAGCCTGTCCTCTCTCTTCAGCACTGTCAAGCTGGCAACTTTCACCAGCCCTTCAACCATGTCATTTTTTAAGGCTGAAGAGCCATATATGCCACAATTCCTCCGGCCCTTTTATTAATGTCTGATTAATCAAAGCTACCACATTACCAGTGGATTGTGCACAGTAGTGTGATGGATGGATTTGCATAGCGGTGTTTAGAAGCCTCAGATATGTGGGTTTACAGAATTACAAACTAGATACCTACCCCCCTGGAGATCACAGCCATTCACCTGCCACCACAATGCTGCTACTTCTGGGGTCAAAGGCAACAGCTGTTCAGCAGTGTCCAAGGCTGATAAGTGACAGTGACAGGCAGGATGTGCAGATGGCTATTGTGTCCAGTACAAACCCTGGGGGGATCTCAATGGGTGGGGTGCAGCTACTCCGGAACAGCCTGCGGAGAGCTACCCCCTCTTCCAGCTGATCCCCTGATGAGAAGGATCCGTTCCCCTTGTCTGGGGGCTTCTCCCTGTTTGAAGAGTCCCGCCCTGCCCCCCAGTGGTAATCCTTCCCGCTCACTCTCTTTGCACAGCCTGCAGTGGAACTTCATCCAGTCGAAGGCGGCCAAGGCGCTGGCCCAAGCACTACACTCCAACACAAGCCTCACCAGCCTCGAGTAAGTGACAATGCAGCACGTCTGCCTGCCTGGCTGCATCGCTGGCTCAGGGCCCGAGGGCGCCAGGGTGTGGGGGAGTTAGGTTTGTGTGCTGGAGGAGCAGATCAGGACCCCCTAACCCTCCCAGCAACTCCAAAGCCCTGTGCTGTGGGGACGTTGCAGAGCTGTCTCAGGGAGCACGTCCTGCTTGGCAAAGGGACTCTCTGGCAGGGGCCACATGTGGCATGTGTGGCTGAGCTGTGGACTGAGGGAGGACAGGAGGCCAAGCAGGAATGGGACCAGCCCTTCATGGGCTCAGCTGTCTGCTGAGGGAGATTTTCTGGGGGCTCTTGCGCCTTTGCTCCCCCAGCAAAGGAGGTTCTGTTCAGGAAATGCACTCGTCTCGCTGTGTCCGAGTCACTTACCTCTGACTGGCCGGAGCCAGCAGGGGACCCCGCTGAGCACACCCTAGACTAGTGGTGCCCCAGCTTGCTTGTCCTGCTGGTCCCTCCAGGGACCCACACCCTCCCTCAGCCAGCTCCTCTCACCCCCGGGTCTGCCCTCCTGGAGCATCACCCCCCCCCACACACAATAAACCACTCGTGACCCACGCAGTCAGGGTCCTGCAGCATCCCCCTTCGGGGCCACTCGGCCTGCTCGGTGTTCTGGCTGGGAGGGGCTGCCATCATCCTTTGGGTGGTGGAGGAGAGGGTCGTAATGCCACAATGTTGCACCGAGGAGAGGGGCTACTTGCATATACAGACAGAGCCCCTAATATCTGGACAGCTGGTCACCCTGTACTGGATATTTTTGTTGCCTTACATCTCACTGCCTGGGACCCTCTGAATTTCACCCTATTGAGAGAGACCTGTTCACTGCCTCTCTGGGCTCCATCGACTCTGCCTCCAGGGTCAGAAGGGATGGGATCAACTAGGCCGACCTCCTGTATCCCACAGGCCAGAGACCTGCCCCACAGTAATTCCCAGAGCAGAGCTTTTAGCAAGACATCCGATCTTGATATAAAAATGGCTAGTGGCGGAGAATTCACCACAACCCTTGGTCAGTTGTCCCAGTGGCTAATTACCCTCACTTAAAAACATACACCTGGTTTCCAAGCGGCTGGATCCTGTTACTGGGCAGTTCCACGGGCTAACAGCACCCCCCCCCATCTCGCCATGGGGCAGTGGTCTGCGTGTGTCACCTGGAAGCCGCAGCATTTTGGGGCATACTGCTCAGGGGAGTCAGCTTGTGTCCCGACCCTGTCAGGAGCCATTGACCCTCGCCCGCGTGACCCGTTTCCCCATGTACGTGCGCTAGGGGACAAGGGCCATGTATGCCGTCACGTGGCCCATGCTGTGTTTCAGTTTGCAGGAGAACGCTATTGGTGACGAAGGCATGATCGCCCTCGCTGCTGCTCTGAAGGTGAACACCACACTCACCACCCTCTGGTAAGTGTCCACGCGGGGCGGACAGTGCCCCGTCTGTGAAATGTGTAGTGATGTGCAGAGCAGGGGCACTCAGCCTGCTGGCCCCATCTGGACCCAAACGGAACCTGCTGCTCCCCGGCCCCTCGTAGTCCTCCAGGTGCTGGACTTTTGGAGAGTTTGGTAACCTGTCCCGCTAGGTAAGGGCTCCCAGTCTGACTAGTGAGCGCAGGCTCCCTAAAGGGGGAGGCACTGGTGCCTGAACTGTATCCCTACCCCTGTGCTGCCCCTTCTCCCTGAGCCCCTGCCCTGCCTCTTCCTCCCAAAACCCCACGCCCTGCTCACGCCTCTGTCCCCTTCCTCACATCGCTCGCCCTTGCGGCTAATAAAACGTGATGGGGCCATGCCCCTGGTCACCGTGCTGCATGGGGGTGCACGGCTGGTTGAGGCAGGCCAGGTCGTAGAGTGACATTAGGTCCTGCTCATTAGAATGGCAGTAATGAGTGTGCCAGGCTGAGCTAGGAGGTGTGTTTGTGAAGGGGGAAGGGGAAGCGAAGGGAACCTATTGCCTGGGGGTGAATGGTTGAGCCATGTCTCCTGGGGGCTGAACCCATTAGAAATCTCACTCTCCTGTTGCCGTTGGATTGTCACAGGCAGAGACAGTGGGGGTTTAGCTGGGCCTGCCCCAGGTGACGTGCCAGAGCTAATAAAGTCTGCCTCAGGGTCCTACGGGAAGGGGAGCTCCCGCAAGCTGCTAATTCATTGGACAGAAGTAATTGCTGCTAGGGGATGGCCATAGGTACCTGCCGCACTGCACTTCAGCAGAGAGCCAGCCGACTGACCGCCTGCAGCAGGGAGCCAGCCCTGCTTTGTAGTCAATTAGCTCACAGAGACTGGTGTGTCTGTCTGTGCTGGACTCCATTTACAGCTTCCTCTTTATTTGCGAGTCACTCGGTGGGGCGAGTGTTTTAACAGAGAATGTGCTGCCATCTGCCCAGCTCATCAATACATCCTTGGCTGGATCAATGCCCTCACGTCAGACCCCAAGGATGAATGTGCTCGGAGAAGAATGGTGTTGGCTTGTGAAGCTGGCCCTGGCAGCCTGGGTTTCTTGGGCTCCAGTTTGCCTGCTCAGTATAACGCGCATCTGATAGGTGCAGGCTGGCTGGGATAGCTTGCCATGAATTGCACTGAACATTCCTTGTTCTCTTGCAGCCTCCAGGTGGCTTCGATCGGGGTGAGCGGGGCCAAAGCCCTGGCAGAGGCCCTAGTTGTTAACAGAACCCTCACAACTCTGGAGTAAGTGTTCCCCAGCTGCGCCCCTTCTCCAAGCAGTCCCTGTGACTTACCTCCCCTTGGGCCCCTCCGGGAGACAAATCCATCGGTTCTGTAGCACGTCCAGTCTCCAACAGCTCATTAGGCTGGAAATGCTTTGGGAGCCCTCAGTTCCAGCATGTCTAAGCCCCAGGCCAGCTGGCATGTGCTCTGTGTTCCCCGCTGTCCCTCATCTTGGCTCCTGGATTCTATGGAATCCCTGTATTAGCCTTCGGTGCTCTTGGTCGTAATCGCCCGTCTGTATTTCCTGGCTTCCCTGCAGCTTGAGAGGAAACTCCATCGGTGTGGCTGGAGCCAAAGCTATGGCCAACGCGCTGAAGGTTAACCGCAGTCTCCGCGTTCTGAAGTAAGTAGCTGCCATGCTGGAGCAAACGCTAAAACCCCCTGCATTCCAAAGCTACAGTAAAAGGCTGGAAAGGTGGCAACGTCCAGCACTCACAAGTTAGAAAGTGCCAGAATGAAGGTTCCCTGCGCAATCTTAATTTGGCTCCCTTGTGCGCCTGCATCGTGATACAGGCTTTAATTACCTGATCACATACTATTTTTTCCCCCACTGGACCCCTGCCTCATTCAGTGCATCAGATCTAATCCCCTCAATCTGTCTTGGAAATGGCTGAACTGCCTTTGCTGAAATGTCCCAAACAAATTCAGCCTGAGGCTAATACCCAGCATGGAAAATTTCAATCCAAATGGTCAAAGTTATAATTGAAAATGGAGTCTTATAATGGAAAGTGTCAGGCAACCTTAACTAGAGGCGTTGCCACCAGCACTGTCTACAATGAGTCACCAAAATGCTTCCAAACCGTCATGTATCTTTTCTGTATCTAAACAGCAGCTTTGGCCCTAACAGGCTTCCTTTGATCTGACTGCTAGTGATAGATTGTTTTATCACATTTCATCATCAAAGGAGCAGCTGTGATGTCACAATCACTGGATTGTGACATCACTGTTACTAACCCTCTGTTGTGACATGGACGGAATCAGGCAGGGAGAAGAGGCCAGCTATGAAGGAAGAAATCTAAGTCAATAGACAAATCCCAGTATGGATAAAAATAGAGGGTTTAATTGATAAAATAAATCAGACTTTCTTAATTTTTAAATTAAATACAGGTTTATTTTTAACAATAAGCCTATTTAAAATTAAATTTGAAATTATGAAAACCGGTGTCAAGGCCTAAACTTACTCTATTCTGTTAAAATCATTTAAAATTAAATAAAAAATATATATTAGGCAGTATATATTTGCTGCTGAGGTCTTTAAGAAAGCTAAATCAGGGACCTGGTGAAAGACAGTGGCTAAGCAGCTGAAACCAGAGGCTGATGCAATGCTAAAGTGGCTTTTGACAGCAGTTGCCCTTTTTCAGGTGCAGAGAGAACATTTTCTTCATTGTAGTTTAGTCAATTAGTTTGATTGAGTGACTAGTTCATTCTAAGTTAAGAAACGGATTGGCAGTTAGAAAAGCGGGAAAGCTTGTTTTCTTTTTCCAATCTATGAATAAAAATGACGAGCTCTGCTAGTTCTAAAATCTTGCAGGACTGACCAGAAACAATCAGTTCAGTTCACTAACTACAGATAATAGTTCAGATGTTTAATAAATCAATTTGTTTTAGTTGCAAAATGTTGATAATTTTTTTCTTATGTATCTAGCACATTAAAATAGTTGTAATGATACCAACCAATGAGACTCAAACTTTCTTTAGGAAAATAACTAAAAAGCACAAATCAAAAACAAGGTTAAAATCAATGATTGAAATCAAGGTTTCCTGCTTGCTGACTGAAATCCATGAATACAACTGGTGTTTTAAATTGCTTTGATTTAAATCAGTCCACCCTGACAGATCTGCCCGATGCTTTCTCCAGGCCTCAGTTCTTGACGAGTTTTTCTCCCCTTCAGCCTCCAGGAGAACTCCTTAGGCATGGATGGAGCTATCTGCATTGCCACAGCTCTGACCGGAAACCATGGCCTCACCTACGTCAAGTGAGTGGCAGCTGAGTGCCCGGCTGCATGCGGGCGATGGACGGAGACGTGGGGAAAGAGCGTGAACTCACCTGTCTCTGGGACCATGGTGGCTGTGCTATCGTGTCCCTCTGTGGGCAGCATAAAGCGTCCCTTGTGAGACCCACTCCTCCACCCCATCCCTGGCCCAGGCTGCTGCCTCACAATGGAACGCCCAAACTCCACAGAAGGCATGAAGCCCTGCCCCCAAGTCCCTGCCAAACACCACTGGTGTGGAACCGTCCTGAAAGGCAAACCTTCTCCAGGACCCCCACAGGGCCGTGTTGTGTCAACCCCTGAGTCCCTCCAGCTCCCTCGTGGCCTGGGCTGGCCTCCTCAGTGGCTGCTCCTTGGCAGTGCCCCCAACAAAGCCCAGGCAGATGCTGGGCCATGGACTCCAGCCTCCCAGCTGTTGGATGGGCTCAACGCCCAGAGCTGCCTTGGAATTGGGGGCAAACACCCCAGGCCAACTGGAGCTTGCACCCGGCCCCTGGCATTGGCAGAGAGCCTCTAGGGACAAGGAAGGGGCCATGGCCCACGCGTGCTGTGTGCACTTTCAGGCCAAACATCGTTTCTGGGCTGAGGCAGTGGGGGGAGGGCGATTTTCTCTGGGTGGGCTGACTTGAGGGGCTGGAGGCGGGGACGGAGGGCAGCAGAAGTGGGGAGCAGTGCTTTTCCTTCCCTGACCGTCCCTTGCTCCCACTGGGCCCTTGTGACTGCAGGACTGGATGACCTCTCCTGCCCCGTGGGAGCCCCAGCCATAGGCCCTTCACCTGCTGTTACATCAGACACTCCTGCTTTTCCAAGCTGTCCCCCATCTGGTCCTGAGCCAAAGCCGGATGTGGTTTGGGCTGGTATCAAATGGGGCGCTGTTTTGAAGAGGGTGCTGCTCTGCCTCTGTGTGGCGTGAGCTTGCACACACCACGTATGCGAGGTCACGCCAGCGGGGACGGGGTCTCCCAGCCCCCTGGGGCACGTCTACACTGCACACTGAGCCCAGGCTCTGACTCAGGTGTAAGCCCAAGCACCTTCCCCATCCCCACACAGATCAGTCTGACTCAGCTCAGCAAGAGCTCAGGATCCGGAGCCTAGGATCGTGCGTGGGGGGTGGGGGTGGTCGAGCCCTGTCAGTTTGCAGTGTGGACCCAGCTCAACCCGCAGACCTGAGCCAGGAGGTCCTGCATGGTGGTCATGGAGCATGACTGTGAGACTTGGCTCCAGCAATTGTCAGCCCAGGTTTACAATGCAGTGTGGGCTTGGGGACACCGAGTCCCACGGACAGGGGCTTAGTGTGCAGTGTGGCCATATCCCTGCCAGCCGGGCAGACCGTGCTGGGAACTACTGCAGCTGTGCACTCGCTGAGGTCATGCCTGTCCCTTGTCCTCTCCCAGTCTGCAGGGGAATCGCATCGGCCAGTCTGGCGCCAAGGTGATCGCTGACGCCATCAGAACAAACTCTCCGCGCTGCATCGTCGAGATGTGAGGGCCGGTTGCACCAGGAACGGCCAGCACGAGTCAGCGGCAGGCAGGGGATGGTGCAGACACTCACTTTAATGATAGCGCTGGGTCAGCTCAGCTGCCGGGTTCCCCACATCAGAGCACGGCAGTGCAGGGAGCCACTTTCCCAGCTCGACCCATATGGCCAACTGAGGCCTGTTGGGCCTGGGACGCCCCCGCGGACTCCGACTGGCTCAGAGCGCTGTGTGGGGTGATGGAGGCGCTCGCTCCAGCTGTGCTGAGGCCTGGGGCACCAATGAAAGCTGCCGCCGAGGCTGCTTCTCAGGTGCAGAAAGACACGCCTCTCTTAGCAGCACGGTGAATGATGGCGCCGTTGTTCCAACGGCTGCCGGGCCTGAGGAATGAGCTTGTGGCAGCCGTGACTGTTAAAAGGCAGGCAAGACGGGTGTCGTGGGGAACGTGGATGGAAGTGGGTGGGAGGGACACAGTGCCAGCAATTTAGTCCCACCTCACTTATCCCTGTACCCAAGAAACCCTCCTGCCCTGCTACTGCCGAGCCCGTCCCTCCAGGACAGAATGTCCCCACCTCACAGCCTGGTGCTGTGTGTAGCTCGGTGTGTGAGCACGAGGCACTCACTGCATGGGTAGGCCCAGAGCTCCCACCACGGACAGACCCCCGCAGAGCCAGCTGCTGAGAATTCTTTATACCGTTATGACTGGACTGCCCGGAAACTCGCCAGGCAGCTGCTTCCCGCCTGTCATTATTGCCCAGCCCTACCGGCTGTGTGGCCATTTAATCCTATTGGGCTGTACATGGCAGGGCCACGCAAATCTCTGTTCCCGAGGTTCACCACATTCCCTGGAGTAAGCTCCAGGATGGTTGGTGTGTCCTGCTTTAGTGGGTGTCTAACAGGAAATCTCTCGCTTCCATCAGCTCATGTGGAGCTTTGGCTTGTGAGTACCTCCGGGCCTGTAGAATGAATAAACCATCATGCTCATGCGGCCTCTAACAGCGAGTGATTTGGGGCTCGGCCTGAGACCGACCATTCAGTGTCTGTGCCCCTGCAAAGCGAGAGGTGTAATGGTCTAGCATCAGCCCCCAGCAAGGAAGTGGGAAAAGAGGAGAGGAGAAGAGCTGAAGGAGGGGAGGGGGACTGCAGGGTGGTTGGGGAATGAAGTGCATGGAAAGTGGGTGGTTCCTGCCCAGTTGTTTATTTCCAGCAGGCGTCTGCTTCGGGGAGCTCCTAGTCACACAGTTCTGCCCTGTGAAACAAGATCTTTAATCCAAACGGACCCCATGTTCTGTGCCCTTCTGAAGGCGATTTCACTTGGCTGGTCTCATGAGAGTCACCCAGCACATGGCCACTGGCAGGGCTGAGCCTGTAAGGCCAGGCGCGAGGGGACAGATTTATAAAGGTACTTACTGATTTCAGTGGCCGTTAGGTGCCTAAATATCGTTGAGTGGCTGCGTCTAGGTATCTGCCCAGTGTTCCTAGGCTCTTGTTTGTGCTGTGGTATATCGATGCTGGTTGAGAAGCAATGCAGTGACCCCTCTGGAAGGGGCGATGCCTGGAGCAGGGCTAAGCACCAAGCTGCAGGGCCTTCCTCCACAGCTGCCTGGGCTGTTGCTCAGACTAGGACATGAGCGGCATGCCTGCCAGCCGTGTAGCAGTGAGAGACGCTAACGAGGAGAGTGACCGGTGTGATGAGGTGCCAAGCTCTGGAATAAATGGATCCCTAACCAAAGTGATGACGTGAGCGTTCTTACCCGCCCACCTGCGGCTGCTGTTTGGAAATTTCAAGGGGGGACTGATTGTAGGTTTCATCCTCTCTAGTGTGTCGGCCGCCACATCCCGCCTTGTTAGGAGCAGGGCATAGCGTGTGCTACAAGGTGGAGCCAGCCACTGCATCAGTGCAAATGCGCCGCAGCCGTAAGGGGCAGTGTGTGTGGGAGCCCTGGGGCAGCGCTGAGGTGCGGGGCAACACTCCAGCCATGCCAGACCGTGGCCTGGCGCTATCACACGCTGGCCGATGCTGCTGTTAGCTCTGTGAGCCCACGTCATTTAACCCACTCGGACCAGTAGCAGTCTGGCCTTTTGTGCGCTGGGGGCCCCTGCTCACGCAGCCGCATCAGCTCCAGGCGAGGTCTGGAGGGATTAAAAAATGTAGCGGTAAAGTAGCAACTGGGGCTAATACTGCCCGGCCCAAGGCCTTGAACATGGGTGGATCCACATTTCTGTCCCTGTCCCCACCCAGGTCAGAGGCACGTCAGTGACTGGCCCAACCGAGCAGCCAGTTGGAAAAAAAAGCTGATAATAGAAATGGGCTGAAAAGCAGCAGAGAAATGCTGGGTCTAGCAATAACTGTGCCCAGGCAAATCCTGAGGGGCGCAGCCCGAGCTTGCCATGGGGTTCATTTCTAAAAGCTTACAGCCAGGTTCCCTTCAGAGAGTGTCCGGGGTAACGCTGCAGCTAAGCCCAGCATGGTGCCACCCAGTGATGAGCTGCCAAAATCTTAACAACCGGTTCCCTATAAAAAGGTTCTGATTTAAGTGGGGGCGGGGAGCCGAGGGAGACATCCTCATGGGGCCGGGGGCCCCTGCAGGGCCTGGGCCAATTGCCCCACTTGCCCCCTCCCTTCCCCTCTGGCCAGGCCTGGAGCTTGCAGCAACCCCCACCCCGACCTTGCTGGGCCAGTCAAAAAGCGGCAGCAGGACGACTCCAGAGCTCAGTTGAGCTGCCCAGCTGGTGCTGGCGGCTGGCCAAGCTGCAGCTGGGGGAAAGCGGGGGAAGGGCTGGAGGCGCCTCAGCCTCCCCAGCTGGGAATCCTGGGAGCAACAGGATGGTCCGGCCTGGGGACCAGAGTTCTTTGCCCACCCCCTGGCCCTTTAACAACTGGTTCGCCACGGAGGTCTAATTTTAGCAACCGGTTCTTGAGAACCTGTGGGAACCTGCTCCAGCTCACCACTGGTGCCACCTTATGAAGAGCCCATGGCCTTGCCAAACCTCTCTAGCTACCCCTCTCCCCCACCAATTACTGGAACATGCAGAACGTGTTCAGACCACAAGGCTGCTGGCTGGGGCTTCTAGCCAGAGGCCTTGCGCCTCAAAGGTATTTAGGCACCTCACCCCTTTGAGGGCCTGGGCCAGAGATCCGGAGCCTCCCCCCGCAGGCAGATGGCGCTTGATGCAGTTTGGTAGCTGGGAACTAAGAGCTGTAGGGCTGGGTCACCCAGCCCTGGAATGTCCCAATAAAACAAACTGGCGCGGGACACTTTTCCCCCCTGAGCCTGTCTCAGCTGCACCAGCTGGGGGAACCGTCTTCCAAAAGGGCAGGGCAGCAAGGCTCTCCCCAAATCATTGGCTGGTTGTCATGTTGGCCCCAGGATATTATACTCCTGGGGGAATTCTGCACCACTGCACAGGCACAGAACATATGTCCCCCGCAGATTTCTTTGCTTCCCTGCAGAAAAATGTCTTTCTGAAAGGGAAGCTACAAGAGCGACCCTCCCCAAGCAATATGTTTCGGGTGCCCAGGGCAGCCAGCAGAGAGGTAAATCACTGTGGGAGAGGGGGTGGGACTGAGGAAGACCCATCTGGTTGCTCCTATCCTGCGCTGGACTCTGCTGCTAGTCCCGGCTGGGTGGGGAGGAGAGGTCTTCCTCTTACCTTGCACAGCGTCTGGGGTTGTGTCAGATTCACCCCCCGAGTTCGCCCCTGGCTGTAGGAAGCTCTGCAAACTCCCTGCCCCCCGTGTGCTTCCTGCACCCATCGCTCCTCAGCTGAAGGGTGAGGGATCCCTGTACAGTGAGCTGCTCCCCCATCTGCCCAACCCCTGTGCATCCAGACCCCCCTCATACCCAAACCCTTCCACTGAGCCTCACCCACCCCTGCACCCAGAACCCCGACAAGCCCCACTCCCCCTGCACCTTGACCACCCTGATGAGCCCCCCCCGCCCCCGCAAGCCCCCAACCAGCTGCACCTAGAGCCCCACCCAGCTGAGCCCTAGTCTCCCACTATCTGGACACTCAGACCCCCCCTTACCCCTGCTGATCCCCAACCATCTTCACCTAGACCCCTCTCCCCTGCAGAGTCCCATTACTGTTGCACCCAGAACCCCCAAGCCCCTGTGCATCTGGATCCCCCAACTGATCCACCCCCCCCACCCAGAATCCTTTCAACCCATACCTGGATGCCCCCCATTAAGCCCTTCCACACATGGATCTTGCCTTGCTGAGCCTTTCTGCCCACACCTTGTGGACCTGGCACGGAGGGGCAGGGCCCTGGGGTATTTCTGGGGCAGGCCCGGTTCTTGTGCTGTGTCAGGGTTGGGTGCAGCCTCACCACTGAGTCTGTTTCCCGGCGCGAGGAGGGGGTGAGGGCTGCAGAGTGATCTCCCATCTCTGTGCAGCCAGTGGCCTGTGTTCCCCAATGTTATGCTGCAGTGTCCACATTTATTTGACAAATAAAATTAGCAGAATTTCAAAATGTGTGCAGAATTTTTAATTTTTTGATGCAGCATTTCTAATTTTTTTTGGCACAGAATGCCCTCAGGTGTATGTGATGTTAGCATGACAAGGTGGGTGGGGGGAATAGCTTGTATTGGCCCAACTTCAGTAGGTGAGAGCGCCAAGCTTTTGAGCGTACACAGAGCTCTGCTTCAGGTCAGGGGAGTGGCTCTTACCTCACTCACCCGGTCTCACTAAATGAGCTGTGCCGGTGGTTTTTGGCTGCAGTGTGCAGCACTGGGGCCTGGGCCAATCAGTCCATGCTGAGTGGCACTCTGGTCAGGGCCCCTGCTCTCTGTATGAGCATGAGCCAAAGCTAGGAACGAACATGGCGCTGAAAATGCCTCACTGAGCGCAGTAGGGCACTGGGAATTCAGTGCCACTGGTGTAAACACAGCATCAGTGCAGTCAGCTAGGCTTTATATGTGTCTGTGCTAAGCCGAGCTCAGAGGCTGGCCTGCGGTGTTCCCAGGGGCTATGCAACAGTTCATTTTCCCGTGAGCCCTTTGCTGGGTGAGCTGCATACAACGAGGTAGGGAGCCCCAGTGAGCCGCTGTCCCAGCTGGTCACCACTACACAGCCTTTGTCAAGCCCACAGCGCAGGAGGGTGGGGGGAGGCAATCTGGGCCACCATAGGTTTTCCCATACTAAAAATAGGAACTAGCCATTGTTATGGTGCGGTGCTTGCTGGTGAAAGGGACATCTTACTGGGGACCCCGTCGATCCAGCCTGCTCCTGGAGACACCACCTGACTTCAGCCCTCCAGGTCCCCTGCTGTTGAAGAGCTGTACACACCTACGCTGACTACATTGGCCTGCGTCATGCATGACTGGTGGTTAACAATAGCACGGGCCTTGGCCGCACTCACTTCCACTTACTTAGAAGCAAACGCAGAGGCGAGGTTGTTGGTTTTTTTAATCGCTGCTCAGACCTACCACAAACAAGCCCCGTAGCCTGTCTCCTCCAGCCTTTTAGCAGAGTTCGGCAGTGAAGGCCTGTACAGTTGCTCAGTGTTCCCAGCAGTGCGCTCAGCGAACCCCTTGTTCGTGGCACAAGGGAATGAAATGTGTTTAGCTAAACATGCAGCTTTCCATGCAATGATACACTGGGACAAATTTACTCATTATCCACCAGAAGGTATTTCAAGTAAAAGGGGGTTGGTTAAGCAAATGTCTGCTGTAATGGCTTCCCTGTCATGCCTGTCTCTCCTCAGGGGCAGCAGATGTGCTACCAACCTCATCTACTGGGGGTGGAGTGGGATGGTGTGTGCGTGTGCGGGGGGTGGGGTGGCTTTAGCCATGCCATGCTCAGACCCTATGCCCTAATCTATGGGGGTCTTGCACTCAGGGGTCAGCAGGATACTAGGGCCACCTGCCACAATGGGCCCTGTTCCTTGGCAGCAGTTTGGCATGAACGGGCCTGACCCCTCACCGAGCTGCAGTTTGTGCCATACTTGACACCTGGGTGAAGTGGCTGTCCATGTCAGGAATCCGCACAGGCAGCAGTAGGAGCATTTCAAACCCACGCTGCATTCCCTTTGCACATGTGTAAATGGCTTCACAAAGGGCAGACCATGGCGAATCGAGCCCCATGAGCTGTGAATTCCCAGCGCCATGACACTACGGAGTCAGTGATTTCTGCAACAAGTTTTTTTTAAAAAAGCTTTTCTGTGGCAAAGCCACTGAGTGCTCTTAAGGGCTGTTTCTGGAGCCTTCATGGGGTGTCTTTGGATGCAGTACGTTAGCCTACAAACTTCAGCCTTGTTGTTTGGCTGAAGCTGTGTACGGCCAGTGCTAGGTGGCAGTACTGTGTGCTGTGTTACTACACAGAATATGTTTGATTCTGTCTGATACTGTTACAAGGGAGATACTAACACATGGGATGTAACTAACAGCACAGATACCAGGCTTGATTTTATGAGCAGCAACTCTCAGTCTGGGGTTCGACATCAGTTTGCTAGGTGGGGGTGCTGGAAGCAATGGCCTCTGCCTCTCTCAGTGCACAGCAGATTCCAGGCAGAATATGTAACTAAAGTGTTGGCAGTGGAGGTAGAGCACAGGTCCCCTGCTAACTGTTGGGATTCCATGATGGATTGTGTAGCGTAGGCCTACCTGACAGTTTGCAGCTAGCTAGCACCTGTGGAATCACACAGCAGAAAGGCAGGGGCTCGCTGGTCCCTTTGAAGCAAATGGCAAAACTCCTTTAACTTACTGGGTGTACAATAAGGCAAACAGCTCTCCTAGCAATCTGTTACGGTGAATCTCTAAAGTCTCGGTGAGTGGCGATATTATCAGTGTTGATTTGTGTTACTGTAGCACCGAGGAGCTCTTGTCATGGACCAAGACCCCATTGTACTAGGTGCTGTACAAACACTGAAAAAAAAGATGGTTCCTTGTGCACCAACATAAAGTGAGACGTCAACCTCCTTGCTCTGTTGACTGGCACCACACTGGTGTGAAAGGAATGGCTGGGGTGGGTGGCATGAAGAAATTCACCTTGAACTACTTACTGTTCCTTCCTTCCTGCAGTACTAATAATGAAGAGGGATAGACACATGTCTGTAATGCAGCTGTAGGGAAAACAAGGGCAGATTTCCAGATGTAGAACATGCCAGGCCAGCAGGGTGCCAGTAATATGGGAACAAAACTGGGCCACTCAACTGTCCTGATGAACAAGCGCCAAGGTGACGTGCTCTAATCAAGCAGTAATGTCTGCTCCCGTGAGGCTATGCCATTCGACAAGCAAGTGAGGCAGACATAACTGACACCTGAAGTGAATGCACTCAAGCTTTCTCTAACCTACATGGTTCCTCAACAAGAATTGCGCCAGCCTAACCTACTAAAATGTCTCAATAAAAGAAGTCACACAAATCAATGCAGAAAATACATTTATTTCTGAAACACTGGGATCTAGATAAACAAAACAGCTCGTATAGCATGCAGGAGGACAGCAGAATTTGATAGTACAATAGGCTTCTGTGACTTTTTAGGCTTGTTTATGGAAGAGAATCTCTCCCCAGTTGTCATGTCGGGAGGTATCATGCAAAAGACAACCAAAGAAGGACGGTCCTGTAAGGCACGCCTTGCAATGAAGGCAAACCCATGGCAGCTAGACAAGCTTTGGCCCTATTTAACTGCACTCATTTCAAGAGACTACAGCCTGGTCTACGTACAGGCTCAGGACTTTAACTAAAGGGTTGATGCTTATGCTGATTTAATTCAACTGCTGCAAAGTCCTATGATGGTGGTTCAAGAGTGGGTTATTGCAGTTTTGCTTAACCCTCTTCCTGAGAGATTTAAGTTAAATTACTGATATAAAATGGGTTTATGCCAATATAACAGCATCCACAGACTGTTCTGCAATGGCTTACCTCTATCAGTTTAATATCACACCTATAGTTAAACTGGTGAAACCTGTGTGTGGGAACAAGCCCTTAATTTGGTAAGGAATCAGTTTTGGCTAAATCAATATAAAGCAGGTATAAATCAATTCAAATGTACCCACACAAGAGTTTTGCATCAGTTGTAACCAGTATTAGTTACACTGGTCCGATTTGTGTGTAGACAAGGCCTAAACCACCATCTGGTAGTGGTTTTCAAACCTTTGGCATCATGGAGTGTGGAACTCCAGTTCTAATGCTCCGATACAATCCCACTTTCCAACAGGTTAAGTAAACAAGTATTTAATATCATGTCACTTTTAATTATCATCAGAATGAGTCAAATTTTGAGAAAGATGAGCAGGGAAGGAGATTGGCAATTAAAGTTTAACTGTCACTGTGAACATAGCTTTATTATTTACCGACTCCGAATTTCATTCCTATATAAAATACCTGTAGGCACAGCAGCGTGTGTTACATTCCCAACCCTTTCGCTGTCAGTTTTCATCTCGAGATGTTGAGTGGTTCCACCTCGGAAGGAGAGTCAGAAGTCATTATCACTCTCTTCCAGGGGCTCTGGCTTCCTGGCCCGGCGATTGGCCTTGCTGGGAGAGATTTCCATGCTGTCATCTTCAAGGTCATCCTCATCATCATCTTCATCATCGTCCAGGTCAATCTCACTATCCTCCGACTCCTCCTGTAAAAAAGCAATGGGTACAGAATTCATGGCCAATCCCTTCTCAAACCAGAGCTATCCTCAATGGACAAAACGTACAAAGCCGGCAATGTACATGGCTTCTGTGTGCCCAGAAACTTGGCATGGGAGAAACCTGCACATCACTCTGTGCTGAGAGGATCTGCAGTCACATTCCCTGCCTGTGCTGAAATTAACCAGAACCATGTCCCCCTATCCTGAGATAATGACCCAGTTGCCAAGAAGCACACAGTGGGGTGGGGTCCAGTTTTGGATCTGGCATAGGGAGCAGCAACAGGGATTCTGTATATGGCTTCATTACTGAGCCAACAGCACAGGCTGGAGCTGCTGACTCTCAGAAATGATCAGAGACTGGAGCCCTCACCACTGGTGGGAACTAAAGACACTACACAGCTTTCAGCACCAATCTCCCACTTTGCTAGGCAGTGGCTGCTCCACTCATGCCTCTGAAGACCTCCTTTCCAGGCCCCCAGTGGGGTGGTGACAATGGATTTTGTTACTGCTGCTGAATCCAGGGGGCAGCAGGACCATAGAGGGAACTGCTGAGTGCCCTAGGATAAGGGTGAGGAAACAAACCGCAGGAGACAAACCCACCTGTGCCTTGGTGCTGGAGGTCTTGTGTTTACCTGGTTGGGCTTGGGCTGATCCCACCTTGGAGAGCGAGAGTGGAGAGAACAATGGGAGATGGAGAAGGGAAAACCATTAAAAAGAAAAGCAAACAGAACGCAACCAAAGTGAGAGCAAGGGAAGGAGGCAGCAGCAGATGCTACTCACAGCTGAGGGTGCTGTGCACAATGTCTGAGCTGTTTGCTGCAAAGCGCGATGCTACAGGGAGGGATGCTGGGAACGTGGACGGAGCCTGGAAAGCCAACTCCAAACAGCATACACAGGGCAGTGGGGCCCAGAGACGGGCTGCTCACCAGGGCTGGAGGTCTGCAGGCTGTCCTGCATGACTGTCTGCCAGGAGCCAGGCTCCCTGGAAGAGAATAGAGCTTCTCCCTGAAAGGGAGGTCCCAGACTGGTTGAGAGAGGCAGGGCGGGGACAGAAGAGAGGAGCAGATGGATAAGGAAAGCAAACCTGGGCTCACTTTGCTCCCCACTGCAAACGTGCTGGCCTGGGGCAGCAGGCAGCTTCTTGAAACCCACCTTCCTTCTCTGCCCCTGCAGCAGCCCCCAGCGTGCCTGGTCCCAGGAGCAGCTCAGCTGGAGCTACAGGCTCAGGAAGCGGCTCACCAACTTCGAGGTCGTGTTTCTGCTCTTGCAGCACATAGCTCAGCTGCCACAGGAGGTGCCCTGCCCTGGCACAGGCCGAGGCAGCCAAGCCCAGTGAGGATGATTATCATTATTATGGTAGCTGCCCTGGTGGACTGGGTGCTGGACAGATAGAAAGGAAACCCAGGCCCTGCCCTAAAGGCAATGTGTATAGGGATTTGATAGCAGCCTTCAACTACCTGAAGGGGGATTCCAAAGAGGATGGAGCTCGGCTGTTCTCAGTGGTGGCAAATGACAGAACAAGGAGTAATGGTCTCAAGTTGCAGTGGGGGAGGTCTAGGTTGGATATTAGGAAAAACTACTTCACTAGGAGGGTGGTGAAGTGCTGGAATAGGTTACCTAGGGAGGTGGTGGAATCTCCATCCTTAGAGGTTTTTAAGGTCAGGCTTGACAAAGCCCTGGCTGGGATGATTTAGTTGGGGTTGGTCCTGCTTTGAGCAAGGGGTTGGACTAGATGACCTCCTGAGGTCTCTTCCAACCCTATTCCTCTGTGATTCTATGATACACAAGCAAAGCAGGCCGGGAGCCAGGCACATCCAGTGTACAGCTCTCGCCAGCTCTGTCCCTTCGTTGTGTTCTCCCCCCAGCCTGCCCTACTTCGTGGCCTGATTCTCTCCCTTAGTGGATTTAACCCTTCCCTTCCTTGGGTTTCTTTCTCTATATTTTGACCCTTATCTGGCTAAGGGTCTGTCCCTGGTGGAGTCTCGTAGTTGTGGCTGAGCCCTGGTACCTGCTGCTCCAGGAGGAGCTGAAGCAGCTGCTGAGAGCTACTGGGCTGAGGCCTCTGGAGCGCCATGCCTGGGTGGCTGTTGGGACCGGACAGGTGCCAATAGGTGGAGTTGGAGGGGAGAGGGGGCAACAGGCCCCACACCTCCTGGCCTCCCCTGTTCTGCCTGGAGTGGCTACAAACAGAAAGATGAGAGAAGGACAAAAGGAAGTGGACAGGCGAGAGCAAGAATGAGAGAAAGCAGCTGTGCAGGGCCTGGCCTGAGGGGCTAGGCAGCATCCCTGTCCTGGCTCAGGCCAAGAGTCCACGGAGGGAGCCAATAACCTGGCTCTGGCCAGCACAGCCTGGCGCAGAGGACAAGTGCGACTCTCCCGGGCACTTCAAACAGGAGCTATGGATCCCCTGTAGGCATAGGCCTGCGGCAGGCCGAACACGGCTTGAAACCCAGGGAGCCGGGCATACGCTCCGGTCCCGGGTGCGGGTGGGGGCTAATCCCCGAACCCGCTAACTATCTAACAGTAAACTGATTAAACTATCAAAAACAAGAAAACCTACAATGAAGATATCAACTATGTACAATTTTTTAGAGAAAATAACTCTGAGGAAGCTGAAGCACTGGCTTGGGACTCAGCAGACCCAGCTGCACTCCACTGTTCCAACGACGACACTCCTGTAAAATGGGGCTGCTCTGTCTCTCCCTCCTGGGGGCTGTAAGAAGGAACTGAGGGTCGGGTGGTGTCGGCTGAGGCATATATACGGTGATGGTTATGGCGCCACTCCAGGGGCTCCGCCCGACCGACTGGGGTTGCTAGGGTAAAATCTTCCGATGAACTTGTCACCTGCACGCGCACACCTAACTGGAATGGATATGAGCAATCACTCGAAGAAGAAAAAACGGTTACTTACCTTTGTAACTGTTGTTCTTCGAGATGTGTTGCTCATATCCTTCCACACCCACCCTCCTTCCCCACTGTCGGAGTAGCCGGCAAGAAGGAACTGAGGGTCGGGTGGGGAAGCCACGACAGAGATGGGTTTTGCATTCAGCTGTGAATGTTGGGAGGTCCCCAGTCATTCCTGTCTCTTGTGGCAGTGAGTTCCACAGTGTAGATCCCACCCCATTTTAAATTCTGTCTCTCACATGCCTGTGCCTGAGATCCTGGTCGTGGAGGGAGAGGTGTCTCTTAGGTAGACAGGGCCAATCCCATAGGGGGGCTTTGAATGGCAGGACTGAGACCTTGAACCAGACTGTTCAACGGAGAACCAGTGTGGAGTGCCAGGGTATTATGCTTACTAGACCTGTGCTGCTAAGCAGGAGGGCTACTGCATTTTGTGCTAGTTAGAGCTTTGTCAGGGCATGTGGCTTCATTCCGGGAGATGCTGCGGTGCAGTAAGCAAGCCTAGAGGTCACAAATGAATGGATCACAGGGGCAAGTCTGTGGGTCCCGTGAGATTCAATCCAACTGCTCCAAGTCCTGAACTCTGAAGCTCCCACTGTTAATCTTTGCCAGGCTGATAATTCACCATTAGTTCCTGCTCTTTGCGCACTCTCTCTCTCTCTCTCGTAGGCCCTTTCTGATTCATGACATCTCCTTCCTCTCACACTGGGAAGGTTTCCTTAGCAGCCTCTGGGGAGGGGCTTTGTCAACAGCTTTTGGAAAGTCCAAATACTTTATAGCAAAGAAATATCACCTCTGAGAACCTAATACCGGCTTCAGTCTGAGCGAGTCCGAGCAGCGCTGAGAGGGAGATCTACGAATGGCAGAGCAGGCAGAGCCCCACTGCTGGTTTTGGACAGCAGGGCTCTGCTTCCTGCCATTAGCAGCCTGGTCCCTCTCCCTTGGACTAGCAGCACTGCACAGATCCCATCCTGCTGGTCACTGACAGAATGACAGCAGAGGGCAGGGCCCCAGCTGACGGAGGACACCAGCTAACTAGACCTTAAAGGGGTGAGTGGAGCAGCTAGAGTGTCTGCCTGCTCCCTGATGGGTCTTAGGTGGGGGTACTTTGATCCCTAGCATGGCCTGTCTAGCCTCTAGTCACCAGGGTCAGCCTTCACTGTCCCTTCTCTGGCCCCATCTCCCCTCCAACAGCAGGGGGCAGATGGCAGAAGCAGCTCCCCACCCAATCTCCCGGCTGGGCAGCAGGACCGGGAGAAGGAAATCGCAGCACAATCTCCTTCCCCCCAGTAGCTTGAGGGCAATATTGCTAGACTCCTTCCTCCCCCTAGAACAAGCCATTTTTCAGGTCTTAAAGAGCCATGGTGGGATTTTCAAAGCAGCCTAGGGATACAGAGACACAGCTTCCATTGAAATGAACGTGCCTACACTCCCTCGCCTGTGCTGAAAATCCCAACCCCACCCGCCACCCCATTGCCACCTCAGGCTCAAGAAGTGGGCGGGGCTAGGAGTTCTAGCACAGACAGGAGATCTGTCATTACTAACAAGGTACAGAATGGAGTTAGGGCAATGGAGAAGTAACAGAGACTAAACAGGCTAAATAAAGAAAACAGGGAAACAACATGCAGGAGAGAGAGGCTGTGAGGATGTGTAAGGTGAGGATGGGAAGGGGAATGGGGGGAGAATGCCTGTGTGATGATTTGTTGGGGGAATACTGCCATCTAGTGCTGTGGGAGCAGGTCTGTCACCACAAAGTGCCATCAGTGATGGACAATCAGAGATGCCCTGCAACCCACACAAGATCTTTTCCTACTTACATCATCCTCTGTCTCTCCACCTTGCATCGTCCCCACGATCCGTTTGTTGGGTCTCCCTGGGCAGCAGAGAGAGAAACACGATGAGAACATGCCCACCTCTCCACTTCGTTAACACAGAGCAACTAAGGAGCTGCTGTGTGAATAAATAACCCTTGGGGAGATAAAGCTCATGGTTTGCTCTCTAGAGGCATAATCATGCACCATCATCAAGGGAAACTACAGCAGGGTTGGACCCCAATGCTCCTTCAATGTCATGGGGCTCAGAAGAAGGCTTACTCCTCATCTCGTTAGCTTGATTCATGGTGGTTACTCCACCCCATGCCTTATTGTTAAGGCTGCGAGTTTGTCACGGAGGTCACAGATTCCAAGACTTTCCGTGACCATTAAATCTGTGCCTCTGTGCCAGTCGCACACTCTCAGGCCACCGCCCTGACCCCAGCAGCAGAGTTTGGGTGTGGGAAGAGGCAGGAGGTTGGGACACAGGACAGGGTGAGGAGAGCTCTGGGTGGCACTTACCTAGGGGGCTCCCTGGAATTGGCAACATCCCCCCTCACTTAGCTCCTAGGCGGCGGTGTGGTACCCGCCCCCCAGCTCCCATTGGATGCAGTTCCTGGCCAATGAGAGCTGCAAAGCCAGCGCTCTGGGCGGAGGCAGCATGCAGAGCTGCCTGGCCACACCTCCGCCTAGGACCTGGGCGAGGGGGATGTCGCCGCTTCCAGGGAGCTCCCAGGTAAGCACCACGCAGAGCCTGCCTCACCCCGTTCCATGCCCCAACCCACTCCCACACCCAAACTCTGCTGCTGCTGGGGGTGAGAGGGAGGCGCAGAGCCAGGTAGGGAACCTGCCAGCCCTCCAACCCCCACCCCCAATACTCACAGGGGTCCCGGGCCACGCGCTGCCATTCCCCCCCGCCCCCGAAGCACCCGGGCCGCTCTCCCCCAGCACCTGCGGCACCCCCAGGCAGCCCCCCCCCAATTTTAGTCAGGGGTATATAGTAAAAGTCATGGACAGGTCACAGGCCATGAATTTTGGTTTATTGCGCGTGACCTGTCCGTGACTTTTACTAAAAATACCTGTGACTAAAATGTAGCTTTACTTATAGTTTATAAAGTACTACGCCGTCACCACCACACACACATAGCCCTTGATGGTTTCATACACATTTTTTCTCTTGATCTAGATTTTTACACCCTAATCCTCATTGTGCTGTTACTTTATTTTAGACATTGGCATGCTACATGGACTCTTTTAAATCTGTGCCAATTAGCAACTGACCAGGTGAGGTGGCCATCAGCACCCAAATTGAAACTCCACATCCTGTCTTTCATTGATGTTTTCAGCTCCAAATGGCCCATCCATTTGCCAAGTTCCCACCCAATGGTGGTTGAGATTAGTATTTATACAGCATCATGTGTGCATGGTGCTTTGAAAAAAAACGGTTACTTACCTTTGTAACTGTTGTTCTTCAAGATGTGTTGCTCATATCCATTCCAGTTAGGTGTGCGCGCGCCGCGTGCACGTTCGTCGGAAGATTTTTACCCTAGCAACCCCAGTGGGTCGGCTGAGCGCCCCCTGGAGTGGCGCCATAACGGCACCGCATATACACCTCAGCCGACCCACCCGACCCTCAGTTCCTTCTTGCCGGCTACTCCGACAGTGGGGAAGGAGGGTGGGTGTGGAAGGATATGAGCAACACATCTCGAAGAACAACAGTTACAAAGGTAAGTAACCGTTTTTTCTTCTTCGAGTGATTGCTCATATCCATTCCAGTTAGGTGTGCGCGTGCCGCGTGCACGTTCATCGGAAGATTTTTACCCTAGCAACCCCAGTCGGTCGGCGGAGCGCCCCCTGGAGTGGCGCCATAACGGCACCGTATATATGCCTCAGCCGACCCACCCGACCCTCAGTTCCTTCTTACCGCCCGTGTCGGTCGTTGGAACAGTGGAGTGCAGCTTGCCTGTCCTCCGCTTCCCTAGCTTCCTCATAGTTATTTTCTCTAAAAAATTGTACATAGTTGATATCTTCGTTGTAGGTTTTCTTGTTTTTGATAGTTTAATCAGTTTACTGTTAGATAGTTAGCGGGTTCGGGGATTAGCCCCCACCCGCACCCGGGACCGGAGCGTATGCCCGGCTCCCTGGGTTTCAAGCCGTGTTCGGCCTGCCGCAGGCCTATGCCTACAGGGGATCCATAGCTCCTGTTTGAAGTGCCAGGGAGAATCGCACTTGTCTTCTAAGTGCCCAATTTGCAAGGCTTTCAAGCCTCGCACAAAGAGGGAAAGAGACATCAGGCTTAAACAACTCCTCATGGAGGCAGCCTTAACCCCTCCGGCCGCGGCACCGCCCGCTGTCCCTCTGGACTCTCGCAATGCCGCCACGGCGCTGGGCCACTCTACCGTGCAACCGAAAGTGCCATCGGCACGAAACCCGCCCAGAGATGCTCTCTTGCCAAAGGTGAAGAAGGGGAAGGCCGCTGCCTCTTCGGAACCGCCTGCTCCGAAGCACCAGAGTGCGCCCCGTCCGGACCGCCCGGCACCGAAACCTGCCGCGGCACCGGTTCCTCCAATCGATCTATCTACCTGGCCAAGTGGAAGTGCTTCACTTGCTGGGCTCAAGCGCGCAACGCTATTCCTTCCGAGCTTCCGCTTCCAATGGTCCATGACTATCTCTGGTCGCTAAAACAGCAAGGCCTTGCACTGTCCTCTATCAAGG
The DNA here is from genome assembly GCF_016161935.1 of Mauremys reevesii. Taxonomy (NCBI): domain Eukaryota; kingdom Metazoa; phylum Chordata; order Testudines; family Geoemydidae; genus Mauremys; species Mauremys reevesii. Next base: position 51,844,598 of record NC_052632.1, on the reverse strand, counting down.
TGCACTTAGCGGCTATCTCCGCTTTCCACCCCGGTGAGGGAGGGTATACGCTGTTCTCTCACCCGCTGACTACTCGTTTCAGAAAGGGCCTTGATCGTCTCTATCCCCAGGTGCTCCACCCGATTCCCACCTGGGACCTCAATCTCGTCCTCAGCAGGCTTATGTCCCCACCCTTTGAGCCGCTGGCCACCTGTTCCTTGCTGTACCTGTCATGGAAGACGGTTTTTCTAGTGGCTATCACATCAGCCAGACGGGTCTCCGAGCTCAAAGCGCTCATGGTGGACCCACCGTACACCGTTTTTCATAAGGACAAGGAGCAACTACGTCCACATCCGGCATTTCTCCCGAAGGTAATGTCCACATTCCACAATAACCAGGACATCTTCCTTCCAGTTTTCTTTCCAAAGCCTCACGCATCCTTGCGAGAGCAACGACTTCAGTCCCTTGATGTTCGTAGGGCGTTGGCTTTCTATGTTGATCGGACAAGACCGTTCCGCAAATCCCCGCAACTGTTTGTGGCAATTGCTGACCGGATTCGAGGTCTTCCTGTCTCGTCACAGTGAATCTCCTCCTGGCTCACAGAGTGCATACGCACCTGTTATAGCTTGGTTAATGTCCCTTTGGGCCATCTCACCGCCCACTCTACCAGGGCCCAGGCGTCCTCCGCTGCCTTTCTGGCGCAAGTACCGATACAAGAGATATGCCGAGCGGCGACCTGGTCGTCCGTTCATACTTTCGCCTCGCACTATGCCCTGGTCCAACAGTCGAGAGATGACGCAGCCTTTGGCTCTGCGGTCCTGCATTCCGCCACATCTCATTCCAACCCCACCGCCTAGGTAAGGCTTGGGAATCACCTAACTGGAATGGATATGAGCAATCACTCGAAGAAGAAAAAACGGTTACTTACCTTTGTAACTGTTGTTCTTCGAGATGTGTTGCTCATATCCATTCCACACCCACCCTCTTTCCCCACTGTCGGAGTAGCCGGCAAGAAGGAACTGAGTGTTGGGTGGGTCGGCTGAGGTATATATGCGGTGCCGTTATGGCGCCACTCCAGGGGGCGCTCAGCCGACCCACTGGGGTTGCTAGGGTAAAAATCTTCCGATGAACGTGCACGCAGCGCGCGCACACCTAACTGGAATGGATATGAGCAACACATCTCGAAGAACAACAGTTACAAAGGTAAGTAACCGTTTTTTCTTCTTTGAGATGGGCTCCCCATCCGAGGGACGAGGCGTCCGTTGTCAGGGAAAGGGAAGGTTGAGGAGCATGGAATGGGACCCCCGTGCATACGGGGGAAGGGGTCAGCCACCAATCAAGGGACTGAAGGACACCCGCTGGAATGGTGAGTAGGGTATCCAGAGGGTCCCTGTGCGGACGGTATCTGGAGTGGAGCCACAGCTGGAGTGGGCGGAGGCGGAGCCTGGCAAACGGAGTTACGTGTGTGCAAGCCGCCATATGACCGAGGAGGCGGAGACAAGCATGGGCCGAGGTCATACGAGAGGCCTGAAGGGCGCGGATTAGCTGTGTAAGGGCCTGGAACCGTAGCTGAGGAAGGTAGGCTCTGGCTAGAGATGAGTCCAGGGTCGCGCCAATAAAGTCCAACCTCTGAGTTGGTACTAAGGTGGACTTCTCTATGTTGAGAACTAGGCCCAGGCGCGTGAATAAGTCTTTGATCACTGTGACTTGTTGCTGGACCGTGGCCTGCGATTCCCCCCTGATGAGCCAGTCGTCCAGGAAGGGAAAAACGCAGATGCCGCACCGACAGAGGTGGGCAGCGACAACAGCCATGCACTTCGTGAACACCCTTGGGGCCGTGGATAGGCCGAAGGGGAGGACCACAAACTGGAAGTGAAGGTGAGCGATCGTGAAGCGGAGGAAGCGTTTGTGCGGCAGAAAGATGGCGATATGAAAATAAGCGTCCTTCATATCGAGGGCGGCATACCAGTCTCCCGGATCCAAAGTAGGGATAATCGTCCCGAGGGATACCATGTGGAACTTCAACTTCAGCATGTATGTGTTGAGGTCCCGCAGGTCGAGGATGGGTCGGAGGCCCCCTTTGGACTTGGGGATCAAAAAATAACGGGAGTAAAACCCCTTGCCCTGAAGAGGGACCGGGAAGGAGGGTGGGAAGGTGGGGGTGAAACGAATTGTAGTTGGTAACCATGTTCCACGGTGCGTAGGACCCAGGCATCGGTGGTCAGCCGGGCCCACGCCGGGAGGAAATAGGAAAGATGGTTGGAAAAAGGCAGGGAGGGATCTGGAGAAAGATCTGGTATGCCGTCCCCGGGCGCATCTTCAAAAGGATGGTTTAGGCCCTGGTGGTTTAGAGGGGGTTCGCCCCTGGGACGGTTGGTTGCCAGGCTGTCGTCTACGTCCCCCGTGACCCCGTCGCCGACCAGAGTCCTGCCTGTAGCGAGGCATATAGTAAGGTCGGTTAAACTGGGGGCGGAACGGACGCCTCTGGGTAGCAGGGGTATGCATCCCCAAAGTACGGATGATGACCCAGTTGTCTTTTAGGTTCTGGAGTCTGGAGTCCGTCTTTTCGGAGAAGAGAGCCTTGGAATCAAAAGGAAGGTCCTGAATGGTGTACTGAACTTCAGGAGGGAGCGTCGAACTCTGGAGCCAAGAGATCTGGCGCATGGTAACACCCGAGGCTATAGTACGTGCCCCCGAGTCAGCTGCGTCTAAGGAGGCTTGTAACGAGGTGCGCGCTACCTTTTTACCTTCCTCTATGAAGGCCGCAAACTCCTGTCAGGAATCCTGAGGTAGGAGCTCTTTGTACTTCTCTACCTCAGCCCAAGTGTCATGCCCGTAACGGCTTAGCAAGGCCTGCTGGTTAGCCACTCGGATCTGCAGGGCACCAGCAGAGTAGACCTTGCGACCAAGCAAGTCCAGTCGCCTGGCGTCCTTTGATTTAGGAGCCGGGCCTTGCTGACCGTGACGCTCTTTATCGTTGACAGACTGCACCACCAACGACGAGGGGATAGGGTGTACATACAGATATTCATATCCCTTGGAAGGAACCATGTACTTGCGTTCCACCCCCCTTGCTGTGGGCGCAATAGAGGACGGAGTCTGCCATAGGTTATCAGCAGTCGGCTGGATAGTCTTAATGAAGGGCAGGGCTATGCAGGTAGGGGCGTCCGCTGACAAAATGGTCACTATCGGATCGTCCACTTCCGATACCTCCTCCGCCTGCAGGTCCATTCGCAGTGCCACCCTGCGAAGGAGCTCTTGGTGTGCCCGTAAGTCAATTGGTGGGGGACCTGCAGACGACGACCCCGCCACCGCCTCATCCGGGAAAGAGGAAGAAGAAGAAATCCCGGGCATGATGGTGTCCTGGTCAGCGTCTGGGACCTGGGAAGGTTCCTGCTCCAGAGGTTCCTGGGCAGGCTGATTACCTTCCTCCGCACATGATGGTACCTCAGTGTCAACTGGGGGGCGGCTTATTGTAGCCTCCAGGATGCGGGACTCGTGTGGTACGGTGCACGTGGTAGGCACAGGAGCGCCTTGGGCTTGGTGGTAGGCCCAAGGGGTCCAATAACCCCAGTGATGAGGGTCCTAGTCCGCATAATGGGACTGCTGAAAAACTCCCGAAGGGACCTGAGGGTCATGTTCGTCGACGTAGTAACTGTCGGCGTGTGAAGAGGCCGAGGCGTCCCGGGAGGGCCAGGGCGGAGCAGATAACCCTTGTGCCGAAGTGCCCACGGATCGCATTTCCTGCCTCTGTGGCGACCGGTGCCGGGAGGCATCCCGATAGCAAGAGCGAGAATGGGACCTGCGACCGGCGCGGTGCCGGGAGGTCGACCGGGATCTCCATGTTCGGTGCCGGGAGCGGCTTCGAGAGTAGCGGCGGCCGTAGCGGTACCGAGATCCTGAACGGTGCCGGGAATGACGAGTCGGAGAGCGGGAGAATGACCGGTGCTGCGAGTCTGACCGGTGCCGTGTAGTCGAGCGGTGCCGGGACTGCGATCGGCGTTGCGATCGGCGCCTAGATCGAGAGCATGAGTGCTGGCGAGAACGGGAACGGGAGCGGTGCCGGTTGGACTCGGTGCTGGCAGGCGGCTTGAGCATTGACGGCTTGCCCATGGAACGGGGCGCCCGCACCGGCGGCGCCGGGGGCGGTGGCACAGCCGGGTCTGTCAATGCGATGAGGTCCCGTGCCGCCTCGAAGGTCTCCGGAGTCGACGGCAGTGGCATCTCTACCGCGGCTGGAGCCGGGGAGGTCACAGGTGCCGGGCTCGACGGCCTCTGAGGGGCCGGAGTCGCCGGTGCCGGCAGAAGCGTCTGCGGCGGAGGAACCGGTGCCACGGCAGGTTTTGGTGCCGGGCAGTCCGGATGGGGCACACTCTGGTGCTTCGGAGCAGGCGGTGCCGAAGAGGCAGCGGCCTTCCCCTTCTTCGCCTTTGGCGAGAGAGAGCGTCTCTGGGCGGGTTTCGGTGCCGATGGCACTTTTGGTTGCACGGTAGAGTGGCCCGGCGCCATGGCGGCACTGCGAGAGTCCAGAGGGACAGCGGGCGGTGCCGCGGCCGGAGGGGTTAAGGCTGCCTCCATGAGGAGTTGTTTAAGCCTAATGTCTCTTTCCCTCTTTGTGCAAGGCTTGAAAGCCTTGCAAATTGGGCACTTAGAAGACAAGTGCGACTCTCCCAGGCACTTCAAACAGGAGCTATAAGGATCCCCTGTAGGCATAGGCCTGCGGCAGGCCGAACACAGCTTGAAACCCGGGGAGCCAGGCATACGCTCCGGTCCCGGGTGCGGGTGGGGGCTAATCCCCGAACCCGCTAACTATCTAACAGTAAAGTGATTAAACTATCAAAAACAAGAAAACCTACAACGAAGATATCAACTATGTACAATTTTTTAGAGAAAAGAACTATGAGAAAACTAGGGAAGCGGAGGACAGGCAAGCTGCACTCCACTGTTCCAACGACCGACACGGGCGGTAAGAAGGAACTGAGGGTCGGGTGGGTCGGCTGAGGTATATATGCGGTGCTGTTATGGCGCCACTCCAGGCGGCGCTCAGCCGACCGACTGGGGTTGCTAGGGTAAAAATCTTCCGATGAACGTGCACGCGGCGCGCGCACACCTAACTGGAATGGATATGAGCAATCACTCGAAGAAGAACAAACTAATGCTCCAGTTATTTTTCATGGCCACACAGAGCATGTACCACATAACCACTGACGGAATGTACATGCAAAGAGCATGCTATGGCCTAAGTTACAGCAGTGAGACATGGTGTGTGCACACACATGCGTCTGTAACATGCCTTTTCTGCGGAATCCAACTTCTTTCATACTGGTGAGAATCTGGAGTAACTCTACTGAAGTTAAGTTACGCTGGTGAGTCAGGCCCTGTGTTTCCATGGCTACCTTATACCAATGCGACAGTTCCACAGACTGGGTCACACATCCAATTATATAAAATGGCTTTTCTTGCCACACATAATGAACTCTACAGTAATCTCCCGCCTGCTGACACACTTGCAAGGAAGCAGCACTCTAGTTACACACAGCTCAATCTGTTTAGTTTATCAAAGAAGATTGAGAGGTGCTTGATTGCAGTACATGAGTATCTTCCAGGGGAGAAAAATATGAGGTACTAAAGGGCTCTTCAGAGAAAGGCATAATAAGAACCAATGGAAGCTAAATCCAGACAAATCCAAATTAGAAATTGGGCACAAATTTTAACAATGAAGGTGATTAACTACTGGAACAAATGACCAAGTGAAGTAGTATATTCTCCAGCTCTCAATGTCTTCAAACCAAGACTGCATGCCTCTCTGGAAGATAGCTTTAGGGACACACAAATTATTGGGTCCAATACAAGGGTAACTGGGTGAAATGTAATGGCCTGTGAAATAAGAAGGTCTGACTAGATGATCCCTTCTGGCATTAAACACTATGAGTCTATGAAAAAGCCATAAGCAGGATTTCATGGAGAGGACTGATAACATTTTGACATAAAACTCTCAACTACAGGAAAGCTCCCAAACACATGTCCAGTCTTAAGAGCGACAGTTCCTGCTGTCTAGGCAGCACACTGTTACACTGTATGCAGATTATTCTGTTCATAATGTCTAGCAGGAAAATGTTACCTCCAGACTAAAGTCTCAGAAAAAATGACTGGAAGGCTTCTAAGGGCTGCAGATCTACATCTTTACCCAGGTTCTTTGTAACTCAGATTCATTTATTCAGCAAGCACATCCAGTAGGTGATTCATCCCCCAAAATGCATCCTGAGAGGCTCCCTCTATGTACCTGGGGTAGAAGAAGTTAAGTGGAACAGTATATGTGGCAGCTTTAAGGCGCTTAGTACAAGGTCCTTGTTGCTTTTCATCTCCCCAGGTGCAATCAATGAAATACAGATGAATGCTGCATAGTTTTGTGGCATTTGCCTGGCTCTGGGAAAAGGGCATAAAGGAAGAAATGGTTACTTACTGTAACTGGTTCTTCGGGATGCGATCGAGACGTGTATTCCACTTAGGTATGTATATGCCCAGTGCACCGGAGACTTTTGCCTAGCGGTACCCATAGAGGGGTGGTGCATGCACCTCATGGCTGTGGCCCCACCCGACTATATGAGGCAGCGCCGCCCCAATCCTCTCTCAGTTCCTTTGCATTGAAAGCCCATGAGAAGAGACTCTGATGCAGAGGGGATGGAGGGTGGGTCGTAGAACACGTCTGCATCACACCTCGAAGAACCACAGTTACAGTAAGTAACCATTTCTTCCTCTTCAAATAGATGCAGATGTATATTTAACTTAGATGACTCACGAACACCAGAGGTGGTGCTCACAGTCTACTGCAGTACGGATCGCAAGACCACCCTTCCAAGGCCTGTGTGTGCGGTAATAGCACAGTGGTCCATAAACATGTATGGACAACCACATGGCTGCCCTATGAATGTCCAGTATGGAAATGTCATTGAGGAACACTATCGATGTTGCCTGTGCTCTCGTGGAGCGAGTCTGTATCCGCTGAGGAGGCGTAGCTGAAGCTCTCTCATACTCAGCCTTGGTACACGATGTTATCCATCTAGAGATGGTCTGTGCAGAGACTGCTTGCTCCTTCATGAGGTCTGCATATGACACGAACAGATGAGGCGAGGCGAAACATGAAATGGTTTAGTTCTGTCTATATAAAAGTCTAGCTATCATCTGACAGCCAGAGCATGAAGGTGCTGTTGTTCTGGGGAAGAGTGCGGCTTAGGGAAACACAGGTAAATACACCATCTGCTTCAGATGAAACTGATGGTCACAGTGTTATCTTATCCTTGGAAAAATGAGGGTAAGGTGGCTTAGCCATTTGGGCCTGGAACTCACACACCCTTCTTGCCCAAGTGATGGCTATCAGGAACACAGTTTTCGGAGCCAGAAGGGGCAGCAGACAGGATGCAAGGTGCTCTTATAGAGGCCCCATTAGAGCCACCAGAACCGTGTTTAGGTCCTACAAGGGAACCGGTTCTCAGACTGGAGGATGTAAGCAGAGAAGGCCCTTCAGAAATCTTGTCCCATGGCATTGGAAAAAAATGACTTCCCTTGAATTGGGGGATGGAACACTGAAATCTCTGCCAAATGCACTCTCAGTGAACTGAACGCGAGGCCCAATTACCGAAGATGTAACAGGTACTCCAAGATGTCCTGGATGGAAGCCTCTGTTGGTTGAGTCCTGTGACCAAAGGACCACACCTCTTCCATTTTGCTAAATAGGCTGTCCTAGTGGAGCCCTTCCTACTGTCGAGAAGGACTTGTTAGACAGCTTGCAAGCACTGCTCTTCCTCTTCATTTAGCCAGGCAGAAGCAATGCTGTGAGGTACAAGGAGCTGATCACAGGGTGGAGGGTGTGACTGCAGTTCTGAGTGAGCAGGTTGGGATGGAGAGGAAGTGATATGGGAGGCTGACTTTGTTGAGGGTGTGAAGGTTGAGAATCAGAGTGGTAGCCGTGTTAGTCTGTATTCACAAAAACAACAAGGAGTCTGGTGGCACCTTAAAGACTAAGAGATTTATTTGGGCATAAGCTTTCGTACCCAAAGAGGTACGTGAGAGATGACCTGCAAGAAATTCCTAAAAAGAAAAGGAGGCTCTGCCTTGCTTTGCTGAATACAGAGGCCTGAAAGGGTTTCTAAACTTGGGTGGGGACGCTGGTATGATAACTGTGTGTGTAAGCAGAGTCAGGATGAGCTCTACCCTGGCTCTACTCTGACATCTGGTGGTGAATTGTGGCGAGTTGTGTAAAAGAACTTCAGGGGCTGATCTTGTTTGCATAGGCACACCCACCCTGCCTAGCATGAGCCCACAGCAGCCCAAATGGTCACTTTGGCTGCTGTGGGATCCCCAGTTTCTCTGTTATTGGGGCAGGAAGAATAAAGTGTTGTTATCCTGATTATGTGAATCAAGGACAGTGGAACTGTTTTATGACAGAGGAACTCATCATCAACTAAGTAGCATTTGCTAGACAAGGGACATGGGTTCCAAAACCCAGTGAATTGAGAAGAGCTGGTGGTATGGGTCTGAAACACCAACTGCAGTGCTGCCTTGTCCCTGTGGAATATCAAAACTAATTTTGATTCTATTAGGAGTTTAGTTAGGAGCTGCTAAGCTGAATTCACTTTGGGCCAATGGTGCACCAGCACTGTAGTTCCCCTACTACAAGCTGAAATCACTGAGTGCTGTGTTAAGGGGGGGGGAGAACTGAAGATATAATGCTGAATTGTTTCCTTCCTTTATTAAAAGGATTTTGCTACACTCAGACTCGGTGCTTGCAAGAGGGGAAGTATTGACTCTTAGAGGCACCCAAGGGATGCTATGTAATTGTCCCAGGTCACTGGGTGGGGGCTCAAGCCGGTTTTGCATTGTGTTATTGAAATGGAACCCCTAGATACTGAACCGGCCCTTGTTGCTGCCAACTCAGACGGGCAGAAGGGTTACAACTGCTTGCTTCTTACCTTGGAAATATAAGGAATGTCAAACCTGCTCAGAGATGTCTGTAATGAGCTCTGGCACTTTAGGTGAAAGAGCAAGGAGTGGAACCTCTGACTTCCTTTCAGCCAAGTCTTCATTAGACACTGAAGTTAACTCATTGTTAACAAAAACCAAACCAAACCAGAAGGCTGACAAAAAACCCAGACCTCATTGCTCAGATTTCACTCTCCTGTTATCACTAGCCCTCTAGCTGCCAGAGACTAGCCCTCTGGGACAGACAAGACTTGATTTATAATGTGAAAAACCAACAACTTTAAACAAACCCTTCCAGCCTTCTTCATGCGAGAAGCACAAGGGGGCAGACTTGCTCCCTTTGCAGGTCACTCTAACAGCCCCTAGATTAGAGGTGGGCAAACTACGGCCCATGGGCCACATCCGGCCTGTGGGACTCTGCTGCCTAGCCCCTGAGCTCCTGGCTAGCCCCCTCCCCACCAGCCTCAGTTCACTGCGCTGCCAGTACAATGCTCTGGACGGCAGCACAGCTGCAGAGCTGGCCTGACCCAGTGCTCTGCACTGCACTGTGGCGTGGCTGGCTCCAGCTGCGCAGCACTGCTGTCCGTCCTGGTGCTCTGAGCGGTGCGGCTGTAGCATCACCGGCCACTGGTGTTCCAGGCTGCCGGCCACTGGTGCTCCAGGCAGCGGTAAGGGGGCAGGGAGCAGGGGGGTTGGATAGAGGGCAGGGGAGTTTGGGGTGGTGGTCAGGGGTGTGGATAGGGGTGTGGGCGGTCAGAGGCCGGGGAACAGGGGGGTTGAATGGGGGCAGGGGTTTGAGGGGGCAATCAGGAAGGAGAGGGGTTGGATGGGGCAGCAGGGGCAGTCAGGGGCAGGGTTTCCGGGGGAGGTCAGGGGACAGGGAACTGGGGTGGCTGGATGGGGCAGGGGCCTGGGGGGGCAGTCAGGAATGAGAGGAGAGGTTGGATGGGGCGGTGGGGGCAGTCAGGGGCGGGAATCTAGGGGCAGTCAGGGACAGGGAGCAGGGGGGGTGGATGGGGCAGGAGTCCTGGGGGCTATCAGGGGGTAAGAAGCAGGGGGGGTTGGATAGGGGGCGGGGGCCGGGCCACACCTGGCTGTTTGGGGAGGCACAGCCTCCCCTAACTGACCCTTCATACAATTTTGGAAACCCGATGTGGCCCTTAGGCCAAGAAGTTTGCCCACCCCTGCCCTAGATGCAGGCTTTGGCTTGGGGTGGTGAGATATACTATAATATGGACATGCAAGAGGTAGCTACTAAATGAATAGCTGTTAAAAGACTTTTCAGGAGAACAAACTATTCTCGTAGCTGAAGTTGCATATCTTAGATTGATCCCCTCCACTAGTGTAGATCAGGCTTGTGGGTGTGATTTTTGCTCCTCCTTACATTCATGTAAATCAGGAGTAGCTCTATTACGTCAATGGAGTTACACTTCTGTGACACTGGAGTGGGATGAGAATCAGGCCCTGTGACACAACCTCCGGAGACTGACTGATCCTGAAGAGGTGAGGGCGAGGGTGCTCAATACACTGAGCATTAGCAAAAGTGAGCTCTTCCAGGTTACTAGAAGAGTCTCTACAGTGAAGACAGCACATTTTAAAATTCAGATATTGAAAACCAACTCTGTGTATGAGCCTCTGTAGGGGGAGTAAGGGGCTGATAGAGGACACAAGTACATTTACTCATGTTCCTGAGGAGAGTCTGAAAATAGAGGGCTTGTGTCTGCAGAACAGGAAGAGCTGGCACATACGGAGGCGTATGGCACTTGCAGTTTACTCAGTTCAGCTCAGTTTAGCCTGGGGTTTCAGGGCCTGCTCTGGAGTTTAGTACTCACTGATTCACTCCTGCCACGGAGGTTTCTAAGTGAATGGAAGTTTGCTGGGTTTACTTACAGACAACGTGAGTTCAGCAGGGACAGGTTGTACAAAGTGATAATTGGGTATAATGCTAGTAATGAACATGCTGTTATTCACTATGTCTCTGGATTTAGATTGACTTGCTCTGTAAAGTATGTAGCTGCTGAGCTATTGAAAACTGGAAATGAACATGTATCCAGGGTTCCACCCTTCAAGCGTCTGCAGTTTTCCCTCTGCGTGTGACGCTTGCTGCAGCTGGCAGTGTAATAACTGTGCACTGTCTACACTGGGAGCACAATCCAGCAGTGGACATGTATTAACCCCCACGCCTGAGCACAAATGGGTATAAACTGGTCATCTACAAGTATAGGCTTGAAATTTGAAGGTTTCTAACCATCAGAGGAGTGACGTTCTAGAACAGCCTTCCAAGGGGAGCAGTGGGGGGCAAAAAACCTAACTTGTTTCAAGACTGGGCTTGATAAGTTTATGGAAGGGAAGGTATGCTAAAGTTGCCTACAGTGGCATATGGCCCATCTGTGACTGCTACGAGATGGGACACTAGATGGGGAGGGCTCTGAGTTACTCTAGAGAATTCTTTCCCAGATGTTTGGCTGGTTGGTCTTGCCCACATGCTCAGGGTCTAACTCAGGGGTGGCCAACCTGAGCCTGAGAAGGAGCCAGAATTTACCAATGTGCATTGCCAAAGAGCCAGAGTAACAAGTCAGCAGCCCCCCGTCAACTCCCCCCTACCCCCAGTGTCTCTCACCTACCAGCAGCACTGCCGACCAGCACCTAACCCTCCATCCCTGCGCCTCCCCCGCACCGTGATCAGCTATTTTGTGATGTGCAGGAGGCTTGGGAGGGGAGGGGAGGAGGAGGAGCAAGGGCATGGCAGACTCAGGGGAAGGGGTGGGGGCCTTGGGGGAAGGAGTGGAGTGGGGCCGGGGGCAGAGCCCAGGGTTGATCATTGAGCACCCTGTAGTACACTGGAAAGTTGGTGCCTGTAGCTCCAGCCCTGGAGTTGGCGCTTATGTAAGGAGCTGCATATTAACCTCTGGAGAGCCGCATGTAGCTCTGGAGCCACCCCTGGTCTAACTGATAGCCATATTTGGGATCGAGAAGGAATCCCCCACCCCTCCCCCAGGTCAGATTGGCAGAGATCCTCGGGGGGTTTTACTTTCCTCTGCAGAGTGGGGTATGGGTCACTTGCTGGTTTGAACAAGAGTTAATTGTGGATTCTCTGTAACTTGATGTCTTTAAATCAGATTTCAGGACTTCAGTAACTCAGCAAAAGATTATTGACCTATTACAGGAGTGGCTGGGTGAGGTTCTGAGGCCTGCAATGTGCACGAGGTCAGACTAGGTCATCATGGTTATCTATGATCTGTAATCTCATAGAGAATGTATGAGACTTAATTCGGCTGATACAGGCTGCAAGAGGCCCAGGCCAAGTACCTGAACATGATTCTACTGGAGTGCAGATTGGTGGTTGGAAGGAGAAAATGAAATCCCTATTTGAGGAGAGTTTATTTGTGTCTGATTTCAATGTGCAACCCTTTTTCTAGGACACAGCACTCATTGTTCAGCGAGTCGATTGAAAGAAGCTTGGCTTCTTGACACATGCACAGGAGGGAAGGAGCTTGGAGTCTACTCTTCCTGGGCAGCATGAACAAGAGTGTTTACTAAGTTCCAGTCAATGTGGCAATCCGGCTGAACACCAGATTAGTGCACAGATGTCCTTGGGGATGGAATTTGAAGGCAATGGAATCACACAGGTGTCAGTAAAGGCAGATTTTTTCTGGCAGAACCTTTATTACTGGTGATGATGTGTGAGGAGGAGAAAATAACCCAACCCAACTCTCAGATCCCAGGGGAATTTGCAGGGCTTCCTGTTAGAAACAACCTCCTTTTACTCATACACTAAGTCCCTTTGCTCTAGAATCAGTGAGAGACAATAGCAGGGAGCCCCAGGCTGCCATGGGAACAGAATGTAAGATCAACAAAAAATGGCCATGTTGGGTCAGACCAAAGGTCCATCTAGCCCAGTATCCTGTCTTCTGCCAGTGGCCAATGCCAGGTGCTTCAGAGGGAATGAACAGAACAGGTAATCATCAAGTGATCCATCCCCTGTCACCCATTCCCAGAGTCACTTTTCAGAGTAAAACTGCACTTGAAGATGTTCATTAGGGAGCGACTTAGTGTGAAAAAGTCATGGAGGTCAATACCAATTTAGTAAATTCCTGCTGTAGGCTGTCGGTTGCTCTGAAAACTGGTGTGACAGGGACAGAGCTACCCTGTGCTTCATCCACTATGAAATAGCTAGAGCAGTTCTGTCTGCCATGCAAGAGCCGAATACCTTCTATACTTCGGGCAGGCTTTTGGCCTTTCCTCTATAGTTTTAGCACAGGAACATAATCTAAAGCCTACAGCAATCAGTGAAAGACTCACTGTAATAGGCTTTAAATCAGGGCCTATTCTACACTACCAGGGTCAGATGGTTGGGTTGTATTTCTAGATTTCAAAACCACTTCTGATTTTAAAGACTTGGCAAGGAATTAGGCTGTGATGTGCAAAGGAGTTGAAGGTAGGTGACCAAATCCCATTGACTGTCAGGGCAGTTGAACACCTAACTCCCTTAACGTCCTTTGAAGTCCCAGACTAAGTCTCTAACCCGGGTGGCTCTAGTACTTGGGAGAGATGCCCCATTAAAAGAACTGGGCTGTTGTGATTAACTGCACATTTCTCTGTCTTTTCTATGCACTATGTACAAATATCTTTTAGGTGCAGTTGCATGAAGGAGCTTTCCTAGTGTTTGGTAAATAATGTGATGAATATGTAAATATGAGATCAGCTGGAACAGAGTCCATTGGCTCCATACTGTGGATTTTAACAAACTGCCTAATGAAATGTTTAAGGAGCCCTTCTGGTCTCTTGGGCAAATACTACCATTTAAAACAACAGCTTGAAGGTGCATTTACCGAGGGAACTGACTGGAGCTCTTTATGAGTCTTGGGTCCAACACTTACCTTCCGTGGTTATAAAAACAATAACTGTCATCCCCTCCAGGGAATGGACGTGCAAAAAAAAAAAAAAAGCCATATGGAGGGTCAGCAGAGTCCAAGTGACAGGTGCTGTTCAGTGTCTAGCTCAGGCTGTTTGCCCACTTCACTCCATGACAGGGCGGCAGGTCTGCCCTCTGGTGCATTTGTCAAAGTACATTCAGTTCCAAGGGTCTGAATCTGAGAGGTGTTGAGCACTTGAAAATCCTGTCAACTTCAACTGGAGGTACAAGTGCTCAGTACCTTTCATGATCAGGTCCCAGATGCCACCGTCATTAGCATTTCAAAAGCACACAAATAGTCTCTCAGTATTAGATTTGTGAAAGTAGGTGCAAAATAATAATAATGCTTAGCTCTCATAGAATATCAGGGTTGGAAGGGACCTCAGGAGGTCATCTAGTCCAACCCCCTGCTCCAAACAGGACCAATCCCCAGACAGATTTTTTGCTTCAGATCTCTAAACAGCCCCCTCAAGGATTGAATTCACAACCCTGGGTTTAGCAGGCCAACGCTCAAACCACTGAGCTATCCAGCACTTTTCATCAGTAGATCTCAAAGCACTTTACAAAGGTCAATATCTTTATACCCATTTTACACATAGGGAAACTGAGGCACAGAGAGGCTGTTACTTGCCCAAATCATGTGGCAGAATGGCAGAGAAAGGAATAGAACACAGGTCTCCTGAATCCCAGCCTAGTGCTTTATCCACTAAACATTACTGTCTAATGAAAAAACCCTTGACAAATCCTTCAGAGTTGTGTAGAACTCTGAAACCCAAGGATGGCAGGACCATGAAGGAGACACTCTCCTCTGGTTTTCTAATGGGGTGGGCTCCAATGCATTTGCTTACAACAGGAAAGAAGTTTTACTCCAATATTTCCTGGGAGTTTCTGTGCACACCAATCCTGTGAGGATGGCTTGGAAACATTAAGAAGGAAGATGCCATTCTGTAATAAGCTCTGTGCAGGTAAAAGGGGGTCTGCTCACATAAAGCCAGGTTGCAGGACCGGGCCCTAGCATTTTATATGGGACTTAAGTCCAAAGCAGACTTCAAAGAGTTACAGAGGGATCTCACAAAACTGGGTGACTGGGCAACAAAATGGCAGATGAAATTCAATGTTGGTAAGTGCAAAGTAATGCACATTGGAAAAAATAATTCCAACTATACATGTACCGTGGTGAGTTCTAAATGAGCTGCTACCACCCAAGAAAGAGATCTTGGAGTCTCCATGGATAGTTCTCTAAAAATGTCTGCTCAATGTGCAGCAGTGGTCAAAAAGGCTAACAGTAGGTTAGGAATTATTAGGAAAAGGATAGAAAATAAGACAGAAAATATCATAATGCTACTATATAAATCCCGCGTGTGCTCACAGCTTGAATACTGTGTCCAGTTCTATTTGTTCCATCTAAAAAAGGATAGAACAGAACTGGAACAGGTTCAGAGAAGGGCAACAAAGATGATAAAGGGTATGGAATGGCTTCCATATGAGGCGAGATTAAAAAGATTGGGACTGTTCATTTTAGAAAAGAGACGCCTAAGGGGTCTATAAAATCATGAACGGTGTGGAAAAAAGGGAATAAAGAAGTATTGCTTACCCTTTCACACAATACCAAAAACAAAGGTCACCCAATGAAATTAACAGGCTGCAGGTTTAATGCAAACAAGAAGTACTTTTTCACACAGCGCACAACTCACCTTTGGAACTCATTGCCTCAGGATGTTATGATGGCCAAAATCGCAACTGGGTTCAAAAGAGAATTGGATAAATTCATAGAGGATAGGTCCATTAATCGCTATTAGCCAAGATGGTCAGGTATGCAACCCTATGCTTGGAGATAGCCTAAAGTTTAAACCCCTGATTACCAGATGTCACGAGTGGTAGAGGGGTGGATCACTCCATATTGCCATGTTCTATATATTCCCCCTGAAGCTCTGGTACAGCCCCACTGTCAGAGACAGGATATTGGGCAAGATGGACCATGGTGTGACCCAGCATAGAAGCTCTTATGTGATGCATAAGGCCTTGTGCTGACCTTCTGCACAGGAGTGAATTTCACTCTACAGGGAAAAATGTTCACTGTACAGTGCAGCTATACTACGAGAAATCTTTGATTCTGATGCCTTTCTAATGTACGTGCACTTCCAGATTTTCCCTTGTTAAGTCTTAGTTTTGGTTTCACAGGTGTGTTTTTCTTTAAGACCCAGAGAGTCAGTAAGAACTGGATTATTATTAAACACCCCAAAATAAGATTTTTTTCATGTTTTGAAAAGCAGGAGAAAATCCATGGAAACCTTTGAGAACCTAAACAAGGAACAGACAGCTGTTGTGCATTCCTTATTGAATTTCCCCCACCAGCTTAATGGCCCATCTGTAGTTTCTTCACACCTCAGTGAGACTGGAGAGAAGGGAGCATGCTAGAAATTCAGCAGCTGAGGTGTGAACACGGTTGCAAGCTGGAGAAAATGGGAGTGAAAGCAGGAATTTTGGAGGAATGATTTCCAGAGAACAGTCTGTCCATTTCACTGCCAGTCCACTCCCCCGCTACTCTGCAGGTCTTGTGCTGCAAGGAAGGATTCTGAGGGGTCCCAAGTGAGGTATTTCAGTTTTGCAGGGTCTCTGTGTGTAGGGGCAGGGCATGGGCAGGATGGGCACTAAGGATCTGCTTCTATGCAGATCCTCCTCAAAGGGTGGCAAAAGTGCCCATGAAAGCTATTGCAGGAGTTGGGCTAGAGTAGCCTCCACAGAGCAGCTCTGTAATCATTCTGCAGCCTGCCTAGTGGGGGAGAGGATTCCTCCCCTGCACCTCTGCCCAGTGCCTGGTTCAAGTCAGCTGCTGGGCTCTGGATTAGAGCCTTTCGTGCACCATCTTCTTAAGCACAAATTTAAGTACAAATCTGGGCTAGGGTGGAAATGCCATTTTCCCAACTTTCAAAAAGGTGCTCACACATGCCACAAAAGCAGTGTCAAAGTGCAGTATACTTTGGTTACATGCGGCTCAACGTGCAGTCCCTCTGAGAAATCCATTGGTAATGAGATTAGGAATGATCCGTGCAGTGCAGCCACCCCCACACATGTGCAGAGCTGTTACCAGCAAGTCAGACAGTGGACGTACACGGACATGGGGACCAGGCTCTCTGACCCCCGGATGTACTGCCAGCCAGAATATATCTCTTAGGTTTGATTGTTACATACTTAGTTCCACATGCTCCTGTAAGATGCATTTTGCTTTCTGAATAAAAAGCCTTTTCTCTTCTGCAACATTTCCTTACTCATCCTTGCCAGGACTGTGTTAAACAATGTAGTGTTTCACAAGAATAGATTTTCTCCAAATACATTTGTTAGCTTGTCAGCCAACACACCATTATCACAGCAATCCCACACGCAGCTGCTGGAATGTTAATATGCTTTAGGAAATCTAGATCTCTTATTCTTTGACTTTGCATTAATAAAGACCATCCTCCCACACCAAAAACCAAACCAGTCTTGGGTTGCTATAGCCTAGGCTGTCAAACCTCATCCCCAAATATAAACACAGAGGTGATATTTCTAGAGTTGGGAGCTCTTCAATTCTTAGAATAGAGAGCAAGAGCTACTGAATTTTGGGCATGCTCCCCAAGCCATCTGGATAACTGGGCTTCATTAGCACCCTGGATAAAGTTGCTGAGAGAACTGACAGCACTGAATAATGGTTGACTTAATGCAGTCAGGCTCTCTCAGCAGCTCTGTAAACACAGATCATCTCTGTCTGAATCTGTAGCATTCCCATTACTGGGCTATTCCTGAGCACAAACCATCAACATGTGCCACATTCTGTAATGGTTTTATTACATAAGCCAAGGTTACACTGGAAGCTTGACTAGACTCTGAACTTATTTCACTTATGACTGAAAATTCAGGTTGGAACCTTAGTCTCCAGAAATGAAGTGACAGATCAGTGCACTACATGTAATCACTGTGCCATCTAATCATCTGATTAGATATGAATAGGCTTCACATTTGTCACTTTGCTATTCAGCCTGTCAGGGGGTAAACAACAGAGAAAATGAAAATAATAGGTATACTCATGAAGTAAGATACTACTCCTTGTGAGATCTGAGTACGTCCCTTGATGTTTTAGGTCAATTACAAGCAGTGTCCTTAGTTGCAGATAATTTGCCTCCTGGTGCCATGTGATATAGCAAGAGATGGTGCAATGTTGCTGTGCAGACAAGCAGAGGACAGAGCAGTGAAGAAAGAAATGCGAGGTACAGGAAGGTAAGGAGAGGGTGCAGGCTGAGAGAGATGGCCACTCTTGATTCAGCAAACAGAGAGATCAGATAAATTATTGGAAAGTTCGGAGGTGGATATGTATCAGAAGTCTATTAAGTATGGAGGCACAGTAACTATGAAACTGTGGCAAGCGATCTAGGCACTCTGGCAGTGAAGATCTATCAGGAGATTGGGAATTGCCTACATGAAGCATAACAAATAATACTTGTATTAATAACAAGTCTGCAGCCATAGTTATTTGCAGCAGCAAAGCTTTTCCTAGAAAAACCCTACTCACAGTAAAATCCATTGCTTTTAGATGCTGTTTCTTCCTCCAGCTGCTGTTAATGGCCAACCATTTGACTATAGCCAGCTACCTTGTGCTTTGTTTTGTTTCAATGTTAACAACTGGAAATCGGCAAAGGCAATCAGCAAAGATGGAAGTAAGTACAGTATTTAGCTGTATACTGGAGCAGTGACCAAGAATGAGCTCATATACAGTTCAGGGCTAACCATTCCCATAGCACCAAAACCATGCACCAAAACCAAGATGCAAAACCAAGATGGGTCTTTTCTGATAAATTCTGATGTAAAAATTATTTGTGAATATTTGTGTTTCTGGTGGTTTTTGAGAGAGCGAAAGTACTTTTATTTAGAATAAAAATCATGGCAAACAGTTTGGGATAAAAATGTTTGAAATGTTCCTGGCCGAGATCCAGGGTCTGGCTCTGCTCGCACATACACCAGCCTAAATCCAAAATAACTCTAGGAAAATTAACAGAGTGATGCTGCAGTAGATGAGAACAGAATTAGGTGAAGACTCGCCAGTTTCTCCAAAAAACAGGTTCCAGCAGGAGCAGCAGCTGTATGAGCTTCCCCACACGGCTCCTTTGCTCCTGGCCCAGAGGTCCACTGATGCCAGTGAAGAGATAATTCATTGCCTCTGGCTCTTTTAAATACTTGGCCTCTGCTGAAACTGCCCCAAGGTGACAATTAGGTGCTTTTTATTTTTAATGTAGGAACTGAACCGAGAGCATCAGCTCACTACACACAAGCCACCAAAGCAGCCCTCCGATGGCAACTCCTCTGAGTCACTGCTGGTCAAGGCTGTGCTGGAACTAGTATCCTAGAGGTTAAAATCTTCAACTCATACGTTATTACAATCATGTGAGCCAATCAGTCCTTCCATACGGGAAACAGTTCAAGTTTCTTGGGCCCATTACCAGGGCAGTTTGGGTGGCATTGTGAATACAACGAAAGGCCAAGTTTTGAAGCAGCACCTCAGGAGGTTAGTGTAGGGCAGGGGTTCTCAAACTTCATTGCACCGTGACCTCCTTCTGCCAACAAAAAATACTACCAGACCCCAGGAGGTGGGGACTGAAGCCTGAGCCCGCCCAAGCCCTGCCATCTAGGGGAGAGGGGAGCCCAAAGGCTTCACTCCAAGCAGGGGGCCTGTAACCTGAGCCCTGCTGCCCAGGGCTGAAGCCCTCAGGCTTGGGCTTTAGCCCTGGGTCCCAGCAAGTCTAAAAGCCAGCCCTGATGACCCCATTAAAATGGGGTCCTGACCCATAGTTTGAGATCCGCTGGTGTAGGGAATATGTGAGTTCATTCTACATCTACCGCGAAAGGAAAGGAAGAGCTCCCCAGTCAGGCATTGGGACCACAGGCCTACGGCTATTTCCAAAGCTATTTCCGAATCCAGACAAGGTAAAAACACACTGATCTTTCCAGTAAAATTTCCCTTGCCTTGGCTCCCTTGAAAAGACCCCTCTTCTCTGAAGCACTACAGTACCCCTGTCAGCTCAAAAGAACTGAGCAGGGTGCAAGCTCATGAACCCTAACAGGATCTTATACCCAAAGTGTCCCACAAAAAAAAGTATCCAAACCCTGTGCTGAACAGTCAGGAGGACCACTTCTAGTATGTCCCATCAAAGAGGGGGAATTAAGGGGAAGTGAGGATACCTTGCATCAGGATCTCCATGGCCGTGCGCTGCTTTATTAGCTGCCTGTCTTCCTCTTCACTATCAGATCCCTCGTCCTCTTGGATCTCTATGTCTGAATCATCGTTACCTGGTTAAAACAAAAACACCAACAGCACCAAATTAATGTAAAAAGACAACGCCACAGCAGTTCAACACAGTGGCTGGGTGCAAGGGCATGCTAATGCTCTCTGCTTCTGTTCAGGGATTCCTGGCTCAATGTCTACACTGCAATTAAAAACCTGCAATTAAAAACCTGCAGCTGGCCCGTGCCAGCTGACTCAGGCTTGCAGTGTTTGGGCTAAGGGGCAGTTTAACTGTGGTGTAGACATTCAGGATCAGGCTAGAGTCTGGGCTCTAGGACCCTTTGTGGTGGGAGGTTCCCAGAGCTCGGGCTGCAGCCTGACCCCAAACATCTGCTCCACAATTAAACAGCCCTTTAGTCCGAGTCCCGGGAGCTGAGTCAGCTGGCATTGGCCAGCTGTGGGTGTCTAACTGCAGTGCAGACATACCTAAGGAAATCTACTCTGGCCAGGACTCTGTTATGGTGCAATCATGAGTTTCTGGCAATCACCCAAAACAAAAGCAGGGGACACCGTATGGGTCAGGGTGTAGGGTGTAGGGAGGGCTTCTGATTTTTTGCTTTAACTGATGAACATTCATAAAATACCCATAATACAAAAAAGAAAAGAAATAGGTATTTCTCCAATAAACACCAGGAAACACCAGAAAGGGTTACTTGTATCTAAGTAGGGTTACCATGTTTCAGGTTCCCCCAAAAGATGATACGGCTGGCAGGGGGGAGCTGGAGGGGAGTACAGTTGAGGGGTGCTGGAGGGGTTTGTGTGTACTGGGAGATATTTGGGGGGTGCTGGAGGGGGAATTTGGCAGATGCTGGAGGTGTATGTGTGTACTGGGGGGTATTTGGGGGGTGCTGAAGGGGCATGACTATACTGGGAGAAGTACCTGGGGACTCATTCTTGAGGTGGGGTGGGGCAGTGTCGCTCCCTGTCATGGTGGCAGGGCAGCTGGTGCAGACCTGGGATGCAGCAACAGCTGTCTGTCAGCACCTCCCTGTGGGGCTCTCCCTCTCCCCAGGGCTGGGAGCCAGGGCTTGGGTGGGCAGGATCCTGCAGCTGTGAGGGACCGATCAGATGTGGATGCAGGGAGGGACCAATTGGGACTCTTTCTGAGCTGCAACATCTGCTTCACAAAAAACCCTGACGTTACAGTATACACCAAAGCAATGAGTAATATATATTATGTATTACTCATTATGCTATACACAAAGAGAAAGCCCCCAATTCCCCCAGCCCCCATTTTGGACATCTACATAAAACTCAAAAATTGCTAAAAATAACCCCTCAAATGAAATTAATAATCCTCAAACATCAGAAGTTCTAGGTATATGGAACCAGAGCGCTCTCTGCTGCACTGTGGGGGAACAGCCAACCTCCTAGCTCCCCAAGAAGAAGGCATTATTACCAAGAACGGTTATCAAAGAAATTGAGATGAACAGGAAGTACCATATAAAAGCCTTGAGACAAGATAGTATTACTAAGGCAATATTCTAAATATACTCTCTGGGTATGAATCTTATCAGTGTACAGTCAGAGGGTACTATTTTGGCAGCTCATTATAGAATAAAAATCTTGTAAAAGGTTTTGCAAAGCATGAACTTAAGTCTCCTACTACCTCAGTCTGACATGAGCGATATCAAAGACATTTAATAATGGATCAGAACAACACACTGTAATATCCTCAGATTATTGAAAATAGTGCTGGGTGAACCCCAATATGTTTGGAGGAATAGGGCAGTTCCCCACAGTTCAGATACTTCTCCAAATACTTAGATATTTCCATTTTCCACCACTCTATTTTCCCCAGCCCAATCAGTTCTTCCCTCAGTCCCTGATTCCCTCTCCCCAACCTGCCCTATGAACCTGAAGAGGCTCTCTTGAATCCCAAATAGATCATCAGTATCCAACTCCTTCTGTCCAATCCCTGATAAGATCCCTGACCCCAGCCCCCAATAGGCTTGCTACCTTTCATGATATTCCACAAGGAAGTGGGTCACAGGTTGGTCAGCTGCTCTGATCAGATCTTTCATGCTCCAGGGATTCCCTTAGGTCAGCTAGAGCTAAGTGGAAATTCAATTTCAAACAGGTGTTTAGCCACATTCTGGCTTACACCTGAGACTCTCAAGTTGCAGAGGGGGAGGTTTAGGTTGGATATTAGGAAAAACTTTTTCACTAGTAGGGTGGTGAAGAACTGGAATGGGTTACCTAGGGAGGTAGTGGAATCTCCTTCCTTAGAGGTTTTTAAGGTCAGGCTTGACAAAGCCCTGGCTGGGATGATTTAGTTGGGTTTGGTCCTGCTTTGAGCAGGGGGTTGGACTAGATGACCTCCTGAGGTCCCTTCCAACCCTGAGATTCTATGATTCTATGACTTTGTTTAACCTGCATAGTAATTCAAATACCTGTTGGAAGCTACATAATTAGAAACCCAACTTTGTTGTATCCCTGACATGGCTGACTTAGACACTTTTCACTCCCGCATAGCCCAGCAGGGGTTAAGAGATGGGTGGAAGGTTAGAAAAAGGCTCCATTTCCTGTAAGTCCCTTCCAATGACATCAGCTCTTCTTCTTTCCTCTTTCCTCTGGCCAGTTCATATCACCCTCCTGTCCACCTGCAATGGACCCCACCCCTCTCTCACCTACCAAATGCCTCTCCTCACTCAGGACTGGCAGGCTGCTTGTTTGAAGCCTGCCTTCTAGTTCCTGGGGAGGCTACTTGTTTCATTGTTCATTGCGATTTATGGGCCACATCCTTAGCTTGTGTAAACTGATGTAGCTCTGTTGACTTAAATGGAACTATACCATTTACATCAGCTGATGATCTGGCCCCATTTTAAAACTGTCATGTTATCAACAAACATTACCTGCAGGCAGAAGAGAATACTTATGCTAACCTTCTCAGTCAACAGTACCGGCACAAAGCCCAGAGCACTCAGAGTAAGGATTTAGCCTGTGCAGTGTGCTATTTAGAAACAAAAACAAAAATCATTTTGGAGAAGATAAGCAAACCTTTTCAGGGTAGATTTAATTACCAAAATGTCATTCTAGAAAATGGATATGTCCTCCTTTAATTATGATTAGTGGTAAACTGACATTCCCTTACAACTTCTAATTACAGGTAAATGTATAAATGCTAGCCTGTTTTTATCATAACCGTATGATCATATTACCAGGTTACTGAGAAAATATAAAAGAAGAGAGGCACTTGAGACATTGTTTGGTGAGGTTATGGAATTAACTAACAATATTATTTAGAATTTATATTTGCTGTAACAGCCATGTGAGGCAATCGTTTACTGCTCTGTCTATTATTGAGTTTGAACCAAATACCATTTCCATTTATTCAATATTCATTAGAGTCAGATTTTATTCAGCCCTTGCTTATGCAAACATCTTAGTAAGGGCTCAGTATAAACTAAGTAAGGGTCTCAGGATCTGGTGCTCTACATACAAGACAGGGTACGAATGGTTCATGCAGCTGCTATTAAATGCCAGTTATTTGCTTCTAGTTTGTTTTTTTAAGAAGCAACTTTTATCTTTCAATTTTTTAAAATGCTGTGTGTTAAGTTGGTGCTATCAAACAATTCCCACTGAGCTTTTCTGCTAGAAAGTGGGCTTGATCCTTGAATCCCAGGGTGAATGCTGTTGTAGGATCAGCTAAGACAGCAACTGCAGAGATGGTAAGTGGCTGGATAGCTCTAAGCTGCTTCTGAAATGGCAAGTTCTTTGTGGGGAGAAGAGACTCTAAATCTTAGTTTTTCTCCTCCAGCCTCTTCCTTTCTTCAGTCCCAACTGCTTTCCTTGGCCCCCCTCAATCCCTCCACACACATACTGTCTCTCTTCGCCTTGTTCCCCATTGACTTTTCCTCCCCCACTCACTTAAATGGGTGTAGGGAGTCTTTAACTGACTCTGAATGGCAGAAAGCTGAGATTTCATCACTGAAAAACATTTTAATGTGTGGCTTACAAAAGGCCCAACCAGCCAATTAGAATGTGGCTTGGACCATATTCTAGAGAATTTTTCAAAGCACACTGGGCAATGAAAGTCAGTGGGAGGTGAGGACCTTGCTTTCATTTGTGCCTTTCAAAATCTCACCCCTAATTTCCAATAGCAATTAAAGATGAAACCCTCCATCAGGTTAATTATCAGTACATTAACCCACCGCATCGTTTACCCCATTGAGCAGCAACTTTTAAACAATTTTTGTTGTGACTATATAGGAAGATAGTGAATTGTTTCTTTAAACTGTCTGACGGGCATTTGGATGTGTTATAACAAAAACAACAAGGCTCATGCTAAAACCAAAGAACCCCAGCAATGGAGCTCTCTCCCTGTATATGAGCAACCGCTTGATGAACAGGAAAATGGGGATTATAGACACAAACTCAATAATGCATAATGGGGTCTATGTCTCCAAAGCTCTTGCCCACCACTCTGAAAGAAAGCCCAGCACGTTTTTCCTTTAATTAAAAAACTACTGCTATCATCTATGCCATAACTCATCCTACTCAAATTGAAATAAAGTATCACTCACACCTCTGCTCTGTCTTGTACACAATCCTCCAAGTTATTAGCAACAAACCAGAACTTGTGCTAGACTGTGGTACAAAGGAATCAAAAACAGAGACATGTCTTATTATTGCAAATTAATTTTTAAAATACATGGTGACGGCAAGCTGTGTAAGCGTTCCTTAATGGGATTAAAGCAGCACACTCTTCTGCTGTCCCTGCAAGTCGTCACCTTTTTTTATCTCCTGTTCCACAGACCCTGGTGCCTCCTTCTGTCACGTATACCCAAAGTGTGTGGGTGTCAGAGCAATATGCCTGATATCCAAAATGAGGACAAAATTCAATAACAGATTAAATTAATACCACTTTCGGGAAGAAACTGATTACAGGTCTTAAATCCAAGAGGAGTCACAAACTAGTGCAAGTTGCAATGTACCAGTTCGAAGGAGCATGGAATATCCATTAATGGGAAAGTTTAAATTTCATTTTTTCGTATTGGGGGAAAGCAATGAGTGCAATACACCATACTAGTTCAGACTGACATAAGGAGTGTAGTACATGTTCTAATAAAGCTGGCACATAGGTTGAAATAAAGATAATCTGTCTTTTAATGATGGATGTTTAATGAACATTCAGTAATTCAGGGGTGCCCAACCTAGGTCATCACTGGCAGCTTGCCAGGAGCTCAAGGGGGCAGTCAGCAGATCCCCTCATCTTTAATACATATGTGATCCACAGAGCCTATACATCCCATAAGACTGTTCAGACCAAGAAGGGCCATTGTATGTTGGCACTTGTTTTAACTATTAAAGAAATCAAAGGACATAAGAACATAAGAATGGCCATACTGGGTCAGACCAAAGGTCCATACAGCCCAGTATCCTGTCTGCTGACAGTGGCCAATGCCAGGTGCCCCAGAGGCAGTGAACCTAACAAGTAATCATCAAGTCATCTCTCTTCTGCCATCCATCTCCATCCTCTGACAGACAGAGGCTAGGGACACCATTCCTTACCCATCCTGGCTAATAGCCATTAATGGACTTAACCTCCATGAATTTAGCCCACAGCCTAATAACAGAAAGTGTTCCACACTTTGGCCCAGATCATCAAAGGTGTTTAGGCTCCTAACTCCCACTGACTACATACCTATGAGGAGCTTGGCCTTTGTTGTTACTTGCTACAATGCAATTGAGCAGGGGCGGCTCCAGGCACCAGCACGCCAAGCGCGTGCCTGGGGCAGCAAGCCACGGGGGGCGCTCTGTAGGTCGCTGCGAGGGCGGCATGCCTGCGGAGGGTCAGCTGGTCCCGCGGCTTCGGCGGATCTCCCGCAGGCGTGCCGCCAAATCCGCGGGCCCGGGGACCTCCCGCAGGCAAGCCGCCGAAGGCAGCCTGCCTGCCGTGCTTGGGGTGGCAAAATACCTAGAGCTGCCCCTGCAATTGAGAATACTTGTAGGTTCACCCTGAGAGAGAATAGGATGGACTTTCTGGCGCTTCAGCTCTTTTCCTACACAGCTTTCAGTAAAACTGCACCAGTTTCCTAGTTTCAATTAAACCAGCTCAGCCAGAACACCCACATATTGGTTTGAGTTGAAATATATTGTTTTCAGCAGATATATTATTGGTTCTCACATATACATATTGGCTTCAGAGAACAGTCTGGTAGACAGGTTGATTTAATAGCCACATGTAAATTATTTCTTTTCAGTTAATTCATAGTGCTTGAAAGAAAAACAGCATAATTTAAGACTGACAGTGATTTCATTACAGATTCATTAGCTAGTATTTTGCTAAAAGTATCCAATTGTAAAACAAAATGGTATTGGAGCAAGAACACTGAGACTGATTTACATTAAAGGCACTGGGTTTAGTGATAAACTTTAGGATCAAATATGTTATTTAGCATTAACATGTTTAATTCCATGATAAAATCAGAGCTTTGAGAACACATGGGTTAAATCCATAACAATTATTGGATTCCCTAAGATGCTGTTTTCTGCGCTGATTTTGATAAAAACACACTATGGGAAAATCAAACTGGCAGTTTATAAGTACTTGATCTAAAAAATAAAATCTAATTCAATTCAGTGAAACTTTAAATCAAACAAGAAAGACAAGACCATATTTTTCTTTAAAAAAAATGTATGTTGGGATTTTTAAAGGGACTCAAGAGAGTCAGCAGCCCAACTTCCAGCTGTGATGCCCCAATCCTGCAAGACTCACACGTGTGTACTCTCTAAATTCAATGGAGCCACTCATGTGTCAACTTACATACCTAAGTATTTACATGACTGATACCTAGGAGTTTTGTAATGCTTTGATATATACAGTAGAACCTCAATAAGCCACATATCTTATATGTCACACAGAACATTTCAATCTCTCTTCCCACTTCCCTGAAAGATTTCATCACCAGTATTGAGGGCTGATATTCCAGAGGGGCTGAGTACTTGCAGCTTCTATTGACTTTAATGCGAAATTAAGGTGTGCAGCCACTGAAAAAATTCAGGCCATAAGATGTCATTATTTTTACAAACTATATCACAAAACACAGATTGGTATATTGTGAAGTATGATCATAAAGTATCCACTTGTCTAGCTCCCCTAAGTAGTTCTATACGGCCTATTACTGTAGTTTCTAAGTACCAAGTTCAAACTAGGAAAAAGCACACATTTTTAACAGTGAAGGTAATTAACCATTGAAAGAACTTCCTAAGGGAAGTGGGGGATTCTCATCACACAAAGTCTTTCTAGAGCATTCTCAAAGATCTGCTCAAGCTCAAGGAGAACTTGTGGATTTGATGCAGGAATTATTGGGTAAAATTATCTGGTCTGCATTATGCAGGAGGTCAGACTAGATGGTCGTAAATAAGGGTACCTTCTGGCTTTAATATCTATGCATCTATAAAAGTACCGCTAAATTATTCCAATTAATATGCTGTTGTTAAAATAAATGAACAAAATATATGGCAATTATTTCTTTTCATTCGTTTGTAATATGTTTGTTCACAAACTGCCTGGTCTTGTGATGGGTTGAGTATCTGCCGTAAGGTGTTGGGTGCCCTTAACCCTAGGTGCTGACTTTTATTTTTCCCGGGGGGTGCTCTACCCCAAGGCCCTGCCCCCCCCTTCACCCCTTCCCAAGGCCCCACTCTCGCTCCACCCAGGAGTGAAAGTAACTTAAAGGACTTACAGGTACGCTGGAGTCCTGAGCAGGGGCGTGGCCTCAACCGGAAGAGGCATGGCCTTTTGATATTTAAAGGCCCTGGAGCTACCAGCTGCAGAGGCGGCTGGGAGCCCCAGGGCTCAGGGGCGAAATAAAGGGCCGGGGCTCTGGCCGCCTTGGAGCTCCGGGCCCTTTAAATCACCACGGGGGCCCTGCTGCTGCTACCCTGGGGCGGCAGGGCTCCCATGGTGATTTAAAGGGCCCAGAGCTCCAGCCACTGAGGGGAGCCCCAGGCCCTTTAAAGCGCTGCCAGAGCCCTGCCGCTGCCGGGGCTCCGGCAGGGATTTAAAGGGCCCGGGGCTCCGGTCACTGCAAGGAGCCCCGGGCCCTTTAAAGCGCCACCAAAGCCCCGCTGCCGGAGCTCCGCTGGCGCTTTAAAGGGCCTGTGGCTCCCCGCAGCGGCTTTAAATCACCGCCGGGGAAGCTGGTCCAGTCCACCATGGTGTACCGGCTTACTTTCACCTCTGGCTCCACCTCTTCCCATCCCACTCTGCCCCCTTCCCTGAGGCCCCACCCCCACACCAAACCTTTCCCTGAGGCCCCCACCCACCCACTGCTCGCTGATCTCCACCTTCCCCCAAGCGCCTCCCCCAGCTGCCGAACAGCTGATAAGCAGCCCCACCAAACAGCTGATTGGCGGTGCTGCCAAACAGCTGCGGCTGGTGGGTGCTGAGCATCCACTATTTTTTCCTGTGGGAGCTAGAGTCCCAGGGCACCCACGAAGTTGGCATCTATGCCCTTAACATTCACTGTGTGAGGGTGCTCAGCACCTCGCTCATTTCAAAGTGAAATAATTTGCAATGGGTCTCCAAGTCCTTAGTGGGAATCTATGAGTGAATAATTAGACCACCACAAACATGACATTTGTTATGTGATTGTGTTTCTGGGTAATCATTTCTCAGGCTTCAGGGGATCAGTTCATACAATCATAGCACTGTAGGGCTGGAAGGTTCCTTGAGAAGTCAACAAGTCAGCCTCCAGCACTGAGGCAGGACCAAGTAAACCTAGACTATCCCTGACAGGTGTTTGTCCAGCTTGTTTTTAAAAGCTTATAAAGATGGGGACTCCACAACCTCCCCTGGAAGCCTATGCCAGAGCTTAACTGTCCTTATAACTTAAGTCTCCCTTGCTGCATATTAAAACCATTACTTCTTGTCCTACCTCACATACAACACTATTGTTAAAACATCCCAGAATCATATTAGCATTTTTTGCAGCTGCATCACATTGAAAACTGATATTCAGTTTGTTGTTCACTATAACCCTCACATCTTTTTCAGCAATACTACCACCTAGACAGTTATTCCCCATTTTGTAGTTGCACAGTTGATTTTTGATTCCTACGTGTAGAACTTTGCACTTGTCTTTAATTGATTTCATCTTGTTGATTTCAGACCAGTCAAGGTCATTTTGAATTCTAATTCTGGCTTCCAAAGTGTCTTAGTTTGGTGTCATCTGCAGGTTTTATAAGCATCCTCTCCACTCTATTATCCAAATCATTAATGAAAGTATTGAATAATACCAGACACAGGACTGACTGCACAGGACTTCACTAGATACATCCTCCCAATTTGACAGCAAGCCATTGATAACTACTCTTTGAGTATGGTCTTTCAACCAGTTGTGCACCCACCTTATAGTAAATTCATCTAGACCACATTTCCCTAGTTTGCTTATGAGAATGTCATGCAGAACTGTGTAAAAAGCCTTACTAGAATCAAGGTATATCACATCTACTGCTTCTCCCCATCCACTACATCAGTAATCCTTTGAAAGAAGGAAATTAAGTTGATTTGGCATGATTTGTTCATGCTGACTATTCCTTATATCCTCCAAGTGCTTACCAATAAATTGTTTAATAAATTTGCTCCAAAATCTGGATCTGGATGAAAACAAGCATCCTAGAAGATTCTGTTCATATTTTGTGTAATGGATAGGCACCCAGTAAGTTGGGCTGTTCTGGAATGCTGTAATCCACTATACAGAACACAATACAAAGGCAATTCTGACAACTTAAACTGGACCATGGTGATTAGTGTGTCACTACTGACTGATAGTACTCTTCCTGTCCACGTAAGCTCTGTGCTTTTGTATGCATTAATGGACGTGAATTGTCTGAATCCCTCAACCATCTCTGCTGATATTTTGATGAGACAGGACTGAAAATCAGCAGTTCATTTTTCTGCAGGAGATGTAGCAGGAGTTCCAGTTAGCTTACATTTTAGTTAACTCTAGAGAAATCAAATCCTCAGTCTTTATATTTTGTGATGAGCCCTCTTGGAGGTCTGTTAGACTGAGCATTTCTTCAGGATCCTCTGCTGAGAATAGAGAGAACAAACTAACTTCTCCTGAAATTCCTGTGAATTTCACAAAGTTCTTCTATATAACTCAGTAGCAGCCTGATCTTTGAGTAGGACATTATTTAAGACATCAACTCAAATTTGTCACAAAGTTGTGACCTGCACCTCCATAAAAATATCATAGTGAAAAATCAGGGCTGTACTAAGTTATACCAAATAGTGTTATAAAAACACTTAATAAATACTTGAACTTCAGAAACAGATTGGGTTTTATTACTGTTTGCAAGATGGAAATATTGGAAACCAGGTACTACAAAGATGATTGTTGTTATAAGAAGAGTGATGATGCTTAAATTGATTGGTAACTTTTGTACAATCTTTATTTCCACACAAAGATACCCACTGAGAGACCATTATATAACAGGACTATTTCTGGCAAAGCGTACTTGTTTTGTAGCATAGCAGAGGTTGAAGAGAGAAGGCAAGTGCCAATTTATTGAAACACAGAGCTTGGATTAGTTGAGAATAACAGAATAAAGACTGTGACAAAATGGCCGATGTCGGTATGGTGGGTCCCATGCTTTTCTTGGTGGGGGGCTAAGACGCCACCCCTTGCCCCTGCTCTTGGGGTGTCAAAGGCCCCACTAGTGGCCTGGGAAGGTGTTAGAGGAGGGAAGCAGGAGAGGGGTCTGGGTTTGCTCCTCACTCTGAGCCCCAGCCCCTCTCAACCCCTGCAGGTTTCTTACCCTCTTGCCTAGGGTTACCCTTGGTCCTTGGCGCTGGGGCAGAGTCTCCCTTCGGTTCTCTGGTCTTTCAAATCTCAGCAACACACCTCCAAACTCCAGTCCTCTCTCCTTCCTGGAACACCCTGACTGCTTGAAGCAAGGGGTTTTATTAGGTTCCTGTCAGGGCCTTAATTGACTATAGGTGCTCCAATTAACTTGTAGCAACCCTCCCTAGCCTTAATTAGCCTAGGGCTTATATATCTCCCCTCTACCACTCTCTCACTGCTCCCTGGCCCTCCTGTATCACAAGACATTTAAAATACTGTGTTAGGTACTACACTGATGGGCACTATAAAAAACATGGATAGAACTGAGGGCAGATACTTGTTACATATACATGAAGAACTGAGGACACTGTCTAGTTTTGCCTTTAGAACCACTCAGTCTGTAAAATGAATGAGTATCCGTGTCATGTAGGAACACAAAATTTGTTATACCGTAGCAACATGATCAGCCTTATGCTAAAATTATTTTTCCAGGCTGATTTTTTGACAGGCAAGCAAAATATCCTTAGTTTTAACATCGTCATGTATTAAAGTTGGCAAACAGACTTGGTCCTTGGGCTACTAAATTTTCATGACAGTTTTGCAAGGATATGCACCTGCACAATTGTTCAGTGTTGTACTGAATCCTCCCCAATCCCTGCAGTGATGATCAGGGACCTCATAACAGTCTTCAGCTATGCTAAGGGCTGTTATAAAGAGATGGTGATCAATTGTTCTCCATGTCTACTGAAGTTAGGATGAGAAGTAATGTGTTTAATATGCAGCAAGGGAGACTTGGATTAGATATTAGGAAACACTTTCTAACTACAAGGGTAGTTAAACTCTGGAATAGGGTTCCAAGGTTGAGGTGTCCCCATTTTTGGAAGCTTTTAAAAACAAGCTGGACAAGCACCTATCAAGGATGGTCTAGGAGGTTTTCTTGGTCCTGCCACAGCGCAGGAGGCTGGACTTGTTGATTTCTCGAGGTCCCTTCTAGCCTTACATTTCTAGGATTTTATGATTCTATGTCTACCAGACATTTAGTAATTTATAGGGGTAAATTGGTTACAGAAACTATCTGTGCTAGATTTGATTGAACACTGCATTGGATATACATTCCACTTCAACAATCCTGATTTTCACCTGACTTTATTACACCAAAGCTTAAATATAAAATGTCTACAAATATAAAATATGATAAAACAGGAACCCCAGCATGTGTATATGCTGTTGGTTCAGCAATCCACTGATTGTTGGGCAGGCTTCCTGCTTCTCATGTTCTTAACATTTTTTTTGCTCTTATTTTTTGTCTCTTTTCCTAGTTGATCTTCACATTCTTGTTTGGCCTGCCTGATTATACTTTTACACTTGACTTGTCAGAGTTTATTCTCCTTTCTATTTTAGGATGTCTTTTTGTCTGTAACCATCTCTTACTCTGTTGTTCAGCTATGGTGGCATTTTTTAAAAAAATTGAGGTATACATTTAGTTCAAGTCTCTATTATGGTGGGTTTTTTTAAGTGTCCATGCAATTTGCAGGCATTTCACTCTTGTGACTGTTCTTTTTAATTTCCCTTTAACTAGCTTTCTCATTTTGTTTAGTTTCCCTTTTTGAAGTTAAATGCTGCTGTGATGAGCTTCGTTGGTATTTCCCCCCTACAAGGATGTTAAATTTAATTACATTATGGTCGCTATTACCGAGCAGTTCAACTCTGTTAATCTCTTGGCCCAGATCCTGTGCACCACTTAGGACTACATCAAATACTGCCTCTCCCCTTGTGGGTTCCAAGACTAGCTGCTACAGGAAGCAATCATTAATGGTGTCTAGAAATTTTTTCTCTGCATCCTGTTCCTATGACACTCCCTGGTAATATACCTCAGAATGATATTACCATCTTTGCAACTGCATCGCTTTTTTGACTAATATTCAATTTGTGATTCAGTATAACTCTCAGATCCTTTTCAGCAGTACAACCACCTTGCCAGTTAGTACCCATTTTATAGTTTTGCTTTCCTTCCTAAGTGAAGTCCTTTGTACTTGTCTTTATCAAATTTCATCTTAATATATTCTCAGAAGAATCATCAAAAAGACGATACATTATTCTAATATATATTGTACATCCTGTACTCCCAGGGCTAAAGGGGGTATAAAAAACTTTTATAAGTTTAAGTGTATTGATATATGGTGGTGGGAACAATGGAGAGAATGAATGAATGAATGAATTCTCTTTTCCTCTTGCCTGGTGGGAGAATACCTGCTGAAAATTAAAATTGTCAAATGCAACTTTTACATTCTCTGTCAATTTGAGTTTTAATGGAATTTGCTTTATCTGAGCAAGAGGATTAATCCTCATCTATTTTTCCTGCTATATATCTATGCATATATTGCAATATTAAAGTCACGGAGGTAATTTACACAAGAGAGTTCTACTGATGTCTAACTACTGAAGCAGCAAAATCTTACATGTTCACATTGCTGACAAAACCTCAGGAGGAAATTATTCCCTTCTGATCCTCTGCTAGGTTTCTATTTAATAAAAGTAAAAGTTAACAAGGTAGGCCCAAGTTCTGACTTCATTGATACCCATATACCCCCACTAAAATCAAGGAAGATGCACAGATGTAGTTGAGAGCAGACCATGGCCCATAATGTAATTCTTCTTGGTAATCAAGGAGCACTCCTTCAAAATGAGTAATTCATTCATGATTTACTAGAGAAAAGGTTATTACCTGAACCATATACCATAAAGAATTAATACCAATCCACAAACAAATTCCACAGCATATAAGTGCCATGCAAACTAATGAAATCAGAACTTAAACTCCAATTCTGCAAGGCACATAAGCAGGTATGTAACTTTAAGCAACCACCTAGTTACATAGCCAATGAGACTACTCACCATGTGCTTAAAGTTACACACATGCTTAAATACCTTGCTGAACTGGAGTTTAACCCTTGTCAAAATACTGAACTTCCTTCAGCAATGCCTTCCCTTAGGAGCTATGCGCAGTGCCTCTGTAGCATGCCTAGCTCCTTCTGTCTAGAGAATAACAATCTGAGATTGGGAATGAAGTCCAGATGACCTCCTTCATGCTATTGCAGAGCATACAGTAACTCCTCATTTAACGTCATCCCAGTTAACGTTGTTTCGTTGTTCCGTTGCTGATCAATTAGAGAACATGCTCGTTTAAAGTTGTGCAATGCTCCCTTATAATGTTGTTTGGCAGCTGCCTGCTTTGTCCGCTGCCTGCAGAAAGAGCAGCCCATTGGAGCTAGCTGGTCAGGGCTTGGAACCAGGGTGAACCGGCAGCCCCCCTATCAGCTCCCCTAAGTTCCCTGTGCGGCAGCCGCCCTGCAGGCTACCAATTGCCAGGCAGTTCAGGTGCCCTTCCCCACACTGCCATGTGCTGTTCCTGCCCTCTGCCTTGGAGCTTGCTGTGCAGGGGGGGCAAAGAGGGGTGCTAATGTCAGGGTGTCCCCTTCCCCCGATCCTTTACCCCATCTCCACAGAGCGGAGGAGGGCACGACAGGGCTCAGGACTGAGGGAGCTTGCTGGCAGCAGCTGCTGTCTCAACTTGCTGATCTACTTAAAAAACAGTGTACTTAGAGTGGGGTCAGTGTACTTTAAGGGGTAATACACGTCTCTCTCTCTCACACACAAGGTATGTGTCTACGTCTTGACCTCTCCCTCCCTCCCTTTCTCTTTCTCTCTCTCTCTCTCTCTCACACACACACACACACAGTGTGCGTCTCTGTTTCTCTCTGCCATGCTGTGTCTCCTCCCTGCATCCTTGCTGCCTTGAGAGTGTGAGGCTACACTAACAACAGTATGTTAACTCTTGAGGGCTCAGACGAGTGCTAGTTCATCATTTAGCAATACGGCATTCCCTGGGAAATATCCCACCCTCTTCCACCCTCTGATTACCACCTCAACCAAGCTTCACAATCATCATTGCTGTGTACAGTATTAAATTGTTTGTTTAAAACGTTTACTCTGTGTGTGTGTGTGTGTGTATATATATATATATATATAAATAAATAAAATAAATAGTCCTTTGTCTGGAGAAAATTTTTTCCATGGAACCTAACCTCCTCTATTTACATGAATTCTTATGGTGAAACTGGATTCGCTTAACATCATTTTGCTTAAAGTAGCATTTTTTAGGAACATAACTACAATGTTAAGTGAGGTATTGCTAGGTGACTGCACTCACCCTCAGTGCTGCGGGTAGGATTTACAGGGTGCAGTCACACACAGGTTAGGTTAGTGATTCTGGTAGTCTTTTTTAAGCTAATGGGGTTTTACTTTTTCTGCTCTTCAGCCTACCCAGAAGGCAGCTGATAAAATTCCCCTCAGCTTCGATGGGATCTTTCTGAATGAAGCAGCTGGCAATTTACAGTTCATTTTTCTAACCCATGCAGTTAAGAAATATAGCTTACTTCCACTCTTGAGCAGGCGTTTTTCCTCCTCCTTCAGCCTGTTCTGCATCAGGCGTAGTGTGTTTTCTGCTTCCTGCAAGGAGTGAATACATCAGAATCAGAACAGCTGCCACATTCCCAGGTCAGGTAGCTAATCAGATGCTCCAATTAAGGGCACTTAAGAGACGATTGAGACTAGAGAATTTCAGGATGAGAAGTGTTTCAGAAAGAAGTGGTCTTCATATAAATTGGGGCGTGATGAGTTTCTGGAAAGCAGGATTTCCCATAAAAACCAGTGACTCACAATTCATTAAAAGGCCTGAGTCTAATGAGCAAGAACAATATAGAAGCAATTATAAAGTGGCCTTTAGGCGCTGCAAAATCCTAGTCTGGCAGGGGTAAATAGCTAGTTAGAAATGGCTCTATTAAACTGTAAAGGAAGAGATGTGCTAAGTATTATTTGAGATTTAGGAGAGTGGTGAACGGTGGAATAGAGGAAAGCTGACAGGAGCACTGGTGTTTTCGAGGGTAGCAACAGTTAGGCCAGAGAAGTGGTACATTCCTCCCAGCTCAGCATTCTGAGGAAGAAAACATGCCTGCCCTTGTAAAAAGGACCAAGATGATGAGGGCAGATGTGCAGAGTGAGTACCACAGACAGACAACTGCTTCACAGAGCAGTTAACACTCCCTTTAGCCTGAGTTCATCACAAAACAACTGCTGGCAGCAGAGTGCAAAGAGTGCAGTTGAGTTCATGAAGTTCTCCATCCTTTTAGGATTAAAATATACCCAAGCCACTAAAATGCATGCCGGTGGGGTTGGATTCTTAGAAAGGATGTTTCATTGGTGCAATAGGGGGTCAAAGAATAAGAGCTTATTTTTGTAAGGATAGATTAGCTGATGAGAAAATTGTTGTATGCTTCAGAGCAGGACAGCAAGATGGATGATGCAGAACTGGAGGTAAGAGCGTTACAAATTAGTGTAAGTTTAGATCAGGTGATTCAGAGTGCGGCAGACAGAGTGGAGCTAAACTAGAGTGGATAAACCTGTCAAGGTGTCTAAGTGTTCCCTAAAAGCATGGTGGTGGTGGTAGTGGTAGTGGATCAACATTGGCCCCTTTTATTAAAAAAATGTATGGAAAGTAGGGTTATCAAGCGATTAAAAAAAATTAATCACGATTAATCGCACTGTTAAACAATAATAGAATACCATTTATTTAAATAGTTTGGATGTTCTCTACATTTTCAAATATATTGATTTCAATTACAACACTGAATACTAAGTGTACAGTGCTCACTTTATATTTATTTCTGATTATAAATATTTGCACTGAAAAAAAAAAGAAATAGTATATTCCAAGTCACCTAATACAAGTACTGTAGTGCCATCTCTTTATCGTGAAAGTTGAACTTATATATGTAGGATTATGTACATAAAATAACTGCATTCAGACGTAAAGCACTGTAAAACTTTAGAACCTACAAGTCCACTCGGTCCTACTTCAGCCAATTGCTCAGCCAAACAAGTTTGGTTACATTTGCAGGAGATAATGCTGCCCGCTTCTTGTTTATGACGTCACCCGAAAGTGAGAACAGGCATTTGCATGGCACTGTTGTAACCGGTGTCGCAAGATATTGACATGCCAGATGCGCTAAAGATTCATTTGCAGGGGTGGCCCTAGACTAGCTGCCTGCAACTGGTGCCCTAGGCGAAACATGCAATCGGTGTCCCCACCCCCAAGGGCAGATCTAGGCTTAAGGTTTTTGGTAAACTGGGAAACATTTTGCCCCTTTTTTTCTTTTAATATTTTTTAAGCCTCCCCCCTTTTTTTAACAGAGGCTTAATTATTCGGTTTGTCCGTCCATCCGTCTGTCCAGCCAATGTTTCTGAGATCAGATAAAATATAGACACGAAATTTTCAGAACATATTTGTACACAACAGCTAGATGATATTTCAGTCTGATTTCAAATAAAAATGCATTAAAATGTTAATTATAATTTTTATTATTACAAATCCAAAATCATCCATTACACTATCCTGCTTTAACTGCCATTACCACCACATCCAATATAGAAAGAAATAAGAAAACTCTTCAATGAACTCTTCAATAACCTGTATTTCCAAGCACTCTGAATAAAAAACACACTGTGCTCTTAAAACATGACTTTTCTTGCTTTAAGTTTTGAAAATTCAGTCACTAGTTCTTTTAGATCCAGTTTTCCAGCTATTTCATGCTCTATTGACATTGTGACAAGTCCAACAAGTCTCTCTTGCACCATTGTTGAATGCAGATATGTTTTTATCAGTTTTAACTTTGAGAAGTTACGTTCCCTACTAGCTATGGAAACTGGCAAAGCTAAAAGAATGCGTAGAGCTATAAAAATGTTTGGAAAACTGTCTGAGAGTTTATTTTCACAAACAAACTTCAGTACTTCTTCAGGTATGGAATGTTTTTTAAGTCGTCTTGAAAAAGCCTGCAGCTCACTACACAAATCTGTAGCATCAATGTCTTTTGAATTTTCATGAGTCAATGACGACTCCAGTTTAATACAAAATTCCTTTATCTGTTTTGCTGTTTTCTTTTGCAAGCTGTGGATCTCATATAGAAAGCCAAATACAGTACTGACTCTAGCTGCTGCATCTGTTGAAATCTTTCGTCAACTGAGTGAATAGCAGTATCAAGGACTGCAAAGTAGAAATTCACTTTGAACCTTTGTTTTGGGTTCTGAATGGGTGTGTCTCATCCTTCATACAAAAACTGCTGTTTCTTTTGCCGAATGTGAACTGGTTCTGGTCCAAATTCTGTCAGAAAGTCTATTTCTTCAGCAAGCTCAAAAGAATCTACCAGTGTTCTTTCGAACCCTTCATCACTTCTGAATTCCTCCAGAATATTTTTAGTTTGCTGCAGTTTTTGAATAGCAGAATGTACATTCAAGTTCTTTTCCTGAAGCTGCTTACTAGTGAGGTTAATCTCGAAAAGAATATTATACCACAAAATGAGTGAAGTCACAAATTTGAACTTGGAAAGGCCATTTGCAAGAGCTTCTGCATCTGAACGTGACGTATTGCCAGATGATCCAGTAAAGATAGTATCATCAGAAATTTCAATTAGGGCATCATAAATGTTTCCAAGTTCATAGCAAAGAGGCTTCAAAGCATCAATGCGACTCTGTCTAAGTGGTTTCACAGTTAGAGAATTCACATGGTGAGTCAGAATCTCCCACCAGTATGCTGAACCTGAGAAAAACACATAAACACATAGCACCAGGTCAAAGAAACTGCTTGCCTCCAAACAGCATCTAGCAGCATCATTGACAACCAAATTCAGAGAATGCGCACTGCAAGGAACAAAAAAGGCTCTAGGATTGATTTCCATCATTCTCCTTTGCACACCATTGTCTTTACCCGTCATATTACTCCCATTATCATAGCCTTGGCTACGTAAGTTTTCAACAGATGACAACACTGTTTTTCAAGCTCTTGTAGAATAGTTTCAGTTATAAATGCTCTAGTTGTCTCCTTCATTGGTACGAAATCCCAAAAATGTTCCTTTATAAGCACTTCAACATTATCTTCATCTGCAGACTTTTCCATATCCACAAAATGAATGATCATCGTCATTTGTTGAACATGACTCACATCTAGTGTACAGTCCAATATTATTGAAAAGTATTTTGCAGAATGGGCAGCTTCTACAATTTTCTTTTTAATGGCATTTGCTAGGATTCGAATCAGTTCATTCTGCATATTGTTTTCTAAGTAATGAACCTATGTTTCATAATCAGTTATTTTACGTAGATGCTCCTTCAAGACTGGATCAAACAAATCTAGGTATCCAACAAATTTTAAAAAGTTCCCATTACCTGGAGTGTATAATTTTTCATTTTTTCTGTGGCCATGGAATGCTAAATTTTACCGACCGAGAACTCTCACTAAAGCAATGAGACACTCTAATATTTGTTGCCAATATTCTTCTTTTTCCTTGATCACACGTAAATTTTCTTTATCGATAGTTTTTCCTTTTTTCAATTGTAATTCAAGTTCTTTCCAATTTTGAAAACATTCCAAATGTTCTGTACTTCTTTCATGTGAAGAGAGAATTGAAGATATGTTTTTCCAGTCCTTTGAACCATTTTCAGTAAGTGATGTACCAATTGCTTGATTTCTAAACAACTTGCAGCAAAAGCAAAACACAGAATCCTTCGACACTGAATATTGTAACCAGTTTCAATGAATTCCTTCCCCATTAATGAGTTTCCTCTTGTAATGCTGAGCAGATAATTTTCTTTTATTTCCATCCTTAGAATGCTCCACACCTTGTCCCTCTCAGATTTTGGAAGGCACTTCAGATTCTTAAACCTTGGGTCGAGTGCGGTAGCTATTTTTAGAAATCTCACATTGGTACGTTCTTTGCGTTTTGTCAAATCTGCAGTGACAGTGTTCATAAATCAAACAACATGTGTTGGGCCATCATCCAAGACTGCTATAACATGAAATATATGGCAGAATGCAGGTAAAACAGAACAGGAGACAGACAATTCTCTCTCAAGAGGTTCAATCACAAATTTAATTAATGCACTATTTTTTTAATGAACATCATAAATATGGAAGCATGTCCTCCGGAATGGTGGCTGAAGCATGAAGGGGCATTTGAATGTTTAGCATATCTGGCATGTAAATACTTGCAATGTCGGCTACAAAAGTGCCATGTGAATGCCTGTTCTCACTTTCAGGTGACATTGTTAATAAGAAGCAGGCAGCAGTATCTCCTGTAAATGTAAACAAACTTGTCTGTCTTAGTGATTGGCTGAACAAGAAGTAGGACTGAGTGGACTTGTAGGCTCTAAAGTTTTACATTGTTTTGTTTTTGAGTGCAGCTATGTAACAAAAAAATCTATATTTGTAAGTTATGTTTTCACAATAGAGATTGCACTACAGTACTTCTGTGAGGTGAATTGAAAAATACTATTTCTTTTATCATTTTTACAGTGCATATATTTGTAATAAAAACTAATATAAAGTGAGCACTGTACACTTTGTATTCTGTGTTGTAATAGAAATTAATATATTTGAAAATGTAGAAAAAAAACAAAAATATTTTATAAATTTCAATTGATATTCCATTGTTTAACAGTGCGATTAATTTTTTTTTTAAATTACAGTAAATTTTTTTGAGTTAACCGCGTGAGTTAACCGCGATTAATCGACAGCCCGAATGGAAAGAAAAAGAGAGGTGACTGACAGTGGAAAAAAAAACAGGAGTCAGATCCTGCTCCATGCTACTGCTCCTTTTTGCCACTCTGGCCATAAAATCACCCTAACTGGGCACCTGAAGATGACCTTGGCATGGGGGAATCTCTGGATAGGTAGATCCAGTGTAACCAACTCTATATTATCTTCTACTGACCTACAGGGTGCTGGAGTTGTGTCAGAGATAAGCCCAGTAGGAGGGGCCATGCCTGGAGTGCTGTTGTGCTCTAGTGATCCCTGGCTCACAGAACAGCCCTTTGGGGGCTCTTACCAGCTGGAATAAGTTAGAGCAGCCTCAGTGATGAAAGGCATCCTAGAAACATGATAGATTAGCTATGATAAGGTAAATAAAATAAGATAAAGATAGTATCATACAACCCTCATCAGCTTGCCAACATTTAATCCAATGACTTCACTATTCATTGGAATAGTGCACATCCAGTATATTTTTATAATATACTGGATGTGCAGTCTCAGCTACAGCCCCACAAAAGCAGGAAAGGTAGACAACAGCTTTAATGTACTGTTTGACTGGGCTCTGTTTTTTTCTGGGGCTTTGATTTTCTAGACAGGAATCCATACTCCTTTAGCAGCAGTGTGAACGTGCATACAATTAAAAATAATAAATACAACAAGTGCTTTGATAGAAGACTATGCTAGGTCAAACTGCATATTAACTATTCATATTTAGCATAAAAAAAAAAAGAGCTCGACACAGGGAGCAAGATTAGAAGGGAAGCTGAAAGGGCCATTGATCTCAGGAGGAAATCTTCCCTCCTACAACATAAGTGGAGCTACAAAGCAAGCCCTTACTGAATAAAAACCTAACACACTGATGTTACCTTAAGCACACTCTATTTCCAAATGCACTGCAGGTATAATATCTGAAAAGGACAAACTTTGGTTGCATGGTTTATAATACAAACATCTTCACACTGTCAGTTAGAATAGTATAACTTTAAGGGTCACATCCAGCCCTCCATGGTACAGCCAGGTATGTTAATGGAGGAAGAGAACCTCCTCTCACCAAGCCATACGGAGCAGCAAGCTAGGATTTCTAGCCAGTGCTTGTGAAAACTGCTAGGAAGGTGGATTGGCTACTGGACTAGTTGATGCACCATAGTCCCAAGGGGACAACGACAGGTCACCAGACAGTTAGGGCATAACCTGTCCTTGGCAGCAAGTGCTGTGTGTGCATCTCCTCTCATGGAATGTGGGTGATTGGCCTGCACCAGCTATGCTTCTTCTACTCTTAAAAGGGTTTGATGGTATAGATCTACTGGCAGAACTAAACAGGGAAAAAACCCTTGTGGAGACACACCATATATCAGCAGAAGAGTGCTTTGCTAGTACAGTTTAAATCAGTTCCCTGAATGGCATCAAACGAGGGTTGCCAAAGTTACTGATAATCCAAGCCACGCACAACAATCTTCAGAAGTTTGAGAGCCAGGGCATGTCTGCTGGGGCTTGGGGCTTCAGTCCCGCTCCAGCTGAAACCCCAAGCCCCGTCAGGCACACCCGACAGGGCTGAAGCTCTAAGACCCTCCTCCCCACTGGGCAGAAGCCGGAGGCAACATGTTTGGGGGGACACATGAGATCATGCCCCCCCCAATTTTTGCCAGGGTTTGCTGGCCCTGCTTGGTCACTTGGTGCTGACAGGCCCGCTCCCTGCACCACAGCTGCACCATCACTAGCTGGGAACCTCTGCCGCTGCCCAGGGTAGGGGGCAGGTTTCTGGCAGGGCTGGTGGGTCCAACCTCTGCGGTACCCTCATGAAGCTCCATAGCGAGCGCATGACCCGACATAGGCCCTTTGCCAGAGGCTCCTCTCTCCTTCAGTGCCAAGGGGCTTCTTTTCTTCAGCCTCTTCTTTGGCGCAGGTGAAACAGGACTGTGCCGGGCCAAGTCCGGCACTGGCGGTGCACTGCACTAGGCACCGAGGCCAAAGTGCTGGGCGTAGGTACCGTGATGGAGGGTTCCGACGCCGGACAAAGAGCAGCCTCCATCAATAATGCCCTCAAGCAGATATCCTGCTCTTTCTGGGTCCATGGGGAAAGTTCTCACCTGTCTTTGCGATGGCCTTCTCCCAGACACTTGAGACAGCCACTGTGCGGCTCGTTGATTGGCACCAGCCTGCTGCATGACGCACACAGCTTGAAGCTGGGGGAGTGGGGCATGCCCCACTCGGGGCAAAGTCCCAACTGGGACTCTGTTGACTAACTAACTAACTATGAAACTATGTACAACAACAATGAAACCAGTCAATGGATAACTGCTACTGCTCTTGTGAGAGGGCGCAGGGCCGGCTGTTACCAGATTTTCCCGTTACTTTGAGGTATACTCATTTACTCTTCGGGGGGGGGGGGCTTTCTCTAATTCTAGCAATGTACTGCTTGTGTCTCTTGTATTCTCATATGGAGCTCTACTTCTCTCTGTTGCAAGTTCCCTCCCAATGGAGCTATCCTACAGGACCTAGGTTCCCCAGGGCTGGGTTCTTCCAGCCCCAGAATCAGACGAACACACACACACACATTAACAGAGCGCATCTGAGAGGACTGGGTTAATCAGCACTCTGAAGCTGAGCCCTTATACGTCCCTGGACTCAGTAGGCAGGGTCGAGCAGCACTTCCAAGCTGTCACCCTCATAGGCCCTTGGACTCAGCAGGCTGGGTCAAACAGCACCTCTAAGCTGTCACCCTCATACGCCATGGGCGCCACACTGGAATAGAGTACACCTGAGCAGGCTGCGTTGAGCAGCACTTTCAATCTGCCACCCTTATATGCCCCTGGACTCAGCAGACTGGGTCAAGCAGCACTTCCAAGCTGCCACCCTCATATGTCCCAGATTCAGCACGTCCCTGTCCCCACTTTCACGTTACAATTGTTCTGGTAGTAACCAACTTGATGAGCAAACCCCATAGGATTTTTGGTAGCTGCAGGAATCTTTAGCTTAGGTACGAGGATCGTTGCTGCAGAGCAAATGAGGAAGCCAAAAAACACCCATGAGGGGGAGAGAGAGGAGAAGCAACCAGCTTAACCATGAAACTGAGAGAGTGAGAGCAAGCTAGGTTCTCACCACTCTGTGAAGCTTGAATCGATCGGGATCCCAGGTGGTGGCGGTAGCTGAGGGTCTGGAGTGCTGGAGACAGGAAGAGCCTCCAGCATGATCAGTCAGGAGATGAAGTCCCGGTAGAACTGATGCAGATTTTGGATCCAGGCATCAGAGCACTTACTTGAACATGGGTAGGGGTTTTTGTAGGGAAACAACAATGGTTCAAGGGAGAACACTAGATTTGTTTGTGTGTAAACTGATGGCTCAAGGGAGTATACCAAAGTTGCAAAGAATCCTGTGGCACCTTATAGACTAACAGACGTTTTGCAGCATGAGCTTTCGTGGGTGAATACGATGCCTTGCATCCGATGAAGTGGGTATTCACCCACGAAAGCTCATGCTGCAAAACGTCAGTTAGCCTATAAGGTGCCACAGGATTCTTTGCTGCTTTTACAGATCCAGACTAACACGGCTACCCCTCTGATACTATACCAAAGTTGTTTTTTTCAGGCTAGACAATAGAAAGTGACAATTCCTGGCTATGGGCGGTGTTCCTTGGAGGGAGCTCACAGTTCAATTAGGGAGCTTCACTATTTTGGATACCAATAAAGGATTGGTATCCAAAACATGGAAGAATT
The DNA here is from genome assembly GCF_016161935.1 of Mauremys reevesii. Taxonomy (NCBI): domain Eukaryota; kingdom Metazoa; phylum Chordata; order Testudines; family Geoemydidae; genus Mauremys; species Mauremys reevesii. The sequence continues at coordinate 51,800,263 of NC_052632.1, read as the reverse complement.
GGAATTGGTCTGATAATTCTACTGAGCTGGGTGTGTGCAGGCATGGGTTCATTAACATCTGGAGCAGAGATCTCCCATCATGCAGTGCTTCCTGCTTTTCTGGTCCCAGAGTTGTGTGTGATTCTTGTCTTGGAATCTCTGTTCTCCATTCTGTATGCTAATGGAGATGCCTCCCTGTCCCATTTTCGATGCAAATGAGGCTAGGTGAGTTTCCTTATTCCTGTCACTCTTGTCCCAGGGGTTTAGGTGTGTCTTCCACCACCTTTTCATTGCTTTTTGTAAGTCTTTCTTCTGATCGGTTTTGGTTTTAGCAGAGGCGGGGGTGGGGGAGAGGGAGGTCTTTCGTGAGTCAGACAGACTGGGTACATGTTCCCCAAGAACATGGAACTGCTAGGTAACACGGCGGTGCCTGATATACCACTGCTTGGGAGCGCCACTCCAGGGGGCACCACAGCTGGCCCTATGGATACCGCTAAGGCAGAAATCTCTGACAATTGTGTACGTGGGCATGCATACACCTAGAATGGAATCAACATGAGCAAACATTCAAAGAAGAAGAAATAATTCCCTAAAATAAGGAGAACACAGAAACTGCAACAGTTCTCCTGGCCAGGAAGCACAAGTCAGGGATCCTTGCACCCTTCTGCTTTGCTTCCCTACAAAAAGAACCAAATCCTGCCTAATCCATAGTATGTTTCAGATGCCCACGGAAACAGCCATATGGAACTGTTCAGTTCTCAGAGTTTCTAGAAAGCATTATGGCTAGGAGAGCTAATGAAGAGAGGACAATAGCTCCATGGACACCCAGAAAGCTGCTAATGATTACTTGGAATCGTGAATATAATACTGCAAAGCCTAGGTGGGCATTATGCGCCCCAGGGCTACAGCAAGAGAATAAAGGTCATGGCACAGAGTCTGAACTGAGCACAATACACTCTGTGTGAGAGGAAAAAAATAGCCAGGTACTGATCTTGCCAATAATTTAAACTAGTGAAGTCTTTGGGCCAATATCAACAGGGGCTCCACCTTTGTGAGTGCCAGTTTTCATGCCTATGTTTTGGTGTGTGCAAATCCTTGCCTATACACCTGCAAATCCAGCTGTTAAGCCTTTGGCTGCCTGGCCTGCACCCACACATGTGCAAAAAGGCTAACTACTGCACCAATATGGCATGAGTAAATCTGAGATTCTGTGCAAGGAAACCTGCAGTTTTAGAGGCTTTTGGAATAAGTATCTTGAGCTCTTAAAATTATGAAATAACACTACTAAAATGTAGTAGTGTTTTCAAATGGGTTGAAGTTTCATTATTATAACATGATTTAATTAGGTGACATCTGTTTTCTTTTTCTTCATTGAACACATTTCCTTACATTTATTGTACATCATATAGTCAGACTGAGCACATCCCTCACTAAGAGCTTGTCTACACTGGCAATTAACAGCGCTGCAACTTTCTCGCTCAGGGGTGTGGAACCTCCCTCCCCCGCCCCAGCGCAGCAAGTTGCAGCGCTGTAAAGCGCCAGTGTAAATAGTGCCTCAGGGCTTGGCTACACTTGCAAGTTGCAGCGCTGGTAGAGGCTTTCCAGCGCTGCAATTAGTAACCGTCCACACCTGCAAGGCACATCCAGCGCTGCAACTCCCTGGCTGCAGCGCTGGCTGTACACCTGGGGTGTAGCGATTGCAGCGCTGGTGATCCAGCGCTGCTCATCAAGTGTGGACACACACCAGCGCTTTTATTGGCTTCCAGGGAATAAGGAGATATCCCAGAATGCTTTTAACTAAATTACTCTCTTTGTTTTGTTATGCAGCCTCTCTTTGTTTTGTTGTGAACTCCGATCGGAGCTCCGTTGAACTGCTTATCTAAAAAAACAAACACTGATCACAGCAAACAGGAGCTATCTGTACCTGGCTGTGAACGATCAAATGAGAGGCAGGGAGTGAATGTTTGCTTGACAGAGAAACAGCGTTGGATGCAGGCTGTTTGCAATTAAGAGTTAAGACTAAGGGTTCGCGAACATTTTGTGATTTTTCAATCCAGGAAGCTAACACAGTGTTGGCTCCAAAAATCCACTCTCTCTATCTTCCCCGCTCCCTGTCACAGTACACCACCCTCCACCCCCCTCTTTTGAAAAGCACGTTGTTGCCACTTGAATGCTGGGATAGCTGCCCATAATGCAGCACTCCCAACAGCGCTGTAAATGCTGCAAATGTGGCCACACACCAGCGCTGGTAGCTGTGAGTGTGGCCACACACCAGCGCTGTTCCTGCACAGCTGCATGACCAGCGCTGTAACTCCCAGCGCTGCAACTTTCAAGTGTAGCCAAGCCCTCAGTACTGTGAGCTGTGCTACCAGCGCTGGGAGCTACGCCCCTCGTTGAAGTGTTGTGCTGTTTAGATGTTGCTTGTAATTATTAGAACTGGGAGCACTGGCTGTTGGGAGTCTGAAAGGACAGGAAACAGGAAGGAGTTGAGGAGGCTGAGTGAGAGTTACAGAGTGTGCAGCAGCAGCTTGGTAAAGAGGTTTCCACTGTAAATATAAAGTCCTGTTGAAGCTTGTTAATACTGTGGAAGCCAGTAAATAATTAACAAGGTTTTGAAGAGATCTTAATGAATGTTAGTTAGCATAGTTTTAGTTAGTTTAACTGTGAAGTGAGTGACGTGAGGAAAGTAGATAAGATAAATGAGTGAATTGTGTGAAAAGTGATTATTTATTTGCAATGCAGTCAGTTGCAGTCTTCTGTTTTCTAGATAGATAGAAAGAAAAAAAATAAATAAAAACAAAATGTTTTTTTTGTTTGTGCTGTCTGTATTATTGCTTGAAATTGTCTGTATAAAAGGTAAGGCTTGCTTGTTTTGTTTTACCAGTTGAGAGACCTGTCAGGACCCTGTGTCCTGGCACTCTCTCCCTCCATAGTAATTACTGGAGAAATAATAGTAGTATTTTTTTTTGCTGCATCAAAAAAAAGTGAGAACTGAGTTTTCTTCGACCCGGCGCCACATGTATGAGTATGAGACCTTTGAAATCTCTATTGGGGTATCGAGGAGGACTTTCAAAAGGTAAAAAAAAAAAAAAAAAGAAAAAAAAGAAAAAGTAAAAAAAAGAGGGTGTGTGGTGTGTGTGTACACCAGTGAGTGGCTGTGTTCGGGCTAGCCCAGTTACTACTGGATCTTTAGTAAAACCTTAAAAATGATGAAAATCTTGGAATCTGTGAAAAAAAATTTTTTTTAAAATGTCCATTAGAAGGTACCTTCAATCTAGAAGAAGATATATATCATCAGTGGAGCTTTCATAAAGAAAAAACCTCTGTTACAGTGTGAGCAATTTGTCTAGGAATGGGTTAATTTGAAATTAACACTCTTGTTTATTGTTTTTAATGAAGCTTTTTTTTTTGGATGGATATATATGTGATTTCTCTATCTACCCCCAGTCCTGCAATGTCAGTTTGATCTGTCTATGAAATGTTTGTGAATGAATTCAAGGCATTATTAGATTGCAATCATTTGGCTATGAACAATTTTTTTAAATCAGTTGAAGAATGTATACAGTACAGTGCTATGATTTTTTATTAGGCTACAGGCACTATAAGTAGTGTGATGTTTTTTTCAGTGTTTTAAAGCAGGAGTTAAAAGAAAAAACATCTGTGTAAGGCAAATTAACTAACTGATAAGGTAGAGGCCGCTGAACCAGAATGCCTCACACAGCATTCAACATACTATGATTTTACTGGCAGTCACAATTATGTTGTGTATTCTATGTTCTGTTTGCTTAAATATTGTCAGGAATGAATTGTTTGTTTTTTTATACACAGGTGATGGAAGCACCACCAAGGAAGGATGTGCTGCCTTGCCACTGCTGTTGGAACCAGGAGCCTGGGTCTGCATAAAAGATCTCAAGCGAAGACTGCCTTGGCTCATGCTGGAAAGGCCCTTTTCCCAGCTGACTGACGACACCACTGTGAAGTGCCACAAAAACTGACTGCTTGGACCCAGGATTCTCACTGCAAAAGACCCCTCCACAGGAAAGCTCCTTGACCACTGACAGACCTGTGCCTTCTTACTTTTCTAGAAAAGAGCACAGCCATTACAGGTGATATGTGCTGAACCTCTCCTGTGGGATGCTAAACTCTCGATGTTTTTGGAAGAAAAGAAGACAACACCACACCACTGACATTGCCAAAGTCAGGAATCTGACTGAAAAGGACACTGAGACTGAACCCTGTGAAGAAACAAAGAAAAAATATTACTGGGCAGGAAGAACTTGTAGGACCCATGCTTGGGACTGTGGTATTAATTGGATTTGGGGGTTTATTCTACAGGCTGCGCCTGTGTTTTAGGGGGGCAACTAAAAAAGAACTAGTCTTATTTTTTTTTTTTCAAGCTATCTTCAGTACAGGCAGGCTTGCTGAGTTACATGTAATTTCCACCCTTAGTTCTATGACCCCAGAAAGTGCTGACAGAGATGGTATTGAATATCACTGAGGCTGGGAAGGCATTGCAGTGGGATCTAGACTAGACTTAGACATAGACACTTTCTGGATGGAAGTGTGGACATTACAGTGCTCCTTCCAAGCATATGGACCGGTTAGGGGTTTGCAAATGATTTGATTTGTTGTTTGTTGTGTAAGTACAACAAAAGGGGGAGGAAGGAAGTAAATAAATAATTAACAAGGTTTTAGAGAGATCTTAATTAATTAGCAGCAGTTGAGTTAGTTACTGTGACTGGTGACGTGAGGAAGCAAGATAATGTAAGACAGAGTGAATTGTGTGAAGTTGTTTTTCTGTATTATTGCTAGAAATTGTCTGTCTGTAAAAAGGCTAAGGCTTGCTGTGATGTTTTACCAGTTGAGAGACCTGTCCAGGACCCTGTCCTATGGCACTCTCTCCTCCATGGTAATTACTGGAGAATACCTTGCCTGGTTGATACAACAGGTGTTTTTTTTAGACCTGCGCTGCAACCACACAAAGCATGTTAAAGTGCTGCCACGGCAGCACTTTAGCATTGTCAGTGTAGACTAGCCCAAGTCCCAGAATCCCCTGGTTACCCACCCACATAACTCATCAGGTTTGTCCTACTGTTCCTAGACACCGTTCTATGGTTAGCCATCTCCCAGCTGTACTCCCAGAGTCACGAAGGCAACAAAAGTTAGAGCACAAGAGTTTTGAAAGTAAAAAAAAAAAAAAAGTAATGTGAGCTGCTCGTAACAGCTGCCTTTTAGGGCTTGACATTGAATTGCTATGTGGGGTTGGGCTTTCAGCATTTGTCTACAGTTCAATATACTTCAATCCCTCCTCTAGCAAACTCTACAGTACGTTCCAAAGTACCTGAAATACTGATCACTTTGGAAAAACACACACATTTTGTATTTTGCAGTCAAAGTTCCCCAGCAGAGTCAGCACTCTCATTTCATATGCTTGTTTTCATACCCCTCAGTTTCCTTCAATACATATCTTTCTCTCTTTTTCTTATAGTTTCCCTTTGTGAGGAATAATAATTCTATAATTCTCTAGCACCAGCTAGAAAACAAACAGCATCAGTGGAATGCAGCCCATTTTGGGATGACGGGAAAGAGTTAGCCAGAATGGAGTCAGTCCTGTTGAAACAGTGGACTGAGTTTAAGGAAATCCTTACTCCGGGGAACCAGCCAGTATTCTCCAAAATTTGCACTCTGGGCTGGGAGGCTCTTTATGTAAACCTCAACGTGTGCAGAAGCAGCATTCCCAATCATTTCTGATTGTCTGACAGTTTTGGGTGTGCCCCTGCCCATAGGCGCTGACCTCCCCTCTTTCCCATGGGTGCTCGACTCCCATCTGCCCCCGGCCCTGCCCCACTCCACCCCTTCAATGAGGCCCCGCCTCTGCCTGCCTCTTCCCGCCCCTGCCCTGCCCCCATTCCAACCCCTTCCCCAAAGTCCCCGCTCCAACTCCACCCCCTCCCCTGAGCATGCCACATTCCCGCTCCTCCCCCTCCCTCCTGGAGCATGCTAAAACTGCCAAACAGCTGTTTGGTGGTGGCCGGGGGGGGGGAAGTGCTGGGAAGTAGGCGGAGGAGCGGGGACGCGGCACACTCAGGGGAGGAGGAGGAGGGGCGGTGGGTGAGGTTTGCTTGGCTGCTGGTGGGTGCAGAGCACCCCCTAATTTTTCCCCATGGGTGCTCCTGCCCCATAGCACCTACGGAGTCGGCGCCTATGCCCCTGCCCCCAGCCTGCACTAAGGCTCTTAACTAATCAAGTTTGGAATGTATAGAGAATGTTCACAGTCTGTACTAGAGACTTTTTTAAAACAACCCCAAAACTATAAATGAATCAGAGACAAGGTGGGTGAGGTAATATCAATCTCTCTCTAATATCCTGGGACCAACACAGCTACAACAACACTGCATATAAATGAATCAGGCTATCTCCATATCTCTCAAGGGTAAACTGTCATATAAGGACAATTCTTACTGTACTACCATAATGTTCTATTACTCTGGGAAGCTGTGATTTCCCTATTCTCAGCTGTTCCACATGAACTAGAACACAATTACCTTTCATGATCTGGACTATGCCTAGAAGGGACAAAATGACAAAGTAGTCTGGGTATCTGCAGTTTGCTAGGAGTCTATAGGGACCAAGTGCAAAATGTCAGAGCCTGGGAAGCTGAGTACAATCTACCAAGAGCCAAACTGCCAAATGTTAGAAACTGAAAGTGAGGGGGGCTTAGGAGATAAAGGGAAGTTTTCATTAGAGATTTCAACTGTGAGTGAGAGAAAAAATCAGTGAGAGAGTGGGGTGAGCAAGTGGGGGTGGGGGAAGGGCAATATTGCAGCCCATAATGATGATTTTCTATCTGGTTTTTTAGAGTTATAATTACAGTTACAAAAACAAAACAAAAAACCCAACTTCCTATTGATAGTTCACTCCCCTATGTGCTGACTACAGTTTCGTGAGTGTGTGAGAGTGAAACACCTATTTGAGGACTGCACATTGTTAATCTTTTCAACTGCACCAAGCATCTGCTTTGATGGGATTAAATTCAATGATGGATAACAGATCATTTAGAAACCTGCACATCTCCTTCTGGGAATGTGCACAAGGTTCTGAGAAGAAATAATAAAATGAATCTTACTGCAAGATAAAAGCGGAGGCTGCTCCTTCAAAGAGTGTAAAACAAGACACAGTCATGTAATTACCATTCTGCACCTAGATGTTAAAACTCACGGACAGTGCTGGCTGCAGGCACCAGAAAAGGAAGCAGGTGCCTGGGGCGGCCAACAGAAAGGGGCGGCATTCCGTCTGTTATTGGGGCGGCACATCCGAGTTTTCGGCGGCAATTCGGTGGCAAGTCCTTCAGTCCCTCTCTTCCTCTTCAGCGGCACTCTGGCGGCAGCTCAATCGGGTTTTCCTTTTTTTTTTTTTCTTTCTTCGCCACTTGGGCCGGCAAAAAAGCTGGAGATGGCCCTGCTCATGGAGATGGATAAATATTCTGAGGGGAACTTTGAAAGAGTCAAATGAAGGCTGCCAAAGCACAGAGAGGGGAAAAAGAGATTAGCACATTTTCTTGACAAATTGGTTCCTCTGAATTCTATTCAGGAAACCATGCTCTCATATCAGCTTCTTCTGTCAGGAACAGACTGGGCCAGTTTGCATCAGTATGGCATACTGGTGCTTCTTTCAAGGATCCCCATTTTGCTTATTAAAACAAGTGAGGATGGGAAATGAAGTAGCTAAGGGTTGGAGGGAAGGGGTGAATTGAGGATGAGAGGGACTGTGGGCATGGCAAGTGAGCTGAGGAAGGTTAATAACTTGTAGCTGGAATTCTCTGACTACATCACCTTTGTGGATCTACACCAGTGGTCCCCAACCTTTTTCGTCTGGCAGGCGCCAGACGAAGGACCGTGGCGGTGGTCGAGCATCCGCCAAAATGCTGCCGAAATTCGGCGGCATTTTGGCGGCGATGCCTCTGGATGATGTCGCTTGTTGGCGGCAAGCAGCGTCATCCAGAGGCGTTGCCACTGAAATGCCACCGAATTTCGGCGGCATTTCGGCAGATGGTCGACTGCTGGCCAGGACATGGGCGGCGCCCGCGGGCACCGCATTGGGGACCCCGACCTACACCACAGGAAATTAAATGCAAGACTTTGTGAACGCTAGAGTTATTCACAGCAGTGTCCAAATTGGCCATAGATCACAAATGCAGATATAAATGGCCCTCCCACCTAACTACCTTCCATTCTTCTCCAAATTAACAAAGCCTATTTACAGACTCTGAAGAAGAGGGGAAGGGTGCGGGTTTCAGAGGCAAAACATTCAAAGAACTGCAGTTACTGGTAATCAATCCTTCCTTTCATGCTCATGAAATTATTTCCTCCACAATATCTCACTAGCAGATTAGAAAGCAGAACCAATACCCTGGAAGAGAACTGAGAAGCACTAATCAAATAGAAATTGAAGCACTGATCTCTCAAAACAGTTTCTAATCTGGCTCCAGAATCAGAAAACAGTGCTTTGCAACAGGTTAACTGAACTCCCAGTGACTGCCTTACAACTTTCAGCAGTGAAGACACCTAGCCAATGTGATGCACCCTAATAGAATGAGCTCTTACTACTTGGGTACTGGGACTCCAGCCTGCTCATAATGGAGGTAGGTAGGTATAAAGCATTGGTCTACTTTCATAGGCTTACAATGGTAACAGACTCAGCTATGAATGAGTTACAGAATGGCTTGGTTCTGTCCAAGTAATAACTAATGACCATTTTCACATATAGCTCTTTGTAACTTGGCCTCTCCCAGAAAGTCACAAAGTTTCAGGTGTGTGACAGTCTGTACCCCTATGTTCACCCCTTTTATAAGGCTATGATAAATCTTGCACAAAGTATGCCTTCTGAGGTATCATTTGAAAATGCAGAATTTGCTGATTGCTATTGTCCCAGTAAAATATGTGTGGCAACATTGTATGTAAAGTTATAAGATTCTACTGTATGATATTACTAAGGGCAGCCACAAACCAGTTCCTCAGAGACAAAAGGCAAACTGACACCTCAGCCAGGTGACAACAAAATCAAATGGACTCTCACCTGCTTTAGTGGCCATTCTTTGGCAGAAAAGAGGGTGTGTGTGAAAAATCTACATTTTCACAAAGAAATGGTTTGAGGTTCTTGTCCACACAGACTTTCTGTCTCCTGAACCTCAGTGGGAGGTGATTCTCAAAGAAGAAAGAGAATTCTAAAAAAGGGGAATGGATGCCCCAAAATATCTCCCCCTTCATTTCTAGTCAGAACATCAGCAGCACTTGAAGAACAAAGGAAGCATAATTGGACTAGGGAGGGTTCCAGTCTGAAAGAAGTTCATCCAGTAAAACTGCTAAGATATCATAGAATATTAGGGTTGGAAGGGACCTCAGGAGGTCGTCTAGTCCAACCCCCTGCTCAAAGCAGGACCAATTCACAAATCCCTAAATGGCCCCCTCAAGGGCTGAACTCACAACCCTGGGTTTAGCAGGCCAATGCAGACTTTTGCTTTGAATCCACTTACCTTGTTAAGTTAGGTATTAGTTATGTTTTACTTTTATTTTCTTTTAAACAAAGTTTTCTTTCTGTAGTTAAAAAACTTGTTTTATTTTTTTTTTATCTAAACCAGTGTGTTTGGATTGAAGTGTTTGGGAAACTCCATTTAAGATAACAGGGTTTGTGCATATCATTTTCTATTAATAAAATGACAGACTTTCTATGAGCTTGTATTGTCCAGAAGGAGAGAGCTGGGCAGTACAAGACACACATTTCTGGGGGAAAGTCTGAGACTGGGAATTTGCTGGTGTTGCTCTGCAGTGTAATTCAGAAGTGGCTGGCTATTGCACTCATACATTATAGCTGGGAGTGATTTACATGCTGGAGGCTGGGTATGAGCAGACCAGGAGCGGTAGCTCTCACAGTGAAGCAGCGTAGAAGGCACCCCAGGTTGGAGAACTGAGGGAATGCAGCTGTTCATCGATCCAAATTGTACACTGGGTAATATCACAGGGAGGAAAACTGGAAGTACAACAGATTGATTTAAATGAATCTCTTGACTCTTCTTTTGACAAATATTTAGGATGTTTAGGATGTGGCCTCAACCACACTGAGCCCTTCTGAAAAAGAATAACAGTTTCAGGAAGGGGTCATTCAGCCATATGAATCTGAATTTCGATGGCTTTTGTAGCTCATGGAATGGCTACTAAAAAGGACGCCTTCAGGGTGAGAAAATGGAATGAACAATCTCCCAGAAGTTCAAAGGGAAAGAAGCACATCTAAATCACATGGACTCCTGGGTTGGTAATTTGGTAGGTATAAGTGTAATAACCACTGAAGGAAATATTTTACAGATGCATTGAAGAAAACCAAAGCCCCCTTTTCAAGAATGTGGACACAAGCTATTTGGAATTCTGCCTTTGGTGATATCAGTTATGTTTATTCTCATCAACAGATGAGACTGCCAAAGAAAACAGCAGAGGTAGGGATAATCTGTGTATACAGCAGTGAAGTGTAAAGTAACATCACACATTTCATTTTCCATCTATGCTGTGTGCCTGCTTTAGGGTGACCAGATAGCAAGTGTAAAAAATCGGGACAGGGGGTTGGGGGTAAAAGGTGCCTATATAAGAAAAAGACCCAAAAATCGGGTCTGTCCCTATAAAATTGGGACATCTGGTCACCCTAACCTGTTTACAGAGGGACTTGTGGTAAAATCCTGGCTCTACTGAAGTCAATGACAAAACTTAAATTTATTTAAATAGGGCCAATATTTCACCCTTGAAATCTAATAATTTGTTTAAAAAATGAGTTAAAAGTAGCATTGGTTACTACTTTACCCCTGTGTGTGCCTGCCAATTTTTGTGATTTTACAATCATATTTCCCTGTTTTGTATGGTCTGATTGGATTTTCTCTAACATTCCTTTTCCCCCTCTTAATTTTGGTCATAGTACCAAATGCTTTCAAGTATGCTAATAAAAGTAATGTGTACCATGTATATGTATTTGTACATTTTTTAGTTCAGTAGAAACGAGGCCATGATAATCTGAAATGCGCCTTTCATATTATCCTAGCCATTTTCATACGACTCAGTACTTCTGAAATATGACAGGAGAGAAATGAAAAGACATGATAAAACATAATGGAACTGAATGCTCTTTAAAACACATTAGAGAATACAATGCTATAGTCTTCAATAGGAGATAATTTCATACAGGACAACAGGCACATTTTCTATGCAGTCGTGGTGGTGACAGTTCTCTAGCAAAGAATCTGGCCTTGCCCTCGTTGAGCAGCCATGACTGACTGTCTCAATTAGCAGAAAAAGCAGGCTCAAGTATTTAAGCTCCATGCTCAGTTTATCCAGTGAGCAGTGAAGACATTGAAAAACTGCAGGCAAGCTATAGCACATGGTTTTCTTCTACAAGTTGATTATAACTAATTAAAATAGCAGTATAAAACGTGAAACAACCATGTTGTGTTAATGCCAATTATTACATTAGACTGTTCCTTCAGAACCTGGACCCCAACTCTGAATGGCCCCCGGGGATCCGCAGAGTCTGAGAACTGAAATCCCTGTCTGCTTCAGAGGAGGGCAACCCCCACTTAGAGGAAAAGATCTGGGGGAAACTCCTCAGATTCCTGCCCTATATGGTATGTGTTTTTTCCAATATACTGACATGATCTACTCCTTAAACTACAACCATATTGATGATTTTACAAAACCAAAATAGATATTCTATAGAAATGTATAGTAAACATGTATCCATGTTATTTAAGACTTACAAAACTGCCTCTCCTCACTAATAATGTGTCCAGGTCTTCTGGTATATGTTGAACTAGTCTCATTATTTGCTATATTAGGCTGTCATCTCTTCTGAGCATGTACCTTATATTTGTGTTTTGTAATGTGCCAGGTACATTCAGAGTGCTCTATAAATATCCTATAACAACAAACAGAGATGTCATTGGAATGTTTTTCTTTCCCTATTAGCATGAAGTAAAACATTTCCTTATAAATACTGTCCCACTTACACACATACTTCACTTGGCCATGTGCATGCCAACCACGTAGGATCTGCCCAAATCAGCGACAATTACATCCATCTTCCATAAGGCTTTCAAAGCAGGCAGATTTCAAGCCAAATGTATTTCTTCCCCGCTGAACATGGTATAAATGATCATAATATAGACATTTCTCTGTATCTCATTCTTGCTTTAATTGGCACAAGATATGGCCTTACATCTCACACCTATTTGAGAAAGCCTTGGAAACCAGGAATAAGACACAGTATTTTAGGAGTTCTGCAGTACATTGTCACATAAACTAACCTATCACTCTACACAAGACCCAAATATCAGTTGCACACTCCTGAGACAGGGTGAATGGGAAGAGGATTTGAAAATCATTTTACAGAAAGCTATAGAAGTGTAGCACTTCCACAGTGACATTTCATCTACCAGCAGAATTATTTTTTCAGTTTGAACTACTATTTCCTGAAGAAAATGGATATTAAACAACAAAATGCAGTAGTCTTTGTAAAAGCCAGTGAGTATATAGAGGATATCATCTAACAATTGGAGCAGGAGATTATGCATCAGGCTGGCTCTGACACTGACTCATTATGTGACTTTGGACAAGTAATTTATGGCTCAGTTTGCAGAGATGCAGAGCACACATGCACTTCCCAGTGACTTCAAGGAGATTTGTGGGTGCTCAGAACCTCTGAAAATTAGGGAATTACCCTCCCTGTGCCTCAGTTTCCCCATCTGTGAATGAGTATCATTATTCATTTGTAAAGTGGGGATAATAATAGTTGCCTCCTCAACAGGGCTGTTGTGAGGATTAAATCGTTAACATTTGCTGATGCATCTGGTCACAGGAGTGAGTGAGTCTACTGTAAAATACACTAGACGTAGCATCTATAGGGCACCTGAGGGCCTGCAAGATGCAGTACCATCAATAGGCACCAGAGGACTGCATGTGAGGTGTCTGCCACTCCAGGCGTTTGAGGCTCCAGCGGCTGCAGTACACCTGGCTCCCACCTAGGGATGCCGGCGAGGCCCTTCCAGGGTTTCTTGCAACACACAAGCTTCAGGCAGCCAGAGTAGGTGCAGTGCAGAGAATACAGAACTCTGTAATATACATAAAACGACATTCTGCTATGGTTCCTTTACAGTTGCTTCAGCAGATAAAGCCCCTTTATAATGACAGTGTCTGTTGGTTGTGACAGCATCTCTGGGAACACCTATGTGTATCTGAAGTTCTAGGACCTTCAAGCTAGCTTTTCACTCCTGTGCTCACAAGTAGTTAGATGAATCTGATTTCACTGGGACAAAGACGCTGCTTTATCCTGGGCTTGCAAGTAGGTGTGAGGAGGATATCACAGTTCATTTGTCAATCCCCCCATGAAGGTCATGTTCAAATCAAAGGGTTATGGTTTTTAACACAGAATTAGGCAGCAATATCTAAATACAATGTTTTTGGAAAATGGTCTGGAGACACAAGCCAGTTCTTAATTCATTTGTCTTCTAATTCTGACTCTATATGCTCTCAAATTGGGACAGCTGAAGTGGCTCCAAGAATTTGAGATGGACTCTGAGAAATTATTTAAGAAAGATGTATGGAACGTGTCTATTTTTTAAATCATTTTCCCCCTTCAGACATTTCCTAAATGACAGCCTGTACATTGTTATTTGAATCTACTTTGAACATGTCTTGTCCAATGATGCTCACATCTTACATTATGTAGAAACTTAAATATTCAGATGTCCAGGAGTATAGGAACCGGATTGCAAATGTCTTGTAGGTTCATTTCTAACTTTGATTTATCTCCTGATTTGTATTAATATTGAAAATGCACATTTCCCGTCACTGAAAGTCTGGTATTGAAAATACTATGCAACATTTAAATATTTGTAAAAAATTTATTCAATATGTGACAAGTCTAATAAAGAAAAAGCATTAGAGCAGATGTTTTCAGCCAGACCATCAGCAGGTACATATAAACCAGTGTAGCTCCATTGACTTTGATAGCAGTATCAAGGGTTATGGATAGCTCAGTGGTTTGAGCATTGGCCTGCTAAACCCAGGGTTGCAAGTTCAATCCTTGAGGGGGCCATTTAGGGATCTGGGACAAAAATTGGTCCTGCTAGTGAAAGCAGGGGGCTGGACTCGATGATCTTTCAAGGTCCCTTCCAGTTCTAGGAGATAGGTATATCTCCAATTATTATTTTTTCCAAGAGGTAACTATAGCAGGACCGCTTGGAAATAGTGACCATAACACAATAGCATTCAACATCCCTGTGGTGGGAAGAACATCTCAACCGCCCAACACTGTGGCATTTAATTTCAAAAGAGGGAACTATGCAAAAATGAGGGGGTTAGTTAAACAAGTTAAAAGGTACAGTGACTAAAGTGAAATCCCTGCAAGCTCCATGGGCACTTTTTAAAGACACCATAATAGAGGCCCAACTTCAATGTATACCCCAAATTTAGAAACACAGTAAAAGAACTAAAAAAGAGCCACCGTGGCTTAACAATCATGTAAAAGAAGCAGTGAGAGATAAAAAGATTTCCTTTAAAAAGTCAAATCCTAGTGAGGCAAATAGAAAGGAGCATAAACACTGTCAAATTAAGTGCAAGAGTATAATAAGAAAAGCCAAAGAGGAGTTTGAAGAAAGACTAGCCAAAAACTCCAAAGGTAATAACAAAATGTGTTTTAAGTACATCAGAAGCAGGAAGCCTGCTAAACAACCAGTGGGGCCCCTTGATGATCGAGATGAAAAAGGAGCGCTTAAAGATGATAAAGTCATTGCGGAGAAACTAAATGGATTCTTTGCTTCAGTCTTCACGGCTGAGGATGTTAGGGAGATTCCCAAACCTGAGCTGGCTTTTGTAGATGACAAATCTGAGGAACTGTCACAGATTAAAGTGTCACTAGAGGAGGTTTTGGAATTAATTGATAAATTCAACATTAACAAGTCACTGGGACCAGATGGCATTCACCCAAGAGTTCTGAAAGAACTCAAATGTGAAGTTGTGGAATTATTAACTAAGATTTGTAACCTGTCCTTTAAATCGGCTTCAGTACCCAATGACTGGAAGTTAGCTAATGTAACACCAATATTTAAAAAGGGCTCTAGAGGTGATCCCGGCAATTACAGACCAATAAGTCTAATGTCAGTACCAGGCAAATTAGTCGAAACAATAGTTAAGAATAAAATTGTCAGACACATAGAAAAACATAAACTGTTGAGCAATAGTCAACATGGTTTCTGTAAAGGGAAATCGTGTCTTACTAATCTATTAGAGTTCTTTGAAGGGGTCAACAAACATGTGGACAAGGGGGATCCAGTGGACATAGAATACTTAGATTCCCAGAAAGCCTTTGACAAGGTCCCTCACCAAAGGCTATTACATAAATTAAGCTGTCATGGGATAAAAGGGAAGGTCCTTTCATGGACTGAGAACTGGTTAAAAGACAGGGAACAAAGGGTAGGAATTAATGGTAAATTTTCAGAATGGAAAGGGGTAACTAGTGGTGTTCCCCAAGGGTCAGTCCTAGGACCAATCATATTCAATTTATTCATAAATGATCTGGAGAAAAGGGTAAACAGTGAGGTGGCAAAGTTTGAAGATGATACTAAACTGCTCAAGATAGTTAAGACCAAAGCAGATTGTGAAGAACTTCAAAAAGATCTCACAAAACTAAGTGATTGGGCAACAAAATGGCAAATGAAATTTAATGTGGATAAATGTAAAGTAATGCACATTGGAAAAAATAACCCCAACTATACATACAATATGATGGGGGCTAATTTAGCTACAACGAGTCAGGAAAAAGATCTTGGAGTCATCGTGGACAGTTCTCTGAAGATGTCCACGCAGTGTGCAGAGGTGGTCAAAAAAGCAAACAGGATGTTAGGAATCATTAAAAAGGGGATAGAGAATAAGACAGAGAATATATTATTGCCTTTATATAAATCCATGGTATGCCCACATCTCGAATACTGTGTACAGATGTGGTCACCTCACCTCAAAAAAGATATACTGGCACTAGAAAAGGTTCAGAAAAGGGCAACTAAAATGATTAGGGGTTTGGAGAGGGTCCCATATGAGGAAAGATTGAAGAGGCTAGGACTCTTCAGCTTGGAAAAGAGGAGACTAAGGGGGGATATGATAGAGGTATATAAAATCATGAGTGATGTGGAGAAAGTGGATAAAGAAAAGTTATTTACTTATTCCCATAATACAAGAACTAGGGGTCACCAAATGAAATTAATAGGCAGCAGGTTTAAAACAAATAAAAGGAAGTTCTTCACGCAGCGCACAGTCAACTTGTGGAACTCCTTACCTGAGGAGGTTGTGAAGGCTAGGACTATAACAGCGTTTAAAAGAGAACTGGATAAATTCATGGTGGTTAAGTCCATAAATGGCTATTAGCCAGGATGGGTAAGGAATGGTGTCCCTATTCTCTGTTTGTCAGAGGATGGAGATGGATGGCAGGAGAGAGATCACTTTATCATTGCCTGTTAGGTTCACTCCCTCTGGGGCACCTGGCATTGGCCACTGTCGGTAGACAGATACTGGGCTATATGGACCTTTGGTCTGACCCGGTACGGCCGTTCTTATGTTCTTATATATCAATTTACACCACCTGGGGATGTGACCCTCCACTTTTAAAAATATGACCTGTCACACTGGTGCCTTGCGATTGCTGTGGTCCCCATATATCTTTGTGTGTGCTCCTCTTTTAAAAATGTGACCATAAACATTTAAAAACAACGAAAAAAGGTTGCAGGGAATTTGACCCTAAATGTATCCAATCATGTTACTCCTTTTCCATATGGCCCACTTCCTTTGTTCACTTTGCTGATTTATCATGTCATTTTTATTAGATTTTTTATTTTTGGTCTTTTAATAATAAATAATATTAATAATTAATAATATATAGTAGTACATTCTATAAATATATTAGAAGCAAGAGGAAGACCAAGGACAGGGTAGGCTCGTTACTCAATGAGGGGTGAAAAACAATAACAGAAAATGTGGAAATTGCAGAGATGCTTAAGGACTTCTTTGTTTTGGTTTTCACCAAGAAGATTGGTGGTGATGGGATGTCTAACACAGTGAATGCCAGTGAAAATTAGGTAGGATCAGAGGCTAAAATAGGGAAAGAACAAGTTAAAAATTACGTAGACAAGTTAGATGTCTTCAAGTTACCAGGGCCTGATGAAATGCATCCCTCCTAGAATATTCAGGGAGCTGACTGAGGAGATATCTGAGCCATTAACTATTATCTTTGAAAAGTCATGGAAGACAGGAGAGATTCCAGAAGACTGGAAATGGGCAAATATAGTGCTAATCTATAAAAAGGGAAATAAGGACAACCCAGGGAATTACAGACCAGTCAGATTAACTTCTGTACCCGGAAAGATAAGGGAGCAAATAATTAAGCAATCAATTTGCAAAAATCTAGAAGATAATAAGGTGATAAGCAACAGTCAGCTTGGATTTGTCAAGAACAAATTGTGTCAAACCAACCTGATAGCTTTCTTTGACAGGGTAACAAACTCTGTGGATGGGGGGAAGCGGTAGACGTGGTATATCTTGACATTAGTAAAGCTTTTGATACTGTCTCACATGACCGTCTCATAAACAAACTAGGAAAATGCAACCTAGATGGAGCTACTCTAAGATGGGTGCATAACTGGTTGGAAAACCGTTCCCAGAAAGGAGTTATCAGTGGTTCGCAATCATGTTGGAAGGGCATAATGGGTGGGGTCCCGCAAGGATCAGTTCTGGGTCCAGTTCTGTTCAATATCTTCATCAATTATTTAGATAATGGCATAGAGAGTACACTGTCATGAATATAGGGGAAAGGGTAGCAACCTTTATGTATCCTTGGCAGCTGTACTAGATTGCCTTACCTGTAAAGGGTTAAGCAGTTCAAATAACCTAGTTGGCACCTGACCAGAAGGACCAATGAGAAAAGAAGATACTTTCAAATTGGGGGATGGGGGAAAGGATTTGTTTGTTGTTCTGTGTGTTGTTCCCTCTCCGGACAGAAGGAGAAGCCAAGCAGGTACAATATCTCCTGAAAAATATACCTGGAATAATCCATCTAAAACCACAGAAACTGCAAGTGTGGGTGGGAAGAAGGTTACAGCGTGGCGGGACACTGGAGCTATCCACCAATCCTTAGTGGACCCCAAATTCATCAATCCAAAGGCCCAAGTGACAATTCAACTCTTCAAATCAAACTCTTTTAACTTGCCTACAGCCAAGTTGCTTGTCTAGAACAAGGGCTGGTCAGGGATATGGACTTTTGCAGTCTATGACAATTATCCCATTCCCATGCTGCTGGTGGAAGACTTGGCCAACTATGTGGCGCTAGCCAAGAGGGTGGGAATGGTCACCCGCAGCCAGGCTAAGCAAGCCTTCACACCTCTGCCTGCTCCTGAGCCTTCTACAAGGGCCCTGTCTGTGTTACCAGAGACCCGGAATGAGGTAGTGGAACCGGATCCCGTGCCAACGTCTGCGACAGCAGTAGTGGATCCAGTCCCAGAGACCCAACCAAAACCAGTCCCAGAACTGGAACTGGTGGAGCAACCAGCACCACAACCATTGCCAGCACTGAAACCAGCGCTTGCAAGCCCATCTGCAATTCCAGTGCCAGAGGGCACCACCAAGCCTGCACTGGCAGCAGCAGCTAAACCTGCACAAGAGGCTCAGCCGGAGCCTGAAATACAACCTAGTGCACCAGCGGAAAGCGGTTCACAGTCAACGGAAACAACCCCATCACCTACATCACTTCCAGAGGGACCAAGCCCAAGTCCACAATTCAACTGATGTCTCCAGCATCAAGGGAACAGTTCCAGGCAGAGCAGGAAGCAGATGTGAGCCTCCAGGGAACTAGGACAGTGGCACGGAGTGACCCACCACCTCTCAGCTCTTCTGTCCTGGTTTGTTGTAGAAAGAGGACTTTTATACAAGGAAACTCTTTTCTGGTGGGCATCAGGAGGACTGGCATCCTCAAAGACAGTTGGTAATTCCAACTAGGTACCGGGTAAACCTCTTGAGCTTAGCCCACAATCATCCTAGTGGCCAGGCTGGGGTGAACAGGACCAAAGACCATTTGGGGAAGTAATTCCACTGGGAGGGAATGGGCAAGGATGTTTCTACATATGTCTAGTGTCAAGTGTGCCAAAGGATGGGAAAACCCCAAGACCAGGTCAAGGCCCCTCTCCAGCCACTCCCCATAATTGAGGTTCCATTTCAGCAAGTAGCTATGGATATTCTGGGTCCTTTCCCGAAGAGGACACCCAGAGGAAAGCAGTACATACTGACTTTCATGGATTTTGCCACCCGATGGCCGGAAGCAGTAGCTCTAAGCAACACCAGGGCTAAAAGCATGTGCTGGGCATTAACAGGCATTTTGGCAGGGTAGGTTGGCCCTCCGACATCCTTACGGATTCAGGAACTAATTTCCTGGCAGGGACCATGAAAAGTCTTTGGGAAGCTCATGGGGGGAACCACTTGCTTGCCAATCCTTACCACCATCAAACAAATGGCCTGAGGGAGAAGTTTAATGGAACTTTGGGGGCCATGATACGTAAATTTGTAAATGAGCACTTCAATGATTGAGACCTAGTGTTGCAGCAGTTGCTCTTTGCCTACAGGGCAGTACCACATCCCAGTCT
The DNA here is from genome assembly GCF_016161935.1 of Mauremys reevesii. Lineage (NCBI taxonomy): Eukaryota > Metazoa > Chordata > Testudines > Geoemydidae > Mauremys > Mauremys reevesii. The sequence goes on along the minus strand of NC_052632.1, from coordinate 51,780,573 downwards.
GGGCTTTTCACCATTTGAACCTGTGTATGGCCACAAGGTTAAGGGGCCATTTCAGTTGGTAAAGCAGTAATGAGGGGGTTTTATACCTTCTCCAGGAACTAACATTCTGGATTTTGTAAACAACCTACAAAACACCCTCCGAGACTCTTTAGCCCTTGCTAGAGAAAACCTAAAAGATGTTCAGAAAGAGCAAAAGGCCTGGTATGATAAACATGCCAGAGAGTGTTCCTTCAAAGTAGGGGACCAGGTCATGGTCTTGAAGGTGCTCCAGGCCCATAAGATGGAATCGTCATGGGAACAGCCATTTATGGTCTAAGAGCACCTGGGAGATGCTAACTATCTCATAGCATCCCCCACCTCAAACCTAAAGCGTACCATGTTAATTCTCTAAAGCCCTTTTATGCCAGAGAATTAAAGGTTTTTCAGTTTACAGCCCAGGGAGGAGAGATGCTGAGTGGCCTGAAGGTGTCTACTATGAAGGAAAAAGTGACGGTGGCATGGAAAAAGTGAACCTCTCCATGACCCTTGGACATAAGCAGTGACAGTAGATCAAGGAGCTGTGAACTAGTTTTGCACCGATGTTCTCAGCCACCCCAGGAAGGACTAAATGGGCGTACCACTCCATTGACACAGGTAATGCTCGCCCAATTAGAGCCCAACCTTACCGGGTGGCTCCTCAAGCCAAAACTGCCACAGAATGCGAGATCCAGGACATGCTACAGATGGGGGTAATCCGCCCCTCTGAAAGTGCATGGGCATCTCCAGTGGTTCTAGTTCCCAAACCAGATGGGGAAATCTGCTTTTGCGTGGACTACCATAAGCTAAACGCTGTAACTTGCCCAGACAACTATCCAATGCCATTCACAGATGAGTTGTTGGAGAAACTGGGACATGCCCAGTTCATCTCTACCTTAGACTTAACCAAGGGGTACTGGCAAGTACCGCTAGATGAATCCACCAAGGAAAGGTCAGCCTTCATCACTCATAAGGGGCTGTATGAATTTAATGTGCTCCCTTTTGGGCTGCGAAACGCACCTGCCACCTTCCAGGAACTTGTAGATAGTTTCCTAGCGGGATTGGAAGAATTTGCAGTTGCCTACCTTGATGATGTGGCCATCTTTTCTGATTCATGGGCAGAACACCTATGAAAAGTCTTTGAGTGCATAATGGAGGCAGGACTAACTCTTAAGGCTAAAAAGTGTCAAATAGGCCTCAACAGAGTGACTTACCTTGGACACCAGGTGGGTCGAGGAACTATCATCCCCCTACAGGCCAAAGTGAATGCTACCCAAAAGTCAAAGAAACAGGTCCAATGCTTCTTAGGCTTGGCCGGATATTACAAGTGATTTGTACCACTCTACAGCCAAATCACCATCCCACTGACAGACCTGACCAGAAAGAAACAGCCAAATGCAGTTCAGTGGACTGAAGACTGTCAAAATGCCTTTAACCAGCTTACGCAACACTCATGTTTGACCCTGTGCTAAGGGCCCCAGACTTTGACAAACCTTTCCTAGTAACCACAGATGCGTCTGTGCATGGTGTGGGAGCAGTTTTAATGCAGGAAGGACCAGATCAAGAATTCCACCCTGTCGTGTTTCTCAGCAAAAAACTGTCTGAGAGGGAAAGCTACTGGTCAATCACAGAGAAGGAATGTTACACCATTGTGTATGCTCTGGAAAAGCTATGCCCATACATTTGGGGAGAGTGTTTCCACCTACAGATCGACCATGCTGTGCTAACGTGGCTTCATACCATCAAGGAAAATAACAAGAAACTTCTTTGATGGAGTTTAGCTCTCCAAGATTTTGATTTTGAAATACAACACATTTCAGGAGCTTCTAACAAAGTGGCTGATGCACTCTCCCATGAAAGTTTCCCAGAATCAACAGGTTAAAATCGTCCTTGAAATGTGGGAAATACTGTTAGTTCTTTTATAATCAGTAGTATGTCTAGAGGTGCATGTCTCTTATTAACTCTATTTTCTCCTAGAGCTCCAGGAAGAAATCACAGCCAGTGTGGAACAGGCTGTCCAGCACCGTCTGTGATTTGGGGGGCATGTCATGAATATAGGGGGAAGGGTAGCAACTTTTATGTATCCTTGGCAGCTGTACTGGATTGCCTTACCTGTAAAGAGTTAAGCAGTTCAAATAACCTAGTTGCCACCTGACCAGAAGGACCAATGAGAAAAGAAGATACTTTCACATCGGGGGGGGGGGGGGAGAAGGGGGGAGATTTGTTTGTTGTTCTGTGTGTTATTCCCTCTTCGGATGGAAGGAGAAGCCAAGCAGGTACAATATCTCCTGAAAAATATACCTGGAATAATCCATCTAAAACCACAGAAACTGTGAGTAAGGCAAGGAAATGCATTAGGTTATCTTTTGTTTTGGCTTGTGAATTTTCCTATGCTACAGATGTAGTTTCATTCCTGTTTTTGTAACTGTGAAGCTGAGCCCAGAGTGGAATCCTCTGTGTTTTAAATCTTTTTATTACCCTGTAAAGTTACCTTCCATCCTGATTTTGCAGGTGTGATTTTTTTATTTTTTTTCCCTTATAAATAAAGTTCTTCTTTTAAGAACCTGATTGATTTCAGTGTCCTGAAGACAGAGAGTCTGGTCTGTGCTCACATTGTCAAGGGAACTGGTTGGCATTTTATTCTCAAGCCTCCCCGGGAAAGTGGGTGATGGGGCTTGAGGGGATATTTTGGGGGGATAGGGATTCCAAGTGACCCTTCCCTGAATATTTTGTGTAAATCACTTGGTGGTGGCAGCAATATCAGTCTAAGGAATTAGTGTCTTAGAGAAGTTTTAACCTAAGCTGGTAAAATAGAAGCTTAAAGGGTCTGGGATTGTACCCCAGAGTTCAGAGTGTGTGTGTGGGGGGGAACCCTGACATATACTTATAAAGTTTGTGGATGAAATCAAGCTGGGAGGAGCTGAAAGTGCTTTAGAGCAGTGTTTCCCAAACTTAGGATGCCGCTTTTGTAGGGAAAGCCCCTGGCGGGGCAGGCCGGTTTGTTTACCTGCCCTGTCTGCAGGTCTGGCTAATCGCGGCTCCCACTGGCTGTGGTTTGCTGCTCCAGGCCAATGGGAGCTGCTGGAAGCGGTGGCCAGTGCCGGCTGAGGGACGTACTGGCCACTGCTTCCAGCAGCCCCCATTGGCCTGGAGCGGCGAACCGCAGCCAGTGGGAGCCGTGATTGGCCGAACCTGCGGACGCGGCAGGTAAACAAACCAGCCCGGACTGCCAGGGGCTTACCCTACACAAGTGGAGTCCCAAGTTTGGGAAACACTGCTTTAGAGGATAGGATTATAATTCAAAATGATCTGGACAAACTGGAGAAATGGTCTGAAGTAAACAGGATGAAATTCAATAAGGACAAATGCAAAGTATTCCACTTAGGAAGGAACAATCAGTTGCACACATACAAAATGGGAAATGACTGCCTAGGAAGGAGTACTGTGGAAAGGGATCTGGGGGTCATAGTGGACCACAAGCTAAATAGGAGTCAACAGTGTAACACTGTTGAAAAAAAAAGTTAACATGATTCTTGGATGTGTTAGTGGGAGTGTTATAAGCAAGACACGAGAAGTAATTCTTCTGCTCTACTCAGGCCTCAACTGGAGTATTGTGTCCAGTTCTGGGTGCCACATTTCAGGAAAGATGTGGACAAACTGGAGAAAGTCCAGAGAAGAGCAACTGGAGAAATGGTCTGAAGTAAACAGGATGAAATTCAATAAGGACAAATGCAAAGTATTCCACTTAGGAAGGAACAATCAGTTGCACACATACAAAATGGGAAATGACTGCCTAGGAAGGAGTACTGTGGAAAGGGATCTGGGGGTCATAGTGGACCACAAGCTAAATAGGAGTCAACAGTGTAACACTGTTGAAAAAAAAAGTTAACATGATTCTTGGATGTGTTAGTGGGAGTGTTATAAGCAAGACACAAGAAGTAATTCTTCTGCTCTACTCAGGCCTCAACTGGAGTATTGTGTCCAGTTCTGGGTGCCACATTTCAGGAAAGATGTGGACAAACTGGAGAAAGTCCAGAGAAGAGCAACAAAAATTATTCAGGGACTAGACCTATGAGGGAAGATTGAAAAAAAATGGGTTTGTTTAGTTTGGAAAAGAGAAGACTGAGAGGGGACATGATGACAGTTTTCAAGTACAAAAAAGGTTGTTACAAGGAGGAGGGAGAAAAATTGTTCTTCTTAACTGCTGAGGATAGGACAAGAAGCAATGGGCTTAAATTGAAGCAAGGGAGGTTTAGGTTGGACATTAGGAAAAACTTCCTAGCTGTCAGGGTGGTTAAGCACTGGAATAAATTGTCGAGGGAGGTTGTGGAATGTCCATAATTGGAGATTTTAAAGAGCAGTTTAGACAAACACCTGTCAGGGATGGTCTAGATAATACTTAGTCCTGCCATGAGTGCAGGGGACTGGACTAGATGACCTCTCAAGGTCCCTTCCAGTTATATAATTCTAGGATTTCAGTCTGTACTTTGTGGGGCACATCCTGGACCTGAGAACAAAGCCACTCTTGGCATGCCTTTGAATCACTGCTCTATGCACAGTCAACTTTCAGTTATTCCAAAAACGAAGATTCTTTTTCTTTATGCTGAACAGAAGTCTGTCTACAATTTGGGAGTTAGTAGAGAAGACCAATTGTTAAAATAATGTGACAGGGTAATTTACACAAAGATTACAGTCCATTAGGTAAAATCATGCTGGAGTCAGTTACAAGGGGATGAATTTCATTTTAAGAACCATGTATCTGATACAATGACATTAACACCTGCAGAGCAATATTTAAACAAAAAATCACTGAGAGGGAATAGCTTTCCGAAAATTGGTATAATTTACATTTGTATATAACACTCAGTAATAAGTGGTCTGACATATTTTTAACTCCTCCAACAAAACCTTAAAAAGGAAATTTACAGGTGGGGAAGGCACAAAACTGTAACATGCCTTAGATCCTACACCACTAAGATACATCAAATCGTCTATCCATCCATGTCCCCACCTCTTGCAAATGGCCTTTTCTTTGTACATTCCCCAGGAGTTCTGAAGCAGCATCTTCCTCCTAAAACACTTTCTCACTATTGGCATGTTGGACCAGAAACGAGGCTGGAAACAGAACAACCACCTCCAGTCCCTTCTCTTTGGGTGTGTCCTTTTACAGTGTTCAAGTCTATCTATCCAGGGTATTTCTATGCCCCACATCACCAAAGTCTCTGGGCAAAATCATACTCTTTAGTGTATTTATCCTCACAACACCCCATGAAGCAGGGCAATGCTACTGTTCCCATTTTATAGATTGGGAACTGAGTCTCAAAGAATAAGTGACTTGCCAAGGTCAAACAGAAAGTCTGGGAAAAGGCAGAGAACTGAAGCTGGGTCTCCCAAATGCTAAACTAATGCCCTAACCGCTTGAACCTGTGTGCATGGACTGAGGCTCAGGCCAAGAAAAACTTGAGTGCCTTTTTATGGACCACAGCTCCGGATTGCATTGCTTATCCTTCTGGTTTGTAACCTGAATCATGCCCCATATCAGCCTCTGTATTTCTCAGTGGTGCTGGTCTAGTCAATATAAACCTTACTTGGTATAATCAGGATTCTCTTAGACATTTAGATTTAACCCATTTTTCTAGAACTGGATGCAACTGTCTGTTTCTATCCCTTCACATTTTCTAGCTCTAAGTTCATGGTTTTAGTATCATTACTAGTAAAGCCTGCAAGCAATAGGACTATGTGATCCACCTTCTTTCACTTGGGGTCTCAGCATTTATTGCTTTCATATCCCTCCACAATCTCCTCTCCAGTGAGAAAATCCTACTGAGCACATCATCAAGCTACATATACAAGATTTATCTGCAGCTTTGTATAGAGTTAGAGTTGTTACTGGTAAGTATGAAGGACTTAGTTTGCTTCTCTGATTCATAGAATCATAGAATCTCAGGGTTGGAAGGGACCTCAGGAGGTCATCTAGTCCAACCCCCTGCTCAAAGCAGGACCAAACCCAACTAAATCATCCCAGCCAGGGCTTTGTCAAGCCTGACCTTAAAAACCTCTAAGGAAGGAGATTCCACCACCTCCCTAGGTAACCCATTCCAGTTCTTCACCACCCTACTAGTGAAAAAGTTTTTCCTAATATCCAACCTAAACCTCCCCCTCTGCAACTTGAGACAATTACTCCTTGTTCTGTCATCTTCTACCACTGAGAACAGTCTAGATCTATCCTCTTTGGAACCCCCTTTCAGGTAGTTGAAAGCAGCTATCAAATCCCCCCTCATTCTTCTCTTCTGCAGGCTAAACAATCCCAGTTCCCTCAGCCTCTCCTCATAAGTCATGTGTTCCAGCCCCCTAATCATTTTTGTTGCCCTCTGCTGGACTGTCTCCAATTTATCCACTTGTCCTTGTTGAACCTCATCATATTTCTTATGGCCCAATCCTCTAATTTGCTCTCTTACATACAATGCAACTCCCCCACCTTTTCTGCCCTGCCTGTCCTTCCTGAACAGTTTATATCCATCCATGACAGTACTCCAATCATGTGAGTTATCCCACCAAGTCTCAGTTATTCCAATTACATCATAATTCCTTGACTGTGCCAGGACTTCTAGTTCTCCCTGCTTGTTCCCCAGGCTTCTTGCATTTGTGTATAGGCACTTAAGATAACTCGCTGATTGTCCCGCTTTCTCGGTCTGAGACAGGAGTCCTCCCCTCTTGCAGTTTCCTGCTTGTGCTTCCTCCCGGAATCCCACTTCCCCACTTACCTCAGGGCTTTGGTCTCCTTCCCCCGGTGAACCTAGTTTAAAGCCCTCCTCACTAGGTTAGCCAGCCTGCTTGCAAAGATGCTCTTCCCTCTCTTCGTGAGGTGGAGCCCGTCTCTGCCTAGCAATCCTTCTTCTTGGAAGACCATCCCATGGTCAAAGAATCCAAACCCTTCTCTCCGACACCATCTGCGTAGCCATTCGTTGATTTCCATGATTCGACGGTCTCTACCCTGGCCTTTTCCTGCCACAGGGAGGATAGACGAGAACACCACTTGCGCCTCAAACTCCTTTATCCTTCTTCCCAGAGCCACGTAGTCTGCAGTGATGCGCTCAAGGTCATTCTTGGCAGTATCATTGGTGCCCACATGGAGAAGCAGGAAGGGGTAGCGATCCGAGGACTTGATGAGTCTCGGCAGTCTCTCCGTCACATCGTGAATCCTAGCCCCTGGCAAGCAGCACACCTCTCGGTTTTCCTGATCAGGGCGGCAGATAGATGACTCAGTCCCCCTGAGGAGAGAGTCCCCGACCACCACCACCCTCCTCCTCCTCCTCTTGGGAGTGGTGGTCGTAGAACCCCCGTCCCTAGGATGGTGCATCTCATGCCTTCCAATCAGTGGAGTCTCCTTCTGCTCTGTTCCCTCAGGTGTATCATCCACTCCACTCTCTGCACTAGTACCTGTGGAGAGAACATGAAAACGGTTGCTCACCTGTATCTGTGTTTCTGGTACATGGATGTTTCTGGTACTCTTTCCCCTTCTGGAAGTCACATGCCGCCACTTATCCTCGCTGGCCTTCTGTCCCCGCTGCGTAGCCTGCTCTGAATCTTCAGAACATTGTGCCCGCTGAAGCTGATCCTGACGTCTATCCAGGAAATCCTCATTTTCTTTTATGGAACGCAGGGTTGTTATTCGTTTCTCCAGACCTTGAATCTTCTCTTCCAAGATGGAGGTCAGCTTGCACTTTGTACAGACAAAGTCGCTTCTATCCTGTGGAAGGAAGACAAACATGGCGCATCCTGTGCAGGTCACAACGGCGGATTGCTCAGCATCCATGGTCTCTTCCTTCTAAGAGCTCTCTCCAGGCGAACTCCCAGGCAAACTCCTTCTGTTTGCCTCTCTGCTGTTCGCTGCTCAGCTGGTTCGCAGCTGACTGCCTTTTTATTCCACAGTGGTGCCTGTCAATCAAGTGTCTGCAGCCCCTTGATACCTGCTTTAAAGAAGTCCAGCCGAGAACTTCTAACTTTGCTGTTTTTTTTGCATGGTTTGCTTCTCCAAAACAATCACCAAGCTGTTGAGCACATTTTTCGGGAGCATCTCCTTCCATATTGAATTTCAAATGGTGTATTCCTAGATTTATAAAACAGAGTTCCACCCTATGCCTCTGCTTTCTTAGCAGATCAGCTCCACTTGGGTCTCATTTTCATTTAAAAGCAAATTTATCTGTCCTATTTATTCCAATAAGAGTTTTCCAAATATTGGTATCTGATGCCCAGCCTGGTATTTTGCAATTATCAAGTAGGTCATGTTACCCACAGGCAGAAAATGAGTAACAGCTACTTTAGTCCTTGGCTACCTTATCAACAATGGTTTGCTACTTAGCGTCCTTTGTCAGTTTCAGGTAGCTATGGCTCTCTCTCTCTCATCTCGACCCACAAAGGAGTGAATGAACAATAAGGAATAGAACAGGTGTCTCCTTTTAACCATGCTGTTCTCACTGAAGTGGCTTTTGGTACAGGCCAGACAGAGTGTCACATGCCAGGCGGCACCATGACTCAGGGAAAAGATTGAGCTGCACTCTGGAAGCCCATGCTTGGAGTGGGTGGCCACAGAAGAAGTCTGGCCAATCAGTTCTTGTGATTTTAGCACAAATCTCATGGCATTTTTCTTAAAGCACCAGCTGCTGAAAGCGAGTGATTGAAGGAGGATCGCAACTTTCATTAAAAAAAAAAGTTTTTAAAAAAATGAGGTTTCTAGCGCTCATTTTTGCAAAGACAAGCTTGAACATGAAAAGCAAGTGTGACCTAAAGGCTCAGGAACAAGAATGCAAATAAAAAGAATCCAACACTGTTTTTTCCCCCAAAAATATTGCAAGATTTGCGCAGGGGATAGGAGGGGAGGCAGGGGGGCTGATGTGATTTTTAAATGCTTGTAGCTTTGGACCACATCCCCAAGAGTTTGGCCTGCAGGCACAGGTCAATTGGCCAGAAGATACGTTTCCCACCATAGTGGAAGTGAGAGGAAGAGAAATGAGAGACCAAGAAGGGTGGGGGCAAGGAAGGGGACACCTGGCAAGAGGTGGAGAGACAGTAGAGGAAGAGAACCTACTTTTTTAACTCAGTTGTTTGGGCAAGTGCCTAGAATTTCAATACCTATGACCATGCCATTCCCTTTCAGTTATTCCCTCAGACTTCCCATTATCCCCCTGCTTTACCAGAGATGTGTCTGTTTCCCTGTTTCCCTACCTGTGCACTTGCTAACCTCTACAAAGGAACACAATTATTCTTTCTGTTTCTTGTTGTCATTTGCTGTAGAATAACAATAATCCCTACTGCTTTGTAGCATACTCAAAATAAACAGCTTTGAAGATGGATTTAATGCCTCAGCTCCACTTTGGCTATTAATCAATCCCAGCAGCTGTTTATTGCTGTGTATAGAACAAAGCAATAAAGATCATCCCTTAATATATGCACATGATGAGATTTCTTTTCATAATAGTGTGTTGCCACTCATTCAGCAAGGGTGACACAAACAGCAGTGATGTGAGGAAGAGAAAGTGTGTGGCACCTGAATCGAGAATGTGACAATACTCTTCTTCCTCTGTGCTACGTTTAGGTATAACAAAAATGCAAGTGAATGCAATATTAAGGATGTACTCTGCCGCAGGCCTGGTCTACACTGGGGGGGGGGTGTCGATGTAAGATACGCAACTTCAGCTAAGGGAATACTGTAGCTGAAGTCGAAGTATCTTATTCCGACTTATCTCCCGTCCTCACTGCGTGGGATCGATGTCTGCGGCTCCCGCACCGACTCTGCTATCGCCGCTCACTCCGGTGGAGTTCCGGAGACGACGGGGAGCGCGTTCCGGGATCGATATATCACGTCTAGATGAGACGCGATATATCGATCCTCCGATAAATCGATCGCTACCCGCCAATACGGCGGGTAGTCTGGACGTACCCTCAATGTTTGAAAGGAACTGTAATGGGTTAGTTCTCAGAGGTGGTGAGCAGCCATAATTCGTACACAAATTAACAGGAGCTGCAGATTCTCAGCACCTCTGGGAAGAAAAAAAATCAAACCCACAACCATACAGCATTTCTTGTGCTCTGAGTGGGGCTACTTAGACTCATAGACTTTAAGGTCAGAAGGGACCATTATGATCTTCTAGTCTGACCTCCTGCACAACACAGGCCACAGAATCTCATCCACCCACTCCTGTAACAAACTCCTGAGTGGATGAGATTATTCCATTACAGCACAATATTTAAATTACAATTACTAATTCAAATAAAAGCAAAGAAACTAAGATGGATTTAGAGCTTGAAGATGAATCCGTTAACCACAGGGAATGAAGTGCCAAATTACTAACAAATTGAAACACTGTGGTGAGCTAACAGATTATTGATAGAGGATTTGCATATTCTTCCTTCAGCTGTCATTTTACTTCTGTAAGTAACTTCAGTTACTTTCACATTACGAGATCAGAATCCCCAATCATCATGCTGATGATAGCTTGAAAAGGATGATTTCCAATGAAATGCACAGAGGAAACAAATATGAGGAGTCTAGTGATTGTGTGTCTTCTGTGGACACAGACGCTAGCAGCAGGAACAGTCTTTACAGGGGGACTGCTAGCATTAACAGACATAATGTAGTAGCACACCAGGTGCAGGTTAAAACAACATGTTCTTCCACTATTGTACAGTGCACTTTTTTAAATAATGGCCATTAATTAATTGCTACTCTGGAGATGGCTGAGCACTTGATAGGATTTTCTTTTATTATTACTTCTAGGGCTTTTTAAAAAAATGTTTTAAATAATAGTCAACAGGTCATGTTGCATCAGGAAACAGCAAGCTTGGCACTGCTTGGTTAAAACATGGCATTTCTGTATTACTACTTTGTTTCCTCTGTCGTGCAAGTCATTTTATAAGGATTTTTACTTTCCTGCAAATGTTTGTTGAAACTTTACATGAAAAAAGCTCAGTTTCCATATCAAATGCTGCTGCATTGTGTAGATACTGCAGAACAATCACCAAATCATCTTAACACTACTCAGTAGAATAAGCCAGGACTTTTAAGTAGAAAATACACCAGAGAGTACATTTCATGAATGTTAAGGTGGCATCAGCAGTCAAAAAATTGCTATCACAGTGACATGGTTTCCTGATGAGTTTATGTACAGAAAAAAATCCCTGAAATGAAGTTAAACTCTTGTACTTTGGAGAATGTGATTTCAAATGAATGAGCATCTGTCACACATGCAGAGTTCTGGAACATTAATCGCTCCAAAGCTGTATGTAAGTTGTTTCAGCAGGTTCTCTGGATCCATCAGTAAGCATTAGCCTTATAAATATTCAATTTTTACATAAATTTGTAGATCAACATCGTTCTAGGCTGAGGAGCATCTGAATATGACCAGCCTTTGCCTTTCTTACTTACTTAAAGAGGTCATCTTTACAAAGGAGGAACACATGGTGAGTCATCATCATCAATTATAAAACCATCTTCCTCCTCTCCGTTATCATTATCCTCATCTTTCCCCTCACTTTCAGGCCCTTAAGCAATCATCTCATTGTCATTGTTAATTAGCAGAGTTATTGTTTACTCTGGACAACATCAAGCACACCTAATGGTATTTTGTGCATTTATCTGCTACCACGCAGAATGTTTACCAGCTTTTATCACGATGCTGGCACTGCCAACGGTGATGAAAACAATGGGAATAATTCACTGCTGATATAAACTAAATGTCTTTAGGGATAAATTTGATTCGCTGTCCTTCTTCAGAAAGAGTTAATCACCTTGTAACTTTTCCCACACCAGCTTAATGTAAGTTTCAGTGAGTACTGTGCCATGTACATCAATCTACATCTTGAGATGATGTATCAATCTGCCCTTACACTGTGTTCAGAATCAGAGAGATTGATGTTCATGTATCACCTATCAGCTTTGGCTGAAAACCTACACCTCAGAAGCTAAGCCTAGTTTCTTCCCTTCTGTTTTGTTCAGAAAAACTGACTGGGATGTGAGTTACACATTCTGCTGCAGTCCAGAATTACTTCTCTAGTTGGAATTTGTGATACAAGCTGATTTGCAGGGAAGCACCCTGATTTACAGGCTTTGCACAAATGAGTTACAAAGCAGACTCGTGAGGGCTGGAGAAGAAAGCGTGTCAGACCCAGAGAGGGGATTCAAATGTATCCCAAACCCAGTGTGATCGTTCTGAGTTTAAACACCAGTTTACTGATAAAGCAGCTTTTGGGCATTATCCTGCCAAGCTCAGATCACTTGCAGATGGGCAGGTTGGATTTTTTCCCCTGTTATTTTGGGTTTTTCTCATCATGATGATGCAAAACTTTTGTAAATAACATGACTAAATAACAAGGAGGCTCTGAGTGAAGTAGTTAGAGACAGTTCAGTGGAGAACATGGGTAAATCTGTTCTCCTGACTGAGTCAAATGGACCACGCTCTGGAATTTATGGGAACATGAAAGTGTTTTATAGCCCACCCTCTATTGTGGGTTTTTCTTTTTCCTGAAGGCTGTTTGGTCTTCACTATTTCAACAGGAGGTAGTGCAGATTTATTATAGACTTCACAAGACAAATGACCATTTGCCAGAAAGCACTTTCTTTTATTTTTACTGTTTCCTCACCCTTTGCCATGAGATTTTAGTGTTGTGTGAACCATAATAATTATAAATCACCATGGGCACAAACACTGATGAGCAAATGTGGAAGTCACAGTCTGAGGCACAGAGACTGAAATGGGGAAGGAAGATTTTGCTAGACCTCTGCAATGATATGAGATACAATCAGGAGTGAGTGAGCTGGAGCTGGGAGATACAGAGCTTGGAAATACAGAGCTAGGAAACTGTATGGTTTGCTCTTGAGAGCCAGGCAGCCAAGGCTGAGGACAGCTAACTCACTGCACTGGGGCCAAACAAGAAATGCCCTATGAGTGTCTGAGGAAGACACCCCTGATTTCTAAAGGGCTATGAATGATGACCCAAGAGGAATGATGGGGAGCAGGGGGCATCCCCAGATTCCTGGGAAGATGAGTCTGAGCAGTGCCAAGAAGGAAGCTGGGGAAGTCAACAGGCCTGGGCTTTTGCAGGGCTCTTTAAGTGAGAGAAGTGCAGTTTTTGATTGAATAATCCAGTGATTAGAGGCAACTGAGTGAGAGGGCTTGAGTCACCCCTTCCAGCTGTGTGGTGCCAGGCACTGAAAAGAATGCAGGCTCCCAGTGGCTGGTAAGACAAAGGTACCCGTTGAAGCAGTGAGGATTGGTGGGCGGAAGTCCGCCCACATCTAAAGACCCCTCTGCACAGCCTAAGGGGAGGAGCCACTGGACACAGGCATCAAATGATTACAGGGACAACTAATGAAAAAGCAGGGACGGGAATGAGTCACAAGTTCAAAAATCGAGGATCCAGAGGGTGACACCAAGCCGAGAACCCCGGACAGCATCCACTGCTCCACAAAGGCATCCAGGGAGCCAGTGGACGAGGCTCAGGGGAACTGCGTGGAGATATGTCTTAATGGAGGATTTGAAGTAGGCCTCACAGTCACAGAGCACCTCCCTCCTCTGTCCAGCTTCCTCCTCCTGGTATGATAGATGGTGTAATAAATAAACTGGGGGGATAGCTCACTTTGATGGACACCCAGCCAGCCAGTTAGTGGTATAATTCCTCTTGGTAGCTGTTCTTTACTTGCTTTACCTGTAAAGGGTTAAAAAGTTCCCCAGGTAAAGAAAAAAAGTGGGCACCTGACCAAAAGAGCCAATGGGAAGGTAGAACATTTTAAAATTGGGAAAGAAACTTTCCCTTTGTCTGTTCTCTCTGGGCTGAAGAGTCAGAGCAGCCATGCTATAAACAGCTAAGCCAGGTATGATTATAAGTCATCAGATCATGCCTAGAACAACTTATCTGAACTCCAATGTATATAAGTAGATCAGAATGTTCAGCTAGATGTGATTAGGATTATTTCTTTTATTTCTTATTGGCTTGTAGACTCCTCTGTGCTAACCCCAGATGCTTTTGTATGCTTGTAACCTTTAAGCTGAACCCCCAAGAAAGCTATTTTGGGTGCCTGATTTTTGCAATTGCTTGTTTAAAATCAGCAAAAGCCTAAGTTCAAGATGTATTTTCTTTTTGTTTTTAATAAAATTTACCTTTTTTAAGAACAGGATTGGATTTTTGGTGTCCTAAGAGGTTTGTGCATGTTGTTTGATTAGCTGGTAGCCCCAGCTAATTTCCTTTGTTTCCTTTTTCATCTCTTCCCTGGAAGGTAAAGGAGTGAAAGGGCTTGAGGGCACCCCACAGGGAGGAATTCCCTAGTACTCCTTCCTGGGTTCAGAGGGGGTTTTGTTGCATTTTTGGGTGGTGGCAGCGTTTACCAAGCCACGGTCAGAGAAAAGCTGTAACCTTGGGAGTTTAATACAAGCCTGGAGTGGCAAATATTAATTTTAAAATCCTTGCGGGCCCCGACTTCTGCACTCGGAGTGACAGAGTTGGGATTCAGCCTTGACAGATGGACATCTTGGCCAGCACCAGGAGGAGGTTGATGAGGAGGTCTTGCGGCTTTGTGGGGCCACAGATAGAGGAAGCTCCCAGTGGCTGGTAAGGCTCATGGCTGGTGAAACAAAGGTACCGGTTTTGTTCAATATCTTCATTAACGATCTGGAGGATGGTGTGGACTGCACCCTTAGCAAGTTTGCAGATGACACTAAACTGGGAGGAGTGGTTGATTCGCTGGAGGGTAGGGATAGGATACAGAGGGACCTAGACAAATTAGAGGATTGGGCCATAAGAAATATGATGAGGTTCAACAAGGACAAGTGCAGAGTCCTGCACTTAGGACGGAAGAATCCCATGCACTGCTACAGACTAAGGACCGAATGGCTGGGCAGCAGTTCTGCAGAAAAGGACCGAGGGGTTACGGTGGACGAAAAGCTGAATATGAGTCAACAGTGTGCCCTTGTTGCCAAGAAGGCTAATGGCATTTTGGGTTGTATAAGTAGGGGCATTTCCAGCAGATCGAGGGAAGTGATCATTCCCCTCTATTCAGCACTGGTGAGGCCTCATCTAGAGTACTGTGTCCAGTTTTGGGCCCCACACTACAAGAAGGATGTGGATAAATTGGAGACAGTCCAGCGGAGGGCAACAAAAATGATTAGGGGGCTGGTGCACATGACTTATGAGGAGAGGCTGAGGGAACTGAGATTGTTTAGCCTGCAGAAGAGAAGAATGAGGGGGGATTTGATAGCTGCTTTCAACTACCTGAAAGGGGGTTCCAAAGAGGATGGATCTAGACTGTTCTCAGTGGTAGAAGATGACAGAACAAGGAGTAATGGTCTCAAGTTGCAGAGGGGGAGGTTTAGGTTGGACATTAGGAAAAACTTTTTCACTAGTAGGGTGGTGAAGAACTGGAATGGGTTACCTAGGGAGGTGGTGGAATCTCCTTCCTTAGAGGTTTTTAAGGTCAGGCTTGACAAAGCCCTGGCTGGGATGATTTAGTTGGGTTTGGTCCTGCTTTGAGCAGGGGGTTGGACTAGATGACCTCCTGAGGTCCCTTCCAACCCTGAGATTCTATGATTCTATGATAAGGGAGTTCACCAGCTGAGGAAGGCAAGGAGATAGGGTTGTGTGGGTGTTTTCCTTTTCTTAAATTGCAGGCACTCTACAAGGAAGAAATTGCAATGTCAAGAAAACCATGTGTTGCCAACACTACTCTTCCTTTGCCTGCACCTGAGGGGCCCCCTGCCAGACAGGCATCCTGCCCTTGGAGCCTTCCATTCAGACCCTGGTCTTGCTTTGCTGGGAATGCAGCCTGCATGCCCTGCCAATGAAAGTCAGGCAGGGGGAACCACCTGGTGTGAGATGTGTCTATTGGCGGAGTCCCTCAGGAAGAAGGTATGAGAGTTGCAGGAGGTGACCTGTTTGCATGGCATCCAAGGAGTTCATCAACTGGACACACATGGAAACATCCAGGAGAGAGGATGACAGCTAACTACAGATGACTACAGTGGTACGAAAGGAGAAAGATGAAGCAGCTTCTCTCTGGGGAGAAGACTGGCTGCTGGCCACCTCAGGCAGTAGACAGTGCTCCACACCCCACTCAGGTCCCCAAGAACTGTTATGCTGTACTGGCAACCGGCGTGAGAAGCAGATCCCAAAGGCTGAGGAGGAAGAGCCACATGCCCCCAAGGCTGGGAGGCTCACGTCTATTACACTCAAGAGGAGGAGGTATAGAGTGCTGGCAGTTGGGGTCTCCCTTCTGAGGGAGATGGAGGCATCCATCTGCCAACCCGACATGATGTCCCAGGAGGTGTGCTGCCTACCTGAAGCCTGCATCTGAGGTGTTATAGAAAGGTTGCGGAGGCTCATCTGTTCCTCTGAACACTACCTCATGCTGTTCACCTGTGTGAGCACTAATGATATGCCAAGTATACACTTGAGAAAATCAGCAGTGCTTACAGGGCCCTGGGAGAAAGGGTTTAGGAGTCAGGGGGGCAGGTTGTGTACTCATCCATCCTCTTGGTTGAGGGAAATGGCCCAGGCAGGGACATGCACATCCTGAGGATGAATGCATGGCTGTGCAGAAGGTGTAGATGAGTGGGGAGGGCTTTGGATTCCTCGACCATGGGATGCTATTCTGGGAAGGAGTTCTGCTGGGAACAGATGGGGTCCAGCTGACCGGGAACAGGAAGAGCATCTTCATACACCGATTCACCAAGCTAGTAAGGAGAGCTTTAAACTAGGTTCAAAGGAGGCAGATGATAAAAGCCCACAAATAAGCATTAAAAAACAGAGGGGTATATGTTGATGGGGACATAGAAAATTATGATAGGGTCATAGGAGCAACCATAGAGGGAAATTAGCGGAGGAATCTACTGAATATTTTAGATGTCTATCACAAATGCAAGGAGTATGGGGAATAAACAGAAAGAACTGGAAGTATTAGCATATAAGCTAAATTATGACTTAATTGGCACCACAGAGATTTGGTGGGATAAATCTTGTGACTGGAATATTGGTACAGAGGGATACAGCTTGTTCAGGAAGGCCAGCCAGGGAAGAAAGGGAGGAGGGGTTGCATTATACATCAAGAATATATACACTTGTTGTGAGTCTAGAAAGAAGTGAGAGGCAAACCATTTCAATGTCTCTGGGTAAAGATAAAAGGTAAAAAACAATGGTGACGTCATGGTTGGGGCATAATAGGCAACCAAATCAGGAAGAGATATTTCTAGGACAAACAACAGAAATATCTAAAACACAAGATCTGGTAGTAATGGGGGACTTTAACTACCCAGACATCTGCTGGAAAAGTAATACAGCAAAACACAAAATCTCCTGTAAGTTCTTGGAATGTATTGGGGACAACTTTTTGTTTCAGAAAGTGGAGGAAGTAACTGGAGGACAACCATTTTAGACTTGATTCTGACCAAGAGGGAGGAATTGGTAGCAAATCTGAAGGTGAAAGGCAATTTTGGTGAAAGTGATGCTAAGGAAAGGAAGGAGTGAGAGCCACAGAATAAGGACAATGGACTTCAAAAAAGCAGACTTTAACGAACTCAGAGAACTGGCCTCTTGCGAAGAAAATCTAAGGACTTCAGGAGAGTTGTGCATTTAATATTGTCTCCTTGAGAAACTGCCAACTGCAAACTATTCCAGTGCAAAGAAAAGATAGGAAGAATAGTATGATGTCAATATGGCTCCATCAGAAGCTCTTTAGTGACCTGAAAATCAAAAAGCAATCCCACAAAAAGTGAAAATAAGGATGAATTGCTAAGGAGGAGTACACAAGAATGTAAGGACAAAATCAGAAAAGTTAAGGCACGAAATGAGTTACACCTAGCAAGGTATTAAGAGCAAGGGACAAAAAGGGTAATAAGAAGTTCTTTAAATATATTAAGAGCAAGTAAAAGACATAGAAAAGTGCAGGTCCTGTACTTAGTGGAGAAGGAGAGCTAATAAATTATGACATAAAGAAGGCTGAGGTGTTCAATATCTACTTTGCTTCAGTCTTCATTAAAAATGTTAATGGTGACCAGATACTCAACACAATTAATGTTAACAACAAGAGGGAAGGAATGTAATCCAAAACACGAAAAGAAGAATTTACTAAGTATTTAGATAAGTTACATTTATTGAAGTCAGCAGGCCTGATGAAATTTATGTTAGGGCACTTAAGGAACTAGGTGAAGCAGTCTTGAAACTGTTTGCAATTACCTTCAAGAACTGATGGAGGATGCGTAAGGTCCCAAAGGACTGGAGGAAGGCAATCGTAGTGGGGAACAAACAGGACCTGGAGAATTACAAAATAGTCAACCTAATGTTGATACCTGGAAAGATACTGGAACAAATTATTAGACAATTGATTTGTAAGCACCGAGTAGATAAATAGGGTTATAAGGAATAGCCAGTGTGGATTTGTCAAGAGCAAATCATGTCAAACCAACCTATGTGTTTTCTTTGACATGGTTACTGGCCTAGAGGATGGGAGGAAGCTGTACACAAGATTTATTTTGATATTAGTAAGGCATCCGACGAAGTGGGTATTCACCCACGAAAGCTCATGCTCCAATACGTCTGTTAGTCTGTAAGGTGCCACAGGACTCTTTGCCGCTTTTAGTAAGGCTTTTGACACAGTCCCACGTGACTTGTCTTAAGCAAACTAAAGTCTACATGAAATTACTATAAGATGGGTGCACAATGGTTTAAAAACCATCCTCAAAGAATAGTTATCAATGACTAAAGACTAAAAATAAAGGGATACAACCCAAATAGCAGAATAAGAAGCTAGAAATGATGCTGGTTTACTACACTTTTTTCTAAAGCAGCCATATCATGATTCAGCATTATATTACTTAAATAAGTTCCACTAAGAAGCAGTGAGAACCACCAACTTTTGCAGAATATAGATAAATTTGGGTCTAAACTGAACAACATGCTTCATAAGCTGGTAGAGCTGAGAGGTAGAATCATGGGGAGTATTAAAAAATTTATTTTGGTCCCTCTTAATGAGTGGTCTGTGCACAAAGTTCTCATATACAAGTTAAAAGCTTCCCTCAGAGTAACCAAATGGGAGGGATTGAGGTAGGAAGAGCCAGTAACTAAGAGAGGAAAAATCCAAGCTCTGTAAAAAAAAATCTTTGTTCTTGCCTTGTGGATTGGTTTTATGACTAAACCCATAAACAGAGCTGCCATTTTTAAGGTCTCATCAGAAGTCTGTTTGCTTTCTCCTCCTCTCTTCCCTTTCATCCTTATGAATTAAGTAAATATTTTTCCTTGTGTCATGCCTCCAGAGTACTTTTCAACATCATTCAGATTTATTTTATTTTTTTTGCTCCACCTTCACCTGCTCCTGCCTGGTCTGTGATCAACAACAGCTGCTCTTCAAGGTATTTAGCTATTCAGATAAGTTTTCTATAGAACAAAACAAATCCACTTCAAACCCTCTCATTCTCTGCTGCTATCGTGTGCTTATTCCGGGGCCTACATTAGGATGCATGGAAATTAAAATTAAATGTCAAAGAGAATTTTACACAAGTGATGTGAAGGCTCCTGAAAAGAAGGCTGCCAGTTCAAATCTGGACAACTTTCTCTATTTTATAACAAGCTCTACCAACTCAGGGATTGCTACTGGGTTTTGATGAACTTGCCATTCCAAATTATACTACTACTATTACTACTTCTTTCTCGCTCTCTTTTTTGAAGCATCTCAGATTTGACTTTTCCTTACTCTTATTTATTGCTGTTACTTCCTGAGGGCAGCTGATTACTTCTTGTTTGTGTTTTATGCAAGGTATATCACTACATTTAGGATTTACACAGCTGTTTCACTTACAAACCACATTGCAGACCTGAAAAGAAGTTCTGATTCTGCTATATGCTGGGACTCGAGATTTGGCCCTTAATATTCATGGTCCATGTACCATATCCAAGTTATAGTTATTGAGGGAACCCATAACTTTGAATTTCAACACTTTTGTGCATTTAAATTAACCACTCTATGGCTGCATTAACTTGCACTCATTTTCCCCCACCCGAAGAACAAAAGCAGAGAGACAGAAAATAGAAAAGCAGTAGTGCATGCGACCGTGTGATTGTCAGACTGCATTTAGATAAACTCATGTTTTAAATGTGGAATTATGAGGCAAGACATTCAGTAACTAATTCAAGCAACCAACAAAGTGTGCTAAATTTAAATTTGTGCCCTGGAGCTCAGTGTTAAGTGTAACCCTTGCTTACTCTAGTGGCTGGACCAGACAGATTTGAGTCTGTACAGCCAATGAGCTAGCAGACTTGAACCTTTCAGTTCAGGCAAAAGTAGGTCATGTTTTTAGATCCAGAAGTCCTAGGTTTGATCCCCACCGCTAATGACCCACACAGGGCACTGAGTTACATGAGTGTCTACCAACTGGAGAGCATCTCACTCTGTCACAGAAAATAGTGTAGAACTGATTCTATTTGTAGAAACTATTTATTTGCACCATATTTATAACATTTTTCTGTGGAGTAAAGCACATTGGCAGTTATAAAGGTGATGTGTTTAGACGAGGAGTAACCTGGGAAGAAACAGTCATTTGCAAGGACACTAGACTAAAATATTGCAGTCACAGGACTTTAAGCACCCACAGAATCTAGAGATGGCAAAGCCCATTTATGTCTTTCAAGACATCTCTTTGGACTGCAGGATTGCTTCTTATTTTATCATTTCCAGTGCTTTGCTCAATCTAATTTTACACAGGCCAAACAATATTTCTATTACCTCCCTTTGAAAGATTACTTGATAGGCTAGTTTACTGTAAGGAGAGTTTTCCTGCTATTCAGCCTAAATACTCTCATTAATTAATAAACATTAATTACGGCAAGCTACCCCCTTCTCATAACCTTGGAGCCTTAACTTCTTCATAACAGCTACAGTATATGCCTGATTTACTGAAACCCTATCATCTGAATGTCCGCATTATCCAAATCCCTTTCTTCTTCCCCTAGGGGACAAAGAAGGGATTCGGAAAATGAAGAGGTTGGGAGAATAAAGCAGAGGCCCCCCCACCAGGGGGAGCTGAATGGCTCCTGCAGCAGCACAGGAAGCTCTCCGCAGCCCTACTGTCATAGGAGTGAATGAGTGGGGCTAGGACAGCAGAGCTGCAAAGGGTTCTGTATTAAAAGATAGATTTATTTAAATCTTTGGCCGTTAACTGAGGCCCCCACTCACATAAACACAAAGGGCCAAATTTACCACTCAATTACAGCAGTTTTATGCGGGTGTGATTCCATTAATCTCAACAGAGTTAGAGTGGTGTAAAATTTGAATAACACAGTGATGAAATATATGAGTTATTTTACCACACTGCATGAAAAAACTGCTGGGCTATAAATATGCCACCACCCATGGTCTCCTTTAGAGGTCTGCTTTCTCTCCCACAGTATTTTCAGCATGGGATGAAGTATAATTGTGCTTTTACAATAGTACTCCAGGAATTCAGGCATGGAGTGGTCACAGCTCAAAACTGAATCATCCCAATTTCCGTAATCCCTCTTCATTTCAGTACGTTTCATTACAGTCAAGACATCACCACCCCAGCTCACCCAGCACAAATCCCAAGATCAGATTTTGGTCTCTACTGATGATGTGTCTATGACATTTCACAATAAAAGATCCCTTAAAAACCTGGTAAAAATGGCAGTAATTGACTTTATTTTCTGTATACACTTTACACAACATAATTAATTGTCCAGTAGGATCTGCAAATGTGTCTTATTTCAGAATATCCAGATACTAAATCTGGCTGAGGATTTGTGCTGCTGTTGTGGTAGCTCAGGCTGATCTAAAGAAGATAAATTCTTGCCCTCTAGACTGAAGATCATAGAATATCAGAGTTGGAAGGGACCTCAGGAGGTCATCTAGTCCAACCCCCTGCTCAAAGCAGGACCAATCCCCAGACAGATTTTTGCCCCACAATCCCTAAATGGCCCCCCTCAAGGATTGAACTCACAACCCTGGGTTTAGCAGGCTAATACTCAAACCACTGAGCTATCCCTCCCCACAATGCAGCTCCATGTCTCAATGTTAGTCAGAGTGGAGAGAGACAAGGAAAAGCTCCTGCTGGGGTCAAAATATAGGTATTTCATGAGGCTGCAGGGTAAAACATCTGGCCAATATTGCCTATGACAAAAA
The DNA here is from genome assembly GCF_016161935.1 of Mauremys reevesii. Classification (NCBI taxonomy): domain Eukaryota; kingdom Metazoa; phylum Chordata; order Testudines; family Geoemydidae; genus Mauremys; species Mauremys reevesii. The sequence continues at coordinate 51,758,384 of NC_052632.1, read as the reverse complement.
AAAAAGTATGTTTTGCACTAGGCATCCAATTTAGAGGGTGAGGTGAGGGGAAGAAATTACATCCAGTGCTGTCAGGGACAGAGAAGCTATCATTCAGGGCCAAGAGATGGAACCCAACCATAGCTAGCAAAGGAAAAATAAAAAACCCAAGACTGACATTTTCACCAGCATTTAAGAGCCACTGTACACATGGGATCACAGCACTTTAAAAGTCACTGTTCAAGTCAGTGCTACCTCTCTGGACTGGCCTACTGTCTGAAATAATATGCTAGAGCAGGAACCTTCAAATGTAATGGTTTACTACAAGGACTCACCTGTTTATTTGCTTTCTTTTCTCTCCAGTTCTGGGGAAGGTATGAATTGTAATGACTCAATAACAGCTCATTTGCTATTCCCTTGATATATTCCACTATTGTATTAGTTTACAAGTTATATTGACTGGATGTGTGACATTTATATGAATGAATTTATGATTTTGCAGTGTAAACCTCGGGTCAGTTTGCATTGTTTAAAGAAATTTATCATCCAAATTAATATTGACGGGACATTACTAGTCACAGCTGTGCTTCCCACCCCCACATGAAATATTCACCACCACATCCTCTCTAGCATTTAACGTCAAAATTATTCTGTCTCTATGCCAGAGATAGCACAAACAAACATTTAAAAGCATTCCACATGGAGTTAGGATTATTCACTCTTTCAAGTATAGTAAAAACTCCGTTTATCTGAGCTTCCATTATCCATATTAACCAAACTGGGCAAAGGGCTCGGGCTGTCAGCCCCACCACCCAGGACTGACAACCCAAGCCCCATTGCCCCTCTGGCTGACAACCTGAGCCCCGCCCATTCTCCTGACTTTCTGCATTTTTTATTATCCGATCTGGCCATGGTCTCAATTAGATTGGATAAATGGGGTTCCACTATATAGTATTTATGTCCCTGTTCTTAGTGGACTGGATGGCTCAAGAATTAGTAATGGAATACGCTGCCTTTTGTTTTGAGATCATTAGTTCCAGTCCAGCCCAGGTTTGTGGCAATCAAAACTCTCTACTATCTGTTGGCTGTTTGGTGGGCAATATAAAATAAATTGGTGCACTTTGGCTAAGTCCCTAGTGAACAGGAGCCCACATCACAAAATCTATCTGCAGAAATTGGTTCCCTTGTAGGGCAGTCTCAGTAGAGAGGCTATCAAATGAATGGCCATGGTGCTCTATTTCCACCCCTACAGGAGACCCCTCCAGTTTAAGATTGAGATCCAGTTGTAGAGCTGAATTATTTGATTGGGGAAGTTTGCCCTGCTTTTGCCACATCATCTCTTTTCAGTGGCTACACAGAATAGTTTCCAAGGGTGCCAATTAGAACCTTTCACAAATATACATTCACTTATAGTGTATATTCTTAACTCTGTCCCCAATAGACCTATCCTCCCCTACTGAAAGTACCTTGCAGAGCTGCCAGACATATCTGCAGGTAGCTCAGCCAATTCAATGGTTCTCAACCTATTTACCATTGTGGGCCGCATCCAATACTACCTGTATGGCCCAGAGGATTTCACGTGGGCCACAGCTCTGTGCTGATTGGGCCGCAAGCAGCCCACGGGCCACAGATTGAGAATCACCTAGATAGTACTGAGCTCAGGAAAACCTACCCATAATGAAAAATCAGAAGAAGCAATGATTTCCTCTCATCTATCTATCTAGGCTATTTCCCCAGGGAAAAGAAGCACCAACATCCCTCATTACTATCCACAATAGCATATGGCAGTCAAGTGTAGTAAAAAACTCCTTCCTCCTTGGAGGTATTCGCCTATAAATATCTGTTAAGCATAGTACATACACCACATTAATGGATATTATGTGCTCAATATTAAAACACATTATATATATGTAAGTACTTGGAAGTTACATTAACTGAATGTATTATATTCTCCTCACAATTCTGTTCATCAACGTCAATGTCACAGTTCAGGGCAAGTGCACCTGTATTCCTCCTCCACGGTCAAGCAAAGGCACCCACTCTTCGGCTTCCAGCTCCCCAGCCTTTGCCTTTCTTGGGTGGAGACCTACATCTCTCTCCCTCCTGCCCAGGGTATTTCCAGGCCCAACAGATCCCTGCCAGCACTGTGTTATTCCCAGCAAAGACAGTTTGCCTAAACAGCCCTGCTTGCTTTCTCTTCAGACGGGAACAGTTCAATTGGCACAATTTTATAAGTTACCCACACAGCATTTCTGATGCAAGCCTAATTTATTCTTAAGGTAAAAGCACTACACATATTAAAAAGAATAAAAGAACCTGCACGCATGTTAATAAGTTACCAGTGGTCTCCTCAGCTGTCTCCAACATGGGCTCTGGCAGTCCTTCAATCACCTAAAGGGGGTCTCTTTTGTGGCCACAAGTTCATAACAGCCTCAGTTCAGAACTAGCGCACAGTCTTACGGGCTTCAGAAGGCCCAGTCCTAACAACCCTTCCCTAACGACTGGAGCCCTCCATGGATCAACGGTCCTGTCTGTTCACTGGATCAGGAAGAAGGCCAATAGTCTGTTTAAACCCAGGTAATTTATCTAACAATCCTTTGTCTGTCTCTTGGTCCCTGGAGAATCCAGTTTGAACTAGTATATGCACATCTCTCCAGGGTCTAGCTTCAAAGGACTGATAATGGAAGAATTACATTCGCATTTCCCTCTTCCTAAAGGAGTTACATACAACACACAGATAATTGCCTTTTGAATACAATGGACCCCAAAGGTATTAAACTTCATTCAATAAGGTTTAACTTAATTCAATAAAATTTATATTAATTCATAGACTTTAAGACCAGAAGGGACCATCATAATCATCTAGTCTGATCTGCACACCACAGGTGACAGAACCTCACCCACCTACTACTGCAGTAGGCCCAGGAACTCTGGCTGAGTTACTGAAGTCCTCAGATCTTGATTTAAAGACTTGAAGTTACAGAGAATCCATCATTTGAAGTATAGTTCAAACCAGCAAGTGACCTGTGTCCCATGCTGCAAAGGAAGGCGAAAACTCCCCAGGGTCTCTGCCAATCTGATCTGGGGAAAAATTCTTTCCAAACCCACATATGGTGATCATTAGGTTGTCCAGAATCCTGCAGGATACTGTCAGCCTCTCACATCAAGTATCCCACAATACTTTGCAAAGCTGAAGTTTTCTAATGCAAAAGCTGACAAGAAACATGTCAATGCCAGGATCCATAAATGCTGTGTCCTAGCACCGGTTAGAAGGTACTTCTATGCCCAACTGGTATGGAACGTAGTATCCAAAACAGAGGTAAGAAAAGTACAGAATAAAACAACAAGTAAAGGAACTGTTACAAACCGTTGGGGTTGGTTTTAGTAACCTGTAAATAGTTTTGTAACTTGTAAAACCTTATTATAAATACTACTAGCTGAAATGAACATCTCTGAAGCACACCTGTGTGTAAGGTGAACATACTGCAAGAGAAGAATTGCTTCCCAGTAAAAAAGTATATAGGTCTCCTTTTTGCATGATACTGCTCTATCTTTAGACAATACATTTGGCTATGTTCAGTTACTTGGTCTCTTGAACATTTTAAAGAATGAACTGCGAGTATAGTCAAACATCTGGCTACACTTTTGAGTCAATAGGGTGGAGCTCAATAGCCATAGAGGCAATACATAGCAACTCCTGGGTAGAGATGGGGGAATATTCTCCCCCCCACCAAGGATTTCTTTTTCCCTCCTTAAACCCAGCGCCTGACCTCACTCTGGTGGTCCTGAAAGTGCATGACTCAGGATTTGGCCCACTGGTGTCTGGATGTTAGAATGCCCCATGAAGGACCCTTGATGATGTTCATGTGTCCTTCAGAAAAGTACATCACATAAAGTAGAGTGATTCATACTAATAGACAATGCACCATATGTTTGCAAAACAGGACTCTGAGAGAACAGCTTGTACATAAGAACTTTAACTGGGAGTTCATATTCACAACGGAATTGTAATCTAGCAGTTATTTCTATACAACCAATAATATGAGGATTATTTAGCCACTAGAAACCCAAGTCCCTATTCCCCTTTATGGAATCACTTACACCTGTGAAAAGCGGGTGTAAAATGCAATGAAATCAAATGTTAATGTTTTACAGCCACTTTGCATTGGTGCAAATGGTGACAAAGTGCTTGGCAGTGGAGACTAAGGCTATGTCTAAACTACAGACCTCACAGAGACACAGCTGTATTGCTGAAGCTGTGCTGCTGTAAGGTCTCCTGTGTAGCTGCTCTACACTGATGGGAGAGAGCTCTCCCACCAGCATAATTAAACCATAATTTTTCACACCCCGACCAACAGAAGTTTTGCCACAAAAGTGCTAGTGTAGGCAAAGCTTCAGAGTCCTAAACTCAAAATACCACATTATTACACAACCTATTCATATCATCCTGTGCAACATAGTTCCAACAACCAGGGAGATCAGAAGTATGCAAGGCTAACTAGAACTTTTTCTTTTAATGAGTTTTCTTGGTTTTTATATCACTTACACTAAAATGGTTTCTCTGAATGATTTCTGATTCCATATTGACCTCTGTGACTCAGAATTTGATCTGCTTGATCAATGCTTCTTGAAATTACATATGGTTGTTCCTTAGTCTTAATGAATTTTAGGCTAGTCTGATTTCTATTTCATAATTCACACATCAATAGTACTTTAAGGGAATATTAACAGTGCACACAAACGAGCAAATGCAGGGAAAGTAAGTGCAGACTGAAAACCGATCAGCCCTTTCATCTTACTTCTTCCATAACAGTATCAGAACAAAAAGATACTTCATGAAGCTAAAGGGCAGTACATATAGAACTCACTAAGTGGCCATACTGTTTTAGTCAGTGTATGGGTGTTACTGCTGAAGGAAGTCAAAAAGTCAAATCTGACAGCATTCACTCACTCCAGAAAGGGGATCTGTATTATATTTATCTTCCATTACCTTCACTGGTTGCCTGTCCATTTTTGATATAATTCAAAACTCTTTTCCTTCCCACAAGGGCTCTCTGACCTACAGTCCATATGAAAATCCTCCTACCAGCGCCATCAATCTTAGTTCCCTCCTCTGTCCCTTCCCCCAAACTAGTGCTCCCCATCTGGAAATCTCTCTGCCCCACCCACCCTTCCTTGAGTCACAGTCACTTTAAATTAGGGCTGTCAAGTGATTAAAACATTAATTGTAATTAATCACAGTTTTAATCGCACTGTTAAACAATATTAGCATACCATTTATTTAAATACTTTTGGAAGTTTCCTATATTTTCAAATGTAGGTTCAGGGCTGGGGGCTTTGGGCTTCAGCCCCTCTCAGGGCTCAGAGTGTGTGGCGTTAGCCCCTCTTGGGGTGCAGGGCTCAGGATTTCAGCCACTCTCAGGGCACGGGGTTCCAGCCCCCACCACCTACAGACCTGTGGGCTGGGGCTTCTGCCCCCTGCCACCTGCCGAGCTGGGGCTTACACACACACACTCTCTCTCTCTCTCTCCCCCGGCGGCACTCCAAGCTAGGGTTTCAGCCACCTCCGCAGCTCTGGGTTAGGGTTTCAGCCCCCGCCACCTCTGGCCATGGATGCCTCCTTCCCTGCCCACAGGTATTACAATTAACATGTTAAAAGAATTAATGCATTAATTTTGTTTTCAGTTAAGCGTAGGTGTTAACTGTAATTAATTGACAGTCCTACTTTAAATCCTTTAAATCTCGTTTTAGCTTTCCTTTTTTTTTAGTCAATAATTCACTTCCTGTAAACTCTCCTTGTGGGGCTTTTAATGGAGGACACTATAGAAATAAATGCCAGAAGCATGTACATAACTACTATGGGACGGTTAGATGTGCATTTATGAGTCTAATTAGTTGGCATAATAGTTTTAGAGCAGTGGTTTTCAGCCTGTGTTCCGCGGACCCCTGGGGTCCGCAGACGATGTCTAACACTGCCAAAGGGGTCTGCACCACCATTCGAAATTTTGTAGAAGTCCACAAATGAACAAAGGTTGAAAACCACTGTCCTGGAGGATCACACACTTTGTTGCTTCTGTAGGTCAAACACATTACACTCACCGGGGGGCTCACTGTATTCCTCCACCCCCTGCCCATAGCCATACACATTCTCCCTGTGTGCCACCTTCCCAACCCCTCTATTTCTGAGATTTCCTGCAGCCCCTTCCACTGCCTCTCTCATGCTAGGGGCTCTGCATGCCCCCCATTTCCCTCTTACCCCTGATGGCTGGGGCTTTTTTGTGCCCCCCATGCCACTGTCCCCCATTCTCTCTCCCCAAGGCAGAGGCTCTGTGTGTTTCCCCATACCATTGCTCCCCATTCTCCTTCCCAGGTCAGGGGCTGTGTGCCCCCCAATGTGCCATACCACTGTCCCCATTCTCTACCCACTCTGTGTGTCCCCTATATCACTGTCCTGCATGCCAAGGACTCTCTCATTCCCCTTCCCACACTAGGGTCCCCCATTACCCGTATCAAGAGAACTGTGTACCCCAGTCCCCCTCCCTCCACATGGCAGGGTCCTCCATTTCCCACACCAAGCCCAGGGATTCTGTGTGCTCCCCCTTCCCTTCCTTGCCCCCCCTTCTTATCTCTTTTCTTTCTATATGGAAGATATGTGGTTCAGGGTATTAGCATTTGTAAACTGTATTGGGAAGATGGGCAGGGCTGAGATGGGCCGGATATTCTTATCCTGGAAGGTGTTACTGGCTGTTATCAACTATTTCTTTGATTTTATAGGTAACTGGGTGGTTGAAGGAGAGGAAAATCTGCTAACCGGATACAAAAGTCTATGTGTCTCCTAATTCCTCCTTCCAGTTTTCCACTTTTTCCCAAAAGTGTTCTGCCCACTGCTGCCTAGTATGCTGCCTGAAATTCTGGAATTGATCAGACATGGTGTTCAAAAGTTATCCTGTTACAGACAAACAGACACAGAAAAATGCCATGGAATTGAGTGTAAGATCTTGCTTAAGAACATAAGAACATAAGAAAGACCGTACCGGGTCAGACCAAAGGTCCATCTAGCCCAGTATCTGTCTACCGACAGTGGCCAATGCCAGGTGCCCCTGAGGGAGTGAACCTAACAGGCAATGATCAAGTGATCTCTCTCCTGCCATCCATCTCCATCCTCTGACGAACAGAGGCTAGGGACACCATTCTTACCCATCCTGGCTAATAGCCATTTATGGACTTAGCCACCATGAATTTATCCAGTCCCCTTTTAAACATTGTTATAGTCCTAGCCTTCACAACCTCCTCAGGTAAGGAGTTCCACAAGTTGACTGTGCGCTGCGTGAAGAAGAACTTCCTTTTATTTGTTTTAAACCTGCTGCCTATTAATTTCATTTGGTGACCCCTAGTTCTTGTATTATGGGAATTGCTTCATTCACACAATTACAGCATGTACTAATATTTACGTTTTATTGTGTGCTGAACTATATGGTGAAGAGTTTAACTCCTGAAATATCTTTCCCATAGGACAGGAAAACGAGGAACTGTACTGCAAGGCCATCATACTTACAAACCAGAGTAAGCACTGCCAAAATAGAAGCAATTAATAATTAAGATTTCTCTGCCTACTTTTAAATCTGATATTCAGTAACATTTAGCTATACTGGAGTGGAGTGGTCTCCTGGTGCCCATAAGAATGCTACTAAATATGCATGATTTAAATGTGCTTAACTAGAGAACTGAAGACTATAACCAAATGCTTTTTATATTAACCTTCTGTCTGGCTGCTGTAACAAGGAGGTTGTGTGATGGGTATTTCCAGATTAAATATTTCAGATAGGACAAAATTTATCCAAATTTATCAAAAAGCACAGAATGAACAGAACTGAATCAAGGCCAGAGATGCCACTCAGAGACCACAGTGACAGCTGCATTCAGAACAGTGAAATGTGTTTTAAGTGACCACCCAAGGCACTGATGAGAAATCAATGGTTTAATGAAGATGTCCTTCTAACAGTGGTGGAGTAGAAATGTACTCAATATATTTGTGGTTTCCTTGGGCTAGTCTATTAATAAGAGGTTGCCTAATAAGGGTGATCTCAGGTTCAACTTTTATATTATTAGAAGCTTTTATTAAAGCTTAGCATGTTCAGTGTTTTCTCCTATTGATCTCAAACACTTTACCAAGGTCAGTAAACATTAAAACCCTTCTTCTACAAAAGGCAAATGAGACACACTCTAGGTATGTCTAGACTTGGAGCTAGGGGTGTGATTCCTGGCTTGTGCAGACATACTTACACTAGCTCATTAAAAACAGTAGTGTAGCTGAGGTAGCATGGGCAGTGATGAGTACAAACCCACCTGAGCCTGATGGTATATACTTGGCCCAGCTAGCCAGTGCCCCCACTTGCCTCTGTAGACGCAGCGTGAGTTTGTGTTACTTGCGCAGGTCACACAGTGAGTCAATGTCAGAACAGGGAATTGAAACCAAGTCTCCTAACTCCTTATTCAGTATCCTACCTTATCCACTGGACCACACTGCCTCAGACAGAGCACAGATCTATTCATAGAGATCCATTCACTAGCGGCTAAGCCTCTAGAGCAGTAATGAGCTCCTTTTTGGAACCATCTAGAAGATGTAACCCTAAACATTGCCAGGACACTGTAGGATAAAGCATGGTTGTTTTAGTGATGCTATGGCAGAGAGGCTGGCTTAGCAATGACTTTGGGACTCCCATTCCTTATGCTGGTGATGGCCAGGTGCATTACCTACACAGTGGCGACTGCTTCTGGAGGAGGAGTACAAGAACAGCTATCCAGTACACTGGCACTTCCGAATAGACAACTGATGGCAGCAACATAGAGAATGGCCTAGAAGAAAGTTTTCTGAGGTAGTCTCTTAGGTAAAGATAGTTGAAGGAGAAGGAAGTTCTTCAAAGAACTATTTTGAAAAGACACACTCTGTCCATGCTTTGATGGCTGAAATGGGAGAAGGAGAGCAGGCAAAAGTGATTAATAAGTAGCAGAGACTTGGGTGTGTTGGTCGATCACAGGATGACTAGGAGCCACCAATGTGATATGGCTGTGAAAAAGACAACCAATAAAGCTACAGAAATATTCATGACATTGTATAAGAGACAGGTAAGACCTCATCTGGATTATGGTGTACAATTCTGGTAACCCATGTTCAGGAAAGATGAATTCAAATTGGAAGAGGTTGGAACAACGCTTCAAACTGGAAGAGCTAGGATGACCAGGTGAATGGAGGGGACTGGAAGAGCTTGACTTGTTTAGCTTAGCAAAACTAAGGCTGGGAGGGGATATGATCACTCTCTATAAATATACCAGGGAGGATGAAGAGCTACTATTTAAGCTAAAGGACAATGTTAGCACAAGAACAAATGGGTATAAACTGGCCAAAAATAAAATTCAAGCTGGATATTACAAGACCTCTAACCATCAGAGGAGTGAGGTTCTGGAACAGCCTCCCACTAGGAGCTGTGGGGACAAATAATTAGTTTTAAGCAGCAAAGAGTCCTGTGGCACCTGGTAGACTAACAGACATATTGGAGCATGAGCTTTCATGGATGCATGTATTCACCCACAAAAGCACGTGCTCCAATACGTCTGTTAGTCTATAAGGTGCCACAGGACTCTTTGCTGCTTTTACAGATCCAGACTAACAGGGCTACCGCTCTGATAATTAGTTTTAAGAGAGAGAGAGACAACTTGAATGGGGTTGTATGACGGGGTTGCTTGTGACAGTGGGGGGCAGGGTTAGCCTGCCTCGAGGGTCCCGTTTGGTTCACGTCAGATGATCCTAAAATTTCATGCTTTAGACTTCAGCTGGTCACCTGCAGGGTTCCAGAAGGGATTACCCCCCCTTCTCCAGTGTATTCTGTTTTTGGTTTTGTCTCCTTCTTCTAAAGCATCAGGAATGGCCACACCTGGAGATGGGTCACTAGACAGTGGGGGCCTGTGCTCTGTGGTGTCTCTGAGCATTCTCACTCTAGGGTGCTTGGCTTGGATCTTGCTCACATGCTCAGAGTCTAACTGATCACCACGTGTACACTCTGGAGAGAACTATCACCAGATCAGATTGGCATTAAGATTGGGTTTGTTTGCCTTAATAAGCAGCATGGGGTGTCGTTCCCTTGCCAGGATCATCTGAGTATACCTCACTTAATCAATGTCCTGCCAATGGCCGGGCCTCAGGCATCAGTGCATCCCCGTCCCTCCCTCCCTCCCATTCTCTGCCTGTAGCAGATAATAGCCAAGGGTACATCTACACTTCACAAAAAAGACTTGCAGCAGTGAATCTCAGAGCCCAGGTCAACTGACTTGGGAGTGCAGGGCTCATGCTACAGGGCTAAATATAACAGTTTAGACATTTGAGTTCAGGCTGGAGCCCAGGCTCTGAATCCTGGCAAGGGGGGAGGGTTTTGGAGCCCAGGCTCCAGCCCAAGCCAAACGTCTACACTGCTATTTTTAACCCAGTAGTGAGAACCCACGCTGCCTGATTCAGTTGCCTCGGGCTCTGAGACTCGTTGCCAGGTGGGTTTTTTTGGTTTTTTTTTTTTTTTTCAGTTTAGATGTATCCTGGGTCTCCTGAGGGCTGTAATACTTTGGTCTAGTTTCAGTTGCTGGTTTACTGTGTGGGTGTTGGGTAGTGTTGGTGGCCTGGGACAGACAGGAGGTCAGACTAGATGATCTATTGCTCTCTTCTGACCTTAAATTCATTGACTCTAAACAGCATATTTATTATAAAACGATGCCATATAACTGGGTTCAATTTAAAAACTTGTCTTTTTCCTTTACATCAGTTTTGCTCAGTCATCAGTTGCATTTTAAAAGGCAGAGAAAAGTTAGGCATCTCATATGGGCTACACAGAGGTTCTAAGGCAGGGGCAGGCAAACTTTTTGGCCTGAGGGCCACATCAGGTTTTGGAAATTGTATGGAGGGCCAGTTAGGGGAGGGGTGCGTGGCCTGCCCCCTCATTCACCCCCCACCCCACTTCTCAGGCCCTGACGGACCACCTGCAGGACTCCTGTCCCATCCAACCCCTCCTGTTCCCTGACAGCTCCCCGGTAACCTGGCCCCATCCACCACCCCACTCCCTGTCTCCTGACCACCCCCAGAACCCCTACCCCTGACGCCCCCCACCGCCCCATCCAACCCCCCGCTTCCTAACTGCCCCCCCCCGGAACCTCCACCCCATCCACCTCCCCCCTCCCTGTCCCCTGACTGCCCCTGGAACCCCTACCCCTGACTGCACCCCGCTGCCCCATCCAACCCCACCACTTCCTGACTGCCCCCCCGGACCACTGCCCCATCCAATGCCCCTGTTCCCTGCCCTCTGACTGCCCCGACCCCTATCCACACCCCCGCCCCCTGCCCACCACCCTGAACTCCCCTGCCCTCTATCCAACCCCCCCGTCCCCTTACCATGCTGCCTGGAGCACTGGTGGCCGGCAGCACCACAGCCACGCACTGCGCAGCACAGAGCACCGAGGCAGGCCGGGCTCTGCAGCGGCACTGCCCCGGGAGCTCGCAGCCCCGCCTAGAGTATTGCGCCGGCTGCGGGGTGAGCTGAAGCTGCAGGGGAGGGGGAAACAGCAGGGGAGGGGCCAGGGGCAAGCCTCCCGGGCCAGGAGCTCAGGGGCCAGGCAGGAGGGTCCTGCAGGCCGGATGTGGCCTGCGGGCTGTGGTTTGCCCACCTCTGTTCTAAGGCCTTAAATCTGAAAAGCTTAAAACACTGCTTCTACAGTGGATTCAAAGTGAAAGCAACTTTAATAGCCTACATGTCAGGGAATGACTTTAACCTAAAAATGACCAATGATAATTAATGTCTTTCTACACAAGCAGAAAAGCACTGACACGCTCTGAGAAGGCCTAGTACACAAACCAGAAATCACCTGGTCATGCACTGATGCCCAAGGGATGGGCACAAGTAATCCAGCAGCATAAGAAGATAGTGCTGGAAGAAGAGTGGTCACTGAAAAAGCAAAGAACCCCGAAAGGACAAAATACCTTTATTCACTCTCTCCAAATCCCATAAGTACCAATCAATCAGAAAAGTCTTACCAAAAGGAGAGATGACTTCCCCAGATATACCAGTGAACAGGAGGGATAAAATGGAAAGAATTTAATACTTAACACACATTCAAAGGGCTTTCTCATGAAACAGGCGGGTGTTATGTCATTATTGCCAATGGAACTAAACTATCTGCCCAAATAAGAATGAAAGTTTCAGGTTCCAAGCAGTGAGTTTTAAAATCTTTTGGGAAGTTCAATCCCCAGGATTTGCACTTGAGAAACATGTCTCACACCAGTGGTTGTTAGAGGACTATTGTTGGCACAATCACAACTGAACTGCTAGCGCTACTGGATGTTATTACAGACACTGTTAGGGGCGAAAAATGAACAGAAGGCTGGGGACTAGTATAATTAAAGTTACAACATACTCCTCTTTCTACAACAGCATCCCTTTGAAATGAGAAGAAAACAGCGTTGTCCTTTGAATAGGCTGGTGGTGTGTGTCATCTGCTCAGTGCCACTTTAATTAAAAAAACCTGTGCAATCTTTAAATCACTTTTCTCATTAGGAAATGCACTCTAGCCGATGTCATTAGCTGTGCAACATCAGCACAGTACGCACAACTGCTTTGTGTCTAAGTGCACTAGAAATTACAGTCTCATTATTCAACCAGTCTCTAGACTGGAGTGAGATTTCACCCTGTAAAACTTTCATTTGTTCAAGGAAGGTTCGGTAGGAATCAATTCTCAATATTGAATGGAATCGGGGGGGGGGGTGCTACTGCTGAGTTAATCTAATTAGACTGCAGTTGCTCTTTTTACTAGCAAGCTATTTAACTAAACACACAGACAAACATAACAAAAGAATTTACTATCATTTCTCCTACAAATGATTGTTAAGATTTGATTGGAAAAACAAAAAGCAAATAAGGACTGGAAAATCAATGTGGTGTTTAGGAAAAAGTTTTGACAGTTTAAGGGACTAGGTATTGCACTGGATTAAATGCAATTATCTAGCACTTCGGTCATTTTTCTTCTGTGGATTCTGGAAAGGATACAGTGATGATAAAGTCCAGAACAACTGTCATTTCCAAACTGTCAGTGTTAGATCATAGAGAGACAACTTCTGTTTGTGAGAGAGACAAGCTTTTGAGCTTACACAGAGATTTTCTTCAGCTATTACCTCAACCATCTTGTCTCTCAAATATCCTGGGATCGACATGGCTACAACAGCACAGCATTCAGTCTTAGATCATACTAATTTTAGAGCAATTTTTTTTCAAGCATAAGATAAATTGTCCACTTCATTGACAAATTGCCAAAGGTGCTGAAGCATCACCTGAAAAGCAAACTGAGACTGATGGAGGAGGATGGAGAAAAGCAACTGTGGGTATTTTAGGATGGCAGGGCGGTAATGCTTAAGTAGATGCACTACTGCACTGTCATTTTTTCCACCAAGTTTGAGAATAGGAGATTAGCAGTGAAAACCCAAGGTTCATTTTAAAAGCCTAATTCTGCTTCCTCTCCCAATGGCCAAACTCTGATTTCTAAAAGTTTTAAAAATCTGCATTGCCCAGTGACTTCAGCTGGACTTCTGGCTGCTCAGCACTTTTTGACAATGTAGCTATCAAATGGATGTAGGTATAGCCTTTTCCCCTAGGCGGTGGTACTCGAGTCACTGGTTAACGATGCTTCCCTGCACAGGGATGATGGAAGTGTTTGGCCAATCTTTTTCTTTAAATGTGGGGTCTGTTTTTAGCATGACTGCTCCAACACCTTCTGCTGTTAATCCTCTTCATCTCCTTTCCCCATTCCAGGTATTCCCCTTATCTGGGCTTTTCCCTCAAGTGGACCAATTTCCTAGGTGCTACCAACACCGGGCCTGAGAACTGTGTGCTAAGTGATGAGGAGTGGGCTGTGCTATTTGACACATGAGGCTTTGTAGCAGCAGCAGTAATCAGGAAAATTACCAAGTTATTTGCAACTGGTTTCCAGAGGTGATAAGTCCCTGAAGCTTCCATTTAAGTTATACCCTCATTGTAAGCATCAGGGAATAGAAACATTAGTAACCCAAGCGACTAGGCTAGTTCAACAGGCTATTTTCAACAGTTAAAAATTATTATTTTTACACATTTTTATTAATAACATTTTATAAAATGATCTGTGGCAAGACTGGTCTCACTGGTGAAGAGGCCTTCCAGACCCACCATCCCCCTGAAGGGCACATGCTGAGAGATAACTGAAGGGGTTGGTAACCCACTTCAGTCAATGAGATCTCAGCTTTCAGCCAATCCACAGTTCAAATAAGACTGATCTCCCATAGTTTTTCAGATCTCAGTGGACCTGCAAACTTCTCCTAGTTCCAGAAATACTTAAGCGATGGATTTATGTCAGGCAGCTGAGCATCTGCATAGAGCTGAAAAACCAGTTGTCCTCAAGCCTGAATTGAGACCCAAGATCTGACCTGGACATCAGTTTATCCTTGTTGGTTTTAAGAAGAACATTATTTTGAAGGTAATTAATAGGATGTGATGCAGAGTTTCATTTTACCCCATAAGAATCATAGGTCTCTCTGGTTCCCTAATCTAGAAGTCAATACTATTCTCTAGATATGTTTAGTACACCATAAACATGCAATACAAACTATCTTGTGATCTGATGTCCCTGATGGAATCCCCTGAAAGTCTATCACCAGTTAAAGGCACTTCTTCTTGCTGTTGTTTTACTGCCCTGCCACAAAACAAGGGATGCAAGTGGTGGCTGGAGCAAGCCTGCTTATTAGGGCATCAACAATAACTGTTATAGGGAGGGGAAGTGGATTAATGCTGCTGGAATAGCCCAGGAAGAGATTTCCTGATGGATTCCTCTTGACTTCAATACACAAATATTTAAATGAACAGGGGGTTCCCACAAACAATCATACTTTACAGGGACCATGCAGTTGGAAGACCTAGGCATGGACTCTTAGATATGGGACACAATGCACTCAGTGGCAGGACCCTGAATATGGAAGAAGAGAGTGAACTCAAGCCCGATGGCATTCAGATCTAGGTATAAACCACACCTTTTTCTTGAAGACTTCTCCCCAGGACAGATGTCTTAAAAATACATTTTTGCACACACAAAGTCACAGTACCCACCTCATGGAATGGAGAAATACATACTTATTGCTTAAGTATCACCTTAATAAATATCTATAGCCCTATGTATATGTGTAGATATTGTGTGTGTGAGTGTGTGTGGGATACATGAAGTGCTATATACATAAGTCCTCTGAACAGCTGGATGCAAATTCATTACTAATTGCCATGTGGAAATTCATAAATGGTCTCAAACAGCAGTCCAAAATATTTCCAGTCCCAGTATAAAGATTTGATAGTATTTGAACAGAAAGAGAAATCAGATTTTAGGCTTCATTACAAGTTTTCTTTCAGTCAGGGACATATGTACTTCTTTTCTGCCAAGGATCTGCATATGGACTACAGCATTATAAACCAAAGGGATGAAAATACCAGGTTAGCTATGGATTAGAAACACATGGACTAATGATCAAAGCGATGATGCTGATAAAAAGGGAAGCTAATGGGAAACTGGATAACATGGATTACTAAACTGTCAAACTCCTTGATTGACTTGTCAATCATACACCAATTTTTCAAGACCCTTGTTATCTTTTAGACAGTTTCTTTTATACTTCATATGAACAATGCAGCAAGACAGCTGTACTAGTGCTGTCCAATCAGCATGTAGAATACTTTTCTCACAATATGTCTGTACTGTGGCAGAAATCATAGTTTTTATTAAATGATCCTGTTTAAAACAGCCCCCATGGTTATAAAATAGCCTACATCTCCTACGAACCTCCCTCATCAACTGTGCTTTGCTGCTTACAATTCCTATTTCCATACAAAAACCTACAGTATGCAAAACACACTTTCAGAACAGATTTCTGGGCAAGAGAACAGCATAAAGAGATTAGAAGGAATTTCTAATCCCCAATGGGGGACGGTATACAAAAATATGGGGCTAAATTCTGTAACTATTCATTTTCGGAACCCAAATGGATGCAAATTCATGTTGCAAAAGCAAAATTAACATGCATACATACTTTAAGTACCAATAACTTCATGCACAGCCCCTCAATGCAAAATATTTCTGCCAGGAGTAGGGGCAACTCATACTGGCAAAGAAGGATATGATCTACATATGCAAGACACTAAGGTCTGAGAAAAGGAAGCTTTGTGTATCAAAAACACTTCACAATACATACACAAATTACTGAAGTATAGGCAGATGTGAAAGGTGGAAACAGTAAACATTTATGGGTTAAAATAAAGGATAAAAAAAGCATGGGCTAGTAATGATAAGAAGTAAACCCAAAGATTGACAGTAGCAGTAACATAAACTACAAGGAACAAGTGGCTGAAAGGATGACTGGTGAAAGATTTGCGGCAACCTGTATATATGAAATGGAAAAGGAGGAAGGAAGGAAAGAAATCCAACATGAAATCCAAATATAAAAGGAAGGGAGAAAACAAACTGAACTAATGCAACTCAGGGAGTCAAGGGAACACACAAGACTCCTACAAAACAAGAACGAAGGCCACATGAGGGGGAACTCCAAAATGCCTAAACTTTTAATAGCTATTTTTGAGCAGTTTTCAGTTAAGAGAATGACAATGAGGAGGTTGGAGAACCTTGTGCAAGGAGACTATTAGACACACTAATTGACAAAGCACTGAGAAAACAGTAAGAGCTTGTCTGCATGACAAGTTTCTGCTCTGCAAGTCAGGGTGTGAATCTACAGTGCACCAGCTTGCTGCAACCTAACATGCTGTGTGGACACTGCTATAGCATGGTGAAAGTCAGCTTGCAAAATGTAGTACGCCAAGCTGCACTCTGGCACTTCTAGTGCACTGTGGCAGTGTCCACACAAGATGTTACTTTGAAGCAAGCTGATGAGCTGTAGAGTCACACCTTGGCTTGCTATGTATAAAAGCCCAAAGGAAATAAAGAGTACCTGATAAAAAATGGTTACTCGCCTTTTGTAACTGTGGTTCTTCGAGATATATTGTTCATGTCCATTCCAATCAGCTGTGTGTGCGCACGTGCACGTTGGCCAGAAGATTTTTCCCTTAGCAGCATCCGTTGGGTCGGCCTGGGCACGTCCTGGAGTCGCGCCCTCATGGCACCTAATATATAGCCCTGCCAACCCGCCACCCCTTCAGTTCCTTCTTGCCGGCTACTCTGACAGACGGGTGGGAGGGTGGGTACTGGTATGGACATGAACAACACATCTCGAAGAACAACAGTTACGAAAGGTGAGTAACCGTTTTTTCTTCTTTGAGTGCTTGTTCATGTCAATTCCAATCAGGAGACTCCCAAGCCAAATCTAGGAGGTGAGGTCGGAGTTGTCCACTGACTGGGGTACTGCTCTACCAAAGGCCGCACCATCTCTGGCCTGCCTAGTAATCGCATAGTGAGTGGCGAAAGTGTGTATGGATGACCACGTTGCCGCTCTGCAGATTTCCTGGGTGGGGACTTGAGCCAGCAATGCTGTTGATAAAGCTTGTGCCCTTGTAGAGTGTGCCGTTATGGGGGACGCTGGAATCCCTGCTAGACTGTAGCACTCTAATGCATGACACAATCCATGATTAAATGCGATGGGTCAAAATTGGCTGACCCTTCATCCTGTCCACTACTGCCACAAAGAGCTGTACTGACTTCCTGAATGGTTTCGTCCTCTCGATGTAAAAGGCCAGTGCCCTGTGGACATCTAGAGTGTGGAGCCTCTGCTCTCTGCTACTCGAATGAGGTTTAGGGTAGAAAACTGAGAGGAAAACGTCCTGGTTAATGTGGAACTGTGACACAACCTTCGGGAGGAAGGACGAATGGGGTCTGAGCTGAATCTTGTCCTTAAAAAATACGGTGTAGGGAAGCTCCGATGTTAGAGCCCTGAGCTCAGACACTCTCCAGGCTGAAGTTATCGCCGGTTGGCGGACATGTGGGTACAACCTGTCGAGGCCCTTCAGGAAGTGGCTGACTAGAGGGTTAGCGAAAACTGAACGGCCCTGTACCCCCAGATGGAAAGCCAAGATGGCAGCCAGGTGCATTCTTATAGAAGACAAGGAGAGACCCTCCTGCTTCAAGTGGAGAAGATAATCCAAAATGTGGGGCACAGAGGCTAGCGCCGGGGGCAAGTCGCGCTGTGCTGACCAGATTGAAAATCTCTTCCACTTGGTCAGGTATGTGGCCCTAGTGGAGGGCTTCCTACTGCCGAGAAGGACCTGTCTGACTTGTTCTGAACAAGAAAGCTCGAATGGATTCAACCATGGAGCCTCCATGCTGTGAGATGGAGCAACTGCAGGTTCGGGTGTTGGAGACGCCCATGATCCTGAGTGAGAAGGTCCGGAAAGTGCAGCAAGGTAATCGGGGTTCCCACAGATATGTCTAGGAGAGATGTATACCAATGCTGATGGGGCCAGGCCAGTGCTATGAGAATGACCTGAGCTTGGTCTCTGCAGATCTTGAGCAGGACCTTGTGGAGAAGCGGTATTGGCGGGAAGGCATATAGAAGAGCTCCCCACAATGGAGGAGGAACGCATCTGCTTTGGAACCCAGATTGTGATTCTAGAAGGAGCAGAACTGCTGACACTTCCTGTTGCGTTGCATGGCAAAGAGGTCTATCAGGGGACAGCCTCACCTCTGAAAGACCGAACATGTGATGTCTGGGTGAAGGGACCACTCATGGTTGTGGAAGGACCTGTTGAGGGGTCTGCCAGCTCGTTCTGGACCCCGGGAAGGTACAACGCCTGTAGATCGACTGAGTGTTCTACACAAAAGTCCCATAGCCTGTGTAGAACTTCCTGGCACAGGGGAGAGGAGCGTGAACCCCGGTTTGTTGATATAAAACATCACAGTCATATTGTCCGTCATGACCGATACACATCGACCTTCTAGATAAGGGCAGAATGACTGACACGCTAGACGCACCGCTCTGAGCTCCCTGACACTGATATGAAGATGGAGATCTGTCTGCAACCAGAGGCCCTGAGTCCTGCGGTCCTCCAGATGTGCTCCCCATCCCAAATCTGACGGGTCCGTCACTAGGGATGGCTGTGGGGCAGCGACGGGAACTCCTGAGCACATCTGCTGAACGTCTGTCCACCACCAGAGCGAGTTGAGGATAGGCTGAGGCAGGGTCACAATCCTGTCCAAGCTGTCCCCGGCAGGTCTGTACACTGACGCAAGCCATGACTGGAATGGCCAAAGCCTGAGTCTGGTATGTTGTACCACGTACATACAGGCTGCCATATGCCCAAGAAGCTTCAGGCAATTTCTCGCAGTGGTGGTGGGGAACTGCATGAGTCCCTGGATCATGATGTTGACAGCCTGAAATCTCGCCTGCAGGAGGAATGCTCTGGCTTGAGTTGAGTCCAGTACCACCCCTATGACCTCTATCCTCTGGTCTGGGGAGAGAGTCGATTTGGCTTTGTTCAGGAGCAGGCCCAGATTCTTGAAGGTGGCTCTGATAAATGCCACCTGAGCTTCCACCTGATCCCTGGAGCGGCCTTTGATCAACCAGTCGTCGATGTATGGGAACACCTGCACCCGATGTCTCCGCAGAAGGGCGGTGACAACTGCCATGCACTTGGTGAATACTCAAGGTGCTGCTGACAGGTCGAATCGGAGGACAGTAAATTGGTAATGGGAACCATTTCCGTGGTTGTGCGCAATTGCTATGTGAAAATACACATCCTTCAAGTCGAGGGCAGCATACCAGTCTGCTGGATCCAGTGAAGGGATAATGGAGGCCAGGGAGACCATAGAGAACCTGAATTTCCTCACAAACTTGTTGAGGTTGCGCAGATCCAGCACAGGCCTGAGGCCACCTCTGGCCTTCGGTATTAGGAAATAGCGGGAATAGAAACTCTCGCCCCTGTGTTCCAGTGGAACCTCCTCCACTGCCTCTAGTTCTAGGAGCGAATGCACCTCCTGAATGAGAAGTTGCTCGTGAGAAGGGTCTCTGAAGAGGGATGGGGAAGGGGGGTGGGAGGGCACAGAACTGGATGGAGTATCCCCTCTCTACCGTGCAGAGCACCCAGTGGTCCGACGTGATATGGGACCATGCACGGTAGAAAGGGGATAGTCAGGAGGAAAAGTTAAGGCGGGGTAGATCCAGTCTGGAACATCGTCCTCGACCGCACCTTCAAAAGGCTGGTTTAGGGCTAGACGGCGGTTTGGGCTGGAAAGAATCTTGATTAGTGGAGGGGTATTGCCTCCTCCTGCCTCTCCGGTTCCTCCTCTGAGAGCTGTCCTGGCAGTTCTGCTGCTGGAACCTTTGAGGAGGTTGCAGGAGGAAGTGTCTCCACTGTGTGGCCGGGGTATGCAAGCCCAAGGATCTGAGGGTGGCTTGGAAGTCTTTTAGGCTGTGGAGCCATTTGTCCATCTTCTCTGAAAACAGAATTTTGCCCTCAAATGGGAGGTCCTGAATGGTTTGCTGGACCTTGTAGGGTAACTCTGAGACTTTCAGCCAGGCCCCTTGCCGCATAGCTAACCCCGTCGCCATTACTCTAGTGGCAGCATCTGCAGCATCTAATGCTGCCTGCAATGAGGCGTGGGAGACTAGTTTCCCCTCTTCTACCAAGGCGGCGAACTCTGACCGAGAATCCGAATGGACGAGCTCTGTGAACTTCGCCATTGCTGCACAGGTGTTATAAGAGTACCTGCTCACAATGGTCTGTTGGTTAGCAAAATGGAGCTGTAAACCACCAGTCGAGTAGACCTTCCTACCCACAAGATCTAGGTGTTTAGCATCCCTATTCTTTGGGGAAGAACCTTGGAAGCCCTGTCTCTCCCACTGGTTAGCTGCATCGACCACCAGCAAGTCTGGAGGTGGGTGGGAGTACAGATGCTCAAAGCCTCTGGAGGGCACAAAATACTGCCGCTCATTGCGTTTGGCAATGGGTGGCAAGGATGCCAGCATCTACCAAAGGGTCTTAGTGGTGTCCACAACCGTCTTTATGAGGGCTACCCGTGAAGGTCCTGAGGGTGCTAGGATGTCCACCATGGGATCCACCTCCTCTACCACCTCCTCAGCCTTGATGCCCAGACCCTGGGAAGCCCTGCAGAGCAGCTGCTGCAGGACTCTGTTGTCCTCTAACACAGGCACTATGGTTGTTCCTGCCAACGCTTCATCTGGCAACGAGGAGGAGGAAGCATATGCCGGTAGTGGAAACTCCCTACCGTCTGCCCCATAGGGATCACATGACTCCCAGGGCAGCGCTGGAGGAAGTGGTGCCGATGACGGTGCCGGGGCCATAGGCATCGTAACAGGTGTCGGCATCAGTTTCACCAGAGGGAGCTGCCAGCGTCAGGGGGCCTGGTGCCAACATCGGTACTGGGGCCGCAGGTGGCCTGCATCGAGGTTGACATCGACAACGGTGCAGGTGTGGGAGACGGGTGCGTCGACGCCGTGAGGGCCAGTGCCACAGTTGGAGCCGAGCATGGTGCCAGAATCGACTACTGGGTGGGAGGCAAAGGGGTTGGGATTGTAGGCACCGAGGGCAGATGCGCAGTGGAAGGCAGTACGAAAGTGGCGGAGGCCACTGAAGATGTTGCTGACTGTGAGATCTGGGTTCCTCCCTGGCCCTGGTGAAAAGCCCAGGGGGTCCAGAAGGGCCACTAAGGTCGATTCTGCCACTGCAGAGGCCACTCCTGATGCTCCCTTCTGTCTCTACCTGACCTCGCTCTACGACTTCTGCTCCTACCCAAGCAATAGGAGTCAGACTCCAACTCCGAGATCTCAGACACCGAAGACCATGGAGGAGCTGATCCTCGATGCCTCAAATGTTGAGAGCTCGGGGAGCAAGTAGGCTCTCTGTCGGAGTGGGTAGGCGTTGACGGACAAGGCGAAGGGGAACATCTTGACATTATAGCTGACTTCCCTTTAGAGTGTACCAGAGGATGCGGCTCCGTCGGTGCTGAGGGTTCCTCTCTGGCAGCCGAGAATGGTGCCATAAAGTGAAGGAGGTCCCGAGCAACCTGGTACGCTTCCGGCATGTACAGGAGCTGCAGCTGCTGTGTAGGCGCCGGTGATCGAGATGGGGCTGGACTTGACTGCCGCACCTGGGCAGGAGTCGACACGGCTCCAGAAGGAGATGCCAAGGGTTGGCCCGCTTGGGGTCGCACATCTTGTGGCTTAGCCGGAGGAGAACGGTCGTCCAGCCTTTTCTTCTTTTGAGACACCGGCGAGTGAGAGCGGTGCCTACTGTCAGATGGGGCCTGTGAGGAGCTGTGGCAGTGCCAAGCATCCCTGGAGGAGTCCTTCCTCTGTGCCGAACTTGCCAATGGCGCCAGGGCACTCCACGTCGAGGATGATGCCATAGGGGTCGGGTCTCTTGAGCCCAGGTCAGAGTGGGGGCATAGGGCTGCCTCCATGAGGATCACCTTGAGCCGCTTTTCTCTTCCTTTAAGTGTTCTCGGATGGAACTCACGGCAGATCTTACAACGATCTTTCTGATGGGTCTCCCCCAGGCACCATAGATACGATGAGAGCGGGTCACTTTTCGGCATGCACTTGGCACAGACCACGCAGTTCTTGAAACCCAGGTACCGTAGCATACCATGGCACCGGAGTGCAGGGGGGAACCCCCAACAAAAACTATACTGTACTAAACTATTATTTCAAACAACACTAAGAACTAACTACATACAACGAAATAGAGAAAAAACTTGCTGAGCAAGAGCCAAGGAAAATTCCAGCCACCGTCACTGGCGGTAAGAAAGAACTGAAGGGGTGGTGGGTCGTCAGGGCTATATATTAAGATGCCATGAGGGCGCAACTCCAGGGGGCGCCCAGGCCGACCCAACGGATGCTGCTAAGGGAAAAATCTTCCAGCCAATGTGCACGTGCATGCACACACATCTGATTGGAATCGACATGAACAAGCACTCGAAGAACTGTAAATACGTGCGCTGCAAGATGCACCCATTGGTTTTAAAAGAACTAGAAAGAGGGAGTTCAGAACTGCTGAAAATTGGTTCTTCGCGAACCCTGGGAAGTATGTGAGAGATAAAAGGAGAAATAAACGATGATAGGGGAAAAGTTGCAGTGATTGGAAAAGACAGCAATTGCCTGATGCTGATCTAATTTATGCAGTTTTTATAACAGCTTAACTCCACTGACTCTTGAGCTAAAAGTGTGTTATCTTGTCTGCTCAAGACCTCTCCAGTTCAAAACTAGAGAACATAAAAATGATGATCTTATCAGTGGAGACACAGCTCTGAGGATATGTATTAATTATCCCGCTGCTGTGGGAAGCGGCAGGAGGCAATGAAAGTCTTTTTGGCTATTGCTAGATAATAAACAGTGGCATGCATGATGGGGCAGAGGTTAAAAAAGTACATTTAGTTAAACTCATGTTTTGTCTGGAAATATAAAACGTTCTTACCTCAAACCTCTCCTGCTCTACTCTGTGATGATCATCCAGTTGCTGTTCCAGATAGGCCAGATTACGGAATTTTTCGAGATAACTGCTATACTGTTTCTGCAGCTCCTCCTCGATCTTCTCATACTCATCCATAAAGGCTGGTCTGGAGAGCCCAGAGACAAAACAACACAGAAAACAAAACTATTTGAAGCTGCAGAACTCTGCAACATGCACTTTCCTTTTCTCAGTTCCCTCTGTATTCCCACTATTAGCCTAATCCAAAAAGCATCTCTCTTCACTCTAAATGCTCCACATTATTTTAAAGATACTAGAATCACTGGGCAAAATCCTACCCTCTATTGCACAGGTGTGCTGGGGCAAAGGAGAATTGTAGGCAGCCTTTCACCACACCCGCCCATGTAAGCAGAAAGGCGGAATTTTCCCCTAGCAATAAGGACAACACTAGCAAGAGATTAGTTTTCTTGCTGATCAGTGCTCCATACCTCAAAGTGGGCATGGTCCAGCCCAGGGGTCTCAAACCCAAATGACCATGAGGGCCACATGAGGACTAGTACATTGGCCCAAGGGCTGCATTACTGACACCTCCCCACGCCGCCCTCGATCCCGCCCCACTCCACCCCTTCCATGAGGCCCTGCCTCTTCCCACCCCTTCCCTGCCCCCATTCCAACCCCTTCCCAAAATCCCCACCCCAACTCCACCCCCTCCCTGCCCCCAGGGGGTGCAGGAGGGGTGTGGGGTGTGGCAGAGGGTCAGGGCAGGGAGTTAGTGAGGGTTGTGGCAGGGGGTCAGGGCAGTGGGTTGGGTGCAGGAGGGGTGTGGCAGTGGGTTCAGGGCAAGGGGTCGGGTGCAGAGCAGGGGGTTGGGGTGCAGGAGGGGTGTGGGGTGCAGCAGGTGGCTCAGGGCATGGAGTCAGGGTGCAGCAGGCAGCTCAGGGAAGGGGACTGGGGTGTAGGTGGGGTGCGGGCTGCAGCAGGGGGCTCAGGGCAGGGGTCAGGGTGCAGGGTACAGCGGGAGTCGGGGTGCGGCAGGGGACTCAGGGCAGTGGGTTGGGGTACAAGAGGGGTGTGGCAGGGGGTCGGGTGTAGGGTGCAGCAAGGGGCTCAGGGCAGGGGGTTCGACTGCAGGAGGGGCTTGGGGGTGGGCTCTGGCCCAGCATACACTGGTGGCAGGGCAGGCACCCTGCCTGTCTACCCGCACTGCCCCCGTGCTGCTCTGGGAAGCAACGTGGGGGAGCAAGGGCACAGGGCCGTGTGTTGCTGTTGCTTCAGGCACCGCCCCCAGCATCTCCCATTGGCCAGAAACGGGGAACCGCGGCCAATGGGAGCTACAGGGTGCAGTGCCTGAAGCAACATCAACACATGCCCCTGCGCCTCTCTTCCCCCACGTTCTTTCCGCTTCCTGGAGAAGCGCGGGGGCAAGGCAGGCAGGCAGCCTGCCCTGCCCCCGGTGCGCGCCGGGCCAGAGCTGCTCTAGGTAAATGCTAGTGGAGGGCGGGGGGCCTGTGAGGAGCTCGTGGGCAGCAGAAAATAACTTTGCGGGCCACATGCGGCCCGCGGGCTGCGTTTTTGAGATCCCCTGGTCCAGGGGATCAGATCCCCTGATCTGCAGGCTAGCAGATGTTCTTCTACTTGCTATCTGTGCTTGCCAGGATATGTTATTTCTCTGCAACAGAACTGTCCTAATAATGTGTCTGGCTGTGTGCCCATCGCCCACCAGCAATGAATCACCATGCCACCCTGTGGTTCTTGTAGCACACAGACCAGTTCTGCTCTGCTGCCCATCCCCACCCCATGTAACTCCATCTGGTAAAGACAGGATTTTTATCATGGCATTTGTCATGAACATACAGCTAAGGGTAGCATAAAATCCCTCCTTTACCTATAAAGGGTTAAAAAGCTCAAATAACCTGGTTGGCACCTGACCAAAAGGACCAATAAGGGGAGAAGATACTTTCAAATCTGTGGGGGAAGGTTTTTGTTTTGTCTCTCTTTGTTGTTCTCTCCAGGACAGAGAGGGACCAGGGCAGAAAAAATACATCTCCTAAAGCCATATCTGAAATAAGCATCTAAGATTACAACGGTAAGTAATAGCAAGGAAATATGTTAGGCTATCTTTTGTTTTAGCTTGTGAATTTTCCTATGGTAAGAGGGAGGTTTATTCCTGTTTTTTGTAACTTTAAATTTTGCCTAGAGGGGAATCCTCTGTGTTTTAACTCTTACTACCCTCTAAAATTACCTTCCGTCCTGATTTTACAGAGGTGCTTCTTTTACTTTTTTTTTTTTTATAATAAAGTTCTTCTTTTAAGAACCTGATGGGTTTTTAGGACACTAAAAACCAAAGGGTCTGGTCTGTGCTCACCTTGTTTACCTATTTGGTTGGTATATTATTCTCCAGCCACCCTAGGAAAGGGGTTAAAGGGACTTGGGGGGATATTTTGGGGAAACAGGAACTCCAAGTGGTCCTTTTCCTGAATCTTCGTCTAACTCTCTTGGTGGTGGCAGTGATACCATCCAAGGACAAGGAAGAATTTGTGCTTTGGGGAAGTTTTTAACCTAAGCTGGTAGAAATAAGCTTAGGGGGTCTTTCATATGGGTCCCCACATCTGTACCCTAGAGTTCAGAGTGGGGAGGGAACCCTGACAGCATTTACACACAAACATAACAAAGGCACTTCCACCCCCTCCATTTCCTCATTTTCTCTCATTAAAGAGATCACAGATGAAGCAACTGCTCATACTCAATACAAGATCCCAATATGACTGAAGCTAGAAACCAAATCTAAGGCCTGACTGTGTGTGCCCTGATTGCATGGCAGTCCAGGATGCTCTCTAGATGACCCTTCCCCATTCAAGGATACTTCATGACCTGTTTCTTCATCTACTACCTACCAGTGGCTGGAAAAGTTAGGAACATCTTAGAAATCAAGCAACATGTTTCACCATTTTTTCTCCTAGAAGCATCTGCACCCAGAGATACCATCTGGATTTAATGACTTTTTTAAAGTCTGATCATTTTGAAAAGTTCAAGTGACAATTTAAAAATAAAGTAACATTTGGGCTGTCTTGACAGTAGCAAAATGTTAGTCAGTTTCAAAACCAGATGATTGGAAAATTAATAATTACAGCCTAGGCATGTTTGCAATGGCAAATCACTACATTTAGTGCACTCCTCAGAGGACATAATATTTCTTGGATTTTTTACAGACTAGTCAATCTTCACTACAGTGGGCATTAAGAAGACACTTCACCACCATTTATACTAATTCTGGAGTGGATAAAAGGTACACAGTCTTTACCGGACACTCTGTAGGGTCTGTAGTCGCTTCTGGTTTCTTTCCAGTTCCAGTTTTCTCTTTTCAATCTTGGCTTCCAAGTTAGCTTCATCCGAGGCCACGTTATTCAACATGTCCTTAGTCTTCTGGACTTGTTCCTGAAAGAGAGAATGAGTGGCTGAGTCATGGCCTGCAGAAGTGTAACTCCAATCATCTTTCAGACTCCGGGCCTGATTCTGCATTATCTTGCACCTTGTGTCATCACAGAATTTTGTAACCATGAGCCATGTTATGCACCCAGGCTCAGGCAAAGATCAGTCTTCCACCAGCACTCTTGTGTGTCACACTCTTATTACAATCATCATTTAGCTTCTCTTACATCATGGGTCTCACTGACGGCATTAGAAAGGTCATTATTTGGTTTACAAATCAAACGTATTTATTGAGGACACTACAGAGAAAATCCTGTTCTGTCGTAACAGCTGGCTTTTCCTCTTTCTGATCCTGGGATTAGATATAGATTACACAGTATTATTCTGCACTGCTGAGCACTGACACTGCATGAAGGTAAACCAACACCATTGTTTTGGGACCAAATATGGCCTCTGTGCATGCATTCTGCAGTTTCAACTGGACAGTGTATTCTTCAGTTCTTGTCCTGAACTGTTACACGATATTGCGATTTTGAACAGCTGTCATATTCCACTCCAGAGTGGCCTGCATTTTAGTGGTGAGTAAAGTGATTTTTAGATGCAATGACTATAAAGACTAAAGGCACTGTTACAACTGTAACTGCAAACCATTATTAGGTTTGCCTGTGCCAAACCAGGGTCACTTGGCTGGTTCCAATAAATTCAAGGACTTAGTTTACCACCCCCTGGGAGAAGTTCCTATATACAGTATCCACTGAGCCTTTTTCAGGTTCATTTTTCCTGAACCAAAGTGAATCTGCATTCAAATACACAGTAGATTTAAACTGAACCTGGTGCTGTTGTAATTGCAATATAGTCTACCGGAAAGGCTGTGTTTATTGCAGTGATTATGCTTTCAAAGAAGAAATTATTTGAAAATGCAATCCAAGTACTTTTCCATTTCTGTTTGCCTTTAGTTAAATAAAAAGGAAATTCAATGGAGAATTCTACTCAGATGCAGCACTATGGCTGAGATTTTCAACAATTCAAAATGAGGAATTTCAAAGATATGTTTCCCAAAGCTACTGCAATTCAGCCAGTTTAGGCAGACTTGCAAAATTCTATATGCCCATGTGCCCAAGATGAATAATCTATTTCTTGGCAGTCGAGAAAAATAGTTTTTTCATTATCACCATTATCATCATTCTGGCAAAGGCATCAGTATATTTGGTGCCTAGCCAGGTACATTTTCATAACAGTTTTCCACGGCTGACAATGCTCATACAAAGTATATTGTGGCATAAAAATTAGAGGGCTGATCCTGTAAACACTACCAGGCATGCAGATTCTTCCTGGCTGTGTGTGCATGAGGTGGGTGAGAGGGAGTAGACAGTCTTTTCTCCCTTGCATGGCCCATACATGGGAACTAGATACATTCATGGATGATGGGTCCATCAATGGCTATTAGCCAGGATGGGCAGGGATGGTGTCCCTAGCCTCTGTTTGCCAGAAGCTGGGAATGGGCAACAGGGAATGGATCACTTGATGAATACTGGGCTAGATGGACCTTTGGTCTGACCTAGTCTTGCTGTTCTTATAGTCTTATGAAAGAGGAATGCATTTAGGGTAATGCAGCCATGACTCCTCTAGGGGCATGTGATGCCTGAAAGAAGGTGGGGAGGGGTGGACAGAAGGTACAGTGACGGCTGTCTCCCCATCCCCCAACATACCCAATGGTCAACAGAGCCAGCTGGAGTGAGGGTGGGGAAGCTGCATCCCACGGAGGGGTGCTGTGAGGGGGTGTTGTCTCTGTGCTCCTTAGAGCTCAGGGAACAGTTGGTCTCCCTTAACCAGATTGCCTCCTGGGGTTCCTCTTGTAGCAACAGAGTTCTTCGTTATAAGCCCAATAGCAACCCTGCTAAAGTCTCCAGGACTAGTACTACTTCCTGACAAATATTACATTTTAAAAGAACCTCTTCGGTCTTGATCTCTTTGTTTTTTCTTAGCCCTGCCATGGCCATCTTTTAAAAAATAAATTGCAATCAGAATAGTGCTACGTACTCTACTGCAATCAGGAAGAGAAAGGGAAAAAAACCTTCACGCGTGTTAAAATGTGCTGGGTATGTTCAAAGCATTTGCTCCTTTGAAACTTTGATCATTTAGAAAGTTGTTTAATTAAGAAAGAGCTATGTGTTTGTTGAAATTCCAGCAGTGAAGGTTATTTGCTGTTCAGCTAGAGTAGATCATTTCATTAATTGTTCTGGAACTAACCAGCTGAGGTAGGTTTGAGTTATTGATATTTCCCAAGAAATTATCCACTCTAATATGCTGAGACTGGCTTATTGGAGCTACAGCCTAGGATATCAATACATATTAACAACATTCAGGATGCATATAGACTGTGAACAGCAGAAAAAGCAGATGGAGAGATCACCTAGTGTATCTATTGATTTGGCATGGCTATTTAATCCTGAAGCTCCGCTTCCTCTAATTATATATATGTGTGTGTTGGATACAGTTGGCTATTCAATAATTTAATTTGTTTGGGCTTGATTCCCCCACACCCCAGCTGGCAGGGGCAGCTATGCTTCTGGGATGTTTTCAACCCTAGAGCAGGACGGGCAGTGTTTGCACTGATATCCATTTTTTAGGAGTCTGCCTACTAGATGACCAATTTAGCATGGCCAGGGCTTCATGGAACCCCACTGATGGAGACTACTCGATAGATTGCCCTGACTCAGTATATTCCTAGGTGTTCTGACCACATGCTCTTTTCAACCAGTACCAACTCTTTTGCCACTGATCGTGTTACAGCCAAACAGAGAAATGCCACTGAGTTGAGTGTAACACCTTGTGTTGTTGGCCAATTAATAGACCTCACCAGATATTAGCTTGTCCCTCGGCAATTAACATTCAGAGCTGACACTTGCCATTCAGGATCACAGGATGGGGCCATTTAAAAAACAATCTTGTTAAAATCTTCAAGTTCGCTTTGAAATTCTACCTATCTAAAGATAAATGTTCCCGCAGTTAAAATGCAGGCTCAGCACCACCTCCAGTTTGGAAACAAAATGCTTTTCTTTGAAGTGGACTAGTGTGGGAGAATTTAAAATAAGGGTATGTCTACACTGCAATGTAAGCGCAAAGGTAGTGGGACTTGAATCAGATCTCCCGTGTTAGGGGACCCTGGGCCTGAGCGTCTACACTGTATTTTAAGCCTACGTTAAGAATATTCTGATCAGTGCTCGAACCAAGGGCTCTGGCATCCACACTGCACTGCGCAGACTCGAGTCAAAGTAACAATATCCCAGAGATCCCAGCGCCATTCTAGCCCTAGGAACTCAACCCATGTTTGCGGTTTTTATTGCCGTCACGCTTTACCTAATTGCTGGGAAGTTTACAGCTGGCGTTGAAATCACTTACGGAATGGATGGGAAGCTGTTCAGGCTTAGCAGGCTTAGCAGGCTGAAAGCCAAGTGTAAGACTTCCACAACATCTATTGTGGAACTTCAGTATGCTGATGATAATGCAATCTTTGCCCACTCTGAGAGAGATCTTCAAACTATCTTGAATGTGTTTGCCGATGCTTCTGCTTACCAGATGCTTCTGCTTACCAGAACATCTTTGATGGCAATTTTCATCACCTTTTCAGTCTCATTTATCTCCAGAGGTCTCGCAATGGATTCCGTTCTCAATTCCTAGGAAATAAAAACACACCAATATACTCAAGCATCATGCAAAGGAACTAATAGTCACAAAACTGAGGGTGATCGAGCAACTCCGACAAAGGCATGTGCATAATAAATGGAGTGGAATTTAATATTTATGACTCATTGCTCAGAGAGCATCACAGAACGGGAGGCTATGAAAAAGGTCAGAGTTAATGGAGGCCAGTGTTAAGAATTAGCAATGCAGACATCATTTCAAAGTGAGAGGAGACTTATTGCTCTGAGCTGGGAACACCTTTAAGAGCACAGTTTCAGCCACTTTCTTGTCATTAATATTAAAGGAAATTACATGGGTTAATACCCCATACACCTTGCTCAAAATGTACCCAAGAAGGTTAATTTTATTATTTTCAATAAAGATATTAAAAAGGCCACAAATGATGAACATACATCTGATCTACTTCAGCCCTATGAGCCAAATGTCTCAGCTAACCAGACTAAGGGCTTGTCTATGCTACAGGGGCTAGAGCTGCATAGTTAGAGGGCTGGAGCTGTGACACCAGTAACTCCGTAGTGTAGACGCAGATTACAGTGACAGAAGGGGGTTTCCGCTGATGCAGGAACTCCACCTTCCCAAGCAACAGTGGCTACATTGATGGAAAGATTCTTCTGTTGACCTAGCTGTGTCTACATCTAAGTTTTAAGCGTAGACCAGGCCTAAGGATTGATCAGAATCCCTACCACTAACCTAGCTAGCAGGAGCAATCAGTAGATGTCATGTCCTGTCCAGTTCCCCCTTCCCAATTCAACTAAGACTCATGGCAGAGGGGGAGGAGGTGCTGACTGACTTGGATTCAACATCCCTCACCAAAAATGGTGCTCTTAGGTGGACAGCAGAGGTTGCTGAAAGCCTCATGAGCCTGGTCAGTTTATGGGTGGAAGAGGATTTGGCACTCATCTGTACAGGCAAATGTAGTTGCAGCCGTGTTGGTCCCAGGATATGAGAGAGACAAGATGGGTGAGGTATTATCTTTTATTGGATCAATTTCTATTGGTGAAACGCATAAGTTTTCAAGCTTCAGGAAGCTCTTCTTCAGATCTGGGAAAGGTAATCTGATCATCACAGCTTAATACAAGGTGGAACAAATTATTAAGCCTCAGGAGTTGAAAGAGACCATTCAAGGTTACATGTGCAGTTAACATCTCTGCGGTAATAGTTAGTGGGTAACAGACTGTTGTAATGAGTCATAAATCCAGTGTCTTTAATTGAGTCAAGGATTTATAGTGTCTAGCAAAGTTATAAATTTAAGCTCCTAGGCTCATCTTTTGAAGGTGTCATGCAGGTTTTTTTTGAGGATGAGGACTGACAGGTCAGATATGGAATGACAGCTTTGTGAAAAGTGTTCGCCCATAGGTAATATGGTGTTTGTGTCTTTTATCATTTTTCTGTGAGTTCATTCATGGGAGCACACATAGGGACCAGGTTGTGGGCTGTCATGCCTAATGGTAAGAGTCAGGAGCCTGGAATCGGAGCCAGGGTCAGAGACAGGCCCTGCGTCAAAGGTCAGAGCAGCAGAGAGACTCAGGTGCCAAGCCAGAGTCAGAGGTAAGGCATAGGAGTGGGGAGACCTGGAGAGGACAGGCAGGAAGGTGGAGTTCAGGAGTCAGACAAGTAGGCAGCGTCCATAGTAACAGCCACTCAGGGAATCACCTAATTGCTCAAACAATTTCCTGTGCCGCTTTTTGGTTTAAGTAGAGCATCCCAGCCAATCAGTGGGGCTGGACATCTACCCCACTTTCCTTGAATGTGTGTCGCAATTGTTGAGGACTGTGCCTTTGGGATAGCACTGCTCCAATTGCCAAGTTGGAAGCATGTGCTTTTATGATGAAGGCTTCCGGGGTGTCGGGGATGACCAATATGGGAGCAGTGGTAAATACAAGTTTTATTTGCTCAGCCTGCTGGGACTCGGGAGACCACAGGAATCTGTTGTTTTTGCAGAGTGAGACAGTGAGAGGGGCTATCTGCTCCAAGAACTATGAGGAGTCCAATGGCACCTTAAAGACTAACAGATTTATTTGGGCACAGGCTTTCATGGGTAAAAACCCCCACTTCTTCAGCATCAGGAGTAGGGCATAGGAGCAGAGACCTGCAGCAAGGCAGGAAAGCAGGAACTGGAAGTAGACAGTGGTCTGGGATAAGGAAAACAGGAATCACAAACAGGCAGGGCTCATGATTCAGGCAAGTAAGCAGGGTCTGTAGTAACAAACAGCAAGCAAGTGCCTAGTTGCTCAGATAACTTTTTTATTTGTTGACTCTTTCTTAAGTAGAGAGTCCCAGCCAACCAGTGGGGCTGTATGTCTCCCCTAATCAGGAGCTTCGTGGGCAGAGCCGTTTGCAACCTAGAGCTTCACTGGTCCCCTTGTCCGGTGGGTCAGATGAAATGCCACGTGGCAGTCAGGCTCTGGGTACTAACTAGGGACCTGCAAGCTGAGGTTCAAGGCCTATGATCCCTCACAGTGTACTGAGTGTCTCATTTTACCTACATAGTTGTTATTGGGGCATTCAGTGCCCAGGATGTGGTACCACGTGTTGCGATAGGCATGTGTAGTACCCATGGAGTGTGAAAGGTGTGTTGTGAGGCATACTGAGTATAGTAGTGGAGAGATGTCTATGGGTTTTGGTAGTGCTTTTCCCCCCTTCTCTTGGGGTATTTGGGTGTTCCATGATGCGATCTACTTCTCTGGTGTGTGTCCTTGTTTAGTAAGGCTGTTTCAAGTGTGTTAAGGTGTGTATCCCAGACTTTCTCCTCAGAACTATGGTATCTGAGTACCTGGCTGTAGGTAACAGATTTCTTGGTGTGTTTGGGAGTGATTACTGGATCCGTGAAGCTAACTGGGGTGATCCAGGGTTTCTTGTATATAGTTGTCCGTGGGGTTCCATTGCTCAGGCTGATCATGGTGTCCAGGAAATTGATGCTGCTCCGGAAGCATTCTGACAGAGTTCAATGGATGAGTGGTGGTTGTTGAAATGATGATGGAAATATTTGAGGAAGTTTAGGTCATCTGTCCAAAGGATGAAAATATCGATGTATCTCAGCTACATCATTAGTTCGGTGGTGTATTTGTCCACTAATTCTTCCTTGAGCTAGCCCATGAAAAGGATGGCATACTGGGGATGCCAATGCCCCAACGACAGCTAAGTAGGTGAAACCATTCACTATGCTATCAAATGAACTCACACAGAAAAATGATAAATGACAAAAAGGGTAATGATCCTTCTACCCTTGAGCAAATATTTGTCGCAAAGCAATCACTCCAGATCTGATTTGTCAGTCGTCATCCTCAAAGGAAACCTGCACAACACCTTCAAAAGACAAGCCTGGGAGCTTAAATTCATAACTTTGCTACACACTAAAAATCATGGACTCATCCATGCTTGACTGCTGGGACTGACTGGACTGTGGTGGAGTCTCAAAAAGATCCTGGCTCCTGGCATAGCTGGGTCCCTTCCCGCCCTGGTCGCAAGTCCCCAATCCTCCCTCACTTCCTCATCGACCCCGCTGTCATGCCTGGGGCCTGTGATTCAGGCTCCTCGGAGATATCGACAATGGTGTGCAGGGTGGTGGTGGGGTCTCCGCCAAGCATGACACACAGCTCCTTGTAAAGGCGGCAGGTTTGCAGCTTGGTACTGGATCCACTGTTGACCTCCATGGCCTTCTGATATGCCTGCAGCGGTTCCTTTGCTTTCATGCAGCACTGCTGCTGGTTCCTGTTGTACCCCTTCTCCTACATCACCCATGCAATCTGCTCATAGATGTCATAGAATCATAGAACTTAAGATCAGAAGGGACCATTATGATCATCTAGTCTGACCTCCCGCAAGATGCAGGCCACAAAAGCTGACCCACCCACTCCTGAAATAATTCTCTCCCTTGACTCAGCTGTTGAAGTCCCCAAATCCTGATTTAAAGACTTCAAGTAGCAGATAATCCTCCAGCAAGCGACCCCCACCCCATGCTGCGGAGGAAGGCGAAAAACCTCCAGGGCCACTGCCAATCTACCCTGGAGGAAAATTCCTTCCCGACCCCAAATATGGCAATCAGCTGAACCCCGAGCATGCGGGCAAGACTCTCCAGCCAGACACTCAGGAAAAAGATTTTCAATATCCCAACATTGACCCTCAGTACTAATTACCAGTGGTCGCACGTTATTGACCTATTGACTAAATCACATTATCCTATCAAACCATTCCCTCCATAAACTTATCAAGCTTAATCTTAAAGCCAGAGAGGTTCTTTGCCCCCACTGTTTCCCTCGGTAGGCTGTTCCAGAATTTCACTCCCCTGATGGTTAGAAACCTTCGTCTAATTTCAAGCCTAAACTTCCCAACTGCCCATTTATATCCATTTGTTCTCGTGTCCACATTAGTACTGAGCTGAAATAATTCCTCTCCCTCCCTGGTATTTATCCCTCTGATATATTTAAAGACAGCAATCATATCTCCTCTCAACCTTCTTTTGGTTAAGGAAAACAAACCGAGCTCCTCAAGTCTCCTTTCATACGACAGGCTTTCCATTCCTCGGATCATTCTAGTGGCCCTTCTTTGTACCCGTTCCAGTTTGAATTCATCCTTCTTAAACATGGGAGACCAAAACTGCACACAGTACTCCAAATGAGGTCTCACCAACGCCTTGTATAACGGGACTAGCACCTCCTTATCTCTACTAGAAATACCTCGCCTAATGCATCCCAAGACCGCATTAGCTTTTTTAACGGCCACATCACATTGCCGACTCATAGTCATCCTGCGATCAACCAGGACTCCGAGGTCCTTCTCCTCTTCCGTTACTTCCAACTGGTGCATCCCCAGCTTATAACTAAAATTCCTGTTAGTCATCCCTAAATGCATAACCTTACACTTCTCACTATTGAATTTCATCCTATTACTAATACTCCAGTTTACAAGGTCATCCAAATCTCCCTGGAGGATATCCCGATCCTTCTCCGAATTGGCAATACCTCCCAACTTCATGTCATCCGCAAACTTTATCAGCCCACTCCTACTTTTGGTTCCAAGGTCAGTGATAAATAGATTGAATAAGATTGGACCCAAAACCGAACCTTGAGGAACTCCACTGGTAACCTCCCTCCAACCCAACAGATCACCTTTCAATACGACCCACTGCAGTCTCCCCTTTAACCAGTTCCTTATCCACCTCTGGATTTTCATTTCGATCCCCATCTTTTCCAATTTAACCAGTAATTCTTCATGCAGTACTGTATCAAACGCCTTACTGAAATCAAGATATATTAGATCCACCGCATTTCCCTTGTCTAAAAAATCTGTTACTTTCTCAAAGAAGGAGATCAGGTTGGTTTGACACGATATACCTTTCGTAAAACCATGTTGTAATTTGTCCCAATTGCCATTGACCTCAAGGTCCGTAACTACTCTCTCCTTTAATATTTTTTCCATGACTTTACATACTACAGATGTTAAACTAACAGGCCTGTAGTTACCTAGGTCACTTTTTTTCCCCTTCTTGAAAATAGGAACTATATTAGCTAATCTCCAGTCAAACGGTACAACCCCCGAGTTTAGAGATTCGTTAAAAATTATCGCTAACGGGCTTGCAATTTCACTCGCCAATTCCTTTAATATTCTAGGATGAAGATTATCCGGGCCGCCTGATTTACTACCGTTAAGCTGTTCAAGTTTGGCTTCTACCTCAGATACTGTAATTTCCAACCCCGCACCTTCATTCCAATCAGTCACTCTGCCACTATTCCTAAACCCTTCATTAGCCTCATTAAAGACCGAGGCAAAATATTCGTTTAGATATTGTGCCATGCCTAGCTTATCCTTAATCTCCACTCCATTTACAGTTTTAAGCGGTCCCACTTCTTCTTTCTTGGTTTTCTTCCTATTTATATGGCTAAATAACCTTTTACTATTGGTTTTAATTCCCTTCGCAAGGTCCATCTCTACCCGGCTTTTGGCCTTTCTCACTGCATCCCTACACCCTCTGACCTCAATAAGGTAGGTTTCTTTGCTGATCCCTCCCATCTTCCACTCCTTGTACGCTTTCTGTTTTTTCTTAATCACCCCTCTGAGACGCTTGCTCATCCAGCTCGGTCTAAAACTGCTACCTAAGGACCGTTTTCCCTTTCTCGGGATACAGGCCTCTGACAGCTCCTGCAACTTCAACCTGAAATAATCCCAGGCTTCTTCCGCCTTTAGATCCCTAAATATGTTAGTCCAATCCACTTCCCTAACTAGTCGCCTTAATTTAGTAAAGTTAGCCCTTTTGAAATCGTAAACCTTAGTCTCAGATGCAATTTTGTTTATCCTTCCATTTATTTTGAATCGAATTAGCTCATGATCACTCGAGCCAAGGTTGTCCCCTACAACCATTTCCTCAACAAGGTCCTCACTACTCACCAAAACCAAATCTAAAATGGCATCCCCCCTCGTCGGTTCAGCTACTACTTGATGAAGGAATTCATCAGCTATCACGTCTACGAAAAGCTGAGCCCTATTATTATTACTAGCATTTGTTCCCCAATCTATATCCGGGAAGTTAAAGTCTCCCATGATCATACAGTTCCTATTAGTATTTACCTCCTTAAAAACATTAAAGAGTTCTCTATCCATATCCAGGCTAGATCCTGGCGGTCTATAGCACACCCCAATCACTATCCCAGGGGAGGCTCTAGTAGTTTTCTTCCCTAATGTGACCATTGCCCAAACAGACTCCGTATTATCCATTCCATTACTAGTTATTTCATTACAGTTTACCTCAATATTGACATACAATGCTACTCCCCCACCTTTACCTTTGTTTCGGTCTTTCCTAAACAGCACATACCCTTCCATACCTGTACTCCAGTCATGACTACCGTTCCACCATGTTTCGGTTATTCCTACGATATCCGGTTTCAATTCTCGGACCAGGAGCTCCAATTTCTCCATTTTGTTACCTAGGCTTCTCGCATTGGTGAACAAACATCCTAATTTTTGCTGTTTGGCTTCTCTCACCTTTGTTACCCAATTTGGTAGGGACACAGTACCACCAGTATGACCTATTGGTCTAGTATCCATCCCCCCCCTCTTCCTTATGTCCAAACCCTTCCCTCTGGCTATAGCCGTTCTTATCCTGTTGTCCTCCCTCTCAATGTTTAAATTTGGCATGGAGAGTGCCTGGACATCTCCCAACCATCTCCCCCCAATACCTAGTTTAAAGCTCTTTTGATCAGATGAGCCAGCCTCCCTCCTAGAAGTCTATTTCCTTCCCTACTCAGGTTGAGCCCATCCCGTGAGAACAGTTTCTGTCCCCGAAAGCCTCACAGTGCCCATACATCCCAAAGCTCTCCTTATAGCACCACTCCCTGAGCCAACTATTTATCATCACAATCCTGTCACCCCTTTGTCACCCTTCCCTAGGGACAGGTAGAATCCCACTGAAGATCACCTGAGCCTCAATTTCCTTGAGCGTCTTACCCAGCCTGGCATAGTCTCCCTTGATTCTCTCCAGCGAGAATCTAGCCGTGTCATTCGTTCCTACATGAAGGATGATCAACGGGTTCTTACCTGCTCCTTTTAGGATCCTTTTCAACCGCAGGTCCACATCCCGTATTTTAGCGCCCGGTAGACAGCACACCCTTCTGTTCTCCGGATCGGCCCTGGTCACAGGCCTGTCCAACCTTCTCAGTATGGAATCCCCAATCACGTAGACCTGCCTTTGCCTGGTGACAGTGCAGTCTGCTAAACTATCCCCCGTTCCCCCTGGTTGCAAGCTCCTTCCATTCCTATCATCCCTTGTAGTCCCCCTTAAGCCATCCTGCATCCTCCTGGGGCCCAAAGTTGGTGCTGTCTCCATCGATTCCTCCCCTCTTTCTATCGGACTAGCCGCTATTCTCTTCTTCCTTGCCCTCCCACCGTCAACTACCACCTGCTGTACCCCTTCCTCATTCTCCAAACCTTCAAACCTGTTCCTTAGCTCTATTTCTCCTTCACTGGCCCTCCTTTTCCCCTGCCTGCTTCTCACGGTCACATGCTTCCACTGCCCATGTTCCCCATCCAGCATTCCCCCCTCACAGGCCTTAGCCCCTGCTTCCCCCTGTACCTCTGAGCAATCCCCTTCAGCCACAGCTTACCTTTGCTCCATCAGCTGCTCAAGCCCCCTTCTAATCTCTACCAGGGTTTCTATCTGCATCTCTAGACCTAGGATCTTTTCTTCCATCAGCTCTATTAGGCGGCACTTCATGCATACATACCTCTGTTCCGGTGCCCCCACTAGGACCATGGACATACCGCAGCTGCCGCATGCAATCATCCTCATTGTATCCTCTGCTGCTTGGCTCATGGCTGCTGTTGTCTCTGCCTCTATCAGCCTTCTCACTTGGGGAACACAGCACACGCAGCACCGCGCCCCCTGCCCCTTCCGACTCCCCCTGTAAACTCCCACTCAAACTCCCCTGTTAGCAGCCCTGTTTGCCGGCTCCTGTGCCGCTGCCTGGCTGGGCGGCCGCTTTTATAGGCCCCTCCTCAACCTAGCTCCGCCCCCTACTCAGGGCTCGGCTGCCCGCTCAGCAGTCTGCCCCTACGGGCCTCTACAGATAGATACAAGCACTACAAAGACAGATGCAAATACACAAAGACAGATGCAAATACAAATACCTGCTCCTCCAATGGGAACTCCCACTCAAACTCCCCTGTTAGCAGCACTGTTCGCCGGATCCCGTGCCGCTGCTCGCAGCTGTGCCGCTGCCTGGCTGGGCGGCCGCTTTTATAGGCCCCTCCTCAACCTAGCTCCGCCCCCTACTCAGGGCTCGGCTGCCCGCTCAGCAGTCTGCCCCTACGGGCCTCTACAGATAGATACAAGCACTACAAAGACAGATGCAAATACACAAAGACAGATGCAAATACAAATACCTGCTCCTCCAATGGGAACTCCCACTCAAACTCCCCTGTTAGCAGCACTGTTCGCCGGATCCCGTGCCGCTGCTCGCAGCTGTGCCGCTGCCTGGCTGGGCGGCCGCTTTTATAGGCCCATCCTCAGCCTAGCTCCGCCCCCTACTCAGGGCTCGGCTGCTCGCTCAGCAGTCTGCCCCTACGGGCCTCTACAGATAGATACAAGCACTACAAAGACAGATGCAAATACACAAAGACAGATGCAAATACAAATACCTGCTCCTCCAATGGGAACTCCCACTCAAACTCCCCTGTTAGGAGCCCTGTTCGCCGGCTCCCGTGCCGCTACCTGGCTGGTCGGCCGCTTTTATAGGCCCCTCCTCAGCCTAGCTCCGCCCCTACTCAGGGCTCGGCTGCCCGCTCAGCAGTCTGCCCTGTCCACATATCTACAGCTGATCTGTAGCTGTGCTTGCACAGCCTCTTCTACACACAGGCCCAGGAGATCCAATATCTCCTGTCTACTCCAGGACGGAGCACATCTGGAACATGTAGCTGGCATAGTCAGCTGGGCAGTTGCACACAACAACGGAGAGCAGCTAGGTGTGCTTGCCAAGATGGACAATCAGGAAAAGGCATTTCAAAAATACATTCATGGTTTTAAGGGTGGGTGCGCTTCAGGTCTCAGTGACCTGAGGGTTGGGGTTGGACTAGATGACCTCCTGAGGTCCCTTCCAACCCTGAGATTCTATGATTCTATGACCAATGGGCAGGAGAGTTCACAATTGTGACCAGGGTGGTCAGCATCAGGCATTGTGGGACAGTTGCTGGAGGACAGTTAGGGCTGACATAGGTAACAGAGTGTCTACATTTGCACTGCATAGACCTCAGTACCTCAATCATAGCTCAACACTGCTCAGGGTGGTAGTATTACTATGTCAGCATAATGGAGCGCTT
Source organism: Mauremys reevesii (assembly GCF_016161935.1). Lineage (NCBI taxonomy): Eukaryota > Metazoa > Chordata > Testudines > Geoemydidae > Mauremys > Mauremys reevesii. The sequence continues at coordinate 51,717,993 of NC_052632.1, read as the reverse complement.
ACATTGGTTAGAGACAATGTGTAGACACACGCACAACTAGGCTGATGCGAGATGGTTTACACCAACCTAACTCTGTAGTGTAGACCAGGCCTAAGTTTCTTCCACCACAAGACGTTGGTCCAATAAAAGACATTAACTCACCACCTTGTCTCCTTCAAACAGTAAAACAGTTTATCATTCACCAGGAGAAACGAAACAGGCTTCCATTCCCACTGTCCAGGGGGATATTAGAAATAGCAAGGAATTTATTTTTTAAGAACAAAAAATTACCATGTCAGACTCCTTTTAGTAACCCAGGTAGCCACCCACAGAACACGTACATCAGCTTTGGACTAACTGGTAATGTTCAGACAAAACTGTTGATCCTCAGCAATTTAGGTTTCAAACATCTATGAAAATGTAATGCGGTCTCCCCTCCTGCCTCCCTCAATGTCCTTGGCTGCATGAAGTTTCACTCATCCCTTCACTGCAGAAATCCATGCCAGTTTCTACAGTAAGGCTCAATCCTGAAATCAGAGCCACTAGCACAGACTCCTATGCCAAACTGAATCTGTACAAATGCAGAGATCTGCATTTGCAGATCTGATTGCAGGACTGGAAAACAAGAGCATCATTGCAGTTGTTTAAAAAGTCAGCAGGTTTAAAACAGGCAGCTGGTTTAAAACAAATAAAAAGATGATGTTCTTCACGCAGCGCACAGTCAACTTGTGGAACTCCTTACCTGAGGAAGTTGTGAAGGCTAGGACTATAACAGCATTTAAAAGAGAACTGGATAAATTCATGGTGGTTAAGTCTATAAATGGCTATTAGCCAGGTGTCCCTGGCCTCTGTTTGTCAGAGGATGGAGATGGATGGCAGGAGAGAGATCACTTGATCATTGCCTGTTAGGTTCACTCCCTCTGGGGCACCTGGCATTGGCCACTGTCAGTAGACAGGATACTGGGCTAGATGGACTTTTGGTCTGACCCAGTATGGCCGTTCTTATGTTCTTATTTAGGGGAGGAAGGAGAGAAGACCTAAGAATTCAAGTGGATTTTCACAGCTTCTTTATCTGGGAAAAAAGGAACTAAGACCCTGATCCTGCAAACACTTGTGTAATCGCTTTATTTTACTACCACAATTAGTGCCATTGTCTGCAATTGGGACTACTCGCAGTAGTAAAGTTAAGCAAGTGCATAAGTGCTTGAAGAAGGGGGGGGGTCTTATCAGAAATGTCCAGCAATTATATTTTCTAAATGACAAACCCATTGATGTATTTTTAAAAATGGATTTTCAGAACCTTTTTCACATATACCTGCCATTTAGCTCACTAGAGCTATGAATGGTCTTGCCCAGGAAGCTCCAATTCACTGACATTTCTCAGGAGGACGCTCTAACTTGGTGATGCAGACTAGGTCTGAAAGGAAAGCAGATCTCACTGATTTCTCTGGGACTGCCTGAACTGTTGTAAGGTAAATTTTATTTCAAAAACCAAACAAGTTAATTTAACATTGTTAAACCATTATTAAATTAAACAAAGCTTTTAAAGTAAATCTAACTCCTTTGACAGCTCCTATTTTCCCAGGCACACAGACAGCTTGTACTTTCTCTCAGTCCTCCTCCAAATGATGATGGCATCTGCCTCTTTTATTGTTAATTGTTTCTTTATTACTTGGTATTTATGACATTTAGGGCCAGATTTTTAAAACACAGGCTCCCTTCTTGTGCTCATAATTTGCAAATGCATATAACTGCACTTTTAATTATTTGTAGGCACAACTAATGTCATTACCCAATTCTGCGTACATACCAGGTAGTCACACATCACAATGACATCAGCTGTGCCTTCCAAAAAGGTAGGGCAGGCTAAAAATCAGGCCTTGCACGTTTTCTTTTAAAGTGATTTGCTCTTTGCAATTAGTTGTGCTGATCAGCATATACTTCAAAATACACAAGAGTTTTCCTTTAATTTAAATCTTAAAAGAAAAGCTCTCACCAGGGATGAGAGTTATAGAAATAATTATTAAGCTGAGAGGAGGTGGGAAATGGGAACAATTTAGAAATATATCTGATTATTGTAACTGTTAATGAAAAGAAAACACACACATGCTGAACCAGAGGGGTATTCATGAGCAGATTGAGTGTTTACAGCTTACCCTTGCTTCCTGTTCAAGTGCCCAAAAGTTCAATGGCTGTAATGCTGCTCAATAAATACTAATTGGAAATCAGGAAAGCCAAGAGTAAAATTAATTTTGATTAACTAAAGCTGACAATCATTAAAAAAGAATCTACAAAAACCCACAAGAGACTATTAGCAGGTGATTTTAGTCCTATTTGCTTTGAATCACATTTGCAACTATATGGTGATGGCAGAGATTTTAATTCAAAGAGTTTTGGATGTAACTTGTGAAGAGATTTCAAAATCCATGGGCCAGATTCTTAATTATTCTACTACTATACTTGGGATAGGCATGGGGGGACAGGGGAGGTGACTAAGCCACTTTTGGGTTCCCCATATTCTGGGGTTGTACAGGGCCTTCCTGGTCCTCACACATAAGTTAGGGAAACCTCAGGGCTGCTCATGCTTATGTTCTGCTTCCCGTGGCTCCACAGAAAACAGCAGTAGTGCAGTGTGCTTTAGCCATATCCCTGACACACTAGTCTCAACTCACCCCGCTCCAGAGATTAGAAACAGGACCAGTGCAAAGCCCTTGTACTAGCTCTATGCTGGGCTGAAAATTCCTCTGAGCTGGAGGGCTGGGAGGTCCCCTGCACAGGAGACTGTTTCTGCCCACTTTAAGACCTTGTGAATCTTCCAGGGTGATGTAAAAAGGCAACAGCAGAACTGAGAATGAGGCTCTCTATGCTTTAAGCCCTTTTGGTTCAGCTTGGTTAAGCTTAGGCATTACAGCTCACCTGGCCTCAACTGTGTATGTGCTCTGAACACACTGCTGATAAAGTCCCTGGGGGCACCTTACCAATAGACAATAGCATAGCAGATAAAGTGCACAAACTAGCAGCTCCAGGATTGCCAACTCTCGCCATCTGGTCGCGACTCTAGCGATTTTGAGATGTTTTTAACCTATCCATGGAAACACGATGAAAGGCGCCAACTCATGTGTAATGTTACACCCCATATTCTTCGTAGAAATATTGTTATGATATGAATATGGCATAACTAAGATATGCTTTATGCAAAATGGATCATGTGAGGTATCATTGGAAAGGTTATGATTTACTGAATGTGTTTATCCAATTTGTATGCATGTATCATTTCTGTATCTAAAGTTAGGAATATTGTCTATGTAACAATTACAACTGTGCTGGTATGTTCTTGGGAAACGCCCACCAGACAGTAAGCAATCAGCCTTAATGGGCCATCAGGAAAAGACAATGAGTTTTCGAAGATGTGGATCCCCCACCTTCTCAGGAGTTCCTTCCTGGGGACCTTGCAAATAAACCACGTCTCATGGTTGCCCTGACACTGCAAGAACATGTGATACGGTCACCTGGTACAAAATACCACCTTGGATATTGCTGGTACTTTTCCACTAGAAACAAAGGCTTCCCGCCTTATGTAAATTCTATTTAAGGCTGGGAAGCAAGGCAATCTGGGCTCTCCATTTGCCTCCCCACCCGAGAAGGAAGACTGCTGAATGCTCCTGAAGAAACCAAGGAACTAAGCTAGGAGAAGGCAAGGGCTGAGTCCAGACTGAGAACAGTGGTCTAGCCTGTAAAGAGATATCACTGGAACTCTGAGCTGCAGAAACTCTACAACCTGCCTCAACAACATTTAGGGTGAGAAATTACTACGTGTAACCTGTTTCTTTAGTATATTAAGCTTAGTTTGCGTGTTCTGTTTTACTTGCTCAGTAATCTGCTTTGTTCTGTTTGCCATCCCCTATAATCACTTAAAATTTACCTTTTGTAGTTGTTAAACTTATTTCTTGTTTATAACATAATCCAGTTTGTGCAATTCATATGGGGGGGGTGTGGAGAAGCTGTGCCTCTCTCTCTCCACATCGATGGAGAGGGCGATTTTTATGAGCTTGAGCTGCGCAGATTTTTCTATACAGAGCAAGACAATATTATTTTGGGTTTACTCCCCAAAGGGTGTGTGTAAATGAGTGCTTGGTGAATCCCCGAGCTGAATCCTCTCACACAGAGCTGACTTCAGTCTGTGTCTGCAGCTGGGCATGGCCTTACCTGTGTGTGTGTGTGTGCTAGGGATGGCTTGAGGGCCTGGCACAACAAAGACAGGGTGAGGAAGCCCAGGCTAGTGGAACGGGCAGGCTCAGTGAGACCCCAGCACATCAGGTGACACCCCCAAAGTGGGGTACAACCCGTCACATCATGAATGTTCCCTTATTCAAAATGGCCATCATCTCCTACGACTGTAAAAGGGGCTGAAGCCAGAAAGATGCTGCCGTTTCCCTACAGTTTGTCTGCATGAGACCACCACCATTTTCAATAAGACTGAAGCCATGCCTACAGGCAAAATGGCTACGACTCTATGGTTCGGGGGAATAGGCAGGGCACAGGGACTGTGAGGAGCTGGAGAGACATGGTGAAAGGGGCTGGGGAGAGTGGGGGAGCACTGGAGGTTGCAGAGGAATGGGGGAGCAGGAGGTGGGGTCTGGCACAGGGGGAGGCAGAGCAGGGATGGCAGGGTATGGAGCAGGGGAAGGCAGTGCAGGGGTGGGAAGGGAAGTGATGAGGGGTTCCAGAGCAGGGGGAAGCAGTGTAGTGATGGGGGAATTAGGGGCAGGGAATCTATCTTAGCCACTACAGAGAGGAATGCATTTTTGTGGGCATTAACAGTTGACTTTTGAATCTGAAATTCTTCAAACACTGGCTGAGGATAGAGAGAAGTTAAAAAGTCAAAAGACAGACTAACCCGTGCCCCCCATGATTTTTATGGGTTTTTTTGTAATTCATGATTTTTGGGGCCAATCTCATTATTTTTGTGGGTCCGATACATGACTTTTGATCTACTGAGGCTGGCAATACTGCAATTCATTCCAGTAAATACTATTATTCATACTTAAATAGTTAAATAAAGGAAATTAGTACGATCAGAAGCACAGGCTCAGCTTCCACCGGCACCAGCACCAAAAGAGGGTAATTTGGATTAAGAAGGAAGTATGGCCAAGCCACAGAGGTACACTGATTCAGTGCAACCTTGCTTCAGCCTATGACTCTGACATAGCGCTGGTAAAGATGAAAGTTGTCTTCTCTTGGCAGAAGCCCAAGGTGAGGGAGGCAATAGAAATACTGCCTGCCTTCCTTGGCAGTGAAACCCCCCACAAAGCCCCCAACTGCCCTTGCTGGCACAAAGAGGGACTGTGTTCACCTTTCTCATCAGCATAGGTGAATCTGTCACACTCGCTGCATAACCAGGAAGTTAAATAATCAGAAATCTGCCAAGCCAGAAGAATCGTTCTTGCCCAAGTACGACTGGTCTGACAAGTGAGAATTTTTTTTCAGCCAAAAGTCTGAAATCTCGCTTTGGAATCTGGAATAAACTACATCTGGCTGCTATGCTCCAAGTATAGACACCTCAAGTGGAGACAAATTTAGGCTCAATTCTGTTTCCATTTTATCAGAGCAAAATCCCTGCATTTCAGTCACTTCAGGGAATATTGCTCATCCTGAAGTCATTAAAATTCCAGTCTGTCCAAAGAATGTACCAGTCTCAAACTTGCATCACATTGACAGATATTCGCAAGAGTCAAGAAAACCAGTGAGGGAGACTCAGCCACAGTTGATCTCTGCATCAGGAGCCTTGAGGCCATGTCCAGAAGAATCAAATCAGCAGCAACTTTTGTGGAAGAGACAAAGAACTGAGGTCCAGACCATCTGATGCACTTTTTGCAGAAGTCGGGTTGCTAACCCTGGCCAAGTTATTTTACTAATTATGTCTTGCCTTCTTAAAATCCCTCCTAGAGTTTAAACTAGATACAATCTGCTCCATTTTCTGTCCTAAACTGTTGTGTAGTGTTGTGGTGCAGTGTTAACCAGCTGCTGCCTTTTTCTCTAGAGCTGGCTGCATTTCAGTGGTGTGTGGAAGCAATGCAAACCATAATGCAGGAAAGGCACCGTGGGATCCTTCTGCTTGAGAGGTGCAGTACAAATGAAAGTCATAAGTAGTGACACCTCAACATTCGCCAGCTATTTTGAGGAAAAAAACAAGGCAGCTAATAACCACTCAGTTTTTTCTGCAGGTGCTAAAAGCAACAACCCTGCCCTTAGTCTCAAAATGCCCAATTCATTGACACAATACAGACTCTTCATGACAAGGGACAGTAAAACCAACAGATCCAGCCAATGGGGAATTCCTTCCCCGCCCAGTTGAAGGAAAGTCCCCGCAAGGCATAGTACTGAGGTAGCAGTTTTATGCCATTTTCTCTTTTCAGCCATCCCTCCCCCCCCCCATATATAAGATGCATAGATGGAAAAAGTGGACAGTCTAAAGCCACCTTTCCCCTTCTTGGGTCCCACATCAAGCAGAGCTTCGCCACACCTGAGAATCAGCCTATGCTGTTCTCCAGTGGATGTTAATCATTGATACTCTCTGGCTTAATGTCACTCAGCGGGTTTGCCTGCTCCCTGATGGCTGTTGGAGAACATCTGCCTTTTATTTTTAGTATGCCATCTATTCAATTATGTACCAATATCAAACTGTTTGAAAAAGCTTGTGTTAATTCCTGCAACTCCAAATGCAGGATGAGAACAAAAGGAAAAAAAGTGCTATTGTCATCCTCCTGAGTAAACAGCTAAAAAGAGCTCCCTGGCATTGGAAGGTTTGTTTTTTAGCTTATTTACAAGATTAGTAAAAATATAGGAAACATCCAGCACTGCCAGTTGGAACAGTTAGGGAACACAATAAAAACAACCAAAGTAGCACCTAGGTTTTAGCAGTGTGTGAACTGGTCAGATTAGATCAGTGGTTTTCAAACTTTTTTTCTGGCAATCCAGTTGAAGAAAATTGTTGATGCTCGTGACCCAACGGAGCTGGGGATGAGGGGTTTCGGGTGTGGGAGGGGCTCAGGGCTGGGGCAGAGGCTCAGGGTGCGGGAGGGGGTCAGGGCTCTGGGCTGAGGGTGCAGGCTCTTGGGTGGGGCTAGGGATGAAGGGTTTGGGGTGCAGGAGGAGACTCCGGGTTGGGGGGGAGGTCAGGGCTGGGGATTGGGGCATGGGCTTACCTCAGGCAGCTCCTGGTCAGTGGCACAGCGGGGGTGCTAAGGCAGGCTTCCTGCCTGTCCTGGCACTGCGGACTGCGCTGTTCCCTGGAAGCAGCCAGCAGCAGGTCCGTCTCCTAGATGGAGGTGTACAAGCGGCTCCACGTGGCTCTCACCTGCAGGTACTGCCTGCCCCCGCAGCTCCCATTGGCCAGCTCCAGAACAATGGGAGTGCGGAGCTGGTGCTCAGGGCAGGGGCAGCAAACGGATCCCCATGGCCCCCCCGCCTAGGAGCCGGACCTGCTGCTGGCTGCTTCAGGGCACAACAAGGTGTCAGAACAGGTAGGGACTAGCCTGTCATAGCCAGGCAGCACCACTAACAGGACTTTTAACAGCCCAGTCAGCAGTGCTGACCAGAGCCACCGCGACCCAGTGCCTTACATTCCGCGACCTATACTGGGTCACAACCCGCAGTTTGAAAGCCACTGGACTAGATTATCATAATGGTCCTTTCTGGCCTTAAAGTGAGACAATATTACCCAATACGCTTTGCCTTTTGTCACCAAGTTTGGGGGGGACAAGGCCCTGCACCCCTGGCTTTGTGCGATTCACCATGACTCTCAGCCAGCCAGTAAAACAGAAGGTTTATTTAGAAGACAGGAACACAGTTCAAGACAGGTATTGCAGTTACAGACCCCCTCAGTCAGGTCCATCTTGGAGGGCCAGGGGAGGCCATTTTCCCAGCCAGCTCCAAACTGAAAACTCTCCAGCCCTTCCTCTCCCTTTGTCTCTTTCCCGGGCCAGGAGGTTACCTGAGGGTTTTTTTGTTCTTCAACACCTTTAGTTGGCAACTTTCCAGGGGAGGGGCTCAGGCCATTAGTTGCCAGAAGACAGGGCGTTGACCATTCTCTATGCAGACAGGTTCACACTAGCCCCCTAGGCCTGTGCAACAATTACACACCCCTAGACACCTGAGAAACGCATAGGGGAAACTGAGGCACCCACACGGTAGTCAGAGAAAACATTAAGAACATTTCCACTTCATCACACCTTTACATACTCATTTTCTGTGTTTTGGCACAACAATGCATGTTTGTGAGTCACATTGGGTTCTCTCCAATACCATACAGCCAGCATTTAGCTTCCTTTGTGATTTGATCCCAGTACAAGCTCTTTGCAGGCTAGCTAGACTTGATTAGAAGCCAAATCTAGAACCTGGCTAGAGGGATCAGTGTGTTAAGATTATGAGGCCACATTTTTCTCTATGTATCCATGTCCCTAGCCGTCATCCTAACAACAAACATTGCTGCTTGACAGGACAATGCTTGAAAGAGCACAGCATTGGTACTCCGATAAAAATATCCTCTAACCTAACAGGCCTATAACAGTTTGACACTCCCTGTTCTAGAGAAACACTTGAGGTCTCTGGGGCTCAGATCTCACCCTGATATGAGCATCAACTTGTGCCGCTTTCAGTTCATGCTAACCCAAGGAGCAGGATACCAACTCTGGACCTCACCATGTGGCAGCATCCTGTGCTATCACTGGACTAATTTTATACTGCCTGCATGGTTTTTGTAGTTTTAAGTTAATTAGGTCAAAACTAGAAAAAATGCACTTCCCTCTTCAGGCCAAAGAGAAGAAGAGTGAAGTTAAAGTCATACTGCAAATATGAGACGGAAGCAAATGATTATTGTTCAGATTTCTTCCATGGCAATGATAGTTACTGCCCCCCTTTGGGAAGATCAGTGATACAGGAATGGTTCCAGAAAAACAAAGTTGTTGCCAGTTTTGCCTATGGAAAATAAATGCCCCTTATCCTCTCCATAGAGATTTGTACTAAGACTGCTTCAGAGACTGCTGGAGTGGAAGAGGAATGCTAGTTCTTGCTCATTTCCTGCAGAGGAGGGGAAAGTTGGGACGTAGGCATTTTTGTTTTTTCTTCACATACTGTATTTACTTAATCATGTATAATAAGAGTTTCCTCATGTTAAATGGATTTAATTCTCTAGCAAAGTGGAGTAGAATATTGATTTATTTAGCTAAATTTATCAACAACAATTGCATTCCAGAAGAGCAGCAATCTTCAACCAGATGATTAAAAGCTTTGGAAGAGGCTAAGCTGGGATGAATGTATATTACTTGATCATCAAAGTTTAGATCTCTTGAAAAAAACTCTGTCAGAATAGATTACAGTTCCAATCACATGCTCTTTGGATTAACTACTGTATATTTTGCCTATAAATTATATGGTTAGTCTATAGTCCAATTTTAAACCTGAAGACAAGTTCTGTGTAGTTTGAAAGCTTGTACCTTCCACAAACAGAAGTTGGTCCAATAAAAAAAATATTCCCTCACCTACCTTGTCTCTCTCATATCCTCCGAACAAGCACAGCAACAATAACACTGCAAACAATTTTAAATCTCTCCACTAAAAAAATCTTCTGGGCTCAGCTTGGCCACATTCTAGAATCAAGTTCCCTGCTTTAGTTTATAGAACGAAGTGGGGAGAACAGAAGTTCAGTGTCCTCCTTCTCCTGGAACTTGTTCAGACTAAACTGAGCAGAAATAGGGTATCTTATAGACAAACTGAAAAGTTGTCAAGGAGTCACTACAAGATGCAGATTCTGAAGTGAAATCCTTGGAACAATTTTGTGTAACTGACCTTGCTGTTCTTCACTGTAGCTGCAGTTTCCAAGCAGCTCCTTTCTGATTACACCATTCCTAGAGGCCAGTAGGCTCTCAGAGGCCAAAGTGTGAGAGTGAGAAAAGGAAAGAAGCAAATTATGTGCCTGTTATCTCAGAAAGGAAAGATAAATGGTGGAAATAACCAGTCCATTGAGACATTTAAATCAAGTCTAAACAAAATACTAGGAAATATACTGTATGGAACTGGACAGACATCAGGCCAGAGAATTTAGTAAATTCCTCTCCCTAATTGTTATGATTTTATGAACCTAGAAAAAAAGTCAAGTGAAATAGGACAAGTGAAATTCTTCAATTTCTACTTTATTTGCATAAAGTGCTATTCTCGGCCCCAACCACTGCCCCGCTCCCAGCCGCGGCTCCCAGCTCCCGGGGGGGATGAGGCACAGACAGGTTCCATTACACGGAGAGGGGTGCGCCATAAAACATTTGGGGACCACTGTTGTAAACTGATGCTTCCAAAGGGGAGACTCAGTCATGGATACCAGCACAACTGGGAAACAAAGCTATTAAACTGGCAGGCAAGGCGGAGAACAGAATTTAAACAAATGTGTGACACAGTATGAAGTTCTACTGCACCCTCCTATGTGCAGCATCCGCAATCACGGCCTACCCTTCCAGAGCCAATCAATTTCATTTGGAGGGTATGTGATAAATGAGGGGGGTAGCTCCCTTTTATGGACACCCAGCCAGTCAGTAGCCATAGAATCCTCCTTAGCAGCTGTACCCTAATTGCCTTAACTGTGAAGGGTTAAGAGAACCTTAACCTGAGTTGGCACCTGACCAGGGAACCAACGGGGAGGCTGTACCCTTTCAAATTGGAAAAACTGCTGGGAGCAGGGGAGAGGTTTCTTCCTCTCTCAGGCTGGAGAGAGGTGAATGCAGCAACAAGCTGTAAGCTTTAAGCCAGGTATGGGAAACCATCAGCATCATATCTAGAAACTCCTCATTTGGAACCCCAGATATGTAAGTACCACAGGAAAAGTTAAGGCAGATGTGATTAGGAGTCTTTTTGGTTTGTGGATTCCTCTGTGATAACCCCAGGTGCTTTTGTTTTGCTTGTAACCTTTAAGCTGAACCCTAAATTAGTTATTTTTGGTGTTTAATCCCTAAAGCCTGAGTTTTCAGATGTTTCTTTCCTTTTTAATAAAATTTATCTTTTTTTAAAGAATCCTTTGATTCCAAAGTCCTTAGACAAGGGGTTGATCTGTGCTCACATTGCTAGGAAAGGGGGTGAAGAGGCTTGGGGGGATATTTTGCAGAGATAGGGATTCCAAGTGACTCTTACCTGAATATTTGTGAAAAATCACTTAGTGGTGGCAGCAATATATGTCCAAGGCAGAAGACTGTGGCCTTGGAAGAGTTTTAACCCAAACTGGTAGAAGATAAGCTTAGGGGGTCTTTTATGCAAGTCCCCACATCTGTACCCCAGAGTTCAGATTTGGAGGTTATACCCTGACCTGGTACAATTACCCTCAGCGCCAAAATCTCAGCAGAGTCTCTACTGGTACCTTCACAAATGCCCTATATCCAGTTACTACCTGACAAGAGGTGAGGTATTCATATTATATTCATATTACTAATGCTCTGTGAGCCATATTCAGGCTCCAGAATTTTACAAGATTTTTGGCTTTACTGTCATGACTAAAGCTTCTTTACCAGGATGCCGTCTGCTTGGTCTGTTCCACAGTGTGACAGGAGGGCAATAACCTTATTTCTTCCAACACATGGAAAGACACATCTGTCATAATATCTGAATTCCCTATTGCATACAAATGCCAAAGTCATTGGCCAGAGGTTCCTCCTTGAAACCACAAGCAGGGGGTGACTTTAAAGAAGAAAAATGTATGGGGAGCCTTACAAAGGCAAATCACCCAGCTAGACAAAGAAACAAAATTGTTTTCAATATTCCCTTATATTTTAAAACCTCTGGTTAATATGAGAAATAGCATTTTTTTCCTCTGTTGTATAATACAGAGAGTTTCATGAAAGCTTAAGATTCCCTCAGAATAGTGAATGATAAAAAATAATATATTTTTCTATAGTGCCTTTCAGACTCAAAGGTATTCAGAAGCTCTTTGCAGAGCTATGTTAGGAGTGTAAGCAGGTATTGCACATGGAACAATAGCTCACATAAGGACAGTTTAATCTTTTTTTTCTCACTAGTTGATTCAGGCCTCTGACTTGAAAACAGGTCACCAGGCTGATCAGAGTTTTCATTCTCAGCGAGGCTTCACCCGCAGCAACTGGAGTGGCTGCAATACAGTATTCAAGCAATGGGAATATTGTGCAACTCTTTGCACGAGGAAGTCAAACAAAGGCAGTTTGTGTTAATGCGTTTTATTAAAGTTTACTTACAATTTTGACACAGCCCTCTTTCACACCTGTGGTCTGATGTGGGAAGACTAGATAATAATCAAAGGAAACCTCATCCAATAGGTACAGACCAGAGTATGTTATTTAGTGTAGTTAGGAATCTTTTGTACAGTACACAGCTTCAGACAAATATTGTGAGAGACAACAGATGACTGTAAAGACAGCTCCCTTTACAAGTGAGACAGTATGTGTTTAATTGCAGAATCTTTGTAGAATTTTTCCATCCAAGCTAGATGAGTTTTCAAGATAAATCTATAATATTAGTCTACAAGCATTCAGCTGTCTCAACTAGCTGAAAAAATTGCCCTTAAATGTAAACAAGTTTGTCTGAGCAACTGGCTGAACAAGAAGTAGGACTGAGTGGACTTGTAGGCTCTGAAGTTTTACATTGTTTTGTTTTTGAGTGCAGTCATGTAACCAAAAAAATCTACATTTGTAAGTTGCACTTTCACGACAAAGAGATTGCTCTACAGCAGTGTTCCCCACTGCAGTGCCCATGGGCGCCATGGCGCCCGCCGGGGCATCTATGTGCACCCACGTACTGGCCAGCGGACAAGCAGCCGCTGAAATGCGGTGTCACCAAGAGGCATCACCGCCGAAATGCCGCTGATTTTCGGCGGCAACACCTCTTGATGTTGCCGCTTCTCAGCGGCATTTCGGCGGATGCTTGTCCGCCCGCCACGGTCCTCGGTGGCTCGTCGTCCGGTGCCCGCCACCCGGAAAAGGTTGGGGAGCACTGCTCTACTGTACTTGTGTGAGGTGAATTGAAAAATATTATTTCTTTTATCATTTTTACAGTGCAAATATTTGTAAGCAAAAATAATATACACTTTGATTTCAATTACAACACAGAATACAATATATATGAAAATGTAGAAAAACATCCAAAATATTTAATAAATTTCAATTGGTATTCTATTATTTAACAATGCAATTAAAACTGTGATTAATCGTGATTTTTTAAATCATGATTAATTTTTTTTGAGTTAATCGTATGAGTTAACTGATTAATTGACAACCCTAGTTGCTATGAAACACATCAACATATAAAATAGTGTCAACATGTAATTTGGATATGGTTACAAAAACATAAGATTATGGTACAATAGCTGTCTGCCTACAGTTTGCAAGTGAGTTTTTATTATCTGCTTTATTCTGGCCTCCCACTCTAAAAATTTACCAAAAATATTTTAGCTTCAAAATTGGTAGGTTAAGTCTGGGGACTAAATAGAATATTTCTGCAGAATTTGAAGTGAAGTAGATAAATGGTGCCTGAATTATGACATCCTAAAATCAGAGCAGAAGTGTTTCCCAGAGGTCAAAAGTTCTCTCCCTCCCCACACACAACTTTGTAGCCAATACAGAAAGCAAGAGAGAAATAAAATCTTGGTTCACTGGACTCCCACGAGTGGTATCTAGAGCCCAGAACAGACATTTAGAGGATTGAAATTAATTTTTGAATTTGTAACATAGCTAAATACATTGTAGGACTGCTGGGGAAACTAAGTTTTCACTTTAAAAAATCAATCTCTAGCTCTTTCCCTTGCAGAGACAGACATCAAAATACAAGAGCACCAATCAATAGGGGCAAAAAAACCTCTTGAGACAAAAGGCAGGACAGAAGGGAGTCAAAAAGTCTCCTAAGACACATGCTGTTGGAATTCTCCCCAATTCAACCTCAGAGGTCTCCACAGGAAGGGGACATTGCCCCATATCTCAAAAGCCTCATGTTTCCACCTTACTCTCACAAAAAGAGAACTAATATACATTACAATACATCATTGAATCAAATTTGGTTAAATGAAAGTCACTGGGTTTGAGGCCCAACTAAGGGAACATCAGTGGCAACCATATTTTCACTGCAAGTGATGCCCTTTCAATTCTACAGCCTAATCTAACTCCCACTGATTTTTACAGGCGGTTATTGGGGTCCTTATGGTGCTGAAGTCAGCAGAAAGACTCCCATTAGAATCATAGTATCAGCGGGGTAGCCGTGCTAGTCTGTATCCACAAAAACAACGAAGAGTCCCATGGCACCTTAAAGACTAACAGATTTATTTGGACATAAGCTTTCGTGGGTAAAAAACCCACTTCTTCAGATACATACATAAATATATATTGGCACATGAAGAGACGGGAGTTACCTTACAAGTGGAAAACCAATGTTGACAAGACCAATTCAGTCAGGGTGGATGTGGTCCACTCCCAATAATTGATGAGGAGATGTCAACTCCCAGTCCCTATTCAAGCCCAAATTGATGGTGTTAAGTCTGCAGATGAACTGTAGCTCTGCAGTTTCTCTTTGAAGTCTGGTTTTGAAGGTTTTTTTTTGTTGAAGGATGGCTACTTTTAAATCTGTTATTGAGTGTCCAGAGAGATCGAAGTGTTTTCCTACAGGCTTTTGTATGTTACCATTCCTGATGTCTGATTTGTATCCATTTATCCTTTTACGTAGAGACTGTCCAATGTACAAGGCAGAGGGGCATTTCTGGCACATGATGGCATATATCACATTAGTAGATGTGCAGGTGAATGAGCCTCTGATGGTGTGGCTGGTGTGGTTGGGTCCTATGATGGTATTGCTGGAGTAGATATGGGGACAAAGAAGGCAACGGGGTTTGTTACAGGGATTGGTTCCTGGGTTAGTGTTTCTGTGGTGTGGTGTGTAGTTGCTGCTGAGTATTTGCTTCAGGTTGGGGGGCTGTCTGTAAGTGAGGACTGGCCCGTCTCCCAAGGTCTGTGAGACTGGGGGATTGTTTTCAAGGACAGGTTGTAGATCATTGATGATGCGCTGGAGGGGTTTTAGCTGGGGCTGTATGTGATGTTCTGTTTTCCTTGTTGGGCCTGTCCTTTAGGAAGTGACTTCTGGGTACCCGTCTCACTCGATCAATCTGTTTCCTCACTTCCCCAGGTGGATATTGTAGTTTTAAGAATGCTTGATAGAGATCTTGTATGTGTTTATCTCTGTCTGAGGGATTGGAGCAAATGTGGTTGTATCTTAGGGCTTGGCTGTAGACAATAGATCGTGTGATGTGTCCTGGATGGAAGCTGGAGGCATGTAGGTAAGTATAGCGGTCAGTAGGTTTCCAGTAAAGCAGGGGTCGGCAACCTTTCAGAAGTGGTGTGCCGAGTCTTCATTTATTCACTCTAATTTAAGTTTTCGCATGCCAGTAATACATTTTAACATTTATAGAAAGTCTCTTTCTATAAGTCTATATTATATAACTAAACTATTGTTGAATATAAAGTAAACAAGATTTTCAAAATGTTTAAGAAGCGTCATTTAAAATTAAATTAAAATTCTGATCTTATGCCGCCAGCCTGCTCAGCTCCCTGCCAGCCTGGGGTTCTGTTCACCTAGGCTGGCAGCGGGCTGAGCAGGGCCTGTGGCCGGGACCCCAGACTGGGGGGGGGCGGATTCAGGGGTCAGGGCAGAGGGCTGGGTGTGGGGAGCAGTTCAGGGCAAAAAGCTGGGTGTGGGTAGGTTCAGGGGTCAGGCCAGAGGGCTGGAGGGTGTGGGGTGTAGGGCAGAAGGCTGGGTGTGTGGGGAGGTTCAGGGGTCAGGGCAGAGGGCTGGGGGGTGCAGGGCAGAAGGCTGGGTGTGGGGGGGTCAGGGCAGAGGAAGTGGGGTGTGGGGCAGAAGGCTGGGTGAGTGGGGAGGTTCAGGGGTGAGGGCAGTGGTGGTGTGGGGGGGTGCAGGGCAGAAGGCTGACTGTGGGGGGGGGATCAGAGCAGAGGGCTGGGAGTGCTCAGCTCGTAGGGGTGCTCCCAGCCCCCTGCCCTGAGCGGCTCAGGGCAGGGGGCTGGAAGGGATATGCCCTGTTCTACCCCCTTCCACAAGGCTCCTTCCCTACCTCTCTCTGCCTCCTCTACGGAGCTGAATGCATGCTGCCACTCTTCCCCCTCCCCCTTGCAAGGGCGATCAGCTGATTGGCGCAGGGAAGGAGAGGGGGAGGGGCAGGAAAGCACCACGCTGGAGGAAGAAGCGGAGTGGGGGGAAGCTTGGCTGCCGTAGGACCAAGCTTCTGCCTCCTGCCCCCGCAGGGGATAGTGGTGGGCAGGGGGACTGAGTGGGGTTGGGGGCCAGGACCATGGCAGGCGGCAGCGTGCCACTCAAAATCAGCTTGCGTGCCATGTTTGGCACGCGTGCCGTAGGTTGCCGACCCCTGCAGTATAGGGTGGTGGTTATGTGACCATCACTTATTTACACTGTAGTGTCCAGGAAGTGGATCTCTTGTGTGGACTGGTCCAGGCTGAGATTGATCATGGGGTGAAAATTGTTGAAATCCAGACAGAATTCTTCAAGGGCCTCCTTTCCATGGGTCCATATGATGATGATGTCATCAATGTAGCGTAAGTAGAGGAGGGGCGCTCAGGGACGAGAACTGAGGAAGCGTTGTTCTAAGTCAGCTATAAAAATGTTGGCATACTGTGAGGCCGTGCAGGTATCCATAGTAGTGCCACTGACTTGAAGGTACAAGTTGTCCCCAAATCTAAATGGTTGTGGGTGAGGACAAAGTCACAAAGCTCAGCCACCAGGTGTGCCATGGCCTCATCAGGGATACTGTTCCTGACAGTTTGTAGTCCATTCTCATGTGGAATATTGGTGTAAAGAGCTTCTACATCCCTGACAGCCAGGATAGTGTTTTCAAGAAGATCACCAATGCATTGTAGTTTCCTCAGGAAGTCCACAGTGTCTCAAAGACAGCTAGGAGTGTTGGTAGCACAGGGTCTGAGGAGAGAGTCTAAATAGCCAGATAATCTTGCTGTAAGAGTGCCAATGCCTAAGATGATGGGGTGTCCAGGATTTCCAGGTTTATGGATCTTGGGTAGCAGATAGAATACCCATGGTCAGGGCTCTAGAGGTGTGTCTGTGTAAACTTGTTCTCATGCTGTAGCAGGGGAGTTCCTTGAGCAGAAGGTGTAGTTTCTTTTGGTACTCCTCAGTGGGATCAGAGAATAGTGGCCTGTAGAATGTGGTGTTGGAGAGTTCTCTGGCAGCCTCCTGTTCATAATCCGATCTGTTCATGATGACTACGGCACCTCCTTTGTCAGCCCTTTTGATTATAATGTCTGAGTTGTTTCTGAGGCTCTGGATGGTGTTGTGTTCTGTACAGCTGAGGTTATAGGGCAAGTGATTCTGTTTGTTCATAATTGCAGCCTGTGCACGTCTACAGAAGCACTCTATGTAGAAGTCCAGTCTGGCATTTCGACACCGCCTCATCAATTATTGGGAGTGGACCACATCCACCCTGACTGAATTGGCCTTCAGCAATGGTCGTCCACTTGTAAGGTAACTCCCTTCTCTTCATGTGCCAATATATATTTACGCCTGTATCTGTAATTTTCACTCCATGCATCTGAAGAAGTGGGTTTTTTACTCATGAAAGCTTATGCCCAAATAAATCTGTTAGTCTTTAAGGTGCCACGGGACTCCTCATTTTTATTAGAATCATAGAAGACTCATAGAATCACAGGACTGAAAGGGATCTTGAGAGGGCATCTAGTCCATTCCCTTGCACTCATGGCAGGACTAAGTATTAACTAGACCATCCCTGACAGGTGTTTGTTTAAACCTGCTCTTAAAAATCTCCAATGATGGACATTCCACAGCCTCCCTAGGCAGTTTATTCCAGTGCTTAACCACCCTGACAGTTAGGAAGTTTTTCTTAATATCCAACCAAAACCTCCCTTGCTACAAATTAAACCCATTGCTTCTTGTCCTAGTCTCAGAGGTTAAGAAGAATAATTTTCCCCTCCTCCTTGTAACAACCTTTTATGTACTTGAAAACTGTTATCATGTCCCCTCTGTCTTCTCTTTTCCAGACTAAACAAACCCAATTTTTTTTCAATCCAAGGATTTTTTCAATCCAAGGATTTCAAAGCACTTTTAAAACATTAATGGATTAAAGCTCCTAGCACCCCTGGGATGTATGACAGTTGTTATGTTCACACCAGTGGAGGCTCAAAGAGACTAAATAGTTTGCTTAAGAGCCCAGAGGGAGTAAGTGTTAGAGGTGGGAACAGAACCCCAACCTTCAGTGTCTCCTCTCTTCATATTCATAAGTGAATTAGAAGAAAGATTATTTTAATCTCTTCTTGCTTTATAAATAGTTTATAACTAATTAAGATGTGGCCATAATGAAAACCTTGTAAGGATGGAATTTTTTATGCCTGCCATCAGCATGGAAGCAGTTTATTTTTGGCTTTTTTGTTTCATTATATTACTGTGTGTAATAATTCAGCACGTCTAGCCAAGGTGGTTTCTTGACAGGCTCCTGCTAACATGTCCACAGGACTTCTGACAGATGCCAAGAGGCAAGCACTCTTGAAGTCAATCAGCTCAACTGAGTTATTACAAACAGCCTTGATTTTTTCCTTTTGACAGCTCAGAGGTCCAACACATGATAACTTGTGGCTTTCCTCACTCCACTGACCACAGCAAGCATGTCCCCCAGGGGAGTTCATTATATTCCAAAAGGAGCTACTCACCCCTGCATTCAAGGCCCTCTAATTTGCTGTATAATCTCATCACTTCTCTTCCCACCATCACTATAATCACAATACTCATTCTGTGCATGGAAAAAATGTCACTCTCCAAAATGCTATTCTGTGGCTAGTTGTTATGTGAAACTGAAGGGCACCTGCTTCAGCGACATCTTCTGGCCCAGTATCCTAAACAGCCAAAGCCATGTGGTCACCTTCAGTGCTGATCACTAAGCTAACTCCTATCAAGAGACCCACCAGCTCTATACACATACAGAGAACAAATATCCACTGAAGGTGGTGCCTCATTTTGACCAGATATAGAATCATAGAATACCAGGGTTGGAAGAGACCTCAGGAGGTCACCTAGTCCAACCCCCTGCTCAAAGCAGGACCAATCTGAAAGTCTGGTCGTTAACTTTACATGGCTGTATTTTGTTTGATCAAGATCTTGAGAGCTTTAATCCTGAACTGGGAAGTTTCATCTTCTGTCAGGCTGTGCAGTTACTCGTACAAATCTGGCTGCTGTGCTCTAAAAATCAAGGCACTATAGTTGTACTAGAAGAATTTCTAAAATGTCCCAAAAGCAGCAAAAAGAAAATAACCAAGATGAGTACAAATATTAATACTTTGAGATCCCCAGATGATGTACTATATATGTGCAAAGTGTTTTACCAATATTCATCCAATAAGCCTCACTATAACCCCATAACACAGATCAGTATTATTATACTTGTATTGCATGTGGGTAAACTGAGGCACAAAGTATGTAGGTGACTTGGCCAAGCACACACAGTGAGCAGAGGCCAATACAGAACCCATGAGTTCTGACATCCACTCCTAGTTCTAATCTTTTTTTTTATATGTATTGTGACAGACCCAGGCCAGTGGGGTACAGGAGTCTGGTCCTATTAGTATCCAGGAAGTGGGCGGGCGAAGCCCGCCCACTACTAAAGGACCTCCCCCCAGCCTAAGGAGAGGATCCACAGGTCCGGGACACCAACTAAGTACGTGGGACAACTAATGAAAAAAAAAAGGAGCGGGAGTGAGGTCACAGGGCTAAACGAAGGGAACCAGATGGGGACACCGAGCAGAGAACCCCGGACAACGCCCACTGCTCCTCGAAGGCGTCAATGGAGCCAGTGGACGCGGCCCAGAGGAACTCCGCCCGGATGCGTGAACGGACGGAGGAGCGGAAATAGGCCCCACAGTCGCAGGAAATCCCATCGGCCAACCTCCTCTCCCTGGTTTTATAGATGGCCAGTTTGGCCAGGACTAAGAGGAGGTTGACAAGGAGATCCCGCGACCGTGGGGCCACGGATAGGAGTGCATAGACAAACAGGTGAGGGAAAAGTGCAACCAAAAACGCACTAGGCGATCCAAGAGGAGCCGGACCAGGGGCTGCACCCTGGCGCACTCTAAATAAACATGCGCCAGGGTCTCCTTCATGCCGCAAAGGGGCAGGTGTTGGGGACAGGGTAAACCGCGCCAAGTACACGCCCGTGCTCACGGCCCGTGAAGGAGCCGCCAACTGACATCCCGGCGGGCCTCGGGACTAGGGCAGAATACAGGCTGGCCCACCGGGCTCCTCACCCTCGAGAGGTGGCAGGAGGTCCCGCCATTTCGTGTCGGGCGGGGCGAGGGTGAGGTAGTGAAGCGTGTGGAGCACGAGCGTGTAC
Organism: Mauremys reevesii; assembly: GCF_016161935.1. Classification (NCBI taxonomy): domain Eukaryota; kingdom Metazoa; phylum Chordata; order Testudines; family Geoemydidae; genus Mauremys; species Mauremys reevesii. The sequence goes on along the minus strand of NC_052632.1, from coordinate 51,697,586 downwards.
AGATGTTTCCTTGGCGCGGTCTGGAACAAAACCGGCTGCAGATCGGGCAGCCGGCTTGCAGTGAAAGGGCGAGGGGGGTGAGTGGGGCCACGGGGCAGGGGCCCGATAAAAAGATCCACAGGGCCCGGGGTGGAAGGTGGGCGGGGCGTGCCCTCTTGCAGGACCCGGTCGAGGTAAACCCGAGCAGCGGGCAGTAAAGCGGCCTTCACCTCCTGAAGTACGCGCCGGGGGGTACAAGGGTTGGAGAGCGCTGAGCGAGCGTCAGGGGATCCAGCCAGTCTCCCCGGTCGTAGTCCAGGAGGTCTCCGACCCTGGTGACTCCTGCCAAGACCAGCCTCTGGCGCACCGCGGGGGACTCCGCCACCTGCACACGGAGCTGGGGGTTGTGTAGCAGGGGCTCCGCGAGGAGATCGACCCCCACGGTGGCCGCCACGGACCTGGTCGTTGAAAAGAGCTTCCAGGTCCGGAGGAGGTCTTGGTAGAAGACCGGCAGCCCAGAGAGGTCTCGCGGAAGACCTCTCGGATGGAGAGAAAAGAGCTGCCGGTCGTATCGGAGCCCTCGGAAGCGGCGGAGGAAGGTGTGTGCCAATACGCTCCACGCCGGACTACCCACACCGTACAGGAGCCTCTGCAGGGCCTGGAGGCGGAAGACGTGGACCTGAGTGCGCAGGCACTTCAGGCCCTGCCCCCCCTCCTCCAGGGGCAGGTGGAGGACCCCTGCAGAGACCCAGTGCGTTCCTGGCCAGAAGAACTCCAGAACCGCCGTCCGGAGGTTGGCCAGGAAATCCGGGGCCGGGACCAGGGTGTTGAGCCGGTACCAGAGCATGGACAGGACTAATTGATTCAGCACCAGCGCCCTCCCCCGAAGAGAGAGGCACCGGAGTAGTCCTGTCCATTTCCGGCCGCGCCTCACCCGCCCTCTAAACCATGCCAGTTCTCCGGCGGAGACGGATGCGTGGCAGAAAGGTAAACGCCGAGATAGAGCAGCGGACCCGCTCCACCGGATGGCCTGAAGCGCGGGTGGGAGGAGCTCGCCTGCCACCCGTCCCTACCACCAGGCCAGAGCTCTTGACCCAGTTGACCCGGGCGGAGGAGGCCGCGAATAAATGGCCTGGCAAGCCTCCACCGCGCCAAGTCACCCGGGTCCTGGACCACGAGGAGCACATCGCCGGGCGTCGCCGACAGGACCAGCCGCAGCTCCGGCTCCGGAGCACCAACCCCGTCAACCTCCGACGGAGGAGACAGAGGAAGGGCTCGATCGCCAGAGCGTACAGCTGACCCGAGAGGACACCCCTGCCGTACTCCTCGCCCGAAGCTGACCGGCTCGGTCAGGGTCCAGTTGAGCCTGACCAGACACTCCGCGAGCGTACAGCACCTGGAGAAAACCCACAAACTGGGGTCCGAAGCCTAACGCTTGCAGAGTGCCCAGGAGATACCCATGATCCACCCTGTCGACGCCTTCTCCTGATCCAGGGACAGGAGGCGAGCGACAGACCATCCCTACACCCTAATTCCAGAAGGTCCCGGACCAGATACAAGTTATCAAAGATCGATGCGGCCGGACGGTGTAGGTCTGGTCCGGTGGACCACGTCCGCCAGCACGGACCCTAGCCGAATCGAAAGGGCCTTCGCAACGATTTTATAGTCCGTGCTGAGGAGCGAGATGGGACGCCAATTCCGTAAATCGCGGAGGTCCCCCCTCTTCGGCAATAAGGCGAGCACAGCTCGCCTGCACGAAGAGGAGGACCCGCTCCGCAAAGACTCGGCCCAGGCGGTGACTAGGTCTGGGCGAGGACGCCCCAGAACACGCGGTAGAACTCCACGGTCAGCCCGTCCATGCCCGGAGATTTATTGGTGGGCATGCGACGGAGGGCTTCCGAGAACTCGGCCAGAGTGAGAGGCAGCTCTAGCCGGTCCCGGTCGCCCGCTGACCGTCGGGAGTCCGTCCCAGAGCACTTTGCAAGCGTTAGGATCGGTCGGATCCGGGAGAAAAGAGCCGCGTAGAAGGCCCTGGCCCTCCGCAGATCTCCGCCGGATCCGTGAGGGGGGTGCCGTCCTCCGCCAGGAGGCAGGTGACGTGCTTTTTGGCCCCCCTCCTTTTCTCCAGGGCGTAGAAGAAGCGGGAGCCGCGATCCATCTCCCGAAGGAGGCGGATGCGGATCGAACAAAGGCACCCGGGCTCGATGATCCTCGAGGGCCCGGAGCTCCTCCCGCTTCTCGGCACGCTCCGCAGAGGATGGATCCTCGGGGCTGGCGGCCAGACGCCTCTCCATCTTCAAAACCTCCCGTTCCAACTGCTCTATCGCGCATCCCTCCATCGGCTGGCGCCCGGGTGTAGTCGCGGCAGAAGAGCCGGGCACGCACCTTCCCAGGTCCCACCATCGCGCGCCGAGGAAAGGCGCGCCTCTGCCTCGCCAGGCCAGCCAGAACTCCCGGAAGGACGCCACGAAGCCCACGTCCTCCAGCAAACTATTATTAAAATGCCAGTAGGCGGCCCGGCCTCTCCGGCGCAGAGAGGCCGTCACGGTGGCAAGGTGGTGATCAGAAAAAGGGGCGGCCGAGCGCTGGAGGAGTGGGCTCGTGAAAGGTGGAAGCGTGACAGATAAATGCGGTCCAGCCGGGAGTGGCGCGACCGATGGGCCTCCACCCGGACGAAGGTGAAAGTCGAGGCGTCGTCCGGGTGGTGGTCGCGCCAGGCGTCCACCAGGAGTGGCGTTCGACGATCTCCCGGAGGACGGCCGCTGCGGCCGGGCACTGCTCGGTCCCCGAGCGGTCCGTTCCTCGAGGGTGGTGTTAAAGTCCCGCCCAGGACCAGGCACTCACGAGGATCCAGGGAGCGAGGAAGGCGGGCGCCTGCCGATAAAAACGCAACCTCTCCGGGCCCGATGTCGGGCATAGGCGTTGACGAGATTAACCACAAGCCCGCCATGCGGACCGGAGGTGCAGCAGGCGGCCCGGCACAGCCTCGGCGACCCCCAGCACCTCGGGCCGTAGGTCGGCGGAGAACAGGGTCGCCACTCCCGCCGAGCGAACAGAGAGGTGGCTAAAGTAGACCCTGTCCCCCCACTCCAGCCGCCAGCTAGCTTCAGCGGCCGGATCCGTATGGGTCTCCTGCAGGAAAACCACAGAGTACCCCCCGACCCGAAGGAAGGAGAGCACCTGGCTCCTGCGGAGACCCATCCTACAGCCCCGGGCGTTCAAAGTGGCAAAGATGATCGTCGCCATGAGGAGTGCTGGGGGGGATCCTCGCTGGCAGACACGCCCACGGCCTCCGTCGGGCCGCGCAGCAATCCGTGACCAAACCCGTGGGTGAGGAGAGAGTCACGGAAGAGGCAGACCAGCCGGTAGGTCGCGACGGCCTGCTTCCCAGTCCCCTTACCCTTCCCTATGAGGGCCTTTGCGGCCCGGAGGATTAGATGGAAATCCCCCCACCGCTGGAGCGCGAGTTGGACTTTGTTACGGGAGCCACGGACGTCCTCAAGGAACGCCCGCAGCTCCTCCCTCAGCGCATGGGGGGGCGGGGTAACGGACCGATGACCGTCCCCCAGCGGGGCCCCCGTCACAGCCCCGTGGCCCACCAAGGCGGGCAGGCAGGGGGCAGACCCTCGACGTGGCGTCCGATGGGCCGATGCCACGCTGCCCGCCCGCTCCCCAGTTCAACAGGGGCGGCGGAAGGAGAGCAGCAGCCCCTGATGGGTCAGAGCAGGAAAAACAACCAAGGCCGCACTCCTGGGAGTATCCCGAGGGGCGGCAATGGCATCACGGAGGTGGAGGGAACAAGAGTAGGGCAAGGGTCGGTTGGTCCACACCCAAGAGGACACCCCTGGGAATCGGGTCCGGGCAGCGGGGCATCGGCCGTCGCCTCGATGGGCTCGGCGGCCGTCAGCGGGGTGCCACCCGCAGCCGGGATGATGGAGGATCCCAGGGGACCCTCAGAGGCAGGAGCAGAAGCGGCAGTCAGGGGAGGGGAAACCGGGGATAGGGGGACCGAGGTGAGGTCACTCAGATCGAGGCCCGCTAGTAAAGGGTCATCCTCCCCTGCGTAACCGGGGTCAGACCCAGGGCCTCGATCTCCTCGTAGATGGAGGGGAGATTGCCGTCCGCCACCCCGGGACCCTCCCCACCAACACCCGAAGCGACGCCCACCTCAGTCCTCGCAGAGGCTGCGGATGGCAAGCGAGCAAGGGGGGGTCCCTCGAGGGCGTCCTCAGGAAGGGACCCTGGAGGAGGGGCAGCATCACCGACCGGTGCTGCCACGTCGCGCCCAACCGGCACCACAAAACGGGCGTCGTCGGGGGGCAAGGCGGAAGGCTCGTCCTCAGCGACCCCCTTCCTGCTCTTCCGGGGGGCCTCCGAATCGGAAAGATGTAATGGGACCGGAGCCTTCCGCTTGCCCGCTTCCCTGCACTAAAGACCAGCCCTCCATGGCATCATCCAGGGGCTGGCTAACAGGGTCAGGTCTGGGGCAAGGGCAGCGGCAGGGACTCGGGGAGGCAACGGAGGGGCAACAGGAACGAGGGAGGAGTCTCCCTGGGGCGGGCCCTCTCCCACGCTCGGCGTTATCTCCGCCGCACCCTCCTCCACAGCGGTGGACTGAGAAGGAGGAGGGGCAGCTTCAGGCGCTGGGCAGCTAGGGGCACTGGCGGTGACGGGGCCGGCGCCATACCGGGGCTCGGGGGTCCCGGACGCTTCTCCATGCCGGGCCAAGGGGCAGTCCCTCTGGACGTGCCCCATCGCCCGGCAGAGGTAGCACCGGGCCTCCCCCGTTGAATAATGCACCCGGTAGCGGGCTCCCTGGTAGGGGACCACAAAGGACCCCTCGAGCGCCTCTCCGTCACGTGCCGCCGGCGGCAGTTGAAGCTGCACTTGCCGGCGGAACGAGAGGACGTGATGGAGGGCGGGGTCCTTGCAGCCCAACGGGAGAGGGCTGATGACAGAAATAGGGTGCCCCAGGGCAGAAAGGGCGGGCAGCAGGGCGGCATTGGGCAGGAAGGGAGGGACGGAGGTCAGGACCAAGCGGACCCCCAGGTCTTCCAAGGGCTCCAGGGGCACAAACACGCCCCCCACTGCCAGACCCGTCTCTACCGCTTCCTGGGCGGCGGCCTCCGACGCCAGGAAGAAGACCACCTTCCCGTACATTTTGGAGGCCGCCACAATGGCCGTGGGCCCCACTACCCTCGCCAACGCCCTCACATAGGTTTCGACGTGGGGCGAGGCGGGTACCAGGAGGCAACGGACGCCGTGCTTCCTAGTCAAGGTGGGAAAGGGGCCCCGGCCGCTAGAGATGGTAGTGGAAGCGGCAGGCGGAGGAGTAGCGGCAGGCGGGGGGGCCGCCGCCACCTGGGCATATGCCCTGGGGGCCGGGGGAGGGACACCTGCGGAGCTGGTAGAGGGAACAGCGGGGAGGGATGCCGCGGCCGGTACCGGGACCACGGCAGCGGGGTAGTCCCGCCATGGAGGGCCTGGTCTTTATAGCTGGGCCCTTACCCTTCTTCCCACCCGACCTTTCCGACCGGCTGGGGGCTCCTCCGAATCGGAAGGGGCGAAGGGCGTGGCAGCAGCGGACGTCTCCCGATACTCGCCGTTGCGGTGCCCCAGCGGGCAGTGGCAGGTAAACCGGCAGCGGTCGAGGTAGAGGCTTGGGGATTGGACACGGGGTTTCGGGAGGAGGCGGTGGGAGCATCGCGAGGTCTCCCCGCGCGTCCCCGCCATAACGAGGCGGGAAGGGGACAAACAGCGAGGAGGGGAGGGAAAGGAGGCGACCACCCCTCCCCGCTAGGCTGCAGGCAGGGGAGGAGGGTGCCAAAAGGGAAGGCTAAAGGGGCGTGGGGAGCAAGCAAGGACCCAGGGGCGGGAGGGTGGCAGGTCACCGACCCAGAGGGGAATTCCGGCTCCTCTAGTTGCACTAGGGGACCAGGGGGGCTAACAACATTGGGGGTGCAGTGAACAAGGGCAAACTCAAATGGGGGAAGGGCACAAGCGCATGGGAGGGGGCATGGGCGCACGAGGGGAGGGGCCAATCAGGGCTGGGGGATCACAGGGCGGGGGGAAAAACAAACTAGGAACAGGGCAGTGGGACCACGGGGCTAGCTGCAGGGCTAGGGCAGGACAGTCAGGGCCACAGAGGAAATGGGCGGGGCAGACAAATGTGGCAAAGGAGAGGGGTCAGGCCAAGGGGTGGGGTGGGGTGCGCCACGGGCACTTGTGCAAAAGTCAATGCAGCTGGCTGCTGCTGCAGGCCCAAATGGTGGAGGTGGGCGTGGCAAGCCAGGTGAGCAGCTCAGTCCCAGAGGCAGGAGAATGAGGCAGATGGAAAAACGCCAGCAGGGGTGGTGTAGGGGGCAACGACGGTGGTGGGGCGAAGGGGACACAGATGGACCGGGGCAGGCTCCACGCCACACCCCAGTGTCCCAACAGACACAGTCCAAGCCCCCACCACAAGAGCACAGTCCGAAAAATACTCAGTCCTTAGGTGCTCCCTCCACGGTGGCCTTCAGAGTCTCTACGAGGTCCTCCAGCAGCAGCAGGCAGCACTCTCCTTCTCCTCGGGGCTCCAGCAGCTCCCCAGCAGCTAACACAGCAGCTCCAGCAGCTCCAGGTGGTGGTCTGGTGGCTAGGCAGGAGGGACCCCGCCCAGAAGATGGTGGTGGTGGCTTCCTCAGCAACAAGGCCTGGAGCTGGGGTCCCTCACTCCCCTCCTCTGGGGAGCGGGCCAGCAGCCCCCCCCCCCAAAGGGGCTGTGGGTGGAGCAACAGCAGCAACTGGGTGGTGGGGGGGAAATCTACTAGCCAGCCAGCAAGCAGACAGCAGAGAAAGGGGGTGGGTGGTGGAGTCTAGCCCAGCCAGGGGAGCAGCCGGAGCAGCAGCAGCAGCGAGGGCCCAGCAGGAACAGCAGCAGCCCTCTCCCTCCTACCCTCTATAGCAGAGGAGTAGACGGGGGATCTTCTGGCCACTGGAGAAAGAGTTTTCTGTTCCCTGAGTGACCAGAGCAGGGGCTGCACTAGAGTAATCAGGAACCTACTAGAACCAATTAAGGCAGCCAGGCTGATTAGAACACCTGCAGCCAATCAAGGCAGGCTAATCAGGGCACCTGGGTTTAAAAAGGAGCTCACTCCAGTCAAGGAGGAGGGAGCTAGAGGAGAGGAAGTGTGTGTGAGGCGCTGGGAGCAAGAGGCGCAAGGAGCTGAGAGTGAGAGGGTGTGCTGCTAGAGGACTAAGGAGTACAAGCGTTATCAGATGCCAGGAGGAAGGTCCTGTGGTGAGGATAAAGAAGGTGTTTGGAGGAGGCCATGGGGAAGTAGCCCAGGGAGTTGTAGCTGTCATGCAGCTGTTACAGGAGGCACTATAGACAGCTGCAATCCACAGGGCCCTGGGCTGGAACCCAGAGTAGAGGGCAGGCCCGGGTTCCCCCCAAACCTCCCAACTCCTGATCAGACACAGGAGAAGTTGACCCAGACTGTGGGGAAGATCACTGAGGTGAGCAAATCTGCCAAATAAGCGCGGGACCCACCAAGGTAGAGGAGGAACTTTGTCACAGTGTGTGTGTATATATATATAACCTAAGAGCAACCAGAATGGAAGCTGAAGAACAAATTATAATAGGTAATGCTTAAATGCATTTTGTAACAAAAATTACTTGTCTATCATACATTTAATTTTCACAGGATACGCATAACCCACCCTGAGCTCATCTACAATCA